>NC_080798.1:35059017-36318184 GCF_028018385.1 Neofelis nebulosa | reverse complement strand
TTATCTGGTGATCCTCCCTCAGATTCAGTTCAGGTATCATTAATCCCGAAACAGGAGTTCTTTACAAAACCAGTGAAACAAATAACCTAATTAATTAACCAAATTATTCCCTCCTCCACTTCTCATAGCATGAGTTAAATCATGGTTGGCATCAAGTCTAGGACATCTGAATAAACATGTATGGGTATAGAAATTAAATTTTTATATTGATTAACATAATAAAAATACTAACAGGTATCCCAGCCATACTGCTAAAATTAAAAATTTACAAGGAGTTTACAGCTGAAAAATGTACTTCAAGAGTTTCATAGTGGTAGTCTGATGATTCAGAAATGTAAAAATCCACTGAAAAACCAAAGAAGAATGAAATTATCAAAATCACTCTTCTAGAGGAAACACTGGATTTATTGTACAATGTCCTTCAAAATCTGGAGATAACCATTTGAGTTTGCTGTATAAAGATGTAATGATCATTCATATGTTCTCAAGAATTGGTCAAAAAACATACCAGGAGATCCAAATACACTCAGACTGAAATGAGAACTGGAGATATTCTTCTCAAATCCCACTTTAAGAAAGACCTTGTTGCCTGGATACAAACACTGTGTTTAGCTGGCAGTCTCCAGCTTTCAGCTTCATCAAAGCCGGAAAAGTTCTAGGGTCAAGGTCTTACTCTTCGGGGAGCATACCCCCTGGCAATGCCTGAGCAAAACAGTGGCATAATGGTCTAGCCATTCCTAATTTCTGCTCTAGATCTGTCTCCATGTAACTCCCCAATACACTTTTTGTCTTATTTCCCAGAGAATGCAACCTGTAAATATTACACAAACACACACGTGTGTGTGCGCACACCACACACACACACACACACACACACACACACACCCGTAGACAGGAATGCCAAGATAGAAATCCAGGCTCTCACAACACAATTGCTCTAGGGGGTTGAGAAACATTTTGAGAGTATCTCTCTTTGTAAAACCCTGCCCCATTCTAGGCTCTAAAAAATAATGGAAATTTATTCTTCATTCTTTGCTCTCCTCCCCTCCACACAAGAGGCTACTTTTCTTGTCCTCATCATAGCTAGGGGTACAGATAAAAATATTTCACTTTGAAGTACTGTCCTGTGATGTGTTTAATTACTTTGCCCTCAGATTCCTTGTGTGTATTTAGAAAACAAAACTAAACTTAACTAAACTAATGCCCAGTTCATGTAATAATATACCAAAACCTAGGCTGCCATCTAGTCTGCACTTAACACAAATTAGTTCCACTTTTTCCTTGAAGAATTACTGTCATATCATCACTTAATACTCAAATATTTCTATTAATAATAACTTGCAGAGTATTAAAGTTATCCTATTCTGAACCTCCTTCTCAGCTCTATATCTCTAATCTACGTTGATAATATCTGTGATTTATACAATTCATTAATGAAATTGACATAAGCAGATGCAATCTAGTTTGCGCATCAGAGCCCAATCCTGACTACTCACAAAAACCTCCCAGCTTTTCTCTCTATCCCCTAGCTGCTGGGCATTCAAAGTGATCCTTGAGCAGAAAGATGACTCTGCTCCTGCCCCAGGACAGCTCTAGTGTGTTCTGCAAAGAACACAGTGTAATCCTGTTGAAGTAGTGGGGCTATAAGCCTCCACTTACCTATTCACTTATTTCCTTTCATTTGTTTGCTCCTCATTGCCATTCATTCAACAAAAAATTTCTGAGACTCTGGGGCCCCTGGCTGGCTCAGTGAGTAGAGCATGTAGCTCTTGATCTTGAGGTTGTGAGTTTGAACCCCACAGTGGGTGTACAAACTACTTAAAAATAAAATCTTCAAAAAAATTTCTCAGGGGCACCTGGGTGGCTCAGTCGGTTGAGCATCTGACTTTAGCTTGGGTCGTGATCTCACGGTTCATGGGTTCGAGCCCCGTGTCGGGCTCTGTGCTGACAGCTGGGAGCCTGGAGCCTGCTTTGGATTCTGTCTCCCTCTCTCTCTGCCCCGCCCCCACTTGCGCTCTGTCTCTCTCTCAAAAATAAAAAAATGTAAAAAACAAATTTAAAAAAATTCTGAGACTCTAGACATGCCAGGCTAAGTGGGAACTCAGAATTTTTAAGGAGAATCCCTGCCTGCTGTGAGTTCACACTTGACAGATGATGACGAAGGTATTATTCTCCATTGTTGAACTAAGGAGAACTATTTTTTTTTACATTTTCTTATTTTTGAGAGACAGAGAGAGAGAGAGCGTGAATGTGGGAGGGGCAGAGAGAGAAGGAGACGCAGAATCAGAAGCAGACTCCAGGCTCTGAGCAAGCTGTCAGCACAGAGACTGACGCAGAGTTTGAATCCACCAACCTTGACTTAAGCCAAAGTCTAATGTCCAACCAAATGACCCACCCAAGTGCCCCGAGAACTATTTCTTTTTAAATCAAGCAATCCTAAAATTTGTATGAAATCACAAAAGACCCCGAATAGCCAAAGTAATATTGAAGAAGAAAACCAAAGCAGGAGGCATCACAATCCCAGACTTTAGCCTCTACTACAAAGCTATAATCATCAAGACAGTATGGTATTAGCACAAAAGCAGACACTCAGATCAATGGAATAGAATAGAGACCGACAATTGGACCCACAAATGTATAGCCAACTAATCTTTGACAAAGCAGGAAAGAATATCCAATGGAAAAAAGATAGTCTCTTTAACAACTGGTGCTGGGAGAACTGGAGAGCAACATGCAGACTAATGAAACTAGACCACTTTCTTACACCATCCACAAAAATAAACTCAAAATGGATGAAGGCCCTGAATGTGAGACAGGAAACCATCAAAAACCCTAGAGGAGAAAGCAAGAAAAAACCTCTCTGATCACAGCCACGGCAATTTCTTACTCAACACATCTCCAAAGGTAAGGGAATTAAAAGCAAAAATGAACTATTGGGACCTCATCAAGATAAAAAGCTTCTGCACTGCAAAGGAAACAATAATCAACAAACTAAAAGGTAACCAACAAAATGGGAAAAGATATTTGCAAATGACATATCGGACAAAGGGCTAGTATCCAAAATCTATAAAAAACTCACCAAACTCCACACCCAAAAAACAAATAATCCAGTGAAGAAATGAGCAAAAGACATGAATAGACACTTTTCTGAAGAAGACATCCAGATGGCCAACAGGCACATGAAAAGATGCTCAACGTCACTCCTCCTCAGAGAAATACAAATCAAAACCACACTGAGATACCACCTCATGCTGGTCAGAGTGGCTAAAATGAACAAATCAGGAGACCTTAGGTGCTGGAGAGGATGTGGAGAAACGGGAACCGTCTTGCACTGTTGGAGGGATACAAACTGGTGCAGCTGCTCTGGAAAACAATGTGGAGGTTCCTCAAAAAATTAAAAATAGATCTACCCAATGATCCAGGAATAGCACTGCTAGGAATTTACCCAAGAGATACAGGAGTGCTGATGCATAGGGGCGCTTGTACCCCAATGTTTATAGCAGTACTTTCAATAATAGCCAAATTATGGAAAGAGCCTAAATGTCCATCAACTGATGAATGGATAAAGAAGATGTGGTTTATATATACAATGGAATACTACTTGTCAATGAGAAAGAATGAAATCTGGTCATTTGTAGCAACATGGATGGAACTGAAGGGTATTATGCTAAGTGAAATAAGTCAGGAAGAGAAAGACAGATACCATATGCTTTCACTCATACGTGGATCCTAAGAAACTTAACAGAAGACCATGGGAGAGGGGAAGGTGGGGGAAAGTTGCAGAGAGGGAAGGAGGCAAACCATAAGAGACTCTTAAATACTGAGAACAAACTGAAGGAGATGGGGGGGTGGGGAGAGGGGAAAGTGGGTGATGGGTATTGAGTAGGGCACCTGTTAGGATGAGCACTGGGTATTGTATGGAAACCAATTTTACAATAAATTATATTTAATATAAAAAAATAAAATACTTTTTGTCAAAAACATAAATTATTTGCATTTTATTTCTTTTCTAAATAAATAAATAAATAAATAAATATGTTCCCAGTGTCCTCTCACATGCTGTATTTTAAAACTTTGCTAAGAAAGAAAGAAAGAAAGAAAGAAAGAAAGAAAGAAGAAAGAAAGAAAGAAAGAAAGAAAGAAAGAAAGAAAGAAAGAAAGAAAGAAAGAAAGAAAGAAAGAAAAAGAAAGGGAGGGAAAAGAAAGCCTTTGCTCTACTGAAAATTTGGTATTTAAACAATGAACAAAATTGAAACCACAAAACAACATAAGAAAAAGGAAGTTTGCCCCTCTACTCACCTCCTATCCTTGCTCCTCAGTTATAGTTACTGAAAGAAGTTGGTATATGCCTGTCAATAAATGTGTGTATATATATATGCAAAAACATGGGCCCATTTACCTTTTACACACTCAAGAATATATTACAAGTGTCCTTTTGTAATATCTGTTTTGTATTAATCTATTAATATATATCCTATTGTATTAATAGATGTTTTCCTAATTTAATTGTACAGCAACATTTTGAGCTAGATTTTATTTCTCATCTCCATCCCCCAAACCTCTTCTCCCATCAACTTGACACTTTCGTCTATAATAGTTTTTCCTCTGTATTAACCTTCTATTCCCCTTTGGCCAAAGAATCAAGTAATCATTACCTTAGGGGTAATTTTGGCAGAGAAAGAGAAAGAATATCAAATAGTCATCTTTGCTGTGTCCTTAGATTTTTCTTTTTAAAAACTGTGTCTGAAGTTCAACTTCTGTTTCTAGATTTTTCACTTCAATTGTACTCTTGGGGCAAGAAATCATAATGTCATCTCTCACAAGTACCTCATGATGACTTTCAGAGTGGTACAATTTGTCAAAAGGGCAAATTTGTATCCCCTGCTGACTCTCCACCTTTGCCCTGGCCACATTCCCACAATCCCTGTTCTGAGGGACACAGACATCGTCAGTCCTGAGCTGGCCAATTCATGCTACATCTTAAAATCTTTGCTTGTCCTTATTTCAGCTCCCTGAAAATAAGGCTTGTCCTCTAATGGAGTGCAGCAAAGATTTTATAGTCCTAACCTCAGCTGTAGCTCCACCTCCTTATCAACAAATAAAACAAAATGAGAAATAATGAAGAGAAGAGAACCTCTTTTCTTTTCTTTCCTGGGCCTTGGGAGCTATGCAGAGCCATTAAATTAAAAAAAAAAAAGTGGAAGTGTTACTTTTAACTCTGGAAATACTATTCACCTTTCAACACACAGACTCTATCCTTGAACTTCAAAACTATGTCCTGCCTAAAAGACCAAAGGGTTTCTAAGGTAGACCTGGCCTCATGGTTCCTGAGCACTTTTCCTGTCGATTTACCATTCTCCTCTTTACATTTTTTTCTGTGTGATCTAAAGAAAGGATTGAACTAAAAGATAAGGAGCCCTTATAATAGATATTCAGAGGCATTTAAGAGGGAAACCCTCTGACACAGATCTGACATTCTCTCTCCATTTATACAATTGAGGAAACAAAGTATGTAAAGGTAAGAAGGATGTATCAAGCTTGGTTTCCAGCCTGCCCACCAGGGGGATAAAACTCAGGCTTTCTAGTTAGTTACAGACATGTTAGTGTCTTCTTTTTTGGTTATTAGCATTCAGGTATATAGTAAGGTTACTGGAGACAAGATCAGATCATGTAACACATAGAGTTTTGTGAATAATTGATATCCTGGATATTAAATAAAAGATCATTACTAAACTAATGCAATAAAAACACTACCATTACTAGCGCCCCCCAAATATATCTAAACAAAGAAGTATAATGGATGTTACCCGGCACCAGAAACGTAGTAGTTAACATAATTGAGGCCTGAAAACTACAGATGCCCTATTGGTAGAATAATTGCAGATTGATGAATGGTAATTAACTACCCCTTTAAATCAAGGCATTCTAACAGTTGACTAACTATAGACACATCGCACTAGAACGTCATGCAGAACATATATTCATGTCTATTCGCCATGCCTGATGAAAATCCTAATAACCAAAAATGTTTGAAGAGTTCTTAGACGTCCTTGGGGAATTCTGAGAATTTACCAGGTGGCATTGTTCTGACACATCCACATCCCAGCTTAGCTAAACCTATAATTCTATTTATCTACATAAAATACAGTTATACAAAAGTATGTTACAAATACAAATACAACTTAATAACAATTATATTGATTGACTCTGTTCAGCACTGATAACACCTCTAGTACTTACCAGCTTTATGCTCTTACAAGTTAATCATACACACTGTGGCCTACTCATCTATAAAATGGAGATGTCAGGGGCACCAGTCAGTTAAGCATCTGGCTCTTGATTTCAGCTCAGGTCATGATCTCACAGTTCGTGGGATTGAGCCCTGCGTCAGGCTCTGTGCTGACAGCATGGAGCCTACTTAGAATTCTCTCTTTTCTTCTTCCTCCACCCCTCCCCTGTTCCCTCTCTCTCTCTCAAAATTAAAAAATAAACTTTAAATACATACATATATATGTGTATATATATATATACACATATATATGTATGTATATATAATGGAGATGTTAGTTTCTACCTTGCAGACTTGGATTGAATGATGCTGTACTCTGGGCAATCAGACTTGCTATCTGGTACTCTCCAGCTCCATTCCATTTATGTGGACCCCATTAGGAAGGAAGACCTTGTGAGGTTCTTCCACATGACCAGTGTCATCATTAGCTCTGCAACAAGACACATAGTTATAAACTCTTCGAAGTTTAAACTTCGAACGAGCAGGTAAAGAGAGACAGTCATATCTTCCACAATCACTATTAGCATAACCCATAATTATGGTATCAAACTGTGGTACTCTTGTGCAACACTCTTGCATTGTATTCACCTTGAAAACTATGCTAGTGGAAAGTGTAACCAAAAGATCTGGAATATAAAACTTTGATGCACACTAGCCTTGTGACCCAAAACAGTGATTTTTTTTTTCTTACCTTCAATCTCCAATTACAGTAATTAGTGACATTATCTGCCTAGCGTAATGCCTGGGACAGGACAGGTGCTCACTTATGAAAATAAAAGGCAAAACACTAACCCTTTCAATTCCACATTGCCACAGTGCTTTAAATGTGTTGTCTTATCTTGCCTTCACAACAACTTTATGGGGTAGGCATGATCGCTTCCTGATTCATACAATAGGGATACTGAGGCTCAGAGAGGTTGAGTAATTTCCCCCAAGATCATGACAAAGGAGATTAAACTACACAGATTTAAAAATTTTTTTTTGAATGTTTATTCATTTTTGAGAGAGACAGAGCGTGAGCGGGGGAGGGACAGAGAGAGAGGGAGACACAGAACCTGAAGTAGGCTCCAGGTTCTGAGCTGTCAGCACAGAGCCGGACGTGGGGCTCAAACTCACAAACTAAGAGATCATGACCTGAGCTGCAGTTGGACGCTTAACCAAATGAGCCATCTAGATGCCCCTAAACTATGTAGATTTAAACCTCAGCTCCAACTGGGTGTTGTATGGAAACCAATTTGACAATAAATTTCATACATTGAAAAAATAAATAAATTAATTAATTAATTAATTAAAATTAAAAAATAAATAAACCTCAGCTCCAAGAACTCCAAAATCTGAGCTTTTATCTACCATCATATACTTCTGTGACTTACCTAATGAAAGAAATAAAATGAGCTCTCTCTACACAATAAGGCTTTTGTGTATATATTTTGTGTACATATATATATGTAAATATATATATCTTTTATTAAGGAGAACTCTATAAATGAAAGGGATTATTATTATTACATGTCTGTGGGGACAAAAATATGAAAGCCTTTGGTGAGGGAGGTGAATTCCTACATTCTCTACAAAGTGTTGGATCTGCCAAGGCACCTGGGTGGCTAAGTAAGTTAAGTGTCCGACTCTTGATTTCGACTCAGGTCATGATCTCACAGGTTCGTGAAATTGAGCCCCGCTTGGGGCTCTGCACTGACAGCACAGAGCCTGCTTGGGACTCTCTCTCCCTCTGTCTCTGCCCCTCCCCACTGTGCGTGCTCGCTCTCTCTCTCTCTCTCTCTCTCTCTCTCAAAAATAAGTATTTAAAAAAACAAAACAAAACAAAAAAGAAGTGTTGGATCAGTCTAAAACTCCTTAAGTTTTGGAAAAGGGTAACTTGTTGAGTCCCTGTCTGCTCCAATTTTTGAATGCAAAAATAAAGATAGTACATACTTCTCTGTCCCTTTAAACATCTCATACTATTTTCTTATAAGACTTAGGGAACAATTATATGACCTAGGTTATATACACTTTTTAATATTTAATCCTCATAGTTAAATTCAATATACTTCAATTAAAAATTAATTGAGCCTTTATTATTTAGCATTTGTGGTGTTATTTGTTCAAGACACACTGAATGACAAGAGTCATGTGCCTGCCCTCATGGAGTATCCATATTATAAATTAAAAACCCCTCGCAGCAAAGCTTCAAGGTGGTATTATCAACTTACACATGAAACCAAAGCTAGAAACTTGTTTTCATAATCATAGGACTGAAATATGTTGATATTAACTTTCAAAAACATTTGATTCCAATATGATTTTCACTACATACCCCTGTCTCATCAAGCTATTGGTTTGGAACAAAAGCAAGTAAGAGAATTTGGGGAGATGGAAGAGGGGCAAAAAAGAGTAAAGTAAAGCAGAAAATCTTTTATTGCAAGGCATCCTGAGCTCAGAAACACTGTATGACCGATGGGTCATTTCTATTTGATGTCAGATGGAGGTGTTTAAATTCTCAGTTTCAAGATTGATTGAAAATCAGATCATATCATACTGTCTGCCCAATCTCAACTTTCAGCTATTAGTCTCCTCTTAACTTTTTTTTTTTAAACTTTCTCCTGCAACAAAAGAAAAGATCTATTCTCTTATTCTTCGAATTTCAATAGTTCTTTTTTGGGGATCATAAGCAATTGACAGAAGAAACAAATGCATTTTTTTATAATGCACTTTCCTCTTAAAATGTGTGCTCTGTTGAGCAGTTCAGGACAAATCATAATACTGTCATCTCTCAAATATTTAACCAAAGCATTCGAGGAATTATTTTCAATGTTTTCCCAGATTACACAATTTCAGAAAACGCTTACAAAAACTATGACTAGATAGTAAAAAACAGTAAATTTACTGGCCACTTTTATCTATCTCCAGGGAAAGGACTCTAAGAAAAGTCCTTCATTTTTCCATTTTAGAAAATAACTATTTTATATGGCACTTGCCTTCACTCTAATTTTATACTGTCTTTTTATTGGTGATACTTGCATCTTTTATTTGGCTCCTCTCACAATTTCATCTTTACTCTGTTTTAACAATATGTGGGTGATGGGCAGTTTGCAGGGTGGAGGTGGGGTTCTTCCCTATTTCAGAAGTTTTATTCCATGTATTGGGAGCTCCTCTGGCTTCTCTCCTCTTACAACTGACTGGGTCCTTCTCTTGTGGATAAAGAGGACACACATGACTAGAGTTTGGAAGGATAAACTATGTGTGCATAATTTATCCCCTTGCTCCATTCTCTCTTCCTTCTGGGTTCAAGCTCTCTGCAGAAATCATATATTGTACTTTGCCCTTATGGAGTTGGGGTTTGTCCCAGACAAGTGTTGTGTGGGACTGGATGATAAATTTATTTAATTTTCACTATTTGAAGGCCATTCTTCCCAGAGATAGTAGCTATATTCTTTAATATCAGCATGTATTCATATTAAAGATATTTTTGTGCTTATCTATCTTATTTCTTCATCTTATATAATTCATTTGGTGCCAAGCTATTAGACCACTCATAAAACCTAAACAGAGAAAAATAGGCAAGAAGCATTCAGAAACAAAAAAAGGAGAATTTCCCCTTTGTATAAGCATCAAAATTCCAGAAAGAGTCCTATAGAAAAGGAAAATAGAGTTCATTAATCCCATCAGAAAAAACAAAAGAGCAAACATTTATTCCACTCTATTTTGTTTTGAGTTTCTTATTTTTATTTTTATTTTATTTTAGGGAGAGAGAGCACTAGTGGGAGAGATGGGCTGAGGGGAAGAGAGAGAGAGAGAGAAGAGAGAGAGAGAGAGAGAGAGAGAGAGAGAGAGAGAGAGAGAGAGAGAGAGAGAGAGAGAGAGAATCCCAAGCAAGCTCCACACTCAGCGTGGAGCCCAACTTGGGGCAATCTCCCATGACCCTGGGATCATGACCTATCAAGAGTCAGATACAACTGACTGAGCCACCCAGGTCATCCCCAAAAATTGGGTTTCTAATGGTATGAGGCTGAGGATAGGGACTAGGAGAATAAAAGTATAACAAGCTAAAGGAAAAAGATTATTCAAGTCCAAATTAGAGAGAAAACTGTTCAAAGTTGTCAGTAGATCACAATTGACAAGCAACGGTACAATAAATAAGAACATTTGCTCTGAAGCCATAACTCAAATCCTGGCTCTGCCACCAACTGTTTGGTCTTGGGCTTTTCATATTCCTTTCTGAGCTTTAAGTTCCTCTCTTGGATAAACCATAGTATCCATTATATAGAGTAACTGAGAAAGTTTATTGAAGTAAATGCACTGAAACATCATGCATGAACATATTTAAATGTTGGATAGCATCACCGTTATATAAAGTAAGATGGGTTTGTTAGCAGTTATGTATCGAAAGCAGACCACTGATTGCTTTGGGCTTTCTTGTCATTTGGATATGATAAATCCATAGCCAAAACCAAGAGGGAACTCAGTACATAAGACATATCAAAAAATATGGCCACAATGTTATAATTCCAATTTTTTTAATGAAGTGATTATGTGTGAATTAGGACATTGTTTTATAAAATGTGGTGATATTTGGGGGCACCTGTGTGGCTTAGTCAGTTAAGCGTCTGACTCTCAGTTTTGGCTCAGGTCATGATCTCACAGTTCATGAGTTCAAGCCCTGCATCAATCTCTGTGCTGACGGTGCAGAGCCTGCTTGAGATTCTCTCTCTTGCCCTCTCTCTGCCCCTCCCCCACTCATGCTGTCTCTGTCTCTCTCAAAATAAGTAAACTTTTAAAAAAAATATTTCACATCCCTAAGACTTTATCTGTCTTTTCCACATCTGCCTGAAAAGTCTTTTCACATTGCAATCTTCTAGATAAGACCAAGTCCCAAAAACCATGTATTTTCTGAAGCCTGACCCACTATCATTAGGGATTAAATTAGAAATTACTAAAGAAAACACAAATCAGAAAATAATAAGGACAACAAGCATTAAAGAAGACTATCACATGTATCATCTTCAAATTTTTTCTTTTAATTCCTCCTTAGATTGGTTTGATACCACCATCAGCAGTATCCTTCTCCATAAATGATAGCAACTTTAGTGAATGCATTTGATAAAGACTTTGAAGCTAAAGTCTGACTGGAAAGCCAAATATGTGAAACATGTCATGCATGCTATTATCCATTTAGACAAGACCAAAAACATGCACTGGAAATGACCAGGTTATGAAATAAATAAAACATTTTTTTTTACTTTTCTAAAGTATATAGATTATTATAATACTGGGTATGTCTGTTCTTCTATCATGTTGCTTCTTTCTGGCAGTAATTCTTCAGGTCTAAAGACCTATCTAACAAGTATAAAGGTACAATCTCCCTCAACAGACATGCAAGATAAGCACTTCATCCACCAACTCTTAGAAGATCTTTTAACTCCCAGTAGAAACCCTCCTAAGTAATTGTTAGACCCTAAAAATGCTTGAGAAAGCAAGTCATACTGAGAAAAGAAATTGGAGTAAATGACTTTATTTATTACACAACCAGGTAGGTAGCTAATGACTTTGACTAATTCCTGTATTTTGGGAGGCTCAGATCCCTAGACACTCAAAGATCCTCTAATACAGAGGAATTTTAACTAGGGGTCTGTAGATCCATAGAGAGTTGATAGATGAGCTTCAGATGAGCTATTATTCTTTCACATAATGTTTGACATTTTATATGTGTTTGCACGGTTTCCTTTATGAATGTTTCCAGGAATATTTTGTCGGCAATTTGGCACATATTTCAAAATTAAACAAATGAATATAAAAATAAATAAAAAGGCTAAGTACCACTGAATTATATGCTCACTGACCCCACTGTTACTAAGATCACTAGCTGTAAGTGATGAGGTCCTGCAAAATATTTAAAAACCCAAATTATTTCATAAATTATAGGAGATTAACTTCAGAATCACTGGTAGGAGAATACTGAAAAACAAATACCTATGGTATTGATTTTTATCTATAAATAAAAACTACTAACTATAAATAAAAACTTTCTATGTTCATGAAAGTCCCCTGTTCTATCTACAAGGTGAGTTGAAAGTGTTTAACATAATTCCAAAACAGAATCACCTGTTTCTCTTGATTCCATCAAGTAACTGGCTATGATTGAAAAATCGAATAGCAGCTACTATACACATCTTTTAATTATGGGTATAAATCCTGACAGCTAAGAATCTGAAGTGTCTCAACTATGGATTGCAGAATTGCCATGTAAGTTCCTCCCATAGGTTTAAGGATTTGCTTGGGATAAAGGGAGAGTGAAATTTTCTGATATTCCAAGAATCTAAACTTGTAAAGGTAACTTTCTTCTCCCCTAGAAAAGCAGCATCTGGCATAACCACTGCTCTAAGCTTCAATGAGAAGAGAATTAAAAAGGAAGTGAGTTTCAAATACCCAGCTTCTGGTTGTAACAGCCATAACCACTTCTTACATACTCTACTTTGCTTCCATAAATAACACTTCATGTAAAACATCAGGACTATGCTTGGCACGGAGAACACAACCAATATCCAATAAATAGTAGCTTTTCTTGTCAATGATCTGTCATTCTCAAAATAATTCTATTGACTACAATATCCTCATAGCTAAAGAAACTGCAATTTAGAAATCTTAAGTAACTTTAATTAAAGCACAAAGCAAAAAAAAAATTGCTATGCACCTAGACTGAAAGACAAGTTGCTTTAAGAAAAGAAGTGAAGACTAAGGTTTGAACACAGGAAGTTGGAGAAGGTGTTGGTCTTCTAGATATGGGTATTGAGTAGATGTTCAGGCCTGGAATTTAGGAAATTAGGCTGGAGACAAAGACTTAGGAAATAGTTGCATGCAGATTGTGGTGAAAGTAAAGGAAATGGTTGAAATCTAAAAAGGAGAATGGGGAGAAGATCAACAGTAACAGAGTATCAGCAGATATCAACATTTAAAAATGCTGGCAGAAGAGTATCTCATAAACTAGTTAAAGTAAGAAAAAAATCATAGAGGTGGGAGGGGAAAAAGTGAACCTAGTATCAGAGATGCCAAAAGAAGTAACAGTTTCAAGAAGGAAATTCAACAGCATCCAATGCTACAGAAAAGTCCACTAAAAGAGAAATGGAGTCCCTTGAAGCTGGCTAACAGAAGATCATGCTCCAGACCAGTTCTAGTGGAATGGCTGTGAGGAAAAGCATATTGCATTAGATTTAAAGTTTATGTATTTATCTTGAGATAAAGAGAGAGAGAGAACAAGCAGGAAAGGACTGAGAGAAAGAGAGAGAGAGAGACCGCCCATCACAAGCAGGATCTGCACTTTCAGCACAGAGGCTGATGC
Source organism: Neofelis nebulosa (assembly GCF_028018385.1). Lineage (NCBI taxonomy): Eukaryota > Metazoa > Chordata > Mammalia > Carnivora > Felidae > Neofelis > Neofelis nebulosa. The sequence continues at coordinate 36,304,562 of NC_080798.1, read as the reverse complement.
AGGGCTCAGACTCACAAATCATGAGACTATGACCCGAGCTGAAATCAAGAGTTGGATGCTTAACCAAGTGAGTCACTCAGAGCCCCCACATTGCAGTAGATTTAAATGAAAAATAGACAATGAAGTTGAAAATATTTTTTGTAGGAAGAGTTTGCTAATGACAGAAAAGAGAGAGATTGGGGGAGGGAGAGAGGATAGATGGGAAAAAAAAACCCTCTCTGGTCTTATTTTTCTCTCATGCAAGAGGAGAAATGGACTGCAGTATATTGACAGGCTGTGGAGGAGAGGCGGATGAGAGAGAAAATTGAAAGGGCAAGTTCCTTTATGAGATACAAGAGATGAGTTCAACTGCATGGGAAGACAGATTAGGCTATGTCCAGAGATAAAGGGCTTTTGATCTGAGCTGGAGAGTGAGGCTGCAGAAACAGAAATGTCCACAACATGGTAGTCGGCATGTTCATGCCTTGTAGCCTCCATTTCTGAGAAGGAAGAAGCCAGAACATTGGTTGAGAGTACTATTCTAGAATAGCCAATCAGAAGGAAGCAATCAAAGCTTGGAATGGATGCTTTGGGACATATGGGAGGTACATGACCAGAGATATATGAAAGATTGTTGAATAGCCCTTAGGTACATCTGAAGATAAAGTAAACCTGAAAAATTGAGTAATTCCTTCTCAAAGCATAGCAATCAGTGTGTAAGAATTGAAATGGCAGAGAGGTGTCAGACTGGTTATGTAAGGCTCAAAACTGTCCTGAAGGAAAGCATTATCATTTCTTTACACATGAAGAGACTGATGCCTTACCAAAGTAATGTAGATAGCAATAGGCAAAGTTGAGTTCTGATCTCATGTCCTCTGCTATGTCCACACTCCCTGCATGGGTGGTCATCCACGACATTAACCTGCATCAGTGGTTTTCAATAAGTATGCTCAGCTTGCATGGAAGACAAATATTTACCTTGAACAAGGGCTTTTAATACTTAAATGTTTCCAGAAAAAAAGCTGGCTCTAAGGACAATGGAAATGTCATGTACGTTATAAGGTTTGTCTGTGTGTGTCTATGCATGTGTGTATATGTGTTTGTGTGTGTATGTGTGTTTGTGTGTGTCTATGTCTGCATATCTGTTTAAATTCTTTTCTGTAAAATGTATCCAACGTAGTGGACCCTGCTTTACCTTCAACCAGAGGCTCCTTTTGTTAGATTTTATGGGGCACTAGCCATTTCCTTTTATTTACAAAGAATAAAGAATAAAATATCTTTGAATTTTAATCACCATTTTGTGGTTAAATCCCAACCTAATGGATTATGAGAACTTTATCTCTCAAACCCCATCATTTTAAGATGATCTAAAAACTGTCATTTAATTAGGGGGAAAAAAGATATTGTAACATACTTTTTAAGAGGAAGTTTTTAAAGTGATGACTTCTTCAAAAATCAGGTTTTTAGGGGCAGCTGTGTGGCTCAGTTGGTTAAGCATCTGGCTCTTCATTTTGGCTCAGGTCATGGTCTCACAGTTTGTGAGTTTGAGCCCCATGACATGCTCTGCACTGCCAGAGAGAATTCTCTCCCCCCCCCCCCCACCCTCTGCCCCTTCTGCACTCATATTCTCTCTCTCTCTCTCTCAAAATAAACAAACTTTAAAAAAAGAAACTTTAAAAAAATCAGATTTTTAGCTGATATTATTGGCTATAATGGCCTCTGACATGCACAGGATTCATGTATTAGTCAAAATAAGGGATGTCTGCTATTAAAGTAAACAATCCCCCAATCTCAGTGGCTGAAATTAATTTGTTGCCCACACGACAGGGAGTAGCTCTCCTGGTAGCTCTTCTCCAATAGTGATGGGGGGACCCAGGTTCTTCCTGTGTACCATGTATTACACGTGGTCTCCACAGTTGCTAAAGAATGGAACAAAATAGCATGGAAGCATGAATATCATATGCATGAGTTTATGACCAAGTCTATGAGAGGAATGCAGTCCTTGTTCCCCTCCATTTTGTTGGTCAGAACATAGTCATAGACCCCAATATAATTGCCAGGGAGCCTTGGAAATACGTCATTCTGTATGCTCAGGAGAATAAATAAGATTGATGAGCATCTAGTTAATCTCATCCACAAGTAGACTACTAGACATGGTAAACATGAGCAAATTTAAAGCTACACAAATATCTAACATTTCTGGATGATTATTTGTACTAAAAAATGAATGATTTTCAATGACATCTCTCTTACTTACAAATTATCACCTTCTATCTCTTTCAACATGGCCAGACTGAACAATAAAAAAAAAGAGGCTAAAAGAAAATGAATTTACTGAGAATCAAAGTGAGGATACAAAATATCAGAAAGGTTAATGAAATATTCAAGACTATTAAGAAATAGAACTGATTTTCTGGATATGTCTCCTTTGGCAAGGGGAACAAAAGCAGAATTAAACTATTGGGGCTACACCAAGATAAAAAAAAAACTTTTGCACAGTGAAGGAAACTATCAACAAAACAAAAAGAAAATCTACTGAATGGAAGAAGATATTTGCAAATTAAATATCCAATAAGGGGGTAATATTCAAAATATATAAAGCATAAATACAACTTAACACACACACACACACACACACACACACACACACACACACACAAAATACTCCAGTTAAAAATGGAGACATGAATAGACGTCTCTACAAAGAAGAAATACAGATGGCCAACAGACATATGAAAAGATGCTCAACATCACTAAGCAACATGGTGCAATTGTAAATGGGATAAGTTCCTTGATTTCTCTTTCTGTTGCTTCATGATTGGTATATAGAAATGCAACTGTGCAATTTCTACGCATTGATTTTATATCCTGTGACTTTGCTGAATTTCTGGATCAGTTCTAGCAGTTTTGGGTGGAATATTTGGGTTTTCTATATAGAATATCATGTTGTCTGCAAAAAGTGAAAGTTTGACTTCCTCCTTGCCAGAGAGGATGCATTTTATTCCTTTGTGTTGTCTTATTGCTGAGGCTAGGACTTCCAATACTATTTTGAATAACAGTGGCGAGAGTGGACATCCCTGTGTTATTCCTGACCATAGGGGGAAAGCTCTCAGTTTTTCTCCATTGAGGATGATATTAGCATTGGGTCTTTCATATATGGCTTTTATGATCTTGAAGTATGATCCTTCTATCATCCTTACTTTCTTGAGGGCTTTTATAAGGAAAAGATGTTGTATTTTGTCAAATGCTTTCTCTGCATCTATTAAGAGGATCATGTAGTTCTTGTCCTTTATTTCATTGATGTGATATATCACATTGATTGTTTTGTGGATATTGAACCAGCTCTGCATCCCAGGTATAAATCTCATTTGATCATGGTGAATAATTCTTTTAGTGTATTGTTGGATCTGGTTGGCTAGTATCTTGAGAATTTTTGCATCCATGTTCATCAGAGAAATTGGTCTGTATTTGCCCTTTTTAGTGGGGTCTTTGTCTGGTTTTGGAATCAAGGAAATGCTGGCCTCATAGAATGAGTATGGAAGTTTTCATTCCATTTCTATTTTTTGGGACAGGTTCAAAAGAATAGGTGTCAACTCTTCTTTAAAGGCTTGGTAGAATTCCCCTGGAAATCCATCTGTCCCTGCACTCTTGTTTTTTGGCAGATTTTTGATTACTAATTTGATTTCTTTACTGGTTATGGGTCTGTTCAAACTTTCTATTTCTTCCTGTTTCAGTTTTGGTAGTGTATATGTTTCTAGGAATTTGTCCAATTCTTCCAGATTGCCCAACTAATTGGCATACAATTGTTCATAAATTTCTCTTATTATTATTTGTATTTCTGCAGTGTTGTGATCTCTCCTCTTTCATTCTTGATTTTATTTATTTGGGTCCTTTCCTTTTTCTTTTTGATCAAACTGGCTAGTGGTTTCTCAGTTTTGCTAATTCTTTCAAAGAACCAGCTTCTGGTTTCATTGATCTGTTCCACTGGGTTTGGGGCTTTTTTGGTTTTTGGTTTTTTTGGTTGTTGTTTTTTTTTTGAAAGCATTGATTTCTGCTCTAACCTTTATTATTTCCCATTTTCTCTGATTTGGGGTTTTGTTTGCTGCTCTTTTTCCAGTTCTTTAAGGTATAAAGTTAGGTTGTGTATCTGAGATTTTTCTGCCTTCTTTAGGAACACCTGGACTGCTATGCTTCCCTCTTATGACCACCTTTGCGGCATCCCAGAGGTTTCGGGCTGTGGTGTTATCATTTTCATTGGCTTCCATGTACTTTCTAATTTTAACTTCTTGGTTAACCCATTCATTCTGTAGTAGGATGTTCTTTAGTCTCCAAGTATTTGTTGTCTTTCCAAATTTTTTCTTGTGGTTGATTTTAAGTTTCATAGTGTTGTGGTCTGAAAATATGCACAGTATGATCTCGATCTTTTTGTATTTGTTGAAGGCTGATTTGTGTCCCAGTATGTGATCTATTTTGGAGAACGTTCCATGTGCACTCAAGAAGGATGTGTATCCCACTGCTTTAGGATGAAATGCTCTGATTGTATCTGTTAAGTCCATCTGGTCCAGTGTGTCATTTAAAGTCATTGTTTCCTTATTGATTTTTTGCTTAGATGATCTATCCATTGTTGTAAGTGGGGTGTTGAAGTCCCCTACTATTATGGTATTATTATCAATGAGTTTCTTTATGTATGTGATTAATTGATTTATATATTTGGGTTATTCCACATTGGGGGCATAAATGTTTACAATTGTTTGATCTTCTTGGTGGATAGACCCCATAATTATGATATAATGCCCTTCTTCATCTCTTATTACAATCTTTATTTTAAAATCTAGATTGTCTGATATAAGTATGGCTACTCTGGCTTTCTTTCAGTGACCATTAGCATGATAGATGGTTCTCCATCTCCTCACTTTCAATTTGAAGGTGTCTTTAGGTCTAAAGTGGGTCTCTTGTAAACAACATACAGACAGATCTTGTTTTCTTATCCATTCGTTATGCTATGTCTTTTGATTGGAGTGTTTAGTCCAGTGACATTTACAGTGAGTACTGAAAAATATGAACATATTGCTATTGTGTTGCCTATAGAGTTGGAACTTCTGATACTGTTCTCTGGTCCTTTCTAGTCTTTGTTGTTTTTGATCTGTTTTGTTTTGTCTTTTCTCCCCTCAGAGAGTCCCCCTTAAAAGTTCTTTTAGTGCTGGTTTAGGGGTTACAAACCCCTTTAGTTTTTGTTTGTCTGGGAAACTCTTTATCTCTCCTTCTATTTTGAGTGACAGCCTTGCTGGATAAAGAATTCTTGGCTGCATATTTTTCTGATTCAGCATATTGAATATATCCTGCCACTCTTTTCTGGACTGCAAAGTTTCTGTGGATAGGTCTGCTACACACCTGATTGGTCTTCCCTTATAGGTTAAGGACTTTTTCTTTCCCTTGCTGCTTTCCTAATTCTTTCCTTATCTGTGTATTTTGTGAATTTGACTATGATATGCCTTGTTGATGGTCGATTTTTGTTTAATCTGATTGGAGTTCTCTGTACTTCCTGGATTTTTATCTCTGTGACCTTCCCCAGATTAGGAAAGTTTTCTGCTATGATTTGCTCACATTAAACTTCTACCCCTTTTTCTCTGTCTTCATCTTCTGGAACCCCCATGATTCAGATGTTATTCCTTGTTAATGAGTCATTGAGTTCTCTAATTCTTATATCATGCTTTTTTGCCTTAGTTTCCCTCTTTTTTTTGTTTCATTATTCTCCATAAGTTTGTCTTCTGTATCACTGATTCTTTGTTCTGCTTCATCCATCCTTGCTGCCATGGCATCCATTCAAGATTGCAACTCAGTTATTGCATTTTGAATTTTGTTCTGACTAGCTTTTAATTATTTTATCTCTGCAAAAAGGGATTCTATGCTTTTTTTTTCAACCCCTGCTAGTATTCTTATTATCATGACTCTAAATTCTAGTTCAGACATCTTGCTTATTACATCTGTGTTAATTAAGTCCCTGGCTGTCATTTCTTCTTGTTCTTTCTTTTGGTGTGAATTCCTTCATTTTGTCATTTTGGAGGAAGAAAAAGAATTACTGCCGAGTTCTGTGGCTCAAGTTATGCAGACTATTGTGTTAGTCCTCAAATCAATTTTATAGGTGTACAAAATGGTTTGGTGCTGATCTAGCTGCATTTTAGGGACCAAAGGAGCAGTGAACTTCCGCGCTAGTCCACCATCTTGGCCCATCCCCACTAAGCAATAGGGAAGTGCCCATTAAAATGCAAATTAAAACCACAAGATGTCACTTCATACCTGTCGAAATGGCTAAAATAAACACAAGAAAAACAAGTGTTGGTGAGGATGTGAAGAAAAAGGAGCTCTTGTACACTGTTGATAATGCAAGCTGGTACAGCCCCTGTAGAAAACATTATGGAGGGTCCTCAAAAATTAAAAATAGAACTACCATATGATCCAGTAATTCCATTACTGGGTATTTACCCAAAAAAAAAAAATGAAAACTCTAATTCGGAAAGGTATATGCACCTCTATGTTTATTGTAGCATTATTTACAATAGCCAAGACATGATGGAAGCAACCCAAGTGCCCATCAACAGATGAATGGATAAAGATGTGATGATAATATGATATGTATATACAATGGAATACTACTCAGCCATAAAGGGAATGCAATCTTGCTATTTGCAACAACATAAATGGATCTAGAGGGTAAATGTTAAATGTAATAAGTGAGAGAAAGATGGATACCATGTGATTTCATTCATATGTGGAATTTAAGAACAAAACAAAGAAAAAGAAGAGAAAAAAGGAGACTCTTAAATATAGAAAACAAACTGGTGGTTGCCGGGGGGGTTGGGTGGGGACAATAGGTGAAATAGGTAAAGGGGGATTAAGAATATACTTATCATGATGAGCACTGAGTAATATATAGAATTGTGAACCATTGTATTGTACACCTAAAACTAATGTAACACTGTATGTTATTTATACTTGAATTTAAAAAAAAAGAAAGAAAGAAAAGAAATAAACAGAGCATAGATTCTCCCAATGCCTTTAGGAATCCAACAGCTTTACATGGAATCACAAGTATTAGAATCATTTCTCATGTTTAATTATCACCCACATTTTAAGGTTTACTTTAAAGAGTATTAGCACTTTCTTAGAGCTTTCACATATACTGTCCTCTATGTCCAGAATATTCTTTGCTTAGCTGCATCTCATTCATCAAGTCCCAACTTAAACAAAGCTTCCCTAGAGAGGGGTCCTTTTTCAACCCTATTTAAATGCCTGTCTCACTTTATTTTCCCCCAGCATCTGTTTTGCATATTTACTATCAATATGCAATTTAAAACTGAGAAAGTACCAAAAAGGGGAATGTCATGTATTCTCTACCTTGGTAAAAGTCAGGATGATGCCAATATCAGTCTTTCACTCCTTTACACCCAGGAATTCCCATAGGGGCTAGCATTTTGTAGTTGCTTGATAAATAAATGAATTAATGAATATATTGACAGGTTTAATACACAGTATTTTACAACAAATGTACTATAATTACCAATTAGGAAATAAAGGCCTAGAAAAGTAATGTAATTTGGCTGAAGAACACACCTAGTAAATGATGAATTTCTTACTTTGAAGCCCAGGATTTTCTGCTACATAACATGGACTAGAATATGCATTCTGGTGTTCATTACCTATTTACAAGAGTATGCTAAATGAGGAGCCTTGGATCACTAATATGTTTGTTTATCAGCAGTAAATATGCCCAAGACAGAGATAGTTCTGTGTCCTACTTCAACCTTGCATTAATGCTAAAATTACAAATACAATTTGATCTTTAAATTTCCTTTTAATTCCATGTGACCATTTTTGGAAACACAATTTATCTGGCACATGGCTTGCTGTCACACATCAGACTAGGTTCCTTAGGTATCTTTGTAAATCCTTACAGTAGCCTTTGTGATAATTTTAAAGATGAAGAAACTAAGCCTCAAAGAATCTAACTGTGACATTTGAAAATGTACAAGTATGGTGGAGCTTAGATTCAAACTCGGTTCTGCATCCAGAAACCATGATTTTACGGTAAAGAAACACAGATTGTCTTTGGATCCAGGCAACCATCGTTGATACTCACAAAGATGAAGATTTTGATTGTATTTGGTGATTTAAGTCTGACATGACACACACTATTATTACCTGCATACACTACACTCCCACACTCACCACCTCCCAAATTTTGACATGCCTGAGGACAAATATTCTTGGAAGGCAGTGAAAGTTTCCATTTCATCTTTTGATATTCCTTCTCCGAAAACTTCTATTTGTGTTAAAACTATTAGATAAGCACAGGTAAGTGTGTGTGTTTCGATAGGTTTGTGTGGTGTTCATGAGCATATTTAACTCTTAAAGTTTAACAAGAATACACATTTTCTGTTCCAAATATCATTAACCCAACTTTTAAAAGAAACAAAGAAAAACAGAAACACTGTCCATTTTCCTCTTGCATTTGGAGTTATATGTCAGACAGGTGTCTTAGCAACAAATGCATCATTCTTGTGACCAAGAACCTGAAAACCATGAGGAATTATAAGTCACAAGACTGCAGCTCATGTCCCAAGGAAAAGGGTTTGTGGAGTTGCCCAAGTACTTTTACTCAATGGCCTCTCCTTTTTAGCAGCAGCTTCTCTTATAAAGTGATTATATACAAACACCACAGAAGTGAGACTCAGGATAAAGTGAATTAAAATAACTGAGAGGACTGTGGTCATAAAACCGCTTTTGTGTGTTTTTATTACATATTGAAAACAGATTAAAAGTGACTCATTGCAATGACTACAACTATAGTATCTTAAGTACAAATATTTTAAATCCCTCATTTTAGAGAACACTTGTATTATATTTTTAGGGTGAGACATCTAATGTATCTTTGCTTACCAATATGTTACTGGAAATCATTTATTACATTTATTTATTAAACTATTATTTCATTAGCACCTAGTTCATAGAATTCCTCTATAAGTGCTATGCTTGAGGTGGGCTCTAAGAATAAAATAAAGTTTCCGCTTTGAGGATTTCACTACTTAATGGCACAAGAACAGGCACAAGAATGGATCATTGTTATTTTTTTAAATAGAAACCACTTTAAGCTAAATTAAGATAACATAGTGTAGCACTGTGTGTTAATCTTGGATCTGGCATTTACTTCAATGTGACCTTGGGCAAGCAATTAAAACTTGCTGTGGCTCTGAAGTATCCTCCACAGGATAGGCAAAAGATATTTTCCATTGATGTTAGGCTTGGTTACCCGACTGCTTTGGGTAAAAGGCCATTAGGAATCATAACATGAGCAGAGGCTTTATATGAGCTGTGTGCCTGGCTTGGCCTCTCTCACTTCTGCCATCTGTCCTGAAGACAACATGTCTCAGGTGGTTCCAGACCCAAGGTGAATGAACAAAAAGGTAAAATAGATCTGAACCCCACATATACCCTGGAGCCAAGCTCAGCAGAGCATCAGGAGATAAGCAGATTCTTAAACAACAAAATATATGCTTATGCCATGAGCCACTGAGATCCTGGGGTTGGTTGTTACCCATCAGAAGATGATGAATACATTATAAATCACTCTAAGGGAAAAAAAGGTATTTTCAAATGAATAGAGGAGATTGGCTCTCTTTTCTTTCTATTAGCTTTCTGATGCTTGCATGTTTAGAAAGTGACATTTTTATAGCCTTTACTTAATATCAGTGTAAGATCTTACTTATGCTGAGATGCCTAAAATATGAAATTCACCATGTGCAAGGTAGATCATTACCTAGAACACCCAAAATTGCCATAGCAAATTTAGGAGAGAATATTCCAAAGAAACTTTTGAAAATCTACACTTGGATCATTAATATCTTATAAATAAATTTGAGTCCAATGTGGGGACTATTGGAGATGAAGATCTTTATGGGAATGTGGGTGTTGGATTAATTAATTGCCTCTATGGAGCTCTTCCTTGCTTATTTGAAATATTTTCATAAAATTAGGAAGAAACAGATAAAGCACCAGTACTGATCCCTCTGGAGAAGGCTATCTGCCTGGAAATAATGATTTGTGTTTGTTGGTTTAAAATTTTTACATTTTGAAACCTAATATTACTGAAAGGTTCTTGGCATATGCCAGTCAAAAACCAGGGACATTGTGTCCTTTATCTATCCCTCAGTTTCACTGCCTTCCTCCTCATGTTATTCATGCACATAATAAAACATTAGGAGAATTTTTTAAAAGGAGAGAGAGTGAGAGAGATTAAATATCCCAAAAGGTCAAAAATCAATGATCCTTTTACAGATGAGACTCTTGGGAAACCTTCATACTTTGCTTTTAGCCAGGGTTTCAGACTGCTTCTCGAATACTTGGTTTTTGATGATATAAATCAATAATTTCTTCAAGGGAGGTCCTCTAGGGACCAAGGGATGCTTCCTTTGAAATATCAAATAATCTCTGCCAGTGCAGGAAGGGATTCTAAGCATATTCTGTGGTTACGCATTGCTATGTAACAGGCAAGAATTAAATTTCAAGAATAATGATTTTCACTTTAAGACACACAACCTCCTCCAGGTTGGCAAGTGGGTGGGAAATGGGAGCCCTTACATACTGCTGGTGGAAGGAAACCTTGATATTCTCTTAGCATACAATGTGAAAATTCAAACCATGAATGAAGAAAAAACAAACTACATACACTTCAACCATTGGTAACCTAAGCAAATTATCTTTGGTGTAGTGAAAAATGGAATCTTATGAGCCTTCATTGCAATATCACTTATTTGGAAATAATCAAAAGTCCAACCATGGTAGATGGACTAAATTATCTGTACAAATTCATAAATCAGAAGACTACATTCCAAATGATTTTTGCAGAAACTATTGATACTGACTGGCATTTAAGACACAATAACATAGCCAGCTTCAAAATATGTTACCCAACATGCACGTAACAATCCCCTTTTTAAAAAGTATAATCAAACATGATAGGGGTGAGTAAAATGGAAAAAAATATTAACAGAGGTTATCTCTGGGTGTGGGATTGTGAATGATTTTCATTTCCTGCCTTGTGTTCTTATTTTGTTTCTCATCAAATGTTCTAAAATGAATATGCATATATTCATAATTAGATAGTATAATAAATGCTACTTTAAAAAAATCCCTAAAGAAAGGTTTCTAAACCTCATCACTATTGACATCGGGGGCTGGATATTTCTTTGTTGTAAGGGATAACCTGTATACTGTAGGATGTTTAGCATCATCTCTGTCCTCCACTCACACTATGTGTCAGTAGAATGCTGTCACACAAATACACAGTTGTGACATCCAGAAATGTCACCAAACATCACCAAATATCCACTGGGAGAGGGGAGCAGAATCACTCCATATTGAGAAATCAATATGTTAAAGTAGCCATGTAGGCATGAAATTCAGAAGTCCTTAAAGGTTGAATCTAAAATAAAGAACTGTTTACTAATGATAATTTCTCATGTTCTTATTTGGTATCTAACAAAAGGCAGGAGGTAAGGTAGGAAGTGAGGGATTATGCAGTTCATTTAGTTCTGTCTCCTAGCTGATAGTGAGACGGAGTTAGACCTCAACAGGTGAAAACCAGCCTTGATAGCTCCAGTTTTCTACCTGTTCGCTCACTGTTGTACTGCAGAGACCATGTGATAGTGTAAGGCCTCGCAAAGATACTCCCATAGGGCAGTGAGGCCTGAGGATGTGGGGCTGAAGAGCCCTAGCACCTGAACAACCAAGCCCTTCTCCTTAAGTGTTTTAATTACCTAGAAAATGCAGCTCCTATGTCCCAGGGAGTTAAGGTGACTTGTCCAATATTACACAGCTAGATCTGAATTCTGACTCTAACTTATCAAGACGATTTAACCGTATCAGGCTATCTCCTCAACTTCCTTCTCCTCATATGAAAAACATGTATATGACATGGTAAGATACCCATTGCACAGGAGTGCTATGAGATGTACACAATCAAGTGCACAGAACACTTTCTGGAAAACTTCAAAGCACTGAAGAAATACCAGGAGGTATTCTGAATAATGTCACTATTTTCACTCTGTGATAGAGGTATTTCTAAATACTGCTAAATCTGGGAAAATACATAGAACTTGATTGCCTATATAGAATTAAGAAGTTGGGTAAGAGAACAGTTTTTAGTGAGTGCCAGCCATTGTTCTGGATAAATCTACATGTGTTGTTTTAAAAACTGTTAGTGTCAAATGTCCAAAATGAACAACTTTTCCTTAGTGGTATCTTTTGCAAATAAATGAGAATGTGGGGAAATGTGTGTTAGGAACCTAGAAACTGAAAGACACAAGAATTATACTAGCTAATGGTGGTGGTGGGAGGCTGAGGTTCTAAAACTAGACATCATTATGAGACACTTCCATTATTACTTCCTTTCTGCTCTAGAAATCTATTAATATAATATGTTTGACCAATCAAGATGGTGTTATTATCCAATTAAATTATAGTTATAATGTCACTTTGCATTTTAAGTCTTTAGATCAGTGCTTTGTGCCCTTCACAGTACTTCTATATCCTTAAAACAGTACTGTGAAGTACTCAGGGCAATCTGGTTGCCAGAATTTCAGTGCTTATTCATGATAGACACATATCAGGGAAACATTCATCTGACATCTATACCCTTCTGCACTACATTTCCCTCTGCAATTGCCATTGGCCAGGAAAGGACACTCAAACATGAGTATATAATACCCCAGGGCTTACTACTTATCTAAAGTGGTGTTACAAATCTCCCAGCACAGTGAGCTGCATTCACTTGGCTATGTCACTAATAATCTCACTTACATTAAATTCATAGACCAGGAGGAAAATTTAAGCAAATTTTCCAGACCTTGATAAATGAAGCAGAATGTTCCCAGAGTGAGGCTCAATGGAAGGTCATAAAAGGTATCACAATAGAAAGCTAGGTCTAGACTTGGCTCTGAACTTCTTTTATTTCCTCTAGGAGACAATCTTTGCTATCCCCTCTAGGCTTTCATGTGTGATATTCACTCTGTCGAGAACACCACCTACCCCCTCCCCTCCCCTGCACACCTTACCTCAAACCACCTTCACCCATTTAACACCAGCATCAAAGTTCTGCTTTCAAGGCTTTCCAGCACATTCCTTAACTCAACTCCCAGGTCTGAGTTGAATTTCCTATGTCTGTACTCTAGTCTCCTCTTTTTATATTTACAGCCCTCTAGTGTAATTGCTGGTAACTTTGTTTTCCAAAACAAAGTAAAGGAAGGAAAATTGTCTTATCTTCCAATATCTTGCACAGTGTGGCAAAATGATAGATTCTGAATGTAGATACATGGATGATTCCAATACACAGCCTAATCCATTTTATTATCCAGCTTTCTGATTTAGCTAGATTTTCCTGTTTAATTTATTTTTTTATTTTTTTTTTATTTTTTCTTTTGAGAGAGAACATGAGAGAGGGGAAGGGGCAGGAGAGAAGGAGGGAGAGAGAGAATCTTAAGCAGGCTTCACAGCCAGATTGGAGTCCTACTTGGGGCTGGATCTCATGACTGTGAATCATGACCTGAGCCGAAATCAAGAGTGGGACACTTAACTGACTGAGCCACCCAAGGGGCCCTAGATTTTACTTCTTAGAGTAACCCCTTTAAGACCTAGCTGTTTAAGACAATTATTTACTTAGCTCAGGTTCCTATGGATGTGCTCAGTGATCATTCTGGTCTGGGCTGGTTCCACTAATCTCTGCTGGAATCCCTCATGGGTCAGTAGTTATCTGCCAGTTAGAGAGATAATAGGCACAAGGTAATTGCTGGGTTCCCAAGAGCAGTAAAGGAGGGAAGTTCCCATTGCACAAGTATTTATCAACTCTCTGTGTGCATCATAGACATCCCATTGGCTACAGGTCACATAACCCAGATAAATTGGGGTGGGGGGCAACAATGAAATGTGAAAAGATTAGAAACCAACACTATAGCCTCCCTACACTTTTGTTTCTCAATAAATCCTATAACCAATTATTAAGTCTTCTTTTCTCCAGATACCCCCTTGTCTGCCAACATGAGAACCTTCTTTTCTTTATCAATAATAAATACAACTATGACTGTGTTCATTAATACTTTACAATGATTTACTCTTGAGAGCAAGTAGTGGTGGGGGAGGGGGCAGAGAGGAGAGGAAACAAGAGTTTGAGGCAGCTTGCTAAATACATTATGCATTTCCTACTAAGCCATTCTCCAAGAACAGAGAGAACTCACTTTACAAGATCTTAAAATACAGTCGTTTGTACTATCAAAGCAAAAATACGTCCCTTACTTGAAATATGTTGATTCCCTCCTCCCCTTCTACTTGCCCTAGCCTCTTTCCTTAACCTCTGATTAAACACATTTGTGACAATGAAATGTGCACCTCCAGCAGCGGCTTCTCAGTCACGAACTGAACGAGTACAACTTTTTTGGTAAAACTGATTGAAAATAAAAGTGTGTTATTTTGACCAGCTCCCTCCCTTTCCCCCACATACCCTAAATCCTTTTCATTATCCAGCTCTCCTTTCCCAAGAAATTACAGGGGGTATTTGCAGCCTTAAGTCTCTTAAGCCAACTTCAACTGACCATGTCAGCCTGTGTTCACAAGCTTATTTCAGAGAAGCCCCCGAAACATAGGAAGGATGTGTTTACTAGAATGTGGCTCCCTGGGGATGAGCCAGGCACATCTGTAATTCTAAGGAGAGTGTAATGAGGAAAAACTGGTGGCATCCTGAATGGCTCACAGCTGTTCTGGAAGCAGATAAATAAGATGCTCGACAGGAGATCCCTAATTGGAGCCAGTTTTTCTTAAGTGGATACACAATATGGTGCAAGATTGGGTGTTGGAACGCTGATAGTGTTGTTCACATGTAACTTAGTTTGTCTTGTAAACAGTTACCATTTCAAACGGTAGTGCCTTCTTTTTTCAAAAAGGGAAAAAATGTTCACTTTGTCTTTTTTTTTTCACACTAATTAAAGGCAAGCTAGCATTGTTTTCCCTAGCGTTTTCTCCCACAAAACCCTCCTTAGTTTGTAGACTCTCTTTCTTTCCTTTATTCTTTCCTTCTCTTCTTTCTCTTTTCCTTTCCTTCTCTTCCGTGCCTCCTTCCCTTCCTTTTTTCCTACCTCCTTTTTCTCTCTTTTTCCTCCTCTTCTGTCTTCTCTCCACTTTCTTCCCTCCTCCTTTCCTTCTTTCAGTTCTTCCTATCTTTGGAGGTACCAGTTCTTCTGTGCTAGAATCAAAAACAATGAATTAATTATTCCCTTTCAGACCCTGACCACCCAACCCTAATGCTGGGATGTGCTTGCTTCAAGATGGTAGCCTTGTGGCCCTTTTGAGAAAATGTCTGTAATATTTCACTGTTTGTCTGAGAAATGGATAAATAGCTTATAATAAGATCATAAGAGATTTCATAGACACAAAAATTTTTAAATATGTTCCTCCTAACATTGTGCTGTTTCCAAAGCAACTGGAAATAGTTCTCCTTTTTTGGGTGATCTGCCTCATTTGCATTGGGGTAGGAGAAGCCACTGCTGTCATAAGGGACTTGACCTGCCTTGGACCCTAATATTAGCACCATTGTCCTGCAGAGAACTATGAGAACACTAGCTTAGAGACTATTTATCTCTAAAAAGAACAATTACATAACCAATACACAAGATAAAACTCACTTTGCTCATGTCTCCTGATGTTTGAGGTATGTGTGAGGAGGGAGAAAATATCCAGAACTTTTTCAACAGGGGGCACGCCTCCCTTCCACGAATGGGGCCTTTTACTAGTTCTCATTAAGTAAAATAAGAAATCCCTCCCAACATAGGACATTTTTGCTTTTAGAAATATTAATTGCCACTGCAATATTTTTTGTTTTTCCCTACAGGACAGTATATATCCATTCTATTCAGAGCATTTCAACCCCTCACTCCTGGATGAGATACAGTCTAAATCCCATCATTGAAACTACATGTGACAAGCAAAGCTTCAACCACCTAGGCCATATTGTTCTCTGGTAAATAGAATGTACTAGAATGGTGATATTTTCATAGCTTCCTGGTCTCCCTGTGCCCTGAGTTTGGAAAGGTAGTGGGGATTCCATTCTTCTATTCCTTGAGTTGTGTACAGAATGTGGAGGCAGAATTAGTTTCTGTGAGCAAGTGTAACTCTTAAACTGAATGGGGATTTATGACAAGGAAAAATGGCATCCTTATGACACTGACATCTTTTCCAGGTTCCCATGTGAATTATTATATGGAAAGGTAGAGTAAAATAAAACTAACTTCAAAGCAGCAATAAAGTCCACAGTGTTCACTCATTCATCAATTGCCAAGCATCATTGGAGTCCAAGCACTGCTAAATGCTAAAGATTGCGATGAGGAAAATACCACCTTGCCTTAAAAGTTCCACAATTAGAGCCTGGAAACTAGGGTCAGAGGAAGAAAGAAAATGCCATTGGGTGCAGTTAGACAGTCTTAATGGTCACTCTCAAAGTAGCTCCTTCTGATTTGGGAGATAAATTCTTTTGTGGGCAGCCATAAATTTTATGCAGGAAGTGCCTGCAACCTCTGTTCATGATACCTCAAGCCCAGGGAATACATTAGACGGCGTTAAACATTTTAAATATTTATCCAAACGGATGATGATTTCTCTCACATGGATTGGTTCAATGAGAAAATATTTATACTCCTATAAGATCTTGACAGAAGGAAACACAGAGTCCTAGATCCTGATAAGATGTTGATTATGGCATGATATTTTAGAAAAGATCCGATTTCCAAGGATGGTTGTGGGTTGAAGGGTAGCAAGCTCTAGCACTGGATTAGCTACAGCCAATCACCAACGTGCTGATACGTAGAAATCCAGACAGGTTTAAGAAAAGTATTTCTGATAAAAAATAAAATTAGAATGTCAGTCAAGGGATGAAAGGATAGCCAGTAAGGCAGAATTTGTGAAATTCTTTTCCTCTATCAGTCATTAGCCATAAATATAATACTCACTTCCCCTTTCTCTGGAGGCCAGAGTATAGAAAGAGATTTTTCTTGACACATCTTCTCAACTGAAAAAAAAAAAAGGGCAAAATTTAAAAGAGCTCACTGACAGATCATTTTAAATGAAAATGTTGCTTTGTCTCTAAAATGAGAAAAAACAAATTCTAGATTGCTAACCTCACAAAGGGTGAGGCTCAAATAAAATTGTCTCCTAATACATATTTGGTGGTGACCATACATCAGCTGAACAACTTTGTTTAATACTGTCAATGGATCTGTGATACATACATTATTATTACTCCCGTATACAAATGAGGAAACGGAAGCTAACAGAGAATACATAGCATGCATAAAGTTAACAGCTAATAAGTGGCAAAACAGATATTAGAATTCTATGTTTTATGAAGTTGCATGAATTGGCTACATGAGGGCCACAATCTGCCTTTAATAAAACAATAAAGTGAATGTTGGCTTCACTTTAATTTTAACATTCTCTGATGAGTTAAAATTAAAACAAGAACACAAGGACATTTATTATTAATTACACCTTCATTCATTTTTCATTTGGGTAGACATAATCAAAAGCTAAGTGGTGACTTCCCTGTGCACTCATTTTTATAGGGTGTTTATAACTCTTTTAATAATGCAAATATTTATTATGGGCATCCCTGGAGAATCAAAGGTGCTCGATGAAGGGATTTCTAAATATCACGATCCACTGCTGAGTAAAAACACCAGGATGCTTCTACTGTGTGAAGGGTCAGAGCCACAGGGTCTGTCAGAAGGGTCACTCAGCACAAAAACAAGGCAGAAGGTTATCCAGTTTCTGGAATAAAGTAGCAGCAGGTATCATCTTCACCAACAGAGAGGAAGTTTGAGGAGAAGTTCAGGGTAAGCAAAACTACATCACAGGCCAGAAATGGCACCAAAGACAATTATTACACAATGGACTTGAATACTATACAGAATCAACTTTCTAAGTATTACTTTCCATACAAATTAATTCAATTCAGCTTTAATAAATATATGGGGATTTACCATATATAAACATCATTCTAAGTCCTGGAGACTTCTTAAAATAATGAATTTTGTCCTCCTGCAAAAATCTTAGTCTAGCGGTATAAGTAGGCAAAGTAGATGGCTCAGTCAGTTTAAAGAGCCCAGGGTGGCTCAGTGGGTTAAACATCTGACTCTTGATTTTGACTCAGGTCATGATTCCAGGGTCATGGGATCGAACCCCACATCAGGATCCATGCTGAAACATGGAGCCTGCTTAAAAGTCTCTCTCTCTCTCTCTCTCTCTCTCTCTCTCTCTCTCTCTCTCTCTCTCTCTCCCCCTCTCCCTCTGCCCCTGCCCCACTCACTTGTGTGTGTGCACATGCATTCTCTCTCTCTAAAAAATAATAAATAAATAATAAAAATGAAAAAGAAGTAGGCAAAGTTCAACTCACTGAAGGACTTGCCTTCTCTGCTAAAGATTTGAGACTTCATTTTTATAGAAATGTTAGTTAAGCCACTGAAAGGCCATTTCCTTAAGAAAAGCATGTAATTCTCTGGTAGAAAATATAAAATGGAGTGTGGTAGGCTACATATCCAGAATCCCCTTAGGAGATTATGGCAATGGTCTAAGCAAAACCTCATGAGGATAGCATTGCAGCAGCAGCTACAGGGATGCAGTCAACACAATGGATTTGAGATATTTTTGAGGTTAAAATGAGCTAGAATTCAGGAATTATTGATGTGAGATATAAAATAGAAAGAAACATTTAGACTGACTGTAACTTTTCTGTCTCATGTGTCTGGGAAGATTATAATAGAAAAAATTGGAGACAGGAAATAGAGAAGGCATGATAAATTATTGGTTATTGAGAAAGGTGTAGAACTCCATGTTGGACATGAGTCTGATGTGCCCTTGGGCATCCTCAAAAAGATATTGTGCAGATATTTGAATATAACATAGTATCTCTGAATATTAGGTATAGCAAGTTACAACTTGTTCCAAACATCCATTCTTTTAATATATTTTATAAGTAATTGCTCTAACATATGAGCCTTATTAGCAGAAAACTCACATCCTAACTTTTGAGTTTCCTCTACTTTTTGAAGCCTCTGAGAAATTTGGGAACTTAGTCCAAAGGAGATCAGTCACAATTCCACATGCCAAGCAAATGACATGGTTGGGTCATTGCACTTCATTTCTTGTGACTGCATGATATCTCTGGTCCCTCTTGGCCCAAGAGATGATGTTTTTCCATTGCCAGAAAAAGGTCTCTGAAAAAGCCTGTAAGGAAAAATGCTTCCTCTTCTCCAAAGCTAAACTTCTCAAAGGCTGATGCAAGCTGGGACTTCCAAGTAAAGATCTTCAGTGCATTCTAACATTATCAACTTACTTCTCTCCAAGCCCAATTGTGCCAGGGTAGCTCATTACCAAAGAAATTATCACATTAGTTTCATATTGAGTCAAAACTGCCCTTTTTCAGGACCTCCAGGTCATTCCGCTATTCCAAGTGATCCAATCTATATATCCCATGTTCTCCTGAGCAACTTCTCTCTTTCCTTGACAATAATTTTAGTTGAAGCTATTCTGGTTAACAGAGAAACAAGAGCCTATTATGAAGTACAGAAAAAAAGAAGATACGCTTTCAATCTTTTACCTCCCAAAAGTCAGCAGGACTGCTTCACAGCTTTGCCTAGCTGGACTCACAGAGGGTTAACATCCATGATCAAGCCAAAAAAGTTCCAGATCCAACTATAATTCCATGGGAAGTGCTCCTAATATTTTTTTTATCACTAAGAGAGAGCAGATTGACCCCTAACAGGAAAATACTATATACATAAGCTTCTGCAATTGACAAAGAAATTGTTTCAAGACGTTTTCCCTTTGACAGTAGACTGGACAGTGGAGAGTTCTATACAAGTGGCTCCTGAATACTTCTTTATTCTCCTGTTTTCTGCCAATGGACCTGCCGGCTGAGGAAAACTGTGGTCTCCTAATGAATGGGCCTGAATAGAATACTCATCCCTTCTGTTCCTTTGTAGCTCAAACTCCATACTAATTGAACATATATGAACATATATATTGAACAACTAGAGGAACAAGGGCTATCACTTCATAAGCAGCTCTAATGTTCTCATCACTGCCCTCAGCAATCCACACTGTTGACTAAAAGCTTCTGAGAGGTGTGTTTGTGCATAAGCAAAAGCTCGCTACATTAAGAAGGGGCTACATTGTCTTTCTGAAAACTACCTGAATCTTGACAACTAAGGCAGCTCCATTCTATTTTTCAGGAAAACATCCTCACGGTACAGACAATAGAGAGAGCAATTCTGCATAGAAAAGAGGAAAATGGACTTGTGAAATGCAGAACATGTCTTCTTAGCAGGAGCTTTGGATTCTCCAACTACAGAGACAGAACCCTGCAAAAAAAATTTTTCTAAAAGAAGGGGTGGTATACGATGCATATTGACGTTTGACATTTAAAACTTGATACCCTTTATTTCAGCAAATACTCCATAAATCTCCTAGGCAAATCATTTCCAGTTCCTGGATCTTCTTAATTGACAGTTAGCTCTTCTGTGAAGCCATGTTTGCAAGTGTGGGCCATCTGACAGTGTGCACCTTCCATTCAAGGAAAGTCTTCTGTGTCTGTTCTAATCTGTCTTCAATAAAGCAACAAATTCCTATTTAAAACTATTTAGCTAAATACTCCAGAGATCAAATATAATTTCCTGCAGTTGCTCTCACACTGTCATAACTCTAATTACGGCACTGTTGGGAATACTCGCTTTCTTAAAAAATGTAAAATGCAACATAAAAATTTATGAAGCAAATTATTGCAGGTATAACTGTTCAAGGGTGTAGTGGTCTCTTTGTAACTCCGTTTCCTCGACCAGTGCCCTTTTACACTTCATTTTATGGTCAATATGATGCCTCATTGAAAAAAGAATATTAAAAATAATTTATTAAGATTAAGTTGCTTCTTTAGAAGGCATGATTTTATCTTTTTCATTTTATAAGAATCCCATTTTAATTTGCTTCCTATGTCATCTCTAGTATGAGTTTAAGGATTTAATGGAGTAAGGATTGAAGGCTGATATCGATAAGATGAATAATTTTATATTTGAAGGATTGGTTTGTTTGATATAGGAGAAAATTTCAATGGCCAATTATCCCTGGACTCCATTTAGTACAAAGTGCTGGCCAAATAGTAATTCCCATCCATCACTTACCAGCGTGAATTAGAAAACGCATCCCTGTGATTACTATTGATATATTAAAGGTATCAGATAGAAATACTGTTGTCCATTCCACAAAAGCAGAACAGATGCTTTTCCTAACAAAGCTAATTTTTAAAAAATATTAATACCTCAAAACACAGCTCTCTGAGTATACATAACCATGTTGGCCATGTATTCAGTCAAACCTACTTATTAATCATGCCATGCCTTATCTATTGTCTGCTACTCTCTGAGGACAGTTGGTATGCTCAGTCATGCCATGCTTTGTTTGAGATCCTTTGTGGTTACATTCAAACAGCAAAATTAGAACAGGCTTTAGTGCTTAAAATAAAAATTAGTGAGATTTTATTTCAGACTTTATTAAAAATGATTAACAAAATTATCAGAAAGAAGGTTGACAAAAATGAAGGCAGAGTGACTACTATGCTCACACAAAGTCATAAGCATTTTTTTGACTTGACATATGCTAAAAGCGTGTGAATAATTTGAGGCCATTTCTAAAGTGACCTAGAATCAGAGACAGTGAGGCAACCTAATCTAGAGGGATATAAACAGATGGCCCCTAAATCCCAAGGAGAGCAAATGCTGTGTCTAAGTTTATGCAGAAAATGAATGATAAAACTGGCCTGGAACTCAGATAAAGAACATTTCATGTGAAAGCCTTTCCCAACTCTAGAATTCTCTGCTTTTGTGTTAATGCAGATTGAGTGTTATCACAGGAAAAAATAGTTGAATAAAGAAGGTAAATTAGTCATGCACATTAGTAGGAATTATTTAATATACATTTGTGATTCAATAAATACACAGAGAGATAAACTGAGAGAAATAGAAACACAGAGAGAGAGAGACAGAGACAAAGAGATACAGAGACAGAGAGACAGAATCTTCCATGTACTAGGCAGTCAGCCCCTACTTTTGAGGAAGCTTGTTATCTACTGGGACATAAAACAATAACACATGAATTATAATGCAATGAGGGGAGAATTTAGGCTGTTACAAAAACACATCAACTAATCCCTTATTCAGACAAGGTGATCACAGGTGGATCTTAAGAGAAGCTGATATCTAAGCTAAAACTTAAAGGATGAATTAGAATTAACCAGAAAGAAAAGAAGGAGGAAAGAGTGTTTCATATGCTTTCAAAACTCTGGGAAAACCCAGGAATATCTTTGCTAGAGCATGGCATTGTGGATGGATCAGGGAGTAAGAGCAAGAAAGAAGAGATAAGAGAAGAAAGCATTAGATTATGCAGGAACAAGCAAACCACGTTTAATACTTTGGACATTATTCTGAAAGTAATGGTGAGCCATTCAAAAGTTAGGGTAGAGCAGAGCATTATCATATATGATTTTCCAAAGAATTTTCTTGTTGGATTGGAGGGAAAGGCAAGTCTTAAAAGACACAAGGATGAGTTTGAAGGCTAATGAAGACACAAAGGCAATAATGGTGGTCTAGAAGAATCATGTCACTTTGGATAAGCAAAATGAATTTGAAAAAATATATAGGAAATAGAATACACAAAACTCATTGATGTGCAGGGTAAGGAGTTAAGGATGAAGTCCAAGTTTCTTGACCATACAAATGGAAGATGACTGGACAATCCATTGAGAAAGGCATGTCTGGAGGAAGAGCTCTTTTCTGGAACAACTGATGTGCTCCATAATGACATGTTTTGTTTGAGGTCATTTGTGCATCCCAGTAGCTACATATCCAGAGGGCACAGCTGGAGGTATACATGTGGAACTCATTACAGAGATCTGGGCAAGAAGTGATGATTCAGAAATAACCAACCTAGAAACAGTAATAGTAATTAAAAGCAAAGTCAGTAGTCAAGAACATCCAGAGAAAGTGCAGATCCTAGAAAAACAGCACAAAGCAGCCAGTTTCGATTATTCAGAAAGCTGACTTATTTAAAAAAAAAAGGGGGGGGGGATATTCCTTACAGAAGAGATTCTCTACAGATCAAATTCAAAAAACAAAACTTTTAGTTCAATTTGTGTATTGGTCTAATTAGTGAGGGTTAGTCTTGAAAAATCTCTTTTGGGGGGAGGAGAAGGAGGTTAAAAATAATGCAGAATACTGGGCTCTAATATGACTCTTGGATTTAATGCATGTGACAACTTGTCGAAGTTAAATAGCCTTCTGGGGCTTAGTTTCCTCCTGCATCAAAGACAAAAATAACCACTAACTCAGAAAATGGCTATAAAGATTAAGTTTTGTTGGAATTGGCAGAGCCAGAATCACTTCACATAGTACCTGGCACATGATAGGAGTTGAATAAATGTTCGTTATCATTCTTTTCATTGGTTTATCCAGATGGGCCAAGTGAAATAATAAAACATGTACACTTTATCTAATTATTTTATATATGTAAATAAAAATAAGTTTTAAAGTGAGATTCAAACTCATTTGTTGAATCAGTTTCCACATATTTGAAGAATATTTGCTTTTTACTCCAGCTCTGAAAGAAACAATTGTCTACTTATATTCAGGGTCAACTTGGTTTCATGAGCCATAATAGAGCCAGTGTTTGCAGTTCATTGAGTTACCCACTGAGTAAGCCAAATCACCCACTAAAATGCCATGGTCTGGTTATTTAAATTATACAGATTTAATCAACTTAAAAAAATGAAATACAATTGCATTCTGGATTATAGAATTGAATTTGGCATTTTACATTTTGATGGTTTTGCTATAGGTTTGAGATTGGTATTAACAACGAAGGAACATATCTGCTATTCAATTTATAATACTGAAAAATGAAAACGGGTTATTTTGTGTGGTCCAGTTTATGCACAGTAAATTCAGGATTTTAATTACAAGGTTTTAAAAGTAGGAATAACTCAAGTTAAAGGTTCATTGCTTCTCAGTGATCCAAGTCCTGGGTTTGAGGAAGTCATTTCCACAAAGGATACTAGATCAGTGATTCTCAAATCTCTCTGTTAATAGAACAACTGGAAATTATGATGCTTTGCAGAACACCAGATATAATAAAATGTTAAATTTAAAAATAATTAAATACATTTCCCTATTTAATCTGATACCACCTTATATTAGCAGGAGATAATATACACTTGGTTAAGGTCACAGGGTCTAAAATCAGACTGCACTTAAAAATTTTTTCTAATGTTTATTTTTGAGAGAGAGAGAGAGAGAGAGACAGAGACAGAGTATGAGCATGGGAGGGATAGAGAGAGAGGGAGACAAAGAATCCAAAGAGGCTCCAGGCTCTGAGCTATCCGCACAAAACCTGACGAGAGGCTCCAACTCACTAACAGAGAGTTCAGGACCTGAGCCAAAGTGGGATGCTTAACTGCTTAACCCACAGAGCCACGCAGGTACCCCGAGACTGCATTTTATAAAGAGGAGCACTGAGACACAGATAAAATAGGCTCCGTGCCCAAATTATACAGTTACAAAGTGGCAAACCCAAAATTCAAGCCCAGGTAATATTAATAGCAACTCCATCAAAAAGTGTTTGTAAGACTTAGTAAGTCATGGGAAGTGTTTGGTGCAGTGCCTGGCTATTGACATTTATTGACCCTTTACTAACATGGGCAAGACACTGTACAATATTTTTTTTTAAATAATAATGGAGGAAAAGATAAAAGTGAGGAAATTCCATTTAATATATAATTGTCATCCTGAAGTTTTGGGAAAGTTCTCTTTTATTTAATGACAAAATAATATTACTGCTATATTCTCACATGGTTACCAGCATACCAGCATAGGAAATACAGGCTCTCTGATTGAAAAAGCGAATTCCTTTTTTTTTTTTAATGTTTATTTCTTTTTCAGAGAAAGAAAGAGAAAGAGCGTGTGTGAGTGGGGGAGGGGCAGAGAGAGAGAGAGGGACAGGATTGGAAGCTGAGCTGTGACAGCAGTGAAGCAGGATACCCACGCAGGGCTCGAACCCAGGAACTTGATGATATGACCTGGGCTGAAGTTGGACGCTCAACCAACGCTCAACCACCCAGTGCCCCTGAGAGAGTAAACTCTAAAGGGAAATTGCCTGGAATCTAAACATAACACTGACAGTTAACAGCTGTGTTACCTTAACAAATTACATACCCTCCCTGGCCTTCTGTTGTAAAATAGAGATAATTAAAATACTAATCTGGAGAGGATTAAGTGAGTTGATATGTTAAATGAGTGTACAATAGTTCCTGGAATTAGTAGAGACTCATTTAATGCCACTTGTTGCTATTATTACTCTTTCCAGAAGAGTCCTCATACAGAGCAGACTCAGTGTAAATTCAAAGATAAAGACTCCATAGCTGACCAAAACATAACATACATACATACATGGACATATAAATCAGGAAACTACTTTTCCACTGTGAATAATTCACATAATTTAAAAATCGGGCTACTTTTATGGTTTTAAATTAGAATATAAAGGAATATGCTAACAAACTTTTTTTTCTGTGCTGACTACAATGATATAGAAAAAAAAAACCCTAAAAGGTACAAATGTTATTATAAAGAAAAAATGGAATTTCAAGTACATTCTAACCTGAAAAGGCACACACACACACACACACACACACACACACACACACAAACTCTGTGTGTTTTGCTCTCCCTTTCAGGATCTCTTTTCTCCTGATTTTTCACATCTGCTTTTTCCTCACCCTTCAAGTCTTGCCTGAATACCACCTTCTCAGAAAGAGCATCCTTGATCCCTGTTTAGAAAAAGCCTCCCTTTTTCATTCACAATAGCACGTCCATTCTGTTTATTTTCTCCATGACACCAATAATAGCTAATTATTCTATATGTTTGCTTGTTTTTGTTTTGTTTTGTTTTGTTTTTTATCATCCCTACTAGAACAAAACTCATTTAGGAGTGGGATTTCTCTAAATTGAGTCATTGCTCATTCATCAGTTGCTTAATCCAGTATTTGGTACATATTGGCAACTAACAAATATTTGATGACTAAAATAATAAGGGAATATTATCTTTATATTCCCCTCATATTGGGTACTTTATCTGCAGAAAGATCCAATAATTTGGCCCTGAATTCCAAATACCAGCTTTGGACATTTCTGCTGAGACTTCATGGACTTCTTTGGCCAGCCAGGAGCTCAGGAAAAAGAGTGAGGTGGGCGGGGCCTAAGAAAAGGGAGAGAGGAGGTCCCTGTGGTGAGAAAAGTAGTGTGGACACACAAGGGAGTTCAAACAGAGGTCTGCATGCACTGGAGTCATTAGAGCCACTATTAGCTCCTGTCTGATTGTGGAATAGACCCTTACATGTTCTGTCTCAGATTCCTCCATTTGACAGCCATAGAGGTCTTCCTGAGCAATCTCACCAAGTTTGCCTGCTCAGGGTGCTCTGCAATGGCTCCGCAAGGCCTTCTGGATAAAGAACAAGCCTGTGGCAGAAACATCAGGAAGCACAATTCTCTTCATCAGGCTGCACAATTCTCTGGTCTTTTCCTTCACAGCTTCAGCAGGGACTCAGAACCAGTAGGATGGATGCATTAGGTGGAACATTTGCCATTCCAAGAACTTCCCACACTCCCCCATTTATCCGTGGCTTTGCACATACCGTTCTGCCTAGAATATTCATCCTTATCTTTCAAAATAAGCACCTCAGGTTCAGAATGGAATACCACAAGACATTTGTCCTTCGACGTGGCTTACAGATATACTTCCCTGTTTTTCATAGCTATCCTTTGGGTATGTATCAATGAGATGAAACATACACATGTACACAAAGACCCTTGTTAAAAAAGGAGCATTAGGCCTCTGAGGAAGTCTAAACATTCATAGTCAGAAATACAAACCACTGTCCTAGCTACAACATAATCTGTACTACTTCCTTGGTTATCAATTGAGACAGCAGATTACATTCTTATGTAGAGTGCTAATCACTTCCATATTTTTCAATATTATGCTTTCCAATTATGTCCTGAGGCTTCTCAGTGTTCTTTCCACTACACAGTCATCTATCCCTTGATGGCCATCCACTTGTCAAAATACACAAAAAATTGTCAGAAGCTTCAAAATTAGGATTGTTGCAGTCATCATCACTGTTTTTATTGTTTCTCAAATGAGTTAAAAGTTTGGTACAGGACATTCTCTATAGTTTCTGAAGATACAAAAAAGCACATTAAGGCTTCCCCTATGCATTCACATTTCAATATTCAATAACTGAGAAGCCAAATATAAGTCATTGTAACACACATGAACCAGAAAAACTGGAGGGCAAAGGAGTATGTGAGAAGAAACGAATGCATGGAAACATATGTGACAGTATAAGTGTGCTTGTGTATGTGTACTTGTGTGTGGGGGGGGGGGGGGTTATATGTGAGCTGTATTAATGTAAAAAACTAGACAAAATTACATATGCAGACATATACATTTAGGTCTGTATATATACGTATACAGCTATATGCATACATATATGTGTATACACACACACACACACACACACACACAATTGATTCCTCCTATTTGTAGGAGTTATGCTTTATAAAGCTTCCATAAACACTGAATTAGCAAAATACTGGACCATTGCTACTTGAGTAAACACAAGGTTAGGTTCCTGTGAGCATCCTGTCATGTTTTCATCAACTGATTAATATATATCCTTGTTTGATGTGTGTTTCTGCTTAAAGACACCTTATTTAATATGTACTGTTAATTTATCAACACTGAACACACAACCAACAGCTCTGCAAGTCATGCATGAATGAAGCTTATCTAACACATGTATTTTCTCTCTAAGACACATCCCAGCCTTCTTGCCCTTTGGCAACACTAGACAGCGCTTCAGCCCTATGCTTAGGGGCCATCTTAAACTGCAAAATCATCAACAAAAGTTACAAAAATCAAGCACTGTAGCACTAAATAGATCACAGAAAGGTCTCGTTTACAGTATTAGAGCTGAAACAAGAAAGCAGACAGTATGGACTTGTTGAGCATCAGCTAGGAACGTGCAGTGCACATTGGGCAACTCAAATGTTTTTGCTGCTTACCACAGGTGCATGTCTACAAATGGCCACAAAAGCATGTCAAGTATTGATTTAGGGGTTACAAATATATTTTAGCGAATAGGTGAATGGACAAATACAAAATCTGTGAAGGAGGAATGATTGTCATGTGTGTATGTGTGTGTGTGTGTGTGTGTGCAGAAAGACAATCTTCCATATAAATGACATCTGTAGGGTCAATGTTCATCTTGTATCTTACTTACTTAACACATAAGAGAACCTAGGAAGTATGATTAAAATAAAAGAAAGAACAGAAACCCTCACATCTTTCCCAGGTAATCAATTTAATCATGGTCCTTGAAATGGTGGCTAGAGACTTTAGAGAGATTAGGTTTCTATTACTTCTCCTTCTTTTCAAATGTATAACACTGCTTCTTCCTGAATGATAAAGATACACAGAATCATTGGTAAAATATGGAAAAACTCAAAAACTATAAAGTGCAAATCACCAGTTTTCCTATGATGAAAAAAAGATCATTAAAAATTTGCTGCATTTCCTCTGTTTTCTTTTCATGCAATGCATATACAGGTGTGTAAACATTTTTAAAAATAAATTGGAATTATACTGTTTTCTATCCTTTTAGTGTTTTTTTAATATTAATGCTATATCGACATCCCCCTCATCATTGTATTTCATCTTACAGATTCTTCCTGATCACGCTTTTCTGACGGACATACACATCTGAGACTGCACAATTCACTCTAGGATTCAGCAAACTGCCTTAGCTGAATAAATGCATATGACGGCCTCTACTGGGGAGACTTAGAAGAAAAAAATATACATAAAGACTGTACTGCTCGACTTTTTTCTTTAATTTTTGTATTCCTTGAGAGATCCTCACTTAGCTAAAGAAGAAGAAGAAGAAGAAGAAGAAGAAGAAGAAGAAGAAGAAGAAGAAGAAGAGCAGAAGGAAAAAAAGAATCATTTCCAAAGGTGTAAGAAAGCTTACCCTAAAATAGATTGCCTATATCATAATTGACCTTTGCATAAATGCATGCGTTTCATAGCAATTCAGTTCAATCAAATTTGATAAGCAGACATACTCACACAATTTAAACAGCAGAATTAAAGTTTTAAAATGCACATTTCAGTAACTCTCCAAAAGCCAAAGAGTTCAATCTTCATGTTCAGTCTCTTAAAATATTATTGTTTTCCAATACAATGAAAGTTAATGGTGGACTTTTCTATCTTTGTGAATTACAAAAGGTATTCTGGGCTGGAAGAAAGGAGCAATTCCCCCTCTTTTGTTCTTTGGGGTGTGGCATGATTATCTTACAACAGGCGATTACTAAGCAAACTTAATCAACTACAAAAATATATAACGCTATCACAGCAAAATTCTCAGATAGGCTCAATTGATACTTAAAATTTCCAATTTTTCTTGTTTAATATTTTAATCTTTACCCTAACAAGAAGAAACTACATATTTTTAAAAAAGAAACAAACTGAGATAATTATGAATAATTAAGTGAATTGAGTCCACTTCTTAAAATACCATTAGCACATACATAATTTGTTTATTATGTGAAAAGAATTAATTAACTCATAAGAAAGTGTTACAGAGGGAAAAGTTAACATGTCATATGCTGACATAGTCTAGATTCTTTGAATGCCTTTTCAACTGCCTGGTGGTCATTAGGAAAATGCTGAGATTAAGCCAATTTTAGGCTGTTAATCCCAAAATATATCCAAAAAGTTAGTTATTAAAAATTATTCACATATTGAAATGTACTAAATTAACATGGGAGTCATTTTTATTAAATATAAATTAAAAGAAATGTTATTTCTGGTACCTCCCCAAAATGAAAAATAATACTATTATTGCATTTAAAAGTATTTAAAATCTTATTGCAAATGGCATTTGCCCAGATTTTAGCTCAACATAACTGGGTTCAAAACCAGACTGGAAAATCCCAATTCAACAAGCCACAAAAGGTACTGATTTCCTTTGTTGCTAGAAGCCTTCTTGCTCCTCTCAAAACACTCTTTTGCCATCAATGGCTCTTAAAAACTTTTAACAAAAGTTTTTCTACCCAATCAGTGCAAGCATTTGCTCCTCATCTGAGATATCCCTGTATAAAGGATAGTTTAGACCCACACTGTCTTTCAAACAACAAATCACAGGCACACTCCCCTAGATTCTAAGTCATTGTCAGTGGTACTACCACTGAGTGTTGTTTTTACTCTCAAAGGAAGAGGCAATAAAGTATATGCCTTTACTCCCACTAATCATAATATTTAACATTTATCAGGTTCTTATCCAATCTGGAGCCTTTCCCAAGAAGTTGACACATATTATCTCATTCCATGCTCACAAAATCTATACAAGATAATTATTTGAACTGTGCCTCTTTGTGAAAGTAAGTTAAAACCAGTAAACCTTCATTTGCCTATATGTAAAACGGGGAGCTCATTAGTAAGTAAGGTGATAAGGTAGTAGAAAGTGAGAGAGACACAGTTCAAATCCAGGCCCGTAGGTCCTATTCCCAAGCCTGAACTGAACATGACTTGGTCTTTAATGCTTTCAACTGATTGACTTTGGCCAAGTAAGGAACCTGCCAGTTTTCCCATCTGCACAATGGAAATAATGTTACTCACATTATAGGGATATTGACTGGATTAAACGCCATAGAGGGCATGGATCACACATCAATTCATGTGGCAATCCTTGAGCTCTACACATATTAATTCCCTTACACAAAGACCGAGGTTATCAGCCTCATGACTGCCGTTAGCAAAATAACCGGGACATATGGCATAACAACTATGTGCGCTACACATAATGAAAACACAACCAAATATTTGAAATCAACACCGCCTTCCACACGCCAGGTCATATGTTCAACATGTTGGTCAACTATGAGAGTCCTGATGGGACCGGAAATGGTTGATGATCACAGAGCATAACGCTGACAGTCAAAGGGTCAGCTGTACCAGATGAAGTGAAACAGGCAACGCAGACTTGAAGTCTATTGCAATTAGGGAGAGAGGCAGAGCTCAGTCCGCGCTCAACTCCCCTGAAACAAAGAATGGGAGAATTTTTAAGTGCTGGGGTGAGGGGGAGAACACAGGCCGTCAGTCAGCGTTTGCTAATTGGCTTTATCTAAAACAACACTTTCTCAAATCTTTGTGACAGAAAGTAGTTTTACAACTAGGAGCAAGGCATCCATTGAAAGGAGGCTCCTACCCTCCCGCAGAGCCTGGGAAATAGGGATGCTATATCCCTTGATGTTTACATTTTCAAAGCGAGGGCTCCTACATCCTTGAGAAAGACTTTCCTGGCTTATAAAACTGGCAACAGGCTTTTTAAAAAAAAATTGCTTATATCTCAAAGAGGCAGGGAAAGAATTTACAATCATAAGTTTTCTAAAGTAAATGCTCTAAAGAAAGTCAGAGCCTAGAGTTAGGAAAAAGCCATTCCAAACTTCAGTCAAAGGGAGGGGAACATTCAGGCCTTCTTGGGCAGGGTGACACCGATGGGGCAGCAACGGGGAGACGGGCAGCAGCTCCACTTTCCACCTACACCCTGCACTTTGAGGGCACTCCATGCTAAGAGCCATCTTTTCTACTTTTGTTTACGTAACAGGTACTTCTACCAAACAAGGAGGTTGGGTCTCACACGTCATTTCAGATGAGGAGAAAATAAACAATAGGAGAGGAACTTGATTTAGTGACAGAGTCACCAAGGTACTTAAATCAGGTAATTATACAGCAAACTGGCATCAAATTTAGGTTTAACCTACACTCTGGTGCTCGTTATATGATACCACAATGACATCCATAAGAATATTCCCAAAAGGAATCAACAATTAAACATAAATGAATGGAGTATGTATTAAATAAACAATGGATATAGCTAAACAAAAATTGTTTTTACGTTTTTCTGAACAAATCTATATTGTATGCCTTTCTCAGTAGCATCTTGATTTATAGCAATGTTAGTTTGGTACGTAAGCTCCATCTTACTACATTTCAGTTAAGGAAGAATCTCCGAATTTTCTAATTTGTGTTGACTAGAAGTCTCCTGTGGAGTCAGTCTTGCCAGTCGGTTTATTAGTTAATTAAGTGTCATCTTATACTTCATATTCTAAATTCCAGGCATCCAAAAGAGCTCACTCTAAGATTCTCCTATCAGGTACCTGCATAATTAGTCTCATTTTAGAATACCTACTATTCAGCGCACAATAGAACAGACAATTAATTTGGACCACATGCAATTATGCTGAAAGGTCAGGTGCTACCCATAATAAAACTCTGTTCAAAAGTGTGTTTGGGGAGAGAATTAATATGGTTATCCAGAGACTTTAAGGGGCAGAAAATCTCCAAATGCAATTAAATGGGCTGTAAAGTAATCACTTGCAATTTTTCATTTTTAAAGCAGGAGACTTTTTGAATGTTGTGCAAAATGAATACTTCTAAGACCAATCAAATTTGGGGGATTTATATGAAGAGGTGACAAATTCAGACCCTAAAGCAGAAAGCACATTATTTGGCCTGCAACTTCCTGTGTGAGTTTCAAGTTATAAAAAGCTTTCATGGAGCAGTTGTTAGAAACCCCTCAAATACAGTTAATAATGAAAGTGCTGGCTTTATCCATCTTGGGTAATTTGAACTTACATAGCCATAAAAATTACAGTTAGAAGTGTGGATGTGTGGATTATAAAGTATCCCCAGTACCCAAATGTCCATGAATTTATAATTCTGTGTTCTTCAACAATATTATGTTTGCCTGTTAAATGCAAATTTTTGAAGTAGATTTCACTCTAGAGGAAGTTCCAAAGATACCTCTGTCACTATTAAAGGTATATGTATATTTTACAGCCCTAGGCAGGTTTATAAAATGCTCATTGTTTCCTCCACATGGAGAAGATTTTGCTGATAAAAGAAAAAAATAGGGAAGAGACCAAAAGGCAGAAAACTATAGTAAGAATTGACAACAAAACACTTTTCTCTGTACCAACGAAACACAGCAATATATGTAGACACAAACAACATTGTGGTTTAAGAATAAACACGGAGAAATGTTTACAACATGAGTGATGGAGGTATCTTTAGCTGTTTATTTCTTAGCAACAAAGAGACCATGCATCTGGAATTTTTATAGATTTAGCCTTCATTCAGAAATTACACATGCATTAAGCACCGTAATGTAGTAGTGGTTGTGCGAGAGAAAAACATGGTTAAGGGATAGTCATTACCTCAAAGATTTTCCTCTAGAATGGAAATACTGAGAGTGCATTGCCACACCGGATAAATGCTTGCACTCTGAAATTAGAAGAAGCTAAGTTTTGACTTTGGTCCAACATTTTTACTAGCTATATGACTTTGGGTAAATTCCTTAAGCTTTATGTGCTACATATTTTGTATCTGTAAAGTGACAACTTAACTAATAGTAACTACCAGGTACTCGGAATTGCTAGACGCAGGATAATCAGCTCAAATGTGCTTAAGCAAAAGGAATATTCGTTTCCTTATATAACCAAAATGCAGAGAGGTAAGAGGGGAACTGTCCTTGAGAAGAACTGGAAGTTAGGACTCAAAATCCTGTGAATTTTGGCATTCAGAAGTCCATCCCTTTATTCATAACTAGTGCATTCTCACCAGGACAATTGTCTCTTTCTGTTTCTCAACCTGGTGATGTTGGTAGAGCTCCCATTCCACCAAATCAAACAGAAGATTCTATGTTTAAAGTACAAAATTAGACATCAATATGAGTATTTATTTAGAAAAGGTCAATGCAAATAACCTGAAAGTTACCCTTCTGTAGGTTCTTGGTAAATCCATCTCTTACTAAATCATAAATTCCTTAGGAACAGAGAGCTTTGCATCTTTAACCCACTGAACCAATATTCTATTTACCAAATAGGACCTACATCGCGCGCGCGCGTGTGCGTGCGTGCGTGTGTGTGTGTGTGTGTGTGTGTGTGAAGAATCCTGGCCATATCAATCCCTACATGAAAACCTCTCAGTCTTTATATTTCACAGATTACAAAGTGTGATCTCTTTTGTCCAGCATTCAAGATCCCTTGAAATCCGCCCTAAAGTCTACCTTCTCAGTCCTATATCCTCTTCATACACTGTTCACTTCAGTTGTGTCTAATTAACTGACATATTCCAAGCATGCTGGGCACTTCTACATCTCCAAGCTTATGTTAAGTATTTACTTCTCCCTGATGTGATTTTTCCAATTTTTGCATTTCAGAAGTCCTCCCTATCCTTTGTGGCCCAGCTCAGAGACAATCTCCAGCATGGAGTGTTTGTTCTCAGATGCACCTATTGCAAGTTATTTGGACAGCATAGCTAGTACCTACAACATCCCAAGTATTTGAGTGAAAATGACGAGCAAGATACACTTCTTCCTTCAAAAAGCTCACAGTTTAATAGGACAGATGTTTCTATTACAATAGGATGGGATCATAAGGAACTTGTATAGAGCACAACAGAGACAACCCAATCCAGACTGGGGAGAGCAAATCCCAGGAAGGCTTCCTGACAGATGTCCAGTATGCCTAGTGTTCAACTATTGCTTTCCTTCTGCTATGCTCCTCTTAGATTCCCTAAGAGAAGCTCAGTGAGGGTCTGCAGTGATGCTAGATTTCTATACATCTAGCTTTTAATTAAAATATTAGTAATTACAGGGGCGCCTGGGTGACTCAGTCGGTTAAGCATCCGACTTCAGGTCAGGTCATGATCTTGCAGTTCATGAGCTCCAGCCCCACGTTGGGCTCTGTGCTGACAGCTCAGAGCTGGGAACCTGCTTCAGATTCGGTGACTTCCTCTCTCTCTGCCCCTCCCCCACTCACACTCTGTCTGTTTCTCAAAAAATAAACATTAAAATATTTTTTAATATTAGTAATAACATTAGTAATATCAGTAATAACAACAACACAATAACCAGCATAACTATAACCGCAATAAACTTGTCAGTTTTGCCCATCTTTGTACCCATTGCTTCCCAGAGATCAGCTCATTTAATCTTGCACAGTTGGGTCTCTACGAAGAAATGTAAAGGCCATCGCTATAGCTGTACCTTCAATATTACAGGCCGATCTAATCAGAGAACTCCTTCAAGCAGGTATAGGATTGCCTCAGGGAAGGTCACATGAACTGGTCTAGACCAATCAGATTTCATCCCTAGGACTGCTGCGTGATTCAGAACCCTCCAAGCCTTTGCTCCACCTACTTTGTTGGCTTCAGGGGCTATCTCTGCTGCATCCACCTGCTAAATTCTTGTTCATTTTTCAAAATGTGGCTCTGATTTCTCCCCGTGATTTATTCTTGGACCCTCCCACACACTGTTCATCTCTTCCTTTTTGACCAGTGCTGTTTCTTAAACCCATTTCCACTAGAGCACTTCCTGTATGGGGTGGTTGCACATACATTGAACACTAAAACATGATCTGCTCGAAGGTAGAACCCAGGGCTTATTTATCTTTTCATTGCTAGTGTTAATTCCAGTGCCTAGCATGTGTGTATGTATATATATATGTATATATATATATATACACTATATTCACTATATATATATATATATATATATATATATATATATATATAGTAAAGAAATGAATGGTTAAATGAATAAATGAATGAAGCTATAAGGCTCAGTTACATACAATTCCCTATCACACTTATCAACAATAAATAGGTTCCTAGAGAAAGGTAATCTTATGTTAATTTCTTAGGATGCCTTGGATCATTTTCTCATTTGTAGCCTATATGTGGGTTTCCACTGACCACCCAATACTCCCACTTGCTTGTTTTTCTTTTTTGTTCTCCATTTTTCTGTTTTTCTTTGCTGCATTTAAAAATATCACAATTGTTGGTACATTCCTGCCAAAGTTTGTCATTCATTCCACCCAACTTATGGAATAACTGTGTTGAAGTTTAAAAGAATAGGGGTCTCATCCTGTGTCCTTCCAACTAACTTTCTGAGAAAAATATTAGAGACTCTTGGTGCCAACCATCTCATTTAACAGCAAACTTAGGGGAAAGATGTCAGAATCATGGGCTTTTCTGTGTCTCATTGTTAGTCTTCCTGAGTGTGAAGGAGAATATTTGGATTACTCTGAATGAAAGACAGTGAAGTAGATGTCTCTGACAGATGAATCCACCGTATCGGAGTTTCTTAGCAATGATAATCCTGTCATAGCTGTTAGAATTTATTCCTTTATCCATGTGACATTTTAACAGAAGACAAATCCAAGTTATTATAAACAGATATAAACCATTCAGTCCAAAATGGCTCGTATTAGCAACTTCATCCTGCTGACAAGCCTTGTTTCAGAAATTTGTAAACATTATTCTCGAGCATTTGATTTTTTCCCCTCTACAAAGTTGAACCTGCTTCAGGCTTTTGTTCTATAAAGTTCAAAACTGCCAGTTTAAAATGTTTATTTAATTATATCCTAGGATGTAAGAGATGGAAATATATAGCCATTTAACTAGCTAAGAGATGGAGTGAAAAGTGGGTGGCTGTTATTTGCTTGATTTGAGTGTTCTCTCAGTACCAGTGTCCTTAGTATCAAACAGGAGAGGGAGCTGTGGAAATTGAAGAATAAATTGAATGGATATTTGGGGAAGGTATTTTAGTGGGAGGAGAGTAAGAGCTTTCAAGTAAATTACTAGTGTGTATATATTTCCCCGATGACTCTGAATTCTTTATTTGAACTGACATGGGTTGAATAAATATATTACTATCCTCCTTACCTGATACAAACAAGAAACAGACAGAAAATGTGTGAAATTTAAACAGAATATGAAGAATAAACACATGCTGGAGAACAGCCTGCAGTTCCCAGGTCTATAATGCTGAAGTATCTATGGATACATATCCACAGCGCTACATATTGTTATTTATTCTTATTTCTCTTCCCCTGGTGGGTAAGTGCTCAGCTAATGGAGCATTGATGCTTGCTGAATGAATTATAAAGAAGAATGGCTTTTTCCCACTTTGGATAGGGAGACCTGGGTACAAACCAAAAGCAATGCAGTCAAAGCTATTGTAAAGGTACAATAAAAATGACATGTGCCAGACAGCACTAATAGGTAGAAATGCCTAATGTTTTTTTAATATTTTTTTGAGAGAGAGAGAGCAAGAGTGCGAGTGGGGGAGGGGCAGAGAGGGGGACAGAGGATCCAAAGCAGGCTCTGGGTTGACAGCAGCAGACTCTGAACTGATAGCAGTGAGCCCAATGTGGAGCTTGAATTCACGAACTGCAAGATCATGACCTGAGCCAAAGTCAGATGCTCAACCCACTGAGCTACCTAGGCATCCTAGAAACACGCAATATTGTGTGGAATTGTCATGGTACATGGTAGCCACATAGGCAGAATTTGTTTACAATGAAATATAGCCAGTTGAGATTTTCTGATTTTATTGAGCAGAAGGATGATTTGAAGTTAAGACCAATAAGAAAGGTGGCACCAGATCAGTCAATCTGCAATCTCCTTGTTTCCAAGTTGTCCCATAGCAACAATGGTGTCCACCATTCATTCCCTGGCTGAGAACTTCAGTCATAGTATGCTTCATGCCCAATCATGGACAGAATGTGACTGATTCCCAATCTCTCCAAGGAACCATGTAGTGTCCCTGTGCTATCATAGGCGCTACAAAGCCAGCTTTGAACTAAGACAGTGGTGCTCACATTTGTTAGTCATGCCACCATTTGATTAAATATGATTTTAAATGTAAATTGAATGCCTAAAACCTATAAAGTGAGGACATGGATCTGATTGATCCTGAGGTACTTAGACCAATCTTTTACCTCCTCCCTTCTGTCTGAGGAAAGCTGTGCAACTGTTAGGCATATCTAAACTGCCTAAGTTATATCAGCTATGAAAAATTTACTGCCCAAAGAGCCCACATTCATACTGAAGACTAACATGATGAGAGGACAACTGGACAGAAATAAGAGATCAGGGTTTAAGTCCTGGATCTAACATGGATCTGATAATGAAGAGGAACCATTATAGAGTCCAAGATAAATATATGTTAGGAACCATGCTCACCTTTATTTTCAATTTTTCTTCTTTCCACCATAAAATGTACTCACATTTCCTCAAGGGTTAAATAACTTGGCCAAGGTCACATAACAAGCAAGTGATCCAAATAAGACTACAACTTGATCTTGCCAGATGAAGCCAAATTCTCATCAAAGAATATCCATTTTACGGGGTACCTGGGTGGCTCAGTTGGTTAAGTGTCCAACTCTTCATCTCAGTTCAGGTCATGGTATCACAGTTTCTGAGTTAGAGCTGACAGCACAGAACCTGCTTCGGATTCTGTCTCTCCTTCTCTCTCTGTCTCTCCCCTAACTCTCTCTCCCAAAAATAAATAAATAAACTTAAAAAATAATAAAAAGAATATCCACTTATATGTCCATCAATAGATGAATGGATAAGGAAGATGTGGTATATCTATATCTATGTCTATATTTATATCTATCTCTATCTATCTATATAATATTACACAACCAGGGCACCTAGGTGGCTCAGTTGGTTAAGCGTCCAACTTTGGCTCAGGTCATGATCTCATGGTTTGTGAGTTCAAGCCTCACTTTGGGCTCTGTGCTAACATCTCAGAGCCTGGAGCCTGCTTTAGATTCTGTGTCTGTCTGTCTGTCTGTCTCTCTCTCTCTCTCAAAAATAAACATTTAAAAACAAATATTACACAACCATAAAAAAGGATAAAATCTTGGCACCTGTGACAACATGGATGGACCCAGAGAGTATTATACTAAGTGGAATAAGTCAGACCAAGAAAGACAAATACTACATGATTTCACTTATATGTGGACACTAAAAAATAAAACAAATGAATAAACAAGCCAACCAAAATCAGAATCAAACCTATAAATACAGACAACAAACTAATGGCTGCCAGAGTAGAGGTGGATGGACACCTCTGAGAGGGTGGACAAAATGGGTGAAGGGGAGTGGGAGATACAGGCTTCCAGTTATGGAATGAAGAAGTCACAGGAACAAAAGGAACAGCATAGGGAATACAGTCAATGATATTGTCTTGGTGTTGTATGGTGACGGACAGTAGTTACACTTGTAGTGAGCATAGTATAACATTTAGAGAAGTTGAATCCGCATATTGGGCACCCAAAACTAATGAAACACTGTATGTCACCTATACTCAAATTTTAAAAAGTTAAAAAGAAAAAGAATGTCAACTTATAAAATTCACAAATGCTTATTCAACATTTATCTTGGAAGAGATATCTTGATTTGGAGGTTTTATTTTATAAAATAAAAAAGGGAAGCAAGGAGGGAAACAAGGGGTGAGGAAAGAGGGGAGGAGGGGGGAGGGAAGGAGGGAGAAAGGGAGGGAGGAAGGGCGGAAGGAAAGGGGAGAGAAAAGGAAGGAAAGAAAGAAGGGAAGGAGGACATGAGTAAGTGAGGGAAGGAAGGTAGTCTTGTATGAGATAAGCAATGATCCTAGCCAAGGAAATAAAACTTAAGGCAACTATAAGAGACTTGGGAAGCTCATCACACATTCCAGAATAATGCATGCATGTACAGCAGAGATGGAGAGAGCCCAATCCACATACACATCTCTGGCTAATGGAACCTGGTTGCACACACAAAGGAGATGAAATAAAACCCAGTAGAAACTAAAAGTCAAGCCAGACTTAAATATGGGCTGGTGTTTGAACGTACTCCTGAGCCCACTCACAAATGCATCATCAGAGAGTGAAAGCCTTGCTGGCTCAGTCTTCGAGCACAACCTTTGGCCAATCTTTTTGACTTATCGTTAAGCTATACAGACATGAGGCAACCCCTAGGAAGTCAAACTTTAAAATAAAAGCAAGAGAAAAAAACAGAGCAGAGGTATCAGTGGCCACACATCACAGGAAAGATAACCTTTATAAATTTAGTTCAGGCAAGTTACTAAACAAACAGCAACGAGTCTCAAAGGGTAAGCCAGAGTTTTTGCAATATATTATCCATGTTCATTTTCAGCAAAATATTATGAGACATGTGAAGAGACAAGAAAGTGTGACCTATATTTAGAAAAAGTAAAACAGTCAATAGAAATTGTCTCTGTATCCTCACATGCTGGATTTAGCAAAAACTTCAAAGAAGCTATTAAATATGTTCAAACCAAATAAGACTACATTTAAATAATTAAAGGAAAATATAATGACAGTAATTCAGTAAATAAAGAATCACAATAAAGAGTTAAAACCATTTAAAACCATTTTAAAAATACAGGTTCTGGAGTTAAAAACTCAATAGCATTAATCTACAGATCAAGGATGCTCAGGGAGCCCCAAGTAAGATAAATATTAAAAAAGATCCATACCTAGATGCATCATAATCAAACAGAGAAAATCTTGAAAGAATAAAAAAAATGACTCACCACAGAACAAAATTTGCAATTTTAATACATATGTAAGAAGAGAACAAATGTGCCCTAATCTTAAAGAAACTAGAAAAAAAGCAAAGTCCAAAGTAAGCATAAGAAATGAAATAGTAAAGATCATAGTGGAAATCAATGAAATAAAATACATAAAAACAACAGACAAAATGAGTACAAGAAAAAAACTATTTTTAAAAGACCAATTAACAGGGTGGTGTGGTGGCTCAGTTGGTACTGGCTCAGGTCATGATCTCATGGTCATGAGATACAGCCCGGAGTCAGGCTCCGAGCTTGGTGTGAAGCCTGCATAAGATTCTCTCTCTCCCTCTGCACCTCCCTCACTCATGCACACACGTTCTCACGCTCTCTGTATCCCAAATAATAAATAAATAAATAAATATATACATACATACATACATACATACATACATACATACATACATAAGTAAGTAAAAAGACCATTTAACATACTCTATGCAGAGCAATCAAGAAAATGAGAGAGGACTAAAATCACCAAATTAGAAATGAAAGAAAGGATCATTAGTTACCCTGCAGAAATTAAAAGATTATAAAGGAATATTATAAACAACTTTTTTATTTAGACAACTCGAATGAGATGAATAAACTCCTAGCAAAACTCAAATGACCGAAGCAGGGTGGGAGGGGTGGGGAGGGGGGATGGAACATGTAAATAAATTGAATTTGTCTTAAAAATCTTCCTACCAAGAAAAGCACATAAAGTTTGACTGGTGAATTCTAGCAGATATTTAAAGACGAAAATGATGCTTCACAAATTCTTTCAGAAAACAAAAAAGAAGAAAACACTTCCAACTCATTATATGGTACTAGTTTTAGCTTTCACTAACAAAGGCCTCAAAAGAAAATCAATAGTCCTTGTGAATATAAACACAAAAATCCTTAATAATCACAAACTGAATTCAGCATATAAAAATGATGATACGCTATGACTAAATGAGACTTATCCCAGAAATAGACTGAATTGACATCCAAATTTCAATTAGTGGTACAATACCATATGAATAGAATAATGGGCAAAAAACACAAGATCATCTCAATAGATGCAAGATAAACACTTGACAAGTTTCCTGAAGTACGTTATCTGTGAGCGCCTGAACTGATGGAAGATGTCATGGAGGACAGGCGGATTAACAAACTGGCTCTAAAAGAGAAGTGGTAAGTGTTCTATGGTGACAATGTAGACTTCTGAAAGGCAAAGAGGTAAGGTCTACCTCAGAATGGGAGATCCCGGCTGAGTTGTTCCCACTCGGAGGATGACACAGTGTTAGAGTTTGTGGACGGGAGGATCCACTAAGCCTGGCCGTTAAAGTCCTTCCTCATTTTACAAGACTTCACACCTAACACAACTCCATCCCAGAACTGGTCTCAGGTGAGGCTAAGCCATTTAGTCCTTCAGAATCCCAGACACTCAAATAATTCTCTTTTATTCCCCATAACTCCACTTCTTCTTTTATTTATTTTTTCAAAGTTTATTGAGGTATAATCGACAAATAAAAATTGTATGTATTTAGGACGTTGCAATGTGATGGTTTATGATACATATTGTAAAATGATTAACACAATAAATTTATCGCCTCACATAGTTACTTTTTTTTTTCTTTTGATAACTCTCACCACTAATTTTAGACTGCGAACAAAGGGATCTTTGGGCTCCCTTTCTCTAGTAGACAGAGACTACAGAACATTTTAGTACAAATTCAAGTTTT
Organism: Neofelis nebulosa; assembly: GCF_028018385.1. NCBI lineage: Eukaryota > Metazoa > Chordata > Mammalia > Carnivora > Felidae > Neofelis > Neofelis nebulosa. The sequence continues at coordinate 36,262,196 of NC_080798.1, read as the reverse complement.
ATCATTTGCAAAGTACTTGAAATAACAATGTCTGACTCTATGAACTTGACTTTTACTTGTCTGTGACCTTACACCCTCCAAACTTCAGTCTCCACATCTGTAAGGTGATGGTTATAACAACAGTACCTGCCCCAAAGAGCTACTAGAAAGATTAACTGGAATGTTGTATACAAATGTGTAATTTATAAGAGTTACATGTTATGCAGCACTAGTAAGAGTTAAAGTAATTAGTTATTTTGTTATTAGGTGCCATATTAGTCCCTGAATGTTAAAACTTTATACATGGCCTTGGAGGATCTTTATATTCTGGTCTGAACGTTTCTTTTTAAATTAATCTCCTACTAAATATCTCCATTTATCCTGAACCCCAGCCTAATTGAACCAGTCAACCCTACTTGGATAGTGTATAACATAATTGTATGGAAAATATTATGGCATCAATAAAGTAAAACAAACAGTTTCTTACACATTACTTTGCATTGAGCAAAATGTAATTAAAGTGATTTAAAGATACCATGAATTTTTGACAGCTGTCTCCCCAGGAGGCTAGCCTGATGTGATATTAAAATATGTTTCATTATATCTGGTGGATATTCAAGAGGAATGCTTTTTGCAATTCAAAAGGGACAAAAATCTCAGAATAAAAAATTCATTTTCAATCCCTGCAGAGTTCATTAGGAACAACAGAGTGCTAGAAATTAAAACATTTAAATGTGTTTAATAAGGTTCTATAATGGAATGACATTTATGTTTAGATAGATTTTCTCCTCTCCCCCACCCCAATCTCTCTTTTATCCCTCTAAATTCTATGCTTAGGGAAAAGGTAGCTGCTGATGTGATTTAATTGGTTAATTATGACTAGATTCACCAGCAAAGTGGAAAGTTGAAGCAATTATCTAGATTATTAAAGTTTTGAAACCTTTCCCCTCAATACCTTGATATTCCAGTCAAAGTGGGTTGTGATTGTTACATTAATTGAGACCAAACTGTTTGCAGTTGTGGAAATGTGTATGCCTGAAGAATAAAATTGGAGTATTTAGGCAAAAATCAGTTGATTCAGAAGCGGAGATTAAGGCAACTTAGTTAGAAAGTTGCTTAAAATTGTAGTATTTTCTCATTCTTCCTCATACACTATTTAAATTACATATAGAATATGTAATACATATATTACTGAAAGAAAAAATATTTGTGCCTAATTATCCATAGAATTGACTTGAGGCCATTTACCAATGGTGTTTATGGTATTTGTTTTGAAATGTTTAAATGGTTTTGGAAATTTTTTAAAGCTTATTAAATATTTAATATAATTACTCAGACCAAATATATACTAGTGTATGGAGACCCTCAATATTGATCATACCTCATTCCCTGTGTCTTGGTGTAAATGTAGGCTGAATACATTGGACAACTGTGTACATAAAATGTTTCTATGGCATATTCCACCTCTAAATTATTTATCTTTATACAACCAGAAAAGTTTAAACATAAATCAAATCCAAAGAATAAAACATATGTACTTTATTTTCCTAACCTTCTTTTATTATATATCTTCTGTATTGTACCATTTTTAAATATCACAGAAAAATAAGCTTCAATAATCACATTGATTATAATCATCAGGATTTATAATAATCTACACAAAATCTTTATCCTATCTTTACTTAGTTCTTTTATAGCCCTCCAACTTAGTTTATTTAAAGCTGAACTTAGTTTAAGGGAAAGAAAAGATATATTATCCACATACCTGGCAGTTATGATTTGCCAGTTTGTACCTCATGTAACTAAATTTTATTATACACACACTTGTGCACGCGCACACGCGCGCACACACACACACACACACACACACACACACATACTTTTATTATTGATCAGTAGTCTTAATTGTTGTGAAAAGGTCTGGGATACATTTTAGGCCAGACTTTTGAATCATAGTCTCATCAGAAATTTGTCTTTCTCATTCACCATCTCTTGACTCTACATTCTATTGTATTAGTTTCATGCTCAGACAGTCTGCCTCTTCATGATGCCTTCTGGAATCTTGAGGTTTATAAAATCCCATTTCAGTAGCCCCCAAGTAGAAACAAGTGCCTATTTTTAAAAGTACCAATAGGAGCTCCAATATTAAATTGCCCTGAACCGATAAAGGTTCCAGTTGCCACGCCCCAGCCAATGCCAGTGTGCATAAAGGTGTAATACTTGACTTATATGTTCACTCCTGGACCCAGCATTACAATGAGCCTCACTCAATACCTGTTACGTTAGTCAGATTTTGCTTGATTATCATGCAGTAACAAAGACTTTAAAATCATGTCTTATAACAACAAAGCTCTATTTCTCATTCACTTTTGCTATCAGCTACAGGTAGAATGTATCGACTTCTGCCCATATGTCTTCTTCATTCCAAGATGTAGGCTGAAGGAGCAGCTATTATTTAGGACATGCCATCTCCAAGGTAGAAGATACAGAGGACAAAATGTTCTTTCTTGTAAGTGGTTGCCTGGCACTTGCATATGTTACTTTTACTCACGTTTTATTGGCCAAAGCAAGTCACATAACAAAGCCTAAGAATGGAGCTTAGTCCTCCCACAGAAAGAAACTACAATACGATCTTCTACATACAAAGTTAAAGGGCTGGCAGAGGTTCATTCCCCAAAGAGACCTCCAACAGGATTACACCAAATATCCCCTGTGATCATTGATTCTTATAGTTTCAAGCTCCAAGTGAATTTTCAATGCAGAATATCTCTCTATCCCAAGAGACCTAATGTTAAGGACATCTATGGGAAAGATTAGTCAGAATGTTGGGCATGCCTTCCAGACTGAAGTGTGACTGCATTTAAACACGAGGGGGAAAGATGCACTTTGGAGCTATCTAGAAGCAAAATGGGGAAGACCCAGAGTGGATAATCGGGCTACAAAACTTAAAAGACGGGTGAGAAAGGGCAGGGAGGTAGACCTGCACAATTTGATGTAGCAATGAGGAAACAGCAAACAAAGAAGGCGAGGCAAAAGGGCGCCTGGGAGGCTCAGTCAGCTAAACATCCAACTTTTGATTTTGGCTCAGATCATGATCTCACAGTTCATGAGATCAATCCCAGAATCCCAGGGGTTCTCTCTTTCTCTCTCTCTCTCTCTCTCTGCTCCTCCCCCACTTGCACAAGTGCTCACTCGCTCACGCTCGCTCTCTCTCTCTCAAAATAAATAGATAAACATTTAAAAAATGCAAGGTAAAAACAGGAAAAGTGGCAAGTTAAGGACTTACCTCCAACATAAAGTTTTAAAGGATCTTGGCCCACTTTAGCACTTCTTCTAAGGTAAACAAAACATTATTAAAGCACTATTTTCTCCAGATTCCTCCACAACTTTTTCCTTGGATCGAGGGACTACTCTCTTTCTCATTCCCCATACTTAATCTCTAATTGTTCTAACTAATTAGTTTCCAAAATCTAATTGATCTAACAGATCTATGTATCTGATTTCGCTCCATTTATTACAATGCAATAGCACCTTTCTTGTAATCAGTTGACCATACGTAAGTCTGTTTCTACACTCTCTAATTTTTTTCTACTTTTCTATTCTTTTATTCTTGTACCAGTGCCATACTGTCTTGTTTACAACAGCTAGAAATTTTTGATCAAAATGGCACCCTCAGATTAATTTAAGCATTGGTCCAATTAGTTATTCCCACAATGGAAAATTGCTTACAATTAAAGAACTAAACAGCAGCAGGCACCCCATCCATGTATTGCCAAACAAGACACTTATGCCTAACAGTAAAGCTTTTAGGAGAGCAGGAATTTGATTGTGACAGCTCTCCATTTAAAAGTATTCACATGAGGCTGTCAGGCTCTAGGGTTACCATGCTAATTCTGCTCTTAAGGAATCATGGTGATGAAAGAAAAGCACTCTTAAGAAGAAAAATAATCTTTGTGTTCTTGCAACTGATTGCTGATGGTGTTTACATCAGAAAATAAATAAACGTGGCCAAGTTGAAAAAGGAAAGCTAAAAATAAACAAATGGCTGCTCTTTTCTCAGTGGGACCAATAATTACAGAACCATAGAGTTTGCTCTGCTACCTGCATCACCCATATTTCATAATCAACATTTTGGGGGGCATTTAGTACTTTTAACTGATTTCCCATTGATCTGATTCCTCCAAGGAGTTATATACTTCCATGATGAGTTTGTTTATTTGTTTTTGATTGCCAGCAAGCTGCAAACAATAATACTTCATAACATCTGAGTTAGTTGTATTTGGCATTTCTCAAACTTAGGGTGCATTTGATTCACCTGAAGATTGTTGTAATTCGGACTCTGATTCAGCAGGTCTGGAATGGGACCTAAAATTATGCATTTCTAACAATGTGGTCTGATGTCAATGTCTTTGTCTCTAATTCATAATAAAGGGTTTGTAAATGTTTTTCTTTATTTATTTAGTTTAAGAGAGAGCGTTGGGGAGGGGGAGGGAGAGAGAGAGAATCCCAAGCTATCTGTGCTATCAGTGCAGAGCTCAAGGTAGGGCTCAAACTCATGAACCATGAGATCATGATGTAAGCCAAAGTCAGATGCTTAACTGACTGAGCCACTCAGGCACCCCCATAAATGTTTTTTTAACTGAGCGACTGAATTAAAAATTAAACCTGATGTAGGTTATATATTTTTACAAATAGGAGGTAGAATATATAGATAATTCAAGTCTTTCCTTTTCCACAAACTATTATTCAGAAGAAACTAAGATGCTTATTTTATTTAGACAGTAAAAAGTAAGGAAATATAAATATAATATGGTTAAAGAATAAATCAGCACAGTGCCAGGCACAGAGTAATTACTTTCTGTGTTATACTTATTGTTCTCACTTTTATTTAGTCTATACATGTATTTTTGTATTTCTTAACCATTCAAAGTCCTTCTGCCATTGCTGCATTTTTATTTCCCTTAGACCCTACATTTTTTTAAATCTTCACATTACCATTTCCTTCCACTGTTCCACAGGTGACACTTCGTCTTTGAGCAGATGCTTCAAAGGATGGCCCCCTAGTTCATTTAGAAAGACATACTAAATCTTTGATAAGGCCTTGAAAAGGAACAGAATCTTTTAATGTCTGATCAAACTTTAGTAGCTGACCTATTTAATTGGATGGCCAAAGGGAATTGGGGAAGGGGGGGTGTCAAAGACATTGAATGTACCTTAGTGAGATCTGGATTATAGAACCCTTGTGTCTCAAGCCTTCTAACTCGCATTCTGGAATTATTACAATGCATTCTTTTCTTTAAAAATAGTAGGTATTCAATAAATGTTTGTGAAATAAGATAAATGCATGATTAATTTTGTAAAAGAATATAAAAATCTTGCTTCCAAAGTTCACTTCAAATTGGCCATTAGAAAGTGAACACTAATGGTTAAAAAACTAACAACGCTTTTGATTCTGAGCCCTCTTTTATGTGTCATCATTGGGAACCAGGCTCATTCTTTTTCCCTAACAGACACTTGTGGACTTCAATGTCTCTGGGAGGGTAGAGTAATTTTAATATTTCCAAGTATAGGACAATTAATGTAAATTAACTGTGGACATCCTAGGTGATCAGGCTTTGCTTTCCTAAGCATCCTCTTCAATGACAAGTACTCAGTCCACCCTAAACCTAGCCATGGGAGAGAGAAAGGGAAAGGGAGAGAGAATGAGAGAGGATGCTTACTGATATAAGAGCAAATCCTGATGTGTCTTTCCCAGCAAACATGGCTCACCCTATGTAATAGGTGTTAAGAACATATTATTTGGGGCCAGAAAAATCTGTGCTCATGGTGTTACAATTTGACCTTGGATAACTATCTTATCTTTCTTGAGCTTCATTTTTTCTTCTGTAAATTGGGATAAATATACCACTTTGGAAGATGATTTGTGAGGATTAAATATCATAAGGGGTAAAGAGGACTGTACAAGTGCTCTCCAGAGAAACAACCAATAGGAGATATAGATAGAAAGAGATAGGGATAGAGATATAGAAATATAAATGAGAAGGAATTGGTTCATGTGGTTACAGAAACTCACAAGTCCCAGGATCTGCAGTAGGCAAGCTAGAGACCTTGGAAAGCTGACGGTTCTGTTCAAGTCGGAAGGGCAGGAAAAAATGAGGCCCCAATTCAAAGGCAGGCAGGCAGTTCTCAGTCAGCTTTTTTGTTCTATTCAGACCTACAACTGATTGGATGAGGCCCACCCAGATTAGAGAGGGCAATCTACTTTACTCAGTCTATTTATTCAAATGTTAATCTCATCCAGAAATGTCCTCAGAGATGCACCCAAAATAATGTCTGACCAAATGTCTAGGCATCCTGTGGCCTAGTCGGTTTGACACAACAAATTAACCATCACAAACACTTAGCATGTTACCTGAAACATCCTAAGAGGAATAAATAAGAACTCTTACCAGGATCTTGAATTCAGGCTTCATGACTTTTGAGAAGACTTAATCCATTCCCTTTTGGTTAAAAAACTCATCTCCCTCAGTTCTACTGTCCATATAATGCTTTAATGTTCAGAGTCCAACTAGGAAAGTAAAGACCACTCTAAAGCTGAATGTTTAGAGCAGAGGGAATTTAATGCAGAGAGCCATATGGGTAATGGAAGACCAACCAGGGACACCAACCAGGGCATGGCGGTGCAAGAAGGCAGCACTGCTCCACTCCTGGCCCGGAGGGACACCTGCCCCACAGCCTGTGGACTCAAGAGCACAATAGGCCTCTGAAAAAATCTGGCAGCACAGAGATGTGGCCCCCTGCCACAGGAGAGAGGGAGCACAGCCCTGGCTTCACCCTGCCTCCTGCAGCCTGACCTCTGACTATCTTCCTTTCTTAATCCCCTGATCACTGTTTTCTGGTAGGGATCGTGGTATCTCAAGGTGTCTGGTATCTTGAGCCTATTTGAGTTGTATGCTAAAATGTCCTCAAAGTCCCACACTGTGGATTCTAGCACGTGATTTTCTTGTAAGAAAAAGCACAGCTTAGATACGTAATATCATAGATGTTAAACTTGAAACCCGTTACTGGTCTCCCCCGTTCCATAGGGAAATAGACCTATTTAATGTTCAAAAAGGATAAAAGGTGGCTCAACATTTTTACCTTTCCAGGCCTGCTGGAGCATTTCCTAACCTCTTTTTTCTTGTATCCCCACCCCCCCTCCTTTGGTCACCAACTTTGGTTCATAAGTAAACACGATATATTCGTTACTGCTCACTTTATATGATTACAGTGAATACAGTATCCATAATTTAAACTTACATGATTTTGAATGCTTCTCATCTCCAAAGTGTTATTTTTTTTTCCTTAAGACATGCCTCTACCTGCTCTGATCTGGTGCTGAAACAGCTAAATATAGTAGTAGGGGAAACAGTGCTTCATGACTATGCTGTAGAGCAGGGTTTCTTAATCTCAGCACCCCTGACAATTTGAACTGGATAATTATTTGTTATGGTGACTGTCCTGTATACGTAGCATGTTCAGCAGTATCCCTGGCTTCTACCCACTAAATACCTATAGTACTCTCCCCAGCTGTGACAACCAAAAATGTCTCCTGATATTACCAGGTAACCTCTGGGGGAACAACATCAGTCCCAGTTGAGAATCACTGCTATAAACAGAAAAAAAGAACAAACCAATATCTGAAGAGTAGCACTTTACCTACACTTCCTAATTTTATTTACTCTTCCTAAGAACATTCTAAGACAAGCAGTAATGTCCCTGCTTTAGAGAAACTGATCAGAGCCAATGCAATAATGTGCCTGTGGGCTCGTCACCCCAAACGAGCAGAGATGACTGAGACGGACTAAATCCTCCAGTCTCTGCTACCTGAAGGTTTGCCTACTATCTCATGAGAGCCACCCATCTCTGTGATTCTAAACCCCTTCTTCCTGACAAAAATATACTTCACAAGACATAGTCCCATAATGGCCAGCTAATTTTGCTGTAATTCTACACATTCATCTTAATCAAAAAGATATCTCGAACTTAAAATATTAAAGCAAATAACTGACTACAATAACATGTTTTAAATACAGAATGCAAATTAATCCTAAACATTAATAATCTTTAGTTCAGAGAGTGTGTGCCTGTATTAATCTTCTTTTCCACAGTGCTTGCTGATGAAGTACTTGTATTTGGTTAAACCACATGGAGATCTGGGTAGGACCTTTATCACTGAAAGGTTTCCTACAAAACTCTGTTGAAAAAAATTTTGAGGCGTGCCTGGATGGCTCAGTCAGTTGGGTGTCTGACTTTGGCTCAGGTCATGATCTCACTGCTTGTGAGTTTGAGCCCTACATCGGGCTCTGTGTTGACAGCTCAGAGCCTGGAGCCTGCTTCAGATTCTGTGTCTCCCTCTCTCTGCTTCCCACCCCCATTCACACTCTCTTTCTCTCACTTCTCAAAAATAAATAAACATTGAAAAAAATTTTTTTAATATTTTGAAAATCTGAGGCAGTGACTTCCCACCTTCTAGTCCCCACAAACTAAGACTTTCTCAGTCTAAGTAATTAACAAAGTGTGTTCAACAGAACTCTAGATTGACCCATGAGATATATCTGCTTCCCATTTGGGTCTCCCTCTCTCTCTGCCCCTCCCCAGCTCATGCTCTGTCTCTCTGTCTCAAAAATAAAATAAAAGCATCAAAAAAAGTTTTTTTAATTAATAAATAAATAAATAAATAAATAAATCTTAAATGTGTTTGAGTAATGATTGAAAACTGCAATAGTTCATCTTGTTGTGTTGCATATACATTTAAGAGGAATAGTTACTAGACTGGTGTCCTAAATTTATGTGACCATAACTTGCCCCTGTCTATATTCTGAAGAAATTAGTGCTTTGAAGAATACAATTTGGGAAAGACCACATTGCAATTTTTCTTCTAAAAAGTTTTTATTTTGTTCTTAATGAAGTCCTCTAGAGCTCTCTGTCCCTAATTTTTTCAGCTATTTTTATGGCAATTTTCTATACCTATCCTGTTCCAGAAAATATTTTAAATAATAGAACATAAATCACTTTTGACCTAACCATAATCTGTGAAACCTTTGAAAAATCAGATATAAGCATAGTTTATCCTTTTCAGACAAACAGAGTACGTAATGTTCAAACTCCAGTCCCAAGCAGGAAAGCTTACTGTCATTTTTCCCATTTTTAGTTGACAGTTTCTCCAGCAGAAACCTCACCCCACATACCCACAATATACAGGGAGATATACTATCAGTCAGAACTCATCTTTGGTCATAGCAAATAAGCTATCAAATATATACTTCCTAGTGAAAAGATATGGAGATTAATTTTTTAAATACATTCAAATGGTTTACTATCCATTGGTACATTCTGTCTTCACTGATATGGATGATAAGGGCTTATGAAATCATGAATATAGAATTTATACCTCAACACAGACATTTCTATTTGAAAAGAGTGCTAAGAGGATAAACACATTTTAGCTTCCCAGTTAGTAATATCCAGCAAAAACAAGAACCACATCCAAGCTCAAGCGAAGTCTTAAGCCTCTGTGAACACAAGCTTCATATTTACAGAGGTATGTAGTTGGTGGTGAGTCCTACATCACCTTTCAATTCCTTCTCCTTGTTGAGGCAGGGTACAGAAGGTGATAAATTTCACTATTCAATTCCAGAGAAAGACTCATCTAATATGATAATAAGAACCCAGTTTTGTTTGCCTAGAATCTATATGTCTTCATTACTGCATCTTACAACAATGGCTGGCTGGATGTTCACTCCATTTGAAAAGTGTTGTTTGCTTACAATATGAACCATGTGGCATGGCAGGGGGTTATTTATTTAATGAAAATGAATTATCTGCTTGACTAAATTATTACTTGAATTATTACCTGTGCCAGTAATAAACTTACTGCTCATATACCATTAATATTCCTACTGTGGAAAGTGCATTGTACTGTTTATTACATACATTTACTCTTTAATCTCCCTGTGGTTATGATAATTTAGTATGTTGACCTTACTATTCAGATGGTGAACTGAGGCATAGAGCAGTTAAATACTGCCCAAAGTTATACAGGCACTAAGTGTTTGAGATAGGATTTGAACCCATACAGCATAACTCTAGAGCCCGTACTCTTAACCATGACTTGATCACAGTAAGAAGCAATTGGACGTTGTTCATGAATTGAGTGGCCAGAGTAGAATGGGGTGGAATGGCTTCTATTTCTAATGAGCAAACTTGTAAGAAGAAATAAGCAATCTATTGACCAGAAGAGTAAACACTTAATACCAGAAAGAGGGAGAAAAGTGATTTTTTCAGTAAATCCTAAGTTGATTTTGAAATAAAGGTTAAGGATGGGTGGGAATTATGGTAAGCACATTTAGGAATGGTAGTCAGTTCTACACCTTGCCTGCCACTGACTACCTGTCATATCTTAAACAAGTCACTTCCATATGGCGGCTGCCTACTAGCAAGGATGATGATGAAGAAGGAGAAGGAGGGGGAGAAAGAGGAAAGGGAAAAGGAGGAGGAGGAGGAAGAAGGAGGAGAAGGAGGAGGAGGAGGAGGAGGAGGAGGAGGAGGAGGAGGAGGAGGAGGAAGAAAAGAAGTTACTTGTCTCTAATGTCTCTAATTGCTTTCCATGTTTTTGGATTTATATTCCTATGGAAAGAATCATATGGAAATAGTTGTATCATTCAGGAATGATCTGTATTGCAATCTCAACATTCAATTTTTAATTGAATTCAAAACAAAAAACAAACTCACATACCTAAAACAGAAATCACAATTTCTGCTGCAATATTAAATTACTTGGAACTTTGATGAGTCATGTCATAACTCAAGTCTTCATCCCTTCAGTGTTCTCTTTCTGTAACTTCGAATCTGCTTTCCATTGTTGCTCCTTCTCATCAGTGACTAAGCAGTTCTCATTCTCTCACCTATCAATCCTCTTTCTTGATTCTGATTCTTCTTCTACCATCCCATGTTCTCTCTCCCCTTCCTCTTGTTTAAACCTCCCAGAAGAATTACTGACACTCATTGTGTCCATATCCCAAGCCCTCTTTCATTACCCCCAACTTCAATTATCATACATTGCACTCTTCCAATGAAGACACTTTTTCCAAAGGTCTTCCAATGGCTTTCTAACTGATATGAACAACAGAATTTTTCCCATTATCACTCTCCTCACCCTTCTTATATTGGGAGACTGCCTTTCCTTTCTGTTTTTCATGGCCTCTTCTACTCCACCATCTCCAAATCAGTGGAAGTCCTAGAAATGTGCCCATTGCCCAATGCCTCTGGGGAGGGCCTCTGAAATATATATCCCAACTCAAATCTCTACGAACATGTCATGCTTACCTTACTTCAGAATCAATTATTTGTTACACATTTGCAGATGGGCATTCACAAAACCTCCCTTTCTTCTCTACATTTTCATTTAATTTTTATCAGCTTCATCCTTCTAGTGGAAAAAAAAACCAAAAAACAAAACAACAGAAATCTGGTAGTCACCTTCATTGCCTAGCTATTACTGTCCCACACTTCAATCAATAAACCTTGATGATTTTATTTCCATCATATTTCTCAAAGATTTATCTTCCTTGCCATCTTAATTTTTATTGCTTTAGTTTAAGGAATCATCATTTTTTTCCTTAGACCACAAATTGTTCTTTTTCCCTCCAGACAAGCTCATCTTCCTCTTCATCAGGGCTTCTGGAATCATCTGTAAGTCTGGAGAAGCAGAGAGGGGGCTGAAAGCTACTGGTTTTCCAGGACATGTTACAAGCCTTTTTCAGAAGGTGATGAAAATCTCTGTGAAAAGGTTTCAAGCATAAAAGTCATACGTTCATAGTTGGCTTTTATTCTTGCCACTCTGTTGCTCACATTTCACATTCCCACAACAGAAAATGTACAGCGATGTTTTCCATCCTCACATCTGTGCTGGTTACTCTATCTTTCTTCTTCCAATTTCCCCCTTTCCTCCTGTCGTGCTTCGGGAGACCTAGGTTCCCACATCCTTAGGCCTTATGCTGGGTTCAGCCTATGGGAAATTCTAGAACATCACAGAGCTGGAGGAGAGAGGGAGACCAGGGTATTTATCTCCCTGGCTTCTTCCCTACCAGGTCACAGTTTGTCAATGGCTTTGTTTCCCTGATAAAGACCATATTCTATCTCTTTGGGACCATGGCTAGAGGTCTTGTTCAATTTATTTTTTTTTTAATTTTTTTTTCAACGTTTTTTTATTTATTTTTGGGACAGAGAGAGACAGAGTATGAACGGGGGAGGGGCAGAGAGAGAGGGAGACACAGAATCGGAAACAGGCTCCAGGCTCCGAGCTGTCAGCACAGAGCCCGAGCTGTCAGCACAGAGCCCGACGCGGGGCTCAAACTCACAGACCACGAGATTGTGACCTGGCTGAAGTCGGCCGCTTAACCGACTGCGCCACCCAGGCGCCCCAGGTCTTGTTCAATTTAAATAAAAGTTCCTTCCTTTGGTCCCTTCGAACCTAAATGTGGCAAGACCTTCTAGCTTTACTTGACCTAAGGATGGTTCACCATTCCTTCTTGATCTTCCTTAGTCTCATATTTAGATTCATAAATAGTCTCTTTGTTAAAGTTTCTTTCATCACCCTACTAAGTGTTCTACCTTCTGGGACACTGACTTCTACAGTGCTGTTAACTAAAACATGTTTCTCCACCTTCCTTCCCTACTCCCTTTATAGAACTAGTTCATATTCATCCTTTGATACACATCTCAACCTGAGAAGCCAGAAAAGTTCATCTGGAAGGAAAAGTCTTTAATGTGTATGCCAAATGCTTTCTGGTATCTCTGCAATCATACTTATCATTCATTATTTTAAGATCTATTTCCCCTACTGTAAGGTGGAATTCTTCAAGTTGAAGTTACAACCAGTAATATTTCTTTTGTATACTTTGTTTCTAACTCACTGTCTCATACATAGCAAGTTCTGGTTGAATAATTATTGACAAATGTTTTGATCCGAATCCCAGTTTGCAATGACCTCAAGTGATACTGTCTTCCTCTCCTATAATACCTTCTGCAGTTTTGTCTCAGTTTCCAATTATTGGACATCCCTGGGAAATCCTCTGTGATAATGGGCATTCATCTTTCAAACTGAAAGCATCACTGGAATATTAAGAGGACATTAATCATTTATATATTGGTATGAATTAATTCAATAAAATATTTCTATTAAATGTCAACTGATATCTGCAATAGTGATAGAATAAGACATTCAATTGGGGTTAGGCAATCATTATTTAGTGCCATTAAGGATTTCTAAGTCTAGGTGGGGCACAGTGGAGTATTTTAGTGATGGTCCAATGGTCAATAATGAACCCATATTTCTGAGCATTGACATAGAAGATCACAAGTAACTGAGCAAGGGGACTAAACTTGGTTCTGACAGATGATTCAACCTTTATCTATTATAAAATATTGCATATTTGACCTTGGAAAAAACAGATCACTTACTTTTTTCCTCCTCCTCAAATTCAATATTTATTTTGGCCTTTTTTCACTTTTTGCTAGTAGTTAATAAAGCGAAAAGTCTTTGTTCTTCTTATTACAAAGACAGCTTTTTAAAATCTAATCCATTTATAAATTGGACTGCCTATAGTTTCACTTGTTAAGGACAGATGGGAACTATACAATCCTCCTGTCCACTTCTCCAAACACTCAGGTTTCTTGTTTTAACCTACATGCACCTTTTAGCTTTATATAGTATATGGTTCTCCTTTTGCCTTGGGTAGTGAGACGCAGCCTACCAACTCAGTTTAATACATATAAACTACACACATTTACACTCAACATGGTGATCTTATTTTGATGCCTGATGCCTGGATTATAGTAGACACTTAATATTAAGTTTCACTGTGCTTTATGGACTTCACTAGAGAAAGAAGTTTAAAGAGAAAATGGCTAAAGTATCCAGAGTTATCACAAGGATCTTTAGGAGAGGAACCCACTTGTCAGAGAAACAAATGTTCCCACCATCCTTAGGACCCAAGGCTGTACTCATTAAAAGTACACAGGACCTTTTGTGGAGATTTCAGGGATTCAAACCAGCATTTGAATAACCAGCATTGTACTATATGCGACATTTTCTGGAACTACTGCAGAGCCTTTCTATTTTGTCATGGAATAGCATATGTGCGTTTTACAAGAGGAATTTTTTTTTCCATGAAGGATTTGGAATTCATGGCTAGACTATAATAAAAGGGTATAATGATTCAAGTCAGCTGGACTTTATGTTATTGTAATAGTTGATTTTGGTCACAGAAAGGGAGGGATGGGGCAGATTATTGCCTACTGGAGTATAAAGAAGGAAGAGCTATGCCTTCTAATAGAACCTCCAAAACAGATTTTAGAAAAGATCGTGTATTTTTTTCCCTGCTGTGCAGACATTTCAACTTGCTGAGGAGCCCGACTGTTTAGCCTATGTGGATGTTGAAATATCAGCAGTTTCTAATGACAATGAAGTCACAATCGGGAAGGGCATTAAAATGGGAACCACTTGAAGCGAGTGGCAAAGGGAAATCAATCAGCATTGTTATTTTTTGCTTCTCCTAGAGAGCTAGCAAGGCCATGCATGAAGACAGTGGCAAAAAAAAAAAAATTGCCTTTGAAAAATCTCACTACAATTATCTGTCTAATGGCATGGTGTAACTTCCATTCAAGGAAAGGGCAACATCACCTCTGGGTGTCAGGTCCTACATTTCATGATGACTATTAATCATTATAATGGCTGTAATACCACTGTGCATCTGTCTAGTGCTTTGGCTTTCACACTGCACTTTCACAGACATTACCTCATGGAAAAGCAGTATGGCAGAGTGAAAAAGCATTAGACAGTGTGTGGCAGGCTTTGACTTCAATCATTCCCCCTCCTCCCCTGCCCCAGCTACATAAGCCTAGGTAACCCTAAGAAAACTGCCTATGAAAACTGCCTAAGAAAACTGTCTATGGACAATAGATGCTCAATAAAGAGTGACCCTTATTATTACTAAAACCATCAGGCCCTCAAAGTTAACTCTAAAGTTAGATGGGGCATATACAAAATATTCAAAAATAAATATAAGGAACCTGGTTTCAACAGAATAGCAGAACTTGTCTAAGATAACACAGCTTGTTAGCAAAAGTATCAGAATTGCAATATAGGACTTTCATTCCTAGTCCTGTGTCCTTAGAAAATAAGTATCTTGAATGGCCTTTCCCTCTGGGAGAATACTGATAATAAGAATAGTTGCTATAAGAGAATTAGGACAGAGAAAACCTTTCTTCTACTTCTCTTTTTATTTTTTAAGTTTATTTATTTACTTTGAAAGAGCATGAGCTGGGGAGGGGCAGAAAGAGAGGGAGGGAGAGAATCCCAAACAGGCTCCATGCTGTCCAAAGTGTGGCTCAAACTTATGAGATCATGACCTGAGCCAAAATAAAGAGTCAGATGTTTAACTGAATGAGCCACCCAGGCACCGCTTCCACTTTTCATTTTTAGAATCTATATTTTATACGTAACTAGGGTAAGCAAGCATACTACAAATTCCAAAACAAGTCCAGTTTCCACATACTAGCGTACCTTTTATCCCAATGATGACCTTAAGAAAATAAGTTTTCTATGTCTGTGTAAACCACTCTGACACAAAACAAAATTGAGGGGACAGCAGTGCATTGAGTTTAAGCTTTTTGATTCATCTACAAGAAATTTTATCTAGAAAAAATTAACTATATCAAATTACACCCTTTGCTAACAACAGAGTGTTTGTTGGGCCATATTAAACACATATAGCATACACTAGAAACATACACTATCTTGAGAAGCCAAGTGCCATATGTTGTCTTTTCCTTCAGTTAAGTAACAGTTTTGGTCTCTAAAGATATCAGTACATTGAATAAGTAGAATCGCAAACTCAGACAATAGGGTGGAGTGAGGGATTGGGACAAAGCTACTGAGGAGCATGTTAATTATTGATTCACAAAGTCCACAGATAGCAAATCGTTATTTTGTTACCTGATGGATCTGCAGGGCTTGTACAACAAAAGATCTTTTAAGCAGTAGGATTGATGTTTTAAGTTGGGAAACAGTCTATCAATAAAGGTCAGTGTGACAATATGATTTATTCAAATACAATGCTACTGCAAACAGTTTTTACATTCCAGGATAAATGGCAGGTATTTTTTATTTGTGTGTAGTTTCCCCACAGAAACCCTGTTTGAAATGTTTCATTATTTATTGTTGCTTTTTAGAAATGAAAGGAACCAATTTATTTACCTTTCATGATCACTTCTAACTGGTAAGAGAAGGTAGAGACCTACAGCAAAAATCAATTGGTTAATAAAATAGTTAATTGACTAAGTGCTCACTCTGATGGGCCAAAAGCACAGACAGTGCACAATCCAAGTAAGGGTGCTTAATTAAAATGGGGCTGCCTGTACTTAATAAAATTCTGCCGTGTAGATAGAAATTAATGCTGGAAAGACATCTGCATTTATTATTATATTGCAGAGAGGAAGAAAATTAAAGTGGTTCAATTAGGACTTTGTCTTAATGTACTCCACATAGGGGCACTTGTGGTTAGCACAGCAGTTACAAGAAATTCTAAAAATCATTGCTTCTCAAAATACAAGTGTCCGCTAGTTACATATTTCACATGTTAATACAGCATATGAAATATCAACTGGGACAAATTAGCTACGAGTACTCTAATTCTTTATAAATCATGTGTTTATTAAATATAGATGGTGATGAGATGTTAGACAGGGTGTGGTGAAATTTGTGTGTACGAAAGATTTTACAAATTTACTTGTTTTGATAAAATGAGAGAACCTCTGCAAATGACAACTAATTCTGCCTCCTCATACATTACTAGCCATACCATAGCAATATGAGTGACTTTTCCCTAAGAATGTGAAATTTCTAAATTAATAGAGTAAATAGGAGTTTTAGTTTTTTCTAATTATGTGATTTTTAGTTTTTATATCATCTTTATTGTGGTAAAATTTACATATGATAAGATTCACTAATTATTGTGTACAACTTGAGGGGTGTTTTTAATGCTTATTTGTTGGGTTTTTGGTTTTTTGGGTTTGTTTGGTTTTTTTGTTTTTGTTTTTGTTTTTTTAGAGAGTAGAGAGAGTGTGCACATGTGGGGAAGGGGGAGAGAGAGATTGGGAGAGAAAGACTCCCAAGCAGCCTCTGTGCTGTCAAAGTAGAGTCCAACACAGGGCTCAATCCCATGAACCACAAGATCATGACCTGAGCCACAAACCAAGAGTTGGACGCTCAACCAGCTGGGCCAACCAGGCACCCCACAACTTGAATTTTAAACAATATTACTGAGGCATGACTGACATATAGTTAGCTGCACATATTTAAAGTATACATTTGGCTGTGGATACACCTCTAAAACCATCATCACAATTAAGATAATAAACATATCACTCACCAAGTTTCCTTGTCCTATATGTGGTCACAGCACCTCATCTCAGCCCATCCCATTCTCAGTCAACTACCAATGTACTTTCTATCACTATAGATGGGTATTTCTAGAATTTAAAATAAAATCATTCAGTATGTAGTCTTTGGTTTCTTGCACAGTATAATTATTTTGAGATTCACCCATGTTGTTGCATCCATCAGTAGTTGATTTCTTTTCATTTCTGAGGAGTAGCTCATCATGTGGATTACCACATAACATTTGTGCATCCATTCACCTGGATGGACTTTTGGGTTTTGTTTTTGGCTTTTTTTTTTTTTTAGGATTTTGACTATTACAAACAAAACTGCTATGAACAGGGGCACTTGAGTGGCTCAGTCGGTTGAGCATTTGACTCTTGATTTTGGTTCAGATCATGATCCCAAGGTTGTGGGAATGAACCCCACATCAGGTTCCACGCTGAGCGTGGAGCCTGCTTGCTTCAGATTCTCTCTCTTTCCCTCTGCCCCTCTCCCCAACTCACTTTCTCTCTGTCTACAAAATTAAAAAATTTAAAAAAACTGACATGAATATTTGAATATAGATCTTTGAATGGATACACACTTTTGTTTCTCCTGTGTAAGTACTTAGGAATGAAATGGCTGGGTCAGGTAGAAGGTGGATGTTTAGTTACTTTAACAGGTGTCAAACTTTATGTATAATTTAAATAAAAACTTGAAAATAAATGAATAAATAGTGTCAAACTGTTTTCTATTGCAGTTGTACCATTTTACGTTCCCATCAGCAGGGCATGAGAGATGAAGGCACCCACATTCTTGTAAGCATTTGTGCAGTAGTATCTCATTGTGGTCATATTTCCCTAATGATTAATGAGATTGAGCATCTTTTCATGTAATTACTTGACATTTGAATACCTTCTTTGGTGAAGAGTTCGTTTAATTTTTCTCCCATTTTTACCGGGTTTTTATATTACTGAGTTTTAAGAGTTCTTTATATGTTCTGAATACAAGTCCTTTAGTTAAGCATGAGATTTTCAGGTATTTTCTCCCTGTCTGGATCATCTTTTTCATTCTTTTAATGTGTCTTTCAAAGACCAGAAGTTTTTAATTTTGATAAAGTCTAAATTATCATTTTTTTTTTACTTTATGGGTATTTCTGGTGTTACAGCTAATTTGTTTTTGCCTGACCCAACATCACAAAGATTTCCTATCTTTTTTTTCTAAAAGTGCTATGGTTTTAAATTTTACAACTAAATCTATGACCCATTTGCAGTACATTTTTTTATTTGGTGCAAGATGTGAACCATTATCAAAAATAAACTGACCATATACATGTGGGTCTACTTCTGGACTCTATTCTGTTCAGTTGATCTCTTTATCTATCATAATGACAGTACCATGTTGTCTACATTGTTGTAGCTTTATAAAATAAAAGTTAAAGTGACTTAGTAAAAATTCTCCTAATGTTGTTTTTCTTCAAAATTCCTTTGGCTATTCTAGGTTCTCAACTTCTTCATTTAAATTTTAGAATATGTATATAAAATTTCTTAAAAAAAAAAAAAAAAGCCTGCTAGGATTTAAGATCATAATGAATCTAAATATCGATTTGGGGAAAACTGTCACTGTAACTATATTGAGTTTTTCAATCCATTTATTTAGTTCACCTTTAATTTATTTCAGCAATGTTTTGTAGTTTTCAAGGTACAGATCTTTAATATCTTTTATCATGTTTATCCTAAGCATTTCATACTTCTGATGCTATTCTAAGTGGTTTGGGTTTTTTACCTCAATTTCTGATTTATTGTTAATATATAAAATCAAAACTGATTTTTGTACATTGATCCTCTATCCTGCAACTTTGTTAAACTTATTAGTGCTATCAATTTTTTTTGTGGATTCCATCCAATTTTCTACATAAATGGCAATATGTTCTGCAAGAAAATATAATTTTATTTTTAAATAAAAATTTTACTTGTTCCTTTCCAATATGGATAACTTTTAAAAAATTCTTGCCGTATTGCACTGGTTAGATCCACCACATGCTGTTAAGTAGAAGTGGTGAGAGCAAACATACTTGTTTGTTCCTGAATCAAGGGGAAAATATTCAGCCTTTCACCATTAAGTATTAAGGAAGTTGAGCAAGTTCTGACTGATTTCAAGTTTGCTTAAATTCTTTATCAGGAAGAGATACCAGATTACTTCAAATCCTTTTTGCATCTATTGAATGATCACTTTTCCCCATTTCTTAATAAGGTAAATTATAGTGATTGATTTTTACATATTAATTCAACCTAGCACTCCTGGAATAAACTCTACTTGCCCTAATGTTTTATAGTTTTTATATCTAGTTGAATTCGGTAGGTTAAAATTTTAATAATTTTTAACTATAAATTCATGAGAGATACTGCTTTGTAGCTTTTTTTTTTCTTGTATTGTGTTTTTCTGGGTTTGGCATGAGCATATGCTGACCTCACAAAATATGCTAGAACATTTTCCTTCTTCATATTTATAAAAGAGCTTGTGTAGAATTTGTCTTCCTTAAGTGTTTGATAGAAGTCTCCAGTGAAGCCATCTGGGTTTTGAATATTCTTTGTGAAAAAGCTTTTCCTATAAATTCATTTTTTTCATAGATATACGTTTATTTAGGTTATTTATTTCTTCTTGAATGAACTTTGGTAGTTTGTGTCTTCCAAAAAATTTGTCCATTTAACCTAATTTGTCAAATTTATAGTCAAAAAGCTCATAATATTCCCTTATTCTCCCTTTAATACCTGTGGTAATATCTGCAGTGATACGATTCTCTTATTCTTGATAAGAGATTAGTAATTTGTGTGTTCTCTCTTTTTTTTCTGATCAGTATGGCTAAACGTTTATCACTTTAACTGATGTCAAAGCACCAGCTTCTGGTATTCTTGATTTTCACAACTTTTTTTTTTTTTTTTTTTTTGCTTTATACTTCATTGACTTCCAGTCTGATTTTTATTAATTCCTCTCTACTGCTTATGTAGGGCTTCATTTGCTCTTCTTCTCCCAGTTTCTTGAAGTGGAAGGGTAGATCATTGATTTGAGATCTGTTTTCCTTTTCCTATGTAGGCATTTAGTCCTATAAAAATTCTACTTTAGCTTCATCTCACAAATTATTGATATTATGTTTACATATACCTTCAGTTCAAAATACTTCCCAATTTCACTTTTTATTTTTCTTTAATCCATGTGTTTACAAGGTTACTTTTTAGTTTCCAGATATTTGGGGAATTTTTAGATAACTTTCTGTTATTGATTTAAAACTGCGATCAAAGAATATACTTCCTATGACTTAATGCATTTAAACTTTTTTTTCATTAAAACTTTTTAAGCCTCGTATAACAGACTATAAAATATTCTCTATCTTAGTCAATCCTCCATGTGCACTTCAAAAGAATGTGTATTCTGCTGTTTTCAAATGAGTGTTTTATAACTGTTGATGAGGTTAAGTTAGTAGAGAGTGGTATTTAAGACATATTTTTATTGATTTTCTATTTATTTTATCAATTCTTGAAACAGATATTGATATCTCCAATCATATTTGTGAACATATCAATTTCTCCTTGCAGTGCTATGTTTTTGCTTCACGTAAGCTGAAGCAAAATATTCTTTTACTATGTGCATAAACATGCTATTTCTTCTTGATAAGTTGACCCCTTTATTATTGTGAAACAACCCTCTTTAGCCCTGATAATAGCCTTTGTTCTAAAAGATATTTTTTCAAGAGGTTAGAGTGGGAGAGAGCCAAAACATAAGAGACTGTTAAAAACTGAGAACAAACTGAGGGTTGATGGGGGGTGGGAGGGAGGGGAGGGTGGGTGATGGGTATTGAGGAGGGCACCTTTTGGGATGAGCACTGGGTGTTGTATGGAAACCAATTTGACAATAAATTTCATATATTAAAAAAAAAAAAAAAAAGATATTTTTTCAGGGGCCCCTGGGTGGCTTAGTCGGTTAAGCGTCCGACCTTGCCTCAGGTCATGATCTCACAGTTCATGAGTTTGAGCCCGTGTCAGGCTCTGGGCTGACAGCTCAGAGCCTGGAGCCCACTTCAGATTCTGTGTCTCCCTCTGTCTGCCCCCTCTGCTGCTTGCACTCTGTCTCTCTCATTGTCTCAAAAATAAATAAACATTAAAAAAAATTTTGGTAATAAAAAATAGAAGACTTCTTCTGATATTAATAGAGCCACTTCATCTTTCTTTTGATCACTATTAGCATGATACATGTTTTTATACTTTTACTTTGAACCTATTTGTGCTTTTACATTTGATGTGGATTTCTTACAGGTATATAGTTGCTACAACATTGTTTTTTTCTCTTTTATTGAAGTGTGCTTCACATACAATGTTATATTAGTTTCAGATGTATAACACAGTGATTTGATAATTCTGTATATTGTGCTATGTTCACCATGGTAAGTGTACTTACCATCTGTCATCATTACCATTCTGAACAATCACTGTATTTTATCTAGGAAAGAGGGCTATTTATATCATTTATACTTACTGTGATGATTAGCATGGTTTGTTTCAAATCTAACATCTTGTTGTTTGTTTTCTATTTATCCCATTTGTATTTTATTTCCTTTTTTCTCCTTTCTGGCCTTATTTTGCAATGAGTATTTCTGTGATTCCATTTTATTTCCTTTGTCAATTTGTTAACTATAACTTTTTGTGTTATTTTAGTGGTTACTTTATGGTTTACAGTATTTATCTCTATCTTATTACAGTTTACTATATTATACCACTTCACATATAATTTTTAAAAAACTGACAATATACTTCCACTTCTCCCTCCCCTAGGCTTTTTGCTTTTGTTGTCATACATCTTACTTCTACACAGGTTATAAACTTTATAATATATTGTTACTATTTGTGCTTTAGAGATAAATTGATTAGATTAGCATTTAAATAGACTATGAGAATAATTCTTTATATTTACCCATGTAGTTACCCTTTCTACTTAAAGCAGTCTCTATAATATTTCTTATAGGGCAGATATGCTGGTGATAAAATCTTTCAGCTTTTGTATGTCTAAATAGGTTTCATTTCACTTTGTTTTCAAAAGACAGTTTAGCTACATAAGAATTCTAAGTTAATAAGGTCTTTTCCTTTCTGTCAGTATTTCAGAGGCATTATCTTTTAGCTTACATTGTTCTCTATGAGAAATCCACTTACATCCTTATTTTCGTTTCTCGGTAAATATTCTTCATCTGGCTTGTTTTAAATTTTTTTTCTCTTTCTCACTGGTTTTGAGCCATTTTATTATTATGTGCCTTGGTATAGTACTCTTTATGCTTCTTGTGTTTGGAGTTTATTGAGCCTCTTGGTACTATGGCTTTAGAACTTTTATCATACATATATTTTTATCATATTTTATCATATACATTTGAAGTCCCCGAAAGCAAGAAAAAGACATGAAATTATTCAAAGAAATAATGGACACAACTATGTAATTATATTTATTTATAGATTTGTTTTTATATATGGAGATATTGGAAATTTTCCCACAGCTCACTGAGGCACTTTTTTTTTTAGTCTTTTTTCCATTTCACTTTGCGTAGTTTGTATTGCTATATTTTTGAGTGAACTAATATTTTCTCTTAAAATTTCTAATCTACAATTAATCCCATCCATTTATTTCAAAAACCATAATTTTTATCTCTAAATGTTTAATTTTCATTTTTATATCTTCCATATCTTTACTTAATATGTTCAATCTTTCCTCTAGTTTCTTGAACTTATGCTGGGGTTTTCTTTAAAAATTTTATTTAAATTCTAGTTAGTTAATATATAGTATAATACTTGTTTCAGGAGTAGAATTTAGTGATTCATCACTCACATATAATACCCAGTGCTCATCATAACATGTGCTCTCCATCACCCATTTAGCCTATCCTCTGCCCACCTCCCCTCCATCAACCCTGTTTGTTTTCTATTGTTAAAAGTCTGTTATGGTTTGTTTCCCTCTCCCTCTCTCTTTTTTACTTTTGAACAGCTGGGATATAGTTACACTTTTCTTCTAATGTCTTTGTCTACTAATTATGTCTTGTCTACCACTAATTATGAGACATTTTCCTGGTTGGTTTTTTCGTTTTAGTTTTTGGTTTTTTCATGCCTGGTTATTTTTAAATTTTTTTTTTCAACGTTTTTAATTTATTTTTGGGACAGAAAGAGACAGAGCATGAACGGGGGAGGGGCAGAGAGAGAGGGAGACACAGAATCGGAAACAGGCTCCAGGCTCCGAGCCATCAGCCCAGAGCCTGACGCGGGGCTCGAACTCACGGACCCCGAGATCGTGACCTGGCTGAAGTCGGACGCTTAACCGACTGCGCCACCCAGGCGCCCCCTGCCTGGTTATTTTTAATTGGACACCAAACATTGTGAATTTTACCCTTTTGGTGCTATTTTTTGTATTCCTATAAACTTTCTAAAACTTTGTTCTGAGAAATAGTTAAGTTACCTGGAAACAGTCTGATACTTTTGGGTCTTGCTCCAGTACAACAATTATACCATGCTAATAAAATAAGATCAGTAAGAAATGTCCATCAAGTTAGAAGCTTTGGGAAGCTTTGTGTGCTCTAGAGGAGAGAAGATAAACCCTACAAAGTTTCAGTGTCTTGCTATCTAAGTAAAATTTCAGAGATTCAGTGGTCAGGAACATGCTAGAATATCCCCTCCACAGTAAAGGATAAATTACATCTTGTACCTCACTCTACAATGAAGAAAGCACATGGATCTCTTTGGAACAGTATTTTCATTATTTAGGAATACTGCTTTTATCCATATAGCAAGTATCACAGAAGGCTGTCATCTCTGAATGGGGACCAGAGCATGACAAGACTGTGCAGAAGGTCCAGAGTTCAGTGCAAAAACTCTACCCCTTAGGATATTTGAGCCAGGAGAACATATGGTTTTAGAGGTATCAGTAGTGAAAAAGATGCTGTGTGGAGTTTATGACAAACCCAAAAGTGAACAATCACAATGGAGACCCATACATTTCTGGAGTAGAGCCATGCCATCTGAGACAAAGAATTACATACCTTAAAAAAAAATCCTGGCATGCTTCTAGGCCCTAGTAGAGAGAAAAAGTGCCTGGTCATGGTGTAACCCTGTCCATAACAGCCAGAGCTGTCCATCATGAGTCCTGTTCATCATGAGTTCAGTTAGACCCACAAAGTATTACACTAAAAGAGGCTAAGCAACAATACATCATGATATGGAAATGATATGTTCAGGATTGAGTGCAAACTAAACTAAAGGGCACAAATAAGTTACAGAAATAAGTGACCCATCTGGCAACCCAAGAGGGTACCAGGGCTTCAGTCCATAACCAACAGCTCCATAGGGTTTCATTATGACCAACTGAATCTTTTACACAATAAAGTTTAAGTGAGATAAAATAGGGTAGCTGTTAATGGCAATCAAATCATAGAAATTTTTTTTAAAGATGTATAATTTTGATTATTTGCAAAGAGAACTCTACAGAAATAACTGAATCAATACTCACAGTAAATTAATTTAAATTTTTGACAACGATTTCAGTAGAAGGAAAAAATTCTGACATCCCAGACTGATGGTGGAGCACCAATTATGTGCCAGAACCTACTCTAGACACTTGGTATCCCTTATTTCAATGAATCTATAAAACAAATCCTAAGAGGCAATTATCATTACCACTCATTTGAAGGTGAAAAAGTTGACGTTCAAAGAAAGTAAGCAATCCATATAAGTATACACAGAATGTTGTTTATTTGGAAGGAAAACTCTTTCTGCCTTCAAAATAAATTTTTCCTGTATACCATTCTAGTTAATAATGCTAGAAAAACCAAACTATAGTATCATATGTAGAGAATGTTCTATAATATCAAATAGAGAGTTTGTTGCAGGAACCCTTCACAGGAGCAGAAAAAGGACCCTAGTCCCCAACTCACTAGCAACCATCAGCTCGAGCACTGAACCTGATACCAAGAGAAGAGTCCTTCAGTCATAAAACAGGACTAACTACCACTGGACTGCTGGTTACACTGGACTCCTGTCCAAAATGGTGACTGCATTGTGCTTCTTGAGAATTCTGCCAGTGAAAGCACATCTAAATGCATACGTGTTTATCTTATGGCACCGCATTATAATATAGCTCTGTACCCATCTCTTTTGCAGTCCAGTCTCAATATGTGGGCCCTACCTCTGCCTATAGATATAGATATATATATTTAGCCTGCCTATAGATATATATATTTATATATATATATATATATATATATATATATATATATATTTAGCATGCTATTCTATATAGAGAGACAGATACATATATATATAGTTTTCTATTCACTAGTTGACATTGAGACATAATAAATTATATATAATATATTGCGTAAATTATGCACGTGCACACGCGCGCGCACGCGCGCACACACACACACACACACACACACACACATAGCTTAATTGGGGGATGGAATATTTCATTGCATACTAAGGCTTCCCCATTGTTACTCCAGACTCCGTTCTTCTCCAATCATCCTAACAACTACTATAGATTAATCTTCAACAGATTATTGATTATTTTAGGATAAACATCATGACTTCTTTATTTGTGTATTTCCCATAGAACTTAGAGCTCTGTCATGAGTGATTTTTTAATGGATGTTTTTAGAACAAAATTAAAGATTTTCATTCTAGAACATGAAGTTATCACATCTACATGATTGTGGAACTTTAAAATTGAGAATTTCCTTATAGAGCATTTAGTACAATTCTTATACTTCATGATCATAGAGAAATGAAATTTAACCAATCTGTAAAAGATCATAGAGCCAGGCAGTGGCATAACTAGCTCTGTAAATAAATATTAAGCAAGTACATGCTATGTTATAATGACTAAGATTATAATGAAGGTCTTCCATTACCTAAATCAGTACTCTGTTCAAAATACCTATGAACTAGTTTTCAGTTACTCTTACTATAATATGAATTGCATGAGATTTTGTTCTGTTCACTTCCGTATCACCAGCAAATTGAACAGTGTCTGACATCTGAATATTTGATGAATATTTAGAGAATAACTTAATGCACCATCAATTTTCAACTATATAAATATCATTTGATGATCTAAAGTTACTTAAAACTCTCATTAGTCCATCACTGGGAATGTCAGTGATTACAATTCAGAGATCGTAGAATTTTGATCATGTATGTTAGTCTTTGTCATAAAAGTGTCACATACATGAAAAGAAGTATTTCAAGTATGTGTGCTTTGTGATTGGATTCAGTGTAAGCAAGAGTTTGTTCCTCTTTTTCAAAACATTTTCATGTTTGGGGTGAATTTTTTGTGTTTCCTTCCCTTGTTTGGGCACAGTACTAACACAGCCAGAATCTATAATTGGCCTGGCTATTGCTGAGCCCTCACTTACCCAATGGAACATCAGCTTTATGAAAGCAGGTTTGCTTTTCATGTTCACAGTTGTGTGTTGAGTTTTCTAAAATGAGGCTCTTGCAAGCCATTATCAATGAGAAATAATAAAAGGCTAGTGGAGACCAGGTTTGCATTGCTTCTTTTTAAGGCTTTTTACAAAGGTATACTTGGGAATGCTGTTTTTCAAAATCCTGTCCTGACAAGTTAAGTACTAGCAGTTCTTTGTTGAAAGAAAGATCTTTCATCTTTTTTTTTTTTCTTTTTCTTTTTAGGAAAGTTTCCTTCCTCTGAGATAGCCTCCTTTGGTCTGTAATACGCATATTGTGTGGCAGGCAGAAATTCACAGATTCACTCCCCCAACCACCCTTTTTATGAACATAGGAAAATTGTTAGCTATAGATACTGCTGGAGTCTGAAGACAAACCACATTCTTTAGGTTTAGTAATATTTATTCATCACTCACCTACATTTCCCTGAGTGCCTAACAAGTGCAAAGGGGCTACACAGGGGTCTATAGGGTTGAATCAACGCTTAAAATTATGGTATATTTACAGTGGAAATGACTTTTACTGCCTGCTTTCTACATTCCAAACACTGAGTGAACCCCTGACATGATATAATTTAATATTGCAAACAACCCCACAAGTTGGGCATTAAGATTCTTATTCTTAAAAAGAGATAAGCAAGACTCTGTGAGATTAAATAGCTTTCCAAAGGTTACATAGATAGAAGACCTTACATTATGATTTCAAGCTAGTCTTCTTGCCCACAACCCTCATGCTCTTTCTGCTCTAACAGGTTATTCAAACTTGAGAAGAACTCTAAAAAGGTATACACAGATCCCACAGGTCTATAGCCTCCAGTGGATCACTAGATTACATTGTAAAGTAGAAATACAAAGAAACTTCACATATCAAATTGATGAAATAAATTAAATGTATAAACAAGCTATAAAATAAACAAAATAATTAAAATAAATTCACTTAAATTAATAGATTGTGTATTTATAAATTATTAATATGACGGAAATTATTTAATTGGTCCAGATAATTCAACCCTAAGCTTTGGGGGGGTTCACTAAGCTACTTAGATTTGACTGGGCAAGATGTTAGATGCACTGATGAGAAATAGAACAGTGCCTGGGAACTACATCCAAGCAACCTCCATGCCCCTAACTTCTGATCTGTAAAGAGAAGAGGCATGCTCTCTCAGTGATTTTCAAACTGGGCACCTCAGAGCCCTGCTTTCCAGGTGCCTCAGAGGCCCAGGAGGAAACTAAATGATACAGTAATGGAGCCCGCCACTCTCATCCATCCACCCTATAACACAACTTTAGACAAATCAAACACACTTTTAGCAGTTTTATATGTTGGATTTCTGCTTAGGATTATCTTTAAATAAAACACCCCAACCTCTAACAATAATTTTTAAAATATCAAGCCTGATAGCCATTTCACTCTAAGTTTTTTTTTTCACTATATGAAATTTATTGTCAAATTGGTTTCCATACAACACCCAGTGCTCATCCCAAAAGGTGCCCTCCTCAATACCCATCACCCACCCTCCCCTCCCTCCCACCCCCCATCAACCCTCAGTTTGTTCTCAGTTTTTAACAGTCTCCTATGCTTTGGCTCTCTCCCACTCTAACCTCTTTTTTTTTTTTTCTTTTTCCCTACGACCTCTTCAGAGCCTATAATTCTAAGGCCCATATAAGTAGTAAAATGCGTCTGGAGCAGCAATCCCAAATTCATGTTCCATCAGGGGCCACATAGGACCAAGAAACATATACAAAACAAAACAAACAGAAAACCTGGTTTGAGACAATATAGGTAATGCTCTTTTGCGGCAACATGAGAGTGTATGCTCTACCTTAAAACAAAATTAAACTTCAGATTTTTTCCACTTTAACATTGTACTGGCAAACAAGTCTGTATCTCTAAACAACTGACTTCCAGTCTAGAAACCAGTAGAATGGAGAAGCTGTCCAACAAGAACTTTGGGTTATAGAAACTGGGAAGGGAAAGATTATGTCGACATGAACCATTTAAGTTTGAACGGGCATCATTATTATTTCATTCAAGAAGAACCCAACGAAGACTTAAAATTCAACTACGGTTTGTGAAATTTGTACCCAAGTGTCCACACTGGGGGAACACAGATCAAACACAAACATGTAGGAAATTTAAAACCCTTCAATGTCCTCATACGTAAAATGGAATCTAAGGATACCAAACTCTACCATTACCATCATCCAATGGGATCTCTCTGCCCAATTGTGATCCTGTGTGGGTTATTTTCAAATAATAGGTCATAGACTCTCCAGATTGTCTTTTCCTGGGATGAAGTATATGCACGTGACACCCGTGCACGCATGCATGCGCACACACACACACACACACACACACACACACACACAGAGGCATGAAGTGAATATGGTGAGACTTAATTCCTGCTGTTCATTGTTCACTGCATCAAAGGGAGCCTGCCAGCCACTTCTCTGTGAATGCACTAGTCTCAGAGCAGGGTCAAGAAGAGCCTTCTTCCTCTGGCTCTCAGCATTAGCTGTCTTATGTTTGACACCTCGTGCTGAGAGGCCTTACTTGGCTGGAAGCTCTGCACTAACTCAGCTCAGTCTGATGAGCCACTTGGAAGAACCAAGTTGAGGCTGTCTTGAAACTGCAAAAAGAGCCAGAGGGTCAGTGTAGTCAGTTTGTAAAGAATCAACCTAGCTAATGAAGGGGCCAGGAAAGTCCAACTCACTGGTGTAAAGCTGTCTTTTGATCCTGCAGGGGAAAGGAATTAGCACTTTTATTTTACAACAAATGTGCTTAGTAACTCTGAATCTAATTTCTTGTCCATTCCAGTTTATCCTACCTTGGAATGGCAGAAACTTCCCCTGAGTACCAAAGCATGGGTAGGATTATCCTGAGATAATAAAACAGAATAGCCTTGGAAGAGTAAGGAAAGTGTGAGCAAGGTTGCAGACACAATTGCATCGAAAGCATGTTTGAGAAGGGTATACGTGGGAAGGGTCAGAAATTATGTCTCTTTCTATTGTTTACTCCAGAACATAATGATACTTACAATACAGGGTTGTCACTGATTAAATGAGAAACTGCAAGGAAAGTGTTTCACAGTGTTCTTGGTCTATATTAAGTGCTTAATAAATGTTGGTTATAATTTGTTGTCAATACTACTATTATTGGAAGAAACAGCTTTAACAATGCTAACAAAATTAGTGTTTTATAAAGCTTATTATGTGACTGTGCAGAGTGCTTGACATACATTAAACTACTTAATCTACACATACCCCTATAAGGTAGATACTATGTAGATAAAGAACCAAGGTAAAGAGGGGTGAAATAGGATGCCTGAGATAAATGGGTAGTGAGACTTCAAACTAAGGCAATGTGTTCCTGAATGCATACGTTGATCATCAGGCCTTACTGTCTCGCCAGATCTTTCATGGCCAGGTGTGCCACATTATGAAGTATCAATTTCATCCTTATTTCCCTGAGAAGCTATTGATTGTTTTGAGGGAACTGAAAAGGTCAGACCATGCCAAAGTGGAACAAGCCCTGGAGAGCAGGAAAACCACAGATACAGAATCTTTTAGGAGGTTACTGAAAGGCAAGAGCAGGCACTGATAGAAAGCAGTGATGAGATGGAAACAGAAGAAAGAGAGACACAACAGAACTGCTGTGACTGATCTGAGGTGTGAGAGGCAGAAATGAATCTCATAGAGCTCTGGAAGCTTGGACTTGATGCAAAGGGAAGGAGGTGGAACTACTGTCCCCATGCCTCCGAAAAGAGAATTGGGGAAATAATCAGGATTAAAGAGAATAAATTCAGGTGAGGTGGAAGTCCTAAAAGGGTACCATGTAGTGAAATGAAAATACTGAGTAACATGTGGGACACCAGTGTGGCTCAGTCAGTTAAGCATCTCACTTCCGCTCAGGTCGTGATCTCATGGGTTTGTGAGTTCAAGCCCCACATTAGGCTCTGTGCTAACAACTCAGAGCCTGGCGCCTGCTTCGGATTCTGTGTCTCCCTCTCTCTCTGCCCCTCCACTACTCTCCCTTTGTCTCTCTCTCTCTCTCTCTCTCTCTCTCTCTCTCTCAAAAATAAATAAAAATTTTTAAAAAAAGAAAATACTGAGTAAAACATAATTGCTGCTTTTTTAAAATCTGACTTGAATATCAACACTTCTGTTCAGCTGTATGGGGAAAAAGGTTATAGCTAATGAAATAAGGCAAAAAAAAAAGGCATAAGGATTGGAAATGAAAAATAAAACTGTCACCTGTCACAGATGACATGACTGTAATTCATAGGCAAACTATTAAAATAAGTGAATGTAAAAAATAAGTGGATATAATAAAGTGGTTGGATATAAGGTCAATATATAAAAACCATACAGTAACAAAAATATAAAAGTGAATTTGTATAATAATATTGTTTATAATTGCTTCAAAAATATTAAATACCTAAAGGTAAATCTAATGGAAAATAATACTTACTGAAAATAGTAAGTATTATTAAGAGAAATTAAAGAAAATATAAGAATTTAAAATATATGGAGCACCTGGGTGGCTCAGTCCGTTAAGCATCTGACTCATGATTTCCACTCAGGTCATGACCTCGCAGTTCATGAGTTCAAGCTCCACATCAGGCTCTGCACAAGAATCTGCTTGGGATTCTCTTTCTCTCTCTGCCCCTCCTCTGTTTGCGTTCTCTATCTCTCAAAATAAAATTTAAAAATAAATAAAAATATATATACCAAATAAAATAAAATATAATGAAATTATAGATAAGCAATGTTCATGGACTAGAACATTCATTATTATTAAGATATTAATTATTCCCAAATAATTGATCCCAATTCCAATTAAAAGCCATGTGTATGTACATGTGTGTGGGTGGGTGGGTGTGTGCGGGTGGGTGGGTGGGTGTGGGTGTAAGACAGAGAACGTGTGTGTGTGTGGAAATTAACAAGGGACAGAACTAGAAGATTTACCAGTTTACCAGAACTGGAAGATTTACCATATCAAAATGTACAGTAATTAAAACAGTGCAGTATTGGTACAAAATTAGACAAACTAACCAATGGAATAGAATATCAAAAAACATACCCACATATAATTATTTGTTTGGTGTTCTGAGCATGTTAATGTAGTACAGTGGGAATACAAGAGTCATTAATTAAGGCCAGGTCACATAGATGTCCATAAAGGAAATAAATTAACTCCTATCACACACCATAACTAAAATTGATTCCAAATAGACTGTTGCATACATACACTTGAAAAAAAATAAATAAGCTTTTAGTAAAAAAATAATGTGAGAAAAACTTCATTGCTTTGGGATAAGCATACATTTCTTTAAAAGGACCCCAAAATTCCTAATCATAAAGGGAAAAGAAGATAAATTGTACTCCATTAAAATTAAGAAGTTTCGTTCACCAAAAGGTACCACATGAATGTGACAAGGCAAGCCACAGTCTGAAGAAAATATTTATAATATATGTAATAGATTGAACAACATATCTCAAAAAAATATGTCCAAATCCTAACCTCCCAGATACCTGTAAATATAATGTTATTTGGAAATAGGGTCTTCAAAGATAAAATTAAATTAAGGATCTTGACATGAGGTAATTCCAGATTTGGGATCCAGGATCCAAAACCCATACTGGATCTATGACTCATGTCCACATACAAGGAGAGAGAGGGAGATTCAAGACAAAGACACACAGAGGAGAAGACCATGTGAAAGTTCACATGCAGATGGAGACAGAGACTGGAATCATGCAACCCCAGGCCAAGAAACGTGTCCAATGGCCAGAAACTGGAAAAGGCAAGGAAGGAACCTCACCCTAGAGCCTCTAGAGGGAGCACAGCTCTGCTGATACTTTGATTACAGACATCTGACCTCTACAACTGTGAGAGAATAAATTTATGTGGTTTTAAGCCACCAAGTTTGTGTAATTTGTTACAGCAGCCGTAGGAGACAGCATGCAACTTGCAAAGGACTTGTATCCAAAATACATGTTCTTTTAGATATACCATTAAGACACAAACAACCAATAGAAAAATGGGCAAAACACCTGAACAAGAAATTCACCTAAGATGGTATTCAAGTGGCCAATAAAAATATAAAAAGTTGCTCAATTTCTTTTGTCAAAGGAAAAATTTTAAATCAAAATGTGATAAAACTCTACTAGACCAGAAAGGCACAAATTAAAAACATAAACAACACTAATGTTGAATATACACTCTATCACTCAGCAGTGCCCCTCTATTAAGCATTTTACAGCCATTCCCAGTCTGTCCTCACAGTAATCCTGTGAGGCATATACAACAATCTTAATATGGATAAAGGGGGTTCATACAACATAAAACAATTTTCCCAAGGTTTAGGATTCATGCCCAGGTCTGTCTCACTCTAACATGCCTGCACTCTGCACAAGATTCTTTCTCAGAGTATACATGAGACATCTGGGGCCACAGATCTGGAGAAAGCAAAAAGTCCCAGAGGAGGAGGAGACAAAGCCAGAAAAACTCAGAACAAAAATTATAAACTCATTCTACTGGAGGAAACTTCTAGAATCATGTTGCTCAATGCCCCTACTTCACAAAACAGGTCACCACTCCCATGGCTAACTAGAAGAAAAGCTAGGTTAAATTCCAGATCCTCTGATTCCCAGCCCCACACTTTTGCCCTATATGGTCTTCTAATCCCTGTTCTTCCCAACACCTATATCCTGATTAAATACCTACTCACACAGAGTTGTCAGAGAAGTTTCCCCAAGCATTCGTCAAGATGAACAAAACAAGCAATCTGACAGGAAACCAGGGTTCTAATTCCATCAACCACTCTAATAATCAAATTTGATAGATTATATGTGGATGTGATTGATTGCTTGTTAGCCAGTAGTTGTTATGAGTATATTATAATAATTCAATCTGACCAAAGGGCCTTATTCTCCCTTACCCAGGATGCCTCTATCTATTGCACACATTTCCTCATAACAAGTAATATCTCTGGATCTCGGAGCTCTTTTAAAACATCACACTACTCCGAGGCATTTTCATTGCATTTCTGTGGACTATTTAAATCTCTTCTAAGTTTGTCATAAATTGAGGTGATCCAACAGTTCCAACTAGAAGGATAAAGTCTAGCCCAGTGGGGGAGCCATTAAACCTCCTTGCAAGTCAGCAAAAGCAAAAGTGACAGCCTGGTAGCAATTTAAAATTACTCTGAGACCACAACTGCCAATTAAAATAGACTTTCATGGTAACAGATGAACATCTGGTGTCTTCCATTTGGAAAGAAAAATTAAAAAGAGTTTACATTTCTTAGTAATGAAAAACTTAGATATAAGCCTGTAATGTTTTAGTTTGGGCTTTGCTTAAATTATATATTCTTTCATTATGCCTTCCAACGGTAAAATGTTTCCTTTTTGTTGTTGTTGTTTTTTAATAGTCACAAAATGTTCATAACAAAACAAACTAGGCAAAAGTCAGAATTCATGATTCATTCATAGTCATTCTAAAAGCTGCACATTATTCCCCTCTCATCCCCTGCAAAAATAGAATTGGAGGAGATTATCCTAAAGATGCTATTTTGATGAAATGTATGTGATCTGAATTCTGCAAAGGCATTCCTGCAAAAGAACTGTCAGAGCTGAGATGAAGAAAGAGAGGACAGGAAGCAGGAAGGGAGGAAGAGGAAGGAGGAGAAGGGAGGAGGGAGAGAGGGAGGAGAAGATACACTTATGTGAGCACACACATGCATACACACACACACACACACACACACACACAATCTAGACTCCTAGTGACTGAAGCTTGATCCTTACATTACTTTACGCACATAACCCCTTATATATGATCAAGTTTTTTTTAATATATGGGTTCTTTATATATATTTATATTATAAATATATAAAATAATATATTTTATAAATATATAAAATAATAAGTATATAATAAATATATATTATATCTTTATATATATTTATATATTTATATATATAAATATATTATATATATTTATATATAATCAAGTTGCACTTGATTAGAGGAAACCACACCAAGCATTATCTTTCCTTTTAAGATGAGGATCCCAGGATAACTAATAATCCATTTAGAGAAATATGTCTATGTTCAACTGTTACATCTTTGGAGAAATATGCTGTTACTATCTCAATTCACCCATTACACCTACTTCCTGTAATACCCATCTCTGCCTCCATTATTGTAATTAGTACTGAATCATATTGCTTAATGTCATGTGTTCCTCAGTACGTGTTGACATATTTCTTTCCACGTCTTCTCCATGACCCAAACCAGTCCTAACATGGAAATAACATTAAATAAAATTTTGATGACTAAATGACTAAATGCTATCATGAAAATCCAGTGATCTGGAAGTGAACCTTAGTCATTTCTGCCAATGAATAACTGGTTGATTTCTTTAATTTCACATGTAAACCTCAATTTTTTCTCATGTTCAGAAACCTATGCTTTCCTGTTTGTGATCGTGCCATTTGGTGACAGATGGTGGTTACACTTATTGTGGTATGCTCTGAGTAATGTACAGAAGTGTTGAATCATCAGGGTATACACCTAAAACTAATATAACACTGTCTGTTAGTTATACTTCAATAAATAAGTAAATAGCCTGTTTCCTATTTTTCCATTTCTTTAATAATGTGTGGCCTAGATAAGTTCAGTATTACTAGTAGGAAGCATTATTCACACTTCCTTGTCACACAAGTATACATACAATGTACTCATCTAGAAAAGCTAGACTTTACCCATCTTAGGTAGCAACAATTTCCCCTACGTCTTTTTTTCACCATCTGGTCAAAAATAGTTTCTGGTGTCATTTCCTTCCCAGACACACAATCCATCTGTCTTTATTTTGTTCAATAAGTTCAACCTTTCTTCACACTGATTCTCAAGCCTGTGTTGAGAGGAGGAGACAAGGTCTGTGAACCAGGGGAAAGAAAAGCAGCCAAGAGAAAAGCAACACTTTTGTGTGATGTGAAATTCCTTGTGGCTGGCACTGTACATCCAGTCTTTGAGGTAAATTACATCACCCCCATCTTTGCATATGATGATATTAAAATATGGAGAGTAGGTAAATTTTCTACACATGAAGTTTCAAAGATTTGACTTTTAGTTAAGGAAAAGAAGTATGAAAACGCATCTGCCTTTATTAGACCTTAAGCTCTTTGAAGGCAGGGGTCATGTCTTATTTCCCTTTGTATCAAATCACATCAGATCATCCATTCATGATTGCTAAATGAACGAGAAAATAGTGTGCAACACAGGACTTCCCTAAGCTATCCCATCTAAAAACTTTACCTCCTTCAGGGAAGGAGGTAAACATCACCTCCTTCAGGGAAAATGAGGAATTATGCCATCGACAAGTATGGTCATATATCATCAATTTCTCCATTTTTTTAGATAAGAAAGCTGAAGAGCCAATGATTATGCAATTTGCCTGGTGTCACACAACTAGTGAGTGGCAAAGACAAGATTCAAACACCAGTTCTATCTAAATTCCATAATCCATGTTCTAACCATTATGCTTTTTTCTGTTTATTATCTGAACCACTCATGCAAGACATTTATATTGCCTAAAAGTATATACCCAACAAAGATGGACCCTAACCTTAGGAACATACTTTATCAATCTACAGGCAAGGTACACACAGTTAAAAATTAACCCATTATACCCTACTCATTGGTGGGTATCCAACAAAACACTGGAGAAAAATTAGTCTAATCCCTTTGTTTTACCCAAATAGAAATAGGTTTCCTGAAAGAGCAAGTGATTTCCTCAAGTCTTTCCAGCAAGTGGTGATAGAAATAAAATTAGAGGGGCGCCTGGGTGGCTCAGTCGGTTAAGCGGCCGTCTTTGGCTCAGGTCATGATCTTGCGGTCCGTGAGTTCGAGCCCCGCGTCGGGCTCTGTGCTGACAGCTCAGAGCCTGGAGCCTGTTTCAGGTTCTGTGTCTCCCTCTCTCTGACCCTCCCCCGTTCATGCTCTGTCTCTCTCTGTCTCAAAAATAAATAAACGTTAAAAAAAAGATTTAAAAAAAAAAAAGAAATAAAATTAGAGCCTAGTGTCTGTCAACAAGTCTAGCCCTCATTCTGCCACACTACTCTGCCTCTTAATTAATTGCTGCTTCTATTATTATTTTGTCAATATCAGAATGGACTTGATTTAATCATTCAGCTAAGCTTTTATAGTACTTTCTATGCCAGGGTATATTGCTTGGGATTGCTTCTAGGGGTGTCAGAAATAAGACACATTCCCATTTCTTATTTAACAAATGCCCCGTAAACAGAAAAGAGGTCAGCCTTTGTGAGTTAGACAAAACACATGCACACTCACTCCTTGGTATTTAAAGAAATTTCCCATTTATCCTTCTGTCTCTTGCTTCCTGCCCATAGCCTTCCCTTTTTATTTTCTCTGGCCAGAGTGATTAGGTTATGAAGCCACACTAATCCTGTTAGTGCCAGGATGACTTTTCTCACACTTGTGTGTCCCACAGCTCTTAGAAAGTCAGAAGGAATTACTGGGCATTGAATTCACCTTGCCAGAAAGATGACAAACCAGGGGAGGGAGGAAATGGAAGCATGGATGCCCAGCTGACCTGTTCTTTAACCTTTCCCTCTGGAAGCCATTCTTCCCTCTGTGTGTGTCGGTGCAGGCCAGAGGCATATGCCCTTGAGATACAAAGAGAGCAAAGTTGACGTCAGCTGTTTCTTCCTGAGCAAACATTCCACTAATTCCACAGCCAGACAGCTTGCAAAATTGCCTTTGTAGGACTGCTGAGGTCTCCTTTCCCGTCAAGTTCACTTTGTATTTATTCAGCACAGATGCACCTACCACAGAGTGCACCAGGAGACACGGTGTCAGAGTCGTGGTGAGCCCACTTCATGGATGATTAGCATTCTCTGACCCAGCCACCATTTTCAATCACTTGCAACTATAGACTTCTGGCTGCAGCAATTACTTCTATCATTCAAAACATTCTCCTCCTCAACAATACCAGAGTAAATTTGTTAAAGCAGTCTGCTTCAAACAGTGCCTTGCTTGGAGCAGGTCTCTTTGACATGGTTTATATGAAAATACACATATCCTGGTGTGCCTGGGTGGCTCAGTCGGTTGAGCGTCCGACTTCAGCTCAGGTCATGATCTCACGGTCCGTGGGTTTGAGCCTTGAGCTGGGCTCTGTGCTAAAAGCTTAGAGCCTGGAGCCTGCTTCAGATTCTGTGTCTTCCTTTCTCTCTGCCCCTCCCCTGCTCATGCTCTATCTCTGTGTCTCAAAAATGAATAAACATTAAAAAAAAATTTTTTAAAGAAAATACACATATCCTAAACACACTCCCAAGAAATCTGAATTCTGTGCATGCCAGCATATTCCCCAATTGAGATTCTCAATCTAAAGCAGAATTCTCAAAATTAATTTGATTTTTACTGAGCATCTACGTGTCCCAGGCATTGTGTTAGATCAGTGTTCCTCAAAGTATGATCTGACAATGTCAGCAACACCTGACACTTGCCAGAAATATAAATTCTTGGGCACCTTGGGTTCTTAGTGAACCAAGGACACCCAGACCTCCTGAATTAGACACTCCAGTAGTAGAGGTACAGGATTTGTTTTTTTTAATGTGCTCTGCAGGTGACTCATATCAGTGTTTGAGAAGCACTATGGTAAACTACATATATAGCTCAATTCTGGCAGAAAAGCTATCTGGCTCCTGAGATGTAAATATAACTGTGAAAATGTGGATTCCATGGCCTGGATGTGTTAATTTGCTAGAGTTGCCATGATAATCAGACTGGGTGGTTTAAACAACAGAAGTTTATTGTCTCACAGTTCTGGAAGCTGGAAGTCCAAGATCAAAATGCCAGCAAGGTTGACTCCTTCTGACAATTAAAAGGGAAAGATTTGTTCCAGGCCTTTCTCCTTGGTTCATAGATGACTGTCTTCTCCCTGTGTCTCTCCAAATCATCTTCCCTCTATGTATAGCACTATCCAAATTTCCCCTTTGCATAAGGACACCAATCATATCAGCTTAGGGCCTACTCACCGTAATGACTCCATTTTTATTTGATTATCTCTGTAAAGACCCTATTTCCAAGTTAGGTCACATTCTGAAATACTACAAGTTATAGGACTTCAACATATGAATTTGGAGGGGTGGCTAATTCAACCCAGAGTACTGAGGCATTCCCTAAGTTAAATAGTGAGCACTGAGCTAACATTGTGGCTTTTGCTATCACACACAGCCTGTATCACCCTGGGTATGATACTAATTCCTCTCTTTGATTCCCATGTGAACT
Organism: Neofelis nebulosa; assembly: GCF_028018385.1. Taxonomy (NCBI): domain Eukaryota; kingdom Metazoa; phylum Chordata; class Mammalia; order Carnivora; family Felidae; genus Neofelis; species Neofelis nebulosa. The sequence goes on along the minus strand of NC_080798.1, from coordinate 36,222,948 downwards.
CCAATAATGCCAAGTTTTCAGTGAGTTTTGGCAGATTTTACTGTATCCTCAAGGTGACTGTCATGGGGAGAGAGAAGTGTTGCTTATGGCTTAGCATCTACCCCCCTACTTTCCTCTCCCTGCTTCCTCTTCCATTCTTGCCCCAACTTAAGCACAGCAGCTATGCTAACTACCAGTGACTCAACAATGGAAGAGAAACCTCCACAACCATCTCATGTACACTGAGAGCTGTGCTTTAATGTTATCCCCCCTGATTCAAGATAACATGGTTAAAATTAGTGTAACACTTGCTTCTGATTTGCTTTAAAATTCTTGGTACAGACATTGTTAATTATGCCACTCATATCAAAAATCACATTTTTCCTGATGCAAATGGTTTGTGGCCTTCTGACTTTTCAATGCTCAAATGTTGTGAATAATCGTGAGTTTCTTTATGAGTAGCTGAATTGTAAATCACATATTCCCTCACAGATCTATTAATCTTTATTGTTAGGGGCTTACTATCATCCTTCTTCTAAGGACATTGACCTTTTATTATTAGTCCATTAGATGCACTGTCAATGTGAATATCAACTTTTGAGGAGGCAGGGACTGTGATATGAAAAATCTCATAGAGCACATTAAATTCTTATTCATTTATTAATCAAGCACCATCTTGTATCAAGCTCAATACCTCAAACTTAAAATGCCTCAACAGACTCATGTCATCCCCTCAAACCCCACTCTCGTCCTTGCCTTTCACAATAAATGGTATCATCATCCTCCAGGCATTAACACCAACTTCTCACCTTTTCTTCACTGCCCATATCTAATCCATCAGCAAATGTGTCCAATACTACCTCAAAAATAGAGCCTACATCGGGCCACTTCTCTCAGCCTCCACTTCTACCATAGTTCTGGCCACCACATTTATTGACTGAATATCTGAAACAGTCTCCTGGCTATTCCATTTTAACTCTCAATCACAATCTTTCCATTAAATCATAACTGCCAAACTTTTAAAACTTAACACATCACTTCTCTAGTTAAAATCCTCCAAAGCTTTCTTAGTGTGTTTCAAATAAAATCAAAACTCTGTACCTTGATTTACAAAACCATGTCAATATTTCCCATTCTGACTTCCTCTTGGGCAGTGCTCATTAGGCCAGATACAGTGGCTTAATTCCTCAAAAAGGAATACCACCTTTATTCATCACAATAGTGCTTTGGTACAGTGGTTGGTAGAGAGAACACTAGGGATGGGCATTTAATAAAATTAAAGAATTCTCCCAAGTGCACACTGTCAGTAAAGTCTACCACTAAGATTCATACCCAGTTTTTGGTACATATTACGTACCAAACACTGAGCTACATCCTTTAGACATATTAACTCATTTGACACTTATATCAGTTCTGCACGGTAAGTATTATTACCACCCTCATTTGATAGATAAGGAAACTGAGACCCAAAGAAGTTTTAGTAATTAGCTATGGTCATATAGTCAGTAAATGGCAGAGCCAGGATTTGAACCCAAGCAGGCAGCCCCTTGTTCATGTTATCATTCTGTATACTACCACTGTCTTAATACCATTAGATTCTCTACACTCCAGCCTCCATATCTTTAAAGTGAAGTTAAGGGGAACCTGGGTGACTCAGCTGGTTAGGCGTTCGACTCTTGATTTCAGCTCAGGTCATGATCTCCCGGTTTGTGAGTTCAAGCCCCACATTGGGCTCTGAGCTGACAGTGTGGAAACTGCTTGAGATTTTCTCTGTCTCTGCCCCTCCCCTTCTCTCTCTCTCTCTCTCTCTCTCTCTCTCTCTCAAAATAAATAAACATTTAAAAAAAAACAAAGCACAGTTAAGCTACCTACCTTGCAAAGTTGTTTAAGGATTAGGAACAATGTACACATGAAACTCAAAAAAAAAAAAAATTAAAAACAAGTTCCATTTAATCACTACAGTGAGAGGAAGTCTGGCCCAGGGCTCATGGGTAGAAGATAAAATAAGAAATATAAACTTCCATACTTGAAAGGAGATTAAGACAGGGTAAAGGAAATAGAAATAACATCATCAAGAAGATAAATACAGATTCATCAAAAATGCATTTGTATCAACAGCCCAGGGGATAAATGTGGTCAAACCGAAGACACAGATGACGGAAAGTCCAATTCCTTAAATATACTAAGCCCAAAGCAATTTGGTAGAAGTGAGGTCATAATTCCCCAATGTTCATTTCTACCTCTTCTGTGTCCTGTCCCACTGCATTCAATACCCAGCGTTCTCGATACAAACCTAGCAGCCAGAAGAGTGGTGTGATCCCTAGAGGAAACCACTTGGCATCTGACTCTGACATGGTGCAAAGTACTTGCCCTGCTGTCTTTCACAGTTTTATTTGGAGATTATTCACAGTATGGCTCCTGTGGTTCCTGGTTTAGCCAGGGGACACAAAAGTGGCAATTTGAAAGAAAATTAATTTTTCTATCTAAATTGGCAACAACCATGACCAGGCAGGGTATCCTCTCCCCACCCCCCATCCCCAGCTGCACTCTGTGAACTACAGAGAGAAAAAGACAAAATTGTCTTAACAATCTCTCTCTGTATGTCCCTCAAAACTCCTGCAGCAGGTGTTAGTAGCAAACATGGATGAAGTACCCATATTGATGTTTTTTATAGTTGCCGAAGGGTGTCCTCTCTTGGTCTCCCCTGCACGCTCTATACAGACCACCAGCCTTCTGCTTCTCCAGCTCTCCAGGCTCCATTCTAGCTCAGGGGCTAGAACATGTGTTTCTTCTCCATGGAACAGTACCTGTCCTGCTTCTTATGAGTTGAGTTGGTTCCTGCCCCCCACTGCTTCCCAGGCAAATTTATATACTGAAGTCCTAACCCCAGTACCTCAGAATGCCACGTTTTTTGGAAAGAGGGCCATTACAGAAGTAATCAAATTAAAATGAAGCCATTAGGTGGTCCCTAATCCAATATGACTAATATCTTTATTTTAAAAAGGAAATTTGAGGGCACCTGGGTGACTCAGTTGGTTAAGTGTCTGAGTTGGTTCAGCTCAGGTCATGATCTCACTGTTTGTGAGTTCAAGCCCCACACTGAGCTCTGTGCTGACAGGGCAGAGCCTGGAGCCTGTTTCGAGTTCTGTGTCCCTCTCTCGTTCTCGCTCTCTCTGTCTCTCTCTCTCTCTCTCTGTCCCTCCCCTGCACACACTCTGTCTCTCTCTCTCTCGCTCTCAAAAATAGATAAACATTAAAAAAAATTTTAAGGAAATTTGGGCACAGAGACAGACACACACAGAGAGACAATATGAAGAGACCCAGAAGGAAGATGGCCTCTACAAACCAAGGAATGCCTATAGCCACCAGAGGCTAGAAAGTCTGGAACAGATCCTTCCCTGGTGCCTTCAGAGGGAGCAAGCCCCAGCTGACACCTTGATTTTAGACTTCCAGCCCTCAGAACTATGGGAGAATAACTTTCAGTTGTTCTAAGCCACCTAGTTGATGGTACTTTGTTACAGCAGCCCCACCCAACAAATTTACTGATCTTTGTATAGCTATCTTCTTATAATCCTTCAGCCCAAGTTTGGCATTCTCTTGGTACCTGAGGTACCTCTGAATATTCTTATGCCTACTCCTCTTTGTTTCCTTCAAAGTACTAAGCAGAGTGGTACCTATTCAACCTCCCTCACTTGCTCTCTCCCTCTCTACGTGTGTGTGTGTGTGTGTGTGTGTGTGTGTGTGTGTGTGTGTAATATAAATCTCATCAGATAAGGAACTACAATTTTCCTGTTAAAATTTATATTCCAACCATCTGGCATAGTTTCTGGCACTTAATAATTGCTAAAGAAATAAACATATTTAATAAATGGAGAACCTAAAACAAAAACTGAATGAATTTAAAAATAGAAGACAAATCATACCTTCTGAGAATGAAATAGAATAGTAGTTTGATGAGTTTGTCCCACCAGAAAGCAATTTAAAAATATGCCCCCTATAAATAAATAAATAAATAAATAAATACATACTTTTTTTAAAAAGGCACCTGAGTGGCTCAGTCAGTTAAACGTCCAATTCTTGATTTCAGCTCAAGTCATGATCTCGTGGTTCATAAATTCAAGCTCTGCATCAAGGCTCTAAGCTGACAGCATGGAACCTGCTTGGGATTCCCTCTTTCTCCTCTCTCAACCCCTCCCCTATTCATGCCTATACTCTTTCTCTCTCTCAAAATAAAGAAATAAACATTAAAAATAAAAATAAATATAAATATAGCCCCAGCTGAAAGCTGCACTAAACTCTTGATAAGAGCCTTCCCTTTCTCTTGCCATTAAACATCTCAGAACTTTTTGACTCCTGTTACATTTCACCAGACTAGTGGGTTTGTAGGGGGCCACTCAATATTCATTTGGAGCCTCTGGGAAGTCTTGCTAAGGCAGGCCCTATAGGCTTCTTCCTTACTAGGTGGGAAAGAATTGATCAAACAAGAGAGTGCTTCATGACATGTCCAGGAGGTGAAGGGAATAGGAGAAAAGCTTGGCTCTGTTATTTGCCAGCCCCTGCTGGTAACTTCATGCCTGGAAAATCAGCATTAGGGAAGAAAAACTTATAAAAGCTCCCTCTCATTGCCCATAGCTCAAAGGTCAGAATTGAATAAATGCTAATACTGCACAGAAAATTGCCTCTTTTTGAAAAGTTCTCTCTCCCTAGATCTATATCCAACATGCATATGTAGCAGTGCCTTATTTTTCCTTCTTAACTCCTGAGGGTTATAGATGTCTCACTTTCATGCCAACAATGGTGAGAATCTTGATCTTGGACTCCATTTCTGGATACCAGTTTAAAAGGCACATGACCAAAACAGGACACAATCAGAGGAAGGCCATAAGTAAGATTACGAAACAAAGGTAGAAGGAGGATGTGAAACCATGGACTACCATGATGACTGAAGGACCTAGTGATACTTATCCTGGAAAATAAAACACATTATGATCTGTGGGGTTTGGGAGGAAAGAACTAGGTTCCTGTGAGTGTAACAATTAGATTGAATAGAACTTTGGCTCAACCTATAAAACTTTCTAAATTCTAAAAATATCTTATATTGAAACACACTCTTATTTTTTTAATTTATTTTTTTACATTTATTTATTTTTAAGACAGAGAGAGAGAGTGTGTGTGTGTGTGTGTGTGCAAGTGCACAAGCAGGGGAGGGGCAGAGAGAGAGGGAGACACAGAATCTGAAGCAGGCTCCAGGCTCTGAGCTGTCAGCATAGAGCCTGACACAGGGCTCAAACCCACAAACCATGAGATCACAACCTGAACTGAAGTTGGACATGTCTGAACCACCTAGGCGCCTCTGAGATGTACTCATTTAAAAGCAGCTGAGCTGCCTGCGTAGGAAGAGGCCACTTCCTGTCCTATCTGTAGAGGAGTCTTATAGAGGAGTTGCACTGAGTAGTCTAAAGCTCCTTCAGCTCTAATAGTGGTGATTTCATAAAACTAGTTCCAAAGTCTAGCCTGTCTCATTTAAGCAGTGGACCTTGCTATTTGTAGCAACCCAAAAGTGTCTACCTGAATGAGGAGAGAAAGTCAAGGTTAGGGCACCTCGTTCTTTTCACATTAAGATTCACTCGCCACAAAGGCTTGCCATTTAGCATAAAGAAGTAGCTGCTCTGTCAAGTTGTTCTTGGTCTCTGGTGTAATCACCAATCTCTAGGCAGCCTCTGAGGCTCCAAGCAATTCAGGCATTCCTTCTCCAGCGTCTCCTCATCTGTAGGGGAAAGCCCAAGCTTGTTACATGAAATCTTCATGATCTGGCATCTGCCTCCCTCTTCAGGCTCATCTGCTTTTCTCTCTTTTCTCTCTTCCTTCTCTACATACTCCTACTACAACTCTGCCCAGATGTCATTTCCTCCCTAAAGCTTCTGGAGCATTCCTGAAGAAGTCCCTCCTCTGAAATTCTTGCACAATATGCAGGTTTGCATAATAAACATTTCTATAATTCTACTTATCACACCATACTCTGAATATCCTATTCCACTGTGTCCTTCTTGGGAGAAGAGCTTGAACTGTTCACATCTAAATGTCCACTATCTAATATATCACCATTCATAGAGTAGATAATAAAGATTTTAAGTGAATTATACATACCCATAGTATCATGAAATTGATTTTACAGCTGAAGACAAGAGTCTTTCTAGAAATTCTAGCAGATACAGATACAGAGTCGTTTTTTTAATACTGTTTGTAACTTAGGAAATGAATACACTGTGCCTGGCATAAATATTCTGTTCTTCTCAAATTATATATTAATACATTTAACTGGAACAATATTGTTCAACAATACCAATATTTTTTTTCACAGAGTTTGTCTTTTACCCTTTCCATTCCCTTCTCCTTAATTTTTACTCTTTCTTCCATCCTTTACTTTCAACCCATTGCCCATCTCCAATAACTAAGCTAAGCTGTCCTTCACCTCCTCTTGAAGTCCTCCTTCCTCTTATAAGACATTTAAAAAAATTTTTTTTAACGTTTATTTATTTTTGAGACAGAGAGAGACAGAGCATGAACGGGGGAGGGTCACAGAGAGAGGGAGACACAGAATCTGAAACAGGCTCCAGGCTCTGAGCTGTCCGCACAGAGCCTGACGCGGGGCTCGAACTCACGGACCGCGAGATCGTGACCTGAGCCGAAGTCGGACACTTAACCGACCAAGCCACCCAGGCGCCCCATAAGACATTTTAAAAGTACATATTAGATACCAGAAATAGTAAGTTTTGTGCTGGAGACCCAGAATTTAAGGAAACATGCTTTCCATTTAATGATTTTATTGTCTGGTTGAGAGAACAGACCAGTGGAACAACACAAAAATAAACCATGGTTAGTGTGAAAATAGGGATTGTAAGAATAGAGAGCTGTAGGAGCTCAGAAATGGGGTGCCTTCCTTAACAGGGACAGCCTGGAATACTTCCCAGAGGAGGTGATGTTCAATTGTTTTAATAATATCCAGCTATAAATGGACTTATCCGTGCCCTAAAACTGGAATCAATATATTCTATAAATGAAAGGCTAAGGAAAAGTCAACTTTTATGTCTTGAATGAAAAAATTCCTAAAACATTGGTAATGGAAGTCCTAAGTAGTTCTATCCTATACTAGTTGTCTTTTCCTTCAAGTCATCTATCTTCACGATGGGTAACCATTGCTGACGGGCCATATTGATCTTCTGGGATTTCAATCAGCTGTTAGGAATGGCTAGAGAGAGAGTGAGAGTAGATATGACCATGGTCTGATTTCCATAACTTAAATGTTCAATAATGGAAAAATGGCCTAAGATCCATAAGATGAAACATTCAAATTCAATAAAAATAATGGCATAAATCTATATTTACTGAGTTGGAAATAGGCCCATGACATATTTTTGAGTGGAAAAGGAGGACACAGTACGTACTATTTGGGTGAAATGTTCATAATCATTGATGTGCATAAAGAGCCACAGAAAGGTATCCACAGAAGGATAATTAATCAAAACGCATCATTTTTGCATGCCCTGGATGGGGAATTTGTGTTGTGTTTATCTTTCTTCTTTGTGAAACTGTGGATTTATTTGATTTTTTAAAATTAGTATGTCATTGGAAGAGCAGCAATAGCATTTAAGAGCAGGGTTCCCAAATCGGAGTTAATTCAAGCTCTTTTGTTTACTAACTTAAAGACCACAGGCAAGTAGCCATTCCTGTTTGTGCTTCAACTTCTTATCTGTGAAATGGAAAGAATAGTACCTAACTCAAATAAGTAGTTCTCAGGACTGAGAAATAAACACAAAATTCTTAGTCCTTTTGGTCATGTTGCACTATAAAATGGAATGGTCCCTGGAACATGAATTTTTAATAATTTTAATAATTGTTGCAAAGATTATTTAACAAAAGCAATAAAAATATAGTTTGAATTATAAGGCTTCTTTCTTTACCTGCTTCAAATCTTGAGCCAAGTTTCATCTCAAAGAGCAACCTAAAACTACAAATAACCCCTCCTGCCTCCAATGCCAGCACAGACTTTCTCTCCCACTTTTTTTCTCCATAATGTCTTTCTTTACTTTATTCTTCTCTTTGGCACTCTTTACTCTCTAACATATGTTATTCATTCATTCATTCATTCATTCATTCACTCATTCATTCAATTTACCATTGATCTCTGTCGAACAGAATCTCAGGCCCATGAAGAGAAGGATCCTCGTCTAGTTTGCTAATTAATGTACCTTAGCACCTACAGCAGTGTTGGCACATGGTAGACACTCAATGAGTATCTACTGAATGAATGAATGTTAATAAAAAGTTTGCAATGACATGGTAAATGGTATACACTGGCATACAACTTGTCCTTTCAGTAGAAAGTGATTTGACCAAAAATGCAAAGTTAGTGAAATCTGATGAGGCTGTTGTACATACACCGCCACTGAATGAACTAGAAATGGAGCCTCATTCAAGCAGGCTGGTGGCGGGGGGGGGGGGGGGGGGGCCGGGGGGGGGGGCAGAGCATGAACCAGCTAAGGAATAACACACAACTGGTCTTTCTCTTACTCAGTGAAGGCAATGGCAAATAATTATGCCAAACCAAACTGGCTTCTTCTGGAGCTTCTTCTAGAGACTACAACAAGGATGAGCCAGGTGATGAAGGAAAGAGAGAAAATTTATAGAAGGAAGGAGAGAAATCATAAAACAAAGTCAAGAGGGAGACAGAAAAACTCACTAGCGCTACCTCAACCTCTAACAGCTCTCAGTTCCAAATCCAGGTCAGAGCTGCCATTCAAGAATGCACAACCATGGGGCACCTGGGTGGCTCAGTTAAACATGTGACTCTTGGTTTCAGCTCAGGTCATGATCTCACGGGGTTCGTGAGTTCAAACCCCATGGTGGGCTCCATGCAGACAGTGTGGAGCCTGCTTTAGATTCTCTCTCACTCTCTCTCTGCACCTCCCCCACTTGGATGCTTTCACTCTCTCTCAAAAATAAATAAATAAACTTAAAAAAATTATTTTAAAAAAATGCACAGTCTGTTTTGGTTTTTGTTGGTTGATTTGTTTCCCTTAAGTGAACTAAAATAGTTACATCTTTACAATCCAAAGATCTAAGTTAACAACTGAAAACTGGTTAACTAGAATAAGTAGTATACAAATTATGCACTGAGTTAAATCACTATTATTATTTTTTTTATTACTTTCAATATGCTCATCAAAATAAAACTAGAAGGAAATTATTCATCATGTCATGTCACAAATGTTTCCTTCTAATAGTGGGATTAAGTTACAATTATTTTTCTTTTGTAATATATTTTAATATTTATCTTCTATATTTGCTATGATCAGTATGCTAAGTTTGCTAAGAGCAGATATTTTAGGCCCTTAAATACCATCATGTAGTAATTACTATATTCAATACTTATATCATTGTTTGTCCATTTATTCATCAAGAAAACTCAAATGAAGTGCCTACTATTTGCTACCTGTCTCTTTGGAATAGTAAGTAGGGTGATGTCATTAGTAAGTTTCAAAAGTTATTTTGAATCATTGGCCACAATATCCCTGCAAATTAATTTTGTATTTTAAAACTATTGTGAATTCTAATAACACTTTCTTATGCAGAAATTAATTGCTTTTGAGAAGGACAAGTTCTAGAAAAGCCTTTTTTCAGCTACACTTTCAGGGTGATGCTAAGATTTTGATGTTTTTACCTGTGGAAGAAGATGAAGGTCAAAGTGTTAATTCCACTATCATTAATATTATGATTCTAATTATTATCATTATACATTTTTATAGCACCTTTCATCTTAGAGACTAGCTGTAACTAACTGCTTTGTCTATGAGCTGATTAACTCTTCACTGAGTGTGATGAAAATTTCTAGATGAAAAATAAAATAGATTGTCATAATGGGGTTTAGATATCTCCCCATGAAGTGGAATGAAACTAACGTGGTTGGTTTCACGTTCTTTTGAATTTGATATAATTTGAGCTGAACAGAGACTAACTGAAAAGTCCTGAAATTATCTCCCCCAGAATGTGAAGAGTGACAGTATCTGATCCAGTGGTTCCAGCGAGTGCATTCAATTTTGAAAGGCCAGTTAGATAAGGGAATATTGGCACAACTCTCCAGATATCCGCTCCCCAATTAACAATGTCATTTTCTGTTTTTCTAAATGGAGTCTGGGAAATTTGTCTTGGCAATGCTGGTCTCTGCTTAGAGCTTATACTTTTCACAGCTTGTGGGTCTGAGTCCCATGTTGGGATCTGTGCTGAAAGCTCAGAGCCTGGAGCCTGCTTCGGATTCTATGTCTCCCTCTCTCTGCCCTCCCCCCCTCAAAAATAAATAAAAACATTAAAAAAATTTTTTTAAGAAAAAAAATTAAGACAAGGGAATACTGTTCATCTACAATGGTTATTCCAGCCTGAAGATGATACCTTAATCTTAAATTCCAATTATCTGCCCTCTTGTTACACCAATCAATAGTTCAAACATATGCGTAGCCATTTGAATTCTAGCCAACAATCTACTTTCGACTCCCTCTTTTCTTGACATTTATTGGAGGAACAATTACATTTTATGCCTAGACTGATCTATGAGTACATGGCCAGTGGCCCTTTTTATGACATGGTTTTTCTATTCTATAGTAAGACTCTATCAAAGAAACTGTTGGAGTGCCCATTGTCAGAAACTTTGACATCAGTTTGCATGTGCCCATCAAACACCAGCCACTGAGCCTACTTTTGGCTCTTCCAAGATGGTCAAATACTGAACCATCAATAACTGGCAACAATGACAAGAAGATAGAGCTATCTGATTAGAACTCAATGGAACCAGTCACAGAATAGAGCTTATCTTTGCTGACCACATGCAGTGTTTCTTTTGTAAAATATGTCTTTAGAGTGAAAAGTAATCGTGTCTACCTGTTTAATTGATGGGGAGTACATGTATCCAAATTTTATCTGGACAAACCGAAAAAAAGACATTGTCTGTATGTTTACATGGCAATGGGGATGGGGGTAAATATGTCCAATATCAAACAGACTGAATTTTTAGCAGACAGACAGAAGTTGAGGAGGCATTTAAAGACCTGCACAAAAATATTCAGAGCAGTTTTATTTATAATAACTAAGAAGTGGAAGCAACCCAAATGTTCATCAAGAGGAGTATGTCATATTCACTCAAATATGAATACACATTGTATGAATTACTTATTGATTTATATGCCAATTCATACATTGTATGAATGGTATATTTATACAACTTGATATATATTATGGTTTATTAATACAGAATAAGACACTATTCTACATAAAAAGTAGCAAGCTATCAAAATAACAGCAACACAGATTTCAAAATTTGTATTTTGAGAAAAAAAGTCAGAACCAAAGGATTACATTCTGTATTTACATTGAGCTCTAAAAACAGGCAAAATTAAGGCAAAAAAAAAAATTTGGATAGTGATCCTACTTGGTGCACAAACAGTGGTGCCCCCTCATTCTACACATCATGAAAACTGAGCTGCTGAAGCAGATTGGCAAGGTTATGAGATAATTAGCAACAAAACTGAGATCTAAATTCTCAGACATAGGCTGTCTCCTCTTGGTCCATATTTATTCAGTCAACACAGTTTATAGAGCCTACCCCTTGTTCCAGGTGCTATGCTAGGCATGAAAATAAAATGATAAAAATAAACTTGGCCCATGCCCTACCTGGCAATAAAGAATAGAGGGTAGGGGCGCCTGGGTGGCGCAGTCGGTTGGGCGTCCGACTTCAGCCAGGTCACGATCTCGCGGTCCGTGGGTTCGAGCCCCGCGTCAGGCTCTGGGCTGATGGCTCAGAGCCTGGAGCCTGTTTCCGATTCTGTGTCTCCCTCTCTCTCTGCCCCTCCCCCGTTCATGCTCTGTCTCTCTCTGTCCCAAAAATAAATAAAAAACGTTGAAAAAAAAAATTAAAAAAAAAAAATTAAAAAAAATAAAAAATAAAAAAAAGAATAGAGGGTAAGAATGCATTTATTGCAAACCAAATATTTTGGATTCACAGTGCATAGAATAAAACTTCTTAATAGGATATAAGTTGTTTATCTCACACCTTTAAGCCCTTACCCTTACCCTACCTAGGAAGAGGAATTTGCTAGGTAGCAACTTCAGCCCTTGGGTCCTAATTTTGTCTAAGGAGGGATATAGAAACTAAATGCACCATGTGAAAGGATCCCGCCATTTTCTTCCACATTTCCATATATCTTCTCCATTCCACAAAGTGGTGTCCCCTGCTTTACTATCATTCTAGAGCTATGGTTGTTTCAGATATACTTGCTTCCTTTACAATATTGTGAACTTCTTGAAGGCAGAAAGTTATTTCATTCATATCAATATCCCTGAGCATATACCCCCATGTGCCAATTGCCTGAACACTACACTCTGCCTAGAAGTCTGGACCCTTTCTGTCACCCACCACTATATTCTTACTCCAGGAACTCTGGATCTAATATATAGGTTCTATAGCCCTGTGTATCATATGCTTTGAAGGGACAATGGCTCCACAAAAGGCTTAGATCTAATATAGGACATGTATGTATTGATCTGGAATTAGAACAGAGTCCCCAAACTTCAGATGTTCTCCCATGACCTCAGAATCATTCATTCTAATTCATCATCAGCCCTACTTGATCCATGCTAAAGGTCCAGTCAAACCTCAGGCTTTGAAAGAGAGAGGTAATGTGGAAAGGATAAAACTTTATCTGATTCAGCACATTGCCCTTGGCCTCCTGGAATCAGAAACCTGAACAAGGAAGTGAGTATCCCTCAGGGCTGAAGTCTCAAGTTCTCATGTGAAATTGCAAAATAGAGCAGAGTAAAAATGGAAGATAATTTTTAGAAGACAGAACACGGAAGATAATTCTCATATAAGATGCCAAGTATTGAGAACACTATGACAAAATACCCAATGGAACAACTCAAACTGACTGCTGTCAGAAAGACAAAGAAAAGCCTGATACCTGATTTTTTTTTTGTTTAACAATGTTGAATGTGTAAACAACAATTCAGATAGAAAGAACAGAAATGTATATATCTACCTAGCACCACCAACTTAATTTGATGGGAAAGAATATCTGACAAGTTGCTTGTGTTCTAAGCACTGACTGACTGGTTAGAGACCCTGCTCCCATTCACAACCCCTCCTCTATCATTATTTAACCAGAGAGTTAGATGTGTCATAGACAGCCTCCACTGGAGCCTCAGGCATGATAAAAATAAATAAGGTGTTAATATTTTGTCGTTATTATTTATTTTTTGTGTGTAATTTCTTCAAAAGCATAACATACCATTGACAGTCTGTATGGATTTCAGCCTAACAGCTGAAACAAACTTTTAAACCCAAATGTATTATTGCTCTTTTGCCATGAGCATGTGTTCAGCTTAAGAATATTTATTCAGGACCCAAGAAATAGCTCTAGGCTTTTTTTTTCACGTTCACTCACGAGTTACAAAGAGCCTTCATTATGAAAATTTAATTGAGCCACGTGGTTCTGTGTCAATGTGCACTGTGAAATATTTTGCTTCTGCCAGTTGGAAAGATATTATTCTTTGTTAGGTTTATAAAATCCTACAACCTTAATTCTTCTCTACCATTCTGAAATAGATCTGGTTTCTGGCAAATTGAGTCAGTAAGTAGAATTTATTTTTTTCCTTATAATTGTTTTATTTTCCTAAAAAATATGTGCAACATGAAAAATGAAGCAGGACTGGAATAAATGGCTGTCAACTCAACAAACCTTAAGTAAATTTTATGCCTGGTGCTGCCATTGGTATTCAATATCACTAGATATTTTACCTTGAATAATCACTGATGGACATTGATTTTGTCTTTGCTCTTCACAGCACAGCAAAATTAATGTGAAAGTCAGACTCAAATGAGTCCCAATGGTGTCCTCCGATCTCTGCTGAGAAGCACATTTCAAATACAGAAGAAATGGCAACCAGCTGAGACCCAGTGTATCTTGTATTGTAACAATTAATGGATATGAATGGCCCTCACAGGAGAGCTTGGGTTACCTTTATATCAACTTTGGAGGTGAGAGTCTGAAACAGTTCACTGAGGTTAATATGTAGTGGTTTTATGATTTGATTAATCCTCACCAATTAAAATGATGATGTTTCTCTTTTTTCACATTATATTTTCTTAATTACTCTTTTGGGTATGTGGATTTAACAGTGAAATGTCAACAAGGGGGCAATAATTTCATAGGAGTTCAGAGTCAAGGAAAAAAAATTTTTCCTGAATGTAGTTTTTTTTTTTAAAGAGAAGAGAAAGATAAGAGCGTAATGTAGTGTTTAGTGGTAAAGTAGCAGTGAATATTGAGCATAGAGCATAAGTCTTTACCCTTGATTCAAGAAGGTGTGTTGGTGATCTGTCCTGTTGAGAGTGCCTAAAACTCCACCCTCCCATTTATCTGGTTCACACTAATTCAGATCACATGATAATAAACTGAAGAAAGCATGAGCAACACTTTAGGTGAGCTTTGGACTATTAAAGATGGTGAATCCTCATAGATAGAGGATGTTTGTTCTTTGTTTTTACATATCTCAGCACCTAACTCAGTTCACAGGGCAGACAAAGTAGGTACTTAGAAAATTTTGAAGTGTAACATATAAAAGATGGCCTGACATTGTCTTTGTATAGCAGATACAGTCGGTGCTCTATTCCTAAACACCTGGCTCTCACGTCTAGGCTCCATACTCATCAATGGCATTTTATGGCGAACACGTGCAACTCTCTGCCTAAAAATTTCTCCCATTATTCAACCACTCTCAGCCCACAGAGGGCAAGACATAAGTGCTAGGTATTTAACACAACTAGAAACAGCTGTCAGTGAATGACAGCAGAAGTTGGAGAAATGACACAGTATCTTCAGACCTTGGGTGGGACAACTTAGGAATACTCAGCAATGTCACCCAGAGTTCCTTAGTGGGATTGACTCCAGGGGCTCAAAGTGGTAATCATGGGACTCACGCACCCTATATTTTCTTCCTTTCCTACTCTCTCACTTTTGCCCTCCCCTTCTAGCACATCCCGGAATCACTTTCCAGGTGCTCCATCTTGTCATAGGTTTGCTTATAGGGAAATCAAATTAAGACACATTGTTTGGGGGAGCGCCTGGGTGGCTCAGTCGGTTAAGCATCCGACTTCGGCTCAGTTCATGATCTCCCGGTCCGTGAGTTCAAGCCCCGCGTCGGGCTCTGTGCGGACAGCTCAGAGCCTGGAGCCTGTTTCAAATTCTGTGTCTCCCTCTCTCTCTGACCCTCCCCCATTCATGCTGTCTCTCCCTGTCTCAAATATAAATAAACGTTAAAAAAAAATTTTTTAAAAGACACATTGTTTGGCAACATTCCTCAGGATGCTAAAAAAAAAGATAGCACATGATGTCCTATGCCAAAATTTGTTTTTAAAGGTAACAAAGGAGCGCCTGGGTGGCTCAGTCAGTTAAGTGTCCAACTCTGGGTTTCAGCTCAGATCATGATCTCTGGTTCAGGAGTTCAAGCCCCACATCATGCTCTGTGCTGATGGTGTGGAGCCTACTTGGGATTCTCTTTCTCCCTCTCTCTGCCCCTCCCCCACTTGCACTGTCTCTCTCAAAATAAATAAATATAAATAAATAAGTAAATTATAAAAGACAGTGCAAATAGACAGCTGCCATGTTCAGTCCTAGTTCCCGCAGCTTAGTATCCTTTCATTACACTGACATGTTTCAAGCATGTATATTAACTGTACACCTCCTGTAGATGCCTGTATTATACCTTTAACACCTATTCTGATACTAAAGCAGTGATCACAAAAGCAAAAATGTTCTACACAGTTAATCAAATTGCTTCATGGACAAGGAAAAAACTCCAAACCCAATCATTTATCTTCAGTCTTTTCTAGTCCAATCTTATCCCTTCAGGTCCCTGTGCAACATAGACTTAAAGGCAAGATTTGGGTATTATTTGGTATAATTTAATCAAAATAGATAGTAAATCAACTAATGCAAGGCACAAAGTTACACGGGGACTAGATTTCAGCTGTGTTGATGATACAAATGCCAAATTACCATTTTAATCTCTCCTGAATCTTCACCTCCCTTAATGGAACCAGTTGTATTATCATTGGATTTTCGTTTTACCATTTTCACATTCAACGGGTTTGATCAATTGGATTGATTTTCTCATTCTCAGTCTCTCTCATCATTTTTAAAATATATTATGTCAAATATTAAGACTAGATTACCTCTGTGTTCAAAGTGACTGTTCCCATTAATAACCAAGTACAAGAGAGAGTAAAGAATCCTTGAAGCTATATACTGCTAATTAAATATATTACCAATTATGTGACCTTGAACAAAGTTCTTGATCCCTCAAGGCCATTTTTATCTATATAATAAGAATAACAATGCCTAATTTTCAGGCACTTTATGAAAATTAACGATAATATATTTGATGTTGCTAGCACAATTCAAGCATTCTAGACTGTCATTTTTGTTTTGGTATTGCTCAATCTTTCCAGGCTTATTTCTTGTCCAATTGTATTAATTGCATCTGAAATTGATTATGCTTCTTTGGAAAGTTTTCCATTTCATGTTTCTCTCAATTCACATAGGGCCTGTTTTAGCCAAGGCTTTCATATGCTTAACAATTTCAATCAGGTCAACAAATAAAACTTTGCATGGGAAGCTCACATGGTAGAATTGGAAGTGCCTGTTGAGATAGTTTCCACGGAAAGGAAACACAATTTTAAGATAAGCCTAACAATGTAATTAAGTGTAATGTGTCACTAAGCTAGGGAGAAAAGTAAATTTGAAATTATTATTTGGGAGTTTATGTTTTAGAATTTAGCCTACTGAATTGCTAGCTATAACAAATAGCTATTTGAATATTGCAAAGATTAAATGAGATATGTAATGAAACCACCTAGCACAGTAGTTGGCACAAAAGGCATTCAAATAAGTAGGACATCTTCTAAACAAAAGAAAAACATGAAATTGCATTACCTTTCTTGCTATATCATGGACCAAGATAATTTAGATTGGCATATACTGCGTTATCTTAATGTTATACATCCAAGATATTAAATATGTAACATATCCTTCTGCATTTAAGACCCAGAGACATCATTCATAATGAAGCAGAATTTTAAATGACTTCTTCACCTTTTTGCCCATAAACTGTATTTTCTTTCTGTCTTGAAACTTAACAGCTGGGAAATACTCTCAAACACTCATTCTCAGTGATTTAAATTTAAGATTTTTAGTTTTAGGAAGAATAAAATATGCCAGTCTTAAGGGTTGTTTCTTCTTCTGAACTCAGATTGTCAGGATATGATGCATCCTATGGCATGGAGCCCAGTTTGTAAAAATGATCCAGGTTCCAAAAAACAGTTTATGTCTAGAAAGCATTCCTAAACTTTCCCTTTGGGATCAGTATTCCTAAGAGGCATGCAATCCAACTAAGATAAGAGATTGATTTTCATTTCATTTTAATTTTCAAGCTTTCTACCAAACAACTGATTGAAAAGTCAGTTCAGTGTGCAAAGAACCCTTCCTTCCTTTCCTTTCCTTCCTTCCTTCCTTGCTTCCTTCCTATGTTTATTATTTATTTTTGAGAGAGACAGAGTGTGAGTGGGTGAGGGGCAGAGAGAGAAAGGGAGATACAGAATCCGAAGCAGGCTCCAGGCCCTGAGTTGTCAGCACAGAGCCCAACATGGGGCTCAAACCCAAAAACCGTGAGATCATGACCTGAGCTGAAGTTGGATGCTTAACCAAATGAGCCACCCGGGCACCCCTTTCTTTCCTTCTTAAAGTTAAACATATGCATCTTTCTTTTGATCCTTTATCACATGCTCTTTCATTGTGTAAAACAACAGATAATTGGGCACATTGTGATAGCATCACCAAAATCTCTTTAATTTCTGTAAGTATACATCACTTACAAAGTGAGTCAATTCAATCAGATAAATTCTACCACAATTTTGTAAAGGGAAGTCCTAGAATTTAGCTGCTTAATAAGCTATGACAGAGTTTCACTATGTTGAGTGGGATAATTCAGTGGGAAAAGCAGAGCTTATATAAGATTTTCCTGAATATCTCTGTATTTGCATGGCTTCTTTAAAAATTGACCCACATTGGGGGCGCCTGGGTGGCGCAGTCGGTTAAGCGTCCGACTTCAGCCAGGTCACGATCTCGCGGTCCGTGAGTTCGAGCCCCGCGTCGGGCTCTGGGCTGATGGCTCGGAGCCTGGAGCCTGTTTCCGATTCTGTGTCTCCCTCTCTCTCTGCCCCTCCCCTGTTCATGCTCTGTCTCTCTCTGTCCCAAAAATAAATAAAAAAACGTTGAAAAAAAAAAGTTTAAAAAAAAATAAAATAAAAAAATAAAAAAAAAAATTGACCCACATTGTTATTTTTCAAAACATAGTTTTCTCTTATTCAGGCATCTCCCTCTACAGTCTTAGCATAACTGGATAGTTACAAATATTACAATAGTGATCCTTTCCTACTATGCACTGTTGAAAACAGTAGAGAATGGAGAACTTTATTTTCAGTGAAGCATGCCCATTAAATAAATGAATGCGAAGGTCTGAGCCCTCCCCACCTTCAAATTAGCAGCTCTGTTAACTAAATTTGGATGGTAAGCCTTTGAATAATTCATAAGAAAATAAATATGACATAAATTTGTACTGTTTGCTTTCCTCTTAATTATAACTGAAGAAGAGAGTTGGCCCCGTGGGTTGCTAATTGGGGTAGAAATGGGAGTGGGGAGCTCATTTTCTGGAAGCACAATTCCTGGGCTTGGTCAGCTTGAACTTCAACACTGGAAATGAATCCAGCAATCATGATCCTAAAATGCTCCATCCTGGAATGAGGATGGAAATCAGGACTCCTTTCCTATTTCAATAATAACCTATTGTCTGGCACATACCAACAGGTACCAAAGCCAAGTTCTTTGCAAGAACATGAATATTAGGTCTCACTGCTTGAATAATAATTAAATTTGGACAGTTAACTACACTAGATATGACAGTCTGTTAGGGAATGTTCCACTAGAGAACTGAAGTATTTGGATATATTACAGTCACAATGGGTTTGAAGGCCCTTTCGAAATGAAAATGCAGATAGAGTCTCATAATTATCTTTGCAGAGACGTGTGTTCATGGACATGCCTAAAGGTCCAAAGTGTCCACAAATAAACTAGATTTTGTGATCCCATGTTATTGTATAGATGGTGAAACTTTTAAGAGAAAAATGGTTAGCAAACATGTACCTATCCATCATATTGTCGGGAAATTCCCTACAAGGTATCACCACTGTAGGGATGAGGAAACGGAATCTCAAAATGCATCAGTAATTTAATAAAAGTCGCAGGATATGGAATACTGTATTTTCCAAAGATGTCATAACAATGCCTCCACATGTTCTTCTACAATGCAAACTTGAAGTGGAATCTATGTCCCCTCCTCCTTCTTCCGGGAAATCTTATAACAGCTACAACCAACAGAGTATGACAAGTGATGTTATTTGACTTCGAAGACTAAGTTCCATGCAGCTTCTGCCCAGGATGCTAACCCTGGGGGAAGCTAGGAACCATGTAAGAGTTCCAACTTCCCTGAGGCTGCCACATTGGAGAGGTCACAGGTAGGTGCTATTTAGAAAGCCCTAAGTGAGCTTCCAGCCAGCAGCCCATATCAACTGCCAGCCATGTGAGTGTGCCATCTAGGACAACCAGCCCAGCTGAGCCTTCAGATTACTGCAGCCCCCACCAACATCCAACTGCAACTGCATGAGACCCAGGTGAGGAATTTCTATGCCAGAGCCTACATAAATTTCTGACCCACCAAATCATGAGAAAAAAAAAAGTCTTAGGCCACTAAGGCTTGGGGCAATAATAATTGAGACATGCATCATCAAGCTAGGCTTTGGAGCTGAATGTATCTGATCCAGGGGTATTATTTTTCCCAATTATATATTCTCAGGGGTATGTAATTCCTATTATTTTTCATGGCAAGGATGTGGGGTTTCAGTGGAGAAAACACAGAGCTTTTAAATCATCGTTAATGAATTGAGTGGTAGATCCACTACCTTTATAGGTAGATCCAATAAAGACTGAGGTACAACAAAGGTAAAAGAAAATATGAGGTAGGATGTAAAACATAGCATGCATTAATCCATTAAGCTAAACAAAAAGCATTAAAGTAGCCTTTAAGGCACTGGAATCTAACCCAGTTTCTTGTGGTTTAGTGATTAGTTAGGAGATGTACCAGAATAAAGGTCTCTACTTTATCCCCACTCCTCAAAAATATCTTCTATTTCTCAGAAATCAAATACAGCAAGTAATTGAAAAATAGACAGCTATTAAGATTTTAGCTTCAATACAACTCACAGAAGGGGGGCGGGGAACAGTTAATGGATGCAGAATTTCAGTGGAGGCAAGCATCTTTCATAAAGGTGAAGCAGAGCAATTGAATTTGATCTTGTCAATCATCATCAAACAAGATATATTGAGTATCTGTGCGGTATAAAGAACTCGGAGACAGAGGAAAAGAAAAAAAAGGAAGAGAACATAATTTCTATCCCCAGAGAGCTTCGGCAAGCTCTCTAGGGATAAGACAAGCATATGTGAGGTGATGGCACAATTTACTTACTTTTTGCTTAAACACATGTACTTCCACAAAGGACCTAAGGGCATGATGACAACAAGAAGAAAAGAATTCTGATTTAAGAGAAGTAATCTAGGGGCGCCTGGGTGGCGCAGTCGGTTAAGCGTCCGATTTCAGCCAGGTCACGATCTCGCGGTCCGTGAGTTCGAGCCCCGCGTCGGGCTCTGGGCTGATGGCCCAGAGCCTGGAGCCTGCTTCCGATTCTGTGTCTCCCTCTCTCTCTGCTCCTCCCCCGTTCATGCTCTGTCTCTCTCTCTCTCTGTCTCAAAAATAAATAAACGTTAAAAAAAAAAAAAAAAAAAAAGAGAGAGAAGTAATCTAACATTTGAAGGTCCGAAGCAAAACTGGAAGATAATTCACATTTTTCTCATTTGGAAATAAAAGGACAGGATTAGAGAAGTTAGGTGGTTTGCTCAAAGTCACTCAACAGAGTCAAGTTTATTTTTGGACACTGTCAATTTAGAAGCACGCTTTCTATTCACTGTGCAGTGAAGCTGAGGATGGCCAAAGGGGTGGAATAGAAACTGAACACTCAGGACAACTCGCAAAACACACAATTAAGAAGAATAACAGGGGTGCCTGGGTGGGTAAGCATCCAACTCTTGATCTCAGCTCAGGTCTTGATCTCAGGGTCATGAGTTCAAGCCCCGTGTTGGGTTCTGTGCTTGGCATGAAGCCTACCTAAAATCATCATCATCATCATCATCATCATCATCATCATCATCAAACAAAAACAAAAGTTAATACATGTTATCCATCTCTGCACTCCCTGTATCACTTGATTTTCTACATTCTTTACCTTTTTTCCTGCCTTTGAGTTGGACCGAAGCCAGAATCCCTACCACTGGCCCTCCTAATTCCTGAAAGTATCTTTATACATGCTACCTTTTTGGTCTCTAACTTGCCTCCAAGATACATATGTGTAACCAAATCAAGTGCATTCCTTAAAACTTCTTGCATGCATTTGTCTTAGTTCCTTGCTGAAAGCGAAGCCTGAGCAATCTGCTTCACATTCACATTTCTCTGTGCTTTACCACTGCTTTCCCCTTTTAAAAGGAGAGCGCAGGCCCAAAATGGAGTCAGTTGTGCTAAACAGTAAGTCAGCAAACCGAGACTCCATATCTACCCTAACTGCATTTAACCCCCTAGGAATGTAACCTTTTTAACCAGTCAACATGGAATTATCTGGTCAGCCCTAGTGGAGATAACCCTCCCAACAGACCCCTTCCATTACCCTTAGAAGGGGACCTTGCCTGAAAGAATGCATTCCTTGCTAATAATTTCCTTTTTCCATCCCCTTTGCACCTTTAAAAACCTTTTCCTTTCTGCAGCTTGCAGGAGCTCCTTTCTATTTGCTAGATGGGATGCTGCCTGATTCATGAATCGTTTAATAAAGCCAATTTGATCTTCAAATTTACTCAGGTGAATTATGTTTTTTAATACCCCCCATTAGACTTGCTCATCTGGTTGTTAAGAAACCTAGAGAATCATACAAAAAGAGTTCAAAAAAAAAAAAGAAACCTGCCCCTGGACCTGAACTTGTCAGGGATGTTTTCCTTGATTAAGCAGGGCTTGAACATGACATTTAAAATGGTGGAGTGATAAATATGCAATAGATATGGAGAGGCTGGTGCAAGGTAAATGTGTGGAATGGGGGGCGGGGGGAGAAGAAAACTAAGTCACATGATGTATTATAATAAAATATATTTCTAATGATTTTTTTAACAAGGGAATGACTTGCATCAGCAGGAAAGGCAGGAAGACTATAATTTGGGAAATGGGTTGAAATACAGCTATCACAAAACATGATTGCTTTGTATTTCAGTAAAATGTTGTTTTTATCTAAAATTTTACCTGAAATAAAAATATAAAGTAAACTTCTAGCAAGCACCTATTATGCCCCAGGCATTTTGCTGTGTATCTGCATGTAATTCACATTGATAATTAATAAGGTTTGCATTGAAGTAAAAGCTGAAGACCGTGGGCTAAATCCTCTCTTTGTAGCTTGGAGGCTTTTTTCCATCACAAGGCAGATGATGTAACCCAGTAGAGGTGAAGCCCTGGAAAGACAATTGCATATTCAAAAACTTTTCTCAGATGCAAATTGATGTCTGGGGCAGTTACTTTAATGGCCCCATTCATTCTCGCAGTACTTAGTACTTTCTGGAGAGGTTTCCTATCCTTTTAAAAATAACATTATCGGAATTTTATTTTAACTGACTTTTAGAGGCAATGAAGAAAGAGCCTAGATGTTTATGGCTTTTAACTTTTTTTTTTAAAGCCAAGTACTCTCTAGTTGTGTTGATTTTAAGGGCTTTTTTCTTCTTTCAATTCTCTATTCTACTTTACCCTTTGGTATCAAATTCATGATGGTCAACATTAGTTAAGTAAAAAGCTGTTGTATTTTCCCCCTTATTTGCCTTTACAGCAAATCTCACTACCTGAAAGTCATTTGCATAGAATAACAGCATAAAAGCAGGACTCTGGAACCAAACTGCCTGAGTTAAATTCTCAAACGTCACCCCCTGCATCACAACAGGATCTTGGACACAATACTTGGTCTTTCTGTACTTCAGTTTCCCTCTTTGTAAAAATGGGGCTAATGCTATAATCGCCCTCATAATGAGGTAATATTTTTTTATCAGATAAATTTAACATGTAATATTATACACATGTAAGGTGTATTATCATGTTACCTTGATACATTTATATAGTATAATATGGTTGCCATTGTAATGAGAGTAATGACATTACATACGTAAAGTAAAATATTTCTATGTTCAATAAACTGTACACTACATCTCCATGGCTATTTTAGTGTTTGTTGCAAGTTTGTGCCCTTAAATACCATCAATCTTATCCCCTGCCCCTCCCAGTGCCTGTTTTACTCCCTGATTTACTCTTTTTTTCTAGTATTTGATTTTTTTTTAAGATACCACATATAAGTGATATCATAAATGGAGTGATATTTATAAAGAGCTTTGGAGAATTTCTGGCACATACTAAGCCCTTTACACATGTTAGCTACGGTAAGTATTGGGACAGAAGATCCAAGAGGGCAGGAATTTTTGTCACATCTTCAGCACCTACACAGTGCCTACCACATAACAGATCTTCAGTACGTAATGGCTGAATAAGCATATAGTTTCATTTGCTTGTTTTATTTTCATAACAACAAGGGAGACTCTGCTAGAATTCTGTTATTCCAGATAAATGCAGATAAAAAGTTAACTAAAGAGAAAACATTAAATTCTGCTGCTGACCAAAACAAAAATTAGGGTCAAACTTAATGAATTTTATCATAGAAGAGCTTCTAATATCTCAACAGAGTGAACATACAGTCCAGAGAATTTCAAGATGGGTTGCAATAATACATGTTGAGTTGTAGCAAATATTTATTAAGCATTTACTATAAACCGGGCATTTCACACGCATAATCATATTGAATGCAAGCATAGCCTTATGATTACAAAAAGGTGATTTTTTTTTTGAAGTTTATTTTGAGAGAGAGAGAGAGGGAGAGAGAGAGAGCGCGCACACACACAGCAGGGGAGGGGCAGAGAGAGAAGGAGAGAGATAGACTCCCAAGCAGGCTCCACACTCTCGCTGAGCCGGTCACAGGGCTTGACCTCACAAACCGTGAGATCATGACCTGAGCCAAAATCAAGAGTCGGTTGCTTAACCGACTGGGTCACCCAGGCACCCCAAAAGGTGATTATTATCTTGATTTTACAGATGAGGCCCTTGAAGCTCAGAGAAGCTAAATAATGTGCCAAGGGCACTAACTAGTAGCTAACAAGTGGTACAGCCAGATATAGAACCCAAGGATTTCAGACTCCAGAGAACAACTGTTTAAACACTACACTGTGTGCTAATGTATTCATTTAATAAATAATGCATTGGGAGTCTAAAATATGTCAGGCTCTATGCTGAGTACTCTGCAAATGAAAATGTGCTGGAGGAATAATCCCAATGAAAAAAACGGCAGAGTTGCACCAGGAAAGTTAAAGAAGGTGAGCATCTTAGTTAGTGACTAATATAAAGGGATGTCTATGCTAAACAGCACGAAGAATATTGAGATAGTTCTGCAAAATCTGAACTATATATAAAACCAGTGACTGGAAGGAAGGGGAGAAAGTCAGTCATAGGTCCACCAAAAGGGTGGTCCTGAGTGAACCTCATGGTTTGCCTTTGGCTTTTTCCTTTTCTCTCTGACTTGGTATACATGAAAGGATGACACAAATCCACAGTAATACTGCCCTCTATACTGTGCACACTGTCTCTTCATGACTCCTTACCCTGCAGATACTGGGATCTCTTACTATGTTACCTTGTAATGGTTTGTTTAAATGTTCCTATCTCTTACTAAGTATCACCTGTTCCTCCTGGACAAGGACCTTGTCATTCTTGATTTTAGTATCACCTTCTCAGCTTCCTTAGTTAGCACAGCTTAGGTGGGAAATGAAGAAAACACACTGAATGAAATAAAACTCACTTATTATAAGTCCAGTGAACTCTAGAAAGTGGGAGCAATCAACCCAAGAAAGTGTGTGATACGGGTTGGGGTTGAGACAGTGTCCTGGCAAAGGAAAGCAATTATGAAAATCCCTCAGCCGATGAAAAAGCTTATGTGGGCATTGGAAAACCAGATAGATGGGTCAAGGCAAATTACACCTATGGAAGTCAAGGTAAGAACACATTTTTGACTTTTGAGGACATTTTCCATGAAGTGATTTGGCATAGTTTATATAAGCATTCACATATTGCACTCCTTTTAGAGTTTAGGCCAGGCAACATAAACTCTTTGATCTCATCAGATGACAGAGGTCCACTGACTCCCTTTTCACACTGTTTCCCAGTAAGTTCAAACTACAATTATTAGGCTTAGCCTCCAGGTCAATAAATATGTTTATCCTGAATTTCTATTATATTAAATTTCTATTATCTTTTTTTCCCCATTGTCCATTAGTTATTTATCTCTTTACTCCTTATTACTCTAGTGGGGGGGATGTATTCTTTTATGTTTGCTTAATTTTGCCATCTTCTTCTATTAATTAAAAATATAATAAATATTGCTCTTGGATAGGTATGTGTTCTATGAAAGAAATTAAAAAATTCATTAATATAGCCAAGATTAAATAAAAATCAATGCTGTTAGTTCTTGATCTATGTTGAAAAGCTTGACTTCATCCCTATTAAAGCACAAAACTACATGCTACAACATAAATGAACCTTAAAAACATTATGCTAGCTTAAAGAAACCAAACACAAAAGGCCATATATTATATAATTCCATTTGTATGAATAATCTAAAATAAGCAAACTTGTAGAGACCAAAAGCAAACTGATGGCTTACAGGGACTGCGAGTGGGAGAGAGAATGGGGAATGGCTGCTTAATGGCTATGGGGTGTCTTTTGGGGGTCATGAAAATTTCCTGGAATTAGGTGGTGATGACAGTTGTACAACATTGTAAATATATGAAAAGCCAATGAATTGTATGCTTTAAAATGGTTAAAATGGTGAATTTTATGTTATGTGAATTTTACCTCAATTTTTTTTAAAAAACATAAAAAATGAGATCTTTTGTCCACAAAAGTACTTTTTACCTTCAATTCCAAAGCTTCAGGATATTCATCTGAAATCAAACACATTCTGAAAGTTGCCAACATGTACTCTTACAGAGATCGAGACACTGACTGAATGGTTTGTTTCTAATATAAGAAGTTAACCTCTAAGAAAATAGTAACAATAAAAGGAGAAATCCTGAGCTACTTTTCCCCAAATCACCTCCAGCAGAACTGCCCTCTCACATGGTAGGTCTTCATTTTCCTAATAATATCTTTTTTTCAAGTTCATAATAAAATCTTAAAAATACTTTAGGAAAACTAATTTTAGATGGCAAATAATTTTATTTGGGTAATTATTAACCCTCCCCAAAATAAACAATATTTATTTATAGTCAATAAACCAAGGGAAGAAATTTGTTACTTAAAATATTTTTGGTTTTTGGGGGGTGCCGATGTGGCTCAGTCTGTTAAGTGTCCAGCTTTGGCTCAGGTCATGATCTCACAGTTCATGAGTTTGGCCCCGCATCAGGATCTGTGCTGGCAACGCTGAGCCTGCTTTGGATTCTCTGTCTCCCTCTCCCTGCCTCTTCTCTTCTCCACTCACACTCTCTCCCTCTCTCAAAAATAAATAAACATTTAAAAATATATATTTTGGTCTTTATTGTCCTTCTTTACTCACTTTTAATAGTTCAATCTTCCCACCACTGCTAAATAAATCAAGCTCTTGACAATTTTTTCAACCCCCACCAACATCTTTCCATCCATAGTGTTCCAACTCTTTATAGTACTTAGTAATGTCCTCTTCCTACTCCTTCCCCATTTCACATAAGACAATGAAGTTAGCAAACGAAGAAAAAGTAGGGCTTGCAAAAAAAAAAAAGAGATGAGACAAAGACAGGAAATGTGAAGAATATCATGAAGCTACGAGGTTAAAGCTTGTTGGCTAATGAGGACTAGTTGTACAGTCTTGCTAGCCATTATTGATACATGGGCTACCATTCCATAGTGGCGTCAAAATGCATGTTACAGTGATAGGCTTGGGGTCAGACACCCCTGTGTTTAAATCCAACTCTTTATGAGTATGGTCAACTTTTTATGTACTGTTAGCCTTAGTTAACTCGTATGTAAAATGGGATTAATAATATCTATTTCATGAAATTATCATGATGAGTAAATAAGATTATGCTAGCAAAACACCTGGCACAGTGTAGAGTTCATACTAAACTTTCAGCCTTACCAACAGGAAAGTGAACATCACATAGCTACTATCAAAGACACATTAATTATTTGGCTTTTATATTAATATCTACTTTGTCAAGCATTCCAACAAGCATGATGATGACTTTTTTTTTTTTGGCCATTTATAAATTTTATCTCCCATCCTAATCATTTATTTTTTAGTTACTTGAAGGACTTTTACATTTATTTCCTTTTCATCTTGTATAGTATCATTCCCTTGCTTTTTGTGACCTTCCAATATCCTACTCTTTGCCTATCAGTAGTCTGATTTCAGCTTCTCTTGGTTGCCACCCTGCAATGCCAAATCATAGTAATGAGACAAACGTTAGTCAATTGAATAACTGAAGAGGACAGTCCTTCCACTTCCATTTGCTTTTTAGAAAATACTAATAAGTTGATTCACAGTCCACAGCTCAGGGATGAATCTGGAGAGTCTGTTCCCAGCAGGCAGGGCATATGCCTTCTGTGTAACAGCTGTCTCTTTGTGCTATAACTTCAAGCACAGTATTGTGCTAAAACAGCAAGTAAATGTAATAAAAATGGGACAATTTAGCCTCCTCTCCTATGCACTGGGACATGTGAATAGGAAAAATAAAGAAAAAAAATCTGACTTTATATCAGCGAAATAGAGGAACTGCCCAAAAACAGCTGGGGTAGAGGAAAGGTCTGGGAAATGATCTTTCCACATCTCCTTTGCTAAAGAGAAACCCCAGTTATTGTCTGGCTTGCCTTCTGATGTCTTGCCAGTAACATCAGATTCTCTGAAACAAGGCAAAGGGATGCTGACAGCTGTGCCCAGCATGAAAACCACCAAACTGAAGCAGATCTTGTAGCCTGTCACGTGGCAGCAAGCCAAAGGAAGATATCAATGACGCACTTAATGACGTCCAAAAACAATTTGCACATATCAGAGCATTTAAGAGAAATAGAGGGAAGAGCATTTGGAAGCACCATGCACTGTATACAGTATATTTCTTTTCTGAAAACATAAGAATCACTGGATTTCCATGAATATGTTAGGTAAATGGATGCAGTAAAAGAGCATGTAACTATGCATGGTATCAGATGAAATTCAAGGAAAAAAAAAATTCAAGAAAAAAAAATAATACCTTTTAAGTAATCATAGTGCCATACTATTTCACATGTATCATTCAAGTGATCTTTATGCTAACCTTTTGAATTAGAGATAACTTTTTAGTTGATAGAAACCAATTTCAAACTAGCTTACACAATGCAGAGAATTTATTAGCTAGTCTGGCTTCATGAATATCAGATACCTTAGAGGACATTCCTGTCAAACTTACATTATTTTTGTCCTTGGACAGAGTTCTTCCTCTTAGAAGATGGAGTTGACTAAAAGAGAAGCAAAATTTTGAGCTTTCTTTGCACTCCATTCCCTCCATTTGGTTTTTGTGAGCAAGCAAACACCATTTCTTCCATGTATCCTCAAGACTTCCTATCTCCACACTGCTAAACAAGTATCAAAGATCTTGTTGAAAGGGAAGGACAGAAGAACAATGGAAGAGAAGAAAACAGAAATGATGGAAATGCTGTAGAAGAAAGAGGAAACTGTCAATGGAATATGAAAAAAAAATAACATTCCAGCGTGTTCCATTTTCTCCCTAAACATAATAATACATTAGGATTTTATTAATCTATGAGGATATACTATATCTGTGCTGTCTAATATGGTAGCCACCAGCCATGAGGTTACTTCCATTTAAATTAAGTAAAATTAAAAATCCATCTCCTGAACTCCATGAACCATAATTCAAGTGCTCAAAAGCAACATGTGGCCACTAGCTACCATATTGGACACCACGAATATATAACATTTCCATTATTGCAGAAGGTTCTATTGGAGAGCATTGATCTATAAAAAAGAGAAACCAACCTGAGCTTTTTTAAGCCTTAATTTGGTGGACAAAATAATAAGAAACAACAATCCATACTGAAAGAAACATAGAATCAGAACTGAAAAACAAAAGACAAACTTTCTGATGGGGTGGGATATATCAGCCTTTAGTGCATAAATCTTTCTATATCAGAAAGAAGAGATAAGGTTTCAGCTTGGAATTGAGAAAATGAGATCTGTAGTATGGGGCACAGTGACAAGATATAGAGTCAAATTTAACCTCCAAGTTGGGGATCAGAGATATGCCACTCAAGGTGACAGACTTTCACCTGTCTAAAAAATGTAGTTTTTTTTTCTTTCAATAGAACTGGAATAAAATATACTACAAATTGGCTAATTGATCATGTTGCTCTATCAACTCCACTTCATAGGGCAAATCCTAGAGCTTGCAAATTTTATTAGGAATTAAATACAAGGGGCGCCTGGGTGGCTCATTCAGTTAACCTTCTGACTCTTGGTTTCAGCTCAGGTCATGATCTCACAATTAGTGGCTTCAAATCCCACCCAGGGCTTGACACTGGCAGCATGAAGCCTGCTTGGGATTCTCTGTCTTCCTCTCTCTCGGCCCCTCCTCCTGTTCTCGTTCTCTCTTTCTTCTCTCTCTCAAAACAAAAAAATAAACTTTAAAAAAATCAAGATAAATTTTAAAAAGAAGTTAAATCCAAAATAATGTACTCTCTTAATTTTCTTAGGTGAGCAATTATACTCAAATAGTGATATGTGAGTAAAGAGATAACAGATACAAATAGCCATGATCTTAAAATGGAAATGGTAAAATATTTTTTAAACCCTAGATTTAGCATGAAGTGTAACACCAGATGTCACTAAGTGTACACAACCTGAAATTTTTGTAAATCTAAACCTTTGTGATCTGAGGCAAAGTTTGTTCTCTCTCTAACCTTCCAGATAGATTAGTACATTGACCCTGGTATCAGAAAGTCCTATGATTCTTGATATACAAACTGAAAACAAGGATGAAAGTCAATATTTTCTCCTTTTGCAACTGTAGAGTGACCTATAAATGAAAGTGGAGGATTTTCAACTTAAAAAAGATAAAAACATGTTTCCAATGTCCTTGACAGGTATTTTTAAAATGTCAATGTTTAAAATAAATATATCTATTATTTCTATAATCATATACTCTTATTATAGAAAATAGAAAAAAGGAGAATAAAGATACTAAGACATATTTGCACAACTTAAATACAAGCCCTATTGACATTCTGATTGATTTGTTTGTTTGTTTTTGCTTTTTGTAGCTTAAATAAATGTGTTTTTATCCTACATTTACCTTAGGATTATTTTTTAAAGCTGTCAATATACAAAATTTGTTTTATATAAGTTTATGTAATATAATTTACTTTACTATTTTCTTTATTTGATTTAGCTTTTGGATCACCATAAATACAATGGCAACAAATATTTTAGGAGATAAAATGCTACACAACATTCTAACACTGATCCCTGAGGTTGAAGACCTTATTCTATATTTCCTACCTGTGAGATATTGGAAAGCTATTAAAACTCTCCATGCCTCAGTTTCCTCATTTGTAATATTGAATTCATACAGCTGTTTTAAGAATTAAAAGAGATGATAGCAGCCAGCATAAAAAAATAACCCATTCTCTTCATAAGCAATAGTATCTTCATAAGATAGATTCCCAGAACTGAAATTACTGGATCAAAGCTATGAAAGATTTTAAGTTTCTCAAGAAATTTTGCCAAATTTGCTTTTTAAAGATTTATGTCAATGGTTAAGCCACCAGTCATTTCTGAGCATGCCCCTTCATTACCCAGTCACCAGTACTGTTTCCAATCTAATTTTAAGCAAGTAATCCTGTCAACAACAGCCATTTTCAGCCAAAATATAAAATAGACTAAGATTCTACAGAAAAGGAGTCAGAGTTAGCATCTTACTCTAAAACACCTGGAAGGAAATAATTTAAAATTCTGTTTTAAAATATTTACCACACTTTTCTCTGGAGACCTTTATTTACATTCTCAGTGGGGAAAACAATGTCCTGCCAGCAAATGGAATATCACTGTTTATAAGTTAAAGCAACAGTATTCAAGGGATTTAGAAGGGATGAATAGAAATGATAAACATCCAAATGGTAATAAGAGTTTCATCATTTTCCTGTGTTGCAGCTAAATAAAGCTTTACAGTAGATCCCAGTTGAGGGAATCTACTGGCAGGTTTTGACTATCCAGAATTTCTATCACATTTCCCAAGGTTAAATGTGTTGCCTTGAGGCAGCTGCTCAAAATGATAAAGGGGACACTGTAGGACAGTGGTGCTCTTTGTAATGTTAATAACCCTTGATTCTGATATCTGATGCAACTCTGGGGAAATGTGCCAGTTCCAGACGTTAAAATCTAACTCAGTTAATGCACATTACTGAAAAAAAAATTTTTTTTAATTTGGCAGGAGCCAGAAGATAATTTGAGCATTCCACATATTTAGATACTTTCTTTATTTCTATCACTGAATTGAATTTGCACAAGATAACATGTTGTGATATAAAATTAATGTGGTTTTTTTTCCTATAAAAGCAGATGGTATTTTATTTCAGAATTCACATATATTTATATGCTTATTGGATTCATTTTATGATATAAACTAACCAGGGTAAGCTCTCTTATCATATTTTTTGCTTGTTTATTTATTTAAGATTTATGCCCCATCTGGCTTCAAAGGGGCATGAGAAGTCAGCAGATGAAACCATAGGAAAAATGAGACATAAACCTATCATAAATTTAATCATAGAGAGCAGAAGGAATGAGCACATTCAGAACTAGAATTAATACAGGTACTGTTTTGAGTATAAAAGTTTAGGTCTTCTACATTTTCTAATTACTAATTCAAAAAAAAAGAAAAAAAACACAAATGGGTTTTGAATCATATAAATCTCCACCCACCACCTTTTTTTTTTTTTCATGGGAAGCATCCTATAAATCTAAAGAAGAAACGAATGTGATGAAGGTATGGGGCATCATAGGAAGCAAGAACAAAGAAGGAAAAGAAAAGGAGATAGATACACAGGGGTGGTTCTAGAAGGAAAGGGCCCTTCATGGGTATGACATGCACTGTGGTTCATTCAAGGAAGGCTATAATGAAGTCACTATCACGGGATAAGGTTTTGCAAATACTAAGTGTTTAGTAAATGTTGAAAGCAAATGAAAATGGGTACTTTCACATTTTTTTTTAAATTAATACAACCACTGATTTGGACTTCCTTTTGAAGATATCAGGTTAACCAAGCAATAATATACTTTACAGTTTTATGGAAGGCATTTTCACATTATTCAGTTTGCTATCCCCTTAAATCTCAGTAAATGCTGAGGATAAAGGGAACAATATAATTTATATTCTGATGGTCTAACTTTTAGGATAGAATTCGGAAAAATCTGAAGAAATTGATAAGGAAATAACAATACTGACTTTCCCAAATATCAACTTTCTTATAAACAATAGAGGCTTTTCTTTTCCCTTAAGATGACAGTGCCACATACCAGGACTCATTCATTCACTAATTAATTCATGGAAAGCATTTCTGAAATCTGTGTACATATATGCCTAGTCATTGTTGTCTAGCTATCACTTCCCCACTTGTGTGTATGTAATGTTTAATTTTTATTTGCAAGCTACAGCCATTATGGCTCTGTCACTTGTGTTTTCAGTAGCCAAAAAAAATGACATCAAAAGATTTCAAGGATAAATAGCTATTGAAGCAGAAAAAAAGATGTGAGGGCTACAATACCTGTGAACCACCAAGAACAAAATTGCAAGCCATATTTTTAAAATAAGTCATAGCTGGTAGATGACATAAATTAATCTGGTTGCACTACCCCTCTTCCAGAGATCACTGGAGAGAGAAAGTGATTGGCTAAAAGACATAAAACAAGAGAAAAGGAACACTGGAATTACAACCACTTAGGCATTATATCTGCCCACAATCTTGATTTTTGGGTTTTGCCTTCCCCCAATTCTAGGATTCCCTGGGGTCTAAAATAAGGGACCCTACTGCTAGACACAAGGATCTGCAGCTAGACCAATCTCCCCTTCTGGAGCATGACTCAGAGACAGAAGCAGTTGTCTCTGAGGCACCTCACCATGATACTTAAAAGAGATGTCCCATAAATTTCTACTCCTAATGTTCCAAGAATTCTCCAGGCTGTTGACCTTCCTGAGATGCAAATTTTAACACTGTAGCACCCTAACTCTTTTCTACAGATTTCCTTTGGGCTTCAGATACCAGAGTTGCTTTTACATCTTTCAAACAAAAAAAAACATTATATACTGTAAGGCCTAGATTTGCTAACTCCTGATTATCTTTTTCCCAAAATATCAGAGGATACTGAATATGAGATAGGTCAAGTTTGTCCACTACTGTATTTTGATTGAATCTAAGGTCTTCTTTCTTAGCTTCTTTAGCAGAGTTTGGGAAAGGAGCTTATGCACAAGTAGCTTATTTGAGAGGTGATTAGGGGAAGTAGGAGTTGAGACTAGAGAAAATAAAATAAAGGAAGAAGGGAAACCAAGAAAAAAGGTACATTATCAAGGTGGCCATGATGATCCCACTGGACCCTTTAAAGAATGTATAGAATTGTTTCCTGGAAAAATGAAAGGAAAAGATAACCAATGATTCCTGTTCCCCTTTTGTTGAGGGTTGTCTATGGGCACTTACTACTTTTTCTACAATTCCATGTCTTCCCAACAGACTTTTGAAGGTATCCTCCACTATGGAAAGGCATTAGGAGAAAATAATAGCCAAGGCATGAACTAAATAATAAAAGAAATTGATTAAATGAAGTGGTTGGAGGGTAGAGAAATATAGAAAAATATTCCAGTCCTATACATTACCTAACTTAATACTGAGGTGTTTATTATTTCTATTTATTGATGAATTAAGTCACATTCTGATGATCTAGATGATTGTCGCATAACCACAAGGTCAACAGGCAATGAAGCAATCACTTTATTAAGTTGGGAAAGTCAGTCTCAGTTTCCTCACTGACTCTTGAAAAATATTTTAAAATCTTAAATACATATTCTCCACCTTTGCCTCCAATCCTATTGAAAGGTATGTGTGTTATTTTTCCCCCCAATATCTTTAGGCAGGTGTTCTTGTTTTATTCAACATGGCTTTTCTCACTGTATTAGCTGGGAAAGAAAGGGGAAAATATAATAATAATAATAATAATAATAATAATAATAATAATAAATGAAAAATATTAAGCTTTTATTAGATCTAGGCAATGTTCTAATTTAAGCTGTCTGCATGCATTTGCTAATCTAATTTTCACTATAACTCTATACCATATCTCTATCACAATATTTATTTTATATATTAGAAAACTATGGCATAGAGGAGTTAAGTGATCTGCCCAACATTACCCAGGAAGTCCCATTCTGAAGTGCTGCCTTAACCACTGTCCGACACTGCCTCGTATCATGCATGTGTCTACGCCATTCAAAGCAATCCAATTATGAGAAGCTCAGTCAGAGACTGTGGGAAAGCTGGAGTGTCTTTTGTCTGAGTTCAGTTCCAAAGTTATTTACTTTTTGACTTCTGCATGATTGTTAATATTATAAATTCATACTGGAAATAGAAACTTTTGACACTATTTTTGATCTCTTGTTATGTGCTAAGTGCTTTACATAGTCACTTCTTTCATCTTCTCAGTAGTCTTAGGAGGTAGGATTTAGTTAGGGGATGATGTCTGAGGCTCAGAGACATTCAGTAACTTACTAAAAGTCACTCAGTTGCAATGATAGACATAATTAAATTAGCATTCTGGCTGAGACTTCAAAGCCCATGCTCTGTATCCTAAATATGTAAGGGTATTCATGGAAGGATGGCTCTATTCAAACATCAAATATAGAGTTGGACTCTGTAAGGTACAATGGCTCACACTTTTTTTTTTTTTTTTTTTTTTTTGGTCTTTCCAATCACATCTAGCAGCACTGAAAGGACTTTTTTTTTTTTTTTTAACAATAACAGCTTTTGAACAAAAGCTACCTAGATATCAAATCATTATGTTGTACACCTAAAACTAATACAATGTTATATGTCAGTTATATATCAATTTTTTTAACTTCTTTAAAATCATTTTTTAGAGAGAGAGAGCGTGAATGGACAAGAGGGGCAGAGAGAGAGAGAACCTTAAGCAGGCTGTATGCTCAGGGTGGAACCTGATGCGGGGCTTGATCTCATAACCCTGAGATCATGACCTAAACCAAAATCAAGAGTTGGATGCTCAACCAACTGAGCCACCCAGGTACCCCAATATATCAATTAAAAAAAATTACCTGTAAAAATAGCTGCATTGGTTTTTAAATAACTTTATTTACTTTTTAATTAATGTAAATAGTACTACCCCTCTCACAAGATTTCAGTTTTTTTCCTTGCCAATCTACATATCAAAAAGACTTTCCTAGTGTATTCACTGAAGCCTGAGGAAGGCAATATCTAGGGATTACAGGAGAGTTTCCAGGAAAGACAGACAGAAATTCACTTGACACTAATAAGAGTAGGAGTCAAGTGGAGTGGTGCAAAGGTGTGGGAGAGGATGACACAAGCAAAAGTATAGAAAGGAGTGTGTGGAACATCATATGAAAACTGGCCATATCAGTACAATAAAGTTTTCTTCTGTCATACCAAATGTTGTAATAACAAGTTTCCTTTAGCTTAACAGTCAAATAAGAGTTCATATATTCGTTTTTCTTGTCATTAATTCCTTAATGGCAAGGATTTATTCCTTTTTGTATTCAGTTTTCACTGCCATGTAATGTGTACTTACATCAGTGTATTTACTCCATGAAATGCTTATTGTATTGTATTGAGTTAAACGTCTGTTGGAGGCCACTTTTTCCTTAAATAAGGAATCACACATTGGACTTAGACTTTACATCTGGAAAATAACCTTATTGAAAAAGTTAAAGGTTTTAGTCAAGGTCACAGAGTTGATGATCCATAACTGGATAAGAGCCAGGGTCCCAGTTTTCAATCCTTTTCTTTTCCAGTATGCCGTTTTTCTCTACATACGAATTCTCCTTCCCATGAGCTTGACAACTCTATCCATTCTGCACTCTGGACAGGGCAGGAATAGAACATTTTTTATTTATTTATTTATTTATTTATTTATTTATTTTTAACGTTTATTTATTTTTGAGACAGAGAGAGACACACAGCATGAACGGGGGAGGGGCAGAGAGAGAGAGGGGAACACAGAATCGGAAGCAGGCTCCAGGCTCTGAGCCATCAGCCCAGAACCCGACGCGGGGCTCGAACTCGCGACCGCGAGATCGTGACCTGAGCCGAAGTCGGACGCTTAACCGACTGAGCCACCCAGGCGCCCCAGGAATAGAACATTTTTATGTGCTTTTCTTTCCACAGTTGTGTTCTCTGATCCTAGAACGGTCCTGGGAACCCTGGAGGTGCTCCAAAATGGTTTGTCGAAAAAGTAAAAGTTGATTAATGAGTAGAAAGAGAGGAAGGAAGAAGTCTGCTCAAAGCAAACAGCCTATTATTTCTTCCTATTTATGAGTCTCTCCCCCTAGGTACTTTGTTTGAGTACCCTGCACATACATGCAAATGAAGTACACTGCATCAGCAGCTGTGTGCTTAAGGAACATGAATTGTTAAGGGATATTCCCCATCAGCTGATTTCATGGAAACAGAAAACCAAAGGACAACCCAAGTAGAATTTTATGTAAAGAGACCACTTTTCTATGTTCTCTTTCACAGCATTAAATTACTATTCCTTACTTAAATACCAAAAAAGTATTTTATGCGCAGAGTTCACTCTGGACTAATCTCTCAATCTATGGGGGGAATAACTGAAACCCGGCTTTTCTCTCAATGAAAAATTATTAACGGAAGAGCTTTAGAAATCATTTCCTTCTGAAATATAAATCTGTCTTATTGAATAAAGCATTCCGACAGGCAGACCAGAAAGTACTAATACAAGGTAACAATGTATCTATACTATTGAACTTTATTTGACTATGAGAAAAACAGTATAACATTCTATTATGGAACATCAGGAAGGCCTGGCTCTACCCAGGCCTTTGTATTTCTTTTACAGATAACCTCATAAATCATTTAAAATCATTGACCATATCTTATACCTCCCTTTCAGCCACAGTTCAGATGGAAGCTGTGTTGTGCTCTAAATGGCTTTGCTTCTCAGATGTAAAACAGAATTTATGTTTACTATTCTTCTTCAGACACCCACACTTTCCTTCTGCAAGATAAACCTTATAACTGCTTTAAATCATCCATTTTCTTCCTGTGATTACCGGAAGAATGGCAGATTTACAGGCCTAAAACCATCTGTGGCATGAAAAAAGGATGATTTTTTTTTTCTTAATAGAAAAGATGGTATTGTTTTATTGTCACTTTCACAATCTTGCTTATCTGCACACAAGAATCCTCCATGTTTGACCCGGAAGTATTCACTCTGCTCACTGATAGTCTTGCTCTCCTACTCTCCCCTGTGAAACCAATGAAACACAGCCAGCTTTACGCTGAAGCAGGGTTTCTCAGTCTCAACACCGCTGACATTTGGGTAATGAACAATTTGATAATTCTTTGTTGGAAGGGGGAATATCCTGTGCGTTTTAGGATGTCTAGCAACACCTCTGGCTTTTACCCACTAGAGGCCGGTAGCACACTCATTCCCTACTCGGGAAAACAAAAAAGCCACATGTCATACTGCAAAATGTCTCCTGGGAGACAAAATCACTCCCGGTTTGAGAACCACTATAAAACCATTCCACGCTGGGCGGGGGCGATTAAAGGTGAGATGCACCTACTAATTCTCTAGCAGAATTCATTACATCCCTTCATACATCTGTTCATTCATTTGCCACTTCTTTCTTTCACTCACTTTCTTTCCTGACCATTGGGGGGTTACACAGATCTTACCCCCTAGTAAATAACATTCTCACGGAGAGTTGGCTTTACAGTTATCTGAAGGATATAAGTATGCACAAAGTTCTGGAAAGGATTTGGTCAGAAAGTCCAGGACAGAGTAAAAACTGAATAAATGTAAATCCTGACTTATGAACTCATGAACTCTGAAGAGAGTAATCATAGCACTCTCTCGCACCAAGATTTTACTTTGTGTAATGGAGTTGGAAGAAAACATAATACAACAATGAGTTTTAGGGTGCTAATGCTTCATAAGATACCTAATGCTTCAAGTGCCTAATCTCCTTAAAAAAAACACACCTTTTAGTAAACATTTAGGAGACAGGCTTCAGAACATTTCTTAAGAAACTTGGAGTGAATTATGCAACGAATATAAGATAAAACTTGGATTTCAGATTTTTTCATTTACTTGATACTTATCTGTAATTTGAAGGTTTTTAACAATGTGCATTTCTTTTCTAATTAAGAAAAAAATCAACAAGCTTTATAAATTAAAGTTTATTAAGAATTCTGGCTCCTGTACGTTTGAAGTTAAGCCCAGGGCAGTGAACACCTTACAGTAACTTTCAGCCTCAGAGGGGATTATTTATGGGCAACCACTGAGTACCCCTAGAGAGCAAGGAAATAAAGTTGACATGACAGCATTTTCCAAATTGCTTCTGAATGTACAAAACAGCAGCAGGCTTTTGAAGACCAGGCCTGCGGGGTCTGACCAGGGAACAATGGTCTATGTAACAAAGTCATCTCTCTCCAATCCTCCTCACTTCTCCCCCAAGTGATTTCTTCTGTGGCAGCTAAAGCCTCTAACACCCCATGCCCAGGCCTCTGGAAGGTCACATTTGCATTGGCTAGAAGGATGGTCCAGGTGGTGCTGCCCATGGATACTGTCTGCTATAGCTCGTTCGCTTAATTACAGATTCTTCCCTTGCCAGCCTTTCCTTCCTGATCACCTCCTGCTGTGTGCTGTTTGGACATTTAGCTGGAGATTGGAGGAAAGGAAATATAAAGCTGGGAATCAAACTATGAATCCATGAGAAAGACAATCTGCAAGTTGCATGCAGATACAAATGGGGGAAAAAGTCACTTGATGAGAAGCTCTTCCCTTGAGGACATGAATAAAATCTTTGTTGAGGTTGTTAACAAACACTGATTTGAATGCCATGTAGACCTGGTTCTAATCCCAACTCTGTCAGTTATTAGCTATGGAAAATTTGTTAAGCTCTCTGAATCTAGTTTTCCTCTCCTGAAAAGCAGACTTAATAATACTTGTCACAGCCTGAAAATTAAATAACTACTATAAACTGTATTTAAGGTACATTTATGAGTCATTCATAAATTAATTTAGTTCAATGCACAGCATGTGCCAGAAATTACTATATATTGAATAAGATATGGTTAACAAAAGTAAACACAGTCAGCTACTCCCCTCAGGGAGCAACCAGTCTAATTAGAAATCCATATATCTAGGAAATAGACACAAAAGTAAGTATATGAGTCAAATGGTGATACATGCCACAAAGCAGAAGTTTGTGGGGGCTCTTTGAGGTATGGAAGGCTGTGCTGAGAATCATAAATCTGGAAGATAGAAGATGTACCAGGTAAAGGAAAGAAAAGTATTCAATACAGACAGAACAATATAGAAAAATGTCTTATGATATTGTGAAACATAAGAGGCTCAAAGAACAATCCCCTTTATTTTTGTTTTTTATGTTTCTTTATTTTGAAAGAGAGAGAGAGAGAGAGTGAGAGTGAGAGAGAGATTGAGTATGAGTGGGGCAGAGAAAGGAGAGAGAGAATCCCAAGCAGGCTCCATGCTGTCAGGACAGAGCCCGACACGGGGCTCAATCTCATAAACCATGAGATCATGACCTGAGCCAAAATCAATAGTTGGGCGCTTAACCAACTGAGCCACTCAGGCACTTCAACAATCCCCTTTGTATACTCAGTACTATGGCACAGTGCCTAGCACATAGAGGTCAATAAACATATGTTGAATGAATAAATGAGATTTCAAACAAGTATTTTCTGAGTGTTGATTCAGTTACTTGCTAGAAGTACAATCTTCGCCAGATCATTTACTTGTCTAAGACTTAGTTTCCTTATTTGTTGGCTATGATGATTCATAATACTGCCATCTCTAAATTATTTTTAGGATCACATGAAAGAGTGAACATGAAATGACCTGCTTGGTAAGGTACTACACAAAATTTACTTAAGTTTCCCATAAATAAGAATTTTCCTCTATGAATATCACTAGATGGCAAGCACCTTGAACCAGGAGCCAAATTTCGTTTATCCCTGCATTCATCCATCAGGGTACCTGAACTGAAGCAGATGCTCACTAAATACCTGTTAATAAAATATCCACTGGTAGGGGCGCCTGGGTGGCTCAGTCGGTTAAGCGTCCGACTTCAGCTCAGGTCACGATCTCACGGTCTGTGGGTTCGAGCCCCGTGTCGGGCTCTGGGCTGATGGCTCAGAGCCTGGAGCCTACTTCCGATTCTGTGTCTCCCTCTCTCTCTGCCCCTCCCCCGTTCATGCTCTGTCTCTCTCTGTCTCAAAAATAAACCTTAAAAAAAAATTTTTAAATATCCACTGGTAATAATTATGCTTTTATTGATCAATGTGTATGCAAGTATGTGTACACATACATCACTTTGACTTAGGATCCTGCATTATTTCTGTCCAGTGCATCAAAACCAAGATGTCAACAGCATATCAAACCAAATATGATTCCATGCTCTGTCTCTTGCTGTGATTTTTGTACTATCCACCAAGTCTATGCCTACTAACCAGCCTGAAAAGGCCCTGAAATATTTCTAAGCAGAGCTGGTGCCTCTACCAATTAAGCCTGTTCCTTTTCTCTCTCGTTCAATTTGCTTCTGACAAATAAGAATGAGGCACAAAAAGGAGGGATGGGAGTTTTACAATGTATTGGATTATCAATATGGCCACCCCAATGTTTGAAAAGCACTAGAGCATAGTAAGTGTTGGGACCTTGAGCACTGCTGCACATTCTTGCTGGGTATGTCAAGAATGCAAGATCTTGAGCTTTCTTTACCTAGACCATTTCTCAGGGCTATGTTAGCAGAAGTAACCTGGAGGGATGAGGTAATCCCTTCCCATTACCCACCCCACAAACAAAAAGTAGATTTGCTTTCACTTAAGTATGAAAGTGATAAATCCTATAATCTGTAGTCTCTGTCCTGTAATGCATCCCTTGGAAATGGCAAGAGGGGAACCAACACAAATAAACATAAAGCTCTGGTTACTGCTTTTACTGTTAGTAATAACATCCTTTGTCTCTGAGCCAGGAGTCTCAGGTCTTCAGCCAGTATCCATGATACTGTAGCAGACTAACCTGTTAGCTTAGAAGTGATGTAAAATCACAAACTTTTCACTGTTCTGGACATTGAGTAATAATTTTGGGTTGCAATCCAATATATCTGGGTCTATCTTTCTATTTAATTTTTTTGTGCTCTAGTTTTATCTTCTGAACCTGAAATCAGAACCCCAACCACAAGTACTGAGCCAGAGTTCTATTTTTTCACTTGCAATCAAATAGGTCTAACTACAGCATTGTGCTAACAACAAAACAATACAAAATAAAATAGCCACAAACTCATTGGAAACATTTGGGGGAATTTACAGAGTCTAAGAAACAGCTAAATAATCAGGTCACAGGAAAATCAGAAATAGTTCTGGGTATCTCAGACATGGGAACTCATGGACCATCTCTAAGGTAATTTTAATGACACAACTCCAATTACCTTCCATATTTATGTTCAAAATTAAAATGCCTAGAAGAGAAATATTGATTATTTGAGTTTGGGTCATGTATTTTCCCTGTGGCCAAGGCAGTGTGAAAGGGAGAGAGGAGGGACAAGCATTTTACTAAATATATGCCCAAAGAAAAAGCAAAATCATAGATACTCCTCAACTATCACTCCTGACATACGCCAATGCTCAGCACATGTTAAGTGCTTTTATCTTGTTTTTTAATGTTGCTGTTGTCACCACCATTGTTAACAATAATAAAAATCTTGTTACAAAGCTGTCAGTTACTAAAAACATAAGCTCATTAAAAAATATCTTCTACTGTTAGAAAATTCAAATCTATCATGGAGAATTTCATAGATGCAAATTTAAGAAATATCAAAATTTTTTCAATGTTAAGTTTATAGTGGTCTAGCAACCAGTGGGTATGAAAGCCTAAACTAACAATTTATCTT
This sequence comes from Neofelis nebulosa, assembly GCF_028018385.1. NCBI lineage: Eukaryota > Metazoa > Chordata > Mammalia > Carnivora > Felidae > Neofelis > Neofelis nebulosa. The sequence goes on along the minus strand of NC_080798.1, from coordinate 36,180,382 downwards.
CAATTTGATAAGAAAATGAAGATATAACCCTTGGTTAGGAATATAGATTATAGCTGCTTTGAATCTTAGCCTACACACTTCCTAATTATTTGATTCTGAGAAATTAAATTAATCTCTCTACATTTCAGTTTTCTCACATTTAATTCATAGAGTTAATCCACTTAAAGCATTAACACAATCCCTGACACTTAGTAAATGCTCAATAAATATGAACTATGGCTATTATTCAGTCCATGTCTTCACTCTTTCACTTGTCTGCTCACTCCATATAAATAATAGGTAGATCTGAAAACTCAAAGCACGGCCCCTACTGGACATGTTTATAAACAAAAATAAATAATTGTGAGAACTCTGTATACTGATGATTAAAGACAATCTGTCAACATATTTACTGAGGAAAAAAAGACCCAATAAGATTTTCAACTTGCCTGTATTGAAAAAAAAAGTTCACTAAAAGAGTTAATTATTTGGCAGTAAAAATCTCCTCTTTTATTGTGATTTCAGCAAGGAATTTAACTATGCTTCTTGACCTTGTATGTATCTATATTTTAATCATTCAACTGTCTTAATTTAGTCATTTGTCTCCTTTGTCTTAGAAACTGCCTTATTTTTTGCACTGAAACAAGCTTTCAAAAATTACCATAAATGTTTGTTTTATATAACCACTGTTGAGGGAAACAGAAAAAGCCCCTTCACTTCCATTTAATTCTAAAAAGTACAGAAAACATGATGTTTTACTCCTTGCATGGTTGGGCTATAGTTATGCAAATGAGACCCCTGAACAAGTTTTGAATTCACTGAACACTGTGGCAGAGTAGGACCCAGGAATTGTAAAATGTGTTGATTTATTGATCTGTAGCATCTTTTCCCCAATTTAATTTATGCTTTTTCAGAAATGAGTAAATACCTAACCAGGGATATACCAAAATGTTAGTTACATAACAGCTGTTGATCCCAATTGCTATTCACGACTTCTGAAGAAAAGGGGAAAATCATTTTTGCATCTCTCACAATTGGGTTCATGCTTTGGAAATACTGACTCTTTGGACCTTGATCCAGACAAACCTGGGCCCAAAGTCTATTTCTGCCACTTACTGCCTACCAAACATCACACTTCACTTAACTTTGCTGAGCTCTAGTTCATAGGGATCCTGGTGTTTTGTCTTATTGGGTCTGCAAGGAAAATCATAGAATAATTTTTCCAAGTTCCTGTTTGCGGTCCCAATTGTATCAGACTGGTCCTCTCTCTCAGAAATGACTTCATTCTTAACAATCCCATTGGCCTCTATCTTCCTCAACCTGGATACCCATGACCAAAGAACTAGTTTTCCATAATAAATTCCTGTCATGCTTTTCCTTCTACCTCTTTAATCATTCATTTGTCCCATCTTCATCTCTTCTTCTTCCTACCAGCCCATGTATGGAGATGCCCATAAAACAATTGAACCTCCAAGTAAATTCCATCTTCATTCCTAGAAACAACTTTAAAATATTCTTATCCCACTAACCAGTACCAGCTGGAATGGAAGGCATCCTAATCCCTGAAACAATTCTGTAAGTTACTTCTAATATTTATCTCTTAACACATTGCTTGTATTCTTAGCCTTCAAAAAAATAAAAAACTTTAAAAAGCAGACTTGTCTGACTCTAACGATCTTACTTTTTCAGGTATACACACTGCTTCTTTATTTATACCTCTCAGCTCTAGACTTGGCCACCTGAGTTCTTGGCTTATGTATTCAGCTAAATAGGTCTGAGTGGTTTTTTTTGTTTGTTTGTTTGTTTTTTTAATGTTTATTTTATTTTTGAGACAGAGAGACACAGCATGAGCAGGGAAGGGGCAGAGAGAGAGAGGGAGACACAGAATGTAAAGCAGGCTCCAGGCTCTGAGCTGTCAGCACAGAGCCCGACGCGGGGCTCAAACTCACAAACTGTTAGATCATGACCTGAGCCGAAGTCGGACGCTTAACCGACTGAGCCGCCCAGGCGACCAGGTCTGAGTGTTTTTAACTGGAGGGTGATCAATTTCCTACAGACATACTCCCGTATGCCCATCCCAGTTTCTGTCCCTTAGAATTATTACTATCCTTACAATTTCCTCACCTGCTGGGATATTATAATACCTATTCCAAAGGGTTGGTTGTAAGGACAAAATAAGTAAATAGGTATAGAAGGGAAGTACCTAGAACATGGTCCATTCTTGTTAAGTTAGTTCTTCTCATTACTATAATTTACATTGTACTAGTATTTCTAGAACTACAATAACAACAATTACTACTACTATGACTGCCACTACTTCCATAAAGCTCTAAAATGTTAGGATCTAGCAAACGAGTAGATAAACAGAGAGAAAGAATTCAATGAATTAAGTGTTTGGAGAAGCATGCTCTGTAATCATAGCAGAGAGTGCCTAAAAGTGCAATGTCTGCACTTTTAATATTTACTCACAGAAGACACACACACACACACACACACACACACACACACACACTGACTATATGTGTGTCCCATACTTTGACAAAGGAAATTATATTAGTAGGATTTCTCTGTATCATCTCCCATGGGATGAAATTTTTACTGAATGTCACTTTCAGGTAAGAATTTCTATCTTCAGTTACCAGATTGTCTCCTAAAGTAATTGAAACCTGTAAGTCTTAGATAGAAAAAGCTTCTTGGTACCATTAATTATAATAGAGCAATTTCAGTTGAAGTGACAATACTGTTTTTGAAATGGGAGGGTTAGCTTAGCCTATATAAAATATATAAATACATATTTATTTAAATATACACATTTTTAAAGGATTCAGTCTAAATGGTGCAGCTCTTAAAATTAATTACATTTAATATAGTAAGGCAGCCTAGTCATTTCTTCCTGGCCCTCCCAACAAGAGTCAAAATCATATTCAGTGAGCTTCAGAATGGAAAGCCTAATTATCCTGTCTCTCTGGAGAATCCTAAAATAACAGAGCCTGAACTTGGTTCATGCTGCTGATGATTGGACAGTTCTTCACTGGCCACTATCCAAAGGGATGAGAAAGTAACCACTAAGTCCCTTCATCTTTTACCTTATTGGGATCTAAAGAAGAAAAGTAAAATTTACTTCTACTTACTTCTACTTTTGCCTCTGAGATAATCAGAAAATTAATTCCTATTCAGAGTAATTTAGAGGAGGAAGTACATGGACAGACAAGGAGCCACATGCCTCTTACTAACCTCACTGTCATTCATGTATCCTGATGAAGGCACCAAGTGTCCAGCAATCATGTGAAAGTCAGGGGAGATAGTCCTCTTATACAGAGGCACAATGATGGAATAGAGTGGTGTTCCAGAGAAAGACAACGGAAGGAACCCTTGAAATAGAATTGCTTGTGTTTAAATTCTGGCTGTACCATATTCACCAGCTGTGTAACCTTGGGCAAATGGTTTTAACCCTTTGAATTCCAGATGGCTCATTTGTATAATGGAAACAATACTTACATTAAATAACTGACGATAGTGTTAAAAATGATGTAGGTAAATGGTGTGGAATATAATAAATATCCAATCAATTACAGTTTTCTTCTTTGTGTTGCCTACCAACTCTACTTCCTCCAACAATACACGTAAAAGTGAACATGAATGATATGAAAATCAAACAGTCAAGAAAGTTTAGATTATTTTCTCTTTTTTTTAATGTTTATTATTTATTTTCGAGACAGAGAAAGACAGACAGCAAGCATGGGAGGATTAGAGAGAGAGAGAGAGAGAGAGAGAGAGAGAGAGAATCCGAAGCAGGCTCCAGGCTTTGAGCTGTCAGCATAAAGACTGACACGGGGCCCAAACCCACGAACCATGAGATCATGAACTGAGCCAAAGTTGGACACTCAACCAACTGAGCCACCCATGCATCCTGAGAAAGGTTAGATTATTTTCTGATTAAAAATGGGGAAGAGTCTAATCTCAGAAGTTGAGGAAATACTCTTGAATTTTGTACTGAAAAATAATCTGAGGTCAAGTTAAGACTTATGTGGGTAGAACATTCTGACTGATTAAAAATATCTACACAATCAAAGGAGGAGAGACTAACTACTTGCATATTATGCAGTTACAATCTCTGAACTAACATGTTTTAGAGATATCTGCAGCATAATACATCAGATTTTAATCACAAATTCCTAAATATTCAACTACAAAGAAACTTAAAATCATGATGACTTTTGCCTTTTATTATATTTTACTGTGAGTAAAAGAGGAATAAAACATAGTCCTTGGCTTCCACTTAACAGGTTAATAACAATAGAAAAGATATTCTAGCAAAGAAAACACATATTAAGCAAAAGTATGGATTTGTAAAAGACTACATGCATTAAAAAATACATGCTCCATTTCAGAGTATACAGTTTAAAGGGATAGATGTGTGGTGATTTTAATTTGTCTTTAATGTTTATTTTTGAGAGAGAGAGACAGATAGAGTACGAGCAGGGGAAGGGGAGAGAAGGAGGGAGACACAGAATCTGAAACAGGCTCCAGGCTCTGAGTTGTCAGCACAAAGCCCAACTCAAGGCTCAAACTCACAAACCACAAGATCATTACCTGAGCTGAAGTCGGACACTTAACCAACTAAGCCACTCAGGTGCTCCAGATGTGTGGTGATTTTAAAACAACTTGTTACACAGAAGAGAAAGCAACTTGTTAAATAGAGAGAACCCCCATAACACTATCAGAAGATTTTTTAGCAAAAACCTTGCAGGCTAGAAGGGAGTGGGATGATATATTCAAAGTGCTAAAGGAAAAAGATTGCCAACCAAGAATACTGTAGCCAGCAAAGATGTCCTTCAGAACTGAAAGCAAAATAGAGCTTTCCAGACAAACAAAAGCTGAAGGTATCAAACACCAGGAGAATGACCTTACAAGAAATTTTAGAAGGGGTTATTCAAGCTGAAATGAAAAAAACACTAATTAACAACATGAAAACATATGAAAGTATAAAACTCGCTGGTAAAGGTAAATATAGTTAAATTCAGAATACTACAATGTTGTAACGTGATAGTAAGTAAATCACATACAACTCTAGTATAAATGTTAAAAGACAAAGTATTAAAAATAACCATAATGATTTGTTAATGAATACACAACATAAAGAGATATATATAAATTGTAACATCAAAAACATAAACTGTGGGGGGCAGTGCAAAAATGTTGACCTTTTGTATTCAGTTGAAGTCATCAACTTAAAATAGACTATTATAACTATAAAATGTTTTAGATAAGCCTCATGGTAAACAAAGAGAAAATCTGTAGTATACACAAAATGATAAAGAAAAATGAATTAAAGCACACCTATAGAAAATCATCAAATCACAAAATAAGAGAGCAAGAGAAGAAGAAAGAAACAAAGGAATTACAAAATGCCAGAAAACAATTGACAAAATGACAATTGTTAAGTCCATACCTATCAAAAATTACCTTAAATGTAAACAGACTAAACTCTCCAATCAAACTATAGAGTGGCTGAATAGATTTTTTTATAGACCCGACTATATGCTACGTACAAGAGACTTACTTCAGATTTAAGGACACAAATAGAAAGTGAAGAGAGAAAAAGATACCATATGCAAATGTAAAGCATAAAAAAATCAAGAATAGCTATATTTATATCAGACAAAATGACTTTAAGCCAAAATGTGTCACAAGAGACAAAGGACAAAGAAGGTCATCATACAGTGATAAAGGGTCATTCATCAAGAAGTTATAACAATTATAAATATTTATGCACCCAAATAGGAGCACCTAAATATATAAAGCAAAGATTAACAGATATGAAAGGAGAAATAGACAGCAAGACAGTTAAAATGGGGGACTTCAATACCCCACTTTCAACAATGGATAGATCATCCAGACAGAAAATCAATAAGGGCTTAAATGACATATTAGATCAGATGGACCTAAAAGACACATACAGAACATTCTATTCAACAGCAGCAGAATACGCATTTTTTTCCTCAAGTACATGGAACATTTTCCAAGATGGAGCATATATCTGGGGCACAAAACAAGTCTCAATAAATTTAAGAACACTGAAATCATATCAAGAATCTTTTTCCCACTTTTCCCACTAATGACATGAAATTAGAAATTAATTACAAGAAGAAAACTCAAAAATTCAAAAATGCATGCTAATTAAACAATACACTCCTGAAGAATCAATGGATCAAAGAAGAGATCAAAAGGGAAATCAAAAGGGATCTTGAGACAAATAAAAATGGAAACACAACATATCAAAATTTGTGAGGTGCAGCAAAAGCAGTTCTAAGAATGAAATTTACAGCAGTAGATGCCCACATTAAGAAAACAGAAAGAGCTTAAATAACCTAACTGTATATCTAAAGAAATGAGAAAGGGGTGCCTGGGTAGATCAGTCAGTTGAGCATCTGACTCTTGAGCTCGGCTCAGGTAATGATCTCATGGGTTGTGGGATCAAGCCCCACATCAGGCTCCATGATGACACCATGGGACCTGCTTGGAATTATCTCTTTCCCTCTTTTCCTGCCCCTCCCCCACGTATGTGCACTCTCTTTCTCTCTCTCTCTCTCTCAAAATTAATAAACTTAAAAAAAATAAAGAAACTAGAAAAAGAACAAACTAAGCCCAAAGTTAGTACAGTAAAACCTTGGATTGCAAGTAACTTGTTCTGCAAGTGTTTCACAAGATGATCAAACATTTCTAAAAAATTTTAACTTGATCAATGAGTGATATCATGCAATACGAGAATTACATGATGCCAAACATCACATAATCACAACTGAGCCAATAGTTCTTCTCTCTCACTGCAAGACTGTAGGTGATCATCTCCCATGCTCAGATGCCTGGTCTCAGGCCATGGTGTTTGGCAGAAATTAGTGATTTTTCAGAACATTGGAAGGTGCCCACAACTGGCACTAGTGTATATTTTGTCACTTCAAAGCACCTATGTACAGTCCTTTGCTTTTCCATACAAGAGTAGGCTTATGAATGCTTGGTTTCATTCTAGGTCAGGCCACCTGCCAATATAGACCCTTTTCTTTGCTGCCTTATTGCCAGTTACATTAAATACAGTATATGACAAGAGTTTATTAACACTGTACTATAGTCAACATGTATGTGAGCATAGACAATGGTCCCCATGTAGATAAAGATTCCACTGACCCAATAGATAGCGGTGATTGTGTGAGGATAGTGAAAGTCATCTTACACAATAAGCCTCCTCTCTTTTGTCTCCCTCACACCAGCCACGAAGGTTTTCAAAGGTAAATACAGGTTAATTTGTTTATTTTTTCTTTATGTTTTGCATTTTCTTTATTATTTTGTATTATGTTACAGTATTGTAATAATTTTATATGAATATTTTTGGGTTGTATAATGAACCATCTGAGTTTTCATTATTTCTGATAGGAAATTCCCTTTGATATATAAGTGCTTTGGATTATAAGCATGTTTCTGGAATGAATTATGCTCGCAAACCAAGGTTTTACTGTATAAGGAAGAAGTAAATGAAATAAAGACTAAAAGGCAATAGAAAATATCAATGAAACTAAAATCTTGTTCTGAAAAGATAAAATTCATAAACCTTTAGCTAGACTCACCAAGAAAAAAAAGAGGACTCAAATAAATAAAAACCAGAAATGAAAGAGGAGCTATTACAATTAATACCACAGAAATACAAAGGATCATAAGAGACTACTGTAAACAATTATAGACCAATAAGTTGGACAACCTAGAAAAATGGATAAATTTCTAGAGCCATAGAACCTTCTAAGACTGAATCATGAGGAAATAGAAAATCTGAATAAAACAATCACTAGTAGAAAGATTGAGTGAGTAATCAAAAAGCTCCCAACAAACAAGAGTCTAGGACCGGATGGCTTCACTGGTGAATTCTACCAAACATTCAAAGAAGAATTAATACCAGTCCTTCTCAAACTCTTCCAAAGAATAAAAAAAGGAACGAACACTTCTAAACTTATTTTTTGAGGTCCGTATTACCCTCATACCAAAGCCAAACAAGGACATTACAAGAAAAGAAAATTACAGGCTGATAGATGCAAATATCCTTAACAACATACTTGCAAGCCAAATTCAACAGTACATTAAAAGCATCATACACCATGATCAAGTGGAATTATTTCTGAAACAAAAGGAGGGTTTAATACCTGCAAATCAACAAATAGGTTACAGAGCATTAACAAATTGAAGGATAAAAATCATATGATGATCTCAACAGATGCAGTAAAAGCAGTAAAAGCATTTGACAAAATTCAACATCCTTCCATGATAACATTCTCAATGAACTAGGTGTAGGTGAAATGTACCTCAATGTAATAAAGCCCATATATGAGGGGCCTACAGCTGACATCATTCTCAATGATGTAAAGCTGAAAGCTCTTCTTCTAAGATCAAAATAAGACAAAGATGTCCACTCTCACCATTTTTATTTAACATAAAACTAGAAGACCTGACCAGAGCAATTAGGCAAGAAAAAGAAATAAAAGCCATCCAAATCAGAAAGGAAGGAGTAAAACTGTCACTATTTGCAGATTACATGATATGTATATATAAAACCCTGAAGACTTCACCAGAAAACTCTTAGAACTAATCAACAAATTCAGAAAAGTTGCAGGATACAAAATCAATATACAAAAATCTGTTGCATTTCTGAACACTAACAACAAGAAGCCCACTCCACTAGGTCACCATGCTATAAACCAACCAAACCATATTTAGGCACTCTGTTTGACTGTCTTAGCTTCTGAGTCATCCCAACATAGATATGAGATGAGCCTTTAGATCACTCTAGCCCCCAGGCCTCTAGTCACCTCTGCCATTAAGTCTTCCCAACTGAATCCCCAGATGATGTGAATCAGAGAAAAGCCATTGTTACTGGTCCTTATCTGAATTTCTGACCCATAGAATGTATATAAAAGGTAATCTAAGTCTCTAAGTTGCAGGGCAACTTGTTACTGGAACGAGTCATAGCAAGTGAGGTTTGGAGAAGTAGAGAGGGGTCAGGTCATGCCATGTTGAGTGTTGGGCTCAATTCCATAGAAAACCAGTTTTTAGAGTGGGGAGGGATGCATCATAGATTCCTTTTCAAGATAACTCATTCTGGCTGCTGTGAGAAGGCTAAATTTAAGTCAAGCAATACTATAGACAGGAAGAAGGGAGAACTGTAAGAGAAAAAGATGTTGAGGACATTTAATAGGACGGTAATTATACAAAGAGACAAGAGAGGAAGTTTTAACAAGAACAACCCCCACCACCAAAAAAAAAAATTAAGAGGTAAAAACAGCAGAACTTAATGGAAAAATCAAATATAGAAATTAGGGAACAGGAAGGAGAAGGAAATGATAACCTCACGTTTCTGGATTGAATGGCTGGGGAGATGACAGAGATCTTAGTAGATTGAGAATAATAAAGAAGTTAACAGTGACTGAGGAAAGGATAATACCCTTCAAGTTTTTAATGTATTGAATTGAAATTTCCTTTGGACTCTATGTGCATATACCCAGCAAAGTGCTCATAAGCCCAAAGCTTGGGAAAGAAGTTAGGATGCATGGTAGTATAAATGAGAATCAAGTCTCTGCAGTTAACCAATGAGAATAGATTCGATCATTTAAAGAATTGATGCAAAATAAGTAAAATGGAGTGTCAAAGGTAAATTCCCACAGAACTCCAGTGTTGAAGACTTTAAGGCACTTGAATACACAAATCAGAACTTTTCTCACGCTCAAGACCTAAGGACCACTACGTGGACTTCAGTAGGTTAGTATGCATGATGGGCCTGAAATTCTGTAACTTCTGGGAAAGTTACACAGACTGAAATGGATAATTTGCATTAATGTGTCTTTTTAAAAATCCCACCCAGAGAATCATGAGAACTGGCTCACACTAATCCCCAAGGAAAGCTGGACCCTTCTCACTATTTGGCGTAAGTACAACTAATCTGTAAACTGCCTCTCTGCACATAGGATCTCCCTGCTATTGTTCTGACCCTGCACCATTACGCAGAGTGGAGAGCAATTGAAAGAAGCTTTTATTACTGCCTTGAATTGAAATCCAGAAGCCAGGATTGTTCAGGAGCTAAAAGCAATTTATTCTTAAGCTTTCATTTTTATAAAGTTGAGATGATTCCCATATCCTGTCCCCCACGCCTCCTGCACTTTTCATTGGCAAGTTTCAGAGCAGGTATGCCAGGTTTGGGGAGGGGGGGGTGGTGTTTAACCTTTTGCAAGGCCTAAGAATTTACACAACCTCAAGTTTTATCTTTAAAGAAACAGCAAGCAATGTATTTTTAGATGTAGAAGATTTTCTTCCATAGTCAAACACACAAAACCATGCATATGACTGGTAATTTTAGTAAGAAACTTGTCCCTTCCAAGTGCTGTTGGGGCATGTGTGTGTGTGTGGAAAAAGGGAGAGAGGAGTAAGATCAGTGATTTCAACCAGAGGCGGTTTTACTTTCCAGGGATGGAAATGATTAGAGTAATTTTTCATTGTCACAACTTGGAGGTATTACTAGCATCCAGTGGCTAGAGGCCGGGGATGTTACTCAACATCCTACAATGCACAGGACAGCCCCCACAACAAGGAATTTTCCAGTACGAAATGTTGATAATGCCAAGATTGAGAAAACTTGAGAGAAAGAAAGAAGAGAAATTAAGCAATTATTCCAGTGCTTTTTTTTTTTCCAACACAAACTAAGCCTAGCCACAAAATCATCACATCTCAGGGTTAGGAGGATATTCTACTTCTCATGCAGTCTCATGTGCCGCAAAATACGGTGTGAGGATGTTAAGATTGGTTTGGGCATTATAATTCTATTAAACAGACTTGCTTGATAAAAGAGAAAACATGGAACATAACTCCATAATAAAGCTGCAAAAATGTCACCCTTGTGCTGTGACAAAAAAGAGATAACCCCTCAAGCTAGCAACAGAAGGAAACAGACTGCATGAGGAGACAACAAGAGAGAAAATATGTTTAATGTTCCATTTGGATAGAGCCGCCTGCTAGATGCAGCTCTGAGATGGTCTTGTAGATTTAGGAACCAGAAGGGAAAATGGTCTTTGACCCCCAGGGTCTGCTGGCAAACAGATGCCTGAAGATACCAGGGAAGAATTTTTGACCCAACAAAGGGCTTCCTGCATGTGTCAAATGGTATTTCTTTTTGTGTGAAAATTTGCTGTTTCTTATTAAAATACGAAAAAACATCCCATTCTCACGCAGCCTCCCTGAGGCTTCAGCTCATCTGGCTGGCCACACTCCCTGTTGGAATTCTTAATACCCAAATTCTCTCACTGCATGTTACTTAAGGATTCACTGTTCTAGGAGATAGCATGGGGTTTTCCCCTTGTCTCATGGTTCACTGGGCAGCACAAGTCTTCGTAGAGATTTCAGGAAGTTAGATATAAAAACACACAAGCTTGAGAAAGAGACAAACTTGAGTATGAGTACTGGCTGGACTCATCTCCTAGCATGTGACCTTAATAACACCTTAACCTCTCCAAATCTCAGTTTATGAATAAGCAAATGAGGAAACACAACTGTTGCCAGACTTAGCTGTGACAACATATTTAATTCTGCTGAGACAATGTCTAGGTCATGGTAATTGTGCATTCAGATTGCTATTATTGTGATAAGTACTACTTTTGAAACACGAGGTCTAAAAACACTTTTCTACCTGTATTATTTTGAGTTTCTGCTTATAACCAAGCTGATACAAATACCATTTGAAGAATGTGCCTTGTGCTTCTTACTAATCATGCTGGTGACAAAGTGACAAAGGCACAGGCCACACGGGATAGAGAAAAGGCACTAGAGATTTAGATAGAGACAGCTTTCCTGTTGGAATAAATTTTAGGGTCTACACATACCAGTTGATATTTTTCCTGAACTTCTTCACAATAAAGAAATAGAGTGGAATGTCTTTGATTGTAGCAGATGGAGAGAGCTGACTCATGAATGCATAGCCTTTTAGAGGAAGACACTTTCTTATACTCAAGTACACTTAATACCCAAAGAGGCATAGTGTGTATCATTTTTTCCCTTCACATGGCCACCCTTCCCACCATTTAGCAATGGCCTCTAGCCTAAAATAAAGTCCAGATCTTCTGGAAGGCAGTGGAAGGGAATACATACGTTGCTCTGAAATACACTGCATGAAATTTCATGGAGGCAGAGACGTCAAACAAGAAATATGGTACTAAATGTTATGTCTACATGACAATGCTAATTATTTCAATAATGAAGGTACTAAAAATATAGAAAATAGTTTTCTTTTAGTCCAAGGAGCCAAAGGTTCAGTATGAGCATCTAAGAACTTAAGCTTTAAGAAATCCCACCCTCAAGTGTCTTGCAGAGCCAAAGGAATAAAGGAAACACCACAGCAGGCAAGACAGATGCTGAAAACAACTACATGTGAGTCCTGATATCAGCATCTACTAGCTTTGTAAACTTGGCAAACTAAGTTGAATCTTCTGTGTCACAGTTGTCTCATTTGTAATATAGGTACATTCTCATCTACCTTGAAGGTTTGTGGGTATTAAATAGATAATGCATATAAAACATGTGAGATAGCCCCTGATGATAGCCTTATCTTTGTTACTATAGATTCCCATTTAATCTTAGAAAAGTTGCATAGTATAGCTATAGACCCATCTCAACTCCATCTGATGGCTTGCTGCTTACTATCTCTGTTCATTCCCTAAACTGAACCATTTTTTGCACACTCTCAAACCAGTAATGGAAATGTCACTTCATGTGGACAGATTACCAGATATGATCAATGCCCTACAAGACATCAAAATAAAACTACCCCAGCCAATGTCTCACCCACCAACTATGATAAATCTGTTATGATTATTGCAAATTGCCCCTGACCCTTTCAGAGCCCTTTGGATCCTTCATCCCAATACCCTTCTATAGGTGTCCAGGTTCTCCTAAAAACAAAACCAATAGGGTTTGTATATAGAGCGAGAGATTTAAGGAACTGTCTCACATAATTAGGAAGGCTAGCAAATCCAAAATCTGCAGGGTAGACCAGCAGGCCGGAGACCCAGGGAAGAGCTAATACTACAGTTCAAGTCTGAAGGCTGCCTGTGATAGAATTCCCTCTTCTTCAGAGGTCAGTCTTTTTTTTCTATTCCGGACTTCAACTGATTAGATAAGGCCCACCCAGAGTATGGAGGACAACTAAGACCACCAATTAAAATGTTAATCCATCCATAAACATACTCACAGAAAAATCCAGAATAATGTTTGACCAAATAGCTGGATACCATGGCCCAGCAAACTTGACACATGACATTAACCATCACAATCCTTTCTTAGGGCAGTTGTCTGAATCCTCTCAAGCCCACACAGGTTTTCATTTGCTCCTGGTTTTCTCTATCCAGGTTTTGGCAGAGAACCTTCAGTGCTGTGGTACCAGTTGCTAATTTTCAAGTTAGCATAACGTCCATCATCATTACAAGAGCTATGATCATGGAAGATATTTGCAAACAATATATCTGATAAGGAGTTAATATCCAAAATATACAAAGAATTTATACAACTCAACCCAAAAAAAACCCCCCAAATAATCCAACTTAAAAATGGGGAGAGGAGGAGCACCTGGGTGGCTCAGTCGATTGAGCGGCCAACATCAGCTCAGGTCGTGATCTCATGGTTTGTGAGTTCGAGCCCCACATCGGACTCTGTGCTGACAGCCTGGAGCCAGGAACCTGCTTTGAATTCTGTGTCTCCTTCTCGCACTGTTCCTCCCCTGCTTACACTCTGTCTCTCTCTCAAAAATAAAGATTAAAAAAATTTTTTAATAAAAATGGGCAGAGGACCTGAATAGGCACTTTTCCAAAGAAGACATATATGGTCAACAGGCACATGAAAAGATGCTCAGCATCACTAACCATCAGGGAAGTACAAATAAAACCCCAGTGTGGTATGACTAAAATCAAAAACACAAGAAACAAGTATTGGCGAGGATGTGGAGAAAAAGGAACCCTCAACTATTGCTGGGAAAGTAAACTGGTCCAGCCACTGTGGAAAACAGCGGGGAGTTTCCTCAAAAAAATTAAAAATAGAATTACCAATGTGATCCAGTTATTCCAACTGGGTATGTACTCAAAGAAAACAAAAATACTAAACCAAAAAGATACATGCACTCCTGTTTATTGTAGCATTACTGACAATAGCTAAGATATGGAAGCAACCCAAGTGTCCATTGACAGATGAATGGATAAAGAAGATATGGTGTGTGTGTGTGTGTGTGTGTGTGTGTGTGTGTGTGAAATGGAATATTAGTTAACCATGAAAAAATAAGATCTTTCCAATTGTAACAACATGGATAAACCTAGAGAGTATAATGCTAAGTGAAATAACTCAGTCAGAGAAAGACAAACACCGTATGATTTCATTCATATGTGGAATTTAAGAAACAAAACAAGTGAGCAAAGGTGAAAAAAAAGAAAAATCAAGAAACAGACTCAATTGTAGAGAACTGATGGTTACCATAAAGGAGGGTAGGAGATGGGTTAAATAGATGATGGGGATTAATGAGTGCACTTGTCATGAAAAGCCCAAGTGATGTAAGCAACTGTTGAATCACTACATTGTACACCAGAAACTAATATAATGATGTATGTTACCTAACTGGAATGAAAACAAAGACTTTAAAAACAGAAACAAGACAAATGAACAAACAAAAGAAGAGACAAAAAAAACCCAGATGCTTAAATACAGAGAAAAAACTGGTAGTTGCCAGAGGGGAGATAGGCAGCTGAAATAGATAAAGGGGAGTAAGTGCACACTTACCAGGAGTGTCTGGATGGCTCAGGTGGTTGAGCGTCCAACTCTTGATTTCAGCTCAGGTCATGATCTCATAGTTTGTGAGTTCAAGCCCTGTGTCTAGCTCTGCACTGACAGCATGGAGCCTGCTTAGGATTCTCTCTCTCTCACCGCCCCACCCCCCCACTCCTGCTTCTCCCTCACTCATGTTCTCTGTCTCTAAAAAATAAACATTTTTTTAAAAAAGAGTACACTTAGGGGTGCCTGGGTGGCGCAGTAGGTTAAGCGTCCGACTTCAGCCAGGTCACGATCTCGCGGTCCGTGAGTTCGAGCCCCGCGTCAGGCTCTGGGCTGATGGCTCGGAGCCTGGAGCCTGTTTCCGATTCTGTGTCTCCCTCTCTCTCTGCCCCTCCCCCGTTCATGCTCTGTCTCTCTCTGTCCCAAAAAAAAAAAAAAAAAAAAAAAAGAGTACACTTATCTTGATGAGCACTAAGAAAGATATAGAATAGTTGAATCACTATACTGTACACCTGAAACGAGTATAATACTGTATGTTAATTATACTTGAATAAAAATAAATTTTAAAAAAAGAACTATAATCATCAAAATCATAAATCTTCTATATTTTAGGCCATCCCACAGTATACAGCATTGTATTCTTCAGAAAGTAGTGTGTCTCACATATTTATTGAGGACATACCAAATTCTAGGCTCTTACCAGTCTTAAATAAGGCAACAACAACAAAAAGCCCCCTGCTCACACAAAACTTATGTGCTTACTTCATACATTTAAAAACGAAATGTATGAAATGAAGATGATTCCTTTCACTGCATTTATCACAAGCAGAAACTAAAAGGGCCTTGTGACAGAATTTAGAGATACAGGGCAGTTTAGGGGCAATTGTTTGGGAAGGTCTTTCTGAGGTTGACATCTGACCTGAAATAGAAGGATCAGAAGGAGCCGGGCATGAGAAGAGCTGAGAGCACTTCCGGGCAAGGGAACAAGTAGAAAGGGGGATCTTGAGAGCTCCAGAGCAGTGTAATCAGAGTACAGAAGGTAAGATGATAAGTTTAAAGGTTAAGGGGCCAAGATCACATAGGATCTACTAGGCCATGAAAGCACTTGTATTGAATTAACAGCCCACAAGAAGACATGGATGCATTTTATGGGAGGATGTGGGGCAAACCAACTTATACTCTTAAACCTACTCTTTGGGCTTCTATGGAGAAAATAGAATGAGAAGGTGGCCTACAGTAACTGCCCCTCATTCCTCTATCAATTGTCTACAAGATGGGGCTTTTCCATTTATATTTATTCCAGTTGGCAAAGTTGGGAAATTTAGTTAAATGTTCCCATCCTCTTACTTGCCCTGATGATTTAATTTCTGCCTGAATCCCGTTAGTCCAATAATAGAGGCTTAGTCACAGTTTGGGATAATCCCTGAAGCTTGAACAGTCTTGGTTTCCACCTTAATCCATTCTCACCATTCTTTCAAGCAATCAGAGGCTTGTACACTTTATTATAGTTAGGAATAGGTTTTAACAAGTATATAGACAATGAAGACATTATAGTTCTTCAGAATCTCTTTATTAACATTTATGCGTAAGCTCAATTAAAATACTTACTAAATGTGTATTTTTTAGGCACTGTGTCGGTCATTAGGGTTATAGTAATGGTTAAGACAGGTTGGCCCTACTTGAATAAGAATACATGACTGAATGAATGAATCTCAGAATGTTAAAGTCAAAGGTCATACTAACTAACAGAATTTTTCTGCAATGTAAGAATGTGTCTTCATGTGGAAATGGGGCTGATAGAATCGTTGTAGGATCAAATGTTTAAAATCGTTTGTCACGATGACTAGTACATAGCTAGATACATTTTAAAAAGCCATATTTATAGAGCTCTTGATGTCAGAAATGGAAGGGCTTAGAATTATAGCACTATTGTGACTTCCTGTCCATAATCAAGGCTTGTTTGAGCTGCGGATGTCAATAGATTTTAGGAAGGGATTTATATGTGGTCTGCTATGAATAAGCAATTTCTTAGGAGATTACCTACACCAGTTGGGTGCATCCTTCAGTTATACCAAACATGCTCTTGTGTATTAATATATGTTTTATCTATCAAAGGGGCCACAAGCTTGGCTCTAGAACCAAATTTAATTTTAAAAAGCTAATTTTTGTATGCGAAAAGGGAGATATAAATCTGAACCTGACTGATAGTGGAACAACATTGAGGAACCCACAGAGAGTTAGCACCACTTTCTTCCAGACAAGACAGAGGTGAGGTATTATAAGTATTAGTAGTAACAATCACATAATTTGTATTGTAAAAAAAAAAAAAAAACAATATAACTTTATGAATAATAATCTTTTCTCCTGGATTGGTAGTAACAATAATAAATCCCATTTATTGAACATAATGATAACAGTTATAATGGCATTTATTGACACTTATTATGTGTCTGTCCTAAGCACTTTACATCTGACTTAATCCTATAGCCAGCCTAATGGTCTGTTGTCTCCACTTACATACACATAGTGAAGTCAGGGCTTGGAAAGATTATGCAAGTCACTGGTAGAATTGATATTCAAACCAAGGCATTCTAAATCTAGAGCCATGCTCACAACAAGTATACTGTCCCAGTACAGAGGGGTAGTCTTGTGTAATATGCCTACCAGTCCAGAGATGCTGTTTTAGACCTCCTCTCTGGCTGAGCAGAGGGTGTTCAGCAGCTCTTGTGCTGGAAATGAACAGCCTACAGCTGCCAATGGCAATGACACTGAAACCAACTCGACTGGTGGTAAACAGGAGCCTTTTGTAACAGCAAGCATAGGCTGCCAGGCATTTGCCAAAGATGTAGTCACAACACATCAGCTGAGAAAGCCACATTCTCTGTAAAATCTGCGATTCTGCACACTCCTGTTGTACTGTACTACTTCTGAGCATGCTAGATTTTAGAGCATTCTCTAAGAGGAAAAAAAAGCAAGCTCAGTAAATCCCAGTATTTTTACTGCCTTTGCCAAATTTGACATCTTTCAAAGTAACTGTGAGAAGCACGCACAATCTCTGCCAACTGCATGATTTAGCAGCTATAAAATCCCTCTGAATCAAACCCATTTTGAAATAAAAAGGAACCTGCTTGAGAATTTCATTGCACTGTTGGACACCTACTCAAAGATCAATCACCTCTCTTCATTCTGTATTCCTGGTATATTTTTAAGTTTAATCTTTTTTGCAGCTTACCCATTTAGTTAAGGGTAGAATTTTAAAAGACTAAAGATCGAGCAAGGAGGAGGAGGATGTGAAAACTGAACAAAGAGTTTCTTTATATTCTGCACAATAGAATTGAAAAAGATAGTCTATTTTCTTTTCAGCTCTTTCTCCAATAGTGCAGTACCTAGAGTCTCAAAACTTGAGTGTCCTTTCCCCCAAAGAAAATAGTATCTCTCTGCAGGCTGTCTAGTAGGATGAAACAGCCATGTTTCCTACTCCACAGGGAATTTCTTCAGATGAGTCTATTTTTTAGGCTGTATATGATTAGGTGAGGAGAAGACTAAACACATTGCTTACGGTTTAACCTCCAATGACAACTGAAAAAAAAAAAGTGTTCATAAAATGTAGTACAAAAGGAATTAAATTAACTATTTTAAAAAACTGAAATATACGTTGTAAGGGAAATACTGGTATAAAGGTGTGAACATCACCAAGCTTCAAAATAATAAAAATAAAATTGTTTGAATTTGGGTTTCTATAAAAGTTTAGTGTATAAAGAGCAGGAAGAAAATCTTGGCTCTCACTTGGATTCTCACTAATGCAAATATTTCAATTATGACATATGTACAGACACTTCACTTATATAGATATATATACACTGCATGTTTAAAGGTGACAGCAACAGAGGAAGACACTTTTTTCATAATAAAGATGTTTATAAAGGACTAGTACATGTTGTTCTACAAAACAATCAAGAAAATTCTAAAAGTCAGATATGAGCTAAATTCTCCTGGCAGGGGGTGGGGGGGAAGAGGGGGGGGAGAAGAAGCATATGTTAGAAATAATACATAGCCCTTCTCTTCCTCTTTCTCAGAACAAGTTCCCAAAAGAGTCACACCTAGAAACCATTCATAGACTATAAATGACAATGGACCCTATTTTTCTGGTTTGGACAACCAACAGCATTTTATTAATAGCCCAGATTGATTTCAACAGTAGTCAACTCCAGTGTATATCCACTCACATGGAATTGGTGTGGAGCTCCCAACAT
Source organism: Neofelis nebulosa (assembly GCF_028018385.1). NCBI lineage: Eukaryota > Metazoa > Chordata > Mammalia > Carnivora > Felidae > Neofelis > Neofelis nebulosa. The sequence continues at coordinate 36,161,315 of NC_080798.1, read as the reverse complement.
CAGGAATAGATTTGCAACTGTGTTAGTATAAGACAAGATTTTTGAAAGGGTATGTGTTCACTCTGCATAAGCCATCAAGTTTCTAAATTGTGATTTCTATCTTGAATGTAAAATGCATTAAATTATTTTATCACAAAGCATCTGCAACTCTCTTGTAAAATCCATGATAAACTGCAGTGTGTGTGTGTGTGTGTGTGTGTGTGTGTTAAAGTTGGGCCACTAGAAAATTTAGAACTAGAAATAATAATCTCACACCAAAACAAAAATAAAAAAACATAAATAAATTATCATCTATAATGGACACTCATGAGCGTTAAAGGGGGGACTATCAACAATTGCACTGAGACAAGCATAAACTAGGATGTATGATGACACTGTACATTAGCAAAATGTCCTATCCCTAATCACAGCATAAAATAACAGCAGCAAATTTGGGGGGGGGGGCAGTGTTGTTATTTTATGCTCTTTGGAAGCTGTTTGGCTTAAATTTTAATCTAAGTTTTGATGCATATTACTTCTGTGCATTTGTTTCTGTACATTTCCATTTCTTCATTGGTAAAATATCAGGGAATATATCTAACACTGATTGAGGGTTGCAATGCACAAAAAAATATGCTAAGGCATAAAATATCATAACAACTAAATCATGTTGTTACTATTTTCCCTATTGTGCAAATGAAGCAATAGACTAATTGAAGTTAAGTAACTTGCTCATTGTCACTAAGCAAGTAAGTGGTAGAGCTGAAATGCAAACACTGGCAGTTGGTCTTCAGTATTTGTTGAATACTGTTACACATTGTGATGTCCTGAAGATAGTAATACCAGTCTTCCAGAGTTCTTGTTAGGGCTAAATGAATACTGGATGCCAAGTACCTACCACAATGCCAAAAACAAAGCAGAAAATAAGACACTACCAATAATGGAATAAAAAAATAGCTCCAAATGCCTTTTTGAGGTAACCCATATGGGATCGCTTTGGAGATGACAGCCCTTCATGATTCTGTAGTTAAAGCTCTCACTTGGGGCGCCTGGGTGGCTCAGTGGGTTAAGCGGCCGACTTCGGCTCAGGTCATGATCTCGCGGTCCGTGAGTTCGAGCCCCACGTAGGGCTCTGTGCTGACAGCTCAGAGCCTGGAGCCTGTTTCAGATTCTGTGTCTCCCTCTCTCTGACCCTCCCCCGTTCATGCTCTGTCTCTCCCTGTCTCAAAAATAAATAAAACGTTAAAAAAAAATTTTTTTTTTAAAAAATAAAGCTCTCACTTGACTAGAAAAATCTACCAACCTGATATATACTGAGTAATAGTTTGTAAATCAGGGGATGACAGTGAGATAATAGTGCATTCATGTTATACTCCTGATAATCTGGGATAGCAGCCGTTGCTGATTTTTTTTATTCAATAATTCTTGTACAAGAAGTATTTCTTCTCAAGAAGAAGAATCAACCAGGCTGAAAAATGCTTTTTCAAAAAGCATTTGACAAAATTCAACGCCATTCATGGCAAATAACTCTCAGCAAAGTAGGAATGGAAGACAACTTCCTTAAATCTGATGAAGGGCATTTAGGAAAAAAACCTTCAGTTACCATGATATATTATGGTGAAAGGCTGAATGCTTTCCTACAGAGTGGACAAGAAAAGTTCACTCTCACCACTGCTATTCCACATTATATTGAAGGTCCTAGCCAGTATGTGTAAGTAAGTAAGTAAGTAAGTAAGTAAGTAAGTAAGTAAGTAAGTAAATAAATAAATAAATAAATAAATATAAATAAATAAAGTATATATTGAAAACTAGAAAATAAAACTATCTCTATTTTCAAATTATAAGACTGTCTACCTAGAAAATCCTAGGGAGTCTACCCAAAAAGCCACTGCAACTTATCAGTGAGTTTAGCAAAGTTACAAGATACAAGCTCAATATAATGAAAACCCTATGTATTTCCTCATATAGCAATGAACATTGGAAAGCAAAATTTTAACACTGCCATCTTTTCTCCCTTAGTATGGAGAAAGCTGGAAAGAGTATCACTTTCATCTAACTGTGAAGAAAGCCATTTAGTCAATAAAATTGTAACATTTCTCAAACCACAGCAGGCAAGCAGCCTGGAATCTAAGGAAAGACAGACATCTCCAAGGAGAGATACAGACACAGCACTGCTTTACCTAAGTCAGAGCCCTAGAGAAAAGACAAAGCCACTATAGAAGCAGGTCACAATATTTTGGCTAAAATTTTTAACAAATTGCTAAAGGTCAGCTGTGGCCAATGTGAGAGAATAGAATCCATGGGATCTCCAGACACAGGGAGAGTCTACATCCATTCCTAGTCACGGGGTGTTTGTAAAGGTTTGAAAATTCATACATTGAAGAGTTCTAATCCAATATGATTAGTGTCCTCATAAAAAAGAGAAATTCTGACAGAGATACACATAGAGGGAGGATGATGTGAAGGGGCATAGGGAGAAGATGGCCATCTATGAGTCAGGTAGAGGTCTGAAACAGATCCTTTCACAGCCATAAAAAAGAACCAATCCTGTCGATACCTTGATTTTGAACTTCTGGCCTGTGAGACAATAAATTCCTGTTAAGGTCTTCTGTCATGGCAGGCCTACTGAGCTAGTACAGTGTTCATGAGAAAAATGGGGATGGAGTGGGAAACCATGAGACAGCTTCCCTCAGTGGCACTAGCCAGGGGGAAGGAATAGATTTTCTCTTCTACTCACTATAGGAAAGGCCCAAGTCCCAGGCAGATCCTTGTCTCCTATCTCCCCTACAGAGCAAAAGTCCTAAGCAGTCAGGGCATAGGTGAAGACCCAGTGAGGCAAATGGAAGGAAGCAAAAGTAATCCTCTGCCTCTTGAAAGGGGACAAGAATCCATCCTGGATCCAGACTATTAGAAATACCCTAATGTTACCCACTGGGTAAAGGCTAGGTCACTGAAAAATCCCTATTCTCAAGTCCAAAAAACAGGGAATGCCTAAGGTCGAGGTTTCAACAAGACAAGACACAATGTCCCCATGACACATATCATCAGGCAGTATTTAACAAGTAACATGTAATAGTAGTCTAATTCAGGGGAAAAGGTACAAGACTGAGATAAAAGGTCTCATTCTTGATGGTCATACTGATAAGAAAAGTCTAAATTTGAGCAGAAGCATTGAGAGAAATTTTCCAACATCTAACCCCACCCTAAGCAAAAGATAGTACAAAGGAATTTGAAGCCAGTGATCAACTGAGAGGAACCAGAACAAACACAAACCAACAAAACACAAACCCAATTGACCTCTTGAGTAAATTAACTGAACTCCACACACTAACAGCCTAGCAGAAAAAGAGCTATGTCTATTTCCACACATAAACCTTCATCTGCTATTCTACATAGGATGTGTACCATTCAACCAAATGCTATGAGGCATATAAGAAAGTAAGAAAAAAATCCACGGTCAAGGCACAAAACAATCAACTAAATTAGACTCATGTAATAGTTGGAACTATCAGACAAGGAATTTAAGATTCCTTAAGGCAAGAGATGAAAAGTAACTTCACTTATAACGCCAGTGGTAAAGGTTAAAAATATGCATGAACATTTGGAGAATTTCAACAGAGAGAGGGACACTATAAGAAAGAATCAAATGGTATATTTAAAAAACAAACACATACAGTAACAGAAATGAATAATCCTTTGGAGGTTTCATCAGTCCTCTACACAACGGAGGAAAGAACCAGTGAACTTTAAGTTAGGTCAAAGAAACTGTTCCAAACCAGAATACAAATTAAAAAGAGTTAAAAAAAAAAAAAAAAAGAGCCTGCAAGAGCTTTAAGGCAATAACAAAAGTTCCAGTATACATGTAATTGGACTCCTCAATAAAAAAAAAAAAAAAAAAGAGAAAAAGAACAGGGAAGAAGAAACATTTGAAAAGACAATGGCAAAGATTTTCCAAAAATAATTATAGATGTCAAAGATCCAAGAAGCTCAGAGAACACCAAATAGGATATGAAAACTAAATAAGCAAACACCACATTCAGACTGCTAGACACCAAACATAATATGAAAATCTTGAAGGCACCAGAGGAAAAATGACATATTACATAAAAGGAAAAAATATATTAATTACAAAAGAGCTTCTTATCAAAAGCTATATAAACTAGAAGACAACAAAGGGACATTTTAAAAAAAATTTTTCTTAATGTTTATTTATTTTTGAGAGAGAGAGACAGAGTGAGCAGGGGAGGAGCAGAGAAAGAGGGAGACACAGAATTGGAAGCAGGCTCCAGGCTCTGAGCTGTCAGCACGGAGCCTGACATGGGGCTTGAACGCACGAACTGTGAGATCATGACCCGAGCCGAAGTCGGACGCTTAATCAACTGAGCCACCCAGGTGCCTTTTTAAGGCACCAAAAGAGAAAGAAAATTCTCAACTCAGCATTCTGTGCTTGGGGAAAAATATCCTTTAAATATGAATGAAACTAAAACAATGAGATACCACTACACAAAATTAAAATGACTAAAATCCAAAACACTGACAACACCAAATTCTGGTCAGGATGTGGCCCAACAGAAACTTCAATTTATTGCAGCAATTTATTTTGGATATAAAATAGTACAGCCACTTTGGAAGGTAGTTTGCCAGTTTCTTACAAAGCTAATCATAGTCTTACCATATGATTCAGCAATCAGGCTCACCGGTATTTACCCAAAGGAATTGAAAACATGTCCACACAAAATCCTGGACACTTATGTTTCTCATAGCTTTATTGGTAATTCCAAAAAGCAGGAAGCAACCAAGATGTGTTTCAAAAGGTAAATAAACAAACAGTGGTAAACACAAAATCTGTCAGACACCCAAATGTAAACCCCAAAACCATAAAATTTCTACAATGAAAAGAGAAAATATTTACGATCTTGGGTTAGGCAAAAACATCTTAGACAACACTAAATTCATGTTGTAATTCATTCATCCATTTAAAAACTTAATAAATTATGGAATTGGATTAGTCAAAATTTTAGACTTCTTTAAAAAGGCATAGTTAAGAGAATGAACAGGCAAGCCACAGACCAAGAGAAAATATTTGCAGAAAATACATCTGAAAAAGTACTTGCTTCCAGAATACATAACCAAATATATAAAGAATTCTCAAAACTGAAAAAGGTAAACACAACAGAAAAATTATAGAAGATATGAACAGACACTTCACTAAAGAAGATATAAGACAGCAAATAAATCTCTAAATGTGCCCAACATTATTAGTCATGAAAATGCAAATTAAAAACATAATGAGTCGCCTCACACCTGCCAAAATGGCTATTATCAAAAGGACCAGAAATATCAAACAAGGATATGGAGAAAAGATAATGCTCGTGCATTGTTGGTGGAAGTATAAATTGGTGCAGTCACTATGTAAAACACTACAGAGGTTCTTCAAAAAATTATAAATAGAACTCTAGAGATTCCAGGAATTCTACTTCTGGGTATTTATGCAAATAAGAGGAAAACACTAACTCAGATCTCTGCATCTCCATGTTCACTGCAGCATTATTTACAATAGCCAAGACATGAAAGTGACTTAAGACCCCATGGTTGGATGAATGGGTAATATTTTATACATAAAGGAATATTATTTGGCCACAAAAAAGAAAGAAATCTTGCCATTTGCCACAAAATGGATGTAACTTCAGAGCGTTATGCTAAGTAAAATAAGTCAGAGAGACAAATATTATATGATCTCACGTATATATGGAATCTCAGAAACAATCAATCAATCAAAAAATAAACTCATAGATACAGAGAACAAACTGGTGGCTGCCAAAGGTGGAAAACGGAGGATAGAAGAAATGGGTGAAGGTGGTCAAAATGTATAAACTTCCAGTTACAAAATAAATATCTGTACAGCATGGTGACTGTAGTTAATAACACTATACTGATATTTTAAAGCTGCTTAGAGAATAGATCTTAGAAGTTCTCATCTCAAGAAGAAATAAATTTGTAACTCTGTTGTGAGGGATGTTAACTAGACAATGTGGTAATAATTTTGCGATATATGCATATATCAAATAATTAAGTTGCACACCTGAAATTAACATGTTGTATGTCAATTATAGCTCAATAAAATACAAAAACAAAAAATGTAATGAGTGGGGCGCCTGGGTGGCGCAGTCGGTTAAGCGTCCGACTTCAGCCAGGTCACGATCTCGCGGTCCGTGAGTTCGAGCCCCGCGTCAGGCTCTGGGCTGATGGCTCGGAGCCTGGAGCCTGTTTCCGATTCTGTGTCTCCCTCTCTCTCTGCCCCTCCCCCGTTCATGCTCTGTCTCTCTCTGTCCCAAAAATAAATTTAAAAAAAAAAAAAAAAAAAAACGTTGAAAAAAAAAAATGTAATGAGATAAAATACGAAGTGCTGCCAAATATGTACTTGGGACTCTCATAAATTGCTAATGGAAATGCAAACTGTGGAGAAGTTTGGCAATCTAATAAATTAAACACACACATACAATATGACTATTTAGTCCCACTCCTATGTATTTATTCATGAGAAATGAAAATGTAGGGGCACCTAGTTGGCTCAATTGGTGGAGTATGTGACTCTTGATCTCAGGGTTGTAAGTCAAATTCCATGTTGGGTATAGAGATTACTTAAAAATAAAATCTTCAAAAAAAAAAAAGGAAATGAAAACTTGAGCTCACACAAAAAATGAGACATGAATGTTTAGTAGTTTTTGTCCATAATCCCCTACCCTACAAACAACTGATATATCTACCAATGAATAAATAATCAACTGTGGACTGCCACAATGGAATGCCACTCATCAATAAAATGGATGAAGTACTGATTCACACATCATAAATAAATCTTTTTTTAATTTATTTTTTTTATGTAGTTAACATACAGTGTTATATTAGTTTCAGGTGTACAAAATAGTGATTCAACAGTTCCATATGTTACTCAGTGCTCATCAAGAGGAGTATACTCTTAATCCCTTTTACCTATTTCATCCATCCCCTGACCCATCTCCCTTCTAGTAACTATCTGTTTGTTCTCTATAGTTGAGTCTGTTTTTTAGTTTATTTCTCCTTTTCTCCCCTTTTTTCATTTGTTTTGTTTCTTAAATTCCACATATGAGTGAAATCTTTTGGTATTTGTCTTTGTCTGACAGGCCTATTTCACTTAGCATTATACTTTCTATAGATCCATCCATGTTTTTGCAAATGGCAAAATCTCATTCTTTTTATAGCTGAATAATATTCCATCATATAAAGGCCACATCTTCTTTACCCATTCTTCTATTGATAGACACTGGCTGCTTCCATAGTTTGGCTATTGTAAATAATACTGAAATAAATAATAGAGGTGTTTTTGTTTTGTATAGTGTGATCTGAATCATAGGGAATTCTGTTTTTAACTTTTTGAGGAACCTCCCAACATGGATAAATCTTAATGCATTTTGCTAAGTGAAAGATCCAAAGATCATGAGGGAAATGTGGAGGAGAGTAAAGCTGTTACATATCTTAAATGTGATGGTAATTACATGACTAAGCATTTTGTCAAAATTCAGAACTCTAAACTAAAAATAGAATTTTACTTTTAAGTCTTCTCCAACTAAATCTTCTCTATCTAGTTAAATTACTTTTTTTTCCTCTCAAGTTCTTCCAAATCAAAGCATTTCCATGCTCTACTTGTACTTTTATAGGACTGTAATTAAACATCTGAGAATGATGGATGCCATTTGAAGTATTGTGCAAATAGAGAATTATTAGAAAATAATTCGTTGGTTCATTCTCACACACACACAAAAAAAAACACTCAAAGAAAGCAATCTATTAAAATGATCAACACAGCAATCATGTGACCAAGGAGCCCATAAGTTAATTAAAGTTCATTCATTCTACTAGCCCATCTGATGAGGAAGAAGCTGAATAAATTGAACATAGTCAAAGATTTTTGTATCCAATTTTCCTTCCAAATAAATTTTACATGTATAGATATAGAATTTTTTCATATGCTTATAGAAGATTTAATAACTTGGAAAATGTACCAAAATAACACTTATGAAGACATTTTAACAAAACTCCCCAATCAGACTTTTTTTTTTAACCTTGCATTTATCAGTTTTAATGAAAATAAACAAAACTGCTTATTTAGAATACAAAAGTAAAATGGCTTTTTTAAAACTTGTAAACTACTCAGGATTATTATAAGCAGATACACAGTAAAATAAGTGTACAAAATGAAACTTAATGTATTTATATATATTTTAGAGCAGTACCACATAGTAAGCACAATATAAGTGTGTGTTGTTTATTATTATCATTATTATTATTACTAACACTCTTTCCACCCTAGGACCGATATTATAAATAGTCCACCTGTGATAAAAAAAAATTCTTCAAAACCGAAGTTGCATTTTAGTGGAATTTGGAATGTGTTTCTAAGTCCCCTTATTCTAGTTGACTTTTTGGCCTTCTATAAGGACACTAATGAGCCCTTACTGAAATATTTTTTGGGGGTCCAAGCCAGTTAAAATGGCAAAGTGTATTAAAATGGCCTGGATTTCTAGGCAAGATAGTTTCAGTTGGTTTTCAGTTGTATGGTATGTCACATTTTGTTGTTTTTTATTTTTTTTTTATTTTTTTTTTATTTTTTTTTTTTAATTTTTTTTTTATTTATTTTTTAATATATGAAATTTACTGTCAAATTGGTTTCCATACAACACCCAGTGCTCATCCCAAAAGGTGCCCTCCTCAATACCCATCACCCACCCTGCCCTCCCTCCCACCCCCCATCAACCCTCAGTTTGTTCTCAGTTTTTAACAGTCTCTTATGCTTTGGCTCTCTCCCACTCTAACCTCTTTTTTTTTTTTTTCCCTTCCCCTCCCCCATGGGTTTCTGTTACGTTTCTCAGGATCCACATAAGAGTGAAACCATATGGTATCTGTCTTTCTCTGTATGGCTTATTTCACTTAGCATCACACTCTCCAGTTCCATCCACGTTGCTACAAAAGGCCATATTTCATTCTTTCTCATTGCCACGTAGTATTCCATTGTGTATATAAACCACAATTTCTTTATCCATTCATCAGTTGATGGACATTTAGGCTCTTTCCATAATTTGGCGATTGTTGAGAGTGCTGCTATAAACATTGGGGTACAAGTGCCCCTATGCATCAGTACTCCTGTATCCCTTGGATAAATTCCTAGCAGTGCTATTGCTGGGTCATAGGGTAGGTCTATTTTTAATTTTCTGAGGAACCTCCACACTGCTTTCCAGAGCGGCTGCACCAATTTGCATTCCCACCAACAGTGCAAGAGGGTTCCCGTCTCTCCACATCCTCTCCAGCATCTATAGTCTCCTGATTTCTTCATTTTGGCCACTCTGACTGGTGTGAGGTGGTATCTGAGTGTGGTTTTGATTTGTATTTCCCTGATGAGGAGCGACGTTGAACATCTTTTCATGTGCCTGTTGGCCATCCGGATGTCTTCTTAGAGAAGTGTCTATTCATGTTTTCTGCCCATTTCTTCACTGGGTTATTTGTTTTTCGGGTGTGGAGTTTGATGAGCTCTTTATAGATTTTGGATACTAGCCCTTTGTCCGATGTGTCATTTGCAAATATCTTTTCCCATTCCGTTGGTTGCCTTTTAGTTTTGTTGGTTGTTTCCTTTGCTGTGCAGAAGCTTTTTATCTTCATAAGGTCCTAGTAATTCACTTTTGCTTTTAATTCCCTTGCCTTTGGGGATGTGCCGAGTAAGAGATTGCTACGGCTGAGGTCAGAGAGGTCTTTTCCTGCTTTCTCCTCTAAGGTTTTGATGGTTTCCTGTCTCACATTCAGGTCCTTTATCCATTTTGAGTTTATTTTTGTGAATGGTGTGAGAAAGTGGTCTAGTTTCAACCTTCTGCATGTTGCTGTCCAGTTCTCCCAGCACCATTTGTTAAAGAGACTGTCTTTTTTCCATTGGATGTTCTTTCCTGCTTTGTCAAAAATGAGTTGGCCATACGTTTGTGGGTCTAGTTCTGGGGTTTCTATTCGATTCCATTGGTCTATGTGTCTGTTTTTATGCCAATACCATGCTGTCTTGATGATGACAGCTTTGTAGTAGAGGCTAAAGTCTGGGATTGTGATGCCTCCTGCTTTGGTCTTCTTCTTCAAAATTACTTTGGCTATTCGGGGCCTTTTGTGGTTCCATATGAATTTTAGGATTGCTTGTTCTAGTTTCGAGAAGAATGCTGGTGCAATTTTGATTGGGATTGCATTGAATGTGTAGATAGCTTTGGGTAGTATTGACATTTTGACAATATTTATTCTTCCAATCCATGAGCAGGGAATGTCTTTCCATTTCTTTATATCTTCTTCAATTACCTGCATAAGCTTTCTATAGTTTTCAGCATACAGATCTTTTACATCTTTGGTTAGATTTATTCCTAGGTATTTTATGCTTCTTGGTGCAATTGTGAATGGGATCAGTTTCTTTATTTGTCTTTCTGTTGCTTCATTGTTAGTGTATAAGAATGCAACTGATTTCTGTACATTGATTTTGTATCCGGCAACTTTGCTGAATTCATGTATCAGTTCTAGCAGACTTTTGGTGGAGTCTATCGGATTTTCCATGTATAATATCATGTCATCTGCAAAAAGCGAAAGCTTGACTTCATCTTTGCCAATTTGGATGCCTTTGATTTCCTTTTGTTGTCTGATTGCTGATGCTAGAACTTCCAGCACTATATTAAACAGCAGCGGTGAGAGTGGGCATCCCTGTCGTGTTCCTGATCTCAGGGAAAAAGCTCTCAGTTTTTCCCCATTGAGGATGATGTTAGCTGTGGGCTTTTCATAAATGGCTTTTATGATCTTTAAGTATGTTCCTTCTATCCTGACTTTCTCAAGGGTTTTTATTAAGAAAGGGTGCTGGATTTTGTCAAAGGCCTTTTCTGCATCGCCCAATCAGACTTTTTAAACCTTATGAGTATGATTTAGGATGCTAGCAGTAGATAAAATTATTTTTCATCACCAATTTAGAATATTTGATTACTAATTTACATAGGCAAGGCATCAGAACATAATGAATGTATAAGTCACCTTTGAGAGAGAGCCTTTCCAGAATTGAAAGCGATTCCCTTGTTGCCTTCAGCCCAAGAATACTAATGATTCAAATACATTTCTGTACTATCAAACGAAAGCACCATAAAGTACTAATATGCCAGGAAGTTAGATGTTGGCTAATACAAAAACATGGGGGTAGGTGAAGCAATCTTTTATTATTTGATTTTGAAGTACCACTTTACCCGCCAACTCTGAGTGATTTATTACAAGATGGTTAAGACTAGGTACTGACATCTCAAAGGAACTATTTTGATTTATGACAATCCATACAAAATCACAACTGTCTTGTTTAAACTTATTCTAAGTTGCAGCCCATGTTTGAGTACAGAAAAAGAATTTAAAAGTTTGCCGCAAATAATTCAAAATTTCCATCAAAGTTTGGATTCACCCTGAGTTTCCTTCTTGTTTTTCTCCTGAAGGCTAGTATGCTCATTCCTACACAGTACATTCTCAGACTACAAAGTGAAAGTGGTAGTTGAGGTCATGGTATGCTTGGCTTCTAAACCAAGCATGTTCAGCAGACTATTGTCGCCAAATACAGTCCTTTTTCTAACATATCAATCTCTAACAAACAGAAAAAAAGTGGCATTTTAATAAGAAATACATTAAATTTTATCATTCTAAACATTTCTTATACAGAGGAGTGACCGAAACATTGAAATAAACATTTGAATACTTAAATTCTGCTAATAAATGTCTCTAGATTGATGGATATATGATAGTATGGACTATTAACCAAATAAGATAGCTTTCAGACCTACCTCATTGGAAGTATGTGATCTTGTAAGGCAATGCAGGCAAATTGCCTGGAGAAATGTGCCAGCTATTTCAGGGCCACAAAACAGGTAATTTGAGATTTGAAAACTAGCTGATTTTTCTGAATGTTGTTGTAGTTTGAATACTAGGTGGATATTCTTGCTTCCTATAGTTGCAGGGTTTAATTTGTTTCTGCTTTCCCTTTATCATTTATAAAGCCTTTTTAGACAGTCTCACATTATCTCATTTTTGTTCTACAAACCAAGGGATTTTTGTCACATCAGCACTAAATGTTTGAAGGGAGGTGGGCCAGGTGGCAGGCAGTATTTCCTGCTAACTACTGTGGTGACGACATCTCACATCTTTTCCATCTGACTTTCCCACTCTGAAGATTTTTTTTCTACCATGCTCCAGGTATTAGTAATATTAAAGGAGGCAAGCTTTCCTTTTTAGAACATTAAACCGAAAATTTTTATTCTAAAATTGTTCATTAGTAATGGTAAAGAGCTGGTAAATGATTTTGGGGAACATAAAGTAAAACAAAAAATGAAATCGTATTTGATCTGGCAGAACATCCCAAATTTTCACAAACCCAAAGACACTTTGTTACTTGCAACTCTCACTTTGTGTTAATTTAACATTTCTCCTATGAGCTCAGCCCTTGATCTCAACCTTTATACCTCTGTAAGGCAGTTCTATAGTTTAGAATGTATTTATCATATACTAGTAGCTCATGTGAATTGATGACCATTAAAAGGAATATTCTTTATTGAAATCAAGACAATTTCCCACAGTTGAATAGGTAAACTTCAGAGGGTCCTCTAATTTAATTGTTTGGGGTTTTGTCATCATTGGGTTTTGTGTGTGTGTGTTTTGTTTTGTTTTTTGTTTTTGTAGATGTGTGTGCTTTTGCAAGTAGGAGCCATGTAATTATCATTCCTCTTGAGTTTTCTTGGGCCTATAAATGTGAAACTTGCCACCCCTCTCATTTATTCCTCAGTGGGGGAATTCCACTAGTCTGACACTAGCCCAGAGAAGAGCAGTGTTATTTTGAAAGCCTCACAACTTTTTGGCAGTTTTTAAGAGCTTCACACATTTCATTCTACAATTTCACAAGAACAGAAAAGACAAAGAAGTTGTTCTGTAGGACACACACTCTCCTGCCACGGGTAAAATCAAGATCACATGGCTTCTTTCCCCTGATCATATATTGACGGATGCACATTACCTGTTTCTGGCTACTGAACTAGAATTTCTCCACAACACGACCGGGTATTTCCCATAGTCCAGGCGGGCCTCATATTTCTAATGGGCCTTCACACCTCCAAGAGCCGCATGTCTGCATGACATGATGTCTCAGCTGGAATTTAACTTCTATTATTACTATCTTGTTTTGTGACCTTTGGCAAGTCTCTTAACCTTTCTGAGAATCTCTTAACATTTCTTGAGTTCCAGGCTTTGAAAAGTGTGGATAACAATAGACATAGTGCTTGCCTTTCTGAGGTAGCATGAGGATTAATTAGCTCATGTTTGTTAAGAGCTATATAAATGCTAAGTATTATGATTATTCTCTGCTCATGTTAGCATTACAAAATGTCAGTGTGTTGAGTGGGAGAAGATGGGGTTATAGGGCCCTGGTGGAGTAGGTCTCCTCTGTAAGTCCCCCTCTCTGATGAAATTACTAGAACTATGATTAGTTACCGTGATTAATGGCTTCATGATTACCAGGAGATAGCAATTAGCTCATTTGAAATGATATATGCAACTATAACTCACATTTTTATATGGACCGGAAAACTCAGGGAGGGTCCCACAGGATAATCTGCAAATCAGTGAGTTTTACAGTAGAGTGTGATTCCTCTGTGGAGTCCATACCTGACTGCTTACAGTTAAACTTGCTCTGCATAGGACCAAGACAACATCAGACCCCCCCCAAAGAGAACTGGGTCATACTACTAACTGATTGTTTATGTTCAAATAGTGAGGCTGGCTAGTGGCTCTAGGCCCATTAATCACCCATAGTGTAATGCTCTCTTCCTTAAACCTGAGTGTTGAACAGTAAGCAGACAGTTTTAAACAAATAAATGTATAAATAAATGTACAAATCCAAGGGGGCTTTTGAGTCAATAATTCCACCAGGATGCATAAAAATAATTGACTGATGAGTCTTCTGTTCCCTCCACCACTGCATATAGTTTAGTATTTACTATCTAGATACTTGGAAGTATAAATAGAGCTAGTATGTGGAATGCATACATATTTTCAAGGTAGTGAATTCTTAGTTTAAAGGAAAATATTTTATCACTTATATTTGGATCAAAGTAATAATTTGTTAATGGATATCACAGGGCCTGCATATAGACTCTAGTGTTAATACACTTTGTTAGGAGTATATATTACATTATTGGCATCCCAGAACAAATGGTTCCCAATCCTGGTAGGCTGTTGAAAGTCATGGATATTTTTCTCTAATCTATCTGAATTCAGTACTTGTGAGTCACGAATACAAACTTCTCACTTCTTTTTAATAAGAAAATAATTCTCTCAACACCCCACCACCACTACCAGCAGCAAAAGAGAGTAGGAGAAGAAATTTGCATGGAGGTTCATCCAGAGAAGAGGAGGGGATTAAGAAACCTTGTGTATAATCTCATCTGTGCTTTCTCATACAGGGCTAATTCCCCATCCCATTGAGGAAATTGAGGCAGATGATCAGACATCTTCAAATGTTCACATGAAAATCGTCTATATGGCCATTCAGAGCTGGATGACAGATATGAATAAATTTCTGCAGAGACTAGTACGCTCTGATGCAGCCTTACATTCCGTAACACTTTTACCTTAACATCAAAATTGTATTAGTAATTGACACTAACCTGTATAAAACACCAGAGTAATAGCCATTGGTTAGCATATAGAGATAGGGAATGCCCTAATAAATGCACATTAATAAGAATCCAGTGTGAGTCTAGCGAGAAAAAAGAATCTACCCCAGACTGAAAAGTAACAGCATTAGCCAAAATTTCACATAACTATTTAAAAGTCGAAGACTTGGGGCGCCTGGGTGGCTCAGTCGGTTGGGCGGCCGACTTCGGCTCAGGTCATGATCTCGTGGTCCGTGAGTTCCAGCCCCGCGTCGGGCTCTGTGCTGATGGCTCAGGGCCTGGAGCCTGTTTCAGATTCTGTGTCTCCCTCTCTCTGACCCTCCCCCGTTCATGCTCTGTCTCTCTCTGTCTCAAAAATAAATAAACGTTAAAAAAAATTTTTTTTTAAATAAAAATAAAAAAAAATAAAAATAAAAAAAAATAAAAGTCGAAGACTTACTCTCAGTTTGGACAAATGTTTCTCTCATACATGTACTTAAATGTCTCCCCACTACCCTCCAAAAAAAAGAATGGTGTCTGTCTTTCTCTTTTTCCCCTACAGACTGTCAAATTATTATAAAAGAGCATTTTACATAGGAGAGTATGGTACATCAATTGAAATACAATTGTATCATCATTTCAAGCTCAATAGGTACAAAATACATCTCTTACTTGGCAATTCCCATATTCTTGTCAGGAAATAGACACAAATCAACTGTAAAGGTTGTATTTATTCATACCTAAGAAAGGTTTTCTTGTCAATAACTGTGTATGGATTTTCCCCTACTGATTTAAACAAAAGGAAGATCCACAATGTTTTCGTAATTTATTCTTGTCTTCATTTGTATCTCTACAGAAGTAGAGTTAATATTATATGATGCCAATATATTTTGAGCAGCGTAATACCCTCAGTACAGCTATGACCTTTTCCCCTGTAATTAGTTCCAACTGAAATTAGATTCAGTAAAAGCATCGCTCCAATTAGAGCTAAATCAAAACAAAACTTAGGGCTTGATTTCACATAGCAAAATTGTTGAGGGGGGATAAAAGGGTGGAGGAAGAGGGGATCTTCTTCAAATTTAGTTCAGCAGATTGAACCAGATGATAAATCTCTTGAACTCTAGAGAAAATATGCATTTATTTCCATACTGGCCTATGTTAATATTTTCTGTGATTCATTGGGATTTTGTAGTCTCACCTCAGTTGACCAGCTTTCCAAAACTCTGCAAACAGCAAATAAAAACTCTTCACAGTTCTGATCTTGGAAAAGATCTATTTTCTCTAGGAGAAGGAAAAAGAGAACTCTCCCAGCTTCTTTGGGGGATAACATCATAAAACAGAAAGCCAAGATTATAAGGATTACTGGAAAGCATTTACTGCTTGTCTCATTCTGAAGAACTCTACATAATTTCCTACCATGCAAGTCTAAAACGTAGGACAATTTCTTTTTTTTTCTTTTTTTTAAATATGAAATTTATTGTCAGATTGGTTTCCATACAACACCCAGTGCTCATCCCAACAGGTGCCCTCCTCAATACCCATCACCCACTCTCCCCTCCCTCCCACCCCCCCATCAACCCTCAGTTTGTTCTCAGTTTTTAAGATACTCTTATGGTTTGGCTCCCTCCCTCTCTAACCTTTTTTTTTTCCTTCCCCTCCCCCATGGGTTTCTGTTAAGTTTCTCAGGATCCACATAAGAGTGAAAACATATGGTATCTGTCTTTCTCTGTATGGCTTATTTCACTTAGCATCACACTCTCCAGTTCCATCCACGTTGCTAAAAAGGGCCATATTTCATTCTTTCTCATTGCCACATAGTACTCCATTGTGTATATAAACCACAATTTCTTTATCCATTCATCAGTTGATGGACATTTAGGCTTTTTCCATAATTTGGCTATTGTTGAGAGTGCTGCTATAAACATTGGGGTACAAGTGCCCCTATGCATCAGCCCTCCTGTATCCCTTGGGTAAATCCATAGCAGTACTATTGCTGGGTCATAGGGTAGATCTATTTTTAATTTTTTGAGGAACCTCCACACTGTTTTCCAGAGAGGCTGCACCAGTTTGCATTCCCACCAACAGTGTAAGAGGGTTCCCATTTTAGGAGAATTTCTTTCTAAGTCCAGCTTCCTTATCTGTAAAACACACATACAGACAAGCAGGCCAATAAGCAAAAAGGAGAGCAAAACTAAATCCTAATTCATGAGATATATTATAAATATGAATTATATTTCTTCCCTTTCTCTTATCAAGTTGGTGTTGAGGCATGAAGCATCAAAGTGCATGGCCTAACCAGAATAGAGTCCTCTGAAAACACAGTAGTGGAAACATTAGTCTCCAAAAATAAGGTTGAGACTAAATTATTAGAAGCTTCAAAGTCCAGGTTAAGAAGCTGTGGCAACTTTAAGGATATGCCTCACAGACATACAGGAACAGACAATTCTTCCAGATATGAATTTGCCTTTCATTCACAGAAATCTATTCCAACAACCACTATCTGAGAGCTTATAGGATTCCTGAACCACAAGCATGAAATTCCATACAGCCCAGTATCCAAACAGGGGACCTACTTTAGAGCAAAAGAAGTGTAGGAGTGGGCCCATGACTGTGAGATTTACTAGTCACACCACATACTCCACCATCCAAAAACAGCCAGTTAGCTTCACAGAACACTAAAACAGCTTCTAAAGGCACAGATATAGTGCCAGCTTGGAAGAAACACTCTAAAAGGATAGGGTATCATCCTTCAGCACATAACATACTTATTAAATCAGAGATCACTATGTGATGCTGTCTCCCCAATAGGAAAAATATATGGGTTTGGGAATAAAACAGTGGGAGCAGAAGAGGCCCCACTTACCATCTCTTCCAATGAGCCACAGGGGGACTTTGTGCTTCCTGCCCCATAATTCTGGGCTCTGAAATGTTGGAGGTATTGGTTCCAAGAGGGGGCATACTATTATGAGCAGATACCATCAAGGTTAATTCTATTGAACTACCAGATACAGCTGCCTCCAGGGCCCTTTAGATTCCTTGTGTCCAGAGCGCAGCAGATGAAAAGAGTAGTCACCGTACTGGCAGGGGTACTATACCTTTATCAGCAGGAAATGTAAGGCTACTTTTATACAATAGGGGCTGGGAGAAATATATACTGAACCTCAGATCAGGCACCCTGGGTGCCTCATAGTACTCTCATGCCTCAGAATAACAATAAGCACATGTGTAACATGCTTAACTGAGAGAGTTATAATTATCTAATGTTCAGATCATTCAGTATGAAGTTTTGGTTACACTACCAGATGAGCCAAGGTGACAGCTCAGAGTGAAGAGCACTTAGAATGCATAATGGAGGAGGAGAGAGCATACCAGTGGCAGTCCCAAGATCAGCTGCAGTAACAGGAACTATGTTATGGTTCATCTCAGTAGCCTCCTTCTTAATCAAATTCCTCACAAGAAGAAAGACCCCCAAAACCATGGAGGAGTTGTTTCCTGAAACTGAGTGAAAAGTAGAATGTATGGCACCAGGATGGACAGTGGCAATTATGAGAATGTTCTGTGTAGACCCCCTGTTACAAGACCTCCTATTACCATCTCAGAAAGGAAGAAAAACTCCAAGGACCTAAGTTTTAGAGGTCAACAGACCTCCATCTAGAAATCTGCCATTGCCCTGGCTCAGTGCCTACTTCTAGTCTCTCTTTTTCACAGTATAAATTATCAAAGAATGTGATTGATCCAACTTGGACTGCGTGTCTAAATCTAGCCTTGTTGTCTCTTCCCAACAAGGAAGCATTCTCTAACACAAAAGGCTGTCAGACTTAGCTCTAGAGAAGGCTTCCACTGCACAGACCCCATCTGCTAAGAAAATCAAAAGTAATAGCCTAAATTGATATGACAAATACACGCTCTACAATTTCTCTGATGCAAAAGAATCCACTGTCTTCAGAAGTAGCTGTTCCATCTGGGGATAGTTCTAAATATTTCTTTCTGTCCCTGGGTATTTTTGGAACTGCATGAGGCCACTGCCTCTTAAGGTAACACAGATGATATCTGCTGCCTCTCAGAATTTCAATAAGTGACCAGAAATCTGTAAGCTTTTGAGCTTTTGGAAATTTCATCATTTGATGTGATTTCGACCACTTTTTTCGCCATTCACTCCATGCCCCCTGCTCACCACTGCAAATGAAGAAAATAAAGAGTTGTGTTATTCTCCAATATCTGTTTAGGTTATTCACTTGCAAATGTTCCAATGTCAATGGATACTTTAGACAGAGCAAACCTTCATTTTACTTAAGTCAGTGAGGATGATGTAAAAGAGAGGTTGAGATTTGTCATTTTTTCTGCCTATATTTACATTTTGTTTTCTAACTCTCAAACTCTCCAGAATGCAATGTTTATTAGAATTCTGCATCTAAAAGATTTTTCAACGTTCAAAGCTTTTTATCTTCTGTTTTACAAATAAAATACATTTCTTCCTACATTGCAAAACACCACTTACAGTGAATCCTTTTGAGAAAGACATTAAAGTACTATTTCAGCTTTATCATAATGGAGCTCCATATGCAGATACCTAACACAGAGACATCCTTCCCTCCGGTCACTTGAAGAGTGTGTTCTAAGAAATTTCTTGAAATTGTGCTGCAAGTACTGATTTAAAAAAAAAAAAAAAAAAAGGAGCCTAACTATTAGCTATGAAAAAACTGAGATGTAGGCAGAAGGAAGGAATGCTTATGGAATCCATCTGAAAGCCAAACATTGGGCCTCCAAGGATGCTAACATATCTAAAATTCTCAACATACCCACAAGATGAACTTGATCCCCATTATTTCCAGGTTAGTAATGGGCTCAGGAAAGTTAAGCAACTTGCCAGCATATTAACCAATATACACAGTTCATATATTAAAGAGATGGAACTTGAAAGCACATCACCCTACCATCAAAGCACACAGTTTTCAAAAACATGGCAGAGTCCATTCTCTAGTTCTACCTCAACATTACTCTTTCTCCTCCCTTGACATTGAATATAAGAAGACATTTTAAAAGACAAATTTGACAGGACTTCACACTGAGTAGGCAATCACTGTGCCCTCACAGCATTGTCTGTGGGGACAATAAAGAAAAGAGAGAGAGAGAGAGAGAATAGAAAAATTGTAGTTTAAAACCCAACCAAATGAGTATAAAAGGATAGCAGCAATCAAAATTATCTAATGCCCTACCCTTATCCCTACCCCAATGTGTGTTAAAATAGAGAAGTTTATGTCTACATGGCAAGGAGAAGTAGAGTTTACTGAACAACATTATGTGCTTCGTGTTTTAGATGCTCTACCCTGTTTTATCCTAACAATCTTCTCATTCAGAGAATACAGTTCTCTGTAGTAAACTGAATTAGTAAACTGAAACCCAAAGACGGTTTAACAGTTAGTATCATACAGGTATAGGCTAAGAGAAGCTAATAGTGGCTTAGGCAAGTAAAGCATTGTTTCTCAGGTAATAGGAAGTCTGAGGTGGGCAGGTGAGGCTAAAACAAAGGGTCAACATTGTCATCCAGGACTCAGGCTCCCCCTGCCTGACACACCATCCCCAGCATGTGAGTTTTATCCTTATTCTTTCGACATGGCTGCTGGACCTCTGGACATTGTAAATACGTTCCAAACAGGAAGATAAAGAGCAGAGGATGAAAAGGGTCATACCAGCCAAATCTGCCCATTTTATTTTATTATAATCTTTTTTTTAATTTTGTATAATTTTGAGAGAGAGAAAGAATGCACGTGAGTGAGAGAGAAAGGGGGACAGGGAATCCAAAGTGGGCTCTATGCTGACAGCAGTGAGCCGATGTGGGGTTCAGACTTATGCACCATGAGATCATAACCTGAGCCCAAGCCAGATGCTCAACCCACTGAGACACCCAGGCACCCCATGCCCCATTTTATTAAAAGGACATTTTTTTCTGTAATCCCAACCCAAAGCTTAATCTTTTTCAGAACTCCTCACATAAGCACCTCTCTGTAAAGGAGCCAGTGTAATTGAGTATTCTAAACTTGAGTGCACCCCTCAATAAAATCAGGGCTAGTAAAGAGTTATTTATGAAGTGCTTAGAATAGGATCTGACATATGGTAAGTGCTATGTATTTAATAAAAGAAGAAATGAAGGAATTAAGTAATGAAAGGATGAAGAAATGGGACTGGATACTGAGTAAGCAAATAGAATAATTTAACATGGAGATAAATGACTTGTCAAAATGGCCCAGCTAACAAACCGTAGTGATATAATTCCATTCTGACATTTTCTGACTTCAAAGGACCTTTTTATTATTTTCTTTTCTTATTATTACCCAACAACATCCCCCAACTACATACACAGTTTTAAAATTCCAACGTGACTATGCCAGTGAATGTCATGTGATTTTCATTAGCGCTGCTTCAAATATTAGTATTAAAAGTGAAGAGCTCAGTTATAAGAAAATAGGTAGGCTAGTCTAACCAATTTTATTCTCTAGTGCTCTCCTTAGATTTTGATATGCCAGGCTGGAAAAAGATCAAAAGTAGCACTGGCAGTCACAGAAGCCCAACTTTGCCTTAAATTTAAGAATCCCAGACTATTCTTATAATTTTGCCACTTCACCTGGTGCCACTGATAAACTGGAAGTCAAAGAAGCACATGACTCCCCAGTAAATACAGACAAATTAGCACTTTACTGTAATGTGGGGGCTGCCTTTTATTAGCTAGGTTTCCAGTACTTCTGGTTATTAGCCCTTGGGATAGTGAGTGATCTTATTGTGTTATGTCAACTATTGACAGTGCATCCATGTATCAACACAGTTGGTAACCTCCTTTGTTTGATCTTAGAAGTCCTTAAATGTCAAATATCATCCTCCAAATACAGACACACCAGGTCGACTTGAGCTTATCCTGGATGACAGAAGAGAGACTCAAAGATCAGCCCTTATAAAAATTCATTACTGATGAATATTGAAATATTACTGGAAAATTAATCAGTATTATTAAACATCAAGAGATTAATGCCAGCTTGTTCTAGGGAAGACAGAATCAACCACTACAGAAGAACTATTAAAAGTGCTGATAGAAAATATTTAAATGTATATGTATAGAATGTGAAAATGACTAACTTTTCAAAGGTCAATCGAGCATAGAAAGCAAATGGAAAAGGTGAGTATGAAGGGTTTGGTATTATAGGGGATTGTCTGTGGCCCTTCTCAACAGTCATGTCACACCCACAGAGTTCTTATTGACTTTACCTGAAGTACCTCTTTACTAATCAAAGAAAGGGAGTTTGGCCTTTTACTTTAGCTGAGATCCACTGTGGATTCAGTGGATATTCACTGACTAGGATGAGACCTTAAGAACCCAATCAAATAATGAAATCCCATTCCTTCCCAAAAAGAAATTACTGTTTTCTTTTCATGTGGATATGATTTGTTTAAACCCCAATGACTATTAGGTTTCTGCTCACAGAAGACAAATATTTGCTAATTAAGGGTAAGAACAGATAGAACCAGAAGGTCAATCTGCTTATTCCTTGCTATAAATTATACAAAGAAGCATTTTTCTTCTGAAGTCTGTTTTACAAGACATTTAGAAATTCTTGTCTTCCATGCACACTGACACCATTACTATGCTTTAAACCACCTTCCTTTGTGAGAGTGTTACGTACTGTGAGTCCCATTATGAGAATAAGGAATGACTTCTGTCCTAGACAGTCTTGAACTATGTCACCCTGAATCCTGTGTAATCTCCAATTCACCTTTTAAAAAAAAATTTTTTTTTAATGTTTCTTTATTTTTGAGAGAGAGAGAGAGTGCAAGACACAGAATCTGAAGCAGACTCCAGGCTCTGAGCTGTCAGCACAGAGCCTGATGCAGGGCTCAAACTCACAAACTGTGAGATCATGACCTGAGCCAAAGTCAGATGTTTCACCGACTGAGCTACCCAGGTGCCCCTCCACTTCACCTTCTGAAATTAGACTCCCCAGGTTTGAATATGGGTTCTAGTACTCCTAGTATGGTCTGGAACAAGACCTTTCATCTTCTAAGTCAGTTTCCTCTTCTACAACATGATGATCTTGATAGTGTGCATGCCACAGACTTGTGGTTAGATTTAGATCATTCCTGTGAAGTGTTTAACATAACTCCTAGGTACCTAACAAATACCCAATATGTAATACCAGTTATTACTTAAAGCAAACCAAAGTGTACCGCTGTAGGTAGATGACATCAAATCTTATAAGGGATTTAGAGTAGAGACACATGTAATATTTTTCCCAGTCATTCTGTCCTTTCAAGAAATTAAGAAACCACCTAACTATATGTATACATTTATATAGAATCCCAATGTATCTTAATGCAAAACCCATTCTCCAAAACTCAATGGCTCACCATCTGATTAATGAATTAATTCTTTTCCTTTGCTTCTGGAAGAGTGACATAGTAGAAGGAATGCAGACCTATCATCTGAGTAGCAAGCATTATCTATTCTAAGATGAAAGGTAGGATCTTTAGGGAATGTCAGAACCCCCAGCTCATAAGCCTCAGTACATAAATGGATATGTATCAAGGTGCCTCTCATTTGCTTTAGTAAAACCTCCCTTGGAGAGACATTAATTAAAATATTTAAGGATCACAGCTGAGTCCACAATTTGAGTAGAAGCCAGATATTGAAAAAGGTCTCTCTTTCACTGTGTTATTTATTGTTGGTAGAAATATTCCAGCTGCTGCTCAGAATGCTAAAACAACACTTCAAAGATGTCATGCATTGAATCTCTCCCTGTCCCATGAGGACCAGAGGAATGAGTCATGATGTAAAATGGTTCCCCTGCAGACATTCTGGTACTACAAGAGTGGAATGAAGGGAAAGAGACATTCCAATCTCAAGCAATAAACTCAAAGTCTAAAAGGTCTCTAAGAATACAGTGGCCGGCTGGTACCAAATCCAAATTGTTGTGCCAACAAGCCAACATCTGTGACCTGTCTAAACATCATTGTGTCAAATGTATCAGTAAACTCTGATGAATAATTTCACTTCCAGAATGCTCTTCTAATAAAATGGTCAGAGTCGACACCTCTCTCACTCTCAAATCTCTATTCTATCTGCACTCAAATCTCTCTTTTAAACTTCACACAAAAAACTGTCTATTCTTTAGGAATTTATCACAGCTTTTAAACCTACTCCTCCCTACACTGGCCTAAGCACTTGGCATCACAATCTCCCCCCAGTGAACACCATCCTTGACTGCTTCCTCTTCCTTACTTGCTGAGTAAAACCATCGTGTCTTGTCAGTATTAATTAAAAAGAAAAAAAAAAAACTTTCTCTTTCTCCATTCTAATTCCCAATCTCCTACTGTCATCATCCATGCTTTACATTATGGAAATCATTCCCTAACTAGCTTCCTGTTCTACTTTACTCCCACCAATGCAATCTCCATAAAGTCGCCAGTAATTTGTCACAATGCATTTCTAATTATGTTGCCTCCCAATCCCACTGGCTAAAATATTTTAAAGATTGTCACTGCCTTCAGGACAAAGAACAAACTCCTTAGATTTTTGTACAAGTCTTTTTTTAATTTGGTCCCAACCTGTCTTCTAAAGGAACCTATTACTCCTCACACTCAAGGTTCTAGATACACTAAATGACTTGTAGTTTTTCTAAATTGTCATGTTTTTTCTTGCTCTAAGTATTTGCACTGGCTGTTCACTAAGAAGAGTGGCTCCTTCCCCAATACTTTCATTTATCTGGTTAATTCTTTTTTACCCTTCAGGTCTGAGTCTAAACACTGCCTCTTTCTTAAAGTTCTCTCTTTTAAAAAGAGAGTTAAAGTTCTCTTTTTAAAAAGTTCCAATTTTATCCAGTGTTTACTATATGCCCCCAGCACTTCTCACACAATTATGTAAATGCCTTTTTTTTTTCCTGTTCCTCCCTAGACTTCTTCTTTTCCAGGACTATTAAATTCAACAATTGTGGGGGCGCCTGGGTGGCGCAGTCGGTTAAGCGTCCGACTTCAGCCAGGTCACGATCTCGCGGTCCGTGAGTTCGAGCCCCGCGTCAGGCTCTGGGCTGATGGCTCAGAGCCTGGAGCCTGTTTCCGATTCTGTGTCTCCCTCTCTCTCTGCCCCTCCCCCGTTCATGCTCTGTCTCTCTCTGTCCCAAAAATAAATAAAAAAAAAAACGTTGAAAAAAAAGAAAAAAAAAAAAAAGAGTCTCTTCTTATGTTTTGGCTCTCTGCCACTCTAACCTCTTTTTTTTTTTTTTTCCTTCCCCTCCCCCATGGGTTTCTGTTAAGTTTCTCAGGATCCACATAAGAGTGAAAACATATGGTATCTGTCTTTCTCTGAATAAATTTTAAAAAATTTAAAAAAACTAATGTTTATAATTTTTTTCTAGTTTTCATTAATACACATTCAGTCCTTCTTGTCCCCATGGTAAAAAGAAAAAAAAAATTAACCTTTAAATGAGTCCTATACTGGGGCGCCTGGGTGGCGCAGTCGGTTAAGCGTCCGACTTCAGCCAGGTCACGATCTCGCGGTCCGTGAGTTCGAGCCCCGCGTCAGGCTCTGGGCTGATGGCTCAGAGCCTGGAGCCTGTTTCCGATTCTGTGTCTCCCTCTCTCTCTGCCCCTCCCCCGTTCATGCTCTGTCTCTCTCTGTCCCAAAAATAAATAAAAAACGTTGAAAAAAAAAATTTTTAATTCAACAATTGTGTTTGTTAAATTTTCAATGCATAAACATGGTCTTGCACATAGTAAGTACTCAATAAAGACTATTAAATAAATACCAAGATATTCATCAAGGTTCGATTACAAAACCAAAAAACTGGTAACTATGCAAAATGCCAAAATATGGAAATAGATAAATTAATTTGGGCACATCTATAAGGTAAAAAAAAAAAAAGCATTTTTCCTTTTCAAAATAAAAAAATTTTTAATTTTTCATAGATGGGAGTATAGAAATGATAAAATACTGAGTGAAAATCAAACAAAATCTGTGTTACCAGTATGATGTTATTCTGATAGATAACTAGGGTAGGTCCATAGGTAGGTAGGTATGTAGATCGATTGATCGATAGAGAATAGATACATAGATGAGTGATAGACTGGAAAACATACAAACATGATGACAGCTTTTATATATGCTTATTATGCTTTGAAGTATACTTCTAATTTCTTGTGATGAATCTAGGAAAGGGTAATAAAAGAGCAAAAACAGACTGCAGTGAATTCTGACTTCACCTGGGCCAGTATCTATCACCAAAGAAGTCACATTTGCAGATGTGAAGCATCACAGCTGGATTCTCAGGACAAAGCTAATGCTGAAAGTTAGATGGCTGGAATACACTGGGATCTGACACCAGTATCAAAGGCAGGAATGGAAACCAGAAAGCCAAGAGCAAGTCCAGAATGTGGGGCTCGATGAATGGCCAAGAGAAATTCCTAGAAGAGCTTCTAGGATCATAAATTACACCAGTAACAATCCGGTCTGGATCTGAGTGAGGCAACAATGCTAACGTAATGGGAGTAAATAGATCGATTTCTGGGAGCAGAGAGAAATCTGAGCTGCTAATTAGGAACTGAAGTCATCTTACATTACATAGATTAGATATGCATGGTCAGAATTAGGGTAATTATTTTGGGGCATGAGGCTGAATATAAGATACCTAGACTTATTTCAGTAAAACGCATACTGGACACCACTGGCTAATGGAAATTAATTCCTCGATATATCTTCTTCAAAATGTGCAAAAGACCCAGACAGGGACTAGAGCAGTTAGTGAAGGAATCATTTGATGTTTTAGAAGGCTGGGGAAACAAAAGGCAGAAGGCGGGTTAGCAATTCTATGATTATTCTTTGATAAAGACAATGTTCCAGAATTCTTTAGTAATTTTCAAAATGGAACTAAATAATAAATGTTCTCTTCGAAAAGAACAATTACCTATTTAAATTAAAGAGTGTTTTCTTATGAGGATTGCAATTAAAAATAGAGGGCAAGAGAAATTTGCCTTAGCCATTTGCCATCACCCCAGGGTTTGTTGATCAACTTTATGCTTCATTTATGTCTCCATAAATCATACCATGGAATTAAAAGTGTGTGGCTGACATGAATATTGCCCACTTTGCAAATGAAAGACAAGGAGCAAGAAAAACTATGCCAAAGCATGAAGCTATCATACAAAAATTCTTTACAATTATTATCTCTGCTTCCCAACAAAAGTGAGATTACTCTCTTGGTAGATGTCATAGAATTGAGGCTTTGAAATGGAGATGCCAAGCTGTAAATTACATTTCTGAATCAATTATGCTTCTATCAGAAAAGGCTATAAATAACATGCAGAATTACCAGATGTGTAATTTTTTGTTACACTTGAACATTTGGCGCGTTTAGAATGTCTAAGTGAGGGACTTGGGTTAATCTGTGAATTTCACGGATTCATCTGACAAGACAGCAGAAAAATGTGGGTGAGAATTATGATGACCTTCCTTCAAGGAGACTTATTGGAACAAGGTCGACTCAGGAATTTGCCTGTGTTTTAGTTTAAAGAGACTTGGATGGGAAATGGTCATGGAGCCCCCTTGGTGTTTACTGGCTGAATTCTCAAAAGAGTTGAGCAAAGGACACATTTGGTTTCAGATGGGTTACTGGGAGCAAAATATAATTCAATGATGAGACTTTCTTTTGAGAGCTTTACACTGATTTTATTTTGTCACCTTCTTGAGAAGTCTAAGTGAGAAACTGTTGGTTGGTTTGTTATGACCAGGCTCAGCATCCAAAACTTAAACATCCAACAGTGGATACACAAAAGGGCTGGAGTTTATGGAGCAGCCTCAGGCAGTGACCTTCCCAGGAATATCACTTATTCTTGGGTCTGTAACATTGTGGCATTTCTCCCCCTGTAGCAAGTTAAGCTTTTATTACTCTTATTTGTAGGTGAGCATTTGTGTTATTAAATTTAGAAGTTGTCAGTAATAGGACTGAGGGAAAAATATTTCTCTCCATTTAGGAGAATATAACACCCACCTTTTACTGAAAAAATGCTCAGGTCATGTAGGAGCTTCTTTGTTACTTAACTTCACTAGAGGAAATGTGGCTCCCTCTGAAGAGTTGGGTAATTACTGTGCAATCCAATAAATTTTTATTGGTCATGCCTAGAATTGACTACCATTTCTTAAAGCTAGCAAATGGAATTAATCTCTACGTTTTTGCCTTAACACAGCATAATAAAATGAACAAAGAGTATGAAATCGGCTGCAACCTGACAGATAAAATATATCTCAGATCATAGTGTTTAAAATGCCACACTATGATTCCAACCCAACTCAGTTTTCTTACCCTTAAAATGGGTACAATGGTATCTAAATTCCAGCATTATTTTTTAAGTTAAATTGGATAACACTAGCAAAATATTTAGCATAATTCTCTATCTATAATTGATTCTAGAGGAAATGATTCTCACTATCATTTAGAGAGAATTTTTTTCTTCTTCAATTTAATATGCCTCTCCCCACATTTCTTATCTGCACCTATAATCACCTGCTCCCAGGCAGAAGCCCTGCAGTTAAGAGCTCAAACTCAGTCTGGGTTTGGATCCTAATTCAGATACTCATCAGTTTCTTGAGCTTCAGCACGATATATATAACCCACCTCTGCCTTTATTTTCTCATCTATTAAATTGGGATAGTAATAGTAACCACCTCACAGAGATGATATTTTCCTTACCTAACGAATGTTTGTTGTCAAGCACAACTGAGATAAAACAGGAAAGGACTCAGAATACCGCCTGCCATATAACAGCACACAATAAGTGCTGCTTCTCCTATGAATATGTCTAATATCTGTTGAACCCACCCTCCCTCCTTTATTTTGTTGACTTCAAACTTCCATTTAATGTAAACTCTGTAATATGCAAGAAATGTATCTCCTTCTTCTAGTTAAAATAGTCATCATCAGCTTTTGAGTGATAGCATACAAAGTGGACAGATGACTGGACCTCAGAAGAATATTGGCAGATGTCAAATCTAATGCACTTACTGAAAGAAAAATCAGGCTCAGCTATCAACATGGAATGGACCCAAACCACATAAGGTATGAATACGAAGGCTAGTAGCAAATCCTCCACAAAAGTAAACAAGAGAAAAAAGGAGATAAAGAGGGGCCACAATCATTGGCATATGTGTGATTTCCTGGAGGGATGTTAAAGAACTGGAGGTTGGGGCACCTTGGTAGATCAGTGGGTAGAGCGTCTGATTTTGGCTCAGGTCATGATCTCACGGTTTGTGAGTTTGAGCCCCACATTGGGCTCTGTGTTGACAGCTCAGAGCCTGGAGCCTCCTTCGAATTCTGTGTCTCCCTCTCTCGCTGCCCCTCCCCCACTCGTGCTCTGTCTCTCTCTGTCTCTCAAAAATAAGGAAACGTAATAAAAAAATTTTTTAAAAAAGAACTGGATGGAGCTCACCCTTTTTTAAAATATAATTTATTGTCAAATTGGCTAACATACAGTATATAAAACGTGCTCTTGGTTTTTGGGGCAGATTCTGTGGTTCATTGCTTACACACAACACCCAGTGCTCATCCCAACAAGTGCCCTCCTCCATGCCCATCACCCATTTTCCCCTCTCCCCTACCCCCCCATCCACCCTCAGTTTGTTCTCTGTATTTAAGAGTCTCTTACAGTTTGCTTCCCTCTCGGTTTGTAACTATTTTCCCCCTTCCCTTCCCCCATGGTCTTCTGTTAAGTTTCCCAAGATCCACATATGAGTGGAAACATGATATCTGTCCTTCTTTGACTGACTTATTTCACTTAGCACAATACCTTCCAGTTCCATCCACATTGCTGCAAATGGCATGATTTCACTCATTCTCATTGCCAAGTATTCCATTGTATATATAAATCACAACTTCTTTATCCATTTATCAGTTGATGGACACTTAGGCTCTTTCCATAATTTGGCTATTGTTTAAAGAGCTGCTATAAACATTGGCATACATGTGCCCCTACGAATCAGCATGGAGTTCACCCTTTAAAAAGACCTCTTATTTTCTGATTTCCAATTATTAGAAAATAAGCAGCTGTGCATTTTTAGGAGGCTACTAATAAATAACTGCTTGTGAAGACCTGGAAACATGGTTTTCTTTGTTCTGATGGAGAGATGCATCCAAATGCAATGGCTATCTCCTCTACAAGTACAAGGGGACCCATGGTTTTGGCTTCACAATATCCAAAACTATAAACCTTCTGAATTATTTTTCTAAATACTGGGGAAGAAGTTGTCACATGAGACCTTGTTCATGCACCTGTCTTCATAACTGATCCATGAATATTTGTTAACTCAAGAGTCAACATTTCAACCAAATCCCAAAGATCCTGCAATATTCCAATGAACATTTTGCAAATGGTTACCCTCAGAACAAAAGGATGTTTTTTCCATTTAAGGATAATAATAGAGTAATA
Organism: Neofelis nebulosa; assembly: GCF_028018385.1. Classification (NCBI taxonomy): domain Eukaryota; kingdom Metazoa; phylum Chordata; class Mammalia; order Carnivora; family Felidae; genus Neofelis; species Neofelis nebulosa. The sequence continues at coordinate 36,131,160 of NC_080798.1, read as the reverse complement.
TCAAGCTTCTACACTGAGGTATAGTTGTCACATCCCATCACATTATACTGATAATTTGCACATTAAACAGTCTTATTTGTTTAAAACATGCTGTTTTGCTCCTATCTGAACAACAGCTTTTGGGGAACAGAAGGAGAAACATTAAAATCTTAGAGTTTACTCTTTAAAGCCTATAGTCATCAAATTTGAGTCACAGAAAGAAAATTGATGGAGTCAAATCTTTTCTTATGTCAACAGTGAAATGTGAGTAAATAAAAAGGAAAATTGAAGGATTCTACCAGTAAAATATATGATACAAGTTTAGGACAACTCATGCAAATTTAAAAAAAAAATTTTAACGTTTATTTATTTTTGAGACAGAGAGAGACACAGCATGAACGGGGGAGGGGCAGAGAGAGAGGGAGACACAGAATCAGAAACAGGCTCCAGGCTCCGAGCCATCAGCCCAGAGCCTGACGCGGGGCTCGAACTCGCGGACCGCGAGATCGTGACCTGAGCTGAAGTCGGACGCTTAACCAACTGAGCCACCCAGGCGCCCCCAACTCATGCAAATTTAAAACAAAAGTTGGATAGCACGGGAAAAACTATGTAAATTTGTAATTTAATACTTAGCCAAATATGGATAAATTGACTATGAAGTCAAAAACAATTATTCTCACAACTTGACCATATTTAAAGATATGGCCTAGGGGCGCCTGGGTGGCGCAGTCGGTTAAGCGTCCGACTTCAGCCAGGTCACGATCTCGCGGTCCGTGAGTTCGAGCCCCGCGTCAGGCTCTGGGCTGATGGCTCGGAGCCTGGAGCCTGTTTCCGATTCTGTGTCTCCCTCTCTCTCTGCCCCTCCCCCCGTTCATGCTCTGTCTCTCTCTGTCCCAAAAATAAAATAAAAAAATGTTGAAAAAAAAATTAAAAAAAAAAAAAAAGATATGGCCTATGCAGCATGGATAACACATGCTAGTCTATAATTTGAGTTAGTTTTTTGCTCTTATTTCTTTTATAGGATAAATAGTCCTAAATTGATTATAATCAGAAAATGAAAAGATTACCCTTCGTTGCTAAACTTATATGGATGTTTTTAAAAAATTCATTTAAAAAAAGATAGTTTGGGTAGTATGTGAGCATTTTTGGATGAATTCCAAAAAAAATTCCATTGTTGCTGAAAATCTCTGACCAATTGAGGAAATTGCATTAAAAAGTGATTTTGATAATTGACTTTATTCTCAGCATAGTTGCATATGAGATGGTATTCAGAGGAAGGAAAATGGACGTAAAAATTTGAAAATAGGAGCCAGTGACTGAAACACTGCAACGACCCTGGATCTAACTTTGATGAGGGACAGAAGTGAGGTAGCTGATGCCCTGATTCAGGCAATGTTACCAGAGAGTTCATTCCTGTGGGTTTTCAGATAAATAAATGTATGTGACCAAACACAACTGCATTCTCAATGTGAAGATGTGTTAATACCTTGTTTTTAAGATTATATCCAATATGTTTTCCTCTAAAATGTAGCTGGATGACAAAACTAACCCAAATTCCAGCTGACTGATTTATTCTGACTGGCCCATATTATAGAGTTCAAATTTAAAGAATTATGCTAGTAGCAGGCTACAGTTTTTTAGAATAATTCATTTGAGTTTTACAAGGCACTTTCACAAATGCCACACAGTGGGCTGTTTAATATGCACTTGTCTACCTATCATATTTTCTTGTAACAGAATCCTTGTGAGACAGGTAAACTTCTAAATGAAGCTCTGGACTCCTGTGGTAACATTCCCCTTCCCTACATTTCAAAGAAAGATGCCGGTCTGGATTGGCCAAACTCCAAGATAATATAACATGTCACAGATTGAGAGACTGGGAATGTCAAAAGAATGAAAAGATCAAGCATACCTACTGAAGACTATTTCTTCACCCATGTAGCTAATGGAAACAGGCCACAGGAATATTGGAAGCCACCAAGGGTATACAGCCAGGGCCACCACCATGCTGGCTTCAGGTCTGAACTATTTCCTCCTTTCTCCAGGCAGCATGCTCATACTTGAATGGCAAGAGATGAGGTATATATTTTGGCTATACCAAAGTATAGCAGTGTAACTGGTCTAGGCAAGAAGCGTCCAAATTTATGGTTAGAGCCAAACCTCCAACTGGTATTTCTACAGCCTACCTATACCAGAAATTCACAAGGAGAAAGGATTTCTAGAGAAGCTATCCTTCTGGTGGTTTCTATCACTAGAAGAATATGTCCAGATAATTTCCTGTCTCCATGAAGACAGAATTCCTAGGGTATTTCCTATAATTTCTTTTCTGAATAACAAGCAGGCTTGTGTCACATTGTTTATCTTCTTTGCATTTTATTCACCACATATTGTGATAGATGGCGTAAAGGACTTAAAGCAAGGTCACTGTCATTCTGTTCATGATAAAATTATTTGAACAACTGAGAGAATACACACTTACACTTACACAATCATGACTCACAGACTTTCTTATCCTTTCTTCATGTGGCTAAATTAGCCACACAAATCAGTTTTCAAAGCATTCAGAGACATCTACTCATCATTTCAAGGTTTTATGCACAATATTGGTATTACAAAGGAAAATGCCAAAGACCTTCTACTGAAATAATATGGGCAAATAACAAAATGCCATCTTGTGGAAATAGTTCAGACACAAAACAGATTCAAATAAACAAACATTTAACAACTTAAACAGTGACCAATTGATAATTTTAGTCAGTAGCTGGTAAAAAATTCTGGATTTGTGAAGGGTTCATTATTCCTTGACAAACAACTGCTCACCACAGTTTATATAAATATTTGAAAAGATACAGTGGGCACACTATCCTTTTAAAGGCATAAGAAATTTCTGATTTTCACTGAAATAACAAAACTTAATACTTGATGTATTTATTTTATTTTTCCTTTCTTTGTTGTTATATTTTGACAAAATGCAGTGGGATAACATTTTTTATGTTTTTTAATTTTTATTTGAGTGAGAGAGAGAGAGAGACAGACAGAGTGTGAGTGGGAGAGAGAGAGGGAGATACAATGTGAAGCAGGCTCCAGGCTCCAGGCTCTGAGCCATCAGCACAGAGCCCGATGCAGGGCTTGAATTCACAAACAGTGAGATCATGACCTGAGCTGAAGTCAGACTCTAAACTGACTGAGCCACCCAGGTGCCCCATCAGTAGGATAACATTTTTAAGCCAGTGAGACCTGAGTTCAATTCCACATGAGCTACTTATTTGATCCTGAACAACTTGCTTAATTTTTCACATGAAAAATTTGTAAGCATTTGCTTACAAATGCTACTTATAAATAAGTCTGTTGAAAAAATTAAATGAAAAAATATCCACTAAAGGTGTTTGACAAGTACTGGGTCCTCTGCACTTAAGGCATTGTGCAGGCATGAAAAAACTACAAAGATATTTAGGGAACACTCAATACCTTTAAATAACTGAATTTAGTAAGAGATTATATTCAAATAACTGATTTTTATTATTTTTCAAATAATATTATTGGGACCACTATGCAAAGATTGAATTAGGCCCCTTTTGTCATCAGATTCTTCTTTGCCCCAGTGACATCCTACAGCAAGAGACCACTGTTCTTGACTGACAAAGCCATACCACCCCTGGCAATATTCACCATCCTAATACACATTTCCTCTGTTATCTGTTCTCTGTATACCCTCTGTATGTGTTCTCTGTTATCAGGAAACATGTAAATTTAAAGGAACTCACTAAACTAACATTTGTGAGAACAGACACTATTTTTGTTTAGTATTTTATTATCAGGAAATAATAGGTATTTGACAAATTTCAGTTGCATAGATGAATGTCTGCTTTGTTCCCAACACTACAAGTTGGCTATGTGTTTTCTTAGTCAATCTTCCAAACTATCCTGATAGTGAAATATAGACAGTTTTACACAAAGAAAACCGAGTTCAGAGATGTTTATTGACTTGCTAAAATTTAATATACACTAAAAGACAGAGTTGGTATTTATTTCAGATCTATATAATTCCCAAATTCCTGTGCTATCATCTACTTTAGCATCCTCTCTCCCTGCATGAGGTTGAATTTATCACAAGATTTAAAAAAAGTATTGATAATGCATTAGTAAAAACCTTTATGACCTCCTGCCCAGAAAATAATGATAATGGACTGAGCATCCCCACTTACGAGACGAAGTAATTATAATAATAACTAACATCCATAGTAATAATCATCGACATTTTCAACTTTTGTTAGAGTTCCTTAAAGTTTATAATTACTTTCCACATTTGATTTAGAAATGTTAAGTGACTTGCCCAGTGTTGCATGACTATTAGTGATAGGGCCAGATTTTTCTGTGATTCTGAAGCACCTCTATGAAATAATTCCTCATCCCCTAAAAAAATGCCAGCAATGGTGAAGAAGCAGGTACCTTGTCTGGACATTGCTTGAGAATCTTCCCATAAACTGAAGAGGGGACTTTCTCTTAATTGTCCTCTGTCACATTCTACTTGACGGCCCAGTGACATGAGCAGGCAGGCCCCCTCCTGTTTAATGAAGGCTGTTAAGTAAGCCTGGAAATGGCAGTGGATAATGGTAAGGTTTACTTCTTCAACATCTCCCTGCACCAAGTGCTCCACGAACAAGTCCATTCTGTAAAACTCTATCTTCTGATAACAACAAACATTTCAAAATAACCATAAAATATTAATTCTGGAAAATGTTTAGAAAACATATGAAGCCTTACCTAACCTTTTTGCAGATGAAGAATGTGAGATACAGGAACAGACTTTTCCCAAGGAAAAGTCAAGATTAATGAGACACTCAAGATTAAGAACAGTTTCTTTCCTTCTTCCCTCCTTGCTTTCTTTCTGAAGTAACTAATCATCTGTCAAATCAATGTAGGATTCCAAAGATACAAATTATTTTCCTACATATCTGTAAGTGTATATCTCTGTTGTGAGGGGCTGGTGGGGGGGGGGGGTGCATGCACACGTGTGTGTGTGTGTGTGTGTGTGTGTGTTTTCCAAACAGGATTCTTGCCACTGAAGATATAAGGCAGATCCTCCAGGAATTCACTATTATTAGAGAAACAAAATTGTAAATAAATTACCACCAAAAAGCCGCAGTTATACATGTCATGATAGTGATATTTTCAAGATTGAATATCCCTCCTTTGAGCCAAATCAGCTTGTTGGAGCCTTCTGTTTCTTAGTCTACAGCTTGTTTCTTCCCTCCAGATTGATTCTTATTGCCCTGTCAATTGCAACCCTCATAGGAGATCAGAGTGGATGACATTATAACCCAGAACAGACCTCAGGGACCAGACCCTGTAGCCAAGACTATGACACTCTCCTTCCATTAACCCTGACTGAGTGCTAAAGATGGAACATTTTGGTTTACAATTCCCTAAACACCTCTTGAGTTCAGCTTGCCTCAAGTAGGACCATACATCAGAAATACATTTTCCCTAGCTTCAGTGCCTTATACTCTGGTTAGTTCTAGGGGATTCAGGTTTCAAGTACCAAACCCTGTCCTTAAAAGGCACTCTTTTAAATGTTCAAGATGTTCTATTTGTTTTTAAACTCTGTGGAAGAGATTAAACAAAAATGGTTTTCCTCTGAAGAAGCTAGCATACAAACTGGATTATAATTAGTACAATCGGTAAGTACAGAACTTCTGTTTGCAGGCGGCTAATAGCCTACATCATCCAATATTTATTGGATGTGTATATATTTATTGGTGTGCATATATATATATATATATATATATATATATATATCTCCTACCTGAGCCAATCTGAACATACTGTCTGCTTTGCACATTTGGACCCTTTATTTCCATGAAGAAATAACATTAATAAGAATAAGAAGATACTATCAGGTTTCCATTACTGACATCTGTAATCACATGCTAGCTCTAGCTTCCTAAATAGTCAACATACTAAAGGCTTATGCTACATCTAATAACAGTCACTTAGACCCAGGAATAGTCTTCTGGTTTAAATCACAAAAACTCTTCATGTGAAGAGAAAGAGAAACAAACAAAAAAGAGGTTGGTGGTATTTCTAATTCTAATCTGTCTTTGCTATGTATTAATCTTTCATCATACTCTGGAGCAAGAACAAATCATTATTGAAATGGGTGAAAACCTTGGAAGAGTTCTGTTAGATAATATAGTAAAAACACCCTCAATAAGTATTTCTTCTGAGTCATTTATACAATACATATTTTCTAACGACTGCCCTGTCCCATTCAAGATGCAGCTTCTGAGAATGCATTGGGGTATAAGACTTGTATTCTCTTTTGAATCCATGCAAACAAATAATTAAATGTTACTGCCAGGAAAATTCTCTTTTCCTTCTCTCTTCTCCACCCATCTGAGATGCCGAAAGGAAAAATGGCTATGGGGAAAAAGGTGGCCCCAGCCCTTGCTGTTATGAAGAAGCAGGAAGCCAAGAAGGTGGCCAATCCCCTGTTTGAGAAAAGACCCAAGAATGCTGGCATCAGACAAGACATTCAGCCCAAAAGGGACTTCACCCATTTTATCACATCACCCACTACATCTGGCTGCAGTGGCAAAGGGCTATTCTCTATAAATGCCTAAACATGCCTCCTGCGATTAACCAGTTCACCCAGGCCATGGACCACCAAACAGATACTCAACTGCTTACTCTGGCCCACAAACACAGACCAGAGACAAAGCAAGAGAAGAAGCAGAGACTGTTGGCCTGGGCTGAGAAGAAAGCTGCCAGCAAAGAGGATGTCCCCGTTAAGAGGCCACCTGTCCTTTGACCTGGGTTTATTATTGTCACCATCTTGGTAGAAAACAAGAAGGCTCAGCTGGTAGTGATTGCACATGATGTGGATCCCATTGAGGGGCTGTCTTGCTGCCTGCCCTGTGGGGTTCCCTACTGCATTACCAAGGGGAAGGCCAGGCTGGGGCATCTGGTTCACACGAAGACCTGCACCACTGTTGCCTTCACACAGATTAATCTGGAAGAAAAAGGAGGTCTGGCTAAGCAGATGGAAGCCATCAGGACCAATTACAATGACAGATAAGGTGAGATCCACGGTCACTGGGGAGGCAACGTCCTGGGTCCAAAGCCAGTGTCTTGTATCACCAAGTGGGAAAAGACAAAGGCTAAAGAACTGGTCACGCGACTGGGCTAAGTGTACACCATCCAATTTTCTGTACATAAAAGTAATACAAAATCTCTTTCAAAAAAAATTCCATTGCCAGAATAATAGTATGTATGCAAACAAACTAACATGACATTACAGAAGAAAAAATAAATGACTCTGCTCTGGGGAGAGTCAGGAAAGACTAATAGGAAGTTGACAATTGAGGATGAACAGGAGTATTTTAGGTTCATGTGTAGAGGAGAATAGGAAGGGATGAATGCAAAGTAGGGAGGCTGGAGAATCCTGGTGGGTTTAATTACAAGTTGTCCAACCATGAGGGAAAAGGAGAGCGGGAGTGGAGAGTAAGAGCTAATGCAAGTTCTATTCCTACGTACCTACTGCATATATATAGTGCTTCAGACAAAAAAAAAAATTCTTAAAAGTCAAACTGCTATTACTTTTGGTAAAGATGATTGGACTCTTCCAAGCTGGAAAAGATTCCCAGTTTTTCCTTTTCTTGCTCTCCATTATAGTTGATATCCTCTCCCAACACAAGCCCCCACACTCCTTCTACAGTACTTGTTATGCAGAAGGCTGAATGATGAAAAGTTATTCAAACAGCACACTATGAGCTAACTATTCCAAGTGTATCTATTGACTGAAGAGATTTGCATTATGAACTAAGTCAGTGCAAAAAGACAATGGTAAATAGCAGCAAAAACAAAGAAAGAGATCATTGAAATAAAAGAAAAGGCACTACCACCACCATGTATCCATTTCTCCTCGGTTGAAATTTACCCTGGAGGAACCAATATAAACTAATATGAAAATATTGCTTTCATTGTATAAAAGAAATCCATCGGAATGGAATACTAAGTCTGTATCTCCAATAGTCAAACAGGAAAACGAGAGATGTATTCAAGTGCAATACTTCCAGTTTTTGCTGTACACACACTAAAATTCTGGAGATATAAAGATAAACAAGATATAGTCATTGCTTCCAAGGATGTAACAATTCTTAAAGGACACAAATAAGTAATTGCAATGCAAATGGGTCAAGTGTACAAAGAATAATACACAAAATGTCATAGGAGGAATTATCCTACTGTACTTGGTTGATATTATGTGGGGGAGGGAAGATAATTAACCATGAAAATTTAAGGGGTTACATTTAAGCCAGAAGGTTAATAAATGGAAATGTTGATAGGGGTTGCAGAGAATGGGGGAGATGGAATGGCCTGTCAGGAAGAGGGAATAATGTACAAAGTCTCAAGAACATGAAATAATATAACCACAGCAACTATTTCTGTAATGAGAAGGAAAAGGGATATCTATGAGACCGATGGAAAGAAGGGATGGGAGTAGGGATGGGAGGTTAGGCTGAAAATACTGCATGGAGCCAGTTTGTAAGGCCTGGTTGCTATATACCAAGAAAGTTGCACTGTATCAGATGCTTGAAATGATCAGATTTGCTTTTCAAGAAAACAAAAGTAGGGACAAGGTGAAGCAAAGAGATTTTACTTAGGAAGACCTAGGAAGAAGCTGTTTTAATAATTAGGAGTGGCAGATGCTAGAATCCAAATCAGGGTTTATATTGACTGGGATAATTTTTATAATTCAGTCAAAAAGCAACAATTAAAGAACATTTAATAATGATAAAAGTGCTAAGCCTTTCTCCCAGCCTAAAGTACTTTTTTTTTTTAAGTAAAAGCAGTAAGGAGCTCCACAGATATCTTGCTTTCAGAAATCCCAAGAATTCCAATATATTCTTAAGACTTTGAACAGTGCCTAGCAAATATCAGGTGTTTGATACCATCTGGAGAATGAGCGAATGGATGAATGAATGAATGACTGAATGAACGAACAAACAATTTTATCTGGCATCTGACTCAGATCAGTTTCCCTAGGAACTAAACTTTGAGGTAGAGATAGGAGTACAGGAGGTGTTTGGGGAAGCACTCTCAGGAAAAACACTTGTAAGAGATCAAAGCAGCAAGGCTGGGCAGAAAAAGATAAGCCACAAAGAAGCTTCAGTTAAACCTGGGGCGGAGGGGGGGGTAGTTCTGCAGGGCTCCACAGTGTTATCCTGTTCTTGTACCCTAGGTCAACTAGTCATTGGATGAAGACCACCCACCTGGAGAGTGATTCAGCTCTACACTATTGTTAGCAGCCAACCAGCACTAGCCTTTGGAGAAATAAGTACCTCATACTTGATGGGGAGGTGGATGTGTGTTGTGCACTGGAGTTTCCATTACCTCCCAATTTATAAAGGAGAAAGCAAATGATTGGCTTAATCTAATAGCAGGCAGGGGGCCTCAGGAATCAAAATTGCAGTTCTTCCAGGTTAGGTCCTAGGGCAATACCAAGTGCTTGTAAAGTATGGGCTAAAACGTCATACTTCCCACACTCCATTTGCACATATCCCCAGTCTCCCTAGGCATTAGTTTTCTAACATAGAAATTGAACACAGCAGCAGTGCTTAGCTCACAACACCCCTGAGAAGTAAGATCACATATTTCATGGTGTAGGGCACATAGTGAGCATTCACTAAATGATTAAATAGTAGTAGTATTTAGGAAGCCCTGAGATTACAAGTGTGATTTTCCCCCATTTCTTTCCTGGTTAGCCTGCAGTGAATTATTTTGGGGAATGAAGTCTCAATTATCTGAAGTGCAAAGTTCCCTGGTGTTACGGCCCAGATTTTCTTCTATACGGTCAAACGTCTTCTATAGAATGAACATGAAATAAATATAAATTAATGGCTACAGAGAAAGGGCTAATTCCCCTAACAAGCATGGCTCTCCTGTTCAAGCATGTCACAGGAGCAGGAAGACGTGGGAGCACTTCCCAGACCAGTAAGTTTAAAGAAGTTGCTTAATCTCTCAGAACCTAAGTGTCTTCACTGATAGTAGGACCTTCTTCAAAAGATTGATTTGAAGAGTACATGAAAGAGTATCTACATGTAAAGGGCCAAGCAAACTGGCAGGGGGCACTGGCTATTTAAGGGCTTCAAATTCCAAATAATAAATTCCTTTTTGTTCTTGGTCTCTGTTAGTTTCCAAGAGACCTGGTCCCAGTTCGAGTACTTAATTATTCTCCCTGAGCTGTGTGGGCTTATATCCCCAGTGATTCAAAATAAAAAAAAGTACCATGAAACCTCTTTAATTTATTATAAAGAGGAGGTGGGGTTTTTAATTCAACAAAAAAGGACATAAAAGTTGAATACATTGTATGAAAACAGTTATAATGTGTTGTATTGCCAATAGTTGGAATAATGAACCAAATCATTGGTTTTGCCACGTAAACATCTTTGGACCCTAACCTTGCACATTGCTATGCAGTTGTACTGATTTTAGTACAGTGCTTGAGGCCAAGGGTTAGAACATTACACAACTTACATTCAAACCTAGCTCTGCCACTTTACTAGCTGTGTGATGAATTATTTAAGATCCCTAAGCCTCAGTTACCTTATTTGCAAAGTGAGCATGAATGGTAGCATCTAATGCATAAGATTTAGTGATGAATAAATAAGATAATGCATGTAAAGCTGCTTAGTGTCGGAGCTGGGATTTGATAACTCTTACCAATATAAGCAGCCACCATTTTTTGTAAATGCTGTATTAGCTTGTTAGGGCTGCTATAACAAAACACCCCAGACTGGGCGGCTTAAACAACAAAAATGTATTTTCTTACTGTTCTGGGGTTAGAAATCCAATATCAAGGTATCAGCAGATTTGGTTTCTCCTGAAGATTCTCTCCTTGGCTTGTAAACAGCTGTCTTCTCTCTGTACCTTCTCGTGGTATTTTCTGTGTATGTGTGCATCCCTGGTGTCTCTTCTTATAAGGAGACCAGTCACATCGAATTGGGGGCCCATCAAAATGACCTCACTTTAACTTAATCATACCTTTAAGATCTTATCTTCAAGTACAGGTACATTCTGAGGTACTAGAGGTTGGAACTTCAGTATATGAATTGGGGGGGGGGACAAACCCAGCCCTTAACAACCACTTACCATTTGTTATCTACTACATGTCAGACACAAAGCCAGAAGCCACTTTCTCCTGGACTAACCCCAAGTGTGTTCTTAGCTGTACTTCATAAATCCTTTTACTCTAAATCAGCTCCTTTCACAGCTTACTTACCCTTATGTTTTTATCAAAATAGAAAGGGTTTTTTTTCCCAATTATTTTAAATACATAATGTATGTTCATTATAAATATTCAGACATTATAAAATGCATAAAGATAAAGGGAAACCTACCAATAACCCTACCATAAAGAAATAACCACTATTTCCAATTTTGTATATGGCCAGAATTTTTTCTCTGTTCATACATACACATATTTGTTATTTTCCAGGACCAGGATTATACCTTACCTCTGTTCATATTTCTCTTAAAATACTTTAGGTGATTTTTTCATATCAAGAAATAAAAAATATGTGTCACAACTTTAATACTACGTAATATTTCATGGTAACTCTGTGAACATTAATTTGTTTGCATTTTTTTTTTGCTATTACAAAAAAAAAGTTCATCCTTGTTAAAGTATCTTTGTCCTGATCACTTCTTTCATATACTTTCTTATATAAAAACGTAAAAGAAAAATTCTTAGATTTGTTTATACATATTTCCAGATTGCACTCCAGAAAGATGTTCCAATTATACTCCTAACTGCTAACAGGTTAATATAATTGCCAGAAACGTGCTGATTTTGCATCAACCCTTTTCTACCCCCTGCTTCCCCCAACCATAACCATCCTTTTGAGAAGCCATATAATATTAATCGAACCAATATAATATGGCCCTTTCCACTCCAGTGAAAAGGCTTAAACAGATGATACAATTTGCAAGTAACACATGGAAACATATATCCAAGTGCTAAATTGCATGTAGTACAGATGCTAAGCACCCTGGGAGGCTCAACTTATTTCCTTCTGCTTTTAGTCCCCAGTCAGGGTTGAAATGAAACAGATCCATGAGCTGCAATGTGTTTAATACATTGTACTAAAAGAACATTTAATCTTCTGGCTTAACTTTGGAGACACTGAAGTAAAAATAGCCCCTACCAACCACCTCTCTACTTTCACCTGGTTCCATGATTACCCTTACCCTCTAAACAGCAGCCACATTGGTTTTCTGTATGTTTCTCTAGTATCAAACTCATTGCTAAAGAAAAGGCTTTCCACTTGCTCTCTCTCACCCAAATGCTCTTCTGCCAAGTCACCTCCCAATGGTTTTTTCTCATTATTCAGGTGTTGATGACATTCATCTCACCCATGACATCCTCAGACAGGCCTTTGCTGATGGCCCAATTAAAGGCACCCTCCATCTACTCCATTAACTTTCTTTACAGTACATACCATGGGTGAGAATTACCTGGCTTATTTTGTACTTGTTTCATTTTGGCCTCTATACATTAAAATGTAAGCTCAACAAGGACAATAATCTTGGGTATTTTATCGAGCACTGTATAGAATCCTATATTCCTATCTAACATATATAGTATTTCTTAGACTTTAAGAAACGTTTTTCACATTTAAGTATCAAGGTGTGTGTTATACTTAATGTCATTTAGACAGCAATTAAGATATAATAGACATTGCTTACACATGTTTAAACTTGGTCAGAGCTGCTCATATCGTCATCTCTTCACTGGAATTTGCATACTGTTGAAATTACATGTGTAGAGTTTAATTGCCATGTAAAATATCTTTGAAAATACCATGTTATGATTCAGCATTGAACTGAAAGAGTGAACACACAGAAAGTCATAGAAACGGAGTACCAGTAACAGAACCTATGTTTGACATTAGTCAAAAAAACAAGTGTAGCAAGAGGAATGATCACATTTACATATTTTCCTTTAAAACAAAAAGAAGTACCTTACGGGGCTTATGAAGTTATCCACACAGATTAAGATGTACTCCATTTTTTTTTAACTAAAATACATGCAAAACCTGTGTCTATTACCTTCCAAGCAGATTTACAAATCACATTTATACATCCAAAGTCGAGCTTCACAGTACATGAAGCAGAGAGAGACAGAGAGCTTCAAGTAAAAGTAGACAAATCCCCAACTACAGTCAAATATAACTGATAGAAAAACTAGACAGAATATCAGGAGAGACACAGAAGACTTGAAAACCACAAACAAACTTGATTTAATTGGCATTTATAGAACATGCCTCCCAACAAAAGCAGAGAATACAGTCTTTTCAGGTTCACACGGAATATTTACCAAAAAGAGAGAGAGAGAGAGAGAGAGAGAGAGAGAGAGCACGCGCATATTCCAAGCCATAAAAAAAATTCAGGTCATACAGGTGTACTGGCTTACACCACACCAAAGATAAATTCAAAATGGATTAAGGACCTATATTTAACACCTGACACTACAAAAATCCTAGAAGAGGGCACAGGAAGTAATTCTGCCAACATCAGAAGTGTCAACTTTTTTCTAGATATTTCTCCTGAGATGAGGGGAAAAATAAACAATTGGGACTACATCAAAATAAAAAGCTTCTACACAGCAAAGAAAACAATCAATAAAACTAAAAGACAACCTAATGAATGGGAGAAGAGATTTGCAAATGACATCTCCTATAAAGGATTAGTATCAAAAATATATAAAGAACTGATACAACACAAAACCCCAAAAACAAATAATCCAACTTAAAAATGGGCAGAAGACATGAACAGACATTCCTCCAAAAAGAAATATAGGTGGTCAACAAAAACATGAAAAGATGCTCAACATCACTGATGACCAGGGAAATGCTAATCACAACCACCATGAGATATTACGTCACACCTGTCAGAATGGCTAAAATCAAAAACACAAGAAACAAGAAATGTCATTAAAGAGGATGTGAAGAAATAGGAATCCCCGTTCACTGTTAGTGGGAATGCAAACTGGAGAAGCCACTGTGTAAAACAGTATTCAGGGTCCTCAAAAAGTTGAAAATGGAACTACCCTACAATCCAGTAATCACATTACTGGGCACTTATCCCTGAAATACAAAAACACTAATTCAAAGAGATAAATGCACCCCTGTCTTTACACCAGCGTTATTTATAATAGCCAAACTATGTATGGTCATGCAGCTCAAGTGTCCACTGACAGATGAATAAATAAGGAAGATATATATAATGGATATTATTTAGCCATAGAAAAGAATGGACTCTTGCCATTTGCAACAACATGGATGGAGTTAGAGAGTATAATGCTAATTGAAATAAGCCTGTCAGAGAAAGACAAATACCATACAATTTCATTTATATGTGGATTTTAAGAAACAAAAGGGAAAAGGAAAAAAGAAAGAGAGAGACAAAACAAGACATAGACTCTTACCTATAGGGTAAAAACTGATGGTTACCAGATGGGAGGGATGGTAAATGGGTGATGGAGATTAAAGAGCACACTTCTCACGATGAACACTAAGTACAATACATTAATATAACAATAATATAATACTGTATGTTACCTATACTGGAATTAAAATTTTAAACTTGCTTTATAAATTTTTTTTAAAAAGAGAGAGGATATAAGAAAAAATTCAGGTCATAAAGTATATTCTCTGACCTCAATGAAATTAAAATAGAAATCAATAACAGAAATATTTCCAGAAATCCAAAAATATTTGGAAATGAATTAAGACACTTACAAATAATCCATAAATTAAAGAAGAAATTAACAGAAAAATTAGAAAGCTTTTCAACTGGATGAAATTAAAACACAAAGTATCAAACTTTGAGGAATGCTTCTAAAGTAGTAGTTGAGATAAAATGTATCATGAATACTTATATTTAAGAAGATGGAGGAGGATGAGGTGGAAGGCAAGGAGGAGAAAGAGGAAAAGAAAGGTCTCAAATCAACAATCTCAGCATTCATCTTAAGAAATGAAAAGAAGAGCAAATTAAACCCAAAGTTAACAAAGGAAAGAAAATTAAAAAATGAAAGCCAATAGAATAAAAAATAAAAACAAGAGAGAAAATCAACAAAATCAAAATCTGGTTGTTTGGGAAAGCCAGAAATATTGGTGAACCTCTACCACGATTTTTCAGAAAAAGAGAGAGAGGGAAAACAGATTACCAATATCAGAAATAAAAGAAGTGAAATCATTATAGATTCTAAAGATAAGCAAATATTATTAATAATTTTATGTCAATAAATTAACAACTTAGATGAAATGGACAAATTCTTTGAAAGGCACAAAGTACCAAGGCTCACTCAAGAAGAAGCAATGTAAATAACTCATATCTATTACATTAACTGTAATTGGAGTTAAAATTTTTCCCACAAACAAAAGTCCAGGCCCAAATAGCTTCACTGGTAAAAATCTGGCAAATATTTAACAAAGAAGTAATACCAATTCTATTTACACTGTTGTAGAAATTTAAAAATAACAGAGTACGTTTCGATCTATTTGTATGAGACTAGCATTATCCCAATACAAAAATCAGACAAAGATATTACAAGAAAACTATAGACCTAAAACCCTCATGACCATAAATACAAAAATTCTAAACAAAATTTTAGAAAAATAATTCCAACACTGTACAAAAAGGATAATACATCATGACCAAGTTGAGTTTAATCTTAAAAATGCACTATTGCTTCACTATTCAAAAATCAATGTAATTCACCATATTAATTTTTAAAAACTATATGATCATCAGGGTGCCTGCATGGCTCAGTCAGTTGAGCATCCGACCTCGGCTCAGGTCATGATCTCACGGTCTGTGAGTTCGAGCCCCGCATTGGGCTCTGTGCTGACAGCTCAGAGCCTGGAGCCTGCTTCAGATTCTGTGTCTCCCTCTCTCTGACCCTCCCCCGGTCATTCTCTGGCTCTCTCTGTCTCCAAAATAAATCAACATTAAAAAAAAACTTTTTTTAAAAAAACTATATGATCATCTCAGTAGACACAAAATACATTTCACAAAATTGAATTTTAATTCCTGATTAAAAAAAAAAACTCTCAACAAACTACAAAAAAAAGGGAACTTCCTCAACCTAATAAAGTCATCTACATAAAACTTACAGCTACTATGAAACATAATGGTAAAAGACTACATATTTCCCTCCTAAGAACAAGAACAAAACAAGGATGTCTATTCTCACCAGTTCTGCTCAGCAGTGTACTGGAGGCTCTGGCCAGGGCAATAAGGCAAGGAAACGGAATAAAGGGCATCCAGTTTGGAAAGGAAGAAGAAAAATTATCTGTGTTCACAGATGACATGATTGGCTATGTAAAAAAACATGATGGAATGTGCAATAAAGCAACTAGAACTAGTAAGTGAATTTAAAAGGTCGCAGGATACAAGATCAACATACAAAATCAATTATATTTCTATTTACTGGCAACAAACAGTTGGAAGTTGACATTTTTCAATATATCATCTACAATAGCAACAAAAATGTGAAAATATTAGAGACAAATCTGATAAAATATATGCAAGACCTGAACACAGAAAATTACAAAACGTTGTTGAGACAAACTGAAGAAGACCTAAATAAATGAAGAGATAAACCTTGTTTATGAATCAGAAGACTGAAGTTCTCCCAAACTGATCTATAACTTCAATAAAACACAATCAAAATCCAAGTAGAATTTTTTTGTAGAAATTGGCAATTAGGTCTAACACTCAAAAGTAAATACAAAGGACCTGGAATATTCAAAATAACTTTGAAAGTTGAGGATTAACAATATAATTGTAAAACTACAATAATCAAAGGAGTTACTGACATAAAGATTAGCAAATAGGTCCATATAACAGAATAAAGAGTCCAGGAATTAGACCCAGACATACATGAACAACTGATTTTCAACAAAGGTACAAAGACAATTCAGGAGGCAAAGAAAAATCGTTTAAAAACACGGTGATGGAACAATTGGCTACCCATATGCAAAAATAAATAATAATAATCTTGATGCACACCACACACAAAAATTAACCCCAAATTGACCTCAGACTTAATATAAACTGAAAATTACAAACTTCCAAAAGAAAACATAGCAGAAAACCTTTGTGACTTGAATTAGGGAAAATTCTCTTAGATGTGACACTAAAATAATAATCCATAAAAAAAAAAAAACCAAATTGATAGATTAGACTTTGTATTAGCATTCTCCAGAGAAACAGAACCAACAGGATGTATATATAAAAAATGAAAGAGATCTATTATAAGGAAATGGCTCAGCAATTATGGAAGCCAAGAAGTCCCAAGATCTATAGCCAGCAAACCTGGAAACCCAGTCATTATGTGATTCTAGTCTGAGTTCAAAGGTCTAAGAACCAGGAGAGATGTTGGTATAATTACATCTGAAAGCCAACAAGCTGGAAACTATAGAACATAGAAAAGCCAATACTTCCATTTGAGTTCAAAGCCAGGAAAGACCAATGTCCTAGGCTCAAAGCAGTCAGGTAGGAGGAATTCTCTCTTACTCACAAAGAGGTCAGTCTTTTTGTTCTATTCTGGCCTTCAACTGATTGAATGAGGGCTCCCACATTAGGGATTACAACACAGTGGGCTTTCCTCAGTGTACTGATTCAAATGTTAATCTCATCCAAAAACATCCTCACAAATACAGCCAGAATAATGTTAGTCCAAATATCCCATGGCCCATTCAAGATGACACATAAAATTAATCATCACAGACTTTATAAAATTTTAAAATTACTCCTCCTTCAAAGACACTTAAGACAATGAAAAGACAAGCAAAAGACTGGGAGGAAACATTTGCAATGCACATCCTGATAAAGGACTTGCATTTAGACTATATTAAGAACTCTCAAAGTTCACCAATAAGAAACCAAACAACCCAGTTTTTTAAAATGAACAAAAGATTTGAACATACTTTAACAAAGAACATACATGAATGGCAAAAAAGCATATGAAACAACGTTCAACAGGATTAGTCATTAGGAAAAAAACAAATTAAGGTCATAACTAAATACCACTATGCATCTAGTTAAATGGTTAAAAAGAATTTTAAATGACCATGCTAAGTGTTGGCAAGAATGTGGAGAAACTTGAACATTCATATCATACCAATGGGAAAGTAACATAGTAGGATCATTTTGGAAACAATTGGGAATTTTCTTTAAAAGTTAAATATGCACCTACCATATGATCCAACCATTCCTCTTCTAGTTATTTACCTAAGAGTATGTCCATTCAGACTTGTGCACAAATGTTCATAAAAGATATAACTATAATAGCTAAAAACTGGAAACAATCCAGAAGTTCATAAATGGGTAAATGGATGAATAAATCGGTATGTCATACAATGGAATACTACTCAACCACAGAAAGAAATGAATTATTGATATACACTACAAACATGGATGAATCTCAAAACAATTGACCTGAATGAAAGAAGCCCGAGGACAAGGATAGGGAGAAAAAGGAACTGTTGTGCACTGTCAGTGGGAATGTAAACTGGTGCAGCTATTGTGGAAAACAGTATGGGGGTTCCTCAAAAAAATTAAATATAGGGGCACCAGGGTGGCTCAGTCAGTTAAGTTACTCTTAGTTTTGGCTCAGGTCATGATCTCATAGTCCATGAGTTTGAGCCCCACATCAGGCTCTGTGCTGACAGTTCAGAGCCTGGAGCCTGCTTCGGATTCTGTGTCTCCCTCTCTCTCTGCCCGTCCCCTGCTCATGCTCTGTCTCTCTCTGTCTAAAAATAAATAAAAACATTTTTTAAAAAAATTTTTAATAACAAAAAAACTAGAAAGATATCAAAATGTATTTACACAGATAACTGAAATCACTATACAATTTTGTATTATAATTTTTTATTAATAATGAATCAAAACATTTTCACAATCACAATAGAAACTGCAATAAATTTGCTATTTATTTGATTTGGGATGGTTTTAGTAAATCCTAGGTGAGCAGCTATTGTTCTTTGACTTCTTTAAAGCTTTGACTGCTCTTAATAAATAATATGGATTGGAAAGACAGAGGCATGATCTTAATTCCACATTCTGTATGCCCCTCACCATTCAGTAGGACTAGAGAAAGTTTCCAGTATTTTCTCTGCAATTTGAAGTCTTTTTTGGGTTTTGTATAAATAGTTGTAGGTCAACATCTCAACAACTTTCTATAAAACACAAAATAGAATATGTCCAAAATGCTGTATTTTTCAGGACTATTAAGTTCCAATGTTATTAAGCTCAAACTTGAACTAGCCCTGTAGGGTGAACTGCAAGAAATGTACTCATAAATTCTCTGTGAATTCAGTAGCATTCACTTGGACAGTCTGCATACTTCTTGAATATTCCCAAGAGGCTCATTCCTGCTTTTGATTTTTCCCCTAATTTCTGCACGCTTATTTACAAATTTTAGATATATGCGAGTCTACCCATACTTTATAAATACAGGGAAAAAAGACCTTTTTATTTATGAAATAAAAATGAAATGACACATATTTTTAAAATAATTCTTAAAAAAATAATTCTTTTTTGTATTATTAGGATAAGTAACCTTGTTATTGTCATTAAAAATATATCACTATGATTCAAAGATCTGACTCTAAGTTCAACTTATTTCAATGTCATGTTTTACCAAAGCTATCTCCCACAACACAGAAAAATTTAAAAAGAATAAGCAAGAACATCATCAGCTTGCTAAATAAGTCATAATACTCATTTACCAATCACATAGGCTTTCGCTTCATGTTTTGGACAAGCTTTAGTCAATACCTCAAGGCAAAATAAACAGAATGTGGTATATTAATAATCATGTTTGTAATGTATATATCAAGTCGTTTTCTAGAAAAAAACCTTTTTTTCAGTCTACTTCTTATTTGACTTGATTAGCTTGTTGTTTTTAGCCTCACTGTGTGGCAACAGGCTCGTTCAAGGCATAAAATAAATGTGGCTCCACCATTTTCCAGTGTTTGCTTTTTCACTTGCATTATTGATATAATTTGAAATTTATAATTCTTTGCAGTAATCACTTTTAACAGTTTTATTGAGGTATAATTGACATACAATAAATTGCACATATTTAAAGTGTACAATGTGGTTAGTTTTGACATAACCATCACCATACCGTCTTGATTATGCAGTTCCATATTAAGTCTTGAAATCAGGTAGGATATTCTTTATTCTTTTTCAAAGAAGTTGGGGCTTTTCTAAGTCCTCCATGTTTCCATATGAATTTTTGAATCAGTCTATTTCCACACACAGATAAAGAATGCTGGGAATTTTGATTGGGATTGCACTAGATCCATAGATCAATTAGGGAATAATTTACATCTTAACAATTTTGAGTCTTCTTTACCAAATATCTATTTTCCTATCAAGTATTCAGAGCGATACATTAAAATATATGACTAAAATTGTGGACATCAATTTATTAGTTGCAGGTCTGTCCGTTTTAGTGTCATGTATTTGAAGGGTTAATGTCTATTAGGTGCATAAACATTTAGAATCATTATGCCTCTTAATAAATTGATCCGTTTATCGTTATGAAATTACCTTTTTTTCCTGGCAAGAGTCTTTTCTCTAAAATCTACTTTGTCTGATTTTAAAACAGTCACTCCAGATTTCTTTCGATCAGTGTTAGCATGGTATCTGTTTCCATTGTTTTGCTTTTAACCTATTGCATTAAATTTAAATACATTTCTTGTAGACAGCATACACAATGTCTTCATTTTAAC
The DNA here is from genome assembly GCF_028018385.1 of Neofelis nebulosa. Taxonomy (NCBI): domain Eukaryota; kingdom Metazoa; phylum Chordata; class Mammalia; order Carnivora; family Felidae; genus Neofelis; species Neofelis nebulosa. The sequence goes on along the minus strand of NC_080798.1, from coordinate 36,110,368 downwards.
CAATCTAAAAATCTCTGCTTTTTACTTGAGGTATTTAGAGCATTTATATCTAAAGCAAGTATTCATATAATTAAGTTTGTCTTATTCTTTTCCATTAGTCCTATCTCCCATGTTCCTTTTTCCTGGTTTTCTGCCTTCTATTATATAAATTATTTTTACGAATCCAATTTATTTCCTTTGTTGGTTTATGAGCCATAATTCTTTGTTTCATTATTTCAGTGGGTTTTTTTTTCTTTTACTGCTCTAGGGTTTATGGTATTCACCTCTAATTTATCATAGTCTACCTTCAAGTGATACTATACCACTTCCTGATAGTATAATATCTTTATAATAATATACTTTCTATTCTCTCCTTCCTCCTTTATTCTGCTGTCATCATATTTTTCTTTTTTATGTATGTTATAAACCCACACTCTGCTATTTTTGTTTGAATAGCCAATGATCTCTTAAAGACATTTTTTAAGAAGAAATAAGTAAACTTTTAAATTTAAATAAGTAAAATTCTGTATTTGCCCATAGAATTACATTTCCAGTGCTCTTCAATGTCCTCCTACATCTCACTGATGCTCTTTGCAATTTTTTATTCTCTTTTGCCTCTTCGCTTTGTTCAGTTTTTACCGTTACGCCTTTTCATGTTTACTGATCTTTTCTACAATGTCTAACCTGCTGTTAACACTATCCAGTGTATTCTTCATCTCATACATTGTGTATTTGATGCCTAGAATTTCAGTTTGGATCTATTCTAGATCTTCCATTTGTCTAACTAAATTTTAGGATATGCAGAGTACATTAAATATAAGAAATGTGCTAGTGTCCTTGCCCATAATCCTAATATATGTCAGTTTCGAGTTGGCTTTATCTTTTCTCCTCACTATTAATCATATTTCCCTGCTTCTTTGCCTGTCTCATAAGTTTATACTGAATGCCAGACATTTAGAATTAATTTACCTTGTTGCTGGGGCACCCGGTTGTCTCAGTGGGTTAAGTGTCCAACTTTGGCTCAGGTCATGATCTCACAGTTCATGAGTTTGAGCCCCGCATCGGGCTCTGTGTTCACAGCTCAGAGCCTGGAGCCTGCTTCCAATTCTGTGTCTCCCTCTCTCTGCCCCTCCCCTGATAACACACTCACGCTCTCTCGCTCTCTCAAAAATAAACATTAAAAAAAAATTTTAGAATTTACCTTGTTGGGTACAGGATTTTTTGTATTCCCATATTCTTGAGCTTAGTTCTGAAATGCAGTTAAGTTACTCCAAATGACTTGATCTTTTTTAAATTTTTCTATTGATATTCATTAGGTAGCACTGAGGTATGCTCATTTCAGGGATAATTATTCCCTGTTACTGAAGTAAGACCCTTCTCTGTACTCTACCAAATGTAGAGTATGGTAGGTCCCATCAGTGCTCCAACACGGGCAAGACAGAACTAGTTCCTTGGACAGTCTGTGGAAATTTTTGAAAATTTAAACATGTAGTTCAATTTATTCCCTCCTCAGGCAGATGCTAGGATGTGGGTTTTTCACCAGCTTGCTTGGTACAGAGACTAAGGGAGAGGCTATAGCAACCACTTGCATGTTAATTCAAACCACCATCTTTGTTCTCACTGATCCCTAGGCACCTAGCATATGCCCAGTCCCATCAGTGTGCCAAGACAGAAAGACAAAAGCAGTATCCTGAGCAGCCCCCAGAAAAGCTGCAACGTTGGACTCGCAGTAAAGCTCTTTTCCCTCCCCCAGGGAGAAGACAGGAGCTGGGGGTATCCTTCTGGTTTTATGGTGCTGTGCCAGGGGTAGGGTGTGCCAGAGGTCTCAATTTTTCCCACCCACTTCAGTGTGACTGGTTTTGCACTTGTTCAGGGTGCAGGAGTTTCTCAACTAGTCTCTGGATTTCTCACTAAGGGAATCTGTGTATATATTGTCACTGAATCAATGTGTTCATGAGAGAAAGGAGAGGGCTCAATGCCACTATTTTGCTGAAGTCATCCCCTCCTCCTCTCTTAAATGCTAATGTCGATCTTTTGTGTGATGGTCAACAAGGACTCAGAAAACATTATGAACTAAGTTAAATGCTATAAAGCAATACACTGCTTTTCACTTAAACCATTTAACCAAGGAAATTGATTGACTATATGAGAAGGAAACAATTTCTTGAGAAAATTAACAGATGATGAATAGGGGGATATGTCTCTAAGAAAAGGAAGTGCTCCTATAAAGAACCTATAACAGGAAGAAGTGTGGAGTATTGAACCTAGAGCAAGCTTGGGGCAGGATGGTACCAGGAAAGTAGCAGGAGTCTGATCATGCACAGTTTGAAAATCTTCGTATTTTAGACTTTATTCTGAGAGTAATCAAAAATGACTAAATGATCTTTATCAGAGAAAAACACAATCAAATTTGTGTTTTGAGAAGACTGGGCTTTTTGTTCCTTCCAGAAAATCAAAAGGAAAGGGAAGAAGTAGGATGGAAAAATCTAGTAGTCCTTGACTTATATTAGTATATTGGAAGGGAGAAGAAAGAACACACCCACTGTCAGTCCACAGAACACACAGGGTTAGCATACCCTTGCCATGGAAGGGTAATACGCTAGGCAGTACTGTATGTGGTTAAAAGTGCCCTAGACTGTAGGTGGTCCTTCAGTGGCAAAGCTGGTTAAGCATCAGATTCTTGATCTTGACTCAGGTCATGATCTCTAGGTTCATGAGTTCAAGCCCAGCAATGGGTTCTGTGCATACCTGCTTGGCATTCTGTCTCTCCTTCTCTCTGTCCCTCTCCCACTTGTGCACTTGCTCTCTCTCTCTCTCTCTCTTTCTCTCTCTCTCTCTCCCTCAAAATAAATAAATAAACTTTAAAAAAGGGCACCTGGGTGGCTCAGTCACTTAAGCATCTGACTTTGGTTAAGAATCTGACTTCGGCTCAGGTCATGATCTCACGGCTCATGAGTTCAAGTCCCATGCCAGGTTTGCTTGAGCCCCACTTCAGGCAAACTCCACGTCTCTTTCTCTCTTTCTCTCTCCCTCTCTCTCTCTCTCTCTTTCTGCTCCTTGCTCACTTGTGCCCTCTCTCTCTCAAAAAAAAAAAAAAAAAAAAGTGCCCTAGATTGTAGAGTACAACAGATTCAGGTTCAATTCCTGGCTACTTATTATTTGTGAAATTCTGGACAAGTCAATTATCCCTATTTTACCGATGAAGAAACTAAAACTCAAAGAGGTTAATCACACCTACCTCACACAGATGTAGTATGATATGCAAAACCTTTCAGTATAATGCTAGCCCCATAATAAGTACACACAAAAACATTAGCTCTTAGGGGTAGTGGTATTGCAAAACTAAGCTGGTTCAAAAAGATTGATATATGCTCCAGGACATGCAATTGATAGATATAAAATTGCTTTTTAAAATGTACCTTTTCACGGGTGCCTGGGTGCTTCAGTCAGTTGAGCATCCAACTCTTGATTTCAGCTCTGCTCATGATCTTGAGTTTGTGAGATCGAGCTCTGTGCTGACAGCATGGAGCCTACCTGGGATTCTCTCTCTCTCTCTCTCTCTCTCTCTCTCTGCCCCTCCCCTGCTTGTCCACACACGCATGCGTCCATGCATGCTCTCTCTCGCTCTCTCCCTGAAAATAAACTTTAAAAAAATTACCTTTTCATCTTACATAGATTATTTAGCAAAAAAAGAAAAAAAATTATACCACCACAAAAAATGTCAATTTCACCCTCTGTCACAAGCATCTAAAAGTGTCATTTAGGGGGGTGCCTGGGTGGATCAGTCCATTAAGCATCCGACTTCAGCTCAGGTGAAAATAAACATTAAAAAAAATTTTTTAATGTCATTTCAAAAACACTATTTTATTAAACAAGGTATTTTTTAACATTTATTTTTGAGAGAAAGAGACAGGGAGCAAGTAGGGGAGGGACAGAGAGAGGGGGGGAGACAAAGAATCTGAAACAGGCTCCAGGCTCTGAGCTATCAGCACAGAGCCCGACATGGGGCTTGCACTGGGAATGGTGAGATCATGACCTGAGCCAAAGTCAGACATTTAACCAACTGAGCCATTCAGGTGCCCCTTTATTAAACAAGATTTTAAGTGATTGTGTTCTATTTCTGGATTTTCCAGCAAAAAAACAAAATTATTTCAAACACATATGTTAACATCTCTGGTACTCTATGATTGTAAAAGTCTAGATCAAAGGTTACACTGAGAAACAGATTATATTCTACAATATTATAAAGTCAAAATGTTTGCTGTTGTATCTTATTATCTATTATCATTTTGCTTTCATTCTTTCACATGAGTTGATAGTGGTTATACTGCTATCATAACAGTCTATATTTGCAACTTCAAATAGGGAACATGGAGATTACACCTACATAAAGTCCTTTTGAAAAATCATATGCATGTCCATTGACCTAAGTCAGTGCACATTATAGTTTATCCTACAAATATGCTGACCATCATCGAACTGACCTTCAATAGAAGATTTTAGGGAGTAGCAATTTCAGGCAGTGATCCTCCTCACTATTTCTCTATCTCATCCTTATATAGCATGTCAATTTCCTTGGAGATATTCCAGAAATTGACTATTATGAAATAAATGTTTACAATAAAAATGATTGTCTTCTCTGACTAAAATCCCAGTAAATGTGCCTTTTAGGGACATTTTTTTTACTGTGCTTGCAATTGGACATTTTTTAAGTTTCTTAAACTTTTTAAGAAAAAGTTTACATTGCCTATGCTTGAACCAATGTAATAACATATCCTATGCTTGAACCAGTGTAGTAACAAAACCAAATGACAGCTAAAGATTTCCCTCTTATTTGAGTGTAAGGATCAAATTCTATCATGATGAACAGTACTCAGAACCCTGTTTCTACTTCAATTCATTTTTCTCCCTCTTTAGACAAATCACACGAAGCCAAAAAATCACTGTTTGTAATCAACAGCTCAGTCTCTAACACCATCAGAGTTTTCTCTGAAAATGTTGCCTGAATACTTGAAAAATCACCTTAAAATATATTTTTCAAGGGCCAAGCATAATTGGTGTAACATGAATTAGTCAAACTAATATTCAGACTGATGATGTCTATATCAATCTTGTGCAGATACTCACCACACTCTTATATGTAACACAAATATGGAAAAAGGTGATTAGTGATTATGGGAGATCTAACTTTCCATGCTGACACTGATCCTTGAATTTTTCTTTTAGTTCAAAAAATTGAGTTTAGCTCTTGGAGCCAGAGTTTGATAAAATAGGGTTAATTATATGGGCGAGGTGCTATCTAAGGAAGTTTTTAGTTGATGTTTTATGAATCTCTAAGGTCATATGGGTAGTAAGAGGTGTGTCCCTACAATGTAGGTAATATAGGCTTTTGCAAAGATAAATCTCATCATATAGGTGTTTTGTATGCATAGTAAAGGAGATACCAGTATATTAACATGGATGTATTCAACAAGGTAGAATCTAAAGTGGACAGGTAATTACTTTTTTACTTCTGATATTTATTAACTCAGGTTTACAAAGCTGAATTAAACATACTACTCAATTATTCCATGTAAAGCCCTTTTCTTGTTTACTCCATTTTTATTTCCCCATTATCATCAGGGCCCATCTCCTTTCTCCTCACTACCCAGTCTTGACTATATATGTGACTTTGTTAACATATAGTGTTATTTTATATGTGTGTTTGTTTTCAGCGTACATAAATACTGATTAATTTCTTTATAGTTCAAAACTATGCACCTAAAATCAATCCAAGTTTTAGTATATGTACCCAGTTCATTGCTTGTGATGTTTTACTTATTTTACCAGAAATAGACATATACGGTAACTCACAATTTTTATTACCACAAATGTCATGTAAACAAACTGAAATCTAAGATGAACAAAAAAGACTGTGTTAGCAGGAAGAAACAGTCCCTTGAAGAAGGGATGGTAAGATGGTAAGATAATCTTGAATATATCCCCTTTATAGGTCTATGTGACATTTTTAATGGGATGGATAACTAGAAGTGGGGATTGTTAGTCTACAGATCTGTCGTTGGTAATTTCATCACTATCAAACTTCCCAAAATGGCTGTATCGTTTTTTTTTTAATATCTCTGCCAACAATGCAAGAGGGTTTCCATTTTCCACACTCTTTATCAAAATTTGGTACTTTCTGACTTTCCATTGTTTTTTCAGTGTCATAGGTGAAAAGGTACCTCATTGTTTTAGTATGCCTTTTCCCCATTATAAAAAGCTTGACTATCTTTTCTCGTACTTGTTTGTCATTGTAATAGGATAGGCTAGGCCATGCTAAATTCAGTGACATAATTCAACAAGCTTTTATCTCTTATGTTGGTATATGCTCCAGAGAAACTCTCCTCCTTGTGGTTGCTATCTTCAGCTTCTATCACATGACTCTGAGATGACATGGGGAAAGAGGATAGAGAAGGCACACCAGCTCCTTCCCCTCTTGACCCAGACATGACATATGTCACTCAGAGATTGTCAGCCAGAACCAGTTAGCTAACTCCAAGGAAGCCTAAGATATGGAGAGCACTGCATGAATATTTTGTGAGTACTGTCTGCCACAGTGATTTAAGCTTCCAGGAAGTCAGTATGCTATGGTTTGCTACAATATTTTTTTTATGTCTTCATAATAAAAGAAAAAAAACCTGTAAGCAATGATCAAGGAATCAATTTTGTGTGTCACTGCCAGATATAATCATGTCACTCCTCTGTTCACAAGCCTTCAATGGCTCCCCACAGCCTAACAGGCTAAACTTCTCGGCCTAGTTTTGTCTCCAGTAATGGCAGATCAAATTTAGAATGACTTTTCAATCCCATAAATTTTTGATCAGTTTTTATTCAATCTTTGTGTAAATTGGAGGATAGTGATGGTCCCTTAAGAATTGGTATAGAACTGAATGAAATTTAATAAGACTCCTGACAGTTATGTGATTGTGATTTGTAGAGCTTTCATTTTATAACCTTAAGCAATATTGACCTCAGAGAAGAAGAGATAGAATGAGAGACAAAAAGAATGAACATGTTATTCATCTTTGTTCTAGTCTTCCTACTTGATAACCGCCCCAATAAAAGTCAAAATTAATTTCTGAATTAAACTTACACCAATTTTCTTTTGAGCAAGTTGACTCATTGCCAAGACATTTCTTATACAATATGCAAGAAAAGATGACAGGTAAATGGATTTTATGATGAGCACATCGACAGGTAATATAAAGGTATTGATAGAAATAAACAAACAAAATATAAGTGTCATGGGTTGAGTCTCAAAAGGACAGCCTAGGGGATTTGGGAGGTCCCTTTAACATAGCCAGTTTTACTTTGAACCCCAAGAGATGGCCCTGATTCTCTCAAGCAGAAAGAACACATTTTGAAACTATGCTCTTCAATTATTTCAGTCGAGCACACAATACAAATAGCTCTTAGGGTGAGCTGAAGTATCTAGAAGTTTGTAGGCCTGCTTTAAAAAAAAATTACCTCTGCTAGATTTCTTAAAATGTCATTTCAATTATTTTTGCACAATAGCATGGCAGAAGCAACGTTTCTTCTGACTAGCTTGACACGTGGTAATTTGGGTACAGTTTAACTTTATTTATCTTTGACTAGAACAAATTGTCTCTCTGCCCTTGTTTATACAAAATGCTGTTATTTTTGTTCCTTTCATTTGTATAATCCGTGGCTTGGTTTCATCTTAAATGCTTGTAATTGTACATTGAGGCAGGCTTTTAACTGCCTCAAATTCACAGCTAAAAAAGCAAAATGGTGTGCAGAGGAGAGGTGGGAAGAGATTCAGTACACACATAAGACGTGTTAAACAAAAGCCAAGGATAATTTTTTTTTAAATACTCTGACAGAACAATGAACTAGCAAAGAGTTTCCAACTAAAAAAAAAGGAAGAAAGAAAAAGGGGAAAGTGAAGAGAAAACATTTCTAATGAAACTTGGTTCCAATTCTAATTTACACTGAAGAATACTTCCTTACGCTCATACTTATTTCTGTAAGTTCAGATCAGGGAGACTCCAACAATCTGGCCTCACCCTAAATAGGAAAAGTTCACGTGTGAAGTTAGAAGTCCTCCTTAAAGAGCACTAGCACATTAGATGATGTTCAGAAATGGCAATTAGCCTTGAGAACATATAAACACATACACTACTGTGAATATAAATGTGAATTGTATTCCCTTAATTATGCTCCATTTAATTGGACCATACTGGAGTAGATCATAGAATCAGGCAAAGCCCAGAGTTTAAAAGTCACCTCAGAGGTTACCTCAACACACAAAGCTTATTTATTTTCTGTCTCCAACACACTTTATTTTAATTCTGTTGATGTACATGAAATTCTATTCACTGTTTATCTGGCCTTTGTATGCAATATCTGGATGGATTATATTATGTAAAGTCTCAGTACTGCACAGAGAAAATGAAAGAGAAAAGGGAACTTACTGAGCACCCACAACTGGTCACACCTTTTATATGTATTTTAACGCTCATAATCCTCACAATTATCAAAATTTACACCTATTTAATTTGTCTTACATTTACATTTTTCGCTTTTATGTTTTATTTTTTTTAAATTAATGATGGTCCTCATAGAAACAGTGGGAAGATATTCAGAGGAAACTACAAATCACCCATAATCTATGGTCTAGATATTATCTCTACTGAGCTGCTATTCATTTTCCACATGGAAGTCTTAGTTTTTAATGTAATTGGAATCATACGGGTTATACAGTTTCTTGCCCTTCAATTTTCACTGAAATCATATCATCAACATTTTCCTATGTCATTATAAATTCTCCATGATTCTGAAGGGCCCATTATGTTTCATCATTTGGATGCACCATAATTAGTCTAACCTCTCTGGTATTTGGTGGAGGGGGGAGACATTTAATTTGCTTAGAATCTTACTTTCTATGAAACCAGAATGTATCTACAATAGTAATACTGTGAACTGCCGTGGCCAGCAGCCTCTCTTTTGAGGTTATTGCTGTAACCCAGTTGAAATCTAAAGGTCGGTACAAAAAGTGTACTGGCATGAGATGAAGGGGAGGGGACAGTTTGCAGAGATAAATGAGAGTCAGCAGGACACACGGTGCTCTGCTCTCTCCTGTATTCTATTATTCTAGCCAAAATTTAAAAGGGTTAGGTTCAAAACATTTAGGCATTTATGTACTGAGCTCCAGATCTTCCTGAAGCCTAGTCAAATTCGTGCACACCTCACTAACTCCTAATATAAATTCATCTTTTTGATAATTTTGTTTTTGGTTGGACTGCGTTACAACTTGCAACCAAAAGAGACCTAATACCTATTTGCTAGTGAACAAACATATTTACTGGCTACAACAAAGATGGTAATAGGCTCACTCTATTCTGAGAAGACCACAGTGGGAGTAAAGGTAGTTCATTTAAAAGAGAAATTGAAACAGTAGGGTCCTTCCACCCAAGACAAGAGACAAGGATGTAGAGGTTTCTAAACCAGTTCCTACAAGGAATAGGAAAAGTAAATGGAAAGAGTTAGCACAGTGAGAGTTATCTATAAATGTTGAAATATTGTCTTGTATGACGTGAAATAAGTTTGTTCTGTGTGACTACATGGCTTAGAACTTAGACAATGAAGTATAATTTTGTTTAATATGAAGAAACACATTCCAAAAGAGTGGAATAAAAACAGATCAGGCTGCTTCAGGATGGAAGTAGTAAGTTCTCCATGACTAGAATACTTAGGTGTATATTTAGTAATCATTTGATGGATATATTAAGAAGGGAAGTCAAGATACTGTTTTTAAAAAAAAGAGCTCTATTGGGTGACCTTCCAACTGACCTCCAAATTTAATGTTTGTTTTCTTATTATACAATAGGTTTAATAGCAAGAAGATCCCTTCTTAAAGTTTGAAAGTATGCTTATTAGTTTGTTTCTTCAGAATGAATGCTGCCTGTATTTTCTTTGAGGGGCCAGGACAAAAGCTTGGTAGGAACATTACCAACTCATGTGCCACAAAGATTATTCTTCCAAAAAAAGAAGAAGAAAGTGTCATTTAGAATGAACACAAATTATGGCTTAGAGAGAAGGAAGTCAATATCCAGGGAGACAGTGTCAATTCCAGGAGTGAGAACAGATAAGAAATGTGAGAACAAATAACAAGATCAGGAAACTGCAAGAAAGGATCAGAAAGCAATGGAGAGAATGGGACAAGGCAAGTGGGTCAGAAATAGCACAGTGAGCACTTACCAAGTATTACCTTTCATGGCCCTTTAGGTCAGGCAAGGGTCTTAAAGGAACAGTAAGTGGCTCAAAAAAAGAGGAAACATGTTCATGGAGAACATAGGATAGTAGTATTTTTTATCTCAAGTGTTTACATAAAAGTGCAAAAGCAGATTTTAAGAATTTTGATACATTCTTGAATGCAGAATGTATGACACAAGTTCAAAATGTTCAGAAAAAAAACACTTAAAGCTTTTAAGTGCCAGATCACTTATAGAAATAAAATTTTTAAAAAACCCTAGATGAGGAGAACACACCACAGTTCTTTTAACTCTTTTGTAGTATTTAACTCTTGAGCTCTCCATAAAAGAATCTGCTGCTGGAGGCTCTAGCTTGCATCCTTTGGTCAAACTGAACCCAGAGAATTGTCATGCGTTCATGACATAGAGGCATAGAGCATGCGTTGTGCAATGATACAGGCATGAGGTCAAATTCCAGCTTTGTTTTCACCATGTTACCTTGTGAAAATGGCATGACTTCCCAGGGCTGCAATTTTCTCGTTTGTCAATGGAGAGTTGTTCCGGGGGTTAAAGGAGAAAATACATCTGATGTATTTAGCACAGTTCTTAGAACATTCTAAGTTGCATTACAAGTGTAGGTCTGGTTAGGAGTCCTTTAAAGGTCTGGTGCATGCATCTACTTGTTAATTAAAAGCTCACTGGCTGTCAAAGCTTGGCCTGATCTATTCAGCCACTACCATTATAGAGGCTAGAGATTTTCAAAAAATCCAAGCAAAAGGTGAAGTCAATGATGGCATCCAAATAAGAAGGAATATGCCAGGTTAGAATGTGAACTTCTCATTCTGCTCTCTGAGGAGAAAAACCAAAGTGGTTTTTGTCGTAAACAGATCTCTGTATGTTGCAATTGTGTAGTGTGAAATGGTTGATGATGTTATCCAAGGGTTAATTAGTATAAACAAAGAGCCCAGTAGAATTTGGGCCTCTCTGGACCAGGGAGGTTTCCTCTAAACCTGCTACCTACAACTGAATTAAATAGCAGCCAAAATTATTTAACTCAGATCATTTATTTTGATAAAATGTCTTGTAATTCAGCTTTCTGGGGTTAAGACAGTCACTTTACTTAATTTACAGCTCTTAACTTGACAGTCTACCAAAGATATTAGCAAGACTTGGCAGCTGACCAGGGAAAGCATGCACACGTTGGGTCAGTTTTCAAAAAATGTTTTCAAATTGCAATGACTCCAAGGTACACTTTGCGATGTATAAATGATTGCAATGGACTCATAAACAGGAAACTTGAGAGCAGAAAAAGAGAAAAGGTGGAATGAAATTAGAAAATTCTTGACCTTGCAAGGAAGGTTGCAGTGGGAAAGAGTAGGAGAAGTACAAGGGCCACTTCAGCAAGAGAAAGAAGTATATGGCCAACATCCCAGCCCCTGAACTCCGTATGACCTATAAATTATGGGAATAACAGCAATGTAAATAAAATGTTTAAACACCTAATTCAATTTCTATGCAACAGATAAGATAGGAAGTTCCAAGAAATAAAACGACTCACCACTTTCTTTTTTTTCAGAATTTATTTATTTATTTATTTATTTATTTATTTATTTATTTCAATATATGAAGTTTATTGTCAAATTGGTTTCCATACAACACCCAGTGCTCATCCCAAAAGGTGCCCTCCTCAATAACCATCACCCACCCTGCCCTCCCTCCCACCCCCCATCAACCCTCAGTTTGTTCTCAGTTTTTAACAGTCTCTTATGCTTTGGCTCTCTCCCATTCTAACCTCTTTTTTTTTTTTTCCTTCCCCTCCCCCATGGGTTTCTGTTAAGTTTCTCAGGATCCACATAAGAGTGAAACCATATGGTATCTGTCTTTCTCAGTATGGCTTATTTCACTTAGCTTCACACTCTCCAGATCCATCCACGTTGCTACAAAAGGCCATATTTCATTTTTTCTCATTGCCACGTAGTATTCCATTGTGTATATAAACCACAATTTCTTTATCCATTCATCAGTTGATGGACATTTAGGCTCTTTCCATAATTTGGCTATTGTTGAGAGTACTGCTATAAACATTGGGGTACAAGTGCCCCTATGCATCAGTACTCCTGTATCCCTTGGATAAATTCCTAGCAGTGCTATTGCTGGGTCATAGGGTAGGTCTATTTTTACTTTTTTAAGGAACCTCCACACTGTTTTCCAGAGAGGCTGCACCAATTTGCATTCCCACCAACAGTGCAAGAGGGTTCCCGTTTCTCCACATCCTCGCCAGCATCTATAGTCTCCTGATTTCTTCATTTTGGCCACTCTGACTGACGTGAGGTGATATCTGAGTGTGGTTTTGATTTGTATTTCCCTGATGAGGAGCGACGTTGAGCATCTTTTCATGTGCCTGTTGGCCATCTGGATGTCTTCTTTAGAGAAATGTCTATTCATGTTTTCTGCCCATTTCTTCACTGGATTATTTGTTTTTCAGGTGTGGAGTTTGGTGAGCTCTTTATAGATTTTGGATACTAGCCCTTTGTCTGATATGTCATTTGCAAATATCTTTTCCCATTCCGTTGGTTGCCTTTTAGTTTTGTTGGTTGTTTCCTTTGCTGTGAAGAAGCTTTTTATCTTCATAAGGTCCCAGTAGTTCATTTTTACTTGTAATTCCCTTGCCTTTGGGGATGTGTCAAGTAAGAAATTGCTATGGCTGAGGTCAGAGAGGTCTTTTCCTGCTTTCTCCTCTAGGGTTTTGATGGTTTCCTGTCTCACATTCAGGTCCTTTATCCATTTTGAGTTTATTTTTGTGAATGGTGTGAGAAAGTGGTCTAGTTTCAACCTTCTGCATGTTGCTGTCCAGTTCTCCCAGCACCATTTGTTAAAGAGACTGTCTTTTTTCCATTGGATGTTCTTTCCTGCTTTGTCAAATATGAGTTGGCCATACGTTTGTGGGTCTAGTTCTGGGGTTTCTATTCTATTCCATTGGTCTATGTGTCTGTTTTTGTGCCAATACCATGCTGTCTTGATGATGACAGCTTTGTAGTAGAGGCTAAAGTCTGGGATTGTGATGCCTCCTGCTTTGGTCTTCTTCAAAATTACTTTGGCTATTCGGGGCCTTTTGTGGTTCCATATGAATTTTAGGATTGCTTGTTCTAGTTTCGAGAAGAATGCTGGTGCAATTTTGATTGGGATTGCATTCAATGTGTAGATAGCTTTGGGTAGTATTGACATTTTGACAATATTTATTCTTCCAATCCATGAGCACGGAATGTTTTTCCATTTCTTTATACCTTCTTCAATTTCCTTCATAAGCTTTCTATAGTTTTCAGCATACAGATCTTTTACATCTTTGGTTAGATTTATTCCTAGGTATTTTATGCTTCTTGGTGCAATTGTGAATGGGATCAGTTTCTTTATTTGTTTTTCTGTGGCTTCATTATTAGTGTATAAGAATGCCACTGATTTCTGTACATTGATTTTGTATCCTGCAACTTTGCTGAATTCATGTATCAGTTCTAGCAGACTTCTGGTGTAGTCTATCGGATTTTCCATGTGTAATATCATGTCATCTGCAAAAAGTGAAAGCTTGACTTCATCTTTGCCAATTTGGATGCCTTTGATTTCCTTTTGTAGTCTGATTGCTGATGCTAGAACTTCCAACACTATGTTAAACAACAGCGGGACTCACCACTTTCTAAAGGGTACATCAATCTTCTGACAGAACCAGAGACAGAACTATGGTTTCCTCACTTCTATGCTGTTTCCGTGTTACATTTTTTTTTAATTGTAACCTTTATTTATTTTTGAGAGAGAGAGCATGAATAGGGGAGGGGCAGAGAGAAACAGAGACACAGAATCTGAAACAGGCTCCAAGCTGTCAGCACAGAGCCCAACAAGGGGCTCAAACCCATGGGCCGCAAAATCATGACCTGAGCTAAAGTTGGTCGCTTAACCGACTAAGCCACCCAGGTACCCCTCTGTGTTACATTTTTGAAGCGACACTACATCGTGAAGCCCATACCTTAGACATCCACCTTCAGAAAAAAAATATAGTATAGACACATAAAAGCAATAGGATGTAGAGCCCCTGGTTAAAGCATTAACACTAGCAACAAAACAGCTAAGATCTGATTCCTTTTTTAGCATAGCTAGCTGTATGGCCTTGAGTGATTTACTTATCTTTCCTGAATGCTGTTTTGGTTTTGGCTTTTCATTATTTCTAAAAGATTTATGAATTAGCTGGCAGAAAGTCAGTGACATATAAATATACCAATATCACCCAATTATTGTTGTAATAATATTAAATTAAATGAAAGGACTTAGCATAGTCCCTGGCACATAGGGGATATTTTGTAAAAGGTCTTATTATAAAGGTCAGAGTTTTGAATATATCTTTCTAATCAGACTGTTAGATCTGACAGAATGACAGACCCACTTTATTCTAAGATGAACGCTGAAAACCTTAACTAGACAAAAAGGTAAAAATCTGATTATGTTCACTGACTAACTATAAAGGGCATTACAAATATAATATATTCATTTTCATACATAGATGAGGTGCTAAAGCTGACTGAACCAAATGTTCCATGTTAGGTGAAGATTTGCTTTGGTTTTTTTAAAGTATATAAAAGCAAAGATTTGAGAAACCATCTGAGGAAACTGCAGGCAAGCGCTGGAGTAGATCATGACCTGTTGGCAGAGATCTTAGTTATGCTTGCTGATGACCATGCAGAAAATTTAAGGTCAGGAATCTTCCAGACTCCTTCTGAGATTCATAGCTAAACTGCTTTTTTTTTTATGTCAAATAAGACAATAGGAGTTAAAAGTTCAAGTGAAAAGAACCTCTGTCAATCAATACACTCTTGGAGGCAGTAGTTATTAAGTCCAACCATTGTAATTTTAGCCCATCTGGACCCTAAATCAGAATCCAGGGCATGCCAGAAAAGCACAGGTCTCTGTGATTGTTGGTGATTTTCTTCCTTTGGTAGAAACTTGCAAGAACAAAAGGAAGTGGAGGCAAAATGCTTCCATTTTTTTAGTTCTATTTCTGTTGCTCATTTGGAGAAAGATCCTGAAGGAGCTCCATCAATGTATTCTCCAGAGCTGAGCCATGGAACAACCATGGGTAGAGCTAAACTACAAAAGCTTACACCCTGGATAGAAGTTTCGAGAAATTGCTCTCACTAGATGCCGAATTTTCTCATTTTATTATTTGGAGATGAAAAGAGAAGAAAAAGATGTATACAACCTTTAATAGTTTTAATAGTCTGTATTTTCAGGAATCAAGATAAGTATAGAGGCAGGGGGCAACAAATTTGCCAATGGCTCTGTTTTGAATGACGTTACAGAACGGCTTCCAAGTCCCCTCAACCTTGTGTCTGTCCCAACCACCAAGGCCAAAGATCCAGTCTCTAAACCTCTCATCTGTATCCCCCTAACTTAACCTCTCATAGCACTCTTTCTGAATGGCTAGTGACAAAATTAAAAACAAACAAAAATAAAAAGCCTGATCTCTTGTTCTCTAGAAACTTGCTATTTAAAGTGGGGTTCTTGAAATTCCTTGATAGCTTGCTACAAATACAAATTCTCAGGCCCCACTGCAGATGCAGTGAATCAGAATCTGAATGTAACAAGATCCCCAGGTGATCCTATGCACATGAAATACTGAATAGCCCTATTCTAGGTATTTCCATCATAAAAAAAAAAAAAAACACAACAAAGTCTTCCGCCTGTTCCTCTATTATGTCCAAACAGAACATTGGCAGCCAAAATTGCAAAATGATTATTTGCTAATCGTTCAGGCATTAGATAAGCCCAGCAAGCAATTCTAATTCAAATGCATCCAAAATGACCCTGCTCAACAGTAAGAGCACAATTTGTGAATTTACACCTGGCTCACATAAACCATAAGTATTAATCATTTGTGGGTCTCTCCTAAGTGGAGAGACCCACAAATGAGAGGCTGTGCATTGGTGATGATAATGGTTTCATGGTCTGTTAACATCCATATTCTGAATTCTAGACTGACCTTACAATAACAAGCCTATTTTTCCTGTACTTAAGCTTGTGCCAGCAACCTTCATTCTTCCTAACACTAGCATTTCACTTCTTAACACATCTGTCTTATGTTACACAGAACATGTCTAGGATTTGCCCATGAACTTCAACCATGAATATATTGTAAGTATGTTTGAGAGAAAGGTACTCTGGAAAAAACTCCAACGCTTATCAAATAGAAAAGTCATTACTCAAACATTCCTACATTCATTTCTTGAATGGTAAACATTTCTCTTTTTTTTTCTTTCCAACTTTATTTGAATAATAAATACTTCTTGAATGGTTTTTATGTGCCATCCTGGTAACAAGACACATGCAAGCTTACAAATTAACCTTGGGAGGATAGGAAAAATTAACAGATCATTATGATGCTCAGTTATATGCACTAACTAGGGAAAGTTTAGTGTGATGTAAGTACAGAAAAGACTCCCTAATAAAATCCTCAGAGATCAGAGCATATTACCTAAAGAACATGACAGACATTTAGGTCAATGTGGACAAACAGCAACTATTAATATAAAAGAGGAAAGGAACGAATGTACCAGATTTGGGGTGGAGGGGTGGACTCAGAATGTACAAAGTACTTAAGGGGAGAGGGAACATAAAACAAGTGGGGAGCTAAGCAGAATAATCCACTATATCTACAGTACAGGATGGGTCACTGACAGGGGCACAAAGGATGAGATCAGAGGGGTAAGCAGGAGACACATCATGAAGAACTTCACAAGACATGTTGATGACTTTGGACACCGAATGCACCAGGAGCTGGAGACTAAGACTAACTTATTGGATTCCTGGGGTTGCAGTCTGGAGAACAGATTGGAATAGGACATGTTCAGAGGTCAGTGCGGTGGGGGGCGGGGGGGAGCGGGGGGGGGGGGGAGTCTCGGACATCTGTGTGCAGTACTGTTGCTTAAGGCTCAAGAGCCAGATCAGTAATAAGAAAATGAAGTAGAGATTCTGAAGTCCAGAGGGATTGGATTAGTGCGTCCCCTGAAAGAATTAGGTAAAGCCAGAAAGCAAAGGGAGCAAGAACAATGACGATGGTGAGGAAAAGGAGGTCGAAGCTGGTGAAACAAGGCAATACAGGGTCCAGGACTATGAACACCGAACAGGTACAAGCTGTTTTCTCAGGGCACTATGTACCCCTCCATGGAAGAGCAGACCTTTAAAGGGGACAAACAGGGATGAAGAGGACACTCATTTAGTTTTTTTTAATACCACTTGTCACACTTAGCAAAAAAATAATTTGAAGCATTTAGGAAAGTATACAGACAAAAACACACCAAATATTTTGGATGCAGTACCAAAGTTGATCAAAATATCAACTTTCAACATTAATAGATGAAATAATTAATGAATTATCCTATAATGAGTACTCACTTCAGTGGCACGTAGACTGAATAAGCCTAACGTGGAAAACACAAGCAAGTGTAAAATATTGAGTAGCTAGGGCTAACGAAAGTTTTGGTTCCAATTATCTAAATATCTGAACCTTGCATCTTAATTTGAGTGGAAAATGATGAAGTCCACACAAATTAAGCACATGAACATATGTAAGCTCTTAAGGTATACTTTACTTTCTACAATAAAAATGTTTCTGAATTGAATTTGGGACTATTAACCAAATGTTAAATGCATTTTATTGGTGTGTAAGTCTTCTGTCACACCAATTAACCCTTTGGTATTATAAATACTCTTCATTCACACCCTCCCATGCAGATTGATCAGACCAACCTAAATAGTGTGCTTGTGTGTGTGTGTGTGTGTGTGTGTGTGTGTGTGTTGTTCATTCTCTTAGCACCAAGAACAACTGTCTTGGAAGGGTTCTTATGATTCTTGGGAGGTAAATAACTTCCAAATTGAACATTCTGTAACTCTCAACTAGTCCCTATCTCCTTTGGTGACATAATGAAGACTTAATTTTTGTTCTATCGCCTTAACATTTTGTAAATTATTTAAGTTTTAAGAGTTAAATCTCACCCATTGAGGCTTGGCACCACATAGACAAAAACAACACATTTGAAGTGTTTAACTGAGGAAACCACCATGAATTTGGATAATATTTCAAATATTTCCTCAGGTGCTTTATTTTTCTTTCCAAAGCTAAAGTAGGAGGCAAACATCATGTCTGTACTGGGTTGAACAGTGTCCCCTCAAAATTTATGTTCACCAAGAACCTCAGAATCTGACCTTATTTGGAAATAGGGTCTTTGCAGAGATAATCTGTCAAGTTAAGGTGAGGTCATGCTGTATTAGGGTAACCCCTAGTCCAATGACTGATGTAAGAGAAATTTGGACACAAACACAGAGAGAGGAGAATGCTGTGTGAATTCACGCAGAGAGAACATCATGTAACAATGGGGGCAAAGTTTGCAGTAATGCATCTACAAACCAAGGAATGCCAAGGTTGCTGGCAACCACTAGAAACTAAGAAGAGATAAGGAAGCAAGTTCTCTAACGTCTTCAGAGACAGAAATGGTCCCAACAACACCTTCATTTCAGACTTCTAATGAATAAGAACTAGAATAAGACATACGAAATTTCTGTTGTTTTAAGCCATTCATTTTGAAGTAATTTGCTACAAAGACAGTAGGAAACAAAATTTATTTTTACCACCGTATTGAATCAGTTAAATACGGTGCAACCGTATGAATCAGTTAAATCAGTGCAACATTCTGGATGTACCCACTGTCCTGACTTGGAAAACAAACCCTTGAGAGTCTGTTGGATGAAACTACAGTGGAGAAGAGAACCCTAGTCACAGTTTTAAATCCATCCAAATGAAATTTTGGCTCAATGTGCATTGTCTCACTTCCTCCACCCTTAAACAACAACAAAATGATGCTCTTAATTGAAATCTCTGGAAAGTTATAGGTTGTCCCAAAAGAGTGGCTCATTCAAAAACCTGAAGAGGTGAGGTTGGAAATACAAAAGGGATCTTCTTGAGTCCCCATCACAAGAGATTTGTATTAACTTTCTATGGTTGCCATAACAAATTACCACAAATTTGGTGGCTTAAAACAACACCTCTTTATTATATGGTGGTTCTGTAGATCTGAAATCTGGTGGGCTCAGGAGGGTGCTCTGCTTAAAGTCTCAGAAGACCAGAATGAAGGTGTCAGCAGGGCTGTGTTCCCTTCTGGAGGCGCTAGGGGATAATTTGTTTCCAAGTTCATCAGTTGTTGGCCGAATCCAGTTCCATTCAGTTGTAGATCTCAGGTGCTGTTTTCGCAATGGCTGTCAACCAGAGACCACCCTTAGTTCCTAGAGGCCTTTCTCCAGCTCTTGCACATGGCTCCCTACGTGTCAGAACCAGCAAAGTTAAGACAAATCCTTTTCACAACTCTATCTCTTCTGCCCACTCTTCTTCCACGACATCTCTGACTGGCTCTTTTGCTTTCCTCTTCTATTTAATTTAAAGGGTTTGTGTGCTTACTCGATACTCCATGATAGTCTGTTTCAAGGTCAGCTGATTAGCAATCTTAATTCTACTTATAAAGCCCCTTCACAACAGGGCCACCTGGATGGCTCAGTCCGTTAAGCATCTGACTTTGGCTCAGGTCATGATCTCACAGTTTGTGAGTTCAAGCCCCACGTCAGGCTCTGTGCTGACAGCTCAGAGCCTGGAGCCTTCTTCGGATTCTGTGCCTCCCTCTCTCTCTGCCCCTCCCCCAGTCATTCTCTCTTTCTCTCTCTCTCTTTCTCTCTCTCAATAATAAGTAAACATTAAAAAAATTTTTTTACATAAAAAAAGCCCCTTCACAACAGTACCTAGATTAGCGTTTAATTGAATAACCAGAGGACAGGCCTCTTGGGGGATATGTTTAGAATTCTGCCTACCCCCATGTTTAAAATGACTCAATCAGACAGGCTTAATAGCCATGCCATGAGCCAATTTCTGGCATGATGAAAACTGTGCTATCTTGTGCTTGGTCAGGCTGGTAGGTCTGAATATCCTTGGAAATACTGGCCTCCAGCAGCATTAATGCTGATCACATGACACTCTGCCCCCAAGTTCCCTCCTAAACATCTCCAGGGCCCTATCTCAGTCCTTTTGCCACACTGGAGCTTCAAGTAATCTAACTACCAGCTATAAAAATGCAATAAACTAAGCAAAAGACCAAACAAAAAGGTGGGTGGGGGAGGTAATTTTCTGCAAACCTAATATGATATAGTCAGGCTGCATGCTTTCATTTCTGGATCATATGTGTGACTGATCTGGGTGTGAATTCTGGTTTCCTTTCTGATACATTGGGAACTCATGCTAATAGAAGGAGCCTGGGTGCCAAGAGAAGAAGAAAACCCAATTTGTGCACTCAGGTTTGTTATTACTTAACTGCAATTATGCTTTCAAGACAGTGTTACTTTAAGAACCGCCCATTTAATTTCTTAGACTTTGAAAACCTTCTGGTAGAGTAATTGCCTGACACAGAACACCTAGGAGGCAAATTGAAATAAAAAGCCTTTTACTGAGTGGCAAAAGAAAGTATTAAATGCTTGATTAGAAGTTCTATGTCACTAATAGTGAATGCAGAAGAAAAAAAAAAGGCCAGATGAATCCTCCTGTCTCACATCATGTCTTCTCTGTCATTACAGAACATACAGATTCTACATTGGACATCCTAATGTAGCTATGAAATTCTGTTTTCCTTACTGAAAACAAAGAAAGGTAATTGATTCATTTGTTCTGTTGAGTACTCTCTCACTGAAATCACTTCCTTAAAACATTACATTATAATGCTCCAGCTCTGTATCATGTTAACACCTTGCACCTGACATAACTGGGTTCTGTCACTTTACAGAATTAAGACCTTAGGTAACTCCCTGAGCCTCAGATTTCTCATGATAAGGAAATGAAAACACCCCTTTCTTGGATAGATAAGAAGTATAAAACACAGAAAATGATCTGGCACAGAGTAGATGCTCAAACATTGAATCTCTTTTCCCTCTCTCCTGTCTCCTTGTTTATGTTCTAGTTAATCTCTGGCTTGTGCTTGCAGGAGTATTGAAATAGATTATAAATCCTCTAAAAGAAAGAACTGTACCAATGGGATTCCATGAGAAGATTCTTTGATTGGCATTTATGAGATTCAAACCCAGGAGTGCAAAAGTGACCTTGATTAAGCCAATTGCCCTCTCTGCTGCAATTTCCACAGTATAAGAGATTCTTTAACCACGAAGACTGCCTAGCTCTAAAATGTCATGTTAACACCTATTTTTCACTTCTTTAAAGACCCTACTGAGCAGGAAGTAGACATTCAATTAATGCTTGCTGACTACTTGCCGAATGAATGTACTCAATACGATAGGCTTAGTGGCAATAGATGCTGGGTAGTATTGATACTAGATTCAAGGTAATTTATTCTTCATTTTAACCAAGTATTTCTAAGAGAATTTGGAAGCAAAACAAAATTTCCCCTTGGGGGTTAGAAGACAGTAAATTGTGGCTAATGGGCAATCTTCTCATAAAGTATATTTGGATACGGCCCAGTATCTCCAGCTTCTTTTTGCTCTTGGTGATGTTATTGATTTATTTTGCTCTTTGGAGTTGGGTTGCTATTCATCATGGGGAATCACACATATGAGGAAACATAGATAATTCCTAAAGGTTATGAAATCTTACAAAGTTCTTGTAGACCATGAATGCACATGAACTTCTGAGATGGTAACTAGCTCACCTGGTGCATTTTCTTAGTGGTTAGTTTTAATTTACGTAAAAATAAATGCTCATATTTTAAGTGCACATTTTGATGTGCTTTGACAACATATACATCTTCACAGGGACCATCCCAATCAGAATTACCCCCAAAGCTCCCAGTGCACCTCTCCATTCAACCATCCCCGGAGAGATAACTACTTCTCCAAGTTCTATCTTATTAGCTTAGTTTTATCTGCTCCAGAAACTCATATACAGAATACACAATAGGCAATGGTCATGTCTGACTTCTTTTCCTCAACAGAATGTTTTGAGAGTTATCTCTGGTGTTGGGTACATCAGAAGTTTGTTCCTTTTTATTGCTGACTAATATTCTATTGTGTGAAAACACCACAATTTGTATGTCCATTCATTTGCTGATGGACATTTAAGCTGTTTCCAGTTTTAGACTTTTATGAATAGAGCTGTGATGAAAAGCCATGCCCATTGTGGACATATTTTGCATTTCTCATTGTTGAATAAACAGAAATAAAATTGCTGGATTGTGGGGTAGATATATGTCCCAATGCAATTTTATTCTTTTATTCATGAAGGTAAAGCTCACAAAACATTTTTCCTTCCTCTGTCCTCCATCCCATTATAGGAAATTTCATATTCATCTCCAAAAATAAGCAATGTGGATTTAGCATTCACTTGTGCCAGGAGCAGTGATAAGTTTGCTGCATGCATTATCTCATTTAATCTTAAGAGAACACTACAATTATCACCATTTACAAGGGCCCTAGGAGAAGGGCACTCGGGTAGTTCAGTCAGTTGAGCGTCTGACTCACATAGATTTCTGCTCAGGTCATGATCCTGAGGTTGTAGGATTGAACCTGTGTCGGGCGTCATCCTGAGCATGAGCCTGCTTAAGATTCTCTCTCTCCCTCTGCACCCCCCCACTAACTCTCTGTCTCTGTCTCCCTCTCTAATAAAAAGAAAAAAACAAAAGTCCTAGGAGATTAATAAGGGAAGTCATTGTTAATCTTATATGAATTAGGATCCAATAGAAAATAACTCCAGAACCTGCATTCTAACCCATTTAGTATACCTCCTTTCACAAAGTTTTATATTCTCAGAAGGACAAACTACTGAGTCTTTGGGGCAAAACAGTGAGTGTCTTCCTTAGTGGAAATGTTTTATTTCCTGGAGCCTCCAAATGGAAGGCATCAATGAACCTGACTCATGAAGAGTTATTTACTCCCCCAACTATTATGGTTACCAAGTGAGAAAGTGTTAATAGCTTTCAGAAGGACACTCAATCCCTCTAACAAGAGTGAAACTTACTGTTAAATAATCCTGACTGTAAATCATCTATAATCAAGAACATCATCTCTGTGGGAAAGATTAGTACTAGTTCACAGTCTTTATAGAGTATATCAAAATCACCTGGAGGACTTGTTGAAATACATATTTCTGGTTCCCACTACCAGAATTTCTAACTCAGTAAGTCTGGGCTGGAGTCTGAGATTCTGCATTTTTAACAAGCTCCCAAGTAATGTTGATACTGCTGGTGCTCAGACCACACTTTGTGTAGCACTGGGCCAAATTATCTCTATCATTGTAATAAATCTCTGGTGAGAAACTGAGTTTTAGTTGGAGAAAGTGACTAAGAAGGTTATCTAGCCAATTAACAGTAAGCCGGGAGCTACAAGGTAATCTTTGGAGTCTTGACTCTTCATCACTGGCACTCAAAATTGGCATTTCAAGGACCAGTTAAATTACATAGCTAAATGAGAATGATGTTGATTTGCCTCAACCTTTTTTTTTAATGTTTATTTATTTTTGAGACAGACGGAGACAGAGCACGAGTGGGGGAGGGGCAGAGAGGGAGACACAGAATCCGAAACAGGCTCCAGGCTCTGAGCTGTCAGTACAGAGCCCGATGCAGGGCTCAAACCAACGAACCATGAGATCATGACCCGAGCCAAAGTCGGACGCTCAACTGACTGAGCCACCCAGGCGCCCCTGCCTAAACATTTTGAGATGGATAGTTGATGATGACGACGACGACGACGACGACGACGACGACGACGACGATGGAGGAGGAGGAGGAGGAGGAGGAGGAGGAGGAGGAGGAGGAGGAGGAGGAGGAGTGAGGAGTAAGGTAGAGATAGAGATGATACAATCTCAGAATGCTTCATTTTTGAATGAAGGAAAAATCGTTTTGAGAAAAAAAAATCACTACCTTGTGCTTACTTTATATTTTCACCACAAAAGAGGGAAACCTTCAAAGGGATTCAGTGTTCTATGGAGCCGCACATTATCATTCCTTTCTGAAACACTTTTTCAGTGGTCATATAGACTCAGCTTTACACAGACCCTTCATGGGATTTCCAGACTGTTTAATTTCTTTACCAAAGCAAAAGTTTGGCAAATTATTTGATTAATTTAACCTCATTCTTCTTTGTCATTAGAACAAATCTAAATGTCTCAGCCGACAAACACCACTTTAGAAACACCCTGATCCTGATAAATGGTTTCCTTAAATGCCTTAAAAGTATTATTAGCATAGATGGTTGTTTGATTCTGAACTCCTGCTCTCCCAAGAGCCACAGGGGTGGGAACCATGATCCAGATTGGGAGGGAATTGTCATGCCCTCAGGCAGAGTTTGTGATTAGTATGCAGAACCAGTATTCATGACTGTGAATTTTTAAAGTTCTTTTCCTTTTTTTTCTTCTATTTTTCCATTTTCAGGTTCCCCAAGGAGAGCTCAATTATTCACTGTTACAAAAATGGCCATTGATTATCTTGAAAATCCAGGCAAGAAAGAAAATAACAATACTGACTGCTCAGCTGCTTAAATAGTCAGCTTTTTATTAATAGATATAATTGTTTTTCACACCTTACTAAATAACACGAAAAGCAGAAAAGAAACAGTATTATTGGTGATTTTTAATCAAGTTTCTGTAAGTCTCAGTCATAAAGTAATTATTCAAACAAATGAAGGAAGACAGCATAATCCATAATGCACTAAATATCTACTGAAGGAATAATGTCTCATTTTAAGATAAAGTGCATAAATGGTACACAATTCAAGTAAAGCATCTTTTTTATGTACTTTACCACTTCATGAAAAACAAATTACAAGTAATTCTATTTAATGATGAGATGTTATGTACAAAATAATGCACCATTACTATTTCTAATATCTTTAGCATCATGATGGATTACAATTGTTAATATTAATAATATTATTATTAAATATAACTATAGCTCATTTTATAAAGCACTTTTTCGGTGCAAAGCATTTTTTGCAGCATTACTGAGGTTAATCCACACAACCCTAGTGTCAGATTCTCTTCATTTCTTTTACTTTTTTTTTCTCTTTTCAAGAAACTGGAGTGAAGACAGTTTAAAGACCTAAGTGTCAATTAGCCAGTAACTAGAAGACCTGCCTAGGAATTAAATTCGTGTCTGACTCCCAAACCCATGTTTCTAGTCCCTCCCATACTACCACCAGCTGAGGTTCAAAGATAACACACTTGATTTGATTCAGTGCCCAATGAGAAGACAGAGGTGTTTCTCCATATGTTCTAGCTCAAAGTGGCATTTGGGAGAAGAGGTTTCCACTCAATGTTCCCCCACCTCAGTTTCTGGTTTTCCTTTTTTAGGCATCATCCCTTGATACCTGAGGCCCATTCTGAAATGTCTCACCAATGTTTCTACTTCTTCTTTTTTTTTTTAATTTTTTTTAACGTTTATTTATCTTTGAGAGAAAGAGAGCATGAGGCGGAGTGGGACAGAGAAAGAGGGAGACAGAATCGGAAGCAGACTCCAGGCTCTGAGCTTCAGCACACAGCCCGACGCAGGGCTCAAACCCACGAACCATGAGATCATGACCTGAGCCGAAGTCGGATGCTTAACCTACTGAGCCACCCAGGTGCCCCCAATGTTCCTACTACTATATCCTAATTCCTGTTCTCTAAGTTTACTAGTGGAGAAAAGCTGTAATACTGCCTTGCCTATAACTATTAAAGTACTATTAAATACCACTCAGCCTCTAGGTCTCTCAATAGTCTAGCAAGATAGAGTAGCCAGACAGCTAATCCAATTACCCCAGGTCAAGGAAGGGGATGCACTAAATGAACTGAGTTCTATGTTATGTAAACGTCTTCCTTAATATTCTTTTTTTCTTAATTTTTAAATTATTTTTTAAGATTTTTTATTTATTTGTTTTGAGAGAGAAACAGCATGAGCAAGGGAGGGGCAGAGAGAGAGAGAGAATCCTGAGTAGGCTCCTCACTGTCAGCACAGAGCCCAATGTGGGGCTCAAACTCACAAAACCTTGAGATCATGACCTGTGCTGAAACCCAGAGTCAGACGTTTCACCAGCTAAGTCCCCCAGGCACCCCTCTTTCTTAATATTCCTAAAGTGGGTCCCTATTCCTTCACCTCTTCCCTTTCACAGTAAGTGTTTTAATTGTTTCATCCATATAGATCATTCTGGTATCACAGAAGGAAGACAGACCTGGGTTATTATGCTAGTTCTATGTTTGAACAATTTGACTACACCATTAACTTCTCTGAGCCTCAAATTTCATGTCTGCAAACTGCTACAAAGAGATGTTTGGAGGATTGAAAGGAGAATTATATATAAGAATCTGGTACATCAAAAATGCTCAAATACTTAACATTTGCTTACTTCCCCTCTCCTTCTGGGGATATAATAAAAAAAATTTGGCACATGCTTATTATCAATAATATCTCAAAAGTACAGTAAAAGAGAGAGAAAGACCTAGAGGCAAATCAGTATAAACATGATGTTAAATAGTCCAGCAACTCATCTGCCTGTTTCTTTCCTTTGTTCAGAAAGTATTTACCAGCTATGGACTGTGCTTCAGGCACACATCTAGTAATCCAGACATTCAAAGAGCTATAAGACAAGAGCTCCAGAAAGTGGAGGTAGTAAATGCAAGAGACAGAAATATCTGATAAATTCAAAGATTAGGAAAGAAATGAATACAGCTGCACTGTGGTGAACCTGGAGAGGGGTAGGAAATGGCATGGCAACCAGGCAAATGCTAGGCTATGGGAAGTTCTAATACAATCCCTTCTCTGACACTGAACTTGTCATTCCCTTCGATCAAGAGAGCTTCACATTTTACAGAGCTACATGATATGAATTTTCCTTTACTTCTGGATTATCCTGTCCCTATTGGCTATTCATTACAGTCGGCTTTTTTTTTTCCTATTGTTGCTATGGAGATTCTGACTAAGTCCATATCATAAATGAAAAGTATGACCCATAGCATTTTATACTTTTCAGGTGACCAAATCTGGCAGGACTACATAATGGTTAAAAGCATCGCTTCTAGAGGAGAAGCAGACAAATTTAGGTCCTCAGCTGAGGCCTATGCTGGTTCTGAAACACAGAATAAGCCCTTCTCTTCTTAGTCCTATCTCCTCTTCTGCACATGGCAACAAATGGTTCTATGAATTAAATTCTGTTCCAGTACACTTGGCACAACAGCTGACACACAAGGACCCAATGCAGGATGGTCATGGATATTACTAATATATAGTATCACTTTTCAAAATAAACATCACACTTGACTATTGCTCTCAAAAACCAGAAGGTATAGTCTTTATTTTAAGGTAACTTTGTAACTGCCAACATGTTCATCTGTGGCTTCTCTAAACTAGGTAAAATTATGAGTGACTCAAATATGAGTGATATTTGAGCAGTGATAAGTTTCTATGTCTTCATAAAGTTTCATCTTCTGATGGCAGGTGTGACTCTGACAAGAGTTGTACAGTTATGTTTTGGCAGCATGACCTTGGGCTGGAATAGCTCTTGTACATTCATTTATTCGTTCCTTAATTTACATAGTCATTAAGCACCTATTATGCACTGGACCCTATGTTATGTACTGGCTGTAACATGGAAAAGCCTAAGTCACACTCCTTATCCATAAGAGGCTCACAGTCTAGCAAGTTTAAGAAATAGCAAGTAAAAACTTCCATTAAACTGGCTATGATACAAAAACACACACACATAAACACAAAGCAGAAAAAAAGCATTTTAGAAGTAAAGATGGAGGTGATAACTTATACTGGGTTTTAGGAAAACCTTTCTGGAGGAAATCATACATGCACCAACTTTTAAAAGGTAATTATAAATTTGTAAGATAATGGAAGAAGAAAATTATATTCTAGGCAGTCACAGCTGGAGACCTAGTTAGCAGAAGAGTAGTGCTCAAAGTCACAATGGGTCATAGGGTAGGACTCAGAGGGAAAGACATGAGTATAGGACTCACACGGGGACATGAGAGAAGCAGGTTTAGGACTAAGAGATCAGACTTCCAGTGGTGGTAGTAGTTTCTGAACTCAAATCTGGGTCCAATAACTGAGGAGCTTCACCTACTGCCCATATAAAAACCGATCAATCAGATAACTTCTGGAGAATTCAGCATTGGGGGATCATCCTAGCTCACACCATGCTTAATTCTCACCTTTTCTAGGGTTAGGGTTAGGGTTAGGGTTAGGGTTAGGGTTAGGGTTAGGGTTAGGGTTAGGGTTAGGGTTAAGGTTAAGGTTAAGGTTAAGGTTAAGGTTAAGGTTAAGGTTAAGGTTAAGGTAAGGTTTTGGAGGCTCCAGAGTTTGAAGGCAACCTCCTTTCCAATTAGTTCAAATGTAAAGCAGAACCATAACATTGGGAAGCCCCATTCTCTAAATCTTATCTCCCCTTTTCCTGCTGGGTTCCCAGTGAGTTTAACTTATAGAGGACATTTTGAAAGCTCATCATGCGTCACTCATCCTCTCTTCTCAATCACAGTGCATGACATTATGCCTCCTATTAAGTCCCTTGACGAGTACCAAGGTCAACCAAGATGTCTATGTCCTCAAGGAACACGTATTAAACATGCTTATGACTACATGCCAAGAGGCAACTGCTCTTCTCTTCTATCAGATCCTCTGTTCTCATTGGAGATTTTACAACACTTCTCTTAGATTTTCAGATTAAATTGTGCGTCTGGTAGGCTCTCTTATCACTCAGCATGTCTCTGAGACAATATTAGAAGCACCTTAAATTACACAGTTGCCCCCTCTACCTCTAAAATGAAGGAGACAAAATGGACCTCATTTTTCTAATCCCTACAAACTCACAGAAGCCTTCTTTCCTGAAGACTTGTATAATGCTGGTCTCTTAGTCATAGACCTGAACATATGGCTTGGTAATATCACAGAGAGAGAAAGAAAAGAATTAGCATGCAAATGGAGATGAGCCTTAGTATTTCTTTATTTATACCCCCATATCATTATAAACATGATGTGCCCTAGCCCACAGAACATACATACAATAGTTCATCTTCAGGCAGTCCTTTTAGGGAACTTTTTAAAAAATAAGACAAGCCATTTTATTTCTATTGACAATAGAAGGAAACCCTAAATCATATTCTTAATTGATCCATGTGACTCTACCATCCATTAATGTATCTAATTCCATTTGCCAAAAATACAATTTCATTAGAAAAAAGAAAATACGTTTATACAGAATAAGTGGATGTCCCACTTCCTTCAACATATCTGATAATTTGATTCTTTTTCTAAGTTGCTTATATTAACTACCTGACCTATCTCATCAAATAATGTGGTAGACAGAATGACTTTCCAAAAATGTCCACATCCTAATATCTGGAACCTGGTGACTATAAAAGAACTGTGGAGATATAATTAAGGATCTTGAAGTGAGAAGATTATCTTAGATAATGTAAATGGGCCCAATATAATCCCAAGGGTCCTTATAAGAATGAGATGGGGGGGGGGGGCAGGGAAAGAGTTGTTATTCAATGGGTATAGTTTCAGTGTTCCAAGATGAAACTGTTCTAGAGTCCTGATGCAAAGCAAATGTGCATAGAGTTAACACTACTGTAATATACTATTAAAAATGGTTAAGATGGTAAATTTTATGTTGTGTTTTTTTTTTTTTTTACAATAAAAAAGGGTAAGGAGGAGGCAAGAGAATTAACGTCAGAGAAGGCAAGGTGACAACAGCTGAGGTTGGAGTGATGCAGGGCTACAAGCCAAGGAATATGGGCAGCCCCTCTAAACTTGGAAAGGGCAAGAAATGGATTCTTCCCTAGAGCCTCCAAAAGGAACATAGCCCTACTTACACCCTAATTTTATCCCTACAAGATTCATTTAGGACTTCTGACCTCCAGAATGTAAGATAACAAATTTGTGTTGTTTTTAGCTAAAAAGCAATTTGTTACAGCAGCCCTAGGAAATTAATACAGATAATGATAATTCCATTTGCCCATTATTTGACGTGACTTTTATACATTATACCCTTGTGTTCTTGTAACCTTCATCTGAGTTCAGCAAAATCTATTTCTTTTCTTCAGATAAGGAAATCTAGCTTTAGAGAGTTGAACAGATGTGTCCATGAGCAAACAATGAGTTAGGGCTGTACAGCAAATCTGAGTCTTATCCAGTCACCTCTTCGCTCTAGCACACTGTCTGTGATAACAGGTCCCATGTTCACCAATTCTTGTATCAAGACTTCCGTTTATTGCCTACTCTTTCAAGATATGAAATGATAGAAATGGACATCGTGGTCCTACTATTCTGGAAGTTCCCCTTTGTATACCTGTCATGATTTATAGGCTTTAAGGATATGCTCTCATAACCCTTGGTATGGACTGAATGTTTATGGCCTCAAAATTCATAGCCTCAAGCCCCAACTCCCAATATGATGGTATTAGGAGGTGGAGCCTTTGGGAAGTAATTAGATTTAGATGAGGGCATGATGGTGGGCCCTCATCATGGGTTTAGCGTCCTTAGAAGAAAAGAAGGTGACACCAGAGCTGCACTTTCTTTGGTTGGAGACAACATCCCCAGGGGATGCAGGTGTTCTTCACCGCATCACTTCCTCCTAAGTGGAGGAAGCCCAATTGATTGATCACCACACAACTAACTCTGGGGCAACACTTGAAATGACGCTTTCTAGGTAGAACCAACAGGACACTGGGTGTTTTATGTACTTCATTTCATTTACTCTTCACAATCATCTGGTGATGCACATGCTCCAGGAATGCTGGAATGATTGCTCAAGCAATCAAATGACTGATTTTACTATTTTCACTACATAAGACAAACTACTTTTTGAAGACATCAAAATCTTAGCTGCCTTTGTATATCCGTGGCCTGCCCATAAGTATTAGCCACATTTGTACATTTTAAATCTTACCTGCTTCAGCCTTTACAGTTAAGAGTTACAGGAATGGCAGGGATGCTTTGCAATTAGATTTTTACATCAGAAGGGATTTGATTTTTGACATCAATGAACAAAACCATTTGTCTATTCCTGCATTTCAGTACTAGAAATCCATCATAGTTATCTGCCAGCTGTTGGTTCACCCCACTCATGGCTTCTTACTGAAAAATGCTTCCTAACCTCCAGCAAAGTCCTCACTACATTTGTAGTTTGCAGGTATCTAAAGAGCTTGCATTTTTAATGAATTCCTAATGTACTCACTCAAGCAAACAAGAAAATTATAACCATGGAACATTACATTTCAAACATTAATCATAATTACTTAATAATACCAAACAAGGAGATTTTATTACAAACTGAGACTTCTTATTTAACTTCAGAATCAGAATAATTGTCACATTTGCACATATTCTAAATGATACCACATATTTCCAAATGCCTACATTAAACAGTTTAGTCATAAAGAAATATTTTGTCAGCTAATTCAGTTTAATTGCATGGCATAATCATTTCACCCATTTCTCTAAAAACAGATATTTTAATAGGAGAACTGCAAGGAGGTTATAAAAATCTCACTTTCTCAATTGCCAGGAAAGGTCTCTGCTGAAAGTTACCAGACAATTACAGATTCAGGGGGGTTCTATAGTTCTTCAATGTATTTGTTATATACCATTAGTCACCAGGTGAAGCCCTTCACTAATAGCAATACCCTTCAACAATAGCCCCAGAGAATTTAACACTGATTGATGGCAGGTCACCTGGAATTGGTTGGCAGAATTTCCAATTTTCTGTTGGGAAATTGCTTATTTCTCCAAGTCTATTCCCATTTTTACAAGTGGACAGAAGCTGAGATTATACATTATTATGTGTCTAAATATAAAATTGTGATGGATGGTGTCACACATTTAAAGAGAGTTAAGCATTTAATTTAAGATTTTAAAAGTTTAAAGAAGTTTAAAATGTATTTTTAATCTTTCTTGGGAATTCATGGGCTGATCCATATTGGGAGAAATATTGAGAGATTTCCTGAGGATTGCCACTTATATGGAGAATTATTTTCATAAAATTATCCTTTTATATTCTCAAAGCTATAGCACCATAACTTTCTTTGTAAATGTATCTGAGAATCCCAGCTTATCAAAGGACCGAAGGGATAAATAGATTCTTTTCATGAGGGCACTACACTAAATGTGACAGAGAGGAGAGAAAAGTAAACAAAACTCAAAAGTCACATTAAAATCAGAAGACAAAGTATGCTATTTACATTAGATTCTTATTTCTTTGAAAACATATATTAGGTGTCAATCTTATTTTTATTGTTATTTTTTAAGTAAACTCTACGCCCAGTGTGGAGTTCAAACTCACAACCCAGAGATCAAGAGTCCCATGCTCTACCGAGTCAGCCAGGCACCCCTTAGGTGCCAATTTTATAAGTGTGTATTTAGGATGCTACAATATCATATACTGCAGTAATATTACTCTGCAAGTATTTTTGCACACAGAAACATTACCAAATTCTTGAATTTAATAACTGGCTACCTATATAAAGATCTTAGAGTAGCAGGTAACAATCCAATGACAAATTTAAAATTTAGTCAATATGGGTCACGCTGCAGAAACAAACTAGCAAAACCCTCAAAATCCTTAATGCTCAACATGATTGCTTAACCTACCTGCGGACTAAAAATGCCTTTATGACTTTAGATTTTTTTACACACAAAAAACTAACTATAAAAATATAGAGAGGCACAAAGAACAAATATAAAATATTACAAAAAATTCAAAGAATAAATGAAACTGAACTCTCTCCACTCAGAAATAATTACCATTAACATTTTTGTTTCTTTTTCATACACACACAAAAACACACAAATACGTATGTATATGGGGAGAGAGAGAAAGAGAATTATACTGAACAGTGAAAAGTCTTCTTTGCAAACTATACCTTTTTTTACTATTATGAACAACCTATCACATTAAAAAAAAAAAGAAAACCATATATATTTATAAAAATGCCATTTTAAAGGCTGCACAAAATTTCATTATATGGTTATCCAATGCATTTGGTCAATAACCTACTGGTGAACATTTTGTTTTGCTTTTGTTATTTATTCATTCAACAAATATTTATGGAATATGTGTTCATTGCTCAACAGTTACCTCGTCCCAGACTGGAAATGCAAGGCCTCTGTTCTCATAGGGTTTACATTGTGGGGACTGAAAGATAAACAAGAAAAACAACGCACACAAATAAATATGGCAGTTGGTGTTTAAGTCCTGCAATAAAACTATCATAATCATAATAAAGATAATTATAATCATAATCATAATAAAAATAAGAAGATAGAGAGTAGCAAGAAGCAGTGGATGCTCTCTAGCAGGTGACCTACAATCAAGGATCTGAATGGGGTATATGGTGCTAGCCATGCGGAAAGCTGAGTGACAAGCCTTTCAAATTCAGTTTAGGAAAGACAAAAGAGGGAGTGTGTTTGACTTGTTAGCATAACAACAATTGTTTAAAAAATTAAAAATAAACCTTTGCATCTAGCTCTTTACACATACATTTATATCCATGGAAGACATTCCTAGGACCATATTTGTGAGGTCAAAGTTATGCTCATTTTTTAAAAATCAGAATTCTCTCAATATTTTGTGAAAGGAATTTTTATGGAAATAGATTGAAAAACAGAAACCCTCCATGTTATACCTCATTACTTCTTGAGAATCTCTGCAGATTAGTGCATTCTCAAGCATCTGCTATGTATATTTCTGTCATTTACATGTACAACCAAGCCTATCATTTGACATTATTCAACAGTTGTTGGTGATAAATGTCAGCATGCTGTGATTTGCAGGACAGTTACTTTGCACACGTTCCCTACCAGACTATGAGCTCAGAAAGGATAAGACCCTGACTGCACCACTATACATGACAGCACTGCACATTCTAGAGATCCTATGACTGTGTGACTGATGTTGTATTACATTACCTTTTTTATATTAAATTTACTCCTGAAGCAGTAAGAATGGTGACCATATATAGTCTCTGTCTCCTCAGCATCCAACATAAATGCCTACCACGCAGTAGATACTCTACATGTACTTTGGATGAATAAGTAAATAAAAACATCTTCACCAGGGGTGCCTGGGTGGCTCAGTCGGTCAAGCATCCAACTCTTGATTTCAGAGCAAGTCATGATCTCATGGTCATGAGATTGAACCCCATATCAGGCTCCATGCTGGGTGTGGAGCCTGCTTGAGATTCTTTCTTTCCCTCTCCCTCTGCTGTTTCCCCTCAAATTAAAATATATATATACATCTTCACCAATATTATAACTGAGATAAGGACTAGCTAATAGCCAGAGTAATAATGATTTTTAAATGTTCAATAAGTCATCAAAATGGACCAACGATCTTTAGCCCCAGGAGTCTCTATGACTTCTACTTGTTCAGTGGTCATTCAAAGAATGGATATTGTCTTAAAGGTCTCTCATCTTAAAAATCATTTTAGGGGCGCCTGGGTGGCGCAGTTGGTTAAGCGTCCGACTTCAGCCAGGTCACGATCTCGCGGTCCGTGAGTTCGAGCCCCGCGTCAGGCTCTGGGCTGATGGCTCGGAGCCTGGAGCCTGTTTCCCATTCTGTGTCTCCCTCTCTCTCTGCCCCTCCCCCGTTCATGCTCTGTCTCTCTCTGTCCCAAAAAATAAATAAAAAACATTGAAAAAAAAAAAATTTAAAAAAAAAAAAAATCATTTTAATCGTATGTACTAATACCACAGTTCCCAGCATTCTTTACAAAACAAGAAATATAAAATACTTCCCAGCAATTACAAATAATGTGTGTATATGTATTGAATGCCTACTATCGGCCGGGCATTAAATTAGGACCTAGAGATGGTGTGCTGACATGGTCCGTGTGCATGAGAGGAGACACGTGAGCACATAGTTCCAAGGATGTGATACTTTCCCTTCTAGTTTTAGAAAGACAGTCTTCCCAGAGAATACAAAAATACTAATTCAAAGGGATACATGTACCCCAATGTTTATAGCAACACTCTCAACAATAGCCAAATTATGGAAAGAGCCCAAATGCCCATCGACTGATGAATGGATAAAGAAGGTGTGGAATATTACTGAGCCATCAAAAAGGAATTAAATCTTGCCATTTGCAACAAATGGAGGGAGCTAGAGAGTATTTTGGTAATTGAAGTAAGTCAGATTATATGATTTCACTCATATGTGGAATTTAAGAAATAAAACAATCATAGGGGAAGAAAAGAAAGAGTAAACCAAGACACAAACTCTTAACTATAGAGAACTGATGATTACCAAAGGGAAGGTGGGTGGGGATATGGATGAGCAGGTGATGGCGAGTAAGTGGTGCTCTTGTGATGAGCACCAGGTGTTTTAAGTGTTGAGTCACTATTTTGTACATCTGAAACTACTATCACACTGTGTTTACTAACTGGAATTTAAATAAAAACTTAAAAAAAACCACAGTCTTGTTGTTTGTTTGTTTTGCATTAAGGAAGGGGATAAAAAAGGAAAGTTAAATTTACTGTCACACATAAATATCAAACTGGCCAAATGAGCAGAAGTGGAGCCTCAAAGGCCCTGCCTGGTCTGTCTCCTGCCCATCTTTTCCATTTCTCCTGACACTCCTCACCTTTACTCATGACTTATTAAAAATAGATCTACCCTATGACGCAGCAATAGCACTGCTAGGAATTTATCCAAGGGATTCAGGAGTACTGATGCATAGGGGCACTTGTACCCCAATGTTTATAGCAGCACTCTCAACAATAGCCAAATTATGGAAAGAGCCTAAATGCCCATCAACTGATGAAGGGATAAAAAAAATTGTGGTTTATATACACAATGGAGTACTACGTGGCAATGAGAAAGAATGAAATATGGCCCTTTGTAGCAACATGGATGGAGCTGGAGAGTGTTATGCTAAGTGAAATAAGCCATACAGAGAAAGACAGATACCATATGGTTTCACCCTTATGTGGATCCTGAGAAACTTAACAGAAACCCATGGGGGAGGGGAAGGGAAAAAAAAAAAAAAAAAGAGGTTAGAGTGGGAGAGAGCCAAAGCATAAGAGACTCTTAAAAACTGAGAACAAACTGAGGGTTGATGGGGGGTGGGAGGGAGGGGAGGGTGGGTGATGGGTACTGAGGAGGGCACCTTTTGGGATGAGCACTGGGTGTTGTATGGAAACCAATTTGACAATAAATTTCATATAGTGAAAAAAAAAAAAAAACTAAGGGTGTTGTATGCAAGCGATGAATCACAGGAATCTACTCCTGAAGCCAAGACTACACTGTATGTTAGCTAACTTGACGACAAAAAAAAAAAACCCTACAATAAACCAAGCCCTTTCCCAGACTCGAGACCTTGGTATTACCTATCTTCTATGCTCATGCTCTGAACAATCTGCTCCTCACTTTCCAGCATGATGGGTCCCTGGTCTTTGAGACCCCACCATCAAAGTCCCCTTACCAGTGATGCATTTCCTGACCACCCCATGTTGTGTCTCCCTTCTCCCATACATGCTTATTTCTCCTTCACAGCCCCCATTTCATTTCCATCATAATTCTTATAACTAGCTGTGGTGCCTTTGTTCATTACTTTCCTGTTTCCCTGTTGGCTCCTCCCATCTCTGAAATATGAGTTCCAGTTACCAGGCTTCTCCTGCTGACCTCAGTGCCCAGTGCAGTACCTGCTGTATAAGGGACATTCAGTAAATACGAGGATAAAAATACATCTAAAGGAATGCAAGAATGCAGGAGGAGACTTTGATTATAGGCATTCCACAACAAACCGGTTTCCAAATATGACCTACAGCATGTAACTTGAACAACATTCCACAGAAAGGAGCATGCCCTAAAGAGCTTCTTAATGCCTGCTCCAAAGTTACCATATATTTGAGCACACACTCACTAAAGTGAATGATACAGAACATGCGATGATACACTTTTAATCTTTATGCAAAGCATAATATAGCATAATATAAGAAACCAGTTTTTTCTTGCAAAACATCACAATTCACCATTCTAGTCAGAATAGCTACACACCAAGCCCTGCTGGCAACATGTTTACAATTTCTCTTTTTTTATATAGTTGTTTTTTTTATTTTTTTAACATTTACTTATTTTTGAGAGATAGAGTCAGAGCACAAGCAGGGAAGGGCAGAGAGAGAGGGAGACACAAAATCTGAAGCAGGCTCCAGGCTCAGGGCTGTCAGCACAGAGTCTGACACGGGGCTCGAACTCACAGAGCACGAAATCATGACTTGGGCTGAAATCAGATGCTTAACTGACTGAGCCACAACCCTGTTTACAATTTCTTTATCCACCTCTTCTTTGGTGTGCTGCCATCCACTTGCTAACTACACAGTCCTCAATATCAGATCAATTCCAGGAATCTGACTCTGGTAAGAAGTGAAGGTGCCCTTTTTCTTTAGCAAGTCCAAGAACTACTTTTACTGTAATTAGTCACAATGGTAATTCTATTTCATTCAATGTATTCACTGTCATTTGAAATTATATTTATTTATTTTGTCTCTCTTTCCAATCACATGGCAGATACATGAGAGTAGAAATCTTGTCACAATTGTCCTCCTTATATCGCATATACCTCTCCTTATATCCCCTCCTTCTATCTCCTCACCCTACGCCATCCCCAGTGCAAATAGTACTGGACTCAAATCTGGCACTTGATAAATTTCTGAATGAAAGAACAAACAATTGAATGAATGAACAAATGAAGTGGGTCTCAGTGTTGCCTATGGATTCCATGTGTAAGGCATCTTTTTCTTTCAGTCTGTTTCATCAACTTTAGCTGTTCTGGGGTTACCCATGTAAATGGGAAAAATGTAGAATCCTAGCTTCAGTCAACAGTCTATAGTTCTAGAATAAATCCAAATTACATGATGTTAGAATTGTGTCCTATGTTCCTCATATGCAAACTAAGTACGGCAGATGCTGCCATGGCTCTGAGACCATCTGCAGCTCCTTATATACCAAGGACTGCTTCCTGGATCTGTTTTTAGAATATGGTAATACGACAGTGTGTAGGAATTAATGCCCCAGAAGCAGCTCTCAATCAATGAGCGGTAGACGTTGGAGGATTAAGTCCCCGGCTTCCCCAGCCTTCAGTGGAACAATTCTGAGGCATGTTCTATAGAGGACCTCCAGTGGTATTTGAGCCCCGGTGCCCACAGCAGACACCACTAATTAATAGAATTTTATTTGGTTTTCCTCCCTTCCTGTCTCCTTTCCCCATTCCCTCAAAGAAAATAGAAAACCTGGGATCATTTCCCTGAGGTTGAACCCAAAACCCTGTCTTTGGGTTTCCTCTTA
Organism: Neofelis nebulosa; assembly: GCF_028018385.1. Taxonomy (NCBI): domain Eukaryota; kingdom Metazoa; phylum Chordata; class Mammalia; order Carnivora; family Felidae; genus Neofelis; species Neofelis nebulosa. The sequence continues at coordinate 36,071,801 of NC_080798.1, read as the reverse complement.
GGACATTACAAGGTTAGACATTGGAAAATAATATAAGTACCTATCACATAAGGCTGTTGAAAAGATTCATGGAGTTAACACAAGTAAAGAATTCCTGGGATGTAGTCTGTGGTCCGTGAGTGTTACCTACTAGTTATTTCTAGTATTACTTATCTCCTCTAACCCCAAAATTCCCCTTAAATTTGTCAATCTTGGTTCTCTATTTAAGCCCACACCCTTCTTCTTGATAGTTGTCTCAATCCCCAATTAGCCTCTGAAATTTCTAGACTAAGTTGAACTCCTTCTGAACCATTGGTAGTTGCCATTCTATTTGTCCTTCCCAGAAATAAACCAAGGGGCCATCCTCAACAGCTTCAGAGGCAGCAAAGCAAAATTGCACAGATATAATTAAAAAGACTTACATTACTGCTAAAAAATAGATGAAAAGACTCAGATTTTCCAGCTTGGCCTTTTTTCCTCTGGAAAAAATACATTGCTAAAGCAATGCCTAGGTGGGCATTTAAGGACCATTATAGTAGATCCAACTGACCAAGTATATATGTTGCTGGGTAACTCACTCTCCTTTTTTACTGGTTTCAGGGCTCTAACTTTCTTGGATTAATTTTCAGCTAGGATTCATTCTAGAACAACTACAGAATGTATGACTTTACAAAGCAGCTGTGCCAATTCCCTTAAGGTATTATGAGCAATGACTTCACTATATAAAAATCCTCCAAATGTAGGCTGGTAGTCAGCTTCTTGCTATCCATTTTTATCCTCTCTCCCAACCATCAAAGGATATCAAACATTATGAGTATACAACAAATACATCTTGATGGGTTGGTATTAAAATTATGAAACAGTAAAGTGTCTTTTACATACTGGTATCTATGAAACAATCAGATGATCTTTATGTAGACTAGCTGCCCCCAAATAGAGATATTAAAATACCTTTACGATGGATTAGTCTGACATAATTGTGATGTGTAAAATGATGATGACTTCATTTTTTTTTCAATTATTTTAAATTGTGGTAAAAGATACATAACACAAAATTTACCATCTTAACTATTTTTAAGTGTATACTTCAGCAGTGTTAAGTGCATTCACACTGTTATACAATCAACATCCAAAATTCTTTTCACCTTACAAAACTAAAACACTATACCATATTACACAATTCTTTTCCCCTCCCTCTGAGACCCTGTCAACCAGCCTTCTATTTCCATCTGTATGACTCTGACTATTCCAAGTATCTCATATCAGTGGAATCCATAAAGCATTTGTCTTTTTGTGTCTTAACATTATGTCCTCGAGGTTCATCCATGTTGTAGCATGCATCAGATTTTCCTTCCTTTTTAAGGCTGAATAACATTCCATTGTATGCATATACCACATTTTGTTTATCCAGTCATCTGTCAGTGAGCACTTAGTTTGCTCCCAACTTTTGGTGACTATGAATAATGTTCTTATGAACATCATTGTGCAAATACCTCTTCGAGACCCTGCTTTCAACTGTTAGGTATATACATACAAAGGGAATTGGTGAATCATATAGTAATTATGTTTTTAATTTTTCTGAAGAATTGCTATGCTGCTTTCCCGAACAACTTTGCCATTTTATATTTTTACCAACAGTGCACATGGCTTCCAAGTTCTCCACAGGCGACTCCATTTTTTAAGCTCTGAATGTTACCACATCTTGGACTTCATTTTCTTTTAAGCTTCCTTATTCACTATAAGGATCCTGTTTGCATACTCTTATTTACCTTTGAACAATTTTTGAAAACTAATATTCACTGAGTATTTACTTTTAATCCTGGGTAATTTTTTTTAATAAGTACTAGCCCCTATCCTCTAGAATCTCTCTGACTAGTTAAGACATGAAAAGATACTTGAAAAAAAAAATAATGTAATATGAAACTGTCATCATACACATATATAAAAAATACTATAAGAACTTGTAGAGAGTGATTACCTTTGTTAGAAGAATGTCCGTTGAAGTTTCAAAAAGAAGATAGCATTGTGGTTGAATCTGGACTGCTGAAAAATTTCAAGTTGAAAAAAACAGTGTAAGGGAAAAGTGCATTACAAATTAGCCATAACATATACTAAGGTAGATGAGTATGAGAGACTAAGATCAAGCCAGTGGCAAAGACAACTAAATGTCATGCAAATGTATTTTTTATGTTTGCATCAACAACACATGTATAAAAATTTCATTCATGAAAATATAAAATGGAATGGAGATAAAGTCTACCTACCAGGATTAGTTGCTTTTTCTAAACCAAGCCCAACCCAGACTCAGACTACAAAGCTTAACACTGTTGTCAAACCACTGAAATTCACTAAGTCATCTGGGATTGTGACAGGGGCAGAAAGTAGACATCCCACAGTCAATCTGATCTGGAGTGTTTAAAGTGTTTAAAAAGCCTAATGAACCATGCATCCATTAATCTGGTTATGTCGTAGAACCATTGTTACCCTAATTAAGGGCCTCTCGGTATGGGGCACCATGATAGACACTCCGGAAAAAGAGTCCTCATCATACTTGCATGATTAAAATCAAAGTCACAGAAAACTGATGCAGACAGATTCCAAGGACATCCAAATGTAAAGTTCCATCCAATTATAAACCCATATAAAGGTATATTTTACCTACATGTGCACATACATATATATTGCACATATATATATCTTTCAAAACTATTACTAAGAGTATATACATATATCTTAGGAAAGAATGCATACTGTAGAACAGAGGATAAGTAGGTGTCATTGGCAGGTATGTATATTAATAGAGTGGATCAGTGGACCTTTGGGGAAAAGTCATTACTTCTTGCATTTATCAGGAAAGTTCACTCAAGGATGTTTTGGGAAAGTTCAATTTTTAAAGATAATCATCTCCTTCCTACACTTTGCACATAAAGAGGTAACCATTAAGGTAGTAAATCATAGATCACAATTAGTTAGCATAACCTAGATAGCAGAAAAAGGCATTTTTCACAGGCAAGAAGTAAGAAATTTACTACCTAAGTAATTTTATCAGGTGACTGATAATTTTCACTCATGGAAATAAAGTGTGAAACACAAACCTCTCCCTCATATTTGGGTGCATATGAGCTAACCTTATTTTCTCTGTCCCCAGAGCCAACACTTGTGTAATTATTTGATATATATAATTTTTTTTATCAAAGGCATTGGTGCACATCAGTGAGAACTTTCAACCACCTTGAAAATGACTTTTAGAATATTTCATTAGCAGACTGTCTTTCAGAGCCTGAGTTGACATTCATGTTTCTTCATACCAGTCTTTCATCCATAAAACCCTTTGTTCTACTGAACAGTTTCCAGACAATGTAGGCAATAAAAAAAAAAGAAAGAAAGGAAAGAAAGAAAGAAAGCACCCATTCCAGTATTTGATCAGTTTTATTCAAATCTCATCTATTAATAATCTTTTGAGATCTTTCTAAGAATTTTATTTCCTTTCTTTTGGTATCATATTATTTCCTAAGAAAAAGCTCTCCAAGTTTAATGAAATGGAAACTTGATATTTCATAGGAAATAGGCAAAACTCATGGTTAAATTTTTTTCTATTTCTATCACTTTCAATAAAGTTTATGGGAAAATAACTGCTGTGATGAGCTCAAAGATTTATTTTTAATTACAAAAAGTTGAATTTTTAGCAAATAATTAGGAAAAAACACCCAGTTGCTTAAATAGCATTTTATACGCACCAAAATAAATGTTTAAAATGAGATAATCTGAATAGCCAATTAGATATTTTTAATATTTTAATAAAAATAAAATGTCAAATGAGTATTTTGAGGAACAAAAATATTTATAACATATCCTATAAATTGGGTTTGTTTTAGAACCACAAAGACAGGACTATGTACAACATAGAAATCCATGTGTCTAGTCTCTGCAATGCAAGAATCATGCTGGCTTCTTCAACTCTTCCAATATTTATGTGCAGATCTATATCATTTTAGCTGATGTAGTTTGGAAGCTTAAAAATGAAGCTGTTACCAAACAGGTAAAATTTTGATGTGTCTTGGCATGCACATGTACACACTGTGTGAAATATGTACATTTCAGAAGCAGAAAATTCTGCTTCTGCCTCACAGCTAGGCCTAATAATTCTACTACAGTAATTTAAACAACCATTTGGAGTTTGCTCTCAAAAGTTAAACACAAACCATTAAAATCTGAGAAACAGCAAGCTCAATTTGATTTATTATCTTTTATATGTTATGCTTCTGCCTATTGTATAAAAGGCTCCAGCAGCCAGACTGAAATTTACCAGGTTCGTTTTCTTAATAGAGATATTGATTTTGCCTTTTGTTCTAGAACTTAGAATATCCCAGTTTCATTATGTTTTAATATTTTGTTGTTCAAGCTAGTTTACTTTTATGGTACTTCATAACATTACGTTTTGTGAATGAAAGAAGAAGAAATAGAATTTGCTTTCAAACAATGTAACTTAGAAGAGAGAAATGGAAATTATCAAAAAATTGAAGAGTTAGAAGCAGCAAGATTCTCTTTATACTTTTCTTTCAAAAAATATAACTGAAAGCTCCTAAATATGTCAAAATACTTCTTTCTTAATTTAAGCTTTTACTTTAATTCTAGTTAGTTATCATACAGTGTTATATTAGTTTCAGGTATACAATGTAGTAATTCAGCAGTTCCATAAATCATCCTGTGCTCATCATGACAAGTGCACTCCTTAATCCCCATCACCTATTTAACCCATCATCCCCATGCCCCCTCACTTCTGGTAACCATCAATTTGTTCTCTATAGTTAAGAGTCTGTTTCTTGCTTTGTCTCTCTTATTTTATTTCCCCTTTGCTTGTTTGCTTTGTTTCTTAAATTCCACATATGAGTGAAATCATATGGTGTTTGTCTTTCTCTGACTTATTTTGCTTAGCATAATACACTCTAGCTCCACCCATGTCATTTTAAATGGCAAGATTTCATTCTTTTTTATGGCTGAGTATTGCATTGTATATATAAACCATATCTGCTTTATTCACTCATCATTCAATGGACACTTGAGCTGCTTCCACATCTTGGCCATTGTAAATAATGCTGCTATAAACAGAGGCTCATGTATCCCTTTGAATTAGTGTTTTTGTATTCTTTCAGTAAATACCAAGTAGTGTGATTGTTGGGTCCTCAGATAGTTCCATTTTTAACTTTTTGAGGAACCTCCATACTGTTTTCCACAGTGACTACACCAGTTGACATTCCCACCAATGGTGTATGAGTGCTCCTTTTTGCATGTTACTGTCCAGTTTTCCAAACACAGTTTGTTGAAGAGATATTCTTTTTCCCACTGGCTATTCTTCCTGCTTTGTCAAAAATTAACAGACCATATAACTATGAGTTCATTTATGGATTTTCTATTCTGTTTCATTGATCTATGTGTCTATTTTTATGCCAGTACCATACTGTTTTACTACTGTTTTGAAATATAATTTGAAGTCTGGAGTTGTGATGCCTCAAGCTTTGCTTTTCTTTTTCAAGGTTGTTTTAGCTATTCGGGGTCTTTTGTGGTTCCATATGAATTTTAGGATTGTTTGTTCTAGTTCTGTGAAAAACACTGTTGGTATTTTGATAGGGATTGCATTAAAATGTATAGATTGCTTTGGATAATATAGACATTTTAACGATAATTGTTCTTCCAATCTATGAGCATGGAATACCTTTCCATTTCCTTGTTTCATCTCAAATTTCTTTCACCAGTGTTTTATGGTTTTCAGAGTACAGGTCTTTCACCTCTTTGGTTCAGTTTATTCCTAGATATTTTATTATTTTGGGTGCAACTGTAAATAGGATCAATTCCTTGATTTCTCTTTCTGCTGCTTCATTATTGGTGTAAAGAAATACAACAGATTTCTATACATTGATTTTGTATCCTGCAACTTCATTGAATTTGTGTATCAGTTCTAGCAGTTTTTTGGTGGAGTCTTTAGGGTTTTCTATATATATTATCATGTCACCTCCATATAGTTAAAGTTTTACTTCTTCCTTACTGATTTAGATGCATTTTATTTCTTTTTGTTGGCTGATTGCTGAGGCAAGGACTTCCAGTACTATGCTGAGTACAAGTGGTGAGCGTAGACATCCTTGTCTTGTTCTTAACCATAGGGAAAAAGCTCTTAGTTTTCACCCATTAAGAATGATGTCAGCGGTGGACTTTTCATAGATGGCCTTTATTATGTTGAGATATGTTCCCTCTAAACCTAATTTCCTGAGGGTTTTTATCATGAATGGATGTTGTGCTTTGTCAAATGCTTTTTCTGCATCTACTGAAATGATTGTATGGCTCTTATCCTTTCTCTTATTGATGTGATGTATCACATTGATCGATTTGTCAATATTGAACCACCTTTGCAACCCAGGAATAAATACCACTTGATCATGGTGAAGTATTTTTTAATGTATTGTTGGATATGGTTTACTAGTATTTTATCGGGAATTTTTACATCTGTGTTCATCAGGGATATTGGCCTGTAGTTCTCTTTTTTAGTGGTGTCTTTATCTGGTTTTGGTATCAGGGTAATGCTGGCATCACGGAATGAATTTGGAAGTTTTTCTTCCTCTTCTATATTTTGGAATAGTTTAAGAAGAATAGGAATTAACTATTCTATTATTTAGAATATAATAGAATTCTATTATAATAGAATTCTTCATGTTCTACATGAAGCCATGTGGTCCTGCACTTTTGTTTGCTGGGATTTATTGATTACTGACTCAATTTCTTTGCTGGTTTTCAGTCTGTTCAAATTTTCTATTTCCTCCTGTTTCAGTATTGGTAGTTTTTATGTTTCTAGGAATTTATCCATTTCTTCCAAGTTGTCCAATCTGTTGGCATATAGGTTTTTGAAATATCCTCTTCTGATTGTTTGTATTTCTGTGGTGTTGGTTTCAAACTACTTCTTAAACAAGAGAACGAGATGCTCATAGAGTACCTAAAAGCCACTTTCTACCCCCTTATAGCCAGTTAGACAGGAACTATTTTTCAGTCTTAGACATCAGATACTGTAATATCAGACTGGAAATGGAACCAGTTAAACTGGAGGAAAAAACGTCAAAAAAGCCTTCTGAAGGAAACTCATGGAGAGAAACAGCTTAGCAATTAACTTAAATTCACATCACAGATGTTCCAACACTTACAAAGTTAAGATGACTTGTCAAACAAGAATCAAACTCCGTCCTAATAAGAGGGGTTAAAGCTCATTTAAAGAAACTACTTACTGAAGGTGCAAACAGGATGGTAAACATGAGATGTAGAGTATATACTGAAGACGTATGGGGTCATCAGTGACTTTTTTTAGCTTTCCTAAATATAACCAAATCGTGTTCATATGTCAGGTTATGCTTTTGGAATGTTTCTACGGGTTTTGAACATTTGAACATTTTTGTATTCAGTAATTTTCACTGAGCACCTTTGATGTTTCAAACAGTGAACTAGGCATTGAGGTTACAGTGACATTTTAAGTAGAGTCCCTACTCTGGGGCAGACAGAGCTTACATGCACATACATCCTTTTACAGATTGGTCCTAATGAATGCCTCATTATACTGGCCTGGATTGTATCCTATTCACAACCGAGGAAAACTAGAGAGAGAGATCATGGGAAACTGAGGCACTATTTTGAGTGAGTCACTTTGCATTTCTCACCATATAATCATAAATAAGGGTCTGCCATCTTAATTCATATCTGCCATACATTACCCAAAATTAATTTCCAGTCACTCCCCAAACTCTCCCTTAACAGCATCTCCTCCTCTTCACTCCTGCTGCATCCCTGATTTATTCTCCACAATCTACATGCTACCCCACTGTTGCCCTGAAAGCTCTTCCACCAGAGTCCCCAGTGACCTCTTGTGATGAATGCCAATAGATATTTCTCAGTCTGTGCTGTGTGTATTTCATTTGCCCCTTTGATGTGCACTCCCATCTCTCTCCCAATCTGCTCCACACCAGAGGCTGATCTGTACAGACTACTTCACAGATTCTCTTGCTTCTGATTGGGTGTGGCCAGTGGAGAGTACACGCAAGAGAGTGAGGGAAGAATCAAGATAGTGTCAAGGTAATCCCCATCCAGCCTCAACCTGCAACGTCTCTCAATCAAAGGTTGGAGCTCTCTTGTTTCAGGTTCTGGTAACTGTTCCCTCTTCTTGCCCCATTGGGCTGAGGAGCAGTCATGATCTCACCCTCTTACCCTCGCCCCAGTGAAAGCCACTGTCACATGGAATTTCCCCCACACTTTGGTAAACAGTCACTTTATTAAGTTCTCCTCAAATTAACCCATTTGAGAGCTCAATCCATTTTTGCCTGGCAACCTGACAAACTACAGTCCTTATCGCACTTGCCTGCTCTTCAACATTTGATAACCAATGTCCACTTTCTTCTTATCTCTGACTACTTGCTTAGTCTCCTTAATGAGTCTGTCTTAGTGTGGTCAAGAAAGAGTGACAACATTAATCTTCAACAGCCCTCCCCCATAAACATAAACATAACAGTCTGAATAAAAACAATGTGCTTTGATGGAAACATAACTTCAAGACAAGTTCCCTGTGCAGTGCCCTTTCTCTCCCTCCCTCCCTCCCTCTCTCTCTGTCTCTCTCTCTCTCTCTCTCTCTCTCTTTCTCTCTCTCTCTCTCACACACACACACACACACACACACACACACACACACACACACACAATCCAAGTTTATTTTATGCTCCTGGGCACCTCCAAAGAATAAATTCTAGATTCACTCAGTGATTTCTCATTCTCTGCTTATCCCTTAAATAATGTCACTTTCCACATGTACATTTTAAATTCTCCATGTTTTATTTTTATTTTATACATTCTTACTGTGTTACTTTAGGTATATGGGTTCAATTTACATACAAATGCTGAACACTTTCCAAATTCTTAACACTAAACCAGTCCTGTCCTTCTGAGTACTGGGCAGTCCCTTTAGGAGGCTCCAAAGAACCTGAAACTCAACAAATTCAAGCCAGAATCATTAAGAGCTCCCAAAAACTTTTGCATTCTCCTATTCCCTATCCCAGGTAATGGCACTGATACCAGCTCAGAAGTGCAAGACAGAAATCTATGAGCTGGCCTTGATGCCTCTTACTCCACTGCCCTTCACCCATTAAATCAGCCAGACATGACCATTGCTTCCATCCTCTTTTTTTTTAATGTTTTATTTTTTAGAGAGAAAGAGGCAAAGTATGAGTGAGCAGGGGGAGGAGCAGGGAAAGAGGGAGACACAGAATCTAAAACAGGCTCCAGGCTTTGAGCTGTCAGCACAGAGCTGATCGCAGGGCTCAAACTCATGAACGGTAAGATCATGATCTGAGCCAAAGTCAGACACTTAACTGACTGAGCCACCAAGGCACTCCAGTTCTATCCTCTTAATTACATCTTAAACCTACCTTTATCCTTTCCTCAACCTCATGGCCTCCTAACTATACCACCCGAATCAAACCTCACCATTCTATAATCCATATTCCATATCTCTTCTCGCTTTCTAAAGAAAAAAAAAATCTTATCCTGTTACTCTCCCTCTATATCCTTCAATGACTATATTGCATTCAGGAAAATATATTTGAACTTTCAAAACCCTGCAAGACCCCTACCTACATTTCTAGTCTCATATCTTCACAATATATATATATATATCATAAAATCTAGTCACTTACAATTAATGTTATATGATCACGTACACATATATATGTACAGGCGTATTTCCAGACTCTCCATTCTGTTACAGTGTTCTATTTGTCTATCTTTATGCCAATAACTGTCTTCATTGTAGACTTATAAAATTCTCTTTGCTACCAACACACACAAGCCATAGTCTGGGTGCTCAGTGCTGTATATTTCCTCATTGGTACCACTTAGTTCACATGTCACAAGTTTGTGTGTTGTATTTTCCTTTTCATTCAGCTCAAAATACTTTCTAATATCCAAAAAATAGAAATGGAAGGAAAACTTCCAAACTCTTTCTATGAAGGCAGCATTACCTTGATTCCAAAACCAGACAAAGACCCCACTATAAAGGAGAACTATAGACCAATTTCCCTGATGAACATGGATGCAAAAATCCTCAGCAAGATTTTAGCCAACCAGATCCAACAATACATTAAAAAATTACTCACCACGACCAAGTGGGATTTATACCTGGGATGCAGGGCTGGTTCAATATCTGCAAAACAATCAATATGATTCATCACATCAATAAAAGAAAGGACAAGAACCACATAATCCTCTCAACAGATGCAGAGAAAGCATTTGACAAAATACAGCATCCTTTCTTGATAAAAACTCTTAAGTAGGGATAGAAGAATCATACCTCGAGATCATACAAGCCATATGTCAAAGAAAAACTGAGAGCTTTCTCCCCTAAGGTCAGGGACAAGACAAGCATGTCCACTCTCATCACTGTTATTCAACATAATATTGGAAGTCACAGCCTCAGCAGTCAGAGAACACAAAGAGATAAAAGCATCCAAATTGGCCAGGAGGAGGTCAAATCCTTCACTCTTCGCAAATGACATGATACTCGATATGGAAAACCCAAAAGATTCCACCAAAAAACTGCCATAACTAATCCATGATTTCAGCAAAGTGGCAGGATATAAAATTAATGCACAGAAACAAGTTGCATTCCTATACACCAAGAATAAAGCAACAGAAAGAGAAATCAAGGCATCGATCCCATTTACAATTGCACCAAAAACCATAAAATACCTAGGAATAAATCTAACCAAAGAGGTGAAAAATCTATACACTGAAAACTATAGAAAACTTATGAAAGAAATTGAAGAAGACACAATAAAAATGAGAAAATATTCCATGCTCCTGGATAGGAAGAACCAATATTGTCAAAATGTCTATACTACCCAAAGCAATCTACATATTCAATGCAATCCCTATCAAAATAACACAAGCATTCTTCACAGAGCTAGAACAAACAATCCTAAAATACGTATGGAACCAGAAAAGACCCTGAATAGCCAAAGCAGTCTTGAAAAAGAAAACCAAAGCAGGAGGCATCACAATCCCAAACTTCAAGCTGTATTACAAAGCTGTAATCATCAAGACAGTATGGTACTGGCACAAGAACAGACACTCAAATCAATGGAATAGAATAGAGAACCCAGAAATGGACCCACAAACATATGGCCAAGTAATCTTTGACAAAGCAGGAAAGAACATACAATGGAATAAAGACGGTCTCTTCCGCAAGTGGTGCTGGGAAAACTGGACAGCGACATGCAGAAGAATGAACCTGGAGCACTTTCTTACACCATACACAAAATAAACTCAAAATGGATGAAACACCTCAATGTAAGACAGGAAGCCACCAAAATCCTCAAGGAGAAAGCAGGCAAAAACCTCTTTGACCTTGGCCACAGCAGCTTCTTATTCTACATGTCTCCAGAGGTAAGGGAAACAAAAGCAAAAATGAACTATTGGGACCTCATCAAAATAAAAAGCTTCTGCACAGTGAAGGAAACAATCAGCAAAACTACAAGGCAACCGACAGAATGGGAGAAGATATATGTAAATGACATATCAGATAAAGGGTTAGTATCCAAAATCTATAAAGAACTTATCAAACTCAACACCCAAGAAACAAATAACTCATTGAAGAAATGGGCAAAAGACATGAGTAGACACTTCTCCAAAGAAGACATCCAGATGGCCAAGCAACACATGAAAACATGCTCAACATCACTCATCAGGGAAATACAAATCAAAACCACAATAAGATACCACCTCACACCTGTAAGAATGACAAACATTAATAACTCAGGCAACAACAGATGTTGGCAAGGATGCGGAGAAAGAGGATCTCTTTTGCATTGCTGGTGGGAAGGCAAATTGGTGCAGCCACTCTGGAAAACAGTATGGAGGTTCCTCAAAAAATTAAAAAGAGAACTACCCTATGACCCAGCAATTGCAATACTAGGTATTTATCCAAGGGATACAGGTGTGCTGTTTCGAAGGGGCACATGCACCCCCATGTTTATAGCAGCACTATCAACAATAGCCAAAGTATGGAAACAGGCCAAATGTCCATCAATGGATGAGTGGATAAAGAAGATGTGGTATATATACACAATGGAGTATTACTCAGCCATCAAAAAGAATGAAATCTTGCCATTTGCAACTACATGGATGGAACTAGAGGGTATTATGCTAAGTGAAATTAGTCAGAGAAAGACAAATATCATATGACTTCATTCATATGAGGACTTTAGGATACAAAACAGATGAACATAAGGGAAGGAAAGTAAAAATAATATGAAAACAGGGAGGGGGACAAAACATAAGAGACCCTTAAATATGGGGAACAAACAGAGGGTTGCTGGAGGGGCTGTGGGAGGGAGGATGGGCTAAATGGGTAAGGGGCATTAAAGAATCTACTCCTGAAATCATTGTTGCACTACATGCTAACTTGGATGTAAATTAAAAAATAAATAAATAAATTTTTAAATGCTTTCTAACATTCCTTTCGATTTCTTCTTTAATCCATGGGTAATTTAGAAATGTGCAGTCGAGTTTCCAAGTATTTAAGGGTTTTCCAGGTATCTTTTTGTCATTCGTTGGTAATTCAATTCTGACATGGTCAGAAAACACACGTCATGTTTTGATTCCTTTTAAGTTTATTGGGATTCATTTTATGGTACAGAATATGGTCTAACCTGATAAATGTTCCATGACTCAAAAAAAAATCTGTTTATAGGAGTATTGTTTAAATTTCATTTAGATCAAGGTGGTTGATTAGTACAATCAGTAAGCCTTCCATAGTTTTATTGACCTTTTAATTTTCCTTTTCAGTTACTGAGGAGAGATACTAAAATAACTATAATTGTGAATTTGTCTAGTTCCCCTTGCAGTTCCACCAGTTTTTACCTCATATATTTTGAAGCTCTGTTATTAGATGCTTGAACAAATAGATTGCTATGTCCTCCTAATGAAATTGAGTCCTTTTTATCATTATGAAATGATCTTCATTTACCCTTGTAATATTCTTTGCTCTGAATCCTATTTTATCTGATATTAATATACAGTCTAGCTTTCTTTAGCTAAGTGTTAGCATTGTATACCTTTTTCATTTCTTTTATTTTAAATCTATTTGCATCTTTGTAAATTGTGTGTCCTATAGGCAGCATATAGTGGGATAACGCTTTTCTATTCAATCTGATCATCTCTGTCATTTAGGTTTTTTTTTTTTTCATTTTAGCAGTTACCTTGGGGCTATACACACACACACACACACACACACATATACATATATACACACACATATATATACATATATCTTATGTTTAAGTTATCACAGTTGATCTTCAAGGTGTATTTTATCACTCCATACGAAGAATTAATATCTCACAAGAGTGTATTTTCATTTATGTCTACTCAGCATTTGTCATACATTTCATTCTTACATGTTACAAATTCCACAATACAATGTTTTATTTTTAAGAGTCTACAACCTCCTAAATCAATTTTAAAAATAAGAACATAGGGGCGCCTGGGTGGCTTAGTCGGTTAAGCGTCCGACTTTGGCTCAGGTCATGATCTCACGGTCCGTGAGTTTGAGCCCCGCGTCGGGCTTTGTGCTGACAGGTCAGAGCCTGGAGCCTGTTTCACATTCTGTGTCTCCCTCTCTCTCTGCCCCTCCCCTGTTCATTCTCTGTGTCTCTCTGTCTCAAAAGTAAATAAACGTTAAAAAAAATTTTTTTAAATAAGAATATAATCTTGTACATTTATCAATGTAGTTAGCATTTCCAGTGCTTTCCATTCCTTTATGTAGATTCATGCTTCCATCTAATATGATTTTCTTTCTTCCTGAAGAACTTCCTTTAGCAATTTTTATAATAGAAGTCTGCTGGTAATCAGTTATTTCAGCTTCTGTAATTCTGAAAGTCTTTATCTTCCATTTTCAAATACATTTTACTAGGCATAAACTCTAAGTTGACATAGTTATTTTGTTTGTTTAATTATATAAAGATGATATGCCTCCATTTTCTCAATTACATTCTCCAATGAAAAGTCTACTGTTATCTTTCTCTGGTAGTGTATGTATTGTGGCTTTTTCTTCTGCCTCCTTTAAGAATTTCTCTTTATTAGCGGTTTTAAGCGATTTGCTTATGATGTGCCTTGGCGTAATTTTCTTCATTTTCTTTATGCTTGGCATTATTTGAGATTCCTGCATTTTGGGTTTATAGTTTTCAACAAATTTGGAAAATTTTTAACAATTATGTCTTCAACTATACGCTCTGTGTCCCTCTTCTTGCAGACTCTAATTACATGCATATTAGGCCATATAAAGTTGTCCCACAGCTGATTCTTTTTCTCGTCTTTTGTTTTGGATATTTCCTATTGTTTTATCTTCAAGTTCACTAATCATTTTTTCTGCAATGTTTACTTAATGTTACATTAATTTCATTAAGTGTGTTTTTTTCATTTGAGACACTGTAGCTTTCACCTCTAGAAGGTTTGTTTTTTTTTTTTAATTTTTCATATTTCTATTTAACTTTATGAGTGTATGGAATAAAGTTATTGGAACTTTTTAATGTCATTTTTGGTTAATTCTATTATTTGTTAGTTCTGGGTTAGTTTCAATTGGTTAATTTTTTTCAATATAGATTGTATTTTCCTGCTTCTTTATCTGCCTCACAGTATTTTATTGGATGCCAGACAATGTGAATTTTACCTTCTTAGGTGTGGGTATTTTTGTGTCCCCAGAAATGTTCTTGAACTTTGTTTGGGGATGCAGTTAAGTTACTTGGAAACAGTTTGATCCTTTCAGGTTCCACCTTTAATCTTTATTAGATAGGACCAGAGCCATGTTTAGCCTGATGATAATTATTTCCCAACACTAAGGCAAGACCTTTCTTAGTATTCTAACTCATTGCACCATGATTTATGAAATCTTCCACTCCAATTTGTGGGAATAAGCACTATTCCTGGCCCTGTGTAAGATCTGAGTACTGTTCTCTTTCATCCTTTCAAGTGGCTCTTTTCCCAGCTGTGGGTAGATTTCTCACACACAAGATGCTGATCAATAAATACTTAGCTAAATACTCAAAAAATACTCTACAGATCCCCTAGATTTCTCTCTGTAAGCAAAGCTCTTGCAGCTTCGGTACTTTTTCCTGAAAACTAGTTGCCCGTGTCTCTCCAGACACAAAGCCCCATCTTCTCAACTCAGGAAGTCTTCTAGGCTCCATATGAGTTTTCCCTTCAGCATTGGAGCCCAGAGACTCTCAGAGGAAATCATAGAGTTCATCTCATTTTTCCCCATCTCCCCAGGATCACTGCCCTGCATCACCTTATGCCCAGTGTCTCGAAAACCAGTTTTGTATTTTTTGTCCAGTTTTTGTTTCTCAGGTGGGATGGTAAATCCATTATTTGTCACTCCATCTTGATCAGAAGTATCTCTGAATAACCTAATTTAATCACTTATGAGAGCCCTAATATTACTACTATTTTGAGTTCACTATGTGCTAATTTCTTGATATGTTCCTTTCCATTTATTCCATTTAAATTTTCAACAACCCAGTCAGTTAGATGCTGTAAGCATTTTATAAATGGAAAAACGGAGTTCAAGGGAATTTTTTCTTCATCATCCAGCCAGTAAATGCTGAAGCCATATTTCAAACCTGGACAAGTTGATTCAAGTTGATATCCATACCTGTATATATACATTATAAGACTAACCACAACTACAACATTTTTAATCATATGAAAGATTTATAAATCTATTTTTGAGTCTTTGGCTGCATGATGATTAATTTTGCGTGTCAACTTAACAGAACTTAGGGATGGATGCCCAAATAGATGGTAAAACATTATTTCTGGATGTGCCTGTGAGGGTTGTTCTGGGAGAGATTAGCATTTGAATTGGTGAAGAGAGTAAAGCAGCTGGCTCTCCCCAGTATGGGCATCTCTTGAGCAAGCAAAACAAAAAGATGGAGGAATGATGAATTCATCTTCTTTCTGCCTGAGCTGAGCCATCTACCTTCTATCTCAGACATCAGCTCTCGTGGCTCTTAGGCTTTCACACTCAGATCAAAATTTGCAACACCAGCCCCTCCCCCTCCCTGATTATCAGGCTTTCAAACTCAGATTGAATTAGACCACCAACTTTCCTGGTTTTCAAGCTTGCAGATGGCAGATCATGGGGCTTATCGGCCTCCAGAACTGCATGAGCCAATTCCTGTAATCATATAGATAGATAGATAGATAGATAGATAGATAGATAGATAGA
This sequence comes from Neofelis nebulosa, assembly GCF_028018385.1. Taxonomy (NCBI): domain Eukaryota; kingdom Metazoa; phylum Chordata; class Mammalia; order Carnivora; family Felidae; genus Neofelis; species Neofelis nebulosa. The sequence goes on along the minus strand of NC_080798.1, from coordinate 36,055,519 downwards.
GATATTGATATATACTATATTATATATTAATTATATATACAATATATTATAATTTATATAGATATACAAAATATATATTTATAATATGTAATTATAAATTATGATAATATAAATGTATATGTTATATATTTATATCATATATATTATATTGTATTATATTATATATTCGTTCTGGAGATATACAGAGAGGGGTGAGGGAGAGAGAAAGAGAGAATTCAACTGGTTCTCTTTCTCTGGAGAACCTTGACTAATACAAGCTGTTACTTAATAGAAATATAGTTCATACCACCATCTGGCACAACACACACACACCCCTGTATAACAAAACTAAAACCAAAATTTCATGGCAAAATATTTACTGTTATTATAGCTGCTGATCACTTATTTTTCTTTTTTCTCTTAAGGCCTATCTGAATTCCTAAAGTAATTTTATGATTAATAGGTTTGACTCTCAGAAAGACAAAATGATATAATGTTAATTGAATCACTTATTCTAAGCCCTCCTTCTGAAATTGCAATCTTTCCTCCTGACTTTTGTTTTAATTTTATTTGATTGAAATTCTGCAGGAATCAAGTAGATTCAAGGGCTAATTATAAGTTGGTCATACTTATCCCAAGCCTTGAAGTTTTGAATTATTATTAATAGTCTCACTCTTATTGTCTTTATTTTTCAGCTTCATGAATTTTACCACAAATTGGTGCAGGTATACCTTGTTTTATTGCACATTGTTTTACCTTGCTTCATAGGTGGTATTTAAAATTTGAGAAGAGAGTTTATCTTAAATATAAGAATATTAATTAATACTTTAGCACTCTTCTCTTTTGGTGCCTCACATGAGGTTTCTTACTTATTATCACCTGTGTGCTCTCTATTTTTCATATTTAAACTTCCAGATAAATAATATTATTGGTTCAGAGCATCATGAATATTCCTCGTGGGTCACAGTTTTGTTCTATATCATTTTATAGGTCAACTGGACCTCCAAGTGCAATCAGTTATGACCAGAGAAACGAGTTACAGAGACAGGGAGAATGACAAATTCTTTAACAACCCCATCCACAGAGGGGCATATTTTTTTCTGGCAGAAATTCAAAGCAAAATCATCTTCCCTCCTCCATTTTATTTTAAACTACATTTCACTGTATATAAATAGCATTGAATAAATTTTATGCAACCACTGGTCATTTGATTTCTTATTTCTTAATGTTAATATTACTGTATTCCAAGTTTAGAATAAATAAAAATGCAAATATTATTTAGCAGAAAAATATTTAATTAACGTGGTATTTTTATTTCCTATTTGCTTAAATCAAGCAACTTTCAAGTTGGGAGAGTATATTGAAAATCCTTAAATCACTTAAAATAATTTACACCTGCTATTAATTTTATTTCATAAGTGAGTAGTTAATGCAGAGTAAGCAAGTTTGTCACTGCTTTTTAATTAAACATAAGTTGAATGTAAAGAGCAAATTATTCAGCATATGAGAGATATATCTAATGGCTATATAATTAGATGAAAATCACATAAAAAAAGGAATGCCCAATTTACTTCTTGGTATACTAGTTACATAGGAAATATGCAGATATTTCACTCACATTTATCAAAATAGCCTACAGCAAGATAATTACAGATCACCTTTGAAAATAGTGGCATTCAATATACATATTGATATCAATCTGCCTTCAAATAGCCCATTAAGTGGAAAACTCTGACACAGAAAATAGTTTATCTATAAAAATCAAAATGCATATCTCTATTTGCAATGTTAATTGACTATCACTCATATATCTTCATTTATTAAAGTTAAATAATTATTTTCTTTGCTCTGTTGATAATTAAACAGCCATAACAAAGTTTCTCAATTAAATCATGATGGTAGCTATCAATTTATAACAATAATAATGATGATATACCAGGCAATCAGAAACAATAAAATCTGAATTCATTGTACTGAAATGAAACTATATGACTAAGTTTTATTTGAGTGTATTTAAAATTGGGTAAACTTTTAATAACAATTTTTTAAATAATCTTTTTGAGAAGGTTGCAATAAATTGGTGAAATATAATATCAGAACTCTTGTCCTACGAAAGTAACTGGCTGGCTAAGTACTGCTATTAGGAAAAATAAACATTTCCAGTCAATTCACAGTATCTACTACCTACAAGAATACCTCACAGATATTTGGGTTTGGTTCCAAACTACCACAATTAAACGAGTAACACAATAAGGTGAATCAAAGGCATTTTTTGGTCTTTCAATGCATATAAAAGCTGTTGACACTATACTATAGTCTATTAAGTGTACAAAGCATTATGTGTAAAAAAAAAAAAACAGTGTATTTAAGCAATTTCTTAAAGACAACAGTGGAGTTTGCTACATTGATTGAGTCTTCTTTCATAAACAATTTTTCTGTAGCATGTGATTTGTTTGATTACATTTTACCCACAGTAGAACCTTTTTCAAAATTGGGAGTCAATCCTCACAAACCCTGGTGCTGCTTTATCAACTAAGTTTACAGAGTATTCTAAATCCTTTGTTGCCATTCCAACAATCACAGAATCATCACCAGGAGCAGATTCCTTCTTGAGAAACCATATTCTTTGTTCATCCATAAGAAGCAACTCCTCATCTGTTAAAGTTTTATCAAGAGATTGCAGAAATTCAGTACCATCTCCAGGCCCCACTTCTGATTCTAGTTCTCCTGATATTTCCACCATATCAGATACTTCCTCATCTGAATCCCTTATAATCATCCATGGGGAGTTGGAATCAACTTCTTCCAAACCCCTGTTCATGTTGCCATTTTGACCTCTTCCCATAAGCCATAAATGTTCTTCATGGCATCTAGAATGATGACTCCTTTCCACGAAGTTTTCAATTTACTTTGCCCAGATCCATCAAAGGAATCATTCACTATGACAGCTATAGTCTCATGAAATGTATTTCTTTTTTTTAATTTTTTTTAATCTTTATTTTTGAGAGAGACAGTGTGTGAGCAGGGGAGGAGCAGAGAGAGAGGGAGACACCGAATCCAAAGCAGGCTCCAGGCCCTGAGCTGTCAGCACAGAGCCCAAGGTGGGGCTCGAACTCACGAACCGTGAGATCATGACCTGAGCCAAAGTTGGACGCTCAACCGACTGAGCCACCCAGGCGCCCCACGTGAAATGTATTTCTTAAATAATAAGACCTGAAAGTCAAAATGATTCCTTGATTCAGCAGCTACAGAGTGAATGCTGTATTAGCAGGCATGAAAACATTAATCTCATTATACATCTCCATCAGAGCTTTTGGGTGATCAGGTGAATTGTCAATAATCAGTAATATTTTTCAAGTTACCTTTTTTTCTGAGCAGGTCTCAACAGTGGGTTTAAAATATTCAGTAAACCATGTTACAAACAGATGTGCTGTCATCTGGGCTTTTTGTTCCATTTATAGAGCACAGGCAGGGTCAATTTAGCATAATTTTTAAGGGCTCTAGAATTTTTGGAATAGTAAATGAGCATTGGCTTCAATTTAAAGTCATCAGCTGCATTAGCCCCTAAGAGAGTCAGCTTGTCCCTTGAAGCTTTGAAGCCAGCCTTTGACTTCTCCTCTCTAGTTGTGAAAGTCCTAGGTAACATCTTCTAATGGAAGGCTGTTTCATCTACATTGAGAATCTGTTGTTTAGTGTAACGACCTTCGTTGATTTTCTTGGCTAGATCTTCTGGATAACTTGCTGCAACTTCTACACCAGCATTTGCTGCTTCACCTTACACATTTATGTTTCCCTTAAACCTCATGAACCAACCTCTGCCGGTTTCAAACTTTTCTTCTGCAGCTTCCTGCAGAAGAAAAAGAAGTCTCAGCCTTCATAAAATTAGAGTTAGTGTCTTGCTCTGGATTTGGTTTGGTTTAAGGGAATATTGTGGCTGATTTAGTCTTCTATCCAGACCACTCAACCTTTCTCCATATCAGCAGTAAGCCTATTTCACTTTCTTATCACTTATGTGTTCACTGGAGTAGCACTCTTAATTTCCTTCAGGGACTTCTCCTTTGCATTCACACTTGGTTGTTTGGCACAAGAAGCCTACCTTTTGACCTATTTCGGCTTCAAACATGCCTTCCTCACTAAGCTTAATAATTTCCAGGTCTTGATTCAAAGTGAGATACATGTGGCTCTTCCTTCCACTTGAACACTTAGAGGCCACTGTAGGGTTATTAACTGGCTTAATTTCAACATTGTTGTGTCCAGGAATAGGGAGGCCCCAGGAAAGGAAGAGACAGGGAACAGCTGTTTGGTGGAGCAGTCAGAACACACAACAACAATTATGGATTAAGTCTGCCACCTTACCATGGACATAATTCATGGTGCCTCAATACAATTAGAATAATAATATTCGAGATCACTGATCATAGATCACCATAACAAATGTAACAATAATAATGAAAAAGCTTGAAATGTTGCAAGAATTACCAAGATGTCACACAGAGACACAAAGTGAGCAAACGCTGTTGGAAAAAACCGGGCTTATAGACTTGCTCAACACAGGCTTGTATAAACCTTCAATTTGTAAAAATGCAATACAGTGCATTTGCACTGTTAATATTGCAATATAGCAATATTAACTATCATCACCATGCTATACATTGGAACTCCAGACGTATTCATCTTATAACTGAAAGTTTGTACCCATCTCCACACTTCCTCAACCCACCCCATTTCCTGGTAACCACCATTCAACTCTGCTTTTGTAAGTTTGACTTTTTTAGATTCCACATATATAAGTGAGATCATATAGTACTTTTTTCACTGTGTGTGGCTGATTTAATTTAGCATAATGTCCTCCAGGATCATCCAAGTTCTCACAATTGACAGAATTGTATACAGGCCACCACATTTTCTTTATCCATTCATCTTTGATGGACACTTAGGTTGTTTCCATATCTTGGCTACTATAAATAATGCTGCAATAAGCATGCGGATGCAGATATCTATTCAAGATAGAGATGTTTTTTTCCCTTGGATATATACCCAGAAGTGGGATTGTCGGATCATATGGTAGTTCTATTTTTAATTTTTTGAGGAGCATCCATACTGTTTCCATTATAGCTATTACCACTGTACATTCCACCAACAGCACACAAGGCTTCCCTTTTCTTCCCATCTCACCAACACTCTCTTTTCTCTTTTTGGTAAAACCTGTCCCAACAAATATGGGGTGGTATCACACTGTGATTTTGATTTGAATTTCCCTGATGATGAGTGACGTTGAGCACCTTTTTATATACCTGTTGGCCATTTGTATGTCTTCTTTTAAGAAATGTCTATTCAGGTCCTTAGCCGAGTTATTTGCTTTTCTGCTGTCACATTGTTTGAATTCCTCTCAGTCTTTTCTACTACACATGTTGTACTACATATAAAAGCTGAGTTTTTAAATTTTAAGAATAAAATAAAATGTTAAAAAAAATTTAACCCTCTTACTAAGAGCAGAAGATGAGAAGAAGTGATAGCTAGAGTTGTACTTCAACTTGAATAACCATCCTCTATCCAACTCAATATCAGGCTCCTTGGTGCCTGGCTTTTCTATTATCTTATGAGGTCCAGTTAACACAACCTTCCTCACAAAATCTTCACTACACCAAGTAATGTAAATGAATATCTGTTCCTTCTAACCAAATTGTGTTAACACAGTGAGGTTCCCCTTTTTGATCAGGACAATACAAATATTTGTGTAATTATATATAATGCCCAAGCATGATGATATACAGTATAACATGACAATTCATATACTCTCAGTTGGAATGAAAACTGTTCTACTTTCCTGCACAAAAATTTTACTTGTAGTAAGTTATCCAAAAATTATAACTAAGATTAGGTGTAAGGATTTAGTGAAGAAATTTTTTTAGAGGTTTGTATACAAAATTCCAGTAATAAAAGATTGGTGTGGTGCCTGGGTGGCTCAGTCAGTTAAGCATCCAACTCTTGATTTTGGTTCAGGTCATGATCTCAGGGTTCATGAGATCAAGCCCCATGTTGGGCTCTGAGCTGACAGCACAAAGCCTGCTTGGGATTCTCTCTCTCCCTCTCTCTCTCTGCCCCACCCTCTCCACCCCCTTCCCCAGCCTGCCTCTCTCTCTCTCTCTCTCTCTCTCTCAAAATAAACAAATATTTTCAAAAATAAAATAATTAAATATTGGTAAAATAAATTGTCATATGATAGATTTCTATAGACTCCATGAAACTAGTGTTATAAAATAGTTTTATAGGCCTAGAAATATGAAAATGAAGTATTAAATGACAAAAAAAATTATAACAATATGTATAGTTCCCTTAGTTAAAAATAAAATGCAGATCTTAAATATTTATATACAAATACATAATCTAGATAAGTACTGAGGCCAACATGTTAAAAGTAGGTATCTCTTAGTGGTGAAATTGTGAGTGATTTCATTTCCTTATTTTTTGCATGCCTAAATTTTCTAAATTTCTTCTCTAAACATGTTTAACTTGTATAATCAGAACAAATTAAAGTTTTAGAAATATGAAAGCAGTGACTGTCCCTAGGTGTTTAGGATTATGCTTTTCCCTTACCTGTCTATAATAAGCAAGTATTACTTTTATAATTGAAAAATAAATTGTATGTTTAAAAAACGGCCTAAGTATAATGTAAAATGAGAGAATAAGTTTTATTCTAAAAGAGACTTTATCAGGATTATGATATGCTGTTGACAGATCCTGCATGATGAGCCATTCCAGTGTTACACATACCACTGTAGAAACAATTTTCCGCCCAAAATTAGTACAATATAACCTGGTTCAGTGGCAAGGCTTTCCAATTACAAACTGATCTTCATTGCTTTGTAATATACAAAGGTAATTTTCCTCTATGGATATGAAAAACAAACTCCTAGCTATGTTACAATAAATCCACCATCACTAGCATTGCTTCCAGGAATGCCATTGACCATCCTCCCCGGATAAATCGTTCTCTCTGAAATCCAAAAGTTTGGTGGTAATTCGAACATTGTCAACGCATCTAACTATATTGTTGCTAACATCGTCAACAGGATATGTTACCTACATGGCAACATGTGAAAGTGTTCATTTAATAAGAAAAATGCTTGTTTTGGATGGCTATAGGAGTACTTTTAGTGGTAAAAGACCAATCAAGGCTTTCAAATAGATACCTTTCTGGAACTTCCAGTCCCTTACCATGGTTTTAGTACAGAGTATTACTGCTTCACTTATTTATGTTTCTTTATATATGAGTCAAAAAAAATCGAGCATTGTGTCTGTACTAATATATCTAATTTTTCTCCATAGAATCTCACAAAATTATTTCCCCCCACAATAAATAATTCTTTTTCAGACTCCATGTTTCATGGATTTCATTCATCCCCAGTCGTTTTCATGTTTGTGTTAAAAAATTCTCAGTTAAAGGATATTTCTCCATAGACTGATGCTATGGGTTTGATTCTCCAAAATCAGCTAATACTGCTTGATTTGAGGCTAACAGACTGGCCTTCTAATCATCTATTTTACAAATGGTGATAGTGACAAAGGGACTAAGACAAATCAAAACTACCCTTTCTCAACTTACTGAAAAACAAATAGCAACACAGCACCTTCATTCACTCAACAAACACTGAGACCTAACATGTGCCAAGCACTCTTAGAAGTTCTAGAAATATAGGGGCACCTGGGTAGCTCAGCTGAGCGTCTGACTCTTGATTTCAGCTCAGATGATGATCTCATGGTTTGTGGGATGGAGCCCCACACTGGGTTCTGCACTGACAGCTCAGAACCTGCTTAGGATTCTCTCTCTGCCCCTCCCCTGCACTTACTAGCGCTCTCTCTCTCTCTCTCTCTCAAACTACATTAATTAATTTTAAAAAAAAAGAAGTTCTAGAAATACACAAGTGACTATAACAATGTCATTACGTTTATGGAGCTCATATTTTGGAATTGGCTTTAAATATTGGAAAAGATCAGAATCCTTAACTGCTGCCCCAAGGCAGGAATTCTCTAACTGCTCAATTGGCTCTTAGTGGATTTTTAAAATACCTCAGGGGTATCCAAAAGAGACAAGATAAGGATCCTGATACCCTTTCCTCTCCATTCTCCAGCATTCAAATATCTAAGAAATTACCTGCTTCAAGCAGGGGAACTTCATTTTAAGTTCAACATATTAGAGTTCTGCAAAAGATTTCACTTACCAATTAGATTCCATTTGAGGTGGGGGGGGGGGGGGGGGAGGAAGGCTATAGATAGGAGAAAAGCAATGACCCCAATGACTAAGATTTCATAATGGCCCTCCAAAGAATCAGATGTCACTCAGGCCACAGAGTGTCACTGTTTTCTGAACTGCAGAGCTTCCTGAGGATATATCCTCGAGGATATAACCCTGTGCCTGCACAGACTCTATGAACTTCTAGAGACAAGAGACTCGCTGACTCCAACACACCGCAGCACTGCCCAGGGAACTCAGTGCATTCATAAAAATGACCCACTTTGACCCACACAAAAGGCCCCCCTGAATTCTAATTCTATTCACTTCTCTAATGTAGAGAAGTTTTTCCACTGTCACCACTAACCATTTTGCTTCCACACTAAACCTCTCTTTCCTTTTTTTTTTATCATTTTATTTTTTTCATCATGAGAAGTGTACTCTTTAATCCCCATCCCCTCCATATTGACCATCTCTTAAGCACTGGTTCAAAACCTATCACCCTCAACACTTTTTCCAACCACTAACATTATAAATAGATTTGTGCAGATGCAACCTGACAGCACACTTCTCACCCTTCTCCGGGTGTCTCTGATGCTCTGCTCAACACTTATGCAGGAGCAACCTGAGATGCACCTTTTGAGATACTTATTAAGATTTTCAAAAGGTCCTAAAGAACCAGCTGTCCTGCATCCCTGACAAAGTTGGTTACACATCCTTGTATTGACAGTCCATCTTTCCCTGTTCTGCCACCTCAATCCCTCACACCTGCTCCTTGGGATTACATTCTTAAATTAACAACCTGTGCAAATAAGCCTTTGACTTTGGCTTTGAATAGAGGGAGGGGTAGCTTCTCTATTGTCTTAGAAGGCAACTTGAAAAGTGACGTCAGCAGATGGCCTTCTAGGAGGTCTCAATGCTTGTCCCCCAACCAAAGCAATGATTAAATAACTACCTACCAATGAAAATAGCTATGGGAGAACTCAAGTACAATGAAGAGGCTGTAACAACTGGAGAATGGCTATGTGAAAAAACACAGGAAGCATTTTACCTGTGTTACCCTATCTCCTGGGCCAGCACATCTCTTCCCCACCATGGGGGATAAAGAGTGCAAGACCCCCAAAAGGCTTTACCACTAAGGACCCAGGCAGCCGTTACCACAGTCCTGGACACCCGCAGCCTTGGTCACCTAGGAACCAAGCAGTCTTTGCCAACACTGACATCAGTGATAGAGCTACTCTCCCAGAGCCAGAGATAAGACACTCCCCCCAGCTGCTGCCCTTGCATCCACCCACAGGAGGTCTTTCCCTACTGAAGCCCCTTTAAGTCAAGAAGAAGTGACTGCTCCTTAGGGGCACCTGGGTGGCTCAATTGGTTGGGTGGTCAACTTCAGCTCAGGTCATGATCTTGCAGCCTGTGAGTCCAAGTCCGGCATGGGGCTCTGTGCTGACAGCTCAGAGCCTGAAGCCTACTTTGGATTCTGTGTCTCCTCTTTCTCTGCCCCTCCCTCCCTCTCTCTCTCTCTCTCTCTCTCAAAAAATAAACATTTAAATTTTTTTTTAAAAAAGAAGTGACTGCTCCTTAAATTCACACAGTATAGAAGTTCTTCAAAAAATTTAAAACATACAATGGCAATATGATCCAGCATCCCATTTCTCGGTATTTATCCAAAGGCACTGAAATCAGGATATTGAAAAGATACCTGCATCCCTATGTTCATTATAGCATTATTCACAATAATCGACATATGGAAACAACCTAAATGTCCATCAGTGGATAGATGGATAAAGAAGATGTAGTATACACATACAATGAAACATCATTCAGCTTTTAAAATGAAGGAAATCTGCCATTTGTGACAACATGGATGTTGTCCATGTTGAGGTATTACGCTAAGCGAAATAAGCCAGACTCAGAATGACAATACTGCATAATCTCACTTCTATGTAGCGTTTCAAAAAAGTCAAAGTCAGAGAAGTAGAGAGCAGAATGATGGTTATCAGGGGCTGGAGTCAAGGAGAAATGGGGATATGTTGGTCAAAGTGTACCAACTTTCAGTTATAAGATGAAGAAATTCTTGGAATCTAATGTACAGCATGGTGACTATAATGAACAATACTGTACTCTTTACTTGAATCTTGATAAAAGGGTGTATCTTCAGTGCTCTCATCACATACAAAAAAAAAGATGGAAACTGTGAAATGATGAATATGTTAATTAGCTTGACTGTGATTATTTCACAATGTACACATATATAAATTACCAAGTTGTCCCCATAAATATATACAATTTTTTTTATTTTTTTAATTTTTTTAATATATGAAATTTACTGTCAAATTGGTTTCCATACAACACCCAGTGCTCATCCCAAAAGGTGCCCTCCTCAAAAATATATACAATTTTTAATGGTCAATTAAACCTCAATAAAGCTGGGGGAAAATAAGAAGGCAATTTGATGTGGAGAACATAGGACCATGCAGACCCAGGTTCCAACCTTTGTTTACAACTGGTTAGCTGTAGGACTTTGGACAAGACTCATAATCTAGGCACCTTTTAAGAAGTATGAAGAATAAATAAGGTAATATAGTTGTTAGCTTCCAGATACCAAGACTCCCTTCCCTAACCAACAGCCATTTTCAGCACCTTATAGACTCCCTAAAAATAAGAAAGTAAAGGGTCGCCTGGGTGGCTCAGTTGGTTAAGTATGCAACTTCAGTGCAGGTCATGATTTCACAGTTCCTGAGTTTGAGCTCCGCATTGGGCTCTCTACTATCAGCGCAGAGCCCACCTGGGATCCTCTGTCCCCCTTTCTCTCTGCTCCTCCCCCACTAGTTCTCTCTTTCTCTCTGTCTCTCTCCCCCAAACTAAATAAACTTAAAAAAAAAACCTAAAAATTCAATAAAAGAACTGAAACATACAAAATATTCTCTTATGAATGGCGGTTTTTTTTTCCCATAAGTTTACCTGTTTATTTGGGAGATTTTCCCCTTTAGAATTAGATATCCTTATCAAACATGCCTTTCAGGTAATGTTAGTTCCAAGTAGTTACTATTTTAAGAACATTTCAGATTCTGCAATGGAGGTCCTTTTAATTTTTCAATGAAATTACCTGAGCTTGGCAGTAACTCTTTCAAGAAAATAGGTAAAGCAAGAAGTAAAAAAAAATAATAATAAAAAACAGAGGTTTGAGAAGATAGCAGGAACAGAGGAATGTGACCAAGGGTCAGCTGGAAAATAGAAGAATTGCTGAGAGTCACTGAGGTCCCAGCTGCTATTAGCTTGCAGATAAATTCTGGTGAATTCAATCAGCAAAGTTATAAGAATGTGCCTTCTCTGATCCTACCAAAGCATCCTTCACTGGCTTACTATTCTCAACCCCATCATAAATAGCACTTACCACACTAAAATTTCATTGTTTATTTCCTTGTCTATATCATTCATTAGAAAACTCTACAAAACATAGGGACCTTCTACCCAGGAAAAAAAGTAGGTGTTCACATATCCACTATTTTGCATTTACTTTCAAGAAGTTCATTTACCTAGATTAAGTATCTCTGTATTTGACTCTGAATATCTTGACAGAAGTGCTCAAATCATGGCAAATTCTGTCTCCAATGCCCAGTTCCCAGTACCCGGAATCTACTCGAAAGTATTTTGGGAAGAATTAATGAAGAAATGTTTTTCAACCTGGGAAAAGAACTGAATAAATCATAAAAGGGCTAAGGTTTGGCAGAGCAGGAATCATGAATAAACAAAGGGATGAGGAGGTGTCAAGATGAAATGGTTTAGGTTGTGTGAAAAGGCAGATAGATAAATGAGAGAAAGGCAAAGAAGATTGACGATCTGAGAAAATTATGAGCATGTTCAGTATACACGAAGAGAGTGAAAAAGAAACTGGGGAATCTTGTAGTCAAAGAAAGCAATCTCTGGGGCACCTGGGTGGCTCAGTCAGTTAAGCATCTGACTTCTGCTCACGTCATAATCTCATGGTTGCTGGGTATGAGCCCTGCATCAGGCTCACTGCTGTCAGCATGAAGTCCACTTTGGATCCTCTGTCTCCTTCTCTCTCTGCTCCTCTCCCCCGCCTCAAAAAGAAATAAACATTTAAATATACATCTATATTTAAGAAAGCAATCTCTGACACTGGAAATATTTTGAATTGTTTTCACATGACTGTCAGCAAGAGAAATAAATTCTTTGTGTAATGGGTAAATAGCCTTTGTATACAAATAGAAATGTAGGCTGGGAAAATTATTCAAGACTCAATATATAAGGAGTAGGTCAGTAGATCTGATTTATCCTATAAAGTGGAGATTTTAGACCTTTCAGATCTTTGTTGTTTCAAAAAAAAAAAAACAGGAATCAGAATAAGACTTTAGCATCCTATGAAGAAGGTTTATCAAGTTGTCTTCATTGAGGTTCAATCTTAATTCTTTTCTACAGCCTAAAAGCCATGACCAGGAAAATAATTATGTGGTGGATTTTGTTCTTGCAAAATAATTCTTTAGCTCTCTAAAATATAGAAATCCAAGAAAATACTGAATATAGCCACCCATCCATCCACCCACCCACCCATCCAATTATTCACTGAACAAGCATTGTTTACCAATATATCCCAAACACTAGTACATAGAAGTTCCTCAATGAATCAAACACTTAAGAACTGAGCATTGTGCTGATGGTAAGTTTACAAAGATAAACAAGGCACCATCCAAAGCATTGAAGAGCTCACATTTTTATTTTTTTTTTACATTTATTTATTTTTCAGAGACAGAGAGAGGCAGAGCATGAGCAGAGGAGGGGGAGAGAGAGACACACACACACAGAATCTGAAGCAGGCTCCAGCCTCTGAGCCGTTTGTTAGCACAGAACCCGACGTGGGGCTCGAACCCACCAACTGTGAGACCATGACCCAACCCAAAGTCAGACACTCAACCGACTGAGCCACCCAGGCACCCCGAAGAGCTCACAATTTAGAAGAGAATTAGAAATGTAAATGAATAGCTATAATGCATTTTGAAGATGGATATGTAGCTGGGGGTGTATAACTCTACCTTTTTAAAAACTACTTTATTAAGATTATGATAAATTCAGATTAATTGGGGGCAGATGTGGAGAGAGATTGGCAAGAACCATTAACATTTATAAACAATTTATTAGTCAAGTCAGATCAAGTTTTAAAAGTAATTTTTGTACTTATGTGCATTTGAAAGACTCTTTACCATAAAACTGATAGTCTTAACCATCACGACTTAACTATGGTTTTTTTCCAGTGGGGCTAAATAGGTTACACAGACTTCATTTCTGGGCAAGACATGCTGTGATGTGTCTTGAGTCAGCATTGCAAAGGCTAGTCAAGGTTTCATATCAACAGCCCTCCTCACCCAGCATCTGTGGGTGACTGATACTAAGCCTTTTAACAACTTGCAAGGAATCATTTTTAAAAAGAAAAATAGTAAAAGAAAAAAAGAATAAAAATAAAATAAATTTATGACCTTGGCTTTCCAACTTTTATCTGTGCACTTCTTGTCCAAATCATGTCTCCTGGGTCTCTCTCTGCACAAAGGGGAATGTTTCTCTCTTCTGTATGACTAGGATGCCTGCATTTCTCTCTACTCCCAGCCCCAGTAGGATGTCGACTTGTGATCAACAGAAAGAATAGATCATGGAGAAATGGGCTATTTTTCCACATGGCATGTTTCCCCATGACTGCCTTTTTCCTGGTCTGGAAGAAAAGTTTCCATGACAACCAAGTAGCTAACATTCACTCCCCACCAGCTGACTTGCTTGCCTCCCAAATGATCAGCTGGATATTGTGTTAAAATTATTTTACAGAGACTGGCTAATCTGCAGGGATTATTTGTCTGTTTATTTTTGAGAAACTGGCTCCTTGGTGAAACTTCGTAAGTGGACCTAACTTCCTTTTCTGGTGCTTTAAAAGCATCATCTCAACTAAACAAAACAAGCTTAAGCCAACATTAGACAGTCACCTCCTGGGACATAAAATATGAATGTGAACCTTCCTTCCCCATGAAGGGCACATAAGTGCTTTGAGCAAGAACTAAGCTGTATTTTTTTCTCTGTCCTCATGTGCCTAACACATGGTCTGGCAGGTGGTATACATAAAATAAATGTTGAACATCCCATCACCTGATCTTCTCCAAACAGAGTATTTATGTTTAGGTTGATGGGCTGAGCCAGAATCAACTTCCTCATAATGTAATAATCTTACTTTTTTAAATGTCTGTCTATAAAAAGGATGAAAAAAATCACAGTAGAGTATCAGTATATACAAATTGTTAAGCCTGTGCATATAAGAAAGACTGAAGGAAATATACCAAAATATTTACAATTGTTATGTTTTGTAGGTTGAAATAGGACCGTGTCTTCTGATTTTTCTCAATTTAATTTTTTTTCTTTTTTGCTAAACAAATTTTTCTGTTGAGTACTGTCTTGGTCCTTTCAGGCTTCTGTAACAAGATACCACAGACTGGGTGGTTTGTAAATAAGAAACATTCATTTATCACAGTTCTGGAAGCTGGGAAATCCAGTATCAAGGCACCAGTACAACCGCATTTTATTAAGGGCCCTCTTCCTGGCTCTTATCTTATGCCTTCTTGCTGTGTCCTCACATGGTAGGAGGTCTGAGGAATCTCTAGAGGTCTCTTCTTTTTGTTTGTCTGTTTGTTTGTTTATTTATATTGAGAGAGAAAGTGAGCAGGGGAGGGGCAGACAGAGGGAGAGACAGAATCCCAAGCAGGCTCTGAGCTGTCAGTGCAGAGCCTGATGTGGGGCTCAAATTTACGAACCATGAGATCATGACCTAAGCCAAGGTCAAGAGTCAGATGCTTAACCGACTGAGCCACCCAGGTGCCCCTCTTGGGGGGAGGGGGTCTTTTCTATAAAAACATTAATCCCATTGAAGAGGGCTCCACTCTCAAGACCTAAGCACCTCCCAGGGCCCTACCTCATAATACTAACACATCAGGCATTGGGACATCACCATTTGAATTCTGGAAAGACACAAACGCAGATCATAGCAAGAATCTACAATGTTCAAGGCACTGTACTATCACCCAGGATAAGAAAGATTAACAAATCTCTCTCATATTCAGAGTCATGAAAAGAAGAGGTAAACTAGGCAGAAAACAACTTTCTAGGATTATCTACTCTGACATGCATATCAACTGGTATTATAACTACATCCTGTGGTGTGATGAACATCAGATAGGGTTGTGGAGGGAAAAGCGTGAACAAATCCTTTTCTCGTTCTCTAAAGACAAATCTGATCTTAAGTTAACTTGTTTACTTTCTTCTGAAAAATCTGATAAAGGTGAAATCTCATCTGTATTACAGGCAACATTTTTTATACAATGGATGAAAATGGCCCATTATAGATAAATTTCATCTGGCCTGGAGAAGTGTGAATAAAGTATAAATACCTGGTGGGAAGCCATGACTTTATGATTCCTTGAATACACAGATTCATAACTGGGCATATCCTTTGTGGAGGCCTGACAGCTATGCATAAGCCTATTAAGAGAGACCTTGGTCCCTATGGGGTGAGAGGCCTCTATGTCAGGGCAGCTATTCCATCTGTCTAATAGAAGTTGTGTTCCCTCACACCCGAATTCTCCTGGAGCATGGAGAAGAGAAAGGGTACAGGTGGCAGGAAGAGTCAAAGAGTGGACTATTAGGAGGATTACTCCCTCTGAAAATAAATGCCTGACACCCAGCTGGATGCTGTTTATGCTTCTGGACCAATATCCACCTGATTAAACTGGCACCAGGTGCTACCTGTTCAAGTCTTGTGAGTCTGAAAGTCTAGTTAAAAACATCCCCCTCTAGCACTTGCACAGAGTATGAGGAGGAAAGCCAATTTTAAAAGAGCTGAGATCATTTCCTCCATTATTTTTTCACCAATAAACACATAATCATGACTCCACATGAGCTCCCCAAGGGGATGTTTCTATAGCTTTTACAACATTCTTTACTGAAGTCAGTCCTAGAGCTAGTGGGTCCAAGTGAGGACACTAGATGTGCCACTCAAATCCCCTTCAGAAAGGAAAGAGTATTTCTCTAGTTGCTGGTCATGCTACTGGCAGGCAGCCCTCAGCTCTCAGCCCCCTTTGGAGACTGATTGCCTTGGTGGAAGAGAGCCCTTGCACCCAATCATTGAACAACACAGGTGTATAAAAACCCAGGCCCCTGACCCCAACCAGAGATCCCCCTAAAGGATTATCCCAGCTTCAGAGCTCCCTATAGCATAGCTGAAGCTTCCACGAGGCTGTGCCAAGGTCCAATCCCTCCTTCTGCCCAATCTCTATTCTAAGAGGGCTCCCTGAGAAATCTGCACAGCCATTTCCACCTGTGACAACCCCTGATCAGAAATGTTTGTTAGGCACCTTTCATGTTTCAGGTACCAGAATCAGCATCGGTAAATAAGATACAGTCTTTGCACCCAGGAAGCCTCCAATTTAGGGGCAGGGGTATATCCATTAAAAGCAGTGTAATAAGTGCTACGATGGGTAAATGTTATGAGGGCCATACGAAGTATTCCTAACTGAATCTTCGGACAGTTAAGAAAGGATCTGTAGAGGAAGATATATCTATACTGGCTTCTAGGACATATGTGGAAGCTAGGTAGTCTAGAAAAAAAGAAAGAAAGAAAAGCAGAACAGTATGAAATATGATGATACTGTAGAAGAGGCAACTTCTTTTCACTTATAGAGTAGAAAGTAGGAGAGAGGTGATATCCCATGCAAAATATTTATTAAAAAATATTCATTTAATGACTATTAAAAATACTCATCAAAATACATTGAGCTGTATGCTAAAGGAAAGGAGAGGCATGGATGGTTGGTATACATTTGTACTTTATCAATATCTCTATGCCTACAATATGGAAAGTGGATTGGAAGAGAGGGGGATAGAAGATGGGTCAGTGAAGATTGTGCTGGAGTGTTCTTGGCAGGAGGGGAAGTTAGCCTGAACCAAACTGGGATAGAAGGAGTGAAAAGAAAAATTGAGATATTTTGGAGGTAGAATTGATAAGACTTGGAGATTCACTGAACATGGGATTAACAGAAATCAAGGAATCAAGGGAAATCTCAAATTTGTGATTTAAGCAAATGGGCAGAGAAGGCAAAATGTAACAATCAAGGCAGGATGTTTTAGTGATTTCTAGTGTTTTAGTGACCTGTTTGTGGGACACCCAAATAGATATATAAAGTTAGCAGCTCAATGTGGGGCTAGGAGAAAGAGGAGAGAAAGAGAGAGAGAGAGAGAGAGAGGCAGGGAGTTTGTGTGTGTATACATGAGTAATAGAGAAAAACACTTAAGAGTACTGGCCCAGCCATAACCAGAATTTGTAACAGTCTTTTGGATCTCCACAGTACAATATTACTCAGCAGTTATGAGAACATATTTAGAGAGAACAAAGCTTTGAAGTCAGGCGTACCTCAGCTTTTATCTCAGCTCCATTACTTACTTGCTACAAAGACTTGGGCAGCTTGCATATCTGGGACTCATTCTCCCCATTTCCCCATTAGAAATGGGGCTGCCAGGGTGCCTGGGTGGCTCAGTCGGCTCAGGTCATGATCTCACAGTTCATGGGTTCAGGTCAGAACTTGCCTGGAATACTCTCTCTCTCCCTCTCTCTGCTCCTCCCCCACTCATGCATGTGCTTCTCTCTCTCTCTCTCTCTCTCTCAAAATAAATAAATAAACTTAAAAAAAAAAGAAATGGGGCAGCTAATCACACTTTATAAGGTTGTCATAAAGGTTACATGAGATAATACACATAAAACAATCTGACACATAGCAGGCCTTCTGTGATTCTTTAGTTCCCCAACTCAAATGAATTCTAGTGATCTCTGCAGTGTCCCTCCCCCTTCTCAGTACCTCCTGACTCCAGTTTCTACTTTAAACTCATACTGTTAACATAAAGCATTGTTTCAATTACCTGATAAAGATAAGATCCTGCCCCCACTCTCCCTTTCTGCGGTCTGGCCCTGCAGGTGTTCTAAGCCTCTCCCGCCTTGTCTACATCTAATTTACTTCCCTTCAGTTGAATGTTATCACAAGTCATGAATTATTCTCACTTCGTGTTTACTGCAAACAGATAACCATTATCTCCAACATTCCTGCTCGGTTTTATCTTAGTCGGTTCACATTCTGCAACTTTTTAATTATTTCATTTTATTTCTCTACATTAGGTTGTTTCTCTTCTGCATTGACACTTGGATTAAGAGAGGAAAACAAATTTGTAATTTAATACGCCTTTTCAAACATATTACTGCTGGAAACAAGCTGAGGCCTGTAAAGTATGTTTTGATTGTAAAGTTCAACAACCGTATCAAGATTCTTTGGCTGGTAAAGGCGAGGTCTTTCAGATTCTCCTTTACAGGGAGCTGAGTTAATTTCAGCAAGGGATCACAGTCAAGTGAACCAAGGCTTGGTTGGTTCCAGAAGACAGGGCTCCTTCATTTGAGGGTTTACGCAGGGTAGCAGAAGTAGATGGGATCAAAGGGTAGGTATCAGACCATATCCAGGAAGGGGAACAATGGCCAAACTAGAGAAGAGAAAGCAGTTGCCTTATTTAACGGAAAGGCATAAAATGAGGGGTGGATAAAGGAATCAATACTGTGGAATTAAGTAAACCTAAGAATATTTGGAGAGGGTTCAAGTCTGAAACTTTGAACATGGGACAGGGACATTTAAGTACCCTTTAAGGGATATGGTCAAATATCTGCAAGTAATACAACTCAAACTGTAATAGAGAAGGACAGGTCCTTTTGTTCGCAGCCTCAGGGTGGCTCTTTGATTCCCATTCAAGACAATTCTATTAGAGCCTATGAAGGATCCTGCATTCTATCCTTACCTGCTCCACTTTGCCCTGTCCATCTCAACCCTCCACCTATGTGTCCACTTCCCACCCCTCACAACACACACCTCAAGGATTTAGTTTCTCCTTTCTCTGCTCTTGGTCACTCCACCTGACTACACATGCCATCTATCCTCCCCTGGATTGTACCTCCCATGGATCTTTCTGCCGATTAAGTGCTCTGAAAGAAAATATAAAGATAAAACAACAAACTCCTCCTCACCTTCCTTGTTAGCCACACGAATCAGCCCTGAGCAATGGAACTGAGGAGAAAGGGAACCAGAATTTTCTGAGCACCATCGATCTGAGTGCCCAGCACTCAAATACTTTACATTCCCTATCCCAATGAATCCTCGTGATGCTGCAATATTTACATCTGGGGAAACTAAAAGTCCCTTGATTGACAAAGCTGGTGGATAGAAGACCTGGAATTTAGACACTGGACCTTCTGAGCCCAAACTCCATTTTTGACAAATCCTAATTTATGAATCTCACTTTGATGGTGCAATATTAATCGTTTCTCCACAGTGAATTGACAGCCCTCCATTACGAGCTATTTCTCCCATTGTGTCAATGTCTTTCTGGTCCAGCGTAAGCACAAAGTGAACTAGGGAATCATATTAGAGAGCAAATAGCTCCCAAGTCCTTTATTCACAACTCTGAGTCTCTAGTATGCTTCCCTTTGCTCCTATATACACTGAAATATAATGTATTTTGTGATGTTAATACTGGAGTGGCATTTACAGACCCAAAAGCTGACACTCAGCTTTAAAATTCTATCATGAGATAAATATACCTCTTCTGTGCCAAAAGGAAAAAAAAACCTCAAAATGAAAAAGCTATACATTTAATAATCATCCAAATGAACAGGAATGCGAGGCGCTGTGCTGGCTAGTTTGACGCCAAGTCACCTCTGCCCTGTCTGAAGCTGATCCACCACTTCTGTCCTCAGCTGTTTGTTTATTCAGTCCAAGGGCTTCACTTCCTGTTTGATATGCATCCCATGAGCTGCCTGTGCCAGACATCCTGAAATAAATTACCAAATGGACTCTAGGCAAACTTCTTATTCTTGTTATGAATTTCGAGAAGTATAAAGAACTTCCCATGGACCACAGTGTCATCCTTTCAGTTACACTGAGGCAAGGTCAGTTCTCCTCTTCTGGAGGATGTATCTCCAAGAGCCCAAGAACAAAGAGCCGTAGTAAGACCTCCAGTGTCTACAATCCTTTTGCAACATGGTTCAGAGAAAAGATCATGGGCTTTGGAGTCAGAAAGATTGAGTTCAAGTCTGAGTTTTGCTACCTACTTACTCTATCTGCAACCTAATGCAATGGCACTAATTTCTTTTTTTGTTTGTTTATGTTTATTTATTTTTGAGAGATAGAGACAGAATATGAGCTGGGGAGGGGCAGAAAGAGAGGGAAACACAGAATCTGACGTAGGCTCCATGCTCTGAGCTGTTAGCACAGAGCCTGACATGGGGTTCTAACTCATGGACCGCAAGATCATCAAGTGAGCCAAAATCAGACTCTTAACCGCCATCCAGGTGCCCTGGTACTAATTTCAATGACGCTTGGGATCTTCCCATATAAGGTAGATAAGCAATCACAGTGGAAAGAGTGGTGCAGTAATTCAGTGAGACCATGTCTGAAGGGATCCTGAGCATATATATGGTCTATGTCCAAGAAATGCTGGGCCCCTCCCTGCTTTGAAAAGAGGTATCAATCACCTTCATCTTCCTAGCAACTCAATGGAACAGAAAAAAGATGCAACATGTGGAATATGTTGATGGAATTGATGATATATGATGAGGTAAAATAATATGCTAACTGCCCTTCAGAAAATGGAGGGAAAATTTTTAGTTTTGCCAGGTCACCTGAATAGTCTCCCCAACCTCAGAATTTTTTTCCCATTAATCTGGTTTCAGAAGCAATTAATGGTAGGATTACTGGGGTAGGACTCAGCTTCACCCCTTCCCTAGCTCCCAAGAGAGTTAGACAGTTATAAAGCTGAGCCATATTCTTTGTTTACCCAGAACACAGCACCACTGGGGGGACATTGCAAGGATCCTTCAACACAGGGTGGGGAAGAGGGGAAAGAGCACTGGTAGAAGAGCCAGGAAGCTTATGTTCCACTGCTGCCTCTGCCCTTAACTCACCCAGCATTCCTTCTCTCTTCTTCTGTTTCTCAAATTTGCATCTGAAAAGATGGCATGGGATCAGTTCAGCTGGTCTCATATATGCTCTGCATCATAATCATGTGGTAAACATTTTTTTTAAATTAACAGACTTTAGGGACACCTGGGTGGCTCAGGCAGTTAAGGATCTGCCTCTTCATTTCTGCTCAGGTCATGATCTCATGGTGTGTGAGTTCGAGACCCATTTGGAGCTGTGTGCTGACAGCACAGAGCCTGCTTCGGATTCTCTGTCTCCCTGTCTCTCTCTCTCTGCCCCTCCCTCACTCTCTCTCCTAAATAAATAAACAAACAAACTTTTTTTAAAAATAGGGCACCTGGGTGGCTCAGTGGGTTAAGCATCCGAATTCAACTCAGGTCATGATCTCATGGTTTGCAAGTTTGAGCCTTTCATCAGGCTCTCTGCTGTCAGCAAGGAGCCTGATTCAGATCCTCTGTCCCACTCTCTCTCTGTCCCTTTATTGTTTATGCACATTCTCTCTCTCAAAAATAAACTTTTTTTAAAAAAAATTAACAGACTTTCATGTTTAGACTAGTTTTGGGCTCACACAATATTGAGGGAAAAAGAGAGTTTCCCACCTGCCCCTCCAGGCACACATAGGCAGCTTCCTCCCACATCCACATCCAACACTAGTGTAGTACCTTTGTTACCAATGATGAACCAACAATCACACATTTTTGTCAACTAAAGTCCATAGTCTATATCAGAGTTCACTCTTGGTGTTGCACATTCTATGGGTTTGGACACTGTATAATGATATGTATCCACCATTATAATATCATATAAAATAGTTTCACTGCCTACAAATCCTTTGTGCTCTGCCTATTCATCCCTCCCCACCCCCACCCCTGTCAACCACTTATCTTTTTACTGTCTCCATTGTTTTGCCTTCTCTGGAATGTAATGTAATTGGAACCACATAGTATAGAGTCTTTTCAGACTGGCTTCTTTCACTTGGTAATATGCATTTAAGTTTCCTCCATGTCTTTTCATGGCTTAATAACTTGTTTCTTTTTAGCCCTGAATCTGCTGTATGAACGTACTATCATGATGAACGTTTTTTAAATAGGAAACCCAAGATTTACTGCGTCAGAGTTTTTGCATGTATCTTAACAAGGTCCTCAAGTTGATTCTGATGTACATCTGGGCTAGATGATTGGAAAGATTTCTCCTGGATTGAAAAAGTATATGCATTAATACTCCCTAGATTTGATTATTTTCCTTTGAGGGAAAATATTTATTTCCTCTAAGATGGCCATGGCTGTGCTCCACCCCACAGCCTCTACTCAGCCAGTGAGGCCCAGCCCAGGGAGAATATAGGAGAAAGAGTAAGTTTTGCCTTCAGCTCTTGATCAGTTGGAAGGAAGGAAGGAAGGAAGGAGGGTAAGGTGTAAAGACAGAGTGGTAGAGAACAGTAAAAGTAATGAGATACCTGATACCCTAATTTTTGCCACATGACAGACACTCTACAGAAATGGTCTCTTTAGCTTTATTTCTAAGGTAATATTTACCCATTTATAAGGAAACCAAGATCAGCAACCTCAGGTAACATTTGCAGTTAAGAGGTCAAGATTTCATCTAATGTCTGCCTGTATTCCTGTATTATTATTTTACCCACTTTAATCTAGAGGACAAGGACTACATATGTCCATTTTAAGCTAAGTATCTGACAGACACAAAGTACACAATACTTACAAAATATGTCCTAAATGAGTAATTGTTCACAAGGAGTATACTGCCTCCTTTTGAATAGATTGACCATAAAAGAAAATAGAGAAAAATTAGTTAATATTCCTGGTATTTTTATGTGACTCAACTTTTGACATTTCTTGATAGCACAGGCTTCAGAGAGAGACCTCTCTTAAAACCACAGATGATTCAGTAAAGTCTGTTAAACCCCCAAATCATAATCACACTAGGTAATGGTGGTTCATTTTCCTTAGCTCAACTTGACACGCCTTTTGATCAAGGAGAGCTAGGCTAATGGTGTCTGCAATTTATCATGCTTCCAGAAGACCCACGGATTCCATTCTACTATGCCTCAAACACATTTCCAGCTTCTTTAGACTAAGCATCAATTCCCTCAACATTAAAAAACAGCCAACAATGAATAAAGAAGAGGGTTTGCTTCTAACTATACAGAGTGTGTTTCTTTATAAATCCTCTCCGAGGGCTCCTAACGACATATAACTCATATTGTAGTCATAGAATGAGCCACATTTGCCCCTGGGCCTTCTCAGTCTAGTAACACATTAGACATTTGGGATGTGCTTTAATTCTCTCATACCACTCACCGCCTTATATTTCCAAAGAGCTAGTAGCTCAGTGCGAATGAGGTCAAGGTCCCAAGCTTGATTTCTCATGGGCACAAATGATTATCCCTCTCTTGTTTAGACATATAAATATCACTGAACCTTGCCAGTTCTGACTGTTTTTTCTTCACAGACAAATTTTTATAGAGAAAAGAGGGTCATTTCATCCTCTGGGTCTCAATGTCCTACTCCATAAAAGGAGAATAATAATAAGTCTTTATTACCTAGCATGAAATATCCAAAGAAGTATCTAAGAATATATTTTTTATGAAGGTACTTATTAAACATTATAGAAAGAAAAAAAGGAGGAAGGGGAAGAAGGAGAGGGGGAGAGAGGGTAAAAAGTAAGGAAAAGCTTTGGTAGGACGATACTAATTGAGTATCATAGCAGCTTTTCATTATTCTTCCATACCCAATGTCCATCTTCCATGTGCGTTTTAATAGCAGCCTGCTATTTTTCTCAAAAACTCACATCCTCCCACTTTGTGTTTATGTGCTTTGATACATCTCCTAGATCTAGAGGTGGGCCTAGGTCACAGGTCTCACCCATCCATTGAGTTCCATTTTTTGGCCACGGTGACTATTTCCGGATTGGCACAGACCTACATCAATCCAAAGTCAGTCTCAGAACTTATCCAAGACAGTTGGACAAGGGGCCTTCTCCATTGACTTGGAAAGTGAAAAAGTGAGTCAGCAACGTCTTGGAACCATCCTGAGTTGACAGCCTGCCTGAAAATGAAACCCAACAGAACAGCAGAATCTAAGGATGCAGAGAACTCACCTGTGATGATACTGATTGAGCCCCTAGATCTAGCTATACCTAACGCTAATATTTTCAATTGTCAACCTATAAATTCCCAGCTTATCTGAAGCTGTTTTAGAGTTGGCTTTCAGTCACCAAGCCTGGAAGAGTCCTGAGTGACAGGAGGAGAGAAAGTAGGAAAGAGGTTTGAGCATCTCAGACCAGCTACCACGTGCACTTCTTCCAGCCTGCATATTGAAAGAGAAAGAACAAAAGCAGCACACAGAACTCATTTCAATCTTGACTCTACTAACCACTAGTGTTGTAAGCAGTGCTGAGCAAATTATTTAATCTCCCTGAGCTCTATCTTTGCTGTAAAAAGGAGAGATAGTGAATCCCCCATGGGATTATCCAGGGGATTAAAGAAGATGAAATATGTTAAGAGTGTGGCACACTGTATGCACGCCACATACTGTGTCCTACATTCCTGATTACATCTTGGACACCAGAGATGAGAGGAAATTGGACAAGTTCACAGTGATTGTGCCCTTGAGGCTGTCAGCCCGCATGCCGAGTTCCAGGTTCAGTTTTCCATTTGTTTGCGTTCCATCCCAGTGTGACTAACTAGATTACCATCTCCAACCAGCTGGAGTTATTGTTTCATTTTCCATAAAACCCAGAATCCTTTTATCGTCATAAGTATTTTTTTAAAAAACCAGGGTGGTGGGGCGAGGTTCTGCAGCAGAGAAAATATCTCAGGCAGTCAGAAGCACAATAAGAGGGGGAAAAGGTAATCCTTCATCAAGAGAGCTTTGTAAAGGTAGGCGTCTGTTAATAGAAGGCACAGATTTGGTCTTCTTTTTCAAATTTTGTCAGAAAACAATGAAGGAAACCCTGAGCAATTCAGGAAGCATATTTTTTTTAAAAGACGATGAGAAACCTGCACATATTAAAATAGAAACCAGGGGCATCTGGTTG
Source organism: Neofelis nebulosa (assembly GCF_028018385.1). Classification (NCBI taxonomy): domain Eukaryota; kingdom Metazoa; phylum Chordata; class Mammalia; order Carnivora; family Felidae; genus Neofelis; species Neofelis nebulosa. The sequence continues at coordinate 36,030,196 of NC_080798.1, read as the reverse complement.
GCTCAGTTGGTAGAGTATGTGACTCTGGATCTCGGGGTCGTAAGGTCAAGCTCCACATTGGGTGTGGATATTACTTAAAAAAATAAAATCTTTTTAAAATTTTTTAAAATAAAAAAATAAAATAAAATAGAAACCAAACTCAAAGATGATAGCTCCTAATTTCTATACTTCTTGTATGTTGCCAAGCTCTCTGTGTACTCAATCTACAACCATCAACATCCCAGGAAGTGGATGTTTCATTTCATCCTTTTACAAATGAGGCTGGAAAGAATCAGAGAAGGCTCAGAAAAGTTTCACATGCCCACTGTGCTTCCCCCTCACCCCCATTAGTGTCTTCTTATCACAAGCCATCACTCTTGTCCTCCTGACCTGAGGAGCTGGTGTCTATTTAGCAACCTGACAATCTAGGTCCCAAAGAGCATCTAGAATGGTCTTCACAAAAACAAATACTAATAAATCAGATTATCCCCCACTTAAAATGACCCAATAGCTCTGGAAAATATGTGGGCAGCTTCTTTTAAAACTAAACACACGGGGCGCCTGGGTGGGTCAGTTGGTTAAGTGTCCAACTTCAGCTCAGGTCATGATCTCGCAGTTCGTGGGTTCAAGCCCCTTGTTGGGTTCTGTGCTGATACCTCAGAGCCTGGAGCCTGCTTTGGATTCTGTGTCTCCCTCTCTCTCTACCCTATCCCCACTCATGCTCTGTCTCTGTCTTAAAAATAAACAAAACATTAAAAAAAAAAAAAAAACCACGCAACTACCATATGCCCCAGCAATTGTTCTCTTAGGCCTTTGTCCAAAAGAAATGAAAACTTAGGTTCACACATATACCTATATACAAGTATTTGCAGAAGCTTTATTCAGAATAGCCAAAACCAGAAACAACTCGGTGGGTGACACTTAAAGAAACTGTGGTATATCCTCTACCATGTAGTATTACCCAGCAATGAGAAGAAATAACACATGCATACTGACACACTGATTGTGGAAAAAAGCAAATCCCAGAAGGTTGTATACTTTAAATTTCATACATATAACATTTTTCAAATGACAATATTATAAAAATGGAGAACAGATTAGTGGTTGCCAGGGGTTAGGGCTAGGTATGGAGGTGGCAGAGACTTGGATGTGCCCATGAAAGGGCCATACAAAGTCTCTTTGTAGTGATGGAACTGTTCTGTAGCTTGACTACAGTGATGGATACATGACTCTACATAGATAATAAAACTGCACAGGCTAAATATGCTCACAAGTGCATGCATGCACACAAATGTACAAATAAAACTGAAGAAATCAGAATAAGATCAGTGGATTATATCAATGTCAATATGCTGATGTGATATTGCATTACAACATTGCAAGATCCAAACAAGCAAGGAAACTGAGTATAGATAGGCAAGAGCTGTTGGCATTGTTGCTTACAACTTCATATAAATTTACAATTATTTCCAAATAAAAGGTTTGATTTTTTTAAATCACCCAATGTCTTCCCATCACATTAAGAATAACACTGCAGATGGGAGGAAGAAGTCAAACTTTCACTCTTCATAGACAAAATGATACTCAATATAGAAAACCTGAAAGATACCACCAAAAATGTTGCTTGAACTAATACATGAATTCATCAAAGTCACAGTATCTAAAATCAACATACAGAAATCAGTTGCATTCCTATACACCAATAATGAAGCAACAGAAAGAGAAATCAAGGAATCGATCCCATTTGCAATTGCACCAAAAATCATAAAATACCTAGGAATAAATCTAACCAAAGAGGTAGAAGACCTATACTCTGAAAACCACAGAACACTTATGAAAAAAAGTGAAGAGACACAAATAAATGGGAGAATGTTCTATGCTCATGGACTGGAAGAACAAACGTTGTTAAAATGGCAATACTACCCAAAGCAATCTACACATTCAATGCAATCTCTAATCAAAATAACACCAGCATTTTTCATAGAGCTAGAACAAACAATCCTAAAATTCATATGGAACCACAAAAAAACCCAAAAAGTCCAAGTAATGTTGAAAAAGAAAACCAAAGCAGGAGGCATCACAATCCCAAACTTCAAGCTGTATTACAAAGCTGTAATCATCAAGACAGTATGATACTGGCACAAAAACAGACACTCACATCAATGGAACAGAATAGAGAACCCAGAAATGGACCCACCAACATATGGCCAACTAATCTTTGACAAAGCAGGAAAGAATATCCAATGGAATAAAGACAGTCTCTTCAGCAAGTGGTGCTGGGAAAACTGGACAGCAACATGTAGAATAATGAACCTGGACCACTTTCTTACACCATACACAAAAATAAACTCAAAATGGATGAAACACCTCAATGTAAGACAGAAAGCCATCAAAATCCTCAAGGAGAAAGCAGGCAAAAACCTCTTTGATCTTGGCCACAGCAACTTCTTACTCAATATGTCTCCAGAGGCAAGGAAAACAAGGGCAAAAATGAACTACTGGGACCTCATCAAAATAAAAAGCTTCTGCAAAGCAAAGGAAACAATCAGCAAAACTAAATAGCAACTGACAGAATGTGGGAACGACATATCAGACATATCAAACGACATATCAGATAAAGGGTTAGTATCCAAAATCTATAAAGAATTTATCAAACTCAACACCCAAAATACAAATAATCCATTGAAGAAATAGGCAAAAGACATGAATAGACATTTCTCCAAAGAAGACACCCAGATGGCCAACCAACACATGAAAAAATACTCAACATCACTCATCAGGGAAATACAAATCAAAACCACAATGAGATACCAACTCACACCTGTCAGAATAGCTAAAACTAACACCTAAAGAAATAACAGATGTTGGTGAGGATACACAGAAAGGGGAACTCTCTTACGCTGTTGGTGGGAATGCAAACTGGCATAGATACTTGGGAAATAAGTGTGTAAGTTCCTCAAAAGTTAAAACTAGGGGCACCTGAGTGGCTCAGTTGGTTAAGCATCCAACTTTGGCTCAGGTCATGATCTCATAGTTCGTGGGTTTGAGCCTGGTGTCTGGCTCTGTGCTGACAGCTGAAAGCCTGGAGCCTGCTTCGGATTCTGTGTCTCCCTATCTCTGCCCCTTCCCTGCTAGTGCATGCTCACTCGCTCTCTCTCTCTCAAAAATAAACATTTTTTAAAGTTAAAAATAGAACTACCCTACAACTCAGCAATTGTACAACTAGATATTTATCCAAAGGATATAAAAATACTGATTCAAAGGGGTACCTGCACCCCAATGTTTATAGCAGCACTATCGACAATTGCCAGAGTATGGAAAGAGCCCAAATGTCCAGTGACTTACAAATGGATAAAGAAGATGTGGTATATAAACAATGGAATATTACTCAGCCATCAGAAAGAATGAAATCTTTCATTTGCAATAACATGGCTGGAACTAGAGTCTTTATGCTAAGCAAAGTAAGTCAGAGAAAGACAAATACCATATTATTTCACTTATCTGTGGAATTTAAGAAACAAAACACATGAACATAGGGGAAGGGAAAAGAAAATAAAATTTTAAAAAAAGAGGAAGGCTAACCATAAGAGACTCTTAACTATAGAGAACAAACTGAGTGTTGCTGAAGGGGAGAAGGGTGGGGAGACAGGCTAAAAGGGTAATGGGCATTAAGGAGGACACTTGTGATGAGCACTGGGTGTTGTAAGTAAGTGACGAATCACTTAATTCTACTCCTGCAACCAGTGCTATACTATATGTTAACTAACTTGAATTTAAATAAAAACTTGGAAAAAAAATCAGTTGACCAATCAATCGTCTTTGGGGGAAAAAAAAGAGTAACAGTGCAGATGGGTAGTGGGAACAGAGAGCTGACTCCAAAGAGTGATGAACAGTCCCACAACCACCACCAGGGACCTAGTTACCATCACACCCAGGAAAACTGCAGCTGCCCCAATCACCCAGGCCAAATCTCAACAGCCACCCTCAGCTTTGCCCACATCCATCCCCCAACCCCCACCCTCAGTGGCTCCAGCAGTAGAGGACTCAGGTGGGTGGTGAATGCCTTCAGATACAAGAAAGTCTTTGCAAGGGCAGTTTGGGAACTGTAAAGTAAGAAATAGGTGTGGCTCCATCAACAGGGATGACACCCGGGAAGATATATTTGTACAGTGGACTGCCATAAAGAACCCTGGGAAGTCCCTTGGCAGTGTGGGAGACAGAGACTGTGGAGTCTGACATTGTTGAGGAGAAAAGGTGCGGAGGTGGCAAAAAACACAGGCCACGGTGGAGCTCAGGGCAGGGCAGTAAATCTGCTGCAGTCTGGAAGTACAGTAGATATTACCCCCATCCCAAGAGCCTTCCACGCAACCCCAGTAGCATTACCAGAAGGGTGAGTAGGGGAGAAAATCCTACAGGGATCTCCAAGGCTAGGCCCTATTCCACAGCCCCACCAGGGGGGCAACAGGTCTTACCTTCCTACCTGTGGAGACCCCAGGGGCACCACCAGTGTTCCAGTCCTCCCCTGCAGGGAGGAGGAACAGAGGGGCTTGATAACCAGGATACAAGAACATGGCAAACTAGTGAAACAGAGTATGTATGGAGTTAAAGACCACTATTCCACAGGGCCCCCTCCTCACTCAAAGACAGCCTAGAGAGGATGGCAATGAAGGAGACCCAAGGTCAGCAGCCACCTTGACATGGGTACCCCTACATCCGCAACTACCAACGTAGGCACCAGAAAACCCTAAACCACAAGATGGCAGAGACAAAAATGACTGATCCACCAGCTAACAATCCATCTGCCCCCCAAGGTGGCTCACCATCTCTACCATCATCCTGTTTAGTCATCCAACAACAAAAAATGACCATGAAATTTCAGCAATAAGAAGTGAGTGAAAGATTGGAGCTGAAGACCTTAAGTGCTTGCTTTTTTCCTACTGATCAGACAACTAGAACTATCTATGCAGCATGGGGTTTTTATTATTTTTAATTGGACTCCTCTTCTATGTAATGACAAACTTGGTTTGTTTGTTTTAAGTCTGGTTTTTCTCCATATAAGGTTTTGTAATTGTTTTGTAGCTGGTCAAGTCGAGATTTTTACCAACATCACTTTAATTTGTAACAAAAACTTACAACTTGATTTCTTCAAGCAAATCCAACTACAAGAACCTATTAACAAAGGTCTTAAATCATTAGATAGATAGATGATAGATAGATAGATAGATAGATAGATAGATAGATAGATAGATAGATAGACAGACAGACACACACACACACACACACCATTGTATTACTTATTACTTGCCCTGGCTTACAGAGCCCTACTCAACCTGGGCTCTTTAGACCTCTCTGATCTCATCCATTGCCATGCCCTCACCCTGCTCCTGCAAGCATCCCTAGGGCCTTGGCAAGATTTGTTTCTTTTTGTTGAAATGTTCTTCCTCTAACCTCTGCAGGATTAGTTCCTTCTTGTCACTCAGTTCCCATCCCAGCCTGGTTCCTTCTCGGGGAGGCTTTTCCTAACTACATACTCAAAGGCATCTAGACACCCTGTTACATCTGTGAATTAATTATCACTGTGGCATATATTATTTTTTATTTTTTCATGTTGTTTATATTTGCTAGAAAGTAAGCTCCTTGGGAGCAGAGATGCTGTTTGTTATTTTCTGCTGTATTTCCATCATGGAACAGTATGGCACACAGAGTAGGTATTCAATAACTGTTTATTGAGTGGATATAGACATGCACGCATGCGTAAGTTGTGGAGAGAGGTCTTGTTTAGTACCTAGTCATATCTTTCGTGGCATTCAAGGTCCCCACCTGTCTCCAGTGAGTTCAAAGTCCCCATTGAAATATTACTCTCTGGTGTTTTAATGAAAGTCTTAATATCAGTAGGACAGCCCGGACCTGAAGGAGACAATAATTCAGAAAAGAGACACATTCCAGAGATGGGCAAAAGAATGGGAAAGAACCCAGGAATATAGGTGGTAATAGAAAGGTGGACAGAATGGAAAATCCAGGTAAATTTAGCAAGCACACACTGACCCCCCTAGCTTCCAGGCACTGAGGTATACACTGTAGAGGTAAGCAATGAGAAAGTCCTCATCTCAAGCATACAGGTGGTCCCTGAGGCTCTACCTGAGAGGCCCAGCAGGAAGGGACATCATCTGAGTGACCCGACAGGTAAGGCTGGACAACTCGAACAGAAAGGCCAGAGCTGAAAGAACTTTAAAACTGTCATCTTGCAGATGACAATCACTGGGCAATAACATAGTCAGGGACCAACCCAGTGACCCCTACTCCCCATCACCTGGAACAGGTCCACTTTTACTTATATCGCTTACTGGGCTTCTCTGATCAACAAATGATCCCACAGTCAATGTACTGTTGAAAATTCTCATTTTCAAGTCCCCAGTGGGTTTCACTGTCAGAGTCACCTGGGGCTATCAAGTTGCTTCCTTCACAACTGCTGGCCAGGCCAGGCCCAGAACAGGCTATCATATGCTTTGCACATCCCGTTCCAAATGGAACAGAGCTCTCTCATTCTTCAGAACAGAACGAAGGCTGGTATTGATTTCTGCATGAGCAGTAGTGTTTAACTCTTATGCTTTTAGCCTGATGGGCCCTGGAAGCTTCAAGTATTCTTCCTGGTAAAGAGTAAGGCATCTGTCTCTCTCTTGGACTGGGGATGTTTGTTCCCATGGCTTCTCAGATCTGCAGTAGGAAGCACCATTCATGGGCTGAAAGGCCATACTGCAAAAAAGCAGCGCATTTTGTGTTTTCCAAGTTCTCACATTCTCACCTGCTATCATGCCTTAGTCCTTACCAGAACTGGCCATTCTGGTTCACTAACTGACCAGATCAAAGTCAGAAAAAAAAAAGTGGTAGCCACTAAGATAAGTCTAGGGTTCCACAGGTTAACACTGGACATTCCAGTGTATTTTCTGATACAGCCCTCCTGGCAGCCATATGTAAGGGTGAAGGCAGGGATTTTCATACCCATTTTGCAGATGAGAAAATTGATTCAACAAAGCATTAGGAAGTTCAGGAAAGTTTCTAGTTCTTGAAGTTCTATCCAGCCTGTTGTACTTCTTCTCATCAAAACCATTTGGCTATTTTTCCCCTGAAATGAAGAGTTATTTGAACCAAACTGATCAAAGTGATTGTTTCCTTTAATCAGAGCCAACTTTAACCCATATCTAGTAAAATTTAAGGATAGAAAGGCGCTGGTCTTGACATAAATCTCTTTCTCAAATCTGCACTTTCCCATAGGACCAGCTGGAACAGTTAGTCCTTCCAGGCCAAGACTCCATCAATACTGGAAAACATTTATCAGCTTTTCCTGATACAGTACTGATAAATAGTTTGCTCAAAAATAATCTTATATGGTAAAAAGAATAATGATAAATAATTTGCTTAATGTTTATTGCCCTGAACTTCCACACAACCCTTGTTATTTAACTCTTACAACACAGAGAAGTAAATATTCGTAGCTTATTTTACAGACCAACAGATGAAGAAATTGAAGGGCACAAAATTAGTTAGACCACATGAGATGACAAACCTCATTCAGATGTGAGAGGACACATCTGAATACAAGCAGTTTAGCGGTCTCTAAAATCTATTCTCTACGAGTGCCTAGGTGGCTCAGTCGGTTGAGCGTCCAACTCTGGGTTTCAGCTCAGGTCATGATCTCACAGTTCATGAGTTCGAGCCCCGCATCTAGCTCTATGCTGACAGCATGGGGCCTGCTTGGGATTCTCTCTGCTTGCCTTTCTCCAACTCACACTGTCTCTGTATCTCTCAAAATAAATAAACTTTAAAAAAATAAAATCTGTTCTCTTGCCCTCATACCATGTTTCTCAGACAGAGAGGCTGAGAACAAAGTACCTGCCTGCGTTCAGCACAAAGGATACTATCCAATTTACCCTTCGTTCCACAAATATGTATTGAATGATAAATGGCCCATATCAGTCTGCTCACTGGGGCCAGAGCAATGAACAAAAACAAGTCACTGCCCTCCTGAGGCTGACATTCCAAATGCAAACATTAATGGTTTATAAATTATTATTATTCCTTGCCATCTATTCTCCCCACAAAAAAAGAAAATAAGATTTCTTTATATACATATCACAAAATGAGAAAGTATACCACTAGTCATAGTTAAATATGAAGGCAGTGGTTCTTGGGCTTTTTATTCCAAGGTGCTATTTTAAATACCTGAGTCACCACCCTCATTCACGACTGTGACACAGACAAAGCAGGCTGGGGTTCTGTACAATTCCCTGCACGTTAGCTGTTTCTTAATTGCTTTTGCTCTTTCTCAAGACAGCACAGCAGAATGGAAGAAAGTATTCTGTTATTATAGGATAACCATGAATCCATAAGTAATTATTTGCAAACTTCAATACTTTTGAATGTTACAATGAATTGTAACAAATTACTTGTGACCCACCTACCCAGTAAGGTAGATATTGAGATACTATATTCTGAGCCAAGTTACTATTCCCAGGAATCCTATAAGGTTCCTGCCCTGGAGAGAGGAATAACTTAGTCAATTATCATAAACCATACATTATCATGGATCTATATATATATTGGTACCAGTCTGGAAATGCATAGCATTCAGGATAATTTTTTTAAATTTCTTCAGCTTAGCACACAATAGCAATGTGAGAGGTCAGAAATGGCCTTCCAAATAGGAAGGAAGAAGAGAGAATCAGGAGGCGTGCAAAACCCTTCTCCAATCTTGCAGATATGCCTTCAACCAGGCTTATTCTATGATTCAGACCAGAAAGGAACATGAAAACTGTTACTAAGATTCTTCAAGGCTCTCATCTTTTTACTGTATGGAATCAAACATTTTGTGTGAGATCAGAAAAGTGGTGCTTTTATTGGACTTACAAGGTGTTTCCTCAGCTGCATAGCCTTAGAATCCACCTGAACAAACTGGAGTCCCTGCAGGAAACAGAATTCATCCAAATCATTCAGATGAAGACATTTTAATTTAGGGACTGCTTACAGGAGTATAGGCATACCTCGGGGAACAAACCAAAGATAGCGGGGCAATAGGAAATAACAATATGAAGACATTAATATCCCTAAAACCAGAGCTAGTGAGAACTGGAGCCATGGAGAAGTTTCCAGACGAAGTGGCAGGATGCAGTTCTTGCCTCACAGGTCACCAACGCAGGGAGGAAGCTAGAAGAGACGTTCCCTCATCCTCTCTCTCCCCCCACATTTCAACACACTGCCACTGCAGCCCAATGGTTAAATCCAACAGTGAGCCAGACAGCAAGGAGGTCTGGGTGCTGAAGTCTCCAAGAGTCAACTTTGCAGCACACGGGAAAAGCAGAAAAGGAAAAGAATAGAAGAGTGGATACAAATTAATCAAAAGTGGGGGTAGGAATTTACTCATCCTTCCAGCCCCATATCAGGCCAACCTCTCCCTCCCCTTCTGTATCTCTCCCCTGACCTACTGGCCTTCTCAGCAGCTGCTCTCTTTTCCTGAGAGTTTTTTCACATGCCACTCCTTCCTCCTCCCCTTCCCCATTCCTGTGATAGCTTCTCCACCTCCTTGGAGGCCTCACTTAAACATCCTTTCTCAGGGAGACTTTGGGAGACTTCAACATTTCAGAGTCCCAATCTATAAAGGGTTCACTCAAAATGAAATGAAATGAAATGAAGACAAATTAAATTACCAAATTCCTGTCAAGTAAGTAATGTGGTACTGGGTGGAATCCAAGAGGACGGATCAGCTAAAACCAGACGGTTGCTAAACTTGCTTGCAAAAGGGTGGGTTTGGTTAACTGAAGGACTTCTACAATGCTGAATGGGGTGGGCAGTTGAGAGCCAGTGCTGAATCACCCAGGACAGGAAAGGAGAGCCTCAGCACAGGCTCCTCCTATTCAGCCCCTCCTGCAAGTACCTGTGGAACAAATGCCCTCACAAATATCCATCTGGTACATTAGGATGTACCTTCCCTACCCAATACTGGAAGATTCAGCCTTGTTCATTCCCCTTCAATACCATATAGTTCTTAGCTCACTGTTGGGAACCTCCTAGGTAGATCTTCCAAAGTTGCAACAAATAAATAAAAGAATGAACCCAGGATATTTATAGCTACATAGATATAGAAATACACTTACAACACACACACACACACACACACACACACACACACACACCAGATCAAAAAAGATAGATTGCATTTTATCTTGTGACAATGAGATACCATGTGCAACTCTGAGTCTGATTCCAGGAATCTTCGTCTGAAAGGGACCTCAACTAGTCACAATACACATAAGAGAAGTAGGAGCACTCTAAAAATCTAATCTTTGCAGCAGATCACTGGCTCGCTCCAAATCTACTTCTTAAATGCTTCTTTTTCTAAATACGATCAAATGCATTTGCCCAGAAGAGTTTTTCTTTTAGCTGTGATAGGCAGCTTACTCATTTGTATGTGTACACCACGTCTACCACTTCTGTCCCAATCATGAGATTTTGAGACTGTGAATGTTTCCATGAACTGGCAGGAGAGAATGAGAGATAATGAAATTTACAGTTTAAAACCAAAACCTCACTTTTTATAAGTCTCTTTAAGGAAATTCTCCAACCAAAGTAATGCATATGCTCATCATAAATGTGCAGCTACAAACCAAGGCACTCTGTTAAACCTTTACCTTAAGTAAATGAACTCAAAAAAGTAAAAGTAAGGATACTGACAAGTTCATCTTTTTCTAAAGGAAAGGCCATTTCTCCAACTAAATTCTAAGAGATTTTTAAAAAGAGAAAAGAATTTTGTATTTCAGAGGCACTTTCTAGTTTTGTGCTGGCAATATACGCTCCTATTACAAGTCGGCCTCTAGAAAAATGAGTTTATATTGATGCATCTTAACAGCATGAAGGTATAGCTCTGATTACATCAGTACCTGCAGACAAGAATGCAGGTGGACACTGTTTAATGCGTTGTAAACATGCTGTGCTGAGACTTAAAGGTCCTAGGGATGTCACACAGAAAAGGATCCATGCATGTCCTTTCTCCCTTCATTTGGACGGCAGTTTAAAGTCCATGCTAATATCATTTCCCATTTCCTAGGAAAGAAATTAAAAGTCAGAAGCAATTTAAATTACTTGAATCCTCCCCCATGAGAGGAATTTGTATACCTCAGAAATGAATGTGGCTCTTTGATGGGGAATGCTTATTTGCTGTTGACAGCTTTTTAGTGAAAAAGATAGAAATCAGATTGAATTTCGACAGTGAGAAATTGAGAGCTTGTTCTGCCAGCAGGAGGCTGAGGCCTCTAATTTTACCTCTGCAAAACAAAGATGAACCAAGAATATAATCTACCTACTTTTCAAAAACAAAACATAAAAATTCTTCGTGTAGCCTGCTTCAAAGTAAGAAAAATTGCACAGAGGGCCAGCTCCGTTCTATCTGTCTTGGTATTAATATAATAGCTGGACTGTACTCAAAACCAGATAGAATAGATTCCAAATTCCATTATACTCTCTATTCTGAACTTTTTATTTGAACAATGAAGTCCACAGTAACCCCATCAAACTTCCTTAAACCAAAGGTCTGACAATCCCTGAATACCAAAATATCTCTAACACGTAAAATTAAATTCTATTCTACAGGCAAAATATTGATCGTCAAAGATACATTTTTGCAACAGTGGCGATATACAGATAGGCTTCGTTAGACTCCAGTAAGCTCCTAATTATATATAATAAATCCAAACAGACAATGCTCATTTTATAATAGAAATAAAATTTGGCTTTGGTGAGTCTGTCAGATTCTTCAAAGACATTTAGTTTCTAAAAGCCAGATCTGAGACAAAGGCAATGCTCATAAATTTCACATCCCAAATGAAGCCTGAGGCAGAGAAACGTCCTAACAATTTTCCAAGTTAGTACACTATGGCTGTGGAAGAGATTTTTGATAATAGAGGTTTTTAACATCAAGGAGTATCTGTTTTGATACTATGACCCTATGTGTATTGTGTTAGGAAAAAATAAGGTAATGTTATTATAGACTCAAAACAGGACTTATCAAGTAACATCCCCTGGGCTCTCCTTCCCCCCTCCCAACAGAATAAACAGAGAAAAATATAATAATAATAACAGCAACTATTATTACTACAAAGCTGCCAGGCAGAAAAGCATGTGATGATTCAGGAGACAAAATTAATCAAACCCAAAAGCAAATATGATGAAAGGAAGTAGTACAGTATGTTAAACAAAAATCCAAAGCAATTATTGGGATAGAAGGAGGAGAGGAATGCATAACTACAAAATAATGTAGATACTATGTTTGATTGAGAAATGAAAATAGTGTTACAGATATATACAGAATATTCTCTTTTATCAAGTCTCAATTAACCATGTATTTACAAAACTTTCAAAAGAAACTTCCTGAATATTTAAGCATTAACAGTGCACGTCAATCCAACTAAAGAAAATAATTGAAGTCTAACTGAACTTATTAGTTCAAAATAATTAATTTTACTAAGTTACTGAATTTGCATTAAAAGTAATATCAGAATAATGATTTTAAAAAAAGATCTGAGGGCTCATCCAGTTCAGTCTCAGAATTCTTTAATACAGAAAGTGAGTCTACTGAAAAAAAGTAACAGATTTCCATGTCCGGAAATATAGTTGATTATACTGAAAGATCTCCTAAAAACAATTAGAAATATTGAAAAAAAATAGCATGCATCCTTTTAAAGTGTGTTGGCTGGACAGAAAGAAAATGATCTTCCAAAAGAATATGGAATGAAAAACAAAAACAAATGTATGGGTAAAGCTAAATACATATTAACTGAATCAAACAATAATACCATTTGGGATACAGCAACACAAGTTGGTGGTAAATAAATAGGAATAAAGTGTTCAACAGCCCTAGAATTTTTATAGAAGCAGTAAAAGTACTAAATTACATTGCACTAAGTTAAACATGCACGTTTTAATTTTTAGAGGAATCACAAAAAAAGAAAACTGACATTAACAATTTAGCAAGTGATGGAAATTGAATAATAACTTTTAAAATGATTAATAAGAAAAAGGCAAGGTAAGTAAGAGGAAAAAGAATATTGCCAGCGGGACAAATAAAGAACAAACAGTAAGCCAGTTATTAGAATAGTTAAGTGTATGGGAATACAAGCTGGTACAGCCACTCTGGAAAACAGTATGGAGTTTCCTCAAAAAACTAAAAATAGAACTACCCTACGACCCAGCAATTACACTACTAGGCATTTATCCACAGGATACAGGTGTGCTGTTCCGAAGGGACACATGCACCCCCATGTTTCTAGCAGCACTATCAACAACAGCCGAAGTATGGAAAGAGCCCAAATGTCCACTGATGGATGAATGGATAAAGAAGATGTGGTATATATATACAATGGAGTATCACTCGGCAATCAAAAAGAATGAAATCTTGCCATTTGCAACTATGTGGATGGAACTGGAGGCTATAATGCTAAGTGAAATTAGTCAGTCAGAGAAAGACAAAAATCATATGACTTCACTCATTTGAGGACTTGAAGAGACAAAACAAATGAACATAAGGGAAGGGAAACAAAAATAATATAAAAACAAGGAGGGGGACAAAACAGAAGAGACTCATAAATATGGAGAACAAACTGAGGGTTGCTGGAGGGGTTGTGGGAGGGGGGATGAGCTGAATGGGTAAGGGGCATTAAACAATCTACTCCTGAAATTATTGTTGCACTATATGCTAATTTGGATGTAAATTGTTAAATTTTTTTTTTTAAAAAGGAAAGTTAAAAATAGAACTACCCTGTGATCCAGCAATTGCACTACTAGGTATTTACCCAAAGGATACAAAAATACAGATTAGAAGGGGCACATGCACATCAATGTTTATAGCAGTATTATCAACAATAGCCCAACTATGGTGAGAGCCCAAATGCCCATTGACAGATGAATGGATAAAGAAAATGTGGTGTACATACATATGTGTACACACACACACACACACACACACACACACACACACACACCGGAATATTACTCGGCCATCAAAAAGAATGAAATCTTGCCATTTTCCATGACACAGATGGAGATAGAGTGTGTTATACTAAGCAAAATAAGTCAGTCAGAGAAAAATACCATATGATTTCATTCATATGTAGAATTTAAGAAACAAAACAGATGAAATTAGGGGAGGGGAAAAAGAGGGAAACAAACCATAAGAGACTTCTTCATGCATAAGCGAGGGAGAGAGAGGCAGAGGGAGGGGCTAAATTCCACAACCCTGGAATCATGATCTGAGCTGAAATCAAGAATTGGATGCTCAACCAACTGAGCCACCCAGGAGCCCCCAGGAGACTCTTAAAGACAGAGAACTCAGACTTGATGGAGGGAGGTGGGTAGGGGATAGGCTTCATGGGTGATCGGCATTAAAGAGGGCACTTGTTATGATAAGCATTGGGTATTGTAAGTGATATATCACTGAATTCTACTCCTGAAACCAATATTGAACTGTATGTTAACTAACTAGAATTTAAATAAAAATTTGAAAAGAAAAAAAATGAAGAACAAAGCTGAGCACTTATACAACTAGACATCAAAAGTACAAAATTGAAACAACTTAGATGATTGGATATTGGCACAAGGAAAGATTAAAGAACCAATGAAAGCTTTTTCTTTTTTAATCTGTGTGAGATGATGGATGTTAACTTATTGTAATTATGATAAATCATTGTGCTATACACCTTAAACTTTGTGTCAATTATATCTCAATAAAACCGGGAGGGGGTGTCCAGAAGTAAAACTTCAATGCAGTGTGAAAAATTTGTAGCCTTTGTAATAACTGGGTCAAATGTAATGGTGAGTCAATTGCATACACAAATTTAAAAACTGACACTCCCCCACTTCACACCATATACAAAATTCAATTCAATTTTATATGAACTGTAGATCTAAAAGTCAATGATGGGGTGCCTGGCTGGCTCAGTTGGTTAAGTGTTCAACTACTGACTTCAACTCAGGTCATGATTTCTCAGTTCATGAGATCAAACCTGCATTGGGCTCTGCGCTAACAGAGCGGATCTTGCTTGAGATTCTCTCTCTCCCTCTCTCTCTGCCCCTTTCCACCCCTCTCTCAAAGTAAATACACATTTAAAAGTCAATGATGCAGAGCCTGAGTGGTTCAGTCAGTTAAGCATCTGACTCTTGATTTCAGCTTGGTAATGATCTCATAGTTCCTGAGTTCAAGCCCCATGTAGGGGCTTAGAATCCACTTAGGATTCTCTCTCTCCCTCTCTCTCTGCCTCTCTCTTTCTTTCTCTCAAAAATAAATAAATAAACATTTTTTTAAGTCAATGATAAAACAGTAGACTCCTAAAAATAAAAAATAAGAAAATATCGGGGTGTCTGGGTAGCTCAGTTGGTTAAGCATCCGACTTCGGCTCAGGTCATGATCTTGCAGTTTGTGAGTTCGAGCCCTGCGTCAGGCTCTGTGCTGACAGCTCAGAGCCTGGAGCCTGCTTTGGATTCTGTGTCTCCCTCTCTCTCTGCCCCTGCCCTGCTCATGCTCTGTCTATCTGTCTCTCTCTCTCTCAAAAATAAATTTAAAATAATTTTTTTAAACAAGAAAATATCTTCATAACCTTGAAGTAAAAATATTGTAAGTGGGATGTAAAACTGCTAATCTTAGAAGTAATTTCTGCCTTATCATATCACTTTGGGCCCAGTTAAAGGTCACAGCAAATATCACAGGACATGGCTTCCAGACTGCCTGCCAACAGAGATAAAAGAAGCAAGCAGAAACAAGAGGAATAATCCCCAGTGAGACAAATTTTGACCAATGAGAGATAGAGGATGGAAGATAAGAAGGAGTACCTTTTTCTCTCCAAGGTACTATTTTAGGGAACAGCGTCTCTGTCCCAAAGCATCCTATGATCTCAAGTAGTTGGATCTGCTGAGCAATCAGCTATGTCTATTGTGGCTTATTGCAAAGCAGTGGCCACCTTCCTTTGAATGCCTTTCATCTTTCCCTGACTCACTTTCTTTTCCCCGATCCCTTTAACTGCCAAGTGAATATATGCTGATTGCTTCAACACTAATCCTTGCCCCAGCCTCTGTTTTGGCACAGACCTGTGACAAAAATGCAATGATGGATGGATAAATGAATAAAACAAATATTTATTATTATACCAAGTATGTCAATAATTATAACAAACATTATTGTAAAAATCACATGCAGCTTCCTAACTTTGAGTCCAGTGAACATAATTGTGAAATTCTTTTAAATATATATTTAACCCATAATTTGGCTATTGTTGAGAGTGCTGCTATAAACATTGGGGTACAAGTGCCCCTATGCATCAGTACTCCTGTATTCCTTGGATAAATTCCTAGCAGTGCTATTGCTGGGTCATAGGGTAGGTCTATTTTTAATTTTCTGAGGAACCTCCACACTGCTTTCCAGAGCGGCTGCACCAATTTGCATTCCCACCAACAGTGCAAGAGGGTTCCCATCTCTCCACATCCTCTCCAGCATCTATAGTCTCCTGATTTCTTCATTTTGGCCACTCTGACTGGCGTGAGGTGGTATCTGAGTGTGGTTTTGATTTGTATTTCCCTGATGAGGAGCGACGTTGGTTTATATACACAATGGAATACTACGTGGCAATGAGAAAAAATGAAATATGGCCTTTTGTAGCAACGTGGATGGAACTGGAGAGTGTGATGCTAAGTGAAATAGGCCATACAGAGAAAGACAGATACCATATGGTTTCACTCTTATGTGGATCCTGAGAAACGTAACAGAAACCCATGGGGGAGGGGAAGGGAAAAAAAAAAAAAAAAAGAGGTTAGAGTGGGAGAGAGCCAAAGCATAAGAGACTGTTAAAAACTGAGAACAAACTGAGGGTTGATGGGGGGTGGGAGGGAGAGCAGGGTGGGTGATGGGTATTGAGGAGGGCACCTTTTGGGATGAGCACTGGGTGTTGTATGGAAACCAATTTGACAGTAAATTTCATATATTAAAAAATAAATAAATAAATAAATAAATAAATAAACATTAAATAAATATATATATATATATTTAACCCTTTTTTTTAATTTTTGCAGCTTTATTAAGATAGAATAGACATAAAACATTGTGTACATTTAAGGTACACAATGTGATGATTTTATATACATATGTGTATAATATATACAAATACATATAGTTAATACAGGTAATTAACCTTATTATAGTATATAGTATATGTTTGTCCCTATCGCAAAATGATTACAATAAGGTTGATTAACACCCATTACCTCACATAGTTATTTTTGTGGTGAAAACATTTAAGATTTACTCTCTTACAACTTTCAAGTATATAAAATAATATTGTCAACTAGAGTCACCATGCTGTACATTAGATCCCCAGAACTAATTCCTCTCGTAACTGAAAATCTGAACCTTTGAACATCTTCTCCTATTTCCCCCAGCCCATCCAGGTTCTAGACGCTGGGAAATCCAAGATCACGTCACCAGTACATTTGGCATCTGGTGAGAGCCCACTTCCTGGGCTACTATTGTCTCCCTGAGTCTTCACGTGATGGAGGGGGCTCCCTGGATGTATTGTATAAAGGTACTAATCCAAGCTGTGAGAGCTCTGCCCTCATGACACAATCACCTCCCATAGCACCACCTCCATAGTCCATCACTTTGGGGATTAGGTTTCAACATATTAATTTGGGAAAGACCCAAACATTCCATCTACAGCAGGGTTGATGCAAAACAAAAAACAAAAAACAAAAAAATTCATGTGTAAGTTGGAATAGAGGATGGTAAAACCTGGTGAAGACTTCAATAGTATCTGTATCTAAAGAAAGGTAAAATCTTTCAAATTGCTTTTTGTTTTCGGCACCTCTTATCTCCTTGTCTGCAAAGATCATTTGCGCACTGACCCAACTTTGAGAAAATAAACGTTAGGCTAAAAGGTTTACTCACCCTGTATCATGAAAAAGAAAAGGCTGGCAAAAAAAAAAAAAAAAAAGTCTGCCAAAAATGCTTCCAGGAAAACTTAGGAGTATGTTTCTTTCTCTCCTCAGAACCAAGGCTCAGGGAAAATGTCAGGAAGACCATGCCAGAGGGAGACTCCAGAAACCTGGCAGGGGCAGCTAAACCTAAGGTTATGACAGTGGGAACAGGAAAAAATCTCTTTTCCACTTGCCCTGCAACTTCTGTTGTTCTGCAAACTGAATGAAGAAAACCATCTGACAGAAGAAATAAAATAATGCACTCCTCTCCAACTGTATGCCTATGAGCAGTAATATACAGAAGCATCCATTTAGGAAACAATTCTCAGAATGTGGATTTTAGAAGGGAAAATCACAAGAAGTAAGTTGTTGTTCTTAACTTTAGTTACTGGACTTTGATTTTTTTATTTAATCCATTGGATTCAGGTTTAGGATTCATATTTGAATTAGATTAGGTCCTGTGTTGAATGTGCCATTCCAAAAGTTACATATAATTTTAATGTACATATAAAACTACAATTAGGGGCACTTGGGTAGCTAAGTGTCTGATTTTGGCTCAGGTCATTATCTCACAGTTTGTGGGTTGGAGCCCTGCATGAGGCTCTGTGCTGACAGTGCAGAGTCTGCTTGGGATTTTCTCTCTGCCCCTCCCCCACTTGCATGCGCGCGCGCGCTCTCTCTCTCGCTCTCTCTCCTGTTTCAAGATAAATAAACTTTTTTTAATCTTTTTTAATGTTTATTTTTGAGACAGAGAGACAGAGCATGAATGGGGGAGGTCAGAGAGAGAGAGAGACACACAGAATCTGAAGCAGGCTCCAGGCTGTGCGCTGTCAGCACAGAGCCCGACACGGGGCTCGAACTCATGGACCGTGAGATGATGACCTGAGCCGAAGTCAGACGCTTAACCAACTGAGCCACCCAGGCGCCCCTAAATAAACTTTTTAAAAGAACTACAATTCAGTATATGTGTCTGTGTGTGTGGTCACATATAGGATTTTTTTATAAGATTTAGGAATTAAGGGGTTCACTGTATCTTGTTTTTTGAAACAACGATAATAGAGTTGAGAGAGCACAGGCAATTGGATTCTGAGACTCCTCTTAAAAGGCAAGAATAAACAAAATAAGCTATTTTTGAAAACGACATTTCATCTAGCTTTTTCTTACTTTCTAATTCTCTACTTGCTTACCAAAAGGCTTTAAGCATTTTTTGGAGCAGGAGGATTAAACAAAAGGCAAGCATGTTTCTCTACAGACTTCCCCATGTTCTCTCACCTCAACTTTTAATTAAAATATTGTCAGTTGGGGACAAGGGGAGCAAAATACAAAGGCAATTATATACAGAAAACAAAACAAAACAAAAAAAAAGCCTATTTCACCAGAGCACAAGCTATTAGCACTTTCTTAGCTATCCGATCATCTGAATTTAAAATCACATGCTTAGCTCCTGTGAGGCATGAGCAACCAACTTTGCAGAAACAAGGGTCAACACCAAAGCAGAAAAAAGGAGCAGGGTGCCCTTGTGAATACACAAAGGCCACAGCTAAAGAGAGGGTGTCAGGCAGACTACAGTAAATCCACACGCGCCCAAGCATCATCATGAGGGGCACCAGTGGCTATATGGATCACAAGGTAGACACATGAGCACCTAGAGAAGCAGAAACCCTGGTTTTGTACAATGAAGAGCAAGAGAAACTATGGCCAGTGAGTCCATTGGTCCCAATTCCCACCTTGTGGTTTACATACCATGATTCAAGCAGTAACTTAAAGAGGTGATGGATTCAAACGGAGCAAGAGTCAGGCTTGCCCCTCTACCCACCACTGACTCTCCCCGAGGCTTTCTAGAAAACCCTAAGCTCACCATTTTGAAAGCCACTGATCTGAACCTAACTGTTGCCGGTGCTTAATTCTCTCTCTAGAGTGCCTGACAGTTTTCACTTTCGGTCAGCACTGCCCATACTCTGCAAATAGGTGACAGATTTCAACTGGCTGAATATTTCCACCTATTTTCAATCAACTATAGGCATCTATTTTGTTTGGCTTGGGTTTCCTAGTTTGTGTGACTTTGTAATGTTACATCAGAAATACACAGGTTTAAAAGACATTGAAGAAGACACAAAATAAAATGGCAAAAGATTCCATGCTCCTGGATAGGAAGAACAAACATTGCTAAAATGTCGATACTACCTGATATAGGCCAAGATGGCAGAACAGCATGGAAGCTTTTTATGTGTCTCGTGCCCATGAAATACAGCCAGACCAACACTAAACCATCCTACACACCTAGAAAACCGACTGGAAGATTAACACAACAATCTGCACAACCTGAACCACAGAATTCAGCAGGTACACGACATGAAGAGCTAAACTTCGGGAGCAAGAAGCCCCAAAAGAGAGGGAACCCGTTTTGGGGGCAGAGAGAGGACAGAGACTGGGGAGGGGGGATCATACAGGAAAAGCACCCCTCCCCAAAAGCAGCTGGAGAGAAAGTGGAAAATTGGAAACAGCCACAGGGACTAAACTAAAAAGGGAGAAAAGAGAAAGGAGGGGGTTTAAATTCTATTAAGACTGTAAACAAGTGGAGCAAAAAGGCTCCAACTCCACAGCTCAATACCTGGCGGTGCTCTGGTGGGAAGGGTGATTCCCCAAGAACAGAGTGGGGTCCGGGAGGTTCTCAGGCCACACGGGGAAGAGCGGTTCCACTGCTGGAAGGACATTTGGTAGAGACTGTTGAAGCCACCTGGTCCCAGCAGACCCCGGAAGGCAGCCACATTCACTGGTGCTGGGGCAAGATTGTTGAGGGTGAAGCCTGGTGCCAGATGTGTGTTGTGATTTTCCATGGTCCCTGAAACGCTTAGGCTACACTGTCTCCCGATTTTGAGGGGGGGGGGGGGGGGCAGGCTGGCACCTGGCCGCAGTCTTGGGGCACTGGCAACAGCGGGTTCCAGCAGGCATTCCTGGGTGCAGGAACATTCGGCCATTGCTCATTCAGCCATTGCTCGGTCAGACCCTCCCGCAGAGGAGCGGAGCGGGTCAAAGCCGCAGTCCTTCGGAAGTAAGGGGCCGGGGAAAACAGCCGCATCTGAGACAAAACTTGGGAGAGAGGTACTGCCTGGGGCCTGGTCACGGAGAGTGGAAAAGCGGGGAGTGGATGAGAGCTGAAGGCGGAGGACCAGTGTGTGATTGCTGATCCGGGAGAACAGATGCGGTGGCTGGATGGCACCATTTTTCACCTCTCCTGCGCATGTGCAACTACAAGCACTGCAACAATCCACCCCAGTAAGCTAGCAGCGCCATCTAGTGGAGAGTGGAGCTGTTACACCGAGCCTGGCCCAACTGGGCCAACTTCGCTCTTCAAGAACACAAACCTCACCACCGGCTTAATTTATGGACTTTAAAGAACTACATGGACTGACCTCTAGGGGAAAACGAAGCAATTTCAGTCCTACTTCAATCTGTTAGCAAGTTCATCTATTCAATTTTTTTTCTCTCTTTTTCCTTTTTCTCTTTTACAATTCTTTTCTTTTTCTTAAATACAGAAAGGGAAAAAACTCATTTTTATTTTCAATTTTTATTAAAAATGTTTTTAATTTTTATTACTGTATTTTTTGCTTTTGTGTAAATTTCTTCAAATTCTACTTTACTTCCAACATTTTATTTTAGTCTACTTCAGTGTACTCACCTTTTCAAATTTTCAAATAATTTCCTTTTTTTCTTTTTTCTCTTTTTCATTTCTTTTCTTCTTCTTGAATGCAGAACAACTTCATTTTTACTTTCAATTTCTTTTAAAAATGTTTTTATTTAATTTTTGTTACTGTATGTTTTGCTTTTATGTAAATTTTTTCAAATTCTATCTTACTCCCATCATTTTATTTCAGTCTACTACACTGTATTCACCTTTTCAAATTGCCAAATGATTTTTTTTCTTTTTTTTCTCTTTTTTAATCTTTTTTCTTTTTTTCTTAAATACAGAAAATGAAAAAATGCATATTTCTTTTTAATTTTTATTAAAATATGTTTCTAAATTTTCTTTCTCCTATATTCTCTACTTTTGTTTATTTTAGTCTACTTTAGTGTATTCATTTTTTCAAATTCTCAAACGATTTCCTTTTTTTTTTATCTCCCCCCCCTTTTTTTTTTGTTGTTGTTTGTTTCTCTAATCTGTCAAACCACTTTCTATACCTAGACCAAAACACATCTAGGATCTAGCATCATCTATTCGATTTGTGTGTGTGTAATTTTTAATATTTTGTTAATTTTAATTTTTTCAATTTCAATTTTTCTCTCTTATTACTTCCTTTTCTCCCTTCAAAATGACAAAATGAAGGAATTCACCCCAAAAGAAAGAGCACGAAGAAACGACAGCCAGGGATTTAACCAACACAGACACAAGCAAGATGTCTGAACCAGAATTTAGAATCATGATAATAAGAATACTAGCTGGAGTTGAAAATAGATTAGAATCCCTTTCTGCAGAGATAAAAGAAATAAAAATAGCCGGAATGAAATTAAAAATGCTATAATTGAGCTGCAATCACGGATGGATGTAGCAGCGGCAAGGATGGATGAGGCAGAACAGAGAACCAGAGATATAGAGGACAAAATTATAGAGAATAATGAAGCAGAAAAAAAGAGGGAGATTAAGGCAAAAGAGCACGATTTAAGAATTAGAGAAATCAGTGACTTATTAAAAAGGAACAACATCAGAATCGTAGGGGTCCAAGAGGAGGAAGAGAGAGAAATAGGGGTAGAAGAGTTGTGTGAGCAAATCATAGTGGAAAACTTTCCTAACCTGGGGAAAGACACAGACATCAAAATCCAGGAAGCACAGAAGACTCCCATTAGATTCAACAAAAACCAACCATCAACAAGGCATATCATAGTCAAACTCACAAAAGACTCAGGCAAGGAGAGAACCATGAAAGCAGCAAGGGAAAAAAAGTCCCTAACCTACAAGGGGAAGACCAATCAGGTTTGCAGCAGACCTATCCAAAGAAACTTGGCAGGCCAGAAAGGAGTGGTGGGATATATTCAGTGTGCTGAATCAGAAAAATATGCAGTCAAGAATTCTTTATCCAGCAAGGCTGTCATTCAAAATAGAAGAAGAGATAAAAAGTTTCCCAGACAAACAAAAATCAAAGGAGTTTGTGACCACTAAACCAGCCCTGCAAGAAATTTTAAGGGGGACTCTCTGAGGGGAGAAAAGATGATATATATATATATATATATACACACACACACATATATATGTGTACATTTATATATATATATATATATATATATATACACATATATATGTGTACATTTATATATATATATACACATATATATATACACACACATATATATATATACACATATATATATATACACACACACATATATATATATATATATATATATACACACACACACATATATATATATATACACACCAAAAGCAACAAAAGATTAGAAAGGACCAGAGAACACCACCAGAAACTCCAACTCTACAAGCATCATAATGGCAATAAATTCATATCTTTCAGTACTCACCCTAAATGTCAATGGACTCAATGCCCCAATCAAAAGACATAGAATGGATAAGAAAATGGATATCCATAGAATGGATAAGAAAACAAGACCCATCTATATGCTGTTTACAAGAGACCCACTTTAGACCTAAAGACACCTTCAGATTGAAAATAAGGGGATGGAGAACCATCTATCATGCTAATGGTCAACAAAAGAAAGCCGGAGTAGCCATACTTATATCAGACAATCTAGACTTTAAAATAAAGACTGTATCAAGAGATGCAGAAGGGAATTATATCATAATCAAGGGGTCTATAGACCAAGAAGACCTAACAATTGTAAACACTTATGCACCAAATGTGAGAGCACCCAAATATATAAATCAATTAATCACAAACATAAAGAAACTCATCAACAGTAATACCATAATAGTAGGAGACTTCAACACCCCACGCACAGCAATAGACAGATCATCTAATCAAAAATTAACAAGGAAACAATGGCTTTGAATGACACATTGGACCAGATGACTTAACAGATATATTCAGAACATTTCATTCTAAAGCAGCAGAATATACATTCTTCTCCAGTGCACATGGAATGTTCTCCAGAATATACCATATACCAGGACACAAATCAGCCGTAAGTAAGTACAAAAAGATCGAGATCATACCGTGCATATTTTCAGACCACAGTGCTATGAAACTCAAAATCAACCACAAGAAAAAACTTGGAAAGGTAACAAATACTTGGAGACTGAAGAACATCCTACTAAAGAATGAATGGGCTAACCAAGCAGTTAAAGAAGAAATTAAAAAGTATATGGAAGTCAATGAAAATGATAGCACCACAACTCAAAACCTCAGGGATGCAGAAAAGCAATCCAGGCCTTCCTAAAGAAGGAAGAAAGATCTCAGATACACCAACTAACCTTACGCCTTAAGGAGCTAGAAAAAAAACACCAAATAAAACCCAAAAACAGCAGAAGGCAGGAAATAATAAAGATTAGAGCAGAAATTAATGTTATTGAAACCAAAAAAAAAAAAACACAAACAAAAAACAACAACAAAAAAAAAAAAAACCAGTAGAACCAGAAGCTGGTTCTTTGAAATAATTAACAAAATTGATAAACCACCAGCCAGTTTGATCAAAAAGAAAAAGGAAAGGACCCAAATAGATAAAATCAAAAATGAAAGAGGAGAAATCACAACCAACACAACAGAAATAAAAACAATAATAAGAGGCTATTATGAGCAATTATATGCCAATAAAACAGGCAACCTGGAAGAAATGGACAAATTCCTAGAAACATACACACTACCAAAACTGCAACAGGAATAAATAGAAAATTTGAACAGACCCATAACCAGTAAGGAAATCGAATTAGTAATCAAAAATCTGCCAAAAAACAAGAGCCCAGGGCCAGATGGCTTTCCAGGGGAATTCTACCAAACACTTAAGGAAGAGTTAACACCTATTCTCCTCAAGTTGTTCCACAAAACAGAAATGGAAGGAAAACTTCCAAACTCTTTCTATGAAGGCAGCATTACCTTGATTCCAAAACCAGAAAAAGACCCCACTAAAAAGGAGAACTATAGACCAATTTCCCTGATGAATATGGATGCAAAAATCCTCAACAAGATATTAGCCAACCAGATCCAACAATACATTAAAAAAATTATTCACCACGACCAAGTGGGATTTATACCTGGGATGCAGGGCTGGTTCAATATCCGCAAAACAATCAATGTGATTCATCACGTCAATAAAAGAAAGGACAAGAACCATATGATCCTCTCAATAGATGCAGAGAAAGCATTTGACAAAATACAGCATGTTTCTTGGTAAAAACCCTCAAGAAAGTAGGGATAGAAGGAACATACCTCGAGCAGAACGGAGTCTCCAGAGCCAAGCGCAGATGAGAGGCCCACGGAAGAGGGTAGGAAGGGCGGCGAGGCGGTGCGCGCTCCACGGACTGGTGGGAGGGAGCCGGGGCGGAGGGGCGGCTCGCCGGCCAAGCAGAGCCCCCGAGGCTGGCTGGCAAAAGCGGAGGGGCCTGACGGACTGTGTTCCGACAGCAAGCGCGACTTAGCGTCTGGGAGGTCATAAGTGAACAGCTCTGCTCAGAAAGCGGGAAGGCTGGAGGACAAAGGGAGGGAGAGCTGCTGAGCCCCCGGACGGCAGAGCTCAGCTTGGCGGGGAACAAAGGCGCTCGCCAACGCCATTGCCCCCGCCCATCCCCCAGCCAAAATCCCAAAGAGAACCAGTTCCTGTCAGGAACTTGCTCACTCCGCACAAACACCCAACTCTGCTTCTGCGGAGCCAAACCTCCAGCAGCAGATCTGACTCCCTCCCGCTGCCACAGGGCCCCTCCTGAAGTGGATCACCCAAGGAGAAGCGAGCTAAGCCTGCCCCTCCCGCCCCCCTGCACCTTGCCTACCCACCCCAGCTATTACACCAGATCCCCAGCACCACAAGCCTGGCAGTGTGCAAGTAGCCCAGACAGGCCACGCCACCCCACAGTGAATCCCGCCCCTAGGAGAGGGGAAGAGAAGGCACACACCAGTCTGACTGTGGCCCCAGCGGTGGGCTGGGGGCAGACATCAGGTCGGACTGCGGCCCCGCCCACCAAATCCAGTTATACAGCACAGCACGGGGGAAGTGCCCTGCAGGTCCTCACCACTCCAGGGACTATCCAAAATGACCAAATGGAAGAATTCCCCTCAGAAGAATCTCCAGGAAATAACAACAGCTAATGAACTGATCAAAAAGGATTTAAATAATATAACAGAAAGTGAATTTAGAATAATAGTCATAAAATTAATCGCTGGGCTTGAAAACAGTATACAGGACAGCAGAGAATCTCTTGCCACAGAGATCAAGGGACTAAGGAACAGTCACGAGGAGCTGAAAAACGCTTTAAACGAAATGCAAAACAAAATGGAAACCACGACGGCTCGGATTGAAGGGGCAGAGGAGAGAATAGGTGAACTAGAAGATAAAGTTATGGAGAAAGAGGAAGCTGAAAGAAAGAGAGATAAAAAAAATCCAGGAGTATGAGGGGAAAATTAGAGAACTAAGTGATACACTAAAAAGAAATAATATACGCATAATTGGTATCCCAGAGGAGGAAGAGAGAGGGAAAGGTGCTGAAGGGGTACTTGAAGAAATTATAGTTGAGAACTTCCCTGAACTGGAGAAGGAAAAAGGCATTGAAATCCAAGAGGCACAGAGAACTCCCTTCAGACGTAACTTGAATCGATCTTCTGCACGACATATCATAGTGAAACTGGCAAAATACAAGGATAAAGAGAAAATTCTGAAAGCAGCAAGGGGTAAACGTGCCCTCACATATAAAGGGAGACCTATAAGACTCGTGACTGATCTCTCCTTTGAAACTTGGCAGGCCAGAAAGGCTTGGCACGATATCTTCAGTGTGCTAAACAGAAAAAATATGCAGCCAAGAATCCTTTATCCGGCAAGTCTGTCATTTAGAATAGAAGGAGAGATAAAGGTCTTCCCAAACAAACAAAAACTGAAGGAATTTGTCACCACGAAACCAGCCCTACAAGAGATCCTAAGGGGGATCCTGTGAGACAAAGTACCAGAGACATCACTACAAGCATAAAACATACAGACATCACAATGACTCTAAACCCGTATCTTTCTATAATAACACTGAATGTAAATGGACTAAATGCGCCAACCAAAAGACATAGGGTATCAGAATGGATAAAAAAACAAGACCCATCTATTTGCTGTCTACAAGAGACTCATTTTAGATCTGAGGACACCTTTAGATGGAGAGTGAGGGGATGGAGAACTATTTATCCTGCTACTGGAAGCCAAAAGAAAGCTGGAGTAGCCATACTTATATCAGACAAACTAGACTTTAAATTAAAGGCTGTAACAAGAGATGAAGAAGGGCATTATATAATAATTACAGGGTCTATCCATCAGGAAGAGCTAACAATTATAAATGTCTATGCGCCAAATACCGGAGCCCCCAGATATATAAAACAATTACTCATAAACAAAAGCAACCTTATTGATAAGAATGTGGTCATTGCAGGGGACTTTAACACCCCACTTACAGAAATGGATAGATCATCTAGACACACAGTCAATAAAGAAACAAGGGCCCTGAATGATACATTGGATCAGATGGACTTGACAGATATATTTAGAACTCTGCATCCTAAAGCAACAGAATATACTTTCTTCTCGAGTGCACATGGAACATTCTCCAAGATAGATCATATACTGGGTCACAAAACAGCCCTTCATAAGTTTACAAGAATTGAAATTATACCATGCATACTTTCAGACCACAATGCTATGAAGCTTGAAATCAACCACAGGAAAAAGTCTGGAAAACCTCCAAAAGCATGGAGGTTAAAGAACACCCTACTAACGAATGAGTGGGTCAACCAGGCAATTCGAGAAGAAATTAAAAAATATATGGGAACAAACGAAAATGAAAATACAACAATCCAAACGCTTTGGGACGCAGCGAAGGCAGTCCTGAGAGGAAAATACATTGCAATCCAGGCCTATCTCAAGAAACAAGAAAAATCCCAAATACAAAATCTAACAGCACACCTAAAGGAAATAGAAGCAGAACAGCAAAGGCAGCCTAAACCCAGCAGAAGAAGAGAAATCATAAAGATCAGAGCAGAAATAAACAATATAGAATCTAAAAAAACTGTAGAGCAGATCAACGAACCAAGAGTTGGTTTTTTGAAAAAATAAACAAAATTGACAAACCTCTAGCCAGGCTTCTCAAAAAGAAAAGGGAGATGACCCAAATAGATAAAATCATGAATGAAAATGGAATTATTACAACTAATCCCTCAGAGATACAAACAATTATCAGGGAATACTATGAAAAATTATATGCCAACAAATTGGACAACCTGGAAGAAATGGACAAATTCCTAAACACCCACACGCTTCCAAAACTCAATCAGGAGGAAATAGAAAGCTTGAACAGACCCATAACCAGCGAAGAAATTGAATCGGTTATCAAAAATCTCCCAACAAATAAGAGTCCAGGACCAGATGGCTTCCCAGGGGAGTTCTACCAGACGTTTAAAGCAGAGATAATACCTATCCTTCTCAAGCTATTCCAAGAAATAGAAAGGGAAGGAAAACTTCCAGACTCATTCTATGAAGCCAGTATTACTTTGATTCCTAAACCAGAGACCCAGTAAAAAAAGAGAACTACAGGCCAATATCTCTGATGAATATGGATGCAAAAATTCTCAATAAGATACTAGCAAATCGAATTCAACAGCATATAAAAAGAATTATTCACCATGATCAAGTGGGATTCATTCCTGGGATGCAGGGCTGGTTCAACATTCACAAATCGATCAATGTGATACATCACATTAATAAAAAAAAAAGAGAAGAACCATATGATCCTGTCAATCGATGCAGAAAAGGCCTTTGACAAAATCCAGCACCCTTTCTTAATAAAAACCCTTGAGAAAGTCGGGATAGAAGGAACATACTTAAAGATCATAAAAGCCATTTATGAAAAGCCCACAGCTAACATCATCCTCAACGGGGAAAAACTGAGAGCTTTTTCCCTGAGATCAGGAACACGACAGGGATGCCCACTCTCACCGCTGTTGTTTAATATAGTGCTGGAAGTTCTAGCATCAACAATCAGACAACAAAAGGAAATCAAAGGCATCCAAATTGGCAAAGATGAAGTCAAGCTTTCGCTTTTTGCAGATGACATGATATTATACATGGAAAATCCGATAGACTCCACCAAAAGTCTGCTAGAACTGATACATGAATTCAGCAAAGTTGCAGGATACAAAATCAATGTACAGAAATCAGTGGCATTCTTATACACTAACAGTGAAGCAACAGAAAGACAAATAAAGAAACTGATCCCATTCACAATTGCACCAAGAAGCATAAAATACCTAGGAATAAATCTAACCAAAGATGTAAAAGATCTGTATGCTGAAAACTATAGAAAGCTTATGCAGGTAATTGAAGAAGATATAAAGAAATGGAAAGACATTCCCTGCTCATGGATTGGAAGAATAAATATTGTCAAAATGTCAATACTACCCAAAGCTATCTACACATTCAATGCAATCCCAATCAAAATTGCACCAGCATTCTTCTCGAAACTAGAACAAGCAATCCTAAAATTCATATGGAACCACAAAAGGCCCCCAATAGCCAAAGTAATTTTGAAGAAGACCAAAGCAGGAGGCATCACAATCCCAGACTTTAGCCTCTACTACAAAGCTGTCATCATCAAGACAGCATGGTATTGGCATAAAAACAGACACATAGACCAATGGAATAGAATAGAAACCCCAGAACTAGACCCACAAACGTATGGCCAACTCATATTTGACAAAGCAGGAAAGAACATCCAATGGAAAAAAGACAGTCTCTTTAACAAATGGTGCTGGGAGAACTGGACAGCAACATGCAGAAGGTTGAAACTAGACCACTTTCTCACACCATTCACAAAAATAAACTCAAAATGGATAAAGGACCTGAATGTGAGACAGGAAACCATCAAAACCTTAGAGGAGAAAGCAGGAAAAGACCTCTCTGACCTCAGCCGTAGCAATCTCTTACTCGGCACATCCCCAAAGGCAAGGGAATTAAAAGCAAAAGTGAATTACTGGGACCTTATGAAGATAAAAAGCTTCTGCACAGCAAAGGAAACAACCAACAAAACTAAAAGGCAACCAACGGAATGGGAAAAGATATTTGCAAATGACACATCGGACAAAGGGCTAGTATCCAAAATCTATAAAGAGTTCATCAAACTCCACACCCGAAAAACAAATAACCCAGTGAAGAAATGGGCAGAAAACATGAATAGACACTTCTCTAAAGAAGACATCCGGATGGCCAACAGGCACATGAAAAGATGTTCAACGTCGCTCCTTATCAGGGAAATACAAATCAAAACCACACTCAGATACCACCTCACGCCAGTCAGAGTGGCCAAAATGAAGAAATCAGGAGACTATAGATGCTGGAGAGGATGTGGAGAGACGGGAACCCTCTTGCACTGTTGGTGGGAATGCAAACTGGTGCAGCCGCTCTGGAAAGCAGTGTGGAGGTTCCTCAGAAAATTAAAAATAGACCTACCCTATGACCCAGCAATAGCACTGCTAGGAATCTATCCAAGGGATACAGGAGTACTGATGCATAGGGGCACTTGTACCCCAATGTTTATAGCAGCACTCTCAACAATAGCCAAATTATGGAAAGAGCCTAAATGTCCATCAACTGATGAATGGATAAAGAAATTGTGGTTTATATACACAATGGAATACTACGTGGCAATGAGAAAAAATGAAATATGGCCTTTTGTAGCAACGTGGATGGAACTGGAGAGTGTGATGCTAAGTGAAATAAGCCATACAGAGAAAGACAGATACCATATGGTTTCACTCTTATGTGGATCCTGAGAAACGTAACAGAAACCCATGGGGGAGGGGAAGGGAAAAAAAAAAAAAAAAGAGGTTAGAGTGGGAGAGAGCCAAAGCATAAGAGACTGTTAAAAACTGAGAACAAACTGAGGGTTGATGGGGGGTGGGAGGGAGGGCAGGGTGGGTGATGGGTATTGAGGAGGGCACCTTTTGGGATGAGCACTGGGTGTTGTATGGAAACCAATTTGACAGTAAATTTCATATATTAAAAAATAAATTTAAAAAAATCTATAAAAAGAAAAAAAAAAGAAAAAAAAAAAAACAAATAACCCAGTGAAGAAATGGGCAGAAAACATGAATAGACACTTCTCTAAAGAAGACATCCGGATGGCCAACAGGCACATGAAAAGATGTTCAACGTCGCTCCTTATCAGGGAAATACAAATCAAAACCACACTCAGATACCACCTCACGCCAGTCAGAGTGGCCAAAATGAACAAATCAGGAGACTATAGATGCTGGAGAGGATGTGGAGAAACGGGAACCCTCTTGTGCACGGTTGGTGGGAATGCAAATTGGTGCAGCCGCTCTGGAAAGCAGTGTGGAGGTTCCTCAGAAAATTAAAAATAGACCTACCCTATGACCCAGCAATAGCACTGCTAGGAATTTATCCAAAGGATACAGGAGTACTGATGCATAGGGGCACTTGTACCACAATGTTTATAGCAGCACTCTCAACAATAGCCAAATTATGGAAAGAGCCTAAATGTCCACCAATTGATGAATGGATAAAGAAATTGTGGTTTATATACACAATGGAATACTACGTGGCAATGAGAAAGAATGAAATATGGCCTTTTGTAGCAACGTGGATGGAACTGGAGAGTGTGATGCTAAGTGAAATAAGCCATACAGAGAAAGACAGATACCATATGGTTTCACTCTTATGTGGATCCTGAGAAACTTAACAGGAACCCATGGGGGAGGGGAAGGAAAAAAAAAAAAGAGGTTAGAGTGGGAGAGAGCCAAAGCATAAGAGACTGTTAAAAACTGAGAACAAACTGAGGGTTGATGGGGGGTGGGAGGGAGGGCAGGGTGGGTGATGGGTATTGAGGAGGGCACCTTTTGGGATGAGCACTGGGCGTTGTATGGAAACCAATTTGACAGTAAATTTCATATATTAAAAAATAAAATTAAAAAAAAAAAAAAGAAGGAACATACCTCGAGATGATAAAAGCCATATACAAGCAACCCAACGCTAATATCATCCTCAATGGGGAAAAACTGAGAGCTTTCCCCCTAAGGTCAGGAACAAGACAGGGATGTCCACTCTCACCACTGTTACTCAACATAGTATTGGAAGTCTTAGCCTCTGCAATCAGAAAACACAAAGAAATAAAAGACATCCAAATTGGCCAGGAGGGAGTCAAACTTTCACTCTGCACAGATGACATGATACTCGATATGGAAAACCCAAAAGATTCCACCAAAAAACTGCTAGAACTAATTCATGAATTCAGCAAAGTTGCAGGATATAAAATCAATGCACAGAAATCGGTTGCATTCCTATACACCAACAATGAAGCGACAGAAAGAGAAATCAAGGAATCGATCCAATTTACAGTTGCACCAAAAACCGTAAGATACTTGGGAATAAATCTAACCAAAGAGTTGAAAAATCTATGCACTGAAAACTATGGAAAGCTTATGAAAGAAATTGAAGAAGACACAAAGAAATGGAAAAAGGTTCCATGCTCCTGGATAGGAAGAACAAATATTGTTAAAATGTCAATACTGCCCAAAGCAATCTACATATTCAAAGCAATCCCTATCAAAGTAACAACAGCATTCTCACAGAGCTAGAACAAACAATCCTAAAATTTGTATGGAACCAGAAAAGACCCCAAATAGCCAAAGCAATCTTGAAAAAGAAAACCAAAGCAGGAGGCATCACAACCCCAGACTTCAAGCTATACTACAAAGCCGTAATCGTCAAGACAGTATGGTACTGGCACAAGAACAGACACTCAAATCAATGGAATAGAATAGAGAACCCAGAAATGGACCCACAAACATATGGCCAAGTAATCTTTGACAAAGCAGGAAAGAACATACAATGGAATAAAGACAGTCTCTTCAGCAAGTGGTGCTGGGAAAACTGGACAGCAACATGCAGAAGAATGAACCGGGACCACTTTCTTACACCATACACAAAAATAAACTCAAAATGGATGAAAGACCTCAATGTAAGACAGGAAGCCATCAAAATCCTTGAGGAGAAAGCAGGCAAAAACCTCTTTCATCTTGCCCTCAGCAATTTCTTACTCAACACATCTCTGGAGGCAAGGGAAATAAAAGCAAAAATGAACTGCTGGGACCTTGTCACAATAAAAAGCTTCTGCACAGTGAAGGAAACAATCAGCAAAACTAAAAGGCAACTGACGGAATGGGAGAAGATATTTGCAAATGACATATCACATAAAGGGTTAGTATCCAAAATCTATAAAAGCTTATCAAACTCAACACCCAAAAAACAAATAATTCAGTGAAGAAATGGGCAAAAGACATGAATAGACACTTCTCCAAGGAAGACACCCAGAAGGCCAACCAACACATGAAAACATGCTCAACATCACTCATCATCAGGGAAATACAAATCAAAATTTCAATGAGATACCACCTCACACCTGTCAGAATGGCTAACATTAGCAACTCAGGCAACAACAGATGTTGGGGAGGTATGCAGAGAAAGAGGATCTCTTTTGTATTGTTGGTGGCAATGCAAGATGGTGGAGCCACTCTGGAAAAGAGTATGGAGGTTCCTCAAGAAATTAAAAATAGAACTACCTTATGACCCAGCAATTGCACTACTAGGCATTTATGCATGGGATACAGGTGTGCTGTTCTGAAGGGACACACGCACCCCCATGTTTATAGCAGCACTATCAACAATAGCCAAAGTATGGAAAGAGCCCAAATGTCCATCGGTGGATGAATGGATAAAGATGTAGTGTATACACACACACACACACACACACACACACACACACACACTAGAGTATTACTTGGCAATCAAAAAGAATGAAATCTTGCCATTTGCAACTACTTGGATGGAACTGGAGGATATTATGCTCAGTGAAATTAGTCAGTCAGAGAAAGACAAAAATCATATGACTTCACTCATATGAGGACTTTAAGAGACAAAACAGATGAACATAAGGGAAGGAAAACAAAAATAATATAAAAACAGGGAGGGGGACAAAACAAAAGAGACTCATAAATATGGAGAACAAACTGAGGGTTGCTGGAGGGATTGTGGGAGGGGGGATGGGCTAAATGGGTAAGGGGCATTAAGGAATCTACTCCTGAAATCATTGTTGCACTATATGCTAACTAATTTGGATGTAAACTTTAAAAAATAACAAATTAAATTTAAAAAATAAATAAATACACAGGTTTAGGAGTAGAGAGGGGACCTAAAGTTCCCTCTTCCCTCAAACACAGCAGTACTGAAGCCAGAAGACTTCAAATTCCAGGAATCCGGGCTGCAGAGTGACAGAAACATCTCCAGGGGCTCGTGGGGACAACTTGGCAGGCCATAGGTGTGTAACTACAAATTGGGAGAGAAAAAATGGGTGGCAAAGGCACAGAGGGGAAGGATCTCCTTCTGTGGGGAGACAAAAGGAAGAGAAAGAGAGGCTGTGGAAGCTTAGGATTGTATCTGAACAAAAGAAAAACCATGGACCAGGAAACGGAAAAAATGGAGAAAGAATCAATTTCTAACTCAATCCAGAGTTGCAAGGCTTTCTTCAGACTGGGGCCTGCAGCTCTATACATGTGCCTGGAGGGGGAGGGGCAGCCCTGGGCTTGGTAGCCAGCTCAGAGGCACAGATGGAGAGAGCAGAATCATCCCTTGAGTGCTGTGGGAAGAAGGTATATAGCCGCTCCAAGGACAAAAGACCCTGCAGGCACCCACCAGCCAAAGGCCCTTTGTCAACTGTCTGGGCAGAGTGGCACTACCCCAGAACCAGGGTGTATGGACCGGGATCCTTTAAGACATCAGGGTTTGAATCCCAGGTGAGTGCCTGAGACATGCGAGTGACTGGAGTGAGGTTAACTCATGCCCCCACATTACTGTGAGGACGGCCTGAACAGAGTGGTTTGGGTCACCCAATCCGGGGAGGAAAGACCGGGGGTGTCTCCATTTTTCTCCCCATTACCAATAAGGTGGGGATTCAAGGATCAGGATAGCAGGCCCACAGTTGAGGTGGAACCTGCCTACACCAAACCACGCCCCTCTGTGCCTGGTAACTGCATATCTACCGGCCAGAGATTGACACTGACCACGCCCGGCAGACCCTCCTCCAGACAAGCGCAGCCCCCGGTTCCAAGGCACCATCAGGTATCGGTCCAGTGGCTTTGCATCTTCTGATTTGATTCTTGGTCAATTCTTATTTTATATATATATTTTTCAATTCCTTTTCTTCCTCTTGTTTCTTCCCTTCTCTATTTTGGTTGTTGGTTTGTTTAAGCAGACATTATCAATCTATTCTTTTTACTCTTCTGTATCTCCTTCTTTATTTTCCTGTCTCTTTCTGAATTAAGCCATATAGTTTCTCTGATTCTTTGCCTGGTCAATATTTTTTTTCTTCTTTTCTTTTTCCCTGCCCTGTCATTTCTTTCTTTGTATGGGATAAGGCTTCGTCCACCACCCCTCTCTTTTTAAATATTTTACAGGGTTACTTCAACAAACAAATCAAAGCACACTCAGTGGAAGGTCCAAACCACCACTGTAAGTAGGGAGATAAAGCACAACAACAGACAGCACACAACACACTCCAAAAACACCTCCTGAAGGGCCAGACCCTGGACAGCATATGACCTCTTTTCAATATAGTGCTCACAAGTCCAGGACACATATCAAGCTACTAAAACGCATAAAGGACAGAAAACTAGCCAAACTGGGCTTTTGAGGAAGCCAATCTTCCAAAGAAGACATCCAGATGTCCAACAGACCCATGAAAAGATGCTCAACACCACTCATTATCAGGAAAATACAAATCAAAAACCACACTGAAATACTACTTCACACCAGTCAGAATGACTAAAGTTAACAATTCAAGAAACAATAGATGTTGGCGAGGATGTGGAGAAACAAGAGCCCTCTTGCACTGTTGCTGGGAATGCAAACTGGTGCAGTCACTCTGGAAAACAGTGTGGAGGTTCCTCAAAAAATTAAAAATAGAATTACCCTACAACACAGAAATAGCACTACTAGGAATTTATCCAAATGATACAGGAGTGCTGATTAATAGGGTACATGTATTCCAATGTTTATAGCAGCACTTTCAACAAATTATGGAAAGAGCCCAAATGTCCATCAACTGATGAATGAATAAAGAAAATGTGGTTTATATATACAATGGAATACTATTTGGCAATGAGAAAGAATGAAATCCTGCCATTTGCAACAACATGGCTGGACCTGGAGGGTATTATGCTAAGTGAAATCAGTCAGAGAAAGACAGATATATGTTTTCACTCATATGTGGAACTTGAGAAACTTAACAGAAGACCATGGGGGAAGGGAAGGGAAAAAAAAGAGTTTCAAACAAAGAGGGAGGCAAACCATAAGAGACTCTTTCATATATTGGAAAAAAAAAATTTATTGTCAGATTGGTTTCCCTACAACACCCAGTGCTCATCCCAAAAGGTGCCCTCCTCAATACCCACCACCCACCCCCCCTCCCTCCCACCCCCCATCAACCCTCAGTTTGTTCTCAGCATAAGAGACTCTTAAATACAGAGAACAAACTGAGGGTTGATGGCGTGTGGGGGAGGGGAGGCAGGGAAGAGGCGAAAATGGGTGATGGGCATTGAGGAGGGCACTTGTTGGGATGAGCACTGGGTGTTGTATGTAAGCGATGAATAATGGGAATCTACACCTAAAGCCAAGAGCACTGTATACACTGTATGTTAGCTAACTGAATGATAAATTATATTTAAAATAAGTAAACAAAATTTTTTTTTTAATTTTTAAAAATAGTGATGGGAATGGAAAAAAAAAAAGAAAGAAAGAGAGGGAACATAAATTATATGTATATCAGGAATAAAGAGGAAATATCACTGCAGATCTATAAAGATGTTAAAGAATGATAAGAGAATATATGGACAACTTTATGCCAATGTATCTAACAAGTTGGATGAAACAGATACATTTTTTGACAAATACAATTTACCGAAACTTATACAAGATGAAACAAAAAATCTGAAGAGCCCTATAGTTTTACAAATTTATTATAAAAATAACATTTTCCCTGTTTGTATTTCATACCTGATATTTTAACAGAGTGTCTTAATGTAAAAAAAAAAAGAAAAGAAAAATACACACGTTTATAAAGGTGGTTACAACAAAGGAACATTAATGCATATTTTTAAACATCTAGTATGTGAAAAGTGCTTTAAACATATAGCTCACATAATCCAGATGAGATGAGCATTCTGTCATACACATGGCAAAACTGATCTGGATCATGCTGCTTGGCCTCTCTGAGCTTCAAACACCTAACAAAGAAGGAAACTTAGAGCTGAAATCATGCACACATACAACACACAACACAACACAACACACACACAAACACCCTTATTCCTTCAACAAATGATGACCCATGGGGGCCCTAGGGATCAAAAGTAACTTTCTTTAAGTCTTTCTTTTTCTAATGTTTATTTATTTATTTTTGAGAGAGAGCAAGAGAGAGAGCACACCAGCAAGCAGGGAAGGAGCAGAGACACAGAGAGAGAGAGAAGAGAGAAAATCCCAAGCAGGCTCCATGCTGCCAGCACAGAGCCCGACAGAGCACTCAAACTCACAAACTGTGAGATCATGACCTGAGCCAAGATCAAGAGTTGGACACTTAACCAACTGAGCTATCCAGGTGCGCTTCTTTAGGTCTTTTTAAGCAGGCTAAGTCATCTACTAATGTTTATCACAAAAAGAAGGAATAAATTTGAACTGATGGTTGGGTGTAGGCTTTGTTTTAAAGAGGATCTGATTCCCATATTGGAGTTTTTAGTGGCAAGAAAAATTGACTCTTCTATGTATAATCAGAAAATATGTGTGCTTATCTCCACCACCTACTAGATTTGTGTCTTTGGCAACTTACTCAACTCCACTGACACCCAGATGTAGAATGGGGAGTCACAAAGACTCCACGTGGAGTGGACTAGGGCTCTGAATTTGATAACAGATATAAAACACCTAACACAATGCCCAATAAATGAGTTCCTCTGCCTGACCCCATTTTACATGGACAAAGAAATGCTGACCCTGAAGACGGAGAAGGAAAATAAGCAATGATAGAAGGCTACTTTAGAGTGGAGACAGTTTTAGTAGAATCAGAAAGCAGTTTCCAATAATGGGCCCCATCCACAGTCAGCCCAAGATGTAGAGTAACAAGCATCTTAGCATTTTCAACATTTTTCTTCCATCATGTTAAAGGGTGAGTGACACCAGCAGGTGCAGAAGTCATCTTATCGGCAATTCCCACAAAACACCCTGGCCAGGCATGATAGCAGACTCTGAGGTAATGCAAAGTTATGTCAGTAAACAAGGCAAATATAGCCCATTGTTCTGAGATGCAGCCTGGATTCCAAACACACTCCTGTGTAAATACATGTGACTGAGGGAAGCAGGTAGGGGCGGGGGTGAGGGGACAGGGCATCATATGACAATTCAAATAAGCCCCTTTGACTCAGGATTGCATGCAATCAGGAAAGTCTGAAAAGTGAAAGGGAGACATCTAAAATATTTGTGCTGGACAATTTCCAGAGGTGCACTGGCCCATAAGGATTTCATGATTCCAGCGAACTGTTTATTCTACATAATGAGCAGTCATGCGGGTAAGTAGAGAATCTGCAGAAAGAGTACCATGCATTTGCCAAGTGTTAATGCAGTTTCTAATTGAGCATCTCCAGTTGCCCATTCAGTGTTCATACAATCAAGTGAGAAAGTCTTTCCTAATGTCCTAAAATCTTCTTCACTGTAATCAGCACCCATCGTTTCTGGTCTTACTTCTAAGGGCAACATAAATCAAGACTCACTCTCCACAGTGCAACTCTCCAATATCCTAGTTCTTCATTCCTAGAAATGTCCTAGTTTGTCAATCTTTTACCTACAGGACCCCAGAAATACTTACTTCAGGTAGATAAGGGCTGAAGGACAGTAAAATTTTCACTTAGTTGCTTTTAATATATTAAGTAGGCTCTACACCCAACGTGGGGCTTGAACTCATGACCCTGAGATCAAGAGTTGCAGGTGCCTTAATATTTTACTTGTATTAATTCATTCCAAGCACTCAATTTTCTGACAAACCATGTATCAGCTTGATGGTAAATACATTCATCAATGAAAAGGCCAAAATTTACTGAGTTCTCGGTATGTGCTTTAGGGGCTTTACGTTATTTTTATTACTTTATTTCATCGTCTTATCTATTCTGGAAAGAAAGTGTTGTTCAAACCATGTATGAGTGAACAAATTAAAGCCAGTCTAAGGTCACAGAGATAGAAGTTACAAACTTCCAAGATCAAATCCAGCTCTGTCTGCTCTAGAGTCCATGCTCAAGCCTGCCAGTTTCTTATGGTCCTTGTTCAGTTGAGCTACAAAGCCAACTATAGTCATCTCCCACACAGGGTTACACAGGCTTAATTTTTTGTTAATCAACAAAGCACTCTGACACACATCAATTAAAGAAAAACAATAATCTTCTGAACTTCAAATCTGTGGTGTGCTCAGCCTCCACAGTTCTATCTGGGAGAAAGGAAAAGAACGAAAATGAGCATGAGACAGTGGGAGAGAGAACTTGCCCTTGAGGGACTTTTGATGGAATTAGGAATTTGAAATAAATTAACTTAATTCGGTTAGAAAATATTACCAGGCACACCACTGTTGTTCAACATAGTACTGGAAATCTTAGCCTCAGTAATCAGACAACAAAAAGAAATAAAAGGCATACAAATTGGCAAGGAAGTCAAACTTTCACTCTTCACCGATGACATGATACTCTACGTGTAAAGCCCAAAAGACTCCACCAAAAAAACTTCTAGAACTGATATATGAATTCAGCAAAGCTGCAGGATATAAAATCAATGTACAGAAATCAGTTGCATTTCTATACACCAATAATGCAGCAGCAGCAGAAAGAGAAATCAAGGAATCTATCCCACTTACAACTGCACCAAAAACCATAAAATACCTAGGAATAAACCTAACCAAAGAGGTAGAAAAAATTACAAGGCGTGACATGATAAAATGTTAAAAAGTGTAAGGCCATGTAAACTCAAGGAACATAAAATCAACACGAAATGAGGCAGCCTTAGAAGGCTCCATCTAAGAGCTGGAATGTAAATCAGTTCTTATAGGATAAGTCAAATAAGGATAGTCAGGTAAGCAAGTACAGACACTGCCGTTATTCAGTCTACCAGCCAGTATTCTTGATTACATGTCTCAGGAACCAATTCTAACTTACAAGAACTTATTGGAATGATATACTACACCTCATACAATCAACATGAAGTGGAGAACAAAGGTAGGAAAATGGACAGGAAGCAAGGGTGGCTACAGATCAGTAAAACACAGCCAAGTTTATTTGGTAGGATTAGTCTGAAGACTACACCACTCACTAGCAACCAGAAGTCTCTGGACAGCTGATATCACCAGAAAGGACTCTTCCCTCAGCTGTTGTAATCATGAGTTTCTAAACTGCTCTTCAACACTTGTATAACTCCCTCAAGATTACAAACAAAAGAGAAGATGGAGGAGGCATTGGGGGTGTGGGGCGGGGGGGAAGGAAGAAACATAAGAAGGGAGGAGAGGATGAGAAGAAATAAAGACAAGGGGGAGAAGGAAAAGTCCTTGTTAATAGATTCCATAAAACAGGTGTCTTGGATGCCCAAGTGGGGAAAGATTCCCCCCAATTCCTTAACCCAACCACCTTCAGCTTCTGAAACATGAGGCACTCCTACATTATATATAATAGTGAACCTATTCTCAACAGAAAGTGTTCATTCTGGGTAGCCTCAAAGTTTAAACTCCCCTCCTCCCTTAAAAAAAATCTCCAAAAGGCCTCGAGATTTCAACAAGTGCTGAACTCTTAGTTTGTTAAGAAGTTGTGCATTTTATGTATGGTTAAACAATGTTTGTTTGAAAAGAAGACACATGAGGATCCTGAGAAACTTAACAGAAGACCACGGGGGAGGGGAAGGGGAAAAAAAGTTAGGGAGGGAGCCAAACCATAAAAGACTCTTAAAAACTGAGAATAAACTGAGGGTTGTTGGGGGTGGGAGGGAGGGAAAAGTGGGTGATGGGCATTGAGGAGGGCACCTGTTGGGATCAGCACTGGCTGTTGTATGGAAACCAATTTGACAATAAATTTCATATTAAAAAAAAAAGAAAAGAAGACACATGAAATTTAAAGTATCTTAAGTTTTAGTGTTCCATGTATTCTATACAGAAATTCTCTAAGAATTTCTAGGATCTTTTAATCCTTCAAGAACCAGCATCACGATTCCCAAGGAGAAGTATAGCAATGCTGGAAATTCTGTGTTCCTCCATATTAGCAGTTTTATATTTTCCAAGAGCTTCAAAATGCCACATGGAATACATCCATGGGAAAGCTAGAAAACACTGAAGTCTTAGGAAAGCAAATTCCCTAACGTAAAAGAATTTTCTGTCAGTGGGCTGCTGAAATTATCATGGAGACTAAAGCACAGAAACCAAAGATAAAGTCAAATCACTAAAGACTGACTAGAAGATGGAAAACAATATGGAGGCTCCTCAAAAAAGTAAAAGTCGGGGCGCCTGGGTGGCGCAGTCGGTTAAGCGTCCGACTCCAGCCAGGTCACGATCTCGCGGTCCGTGAGTTCGAGCCCCGCGTCAGGCTCTGGGCTGATGGCTCGGAGCCTGGAGCCTGTTTCCGATTCTGTGTCTCCCTCTCTCTCTGCCCCTCCCCCGTTCATGCTCTGTCTCTCTCTGTCCCAAAAATAAATAAAAAAACGTTGAAAAAAAAATTAAAAAAAAAAAGTAAGAGTCATATGATCCAGTAATTCCACTACTCAAAAAAAAATACAAAATTCCATTTACCCAAAAAATATGAAAACACGGATTCAAAAAAACTCCCTATGTTTATTTCAGCATTATTTACAACAGCCAAGGGGCACCTGGGTGGCTCAGTCAGTTAAGCATCCAACTTCGGCTCAGGTCATGATCTCACAGGTCATGGGTTCGAGCCTCCGCTCTGGGCTCTGTGGTGACAGCTCAGAGCCTGGAGCCTGCTTTGGATTCTGTGTCTCCCTCCCCCACTTGCTCTCTGTCTCTTTATAAAAGATAAAGAAACATTTTTTCTAATTTTTTAAATAAAGCTTTACAATATCCCAGATATGGAAGCAACCCAAGTATCCATCCATAGATGAACAGATAGAGAAGATGTGGTATATATATCTATATAATGGAATATTATTCAGCCATAAGAAAGAATTAAATCTTGCCATTTGCAATAATACGGATGGATCTAGAAGGTATAATGCAAAGTGAAATAAGTCATAGAAAGACAAATATCAGATGATTTCATCCATATGTGCAATTTTTTTTATTTTTTTAAGTTTATTTCTTTTGAAAGAGAGAGAGAAAGCACAAGAGCACATGGGAGGGGCAGGGAGAGAGGGAGAAAGAGAGAATCCCAAGCAGGCTCCACACTCTCTGTGTGGATCCCAATGTGGAGCTTTAACTCACAAATTACAAGATCATGACCTGAGCCAAAATCAAGATTCGGATGCTTAACTGACTGAGCCTCCCAGCCACCTCTCACCAATTTAAGAAATAAAACTAATGAAAAAAAAAAAAGAAAGAAAGATAACTAATGAACAAAGAAAAAAGGAGACCAAAAAACCCCAGAACCTTAAAGACAGAGAACCAACTGGTAGTTCTCAGAGGGGAGGTGGGTGGAGGATGAATAAAATAAAGGGGCTTAAGAGCACACTACCACGATGAGCCCTGAGTAATGTACAGAATTGTTGAATCATTATATTGTACACCTGAAACTAATGTAACTGTTTACTGGATTTTTTAACAAAAAATAAAATAAATATTTTTAAAAGAATGCCTATATCCACATAGACAATGACTCATATATAAATACACTGTGGCCAATAGGGTAAGGAGATTAAAATTATTGAGATCCTACTCTGTGTCTATCCATGTATCAAGAATTTTACATGTATCAATTTGGTCAGCAAATTTATGTATGTGCCTTAATTTCTAGCCATTTACTTCATCTCTTTAAGCCTCATGTTATCCATCAGTAAAACTGGAACAAATATTCTTACCCCAATTATCACACTGGATTGTTAAACAGATCAAACAAATGCATAAATGTAAGAAATGTTTCAGAAACTCACAGGCAAGGGGCTGTGCTGGTGACAGTTACATTTGATGGCTAAGCCCCCATCTGAGCTCTCCAAACATTCAGGGCAATGTTCTGTTCTTTGCTTTGCTGCTCCTCTGAGAATCTCAAGCTGGAAGCTAGCATACTTTTAAATGCAGCTCTGCTCGCTCCAGGACACAAATCCACTCTGTAAAAGATAAATTGAAGCTTGTTCCTAAAAGTACACTGGAAGCTACCAAGGGAGAAGACTTATCAAAGAGAGGACATCAAGATGTCACTCATTCCTCCCATCTGTACCTGTGATTGAGAAAAATGTTTCCTTTAACACAACTTGATATTTGAAAAGAAAATGACAAAATGAGATCCCTTCCCTTCATCATTTACATTATGCCATAGGGGTACATATTTGATCTAAGACATTTTGATTTATGCCGGTTGGTAGGATGCACCCAATAACGGAAACAGTCTATTCCTAGGAAATGTGTGTGTGTAGATATATACACACACATATCCATATGTATGTGTGTGCGTTAGATCAAGTAACTCTCCTGCTCAAAAGTACCCAAATGTTTCCTATCATATTAAGAATGAGATACAAATTCTTCACCATGGTAGGTCTACAAAGTGGCCGTTGAACATCTCTCCAACTGCATTTTCTGTGACGTTCCCCATAACTCACACCACCCAAACACATTAGCTGCCTTGTTCCTTGAGCAATTAAAAATATACCTGTCTTGGAGGCTTTGCTTTTACGATTTTTTTGGTATGAAATACTGTTCAGCCTGTATTGTGTGTTTCAGTCCTAACCCTCCTTCAGGTGTCTCCCTTCAGTGTCACCTTCTCAGATGTGCTATCCAAACATCCTTTCAAAAACAACACCAAGGACACCTGAGTGGTTCAGCAGGTTAAGCCTTTGACTTCAGCTCACATCACGATCTCACAGTTTGTGAGTTCAAGCCCCACAGTGGGCTCTGTGCTGACAGTGTAGAGCCTGCTTCAGATCCTCTGTCTCCCTCTCTTTCTCTGCCCCTCCTCCATTTGCATTCCTTCTTCCTCTTTCTCTCTCTCTCTCTCTCAAAAATAAAAAAAAGGTAACACCCTTGGTTATTCTTCCACTTACTTTCCTTATTTTCCTTCATCTCACTTATTACCATCTGAAAATACATTATATATTGATTTCCCTGCTTGCTGTTTATCTCCTCCACTAGAATCCAAGTTACACAAATGCAGGACTTTACCTATTGTGTGCCTGGCATTATTCTAGGCACTAAATATGAATACAGTGAACAAAAAAAAAAAGACAGCCAATGGGTATTGTGAACAAAAG
Source organism: Neofelis nebulosa (assembly GCF_028018385.1). Lineage (NCBI taxonomy): Eukaryota > Metazoa > Chordata > Mammalia > Carnivora > Felidae > Neofelis > Neofelis nebulosa. The sequence goes on along the minus strand of NC_080798.1, from coordinate 35,985,514 downwards.
AGAGGAAAAAGCATTCCCAATAGGAAAAGTTTGAATGCACATCTCCATGTCTTTCCCAATCTCAGATTACTTCAGTACGGGCTCTCAAAAAACCACATCCTTTTCTTCCAAATAGTTGGTCTATATGTATTTATGAATTTATTAGTAGATGAGTGCCTGTCTCCCCACTAGGGCTACAAGCTCCATGAGAACAGAGATCACCTCTCTTTTTTTATTTATATTTGTCTCCCTAGGTCCTTACAATGCGTGTTGCAAAAGACAAACATTTGCTGGTTGAGCCAAAGCACGCACTGATGAATGTATGTCTGGTACTGACCCAGTTATGGCCCAGAGCTGAACATTTGCCCTCCACTATTGAACAAAAGGCTTCCCCATGAAATAATTCCCATTACTTAAAACAGTCATTTATTTTCGTCATATACCTTCTTTGGGAATCGAGGTGTCTAGGAAGCATGATATGGAGAAGAGTAAAGATTGGTATTTAGACAGCCCCGGATTCAAAACCTGATTCCCTCACCTAATAATCTCATCTTATAGTTTATATCTCTCTCAGAGTTTTCATATACAAAATGGATATGCCAATACCTGTGTTTTAACACCATGAAGTCAAAATAAGTTCAGGTATGTTTAATCTGAAGATAAACTATGGTCCCTCTGGGCCAATCTCTGTGCTGTCCAGCCCTAAAATTAAACTTGGGAATTATGAAGAGAATCCATTCTTCACATGTATCTTTAAAGACACATATTTAAAAGGATCAAATTCCTAATTCACAACACCTCTCGGGAATCCTGTGGCCATGGCAGATCCCTCATAGGACTTTCTCAAACTTTCCACCAGTCCCATAACTCTTTCTCCTTTTTCTCTCACCTCTTCATCATTCCATCTTATTTAGGCTTTTTATTGTGATCTCCTGTTCCCCTCCCCAGGTTCCCTTCCTCCTCTCTTCATCCAGGCCTCACAGTTACCAAGGGAGATACAACTACCAAGAACAAAATAAAACGAGCAAAAAACTCATCCAGTTGGCGGAATGGGAGGAAAGCAACACCAAAAATAACATAGATCTTATCCCTCAAACTAAAAACCAGAGAAGAAAGGAACCAGCTTAGATTCCTGAGCTAAGAAACACTGCAGCTAAGATTAAAGCTCGGGTTTGATTCTGGAGACACACCGGACCTTATTGGGAGATTCTGAAACCCCAAATCTGCCTACAGCTTAGGTTCACCTGAGATCACATCCCAGTCGATGAAGCAGGAGGGAGGAAGTTCATGCTGCTTAGTTCCTTTTGGCCCCTTTTTGGAGGATTCTAAGTAAAGGAACATGAGACACATTCACATATGCATTTATATTTACTCCTTTCAACTGGTGGCCTCCAGAAAGAGAGCTCAGTAGCAGGGTTTGATTTAGCAGCAATCAGCTCGTTGCCATGTTAGCTCTGTTTAAAAAGGGCAAGCCACGTCCACCTGCTCCAGCCCATCGCGTGCTGCACCGATTTGGTGAGGTTTATCATCTGTCTCTAATAGCAGTGGGCCCCAGAAATGGCACAGAGCAATTTTCTGCTTTCATTTCCACAGCACTTGAGAAAAATCTGGGGGCAATTTTTTAGTCTGAGGCAATATTTCTTAATGTTTTTATCTCTAAGAACTGCTACTTAATTCTCTCCTTGACTCACTTTCAAAGTTTAAGGCAGAGGAGACTATCTGGTGGTCCGGGTCTGACCAGGAGAAATAAAAAGGGGAACTAGAGGGCTGAGCAAGGTACTCAAAATAGGGTAACTGAGAAAGTGGGTCAGCCCAATCACAGAGCAATTTCTGGCTGAAAAACAGAACTACTTCCCCATCCTTGTATCTGGCATAAGTTTACAGAATTATTTCCTTGATTCATGTATGTTTGGTGCCTCAGATTCTGACATTTCTTCTGTCTTTGTCATAAATGTTAACATTTCTATCCATCTTTTTAAATTTACAAGTTCAGGGGTGCCTGGGTAGCTCAGTCGGTTAAGCATCCAACTTCGGTGCAGGTCTCATGATCTCATGGAGCGTTGCGTTTGAGCTCCATGTTGCACTCTGTGCTGACAGCTCAGAGCCTGGAGCCTGCTTCGGATTCTGTCTCCCTCTCTGCCCCCCTCCCCCACTTGCACTCTTTTCTCTCTCTCTCTCTCTCTCAAAAATTAATAAACATTAAAATATAACAAAGAAATGTAGAAGTTCATATTCTAAAAGCATAGCAGCTAGTTTGTTGATGCTCTCAACATTGAGAGAACCGCTAAAACTTTTCATTGCTTGCAATCTCCTAAACCACACATTCTTAGCTGACATAAAGTGGCACATGCTATTGAACTTGCTGCCGTCAGGTGATATAACATAATCATCCTTCAGAGTCACTTAATTTTCTTTCTATTGCCTATATTCTAAGGCTTCCCCAAACCTGGTGGTTTATTTAGCTATCTGTAATTGTCCACATACTTTGTTTACAAAGCATTCACTTAGACATGATATTCCAGTCAATTCCTTAATATTAAGATGCTATTAATGACATATCGGACAAAGGGCTAGTATCCAAAATCTATAAAGAGCTCATCAAACTCCACACCCGAAAAACAAATAACCCAGTGAAGAAATGGGCAGAAAACATGAATAGACACTTCTCTAAAGAAGACATCCGGATGGCCAACAGGCACATGAAAAGATGTTCAACGTCGCTCCTTATCAGGGAAATACAAATCAAAACCACACTCAGATACCACCTCACGCCAGTCAGAGTGGCCAAAATGAAGAAATCAGGAGACTATAGATGCTGGAGAGGATGTGGAGAAACAGGAACCCTCTTGCACTGTTGGTGGGAATGCAAATTGGTGCAGCCGCTCTGCAAAGCAGTGTGGAGGTTCCTCAGAAAATTAAAAATAGACCTACCCTATGACCCAGCAATAGCACTGCTAGGAATTTATCCAAGGGATACAGGAGTACTGATGCATAGGGGCACTTGTACCCCAATGTTTATAGCAGCACTCTCAACAATAGCCAAATTATGGAAAGAGCCTAAATGTCCATCAACTGATGAATGGATAAAGAAACTGTGGTTTATATACACAATGGGATACTACGTGGCAATGAGAAAAAATGAAATATGGCCTTTTGTAGCAACGTGGATGGAACTGGAGAGTGTGATGCTAAGTGAAATAAGCCATACTGAGAAAGACAGATACCATATGGTTTCACTCTTATGTGGATCCTGAGAAACTTAACAGAAACCCATGGGGGAGGGGAAGGAAAAAAAAAAAAAAAAGAGGTTAGAGTGGGAGAGAGCCAAAGCATGAGACTGTTAAAAACTGAGAACAAACTGAGGGTTGATGGGGGGTGGGAGGGAGGGCAGGGTGGGTGATGGGTATTGAGGAGGGCACCTTTTGGGATGAGCACTGGGTGTTGTATGGAAATCAATTTGACAGTAAATTTCATATATTAAAAAATAAAATAAATAAAATAAATAAAAATATTAAGATGCTATTGAATAACTGATAGAAGTTTGTTCCTTGGCCTCCTGACGGTAGAGATCTAATGTTTACCCTTTGGATGACAACCAAAATTGACCTCAGGACTTGGAACCCCACTTCAAGTTCCAAACAGAGTCAACAATCCCCTTATGGCTCAGCCCTCATAAAAACGTAGATGTCCTGACTTGATTTCATTAAACCAGGTGGTTGCTGCCTTCCTAATGTCTGTCAATAAAAGGGTTCCAGGCACAATGTGGAAGTATATGGCTTGGAAACAAGGAGTTACTGAATAAGTTCTCTTAAGTCCATTTTCTCTACTGACCCTTCTAACACCACAAATGTGGGGGCATTACATTAAGGAGAGGAGAGAACCTGTAACATGAGGGTAGTGAGAAGGACTGAGTACAAAAGAGAAAGAAAGAAAGAAAGAAAGAAAGAAAGAAAGAAAGAAAGAAAGGAAGGAAGGAAGGAAGGAAGGAAGGAAGGAAGGAAGGAAGGAAGGAAGGAAGGAAGAAAGAAAGAAAGAAAGAAAGAAAGAAAGAAAGAAAGAAAGAAAGAGAAGGAGGAAGAGCAAGAGGAAAAGCTAGTTCCACATCTCTCTCTTCTCAAAAATACACATAGGGTCCTTTCAACAGGCTGGTGAGATTCAGTCATTGAAGCACTTCTTTGAGACCATCCAATTGAAACCCTCCCTGGCAATAATAAGGAAACTGTGAACTATGGAGAAATTATATGGCTTTCGGGGTCAGCTTTCCCAAATCCCCACCAGTGCTCTTCTCACTCTACCTTGCTATTTTTTGCTAAAATTTTAAACTTACATCTATCAAGGGGCACCTGGGTGGCTCAGTCTGAGTCTAGATTGCGGCTCAGGTCATGACCTTGTGGTTTGTGAGTTCAAGCCCTGTATTGGGCTGTGTGCTGGCAGTTTGGAGCCTGCTTGGGATTCTCTCTCTCTCTCTCTCTCTCTCTCTCTCTCTCCCTCACCCCCCTCACTCTCGCTCTAAGTAAGTAAATAAAAACGTTTAAAAAATTAAACTTACACTTATGGAGAGTTTATTAACACTGAGCAGAATCACTGTGCATATAGTATTTGATTTAATATCAAGGCATTCGTTTCAAGCAGCCACCAGTACCATCTGAGCAAGGCCACTTACCATCCCTAAGGTCTCCCCAAACCTGCCGATGCGGGAGCTGGAGCTGCATACAACCACACTGCCTCTCAGATACTTTCTCACACACGGTGATTGGAGCTCAAACCTTCTCATTGGCTCTAAGAGCAAAACCACAGATGTTCCTACTCCAACACAATAAATAATGTGCTTTTCTGGGGGATATATTTTAAAAACAAGCCCAAAAGAGAGCTTTACAGAAGATGCAAACCTTTGTGAAATAAAAGGTATTTTCAGCAAAATGGAAAGTCTCCCGTGCATATTATAAGTAGTTTGGTGTATAAAGACAAAATTCTGGCAGGAAAAAACCTGGCTCGTTATGTAGTCATAATTTAAGAGTTGTACCCAACAACAGAGTTAGAAAAAAGAAAGAAACCACTTATAGGAAGTTATCAACGAATATAGATCTATTACACTTTGAGTGGAAATGATCTATTTATAGCACACAAACGTGTCATGTCTTCTTGGCTATTTTATGTTCCCATTCAGGAACTTTGAAAAACAAGAGCGGAGAATAGCGATTGCAAATAGTCTGATTATCTTGACAACTACCATCCAGCCTCTCAGGCTCGACACTCCTGCAAGCCTCTTCAACGACCCCATGAAATTCGGAGCCTCGCTCGTTTCCACTACCTACAGGGAAATACAATTCTCGTCAGGAGCTACCTGTGGCTGATGCAGCTGACAAATGTTATCTAATCGAGTCTATAACCATCTCAGACAGGTGCGTCTCTCTCCCAACCTAGGAAATCGCCCTGAATAATTCATTAATATGTTTCTCTAAGCGAACATACCTGAGGAAAAGAATATCATGTTGTGGCACTTTTTATGTAGAAAAAGTAAGGGCTTTAGGATCTTCAAATTCTCACAGGAAATATCACAAAACCCTTTTTTTCTGCTAAAGAGAAATCAGTATTAGGGAAATGTGGGCCTTGCCGCTCTCTAACCAACCTCCTAGCTGATTTCCACATCCATGCCTTGGCTCTATCCTGCTTCTAAGATAATGCTCTCCATTGGTTTAAACTCATCTCTTTTTTTTTTTTAGTTTATTTATTTATTTTGAGAGAGACAGAGACAGCACAAGTGGGGAAGGGGCAGAGAGCGAGGGAGAGACAGAGAATCCCAAGAAGGCTCCACACTGACAGCGCAGAGCCCAATGAGCTCAAATCCACAAAGCTGTGAGATCATGACCTAAGCTTACACCAAGAGTCAGATGCTTAACCAACTGAGCTACCCAGGCACCACCCTCCCCCAGCTTTTTTTAACGTTTATGTATCTATTTTGTGAGAGAGAGAGAGAGATGGGGGAGAGAGACAGAGGGAAAGAGAATCCCAAGCAGACTCCAAGCTACCAATGCACAGCCTGATGCAGGGCTCAAACACAAACCAGGAGATCATGACCTGACCCAAAACCAAGAGTCAGACACTCAACCAACTGAAACACTCAGGCCCTCCAGGTTTAAACCCATTTCTAAGTCTCCACACAGACACGAGCACACTCACTTTGTAGCTCCTGGGGATGGTGCCTCAGATCCTTTCCCTGCCCACATGAGAGGGGAGTCCAGGGAAAGGGAGACCAGTCCCTTCTGGTCCAGCCTCTGTGCTCCCACCCACACACTCACTTGCCCCTGTCACCACTGGAAGCTAGCTTACTTGAGCTCTAACCATTCAGCCCTCAGACCAGAGTGGGCATGGGATATGTTCCCCCTTCCTTAGGCTCCAACACAAGCTGCCTCCTTTTACCAGGGATTCTCAAATGTAAGTGTACACCTGGAGAGCTTGTGCAAATATACATCACAGGGCCCCAGCCAAGAGTTTCTGATTCAGTAGTTCTGGAGGGGATCAGAAAATCTGTATTTATAACAACTTCCCAGGTGATGCTACTGGGGATCACATTTTTAAGAACCCTGAGTTATATTAATGTTTCCCACACTGGCTTGTTCTTAAGAATCACCTGAGAGTATGTGGGGGTGGGTGAGAGCAGGGAATGCAAAGTTTCAGACCCCCTCTCCTGCCGATTCCCATTCAGTAAAGCTCCAGTTTTCACAGGGTCCCCAGGTGTTTATTATAAACAGGCACATGGGAGATTTTGAGCTGTCAAGAGCAAAATACAGCTCTGAACCCACAGGTTTCACATCATCACGATTTGGGGAAATGGCTGACGCAGGCAAAGAATATCTACTACGATAGATCACTAGCATGCTCACATTCATCATTTATGTATTAGACTGTAAGTTCTTTGAGGGAAAGGCTTTATGTCTTTCCTCCCAGATTTGCACAGTAAAGACTAGTAAAAAGAAGGAAGATATGGAGGAAGGGAGGGAAGGAATGGGGGCAACTTTAAAAAATACGTAAGCCTAGGCCCAACCTTATAGTAGTTCTGATTTAATGGGGCTGGACTGGGATCCAGGCATTGGTAGTTTTAGAAAGAATTCTAGGGAATTGAAATATATAGCCAAAATTGAGAACCACTATGATCTGCTGCTCTTAGAATGAGCATTTCTGTTTTGTGTTAAAATGAAAAGAGCACAGAGTGACTAACGTTCCAGCTGAGCCCTATCATGCTGCATGTATCCCACTGGGCAAGTCACATAATCTCTCTAAATTTTAGTGTCCTCATCTGTAAAATGAGGATAAAATATCTACTGCATTCAGTTACTCATGAAGAGTAAATGAAATAAGAGTCTCCATTCAATCCACTCCTTCACTCACTCATTACTTCATTCGCTTAACAAGTATTTATGGATCACTCACCACATGCCAAGCACTGTTATAGGCCATATGGATGGTGCAGTGACCATGACAGACCAACACATCTCTGCCTTCATAGGAGTTAGCCATGTCCTGGAAACACGGTTCATGTTCCACAAATGCTTATCACAACAGTTATCCCAACTGGAGATAATGACCGTTCCTACTCAACATGAAGTGCTAGAACAGAAAGCAACATGCTTTATACATTCCCAAGAACTATTCAAATTAATAATTATAGTGTAGTTATGGTTATAGTTGATACTATATTATGATCAATATTATAAATTTGAGGTTCATTTATTTTTTTCCCTTTTCTGTCCACACCCAAAGGATGATATGGCCATGGAATCGCAGAACATAAGACCTGAAGAGGATGAGCGCCTGGCTGGCTCAGTTGGAAAGCATGCAACTCTTGATCTTGGGGTCATGAGTTCAAGCCCCACATTGGGCGTACAGATTACTAAAAAAATACATAAACTTAAAAAAAAAAAAAGACCTGAAGAGGATCATAGAGATCATTCAATAAAACTCCTTCATGATATAGATGAGAAGTCCACAGCCCTCTGAAGTGAAGTTCCCTTCTATGGGACTTGTTAGTTCTTTCAGGTCAGGCCTGGAGTATTTTTCATCAGTGAATACTACATAAGTGCTTGGTCAGTGCCTTACAGAGTGTAGGCTTTAAATAAATGTTTGTTGGCTAAGAGAATGAATGAAAAAACATATAAAGGTCAATGGTAATCTTTGTTTAAGGACTGCACATTGAACATTAGGCAGCCAAGTGGGCAGCTTTTCAATTTGGCATTTTAATACACGACAAAAAGCCTATAAATATCTCATCTTCTCTGAAATAGCACCATAGGTAAGCATGTTATAGTATTAAATACATCTTATAAGAAATAAGTCTCTTTTCAATGTAAATTAATAAATTTCCTTTTCACCATATTTTTAGCTATCTAGGTCCTTAGCCTTTACTTAATGATGATGCACTTGATTAAATAAAATGAAAGAAAAATGAAAGTTCTTTCAGACATTAAAATGAATAATGAGTTTAGACTTAATCCAAAAGCAATTTAACTTTAAACATTCATATGAAATTAAATGAGCCATTGAATTTGCTATATAAGCAAGCATTAATCTTATCACACTATGAAAACTAGAAAGTTATACAGTGACCCATTAATTTCAGAGCCTAATACAAGGTCTGTTTAATGCCTGTACTCCATTAAAAAGTCTGATTCCACAATATAAGTGCTTTTTCATAAAAGTTTAAACTCAATTCATTTTTTTTTACTGCTCCAATCATGTGATAATCGACTCTGACAAGATTATGGCTGCAAATCTGAATATGGTATGTAATGTCATGTGAAACAAATTTTGCTCATGGCCTGCTTCCATCCAAAGAGAAGACATTTATATCATTGGCAGGAATGAACATAAATTATTATAGCCCACTCTCCCTCCATCCAATGGTGTTTCCTCTGAATAAAGTACTTTATAATTCTCCCATTGCATGGGTAGATATCCCTGTGATGTAGAAGCAAAATTTCTTCAGAGTTACACAAGCCAACAGTGGCATTCCAGTACACATCAGTCATATGCTATAAGCAGATTCAGTTCAATGCTGAAATCAAACAACATATGTTTATTTTTACACACTTAAAATATTTCTCCATGTAAAAAAAAAAACTGAATTTTGATTTCATCAGGAATTCTTATATCCCAACTTTAGACTCCACACGCAACAAGCCCATTTTGCAGGTGAAAGCACAGTTGAATAAAGGGTAAAGGAAAAAAAGCAGCAATGTTGTGCTTATTACCTTATAAAGTGTGTAGCTGAATGGAAAATCTATCCTTCCCATTCTACATAACATTTCATGAATGTTGGAAGATCTGGAGGGAGAGAAGAGGACAAGTAGAAAAAGTGAAATACATGTATTTTGCTGGAAGGAAGAGTCACAGTCAATTTTATTATATGCCATATGACAAACTGATTATTTCATAATAATAGAGGAGACCAAAGAAGTAGAATGTGTCAAGAATATGATCAAAGTGGTGTGGACTTACATGTATTACTTATTTCATTGCATTGGGATTAGATTAAGGAATTACATAGTTTACCTATTTTAAACCCTCATTAATAAAAATTAGTTCTTATTATTTAGAGAATGGCAATATGTTTTCACTCTTATGTGGATCCTGAGAAACTTAACAGAAACCCATGGGAGAGGGGAAGGAAAAAAAAAAAAGGAGGTTAGAGTGGGAGAGAGCCAAAGCATAAGAGACTCTTAAAAACTGAGAACAAACGGATGGTTGATGGGGAGTGGGAGGGCGGGGAGGGTGGGTGATGGGTATTGAAGAGGGCACATTTTGGGATGAGCACTGGGTGTTGTATGGAAACCAATTTGACAATAAACTTCATATATTGAAAAAAAAAAAGAGAATGGCTAATAATTCACCAGCGACCTAATATTTGATATTTGAAATTTATAGCAGTAAATTTAAATAATGAAGTCTATTATTAATTTATTCATCCTTGGGTTGGCATTCAAGGCCTCTATGAGCGGCCTCCTAAATTCAAAACATGGCAGGAGGCATGTCCTGTGTCACTCATTCAGCCAAAATAAGGCCAATCAAGACCTGTTCCCACCAATCTAGTGGCTTAAGCCAGACCAAATACTACCTGCCAGGCCAGCACAACAGTCCTAAAGGGAAGTCTGAAGGAGGCTTAGCAAAAGTATGTTTTATTTCCTTATATTCACCAAAAAACTTAAGCTACTTTCACAATCTCTAAGTATTCATTCACCCTTAGTGACGAATACCTTAACATTTTTAGTTCTCCTAAAGGGAGAAATGAAGATTCATAATTCCCCACTTCGAAAATTAAAAAACATAAGTTTTGGAGTTTAAAAATTTAAATAAAAGGGATTGTTGAGCGTCAAACTTGCTTCTGTCTATAACGCCCAAGCAAGTTATCACTGTTGTAAATATTTCCTAATTTTAGAACTAAAACCCCTTCATATCTTGGAAGGCCCCTCCTTTCATGAGTCTTTGTGAGATACAGGGCTTCCCAATATCCTGCCAATAAGTTACCATTTTTTCACAAATTAGACAGAATTATTTCCCCATCAACTGCCACCAAGAACTCTGAGTGACACGTTATGTCCTTAAAACTCCATTTCCCTATCTCTGAAATTGGGGATATTATGACCTGTGCTGCCAACCTCATGAAACTGAGGGGGTTAAATGACATAACAGAAATTAAATTACCTACAGAATTGACAAATGCCTTCCACAAGACTCTGTGCTTCCCTCTTAACATTCTCTGAAAATATTGAGAAAACATATTTCACAAAAATCTCCTAGTTTTTGTCAAAATGGAAATGATTTATTCTTTTTTTTCAATGTTTTATTTTTGAGAGAGAGACAGAGACAGAGACGGAGAATGGGGAGGAGCAGAGTGAGAGGGAGACACAGAATCTGAAGCAGACTCCAGGCTCTAAGCTGTCAGCACAGAACCTGACATAAGGCTTGAACCCACGAACCATGAGATCATGACCTGAGCCAAAGTCAGACACTTAACCGACTGAGCTACCCAGGTGCCCCGCGGAAATGATTTATTCTTAAACAGTTATTGTCAAGATCAAGTGAGATCATATATGTAAAAACAACAAACCAATCCCTAGCATATCAGAAGCACTCAAAAACACTTTTCTTCTTTCCTCTTAATAAGAGAAAAAGAATGATCCAATTTCAAACTTTATGATGATTATGAGCCATCCAAAACCATAGAATGTCTAGTTGAATATACTTTGCAAGTACAATCAAAGATGTATCAAAAAGCAGAAATAATGTAAATTGATAAGAATATGAAAATATAATCACTCCTTCCTGGTTTATGTTCTCTTATTAGCTGTAGGATCTTTTTAACTCACTTAACCTCTTTGATCCTCAGTTCCTTTATTTGTAGAACAGGGATAATTACATCTACCTCTCAGAGTAACAATTAGGATAGAAATACAGAAGGTATGGGGCTATGGTTTATAAAACTCTTACATGTTGTGCAGACACTATTTATCATCATTGTCATCAACTTAATATTTACTGAGATGTACCTGCTCTAAGAACCATCATATGTACACACACACATACATTAATTTTACTTACCCATTGTAAATATACTAGGCTGAAGATATAAAATACAAGTATAATGATATGGCTCTTAATTTTTCTCTTGACAAAATTCCCAGCAACAAGAGACGTTGCCAATAATGTAGTGGCCCCTTGCTTAAGATCGACAGGACGGTGTTGTTAGGACTCCAGCAAAAACCAGGAATTAAAACCAGGAATTAAACCATGTTGATTTCAAGCTTCATTAGAACTTGGGCAAGCATGCCTATGAAGACCACCTGAGAAAAGGATATACCTAGCCAAGCTCTCATTCACCATTAACCACACTCTGTGTTTACCACAGCAAAACACAACCCCATTATCCTATGGACTTCTTGCTTGGAGTAAATCAGATTTTCTTTTGCATTTATCTTTAATCTTATAATAAATTAAGTCAATTGAAAATGTCATATTTGCTACACTGTATCAACCAAAACTTTAAAATAATAAACCCATGATTGATGATAGATAGATATTGATCAATCAATTGACAGATCAATCATACCTGATAGAGTTTTAGCTACTTGACTCTATGTGAGGTAAGCTATGGAGAATTTCATTCTTTAGTTTGCTCCAAATCAATAATTTCTCAAAAACATGGCCTCTGAGAAAATGTACTTCCAACCAATAAAACTTAAACAGGACAGTCCTTGAAGGCAACTCATTAAACTTTACAAATGTAGGGTGAAACAACTTCCTTAATGTGGAAAATTGTGACTAAATAATAGGACAAAACCATGAGGAAAATTGAGATATTTTTCATTAGTCTTTCTTAAAGGCATCATAAATTATGTATATTTTAAATAAAATTACTAAAATCACTTTTTTGGAAGTCCTTCTTAAACACTCAGGTTAAAGGTGTTCTATAGAAAGATCATCACTGTAAAAGGGTGTGCTTATCCAAGATTAAACATACAAGGATGCTATTAGGGAAAACATCTTGTGAGAGAAAACAGAGGGCGCTAAAAAGGCTAGGCAAACCATCGAGTACAAAGCACTCTGATCCCAAATGAAGGAAAGGAAGAGAGTAGGTTGGGTTAAGGCATCCTAGACTGTCATGCAGTCATAGGAAGTTTTGGCAAGACCATCAGGGAGTCCTCAAGCCAAAACTGCCATCAGAAGAGTCCCACATCTCCTTGGAATAGGCCCGCCTTACTATCCTTCACTCCTTCACTGTCCAGGAGCAGCTGGTGGGCGACATCCCCTGAACACACAAGCTTGGATTTCAGAATGCAGCAGCTGATGCTCTTGGTCAATTACACTTAGAGATTTGCAAGGCACAATCTCATGGCTGCCACTAGGGCATTTCCAATTAAATATATATTTAAATACATAGGGCATTTCCAATTAAATATATTTCATATATACATAATACATATTATATATACATACATATAATACTATATATGTTATATATATGTTACATGCATATCCTTTTAATTTATTTCATTAATATGATGATCATTATGGAAAATAATTTCACTGTAGTTAATAAATACACCAAGGGGGGAAATATCTTCATTTGCTCCAGCTACTGTGTTTGATGAGAACTGTTTCTTGAAATAATGGCTAGTTGACCAAGTGAAATACACTTTCTCCATCTCTCCCTTACCCTCACAAGGAAAAAGAGCTGTTAAAATATTTTGCTAATGTCTGGAACAAAAGTTGTTCTGTGTTTATTAACAGGTAGAATAACTATTGCATTAAAAACTAACACATGAGAATGTGGCTCACTCTCTCATCTTTCATTTCCTTGTTCAGTGTGGCTAGATTTGTAAACTGACTAAGAGTCTAAAACCTCAGGGTTCCTTCATCATTTTTTAATCTCCTATATATTTCAGCAACCCACAGGGCAATAAGGTCCTGTAGTCTAGATCTGGAATTTGAAACTAAAACTGCCAGTCTCATGCAAGCCTTAAGCCTAAGACATATGCTCCAAATTTCCTTTCCCAAAATGTTGTTCTGAGGAGCAATGAACCCTGGTCCAAGTGCACTTTGTTTCTGTTTCATTTTACTCATTGTGTTCACTTCTTCTGCAGGAACCTCAAAGAGATGGAGATACTTGGGTCTTGGGATATAATTACATTTTAGTACTAATTTACTATTATAGATTATAATAAATTAAAGATTCACTTATAAATAATATACCAAAAATGACGTCAGCAAGATAGAGACTAGGAGATCCCAGCCCTTACCCACACTTATACACAACAATAAAGTCAACTATCCATGGGTGAGAATAGCTCTGGGAGAACCCTGGAGTGTAGTTCAAGGGCTGCATTGACCCACGGGAGCACAGAGACTGGGAGTAACAATATATAAAAGGGGTAAAAAGCATTCTACCTGTATTGCCCCCTCTCTGGCCTGGCACGTCACCATAAGGAATCCTGTCAGCCACGAGTTCTTCCCATGAAAGAAGTCAAGTAGAGGACCTCAGCAGCCTTTGCCACTGAGGGTCACAGCAGCCTAGCTTCCACTTCAGAGAACCCCCACAGTCTTCATGCAGACCCCAGCTGCTGGACCTGCCTAGAGCCAGAGGTACCGCATCCCCTTAAGATGGAGCTGCCAAGAGCCACCTCTCCTCTCCTTGGAGTCAGAAATACTTCTTCTCCCACCTCACTTCCAGTGATGCCACCCCTGTACCTGAGAACTGACACCCACTATGAAGCATGTGCCTACATATGGTCCTGGCACCCACTAGTTCCACCACACATGCACCCACTTGCTCAATGGACCTGCCACCCACTGCAGCTACACACATGCACCCGCCGGACCAGGTGCTTGCTACAGCTGTTTGGACATCTACATTCCCACCAGACCCAACACGCATGCCTCCTTCGATTGCACCACTGTAAACACCCAGCATTGGCACCCCCATGCATCCCCCAACATACATCTGGATGAGGAGCCACTATTCAACTCGCCCAGCTGACATCCTTACACCAGCCTGTAGGAGGTCTTTCCCTACCTCAGCCAGTGCATAATATTTAGAAGGGATGACTGCTTCTTCAAATATGAAGACAATGGGCATCTGGGTGGTTCAGTCGGGTAAGCATCCCACTCGGCTCAGGTCATGATCTCACAGCTCATGAGTTCAAGCCCCACGTTGGGCTCTGTACTGACATCTCATCTCAGAGTCTGGAGCCTGCTTTGGATTCTGTCTTCCCCTCTCTCTGCACCTCCCCGACTCTCATTCTCTCTCTCTCTCTCTCTCTCTCTCTCTCTCTCTCTCTCTCTCTCAAAAATAAATTAACATTAAAAAAATGGGAGGACAATAATGCAAGGCTACCAGGAACAGGAAAAACCAAGGAACCATGACACCACCAAAGGAACATAATAATTTGCTGTAGCCAACATCAAAAAAAAGAAGATCTACAGATTACCTAAGAAATAATTCAAAACAATTTTTTTAAAGATCACTGGGCTACATGAGAACACTGACACAAAACGCAATGAAATCAGGAGAAAAGTACCTGAACAAAACAAGAATGTCAACATAAAGACAGATCTTAAAAACTATTACACAAATTATGGAGCTGAAGACTACAATGTCTGAGATAAAAACACAATTGAGAGCTTCAACAGCCTACTCAATCAAGCAAAGAATGAGAAATTTTGAAGAGGGGTATTTGAAATTATGCAGACAGAAGAGAAAAGAAAAAAGATGAATGGGGGGAAAAAAGCCTAAGGAATGTATGGGATACACATTATGGGAAGAAGGAGGAGGAGGAGGAGGAGGAGGAGGAGGAGGAGGAGGAGGAGGAGGAGGAGGAGGAGAAGGAGAAGGAGAAGGAGAAGAAGAAGAAGAAGAAGAAGAAGAAGAAGAAGAAGAAGAAGAAGAAGAAGAAGAAGAGGAGGAGGAGAAAGGGGCAAAAAACTTATCTAAAGGAAGAATGGCTAAAATTTTCCCAAATTTTAAGAGAGAAATCAACATCCAGATTCATGAAGCCCAAAAGACCTAAACAGGATCAATCCACCAACCCACCAAGACATATGACAATTAAATTGTCCAAAGTCCTGGGCAAGGAAAGAATTTTGAAAGCAGCAGAGAGAAGTGACTCGCCACATATAACGGAAGCCCCGTAAGATTATCAGTGGATTTCCCAGCAAAAATCTTTCAGGCCAGGAGAGAGTATGATGATATATTCCAAGTTCTAAAAGGAAAACACTACCAAACAAGGATTCTATACCTGGAAAAATTACTCTTTAAAAGTGAAGACGAGGAAAAAAAATGAAGGAGAGATCATTTCTTTCCCAAACAAACACAGGGAATTTGTCACCACTGGACCTGTCCTACCAAAAATACTGAAGGGAGTTCTTCAAATTAAGAAAGCACTGGGGGCCCCTGGGTGGCTCAGTCCATTGAGCATCTGACTTTGGCTTGAGCCGTGATTTCGCGGTTAGTGGGTCTGAGCCCCCACATCAAGCACTCTACTGTCAGCGCTGAGCCTGCTTGGGATTCTCTGTCTTCCTCTCTCTCTGCCCCTCCCCCACTCACTCTCTATCTCTCAAAAACAAATAAACATAAAAAAATTAAAAAAAAAAAAAAAACACTTGGGTGGCTCAGTCATTAAGCATCTGACTTTGGCTCCCGTCATGATCTCCTGGTTTGTGAATTCGAATCCCACATCGGGTGAGCTCAAGCCCTGCTTCAGGTAAGCTCCTGCCCCACTTCACTTTAAAATTTTTTTTTTCAACGTTTTTAATTTATTTTTGGGACAGAGAGAGACAGAGCATGAACGGGGGAGGGGCAGAGAGAGAGGGAGACACAGAATCGGAAACAGGCTCCAGGCTCCGAGCCATCAGCCCGGAGCCCGACACGGGGCTCGAACTCACGGACCGCGAGATCGTGACCTGGCTGAAGTCGGACGCTTAAGCG
Source organism: Neofelis nebulosa (assembly GCF_028018385.1). Taxonomy (NCBI): domain Eukaryota; kingdom Metazoa; phylum Chordata; class Mammalia; order Carnivora; family Felidae; genus Neofelis; species Neofelis nebulosa. The sequence continues at coordinate 35,969,058 of NC_080798.1, read as the reverse complement.
ACTGCGCCACCCAGGCGCCCCTTCCCACTTCACTTTAAATGGATATAATAAAATGGAAAGATTAAAAATTAACAAACTAAGCATTTGAATAAAGATGTGAGCGAGTTTTAGCGGCGCCTGGGCGGCTCAGTTGGTTAAGCCTCCAACTCTTGATTTCGGCTCAGGTCATGATCTCAAAGTTGGTGGGATGGAGCCACACAACAGGTTTTTGCTGACAGCATGGAGCCCATTCAGGATTCTCTCTCTGCCCCTTCCCCACTCTTGTGTCCGATCTCTTCCACTCTCTCTCTCTCTCAAAAATAAGTAAACTTAAAAATATATAAATAAAAATAATAAAAAACAGCAGAACAAAAATGGAGGAAATGAATGGAAGGAAATAAAAGTGAAAATTAACAAACTGAAAAATAAAGAAATTAAAGAGAACAAGAACCCCATTGTTCCTTTTTTTTTTTATGTTTGTTTATTTTTGAGAGGATGAGCTTGAGCAGGGGAGGGGCACAGAGGAGGGGGACAGAGGATCGGAAGCAGGCTCTACACTGACAACAGTGAGCCTGCCTGATGCAGGGCTCCAACTCAGGAACCTGTGAGATCACCCAAGCACCCCCTGCCATTGTGCCTTAATTGACATACTTAAAAGACAATGTGTTCAAGAAAATAATCAGCACACAAAATTTTAAACAAATGCATAGCTTCCTTAAGAAAAAATAATTAACATACAAATACAAAGTGGAAATTACTAATACAACATAAGTATCCCAATCCATATTAACTATCTGAAGTTTATTTATCTTGAGAGAGAGAGCGCGCACATGTGCACGTGCACTCAGGGGGAGGGGCAGAGACAGGCGCCAAGTACTGACAGCACAGAGCCTGACACAGGGCTCAATCTCATGAACTGTGAGATCATGACCGCAGCCAAAACCAAGAGTCTGACACTTAACCAACTGAGCCACCCAGGCCCCCCCAATCCATATTAAGTATCTAAATGTTATTACATACTCAAATTCTCTGACACCCAGGCCAGTTTGATTCCAAGTTTTACTACAGTGTAGGGATTCCTAGCATTTTGATGGATGAGTTACTTGAGAATTAATTTTATAACTCACATTTGATGTCTTTTTTTTTTAGAAATTATGGTTTTCAAATATCTATGTCTAATCAGTAGAACTTTCAAAATCAATTAGAGCAAAAAGGTGAATGTTTAAATATGCTTATCATCTGAGGCAGGAGTTCTCATCGACATACAATACCCCGATTCACAAATATAAGGTCAATATAAAACTGTATGTCTTGAGAAAGGAGAGAAGTTTAGGGTGGCAACATACATGATAAATTGAAATACAATATCACATATTAAAACTCAGCATTACAATCGGCTTTTCTTCACAGGGTACCCCAATTCTAGTTTTGTACAGGGATTCATGAGTTTTCACAGGTGACTCTATACATAACCGCATTATACATATTTATTTATAATTTGTTCACAGAAGTGTCCTAGAAAGTAGTAATTTCAATGGCTAAGTTATCTTTCTTAAGGCTGTAAATACCTACCGATATCCATGGTCTTTGTAACACAACTAAACTGGACTCCTTAGACCCACATGTCTAGGTAAAGCTACATGACTGAGTTCTGGCCAGTGGAAGTGTTCAAGTGGTATTTGCCACTTCCAAGCCTAGACCCCTAAAACCAGTATCACGTTGGTAAATATGGAACAACCACCTATTGTAGAGGGTGGCAGCAGAGTCCTGGTTTGTAGTATTTGCCAATTTCTGTGATATAAATATTCCCACCATGCCTAAATTCAAGGTACCAACATAGCATCACTAAAGATGGAGTTGGAAAGATGTATTATATAGTATTTCTACCATGCAAATATAATAAATATAAATAACCTCAAGAGCACAAAAAACAGCAAAATGTAATAATATAATTAGGAAATGATGATATAATATACTAATATATTAGTATACGAATACTAATATAAATTAGTTTAACTGGAAGTGTATATAATTTGATTTTTAATAATCATATTTAAAAACACACTCAAAAATTCCTAAAAAAATGAGCTCTCACAAGCCAGTATAAGCCAACTCCAGCACACCACTGCTAAAAAACCTTCCATGTGATATTTCATACCCTCATTCCTTCCTTGTTTCTTAGCCAAATAAATGCCTAGGATTCAGTAGAAGTTTGGGGATCCGTAGACCCACAAGAGTAAGCCTGGGTCCCCGACTGACTGCAGGGAGCAGATTCCCATCTCTCCTGATCCTACTCACCCACACTGGATTGAGAGTAAGAAATAAGCCTTAGTGTGTTAAGATATGTGGGGTATATGTTGCAAGAGCTGATACTGACTACCCGACTAAATGCACCATTATAAAAACAAATGAATTCTCTCACTCATCAATTCCCACATTTTGTGAATTGCCAAACCCAGATGCGAATGTTTTATAAAATACAGATTCCTGAGCCCCTGGAGATTAACATTTTTCAGGTGTAAGGTCCAAGACTTTTGGGAAAGTCTTAGACAGGTTTGGGAACCACTGATCCAATTCGACCTATTTCTGCCCAACTGTTTTTAACCAAAGCATCTTTACAGCTTTGCAAAAGGAAAGTGTTATCTAAAATAAATTGGGGTATGGGACACCTGGGTGGCTCAATTGGATGACCGTCCAACTTCAGCTCAGGTCATGATCTCATGGTTTGTGGGTTTGAGCCCCACATCAAGCTCTGTGCTGGCAGCTCAGAGCCTAGAGCCTGCTTCCGATTCTGTGTATCTCTCTCTCTCTCTCTCTCTCTCTGCCCCTCTCCCGCTCATACTCTGTCTCTCTCTCTCTGTCTCTCTCAAAAATAAACATTTAAAAAAATTTTTTAAATAAATGGGAGCATAACTAGAATAAGCCTATCTCCAATTTTAGTATATGTGCTGCCGAAGCGAGCACAGAATAAGCCTATCTCAAATTCGAAATTGGTTGAAGTTTTTCTTTCATCTTAAAAATGTATTCAAATTCTATACATTTTGTTCCATAGTAAATCTGTATTACTTTAGTATTATAAAAATATTTCAAGTTACTTACCAGTTAGGTTTCTTGACTCCCTCCCTCTTCTCACTCCCCAAAAACTGTGAAATAAAAAAAAATTAATGCTTCAGGGATACATGCCTAGTGGGGTCATATGATCCAGTGCTACATTTGGGAACCATATCAATATTCCAGTACTCTAATCCCAGGGGAAGTGCTCCTAATAAGCAGTTAACCAGACTGCTTGAATACCTCTAGAGATGGGGAACTTATTACTCATTCAGGCTGCCTTTTTCATTATTTAATACCTCTGAACATTTAAGAGCTCTTCCTCATAAGAGCTAGAATATAAATCTATTATTTCAAGGCTTTATGTTTGTTCTTTTGGACCCCCCCCCACACACACACACACACAAATTAATTCCTACCCATGTGATAGTCCTCTAGTCCTGTAGGACAGCTATCATGTTCTACACCCCTGATTTTTCTATTCTACAAGCCTAATAAAGTTTGTAGAAAAACAAAAAGCTACTCTATTTGCCAAAGGAGAACAAAGGAAGATTTACAGAAAACATTTAGATTTAGTCCTATAGTAAAAGTAGTGAGTTGATAGGCAAGGAGGGAAGTAGGTGCCTGAGGAGGAAACTGAACAAAATTTCTGTTAAAGTTTGTTATATTCAAGATCAACCAGGGGCTCCTTGGGTGGCTCAGTCAAAGTGCCCAATTCTTGGTTTCGATTCAGGTCATGATCTCACGGTTTGAGTTCAAGCCCCGCATTGGGCTCTGCACTGAGATCACAGAGCCCACTTGGGATTCTCTCTCTCCTTTTCTCTCTCTGCCCTCCCCCCTGCTCATGCACTCTCTCTCTCAAAAAAAATTAATTAATTTTTAAAAAAGTTTTTTTTTAAGATCAACCAGAAATTGAGTTAGGACATATAGGTAGAGGACAATAAGGGGGAAAAAAGTTGGAAAGGTAAGATAGTCTATTTCTTGGCTACAACAGCAGCATTGGGATCACCTGAGAAATGTTAGAAATATAAGGTGGGAATGAAATTAGGAGTGACAGAAGGTAGAAGGTGAAAGGAGAGATGTGGAAGAAAGAGGGACTCGGTGGGTGCTGTTATTTTTACTCTACACAAAGGAGAGTCAGGATACTAAGTAGAGGGGATAAGGTATGAAAACAGGAATAATAATAAAACTAAAAATAATACCAAACTGGGGTGCCTGGGTGGTTCAGTCAGATAAGCATCTGATTCTTGATTTGGGCTCAGGTCATGATCTCACAGGTTATAAGTTCAAGCCCCATGTTGGGTTCTGCACTGAGAGCGTGGAGCCTGCTTGGGATTCTCTCTCTCCCTCTCTACCCTTCCCTGGCTCGTGCACACTTTCTCTGTCAAAATAAACAAATAAACATTAAAATAATAATAATAATAATAATAAATTAATAAATAATACCAAACTATCGAACACTGGAGGGAAGAAAGAGAGGAGGTAAAGAGGTGGTCAGATGAACAAAATTTTCCTATTTCATAAAAGGGAATAAATAATGTCTTAAGTTGATAGAGGAAGAGTTGTAAGTGTATAACTTAAAGTTATGGAATAACCACCAGAAGATCCTAGGGCTTCCTCTAAGCTGTGGGACTGCAGGTAAAGGTATTATATCAAAATAAAATAGGGACGCCTGGGTGGCTCAGTCGGTTGGGCATCCGACTTTGGCTCAGGTCATGATCTCACGGCTTGTGAGTTCAAGCCCTGCATCAGGCTCTGTGCTGATAGCTCAGAGCCTGGAGCCTCTTCAGAGTCTGTGTCTTTCTCTCTCTCTCTGACCCTCCACCATTCGCTCTCTGTCTCTGTCTCTCAAAAATAAACAAACATTAAAAAAAAATTTAATAAAATAAAATAAAAATGCCACAGGCCCCACCCGAGACTTACAGAATCACACAATGTATTTTAATAAGATCCCCATGTGATGAACACACACAGTAAAGTCTGAGAAGCACAGATGTAATAGACAAGCTAGAGTCTTGGCAAATGCTTTAGCACTCAGAGGAGAGAGAAACAGAAAATTTGATGTCACAAACACAAAATCCACAAGAAATGATCATGGGAAAAATCATAACTTTTTTAGTATTTTCAGTGCTTACAGTCTCTGAACGTTATATCCACGCTCTTTGTTATAGCTAAGACCTGAACTTTATCTCATCGGGAATGGGGAATCATTGAGCCAGAGAATGACAAGGGTAATAAACCTGAGTTCTAGGACCCTCCCTTGGGTACACATGGAACGTCAGAGTAGGAAGTACAGTGCTTCCAGAGCACCGCTAATTTTGCACAGTTTTGTGTGATTCCCCAGGTGCTGGCGAATACAAGACGGTATATAAACATTCCGTAACTCATATATGTTCCTTCTTTAAACAATTTAAACAGTTTCGTCTTGTATGATGAAAGCAGTCTCCTTTCCTCTGACTCTGGAGATTTCTTTGTCCCTCTGCCTGTATCCAGGGTTACAATGCCAATCCTCATTTCAAATTCAAATTTGCATCTCTAGTGCAAAGATGTCACTGAATCTGTTTGCTCACTGGCATGGTCCACTCTATGTATGAGAGAGCAGTTAACTAGTGCTGGATGAGGATTCTGGGTCTGATGAGCATGTTTTGTTTCCTCTGTGGTGTCCTGGACCCCAGAGTCCTACCTATTTCAGAATAACTAAGGATTCATACCTGCTTTTGTAAATTAAGAGAAGCAGACAAGAGAGAGAAAAAGGTGAGGAAAAAAAACACCATGATGTATCTATATTATTATTCGTGCTTGCCCAGTGTGCTGTGGGCCACCCTTTCCCCATCCTCAACCCCGTGGTCTAGGAAGACCTCCTCCACCTGCCATTCGAGGCGGTGGGAATGGAGGAAGTCAGCTCTGCCAATCAGAGCACAGCATCAACCCCGCTCAATGATAGATTCAGCGTAGGAATGCACCAAGCCTCACTAGTGAGAACCACACCTAGGACTTTTGTAGAAATCATCAGGAAACAAATTGTCTTCCTACTTTACACTGGTGTCCAAATTCCAAGCATATATTCCTAGAGCCGCTGGTGGCCATCTTTGCTCCACTCCACTCCCAGAGCCCATCTGACAATGAATTATCCACAAAAGAAAACAGAACTTCAGGATGAGAAGACAGACTGCTGATGATGTTATGAAGTTCTGCCTACTTGAGTCATGCATGAAGGCTGTCCTAGACTTGGCCTTCACTGTTTAGGAGCCAATAACTTCCTTTCAGCTTAAGCATGGTAAAATTTAATGTATGATATTTGCCATCAAACAGTGCCTTTACTTATAATAAGGAGATGAAAAGGGAAAAAAATCTATTCAGGCAAATGACATGGATTGAGTTTGAGACTGCCCCTCCCTGGATCACAGAGACAGCACACACTTGCTGGGCAAAGCACAAAGCCAAAATAGGCAAGGAGAGGGCTAACTAAAGGCTGGCATCTAAAGCTGCACTGCCTGAGTTTGTAGTTTGGCTCATTAGTAAATTGAGTGATGGTGAGCAACTCATTTGACCCTTCTATGTCTCTGTTTCCTCACCTACAACCTGGAGTGAGTGATAGAACCTACTCTGCAAGGTTGATAAATGAATACACTGAGGTAATAACATGAGGTACCTAGAAGAGTGACTGGCACTGAGAAAACATTTGTGAAGACTGTTTTTTAAGTTATTTTTTGAAAGAGAGAGAGAGATATAGAGTGTGAACAGGGGAGAAGGGCAGAGGGAGAGGGAGAATCCCAAGCAGACTCCATATTCAGCATGGAGCCCGACACTAGGCTCGATCCCACAACCGCAAGATCATCACCTGGGCCGATATCAAGAGTCAGATGTTCAGTCGGCTGAACGACCCAGGCACCCTGGCTATTTTTTTAAAATCCTTCCTTCCCTCTTCTCTTCCTCCCTCCTTTCCTGAGTCCATTGCTTCTTCTTCAAATCAGAGACTATACAGCACTCAGGAACCAGAGATGGACACACGTCGGTCTGGTCCTCAGGAATCTCACAGTCTGTTGGAGAAGACCTCGTGCCCACTATGTGTTTGCATCCATGTGCCACATGTACAATGATTAGCGTAAAGGACCTAAGAACTCACAGAGAAGGAATTCCCCTCCCATCATCATAGTGGTCAAGGAAGGTTTCTGGAAAGGCATCACTCAGAGCATACACCACAGTCACTGCAGGTATGGTGGTGATGCCATGGGCAAAGGCCCCCTTAAGGAGACTTATAGGAACATCCCACATCAACTCCCTCCCTCCTAATACATGAAGCATTTCAAGGTGGGCCAAATACAAAGCTGTGTAGGTAGTGTGAGCACAGCAGATGCTCAAATTAACATGACGTATTATTCCTGAGAAAGTATGTTTAAGCTGGGTTGGGACTTAAAAAAAAGATCTCTAATTGCTGCCAATGCTCTAATTGTCCTTGGAAATTATGAAGGTTGGGGCTTGTGAGTCAATATAAAGGCTAAAGTGGGATCCTGGTGGTTCTATTCTTAGGGTATGAAAAATCGAGTAAAAAAAAAAAAAAACAGAGTTAAGGCTGGTGATTAATGTGAACTAATAGGGTCTCAGGAGTGTTTCAGTCCACAAAGGTGAGTTGTGGAATATGCCTCCAGATAGTTGTGGGAATTCTCCCCAAAGCCTCACCTCTAGCAATAGACACCCTGATAGAGCATGTTGCCAATTTCCATACAGCTGAACCACGGAGGCCAAATGCTTCTGTTTATGAAAACTATTCTGAGCTATAATTCTATAACATTTGAGTAATTCAGATGGAAGATGCAAAATAACAGATTTTAAAAATGGTGGAACCCCACGTGTCTATCACAACTATATACATATGGTGCACTCACCCACACAAGGCACACAGTGTATACCACAGGGATACTAACAGTCACAATATTATATTCTTATACACACATCCTTCATATATTCACACCAAACACACATGCCACTTGCATACACCTTTCCCACCACACTCACACACCCAAGACACAGCCACCATATGTGCCAGACCAGATAAGTCACTCCAAATTTACATATCAGCTCACCCCCCAGACAGTTATCCAAAAAAAGCACATTAGCACACACATACACTTCCTCCCTCCCTCTCTCTCTCCCTCTCTCAAATTACACCCCGAACCTGAGACTGAATTTTTTTCTTTTAAGAGATATACAGCTTCATTTTTAATGTTTATTTTTTTTTGAGAGAGAGAGAGAATGCATGTGAGCAGGGACAGGACAGAGAGAGAGGGGGACAGAGGACCCCAACCAGGCTCCATCTTGACAGCAGCGAGCCTGCCCAATACTAGGCTCCAACTCAGGAACCCATGAGACCATGACCTGAGTCAAAGTCGGATGCTTAACTGACTGAGCCACCCAGGCACCCCCACACCTTCATTTTTAATGCAGAGAGGCAATAGAAAGGAACAGAGGAAGCATTTTCAAGTTTTAAATGACCAAGATGTCCCAATACATCAAGACTCAACAGGTTTTGCAAGACCAAGCTAAAGGTGTCCTGAGAGATGTTCAGCACATTTAATTCACTCAACGTCCAGGGATGACAATGAAGAGTCTGATAAAGCAGCCTACAGAGCCCTGCATAAGGCAAGCCCTCTGAACGCAGAGCTGGTGTGACAGTAATGGTGAGAAAACTACTCTGTGTCTTCTCTTGTCTCTAACTTCATGCCTTTTCCAGGAATCTACTGGGCTCCAACCCCTCAGGTGAGATAAGGGCTGGTGAGAGGTGAGAGCACTCCATTTTTGCCCTAACAGTGGCAGCAGAAATACCCCAGGACAAAGGCCACAGCCGTTTAAACTGGCCTCCCCTGCATGGCTGTCACAGTAGAAAATTATAAGAGAGGAAGAGGGGATTCCACTGAGTAAATACTATGCAGTAATCCTGGGCTGAGTGCCCCAACCACCTTTTCTTGTTTATTCTTCACAGCATTCAAAGTTCCCTTAATATGGTCCCATTCTACATGTTCTGTATATTATATTGAGTAGCTTGTCCAAATGCACACACTTTGGGACTGGATTTGAACTCAGATCTTCCTAGCTCCTAAGACATAGCTCCTTCTACATGTATTTATCTGGTCTGTTAGTACTGTAGTTGGCATCACACTCATACACGGAGACTCAGGATGAGGCTGGTGGATATTTCCATGAAAAACAACCAAAGGAAAACCTCAATACCTCTTCATTCATGTTAGAACAAAAGTATAATTAATACTTACTGATTTTTAAATTGTTGGGAGTAGGCTGCTATACTGCCATGTGAATGATATTTGGCCAAGGGCGTCAGCTGGTATGGAAATGACCACTTCTGTGGACTTGTGCATACATGTCACTCCAAAAGAAAAAGTGAGAAGCATCCCCTGTCCCTACCACACTACAAGCTTCCCCCCTCATTTGTCTCCCTTAAGATAAATGCATCTCATCTGGCTTTAACCTCTAGTGCTGGGTACATGGTACATGCCTGTAGAGTAAATGACTGAAGTAATGAAGAAAATGTACTGCTTTACATGAAACAGTGTAACCTTACGGAGCCCCCAAACCTGGCAGCAAGATCATTTGTGTGAAATGGCACACACTGGGCTTGGGAATGAATCCACAATGTGGAGACAGAAATGGCAAGGCTGATGTTGCTAACTCATCATGCGAAAGCTTGGGTCCTTTGAAGTCAGAACATCCTCTCTGAGGAACAAGATCATAGATTTCTTCCCAGGAACCCTGTTTCTGACACCTGGGGGGAATCTGCCATGCCTTTTGGTTCAGTAATCCCACTGGGGTTTATAGGTTTTCTCTTAGGTACCACAGTAGTGAACAAGAGCACAAATACTAGCTCCCACCTAATGAATGAATTTCTAAGGGAAAAAGTTTTTCAATTTTGCAAAATTATGGAAAATGCTCTGAAACATTGATCCTCTAATCTGTTGCTATTAGGTGAAAGAATAGATGAACCAATTAATTAAAAGTAGAAGGGAAAGTAGGAAAGGCACAAGAAGAGAGGGAGAGAGAAAGGAAGGAGAAGATAAACAATGGAGTGAAGGAATAAATATTAGGTATTATTACAAGCAAAGCACTCTGCTCCACCCAATTCTTGCATTATCACATTGGATCTGAAAAACAGCTACTATTATTATCCCCATTTTTAAGATGGGTAAACTAAGACTCAGAAAAAATAAACTGCTCATGCAAGGCTCACACAGATAACACGTTAGGTAGTTAGGTTCTTGGCCCAATACCCACTCTATGGAACTTAAAATTTCTCTTTAAGGAAAGATTAGGGTTTTAAGAAGATTAATCTTCAAGCATTTTGAGAGACAGCAACATATAACACTGGGAGGCCTGACCAGCTGCTATAGGAATCCATGAAAGGGGCACAGACTCTCTGCCTAAAAGTACTTGATAAAAATTTTGCCAGGAAATCAGTTGAAGAAATACCAAATACACAGTAAAATTAGTATAGATTAAGTGAGAATGAAGACATGAGAAAAAGGTTTAAGAATCAGTAAACATTCCTGTAATTGGAAGGCATTTCTGGCATTTATTAATTCACTGAACACCTACAATGTGGACAGGTATATAGGGAAACAATAATCAGCAAACTGAACCCCATTTGTGTGCATCACACAGCCTAAATGGGAGACTAACAAAAGAATTTCAATTCGTAGAAGTTTTTGATATGTGACATGATAGTGATAAGTAAATGGAAGGAAGAGGGACCCCAGTTCTGGACCAAGGGAGGACCCAGGAACTCTGTGCACAAGAAGAGATCCCTTACTATGTTCTGAAAACCCAAAAGAAGTCCTCAAGGTGAGAGAGTAAAACTGGGAAGAAAGAAAGGAACTAGAGAAATCTTGGAAGGCAATGGACATGTAAACAAGTGGAAGCTTGATTTTCACACTCTGACCTTACTTCTCACCTCTATCCCTTCTTCACAGTTAAGACCAGGCATCAGCACAGTCTGCCCAGCAGCCTCTACCCTGGGGTGAGCAACTGCTCTCTGCTTACAGAGAACTCATCAAAGCCATTTGGGACCATGGTCTGTTATGGCAACATCTCCCCCGCGGCTTCTAAGTACATTAATTTCATTTTGCTCTGTGAAAAGATAAAGTATAATAGGAAAATGCTTTAAACAAAGGTAAGATCCAAGAATGTCTCACATTGCCACTTGAGCAAATGTTCCATGTGCCATTTTTATTAATGCTATCAGAAAAGGATTTTGCTGGCCTTGAGTGGGGAGCTTAAGTGTCTTTTCTGGAGTTGCTGTTTGTGCTGTGGGAAATTACATTTGCTCTCTGGGGTTCCTGTGTTGATGGAATGTATTTATTTCCTCCTGGAATAAAAGTAAATAATTCTGAAGGGAAACCAAAAAGTTCAGGCTTCCAGGACCACCCTTGTTTATTACCTAAATGTACAAAGAATCCATCACTTTGGAACTGGCCAGTTGTGAGGTGTACAGGTGATTGTTTAATAGTGATGGTCTGTATGGTCTCAGCCCATGATAGCTATCACATAATGCATACAGCTGTCAGGACTGGCACACAGCATAACACAGGAGGATGTCACAACCCAGAGTTATGCAATCTTGCAGTGCCGAAGATAATGCCCACTGTCTTTCTCATTAATCTTCTAACACAAAGTTTTGTTCTAAATCTTTTAAAAAAAGAAAAAAGTCAACAAATATATTTGCATGCCTATGTGTATGTCTGTGTGTATATTCAGGTATAAATAGCTAGAGTGATAAAGATCATTCTCACTGAATGATTCCTGGTTCACACACCCTGCCTCCCCTACTTTCTCAAGATGAATCCAATCTTAAAAGATACAACTGTTTTATGCACCATTTATGTGGAAAATCTGACCTGCAGGCCATTCGTGCCAGTTAATTAATTTTCCTTTGCTCGCCAAGGCAGCTGTCACAGAAGTGGAGGATGCTCTCATTTTATGCATAAATTGTGTAGGGAAGCATTCTTAAAATTAGAATGCAAGAAGCCACTCAGCGCTAGCCCCTAAGGGAAAAAATTGGGAGGCTGGAAAATATTCTCAGCCTTTGGTCTCCCTTCCTTCCCATTCGTCCTCTATGCCCTCTCTCACACAATCCTTGGATTATAAAATATGTATAATAATTTTTCTTCTATCCACCTATCAGAAAGGGCCTCTTTCCGTGTATACACTCATGCATTCTGTCAGTCTGTCAGTCAATCATCTGTCCATCTGTTCATTCTATAATTTATTCATTCATCCATTTAGTCATTAAACTGTCAATTTACTACTTCTAAATGTGAAAGACTGTTCTGAGCCACTTCTTCTTGTCCACGTAGTACCTATGTGTACTTTACTCACAGTACCTCCAAAATCAGATCATCTAAATATGGTGCCATATCTGTCTTCCTCGTGGGCAAGAACCAAGCTCTTCCCCTTCCCTCCCTGAGCCATTGCTATTGCCTCTGACTAGAAACTTACCCTCATTCCTTTGATCTCTCTCTTCCTTTCCTTTAGAACTCAGCTAAAATGCCACCTCCTCAGAGGTCTAAAATGCCTTCTCATTATACTCCCTTGCAACATCCTGGTTTATCTCTTTACAGCATGTATCATTATGTGCAATATTCTATATATGTCTTTGTTTGCTTTCTTTATCTTTGTCCCCAATTGGCAGCCAGCTCCACGATAGCAGCACCAACTTGGTTTTCACTTCTGAATGCCTAGAACCTACAATACATTGAACAAAACTGTTACTCAGTAAATATTATTAGCGATCAAATGGATGGTCATTTTTATCTTTGCATCTCAAGCTAATTGTCCAGAATTCCACATGCAATAAATAGGCACTTAGTAAAATGTTGGCTGCTTAGAAATAACTGGATTCTATGAAATCCAGGCTGTGTATTGAAAAAATCTGGAGACAAATCCATTTATATTTTCCATTTTCTATTTCCTTTCACACCAATGTCTGTCTATCTCTCTTCCTCTCTCTCTCTGTCTTTCTCTCTCTCTCCCCTGCCTGAAATCCTCTGCAGCCATTTGAAATTCTAAATGCTATTGTAAGGCCATCCTGGGCGAGATGGATAATGTTGTTTCAGCAAAGCATAAACCATGAAAGTACAACCAGCTGAGTTCTTAACACTTTTCATGATAGCTTCACATTTATATTAAAAATATGGGTAAGAATGGACAGAATGTATAATTTTAAGTGGGGAGTCACTCACCCGCTTACTTTTGATCTATCGCTTCAATTGGGCTGAGAAGGAAATTTTGACAGAGACAGAATTTTGCCAAGTGTGAGTGGAGAATTTGACCTGAAAGTGTAATTCTCAGATGGACATCATGGAACATTTAGCAGTCCCTCTTCCTGACTGCCTAATAAAATATTCTGTGTTCTTGAGTTATGAACCTAAATTAGGCTCCAAAAATACAGAAAGTGTTGCTCACATTCTGAAGCGGAATGTCTCAGTTGAACAAAAAAAGATGAGGAAGACAGATGGGTGATGCTTTTCTACGCCATTCCCAAACTTCCCATGTTGTTTGGGCTCAGGAAAGAATTGCCAACAGAGGACCAGAATGTTAACACATTTTGTCTTGTAAGAATAAGATTACATCGCAATAGGCAAAAACTTAAAGCAACCTAAATGTTCATCACCTGGCATATAGATAGATAAAATACGATCAGTCAGTACAATGGAATACTACTCAGCAATAAAAATGGATGAACACTGATACATGCTACATGGATGAACTTCAAAAACCTGCTGAATGAAAGAAGACATACACAAGAGACCACATATTGTATGATTCTGTTTATAGGAAATGACAAAAAAAATCAAATTTATAGTCAGAAAGTAAATTAGGGGTTGCCAGGGGTTAGGGGTAGGATGGGGATTAGTTATAAGTGGACAAGAGGAATCTTGTTAGCTGAGTGAAAATGTAAAACTGATTTAAGGTGATGGCTGCATTACTTGGTAAAGTTACTAAAAATCACCAAATGGTACTCTTGAAATACGTGACTCTTATGATATATAAAGTACACCTCAATGAAGTTGTTTTTAAAATCTAAGATTACATTTTTTCTTACACAATTGTACCACATTCTTAGCTAAAGTCAGTGCTCCCTTCATGATATTAAAACACAATGAATTTGTTTACAACTCTTTTTATTTACTTATTGTCAAAATTAAACTTGTCTCTAAAAAATAAAATTAGGTTGTTGTTTTTTTCAGAATATTAATTCTGAAAAATGAATTGCCTACTGGAAATGGATGGGTTGAAAAACACTGCTTCTGAACCAAAGTTTTTTTTCTGGGAGATTTTCAATAATAAAGTTTGGAAGGTTTTTTCCCTTAAAAATGAAATATTTTGTCCTTTCATTTGGTTCATTTCACTTGATTTCAGAGATTCTAATTTCTTCTGGGCTAATGGGAGTGGTCAGGTTTTTGTACATCTTCTCAAAGGGAATTAAATTTGCAATTATTCCTAGCATACCATAGACTCTTGCAAACCCGTGTTTCGTGCAGGCTTCAGATCCCTGCTGCAATTAGCATATTTTCAAGGTGAAGTGCAGATGTCAAATTAATGTGGAAGGCACCAGGATTGCCAAAGGCCCGGGTCAATTGGTATTGGTCTAATTGGAAGACATGAGTCTTTCCTGTGAAAAGGTTCTAGGGACTGACATCAGAAACAGGAAAAGTCCTTCATGTGTGAGCAGAGATAGGGAGTGGGAAGGGGGGAGGTGAAAAAAAAAAAAAGCTAGAAACACGAGAGAGGACTTGTTTTATAGAGCTTCAGAGAAAAGATCACAAGGAGAATTTTGTTATCACTCCTATTTAGTTACCATTATGTGCCAGGCACTGTGTTGGGCATTTTATATGCATTAGCCCATGTAAGTCTGAAAAAAAGCTCCCTTGGAAAATTCTTCTTCTTCTGCAAGAAAGTGAAGCCCAGAAAGATGAAATTTGCCATATATTATTATTGAGCACTTACTATGTGCCAAGTACTTTTTTTAAGTTTATTTATTTATTTTGAGAAAGAGAGAGAGCATGCAGAGCCCAGACAGTGGAGCTCAAACTCACAAAATCATGAGATCATGACCTGAGCCGAAATCAAGAGTCAGACAATTAACCAACTGGGCCACCAGATGCCCCTAAGCCAAGTACTTTTTTTTAATGTTTTGCTCATTATCAGATTCACTTCTCACAACAATCCATAAAGTAGATGTTATTACTGCCTGCATGTTGTGGATGAGGGAACTGAGGGAGAAGGAATTTAAGAAACATGCCCAAAGTCCCACAGTTAGTGAACCTCACAGGCCTGATCTCCACGTGACATGGATCCCCACACTTTACCACAGCACCACTTGACCTCATGAAAGCTCCAGCCCAGGGTGGAGGTTTGAACTCTGCAAGGGCTTGTGAAAGACTGTGAACTCTCAGGCTGCTGAGCCCTTGCCTATGCTGTTCCCTGTGACTCCAAATCCAGATCTTTCCTTCAGCCCTGTTTATTTTTTTTTCCTAAGTTGGCCTGCATGGAGCTGTAAGCGAAGAGGGCAGGAGAGAATCCTACAGTCGAGTTTTTAAACAGAGCAGCTCTATTTACTTTAGGGAAGTTAGGGGTTCTTATGAGATTTCATTTGAACAAAAGAAGCTCTGAAGTTATAAAGAAACCTTGATTTTAGAGCCAATACAAGGATTACATCTTCTTGAGGGTGATTTGGATATCACCCGACAGTAATGAAAGGAAATGTAGTCGGGCATTAGATTTGGGATTGAATCGTGACTGACCCACACCAGTTGTTTGTGATTTGATAAATTCATCTCTTCAATCTTCAGCCTCATTAATTAAAGGGGAAGGATAGTTGTTTATCTTACTGATGTTACAGGGAAGTTATGAGGATCAAATGAGATAATCTACAACAAAGTGCTTTGTATTCTATAAAATAGGCTTGAAATAATAATAATAAATACAAGTGATTTATTGAATCAGTTGCCTGGCATTGTGCCAAGTAAGCTCCTTTACATGGATTATCCTCCATAAACCCCACAATAGCTCTAAGCAATAGGTACCATATTATCCCTATTTAATAGACTAAAAAGCCTAAGCTTACAATTTACCTAGATGTCAGAGCAAGGAAAGTGGTGGCACTTCTAGAATCAGAAACAGGTCTTGATTCATTTTTTAATCACTCTTTTTTTTTAAAGATACATGTCAATGTCACCTCTTTTTAGTAATTCAAAGTGAAATTGATCATTCCCACTTCCATTGTCTCATGACATATTTGTGCCCCTTTTACGGAACCTAATCACAGTCAACCTTGCATTCAGAAGGTTGTGGGTTGTTGCCTGACCCTCACCAAACTACATGCCAAGGAGGAAGAACTGCATCTGTGCCCCCAAAACTCCCAGCATCTAGAGCACTGTGAGTGCTCCATAAGAGGGCATTCCCTTCTCCATAACCTCCCTACTGGGCAGAATTTAACCTCTTCCATACTCAGATCTACCCTGGGCTTCTTGACATTCCATGGCAAGTTCTCCTTGGCTTCTCTGGACTTGTGCCATTGCACAAAAATTTACATCTCGTTAAATAGCAAAATAATAATAGCTTTAATAATAGTGGCTTATATTTATTGAGCACTTACTGGGTCTGAGGTCTGTGCTAAGTCTCATCTATATGTCACTTCATTTAATCTTTGCCACAAGCCTGGTCTAAACCACCCTCTCCTCCACTATGCAGATAAGGAGTTGAGACCTGTCTCAGCTAAGAATGTTATAGAGTCCATTTAGAACTGAGATTTGCTGGGGCACTTGGGTGACTCAGTCGGTTAAACATCTGACTTTGGCTCAGGTCATGACCTCACAGTTTGTGAGTTCAAGCCCCACGTCTGGCTCTGTGTTGACAGCTCAGAGCCTGGAGCCGGCTTCAGATTCTGTGTCTCCCTCGCTCTCGCCCCTTCCCCACTCATGCTGTCTCTCTCTCTCATAAATAAATAAACTTAAAAAAAAAAGCTGAGGTTTGCTGACCCCACTGTCTTAACTTTTAGCCACAGACTACACTGCTGTACTTTTCTAGAATTCCTCTTGCAAAATTCTCCTCATTCCTCTAGATACATTCAACATGCCAGATCCTTCCTGAAACCTCCCCATTACATCAGCTGTTCAAACTTATTCTCAACCTCTCCATCATCCAATCCACCCCTACACATACTTCCTTTCATTTTTAGTAATTGTCTTTTCTGTCCACTTGGTTGTAACATCCCATTTCATTACCGCATTGTTCACAGCATCTAGCAACATGCCTAACAGCAAGTCAACACTTAGTATTAAGTTCTGAATTCTCCCCTTGCTATTCATTTATTCATTTATAATTCAGTAGATGTTCTCTATAAAAGGGCAGCTATACTATCTTTTCCCCAGCTCCCAGAGCAATGTTTCTTGGTTATGTCAAATAGAGCTGTCTTAATTATTTGACTCATCTTTTAACTGTTGGTTATTGAAAAACCTGTGGAGGGAAAGTCTCCACAGGATTTCTGACATATTTTGACAGGGGGAAGGACAGGGCCCACATCCATGCCAGGGCCCTAGAATAGGGTGACTGTAACCAACTTTATCCAATGCTGTTTTCAACAGATTATGGAAATGGCTGGGATTTTAGAAAAGTTAACAATTTCTGAAATTTATCTGCTCAACATTTACTTGCTTATCTCAAAGACATGTTTCAAAGGCAGAAGCTTTAAGGAGAAAGGGGTGGTGGGCAGGAGAAATGCGGCTACTGGTATCATTGCTGGCCACCTTCCATCTACCAACCCTGCTCTGGGTGTTCAGCTTATGTTATTACCACGTCTACATCTCACAAAAACCCTAGGAAGTACTACCTATGAACAATTTCCCTGAGTCTTAGGATTTCACAGTCCATTTCTTGCCATTAGAACAAAGATTTTTCAATATTTTAAAGTATGGATACGTTACTGGGAGGAAGCATATGACAATAAATACATGAAAGGTCTGAATTTTATCTCATTCAGCCTTTCAACATATTTTTGAGATCTTTTTAGACACTGAACACTGTTCTAGGAATAGGGGATAAGAGAATGAACAGAATAGACAAGATTCCTGCTATTATCAACTTTATATAACAAAAGGAAAACAAACTGTTTTGTTCGGTGATACGATTGGGGTATGAAAGCTGAAAAAAGACCAAGATTTTCAACACTGATCATGAGATGTTTTTCCATATAATTAATACTTCCACATCAATTGTAATATCCTGGAATATGACCTCAATATAATATAGACCATTTAAATACAGGGTATATGCCATACGGTGACAGATGGTAGTTACACTTGTGATGAGCATAGCATAACATATAGAGAAGTTGAATCACTGTGTTGAATACTTCAAACTAATGTAAGATTGTGTGTCAACTATGCTCAAATTAAAAAATTAATAAACATAGTCTATAATATATATAGTTTTCTCTATGTATATATGTTTATATATACTTATATTTCCATATATAATACAGAACTTTAATAACTTTTTGTCAGTGTTATATACTGAATTTTGTGTCTCCCCCCCCCCACCAATAATTCATTTATTAAAGTCTGAAGTCCCAATGTGATGATATTTGGAGGTGAGGCCTTTGGGAGGTAATTAGGTTTAAATGGGGCCATTAGTATAAGGCCCCAGAATGGGTTTAGTGACCTTCTAAGAAGAAGAGAAATCAAGGTCTCTCTCTTTCTCTTTCTCCACCATGTGAAGACACAGAAGGTGGCCAGCTGCAAGCCAGGAAGAGTGCCCTCACCAGGAACCAAATCTGTTGGCATCTTGATATTGAATTTTCTAGCCTCCAGAACCATGAAAAGTAAAGGTCTGTTGTTTAAGCCAGGCAGTACTATGGTATGTTGTTATAGCAACTCAAGGTGACTAAGACAGTCAAGGAAATGCAGAATTTAAAAAATTTTTAAACAAAATGTATACAGTAGCACATTTTTATAACCTTAATTTGAAATAATCTCAAATTTATGGAAAAGGCATTAATTAAAAAAAAAAAACTTCTGTGTGCTTTTCATCAAGATTCCCCAGTAATTAATATATAGTCCCAACTGTAATTGTGAAATTTTATATTATGTATATAAAAATTACAAATTATATATATGTATATATAATGTATATATATGTACATATACATATATATGTATATACACACACAACACACACATACACATATGTATGCAATGCAGTGTGTGTGTGTGTGTGTGTGTGTGTGTGTGTGTGTGTAATGCTTGATGGTGATAAGATGATCCTGGACTTTGTGACTCTGCGTGTGTGTGTGTGTGTGTGTGTGTGTGTGTGTTGTGCACTATAAAGGACATTACTGAAACTACTGATGAAGTTTGAATAAGATTTGTAAATTAGTTAAAGTATAAATTAGAAAATAGTATTGATCATTGTACTCTGGTTTATAAGAAATGTCCTTGTTCTTAGGAAATACATACTGACATATTTAAGGTAAAGGGGTATCATGTCTGCAACTTATTTGCAAGGAGTACAATAACACTTTTAACTGGTATCAATTTATATCTCCATCCCAGACCACTTCCCTAATACAGAGACTCATATTTTCAATTACCCATCCTACAGTCAGCTTGAACACCTCACTGGAATCTCAAACTAATAAACATGGTCAAAAGCAAGCTCCTCCTTTCACTGATCTTCCTCTTCCCCCATTTTCCCTCATTCTTTGCCATCTTAGAAAACAGGATCTCCCTCCTCCCAGCTGGTCAGTAGTTGAAGTAAGTCTTGATCCTGCTTTACACTCACATTCCACATTTCTGCCTTCCAAACAAGCAGAGACTGACTCCCCCACCTGCTCCTGCGCCTACTGCTCCACCGCCACAACCACCTTCCTCTCTTCGCGGATTACTGCAGGAGCTCGCACACTGTTCACGCTGCTTCTGCATTCCACCCGGAAGCCTTCTGCACCCAAAAGCCAGAATGAGCAAATCAGAACACAAGTCAAATCATGTTACTCCTCTGTTCATAACCCTCCAATGGATTCCCATCCCACTCAGAGTAAAAATCAGACATGAAAGTGACCTACAAAGTCCTGCAAGAACTGGCCCAAATTTACCTTTTTGAGGTCATCTGTAACTCTCCCCCGTTTCACTTCATTCCAGGCACACTGACATCTTTTGTGGTCTTTCTTCTCCCTTTAGCCCTTTCCCTAGTAGCCCCACAGCTGGCCCCTCTCTTCCTGCAGATCTCAAAAAGTACCCTCTCAAATGAGTGAGCTCTTCCTTGTACCTTTCAGCATAAAACAGCAAACTGCACTGACCAACATTTCCTTCCCTCATCCTGTTTTATTTTTCTCCATAGAATATTTCACCATCTGTATGTCACAGCTTTACTTGTTCAACTGTTTATTGTCAGTCTCACTTCATCAGAATATAAATTTTATGAGGGCATGGGCTTTGTCACTAAGTGTACTGCTGTATCATGAGCAAATAGCTCCATTCTTTGCTCATGTGAGTGCTTAGTAACCTGCTGAATGGTTCAATGAACATTAAAATCACAGTAATATCTAAATACAGTTAGGGAAGACGAAACACAGACATGTAGAATATTTATTCCACCTGCAGACACTACCGGCTGCCATTATGAATTCCAAGGCCTCTTGCATTAGCTCTAAAGCTAATAAAAAGAAAGATGTATCAGAGCAAGCTTTGCATTAAGATTGAAGAGATCCTGTTTCTAGTCTTGGCTCTGGACTTGAGGAACACACTTAACCTTGGTTTCACCATAAGTAAAATCAGAGAATTGGTGCTCTCTGGGGTCCTATCCAGTTCAGGTTACGTGATTCTGTGGACCACCCACTGCTTTTAGAATCCTCAAATAAGTGCATGTGGCTGTCATAAGAAAGGATTTCCAGGTTTAAATGCTTCATGTATTAGCATTCAAAACTCACTTTGGATACTCAAAAGGTGGTAGTTGAAAAACTGCTGCTTCCACTAATTATAGTTATTCAGATTTTTCATTATTATTATACAGAATAATAATTGTCATCACTTACTAAGTGCCCACATTTTAAAAACCTAGTTAAAAGAAAAAAAAGTCTAATTACAGGGTAAGGATATTTGCATAAATTGATGGATTTCAGGCATATATTAAGGTAGTAACATATTATAAAGCCAGGAAGGTTCAGTTTCTCATGACTTCTTCCTATTTTTTATTTACTTTTAATCTAGTTAATTTTTTTTAATCGGCTAACGAAGAAGCACTATCTTTTCTCCTTCACTCAGCATCCTGGCTGCCCATCGCTGCCACAGAAAGACTTTTATTTAGAGATAACGTAGCCTGACACAATGGTGCAATTTTGGAAGATAGCTGACCTGTATCTAAATTCTGGTTCTGTCATTCACTTACTTTGTGACCTAAAATAAGCTTCCCACTTTCTCTTAACTTTAAGGGTTCTGTTTATGGAAATAATAAAAGCCAATCCACAGGCTTACAAAAGTTCTTACAAAAGTTCTTTTGTAAGACAATAAAATAAATTTGTAAAATGTGGCATAGACTTGTCACCAGACAAATGCTAGCTCTCTTCTCCTCTCGTTCCCTTCTTTATGGCCTCAAAGAAATGGATCCCATTAAGAGAACATGGAAATTTTCCATAGGCAAAGTTGCCTACCCTCACAAAGAAGAAATGACTGCAGAATCCCTTTTTACCTCCTGCTTTGTCCCTCTAAAACAAATGCCTCATTTTACCATACTAATTCTTTCCCACAAAAATTTAATTATAAACCCAGGAGAAAATAACATTTTTTTCCTAGAGCACAAACTTGCTGAAATGTGTGTGTGTGCATGCATGTGCATTAATCCTTCCATTTCTATTCTCTTCAAAACAAAGCAAGCAACAAACAAAACAAACAAAAAGCAACAAGCTAGTACCCAATGGGCTGAACTTCCTTTGCTCTGTAGTACTTTAATTTTAATTTTTTCCCATTTACATTCTTATACTTAAAAATATTACACATGAAATTTTGAATTTCTGCCTTATTATGAAACATCAAAAGAACTGGCAAGCCCAGATAAACCTTTGCATATATGTCCAAATTATTTTTGACAAGGATGCCAAGACCATTCAATGGGGAAAAGACAGTCTTTTCAACAAATGGTGTACCACCTGGATACCACCTGGAAAAGAATGAAGTTGAACACTTGCCTTCTACCATCCACAAATATTTACAGCAAAATGTGTCAAAGACCTCAACATAAGAGTTAAAACTATAAAAACTCTTAGAAGAAAACATAGAGGGAAAAATTCTTGACACTGAATGTGGCAATAATTTCTTGGACATGACACCAAAAGCACAGGAAACAAAGTAAAAAGAGATAAATTAAACAACCTCAAAATTAAAAACTTCTGTGCATCAAGGGACGCAACCAACGGAATGAGAGAAAACACTGGCAAATCACGTACCTGATAGGATGTTAACATCCAGAGTATATAAAGAACTACAGGCACACCTAGAAAACTGATCTGAGGATTAACATAACAATCTGCACAACCTGAACCACAGAACGGTGAACTGGGGGAGAGAGAAGCTGTGGAGGGCAGGGAGCTGTTTTTTCTTGCGGAGAGAGGACGGAGACAGGGGAGGAGAATACGAGAAAGGCACCCCTCCCCAAAAGCAGCTGGAGAAATAGTGGAAAAGTGGAAACAGCCGCAGGGACTGAACTAAGAAGGGAGAAAGGAGAGGGTTTCAATTCCACTAAGAGTCTGTAACAGGGGGAGCGCAGAGTCAGAAACTCCGCAGCTGATACCTGGCGGTGCTCTGGTGGGAAGGGCGAGTCCCCAGGAGCAGAGTGAAGTCCGGGCGGTCCTCGCGCCACATGAGGAGTGGCAGTTCCCCCGCTGGGAGGACATCAGGTAGAGGCTGTGTGCCCCTCCACACACAGGCAAAGGTGCCAGTGGATCCAGAGAACAACCACATTCGCTGCTACTGGAACAAGGTTGCTAAGGGTGAAACCTGGTGCCAGATGTGTGTTGTGATTTTCCATACTCCCTGAAACTCTGCTGCTCTACGATTGCGTGAACTTTTCTGGGGTGGGCTGGCACCTGGCCACAGTCTCTGGGCATCAGCAGCAGCACAGTCCTGCAAGTGTTCCTGGGCATGGCAGGCACCTGGCCATTGCTCAGTGAGACCCTCTGGCGGAGGGGCAGAAGAGATCAAAGCCAAAGTCCCTCAGAAGTGAAGGGTCAGGAAGCACAGCCACATCTGAAGTAAAACTCAGGAAGGAGATGCTGCCTGGGGTCTGGTCACGGACAGTGTAAAAGCAGGGAGTGGACACAAGCCAGAAACAAAGGATGGGTGCGCGATTGCTGATCCGGGAAAGCAGAGTTCAGATACTAGACACTGGATAACTGAGTGATGCCATTTTCACCGCTCCTGCATGTGTGCATACACACCTACAAGTGGTACAATGATCCACCCCAGTAAACTAAGCAGCGCCATCTGGTGGAGAACAGAGCCATTACACTAAGCCCCACCCAATTGGGCCAACCTCCATCTTCAGGAACACTAGTCTCTCTGCCTGCTTAGTTTACAGACTCTAAAGCACTTCATAGTTTGCTGCTAGGGGAAAACAATGTAATTTCAATCGTATTTCAATCTGTTCCCTGGTCCATCTATTCAGTTTTCTTTTTTTTTCTCTTTCTTCTTCATTTTTCTTTTTCTTGAATACAGAAAGAGAAAAAACAATTTACATTTCAATTTACTTTTTTGTAAATTTTTCACATTCTATTTTTCCTCTATCATTTCATTTTATTCTATTTCAGTGTATTCATTTTTTTTAATTTTCACACGATTCCTTTTCCCCCCTTCTTTTCTCTAATCTATCAAGCCCTTTTCAACACCCAGACCAAAACACACCTAGAATCTAACATCATTTATTATTTTGTGTGTGTGTGTTGTCTTTAAGTTTTTAATTCTAATTTTTTATTGTAATTTTTTTACCTCAATTTCTTTAACCTCATTAATTCTTTTTCTTCCATCAAAATGACAAAACGAAGGAATTCACCACAAAAGAAGCAGGAAGACACAACAGCCAGGGACTTAACCAACACAGATACAATCAAGATGTCTGAACCAGAATTTAGAATCATGATAATAAGAATATTAGATGAAGTTGAAAATAGATTAGAATCTCTCTCTGTGGAGATAAAATAAGTAAAAGCTAGTCAGGATGAAATAAAAAATGCTATAAGTGAGCTGCAATCTCGAATGGATGCCATGGCGGCAAGGATGCATGAGGCAGAGCACTGAACCAGTGATATAGAGGACAAACTTATGGAGAATAATGAAGCCGAAAAAAAGAGGGAGATTAAGGCGAAAGAGCACAATTTAAGAATTAGAGAAATCAGTGACTTATTAAAAAGGAACAACATCAGAATCATAGGGGTCTCAGAAGAGGAAGAGAGGGGAAAAGGGGTGGAAGGGTTATGTGAGAAAAATCATAGTGAAAAACTTTCCTCACATGAGGAAAGACACAGACATCAAAATCCAGCAAGCACAGAGGACTCCCATTAGATTAAAAAAAAAAAAACATCAACAAGGCATATCATAGTCTAATTCTCAAAATACTCAGGCAAGGAGAGAATCATGAAAGCAGCAAGGGAAAAAAAGTCCTTAACCTACAAGGTAGGACAGATCAGGTGTGCATCAGACCTATCCACAGAAACTTGGCAGGCCAGAAAGGAGTGGCAGGACATATTCAATATGCTGAATCAGAAAAATATGCAGCCAAGAATTCTTTATTCAGCAAGGCTGTCATTCAAAATAGTAGAAGAGATTAGAAGATTCCCAAACAAAAATTAAAGGAGTTCATGACCACCCTACCAGCCCTGCAAGAAATTTTAAGGGGACTCTCTGAAGGGAGAAAAGATGAAAATAAAAAACAAATAAATAAAGACCAAAAGCAACAAAGACTAGATAGGACCACAGAACCACCAGAAACTCCAACTCTAGAAGCATCAAAATGGCAATAAATTCATATCTTTCAGTACTCTCTAAACGTCAATGGACTCAATGCTCCAGTAAAAAGACATAGGGTAACAGAATGGATAACAAAACAAGATCCATCAATATGCTGTTTACAGGAGACCCACTTTAGACCTAAAGTACCTTCAGATTGAAAGTAAGGGGATGGAAAACCATCCATCATAATGAATGTCAACAGAAGAAAGCCAAAGTAGCCATACTTGTATCAGACAATCTAAACTTTAAAATAAAGACTGTAACAAGAAATGAAGAAGGGCATTATATTATAATTAAGGGGTCTATCCACTTAATTAAGGGGTCTATCCACTTCCAATTGTTAGAAGACCTAACAATTATAAACATTTATGCTCCAAATGTGAGAGAACCCAAATATATAAATCAACTAATCACACACATAAAGAAACTCATTGATAATAATAACATAATAGTAGGGGACTTCAACACACCACTTACAACAATGGACAGATCATCTAATCATAAAATCAACAAGGAAACCCTGGTTTTGAATGACACACTGGACCAGATGGTCTTAACAGATATAATCAGAACATTTCATCCTGAAGCAGTAGAATATACATTTTTCTCCAATGCACATGGAACATTCTCCAGAATAGACCACATACTGGGACACAAATCAGCCCTCAACAGGTACAAAAAGACTGAGATCATACCGTGCATATTTTCAGACCACAACACAATAAAACTTGAAATCAACGACAAAAAAAATTTTGGAAAAGTAACAAACACTTGGAGACTAAAGAATATCCTACTAGAGAATGAATGGGCTGACCAAGAAGTTAAAGAGAAAATTAAAAAGTACAGGGAAGCCAATGAAAATGATAACACCACAGCCCAAAACCTCTAGGATGCAGCAAAGGTGGTCACAAAAGAAAAGCACATAGCAATCCAGGCATTCCTAAAGAAGAAAGAAAGGTCTCAGATACACAACCTAACCCTACACCTTAAAGAACTGGAAAGAGAACGGCAAGTAAAACCCAAAACCAGCAGAAGACAGGAAATAATAAAGGTTACAGCAGAAATCAATGCTATCGAAAAACCTCGCCAAAAACAAAAAACAAAAACAAAAAACGTAGAACAGATCAACGAAACCAGAAGCTGGTTCTTTGAAAC
Organism: Neofelis nebulosa; assembly: GCF_028018385.1. NCBI lineage: Eukaryota > Metazoa > Chordata > Mammalia > Carnivora > Felidae > Neofelis > Neofelis nebulosa. The sequence continues at coordinate 35,942,812 of NC_080798.1, read as the reverse complement.
AATTAACGAAATTGATAAACCCCTAGTCAGTTTGATCAAAAAGAAAAAGGAAAGGACCCAAATAAGTAAAATCAAGAAGAAAAGTGGAGAGATCACAAGCAACACAGCAGAAATACAAACAATAGTAAGAGAATATTATGAACAATTATACATGAATAAAATGGGCAATCTGGAAGAAATGGACAAACTCCTAGAAACATATACACTACCAAAACTGAAATAGGAAGAAATAGAAAATTTGAACAGACCCATAACCAGTAAAGAAATTGAATTAGTAATCAAAAATCTTCCAAAAAACAAGAGTCCAGGCCCAGATGGCTTTCCAGGGGAATTCTACCAAACACTTAAGGAAGAGTTAACACCTATTCTCTTGAAGTTGTTCCACAAAACAGAAATGGAAGGAAAACTTCCAAACTCTTTCTATGAAGGCAGCATTACCTTGATTTCAAAACCAGAAAAAGACCCCACTAAAAAGGAGAACTATAGACCAATTTCCCTGATGAATATGGATGCAAAAATCCTCAACAAGATATTAGCCAACCAGATCCAACAATACATTAAAAAAATTATTCACCACGACCAAGTGGGATTTATACCTGGGATGCAGGGCTGGTTCAATATCCGCAAAACAATCAATGTGATTCATCACATCAATAAAAGAAAGGACAAGAACCATATGATCCTCTCAATAGATGCAGAGAAAGCATTTGACACAATACAGCACACTTTCTTGATAAAAACCCTCAAGACAGTAGGGATGGAAGGAACATACCTCGAGATGATAAAAGCCATATACCAGCGACCCAACGCTAATATCATCCTCAATGGGGAAAAACTGAGAGCTTTCCCTCTAAGGTCAGGAACAACACAGGGATGTCCACTCTCGTCATTGTTACTCAACATAGTATTGGAAGTCTTAGCCTCAGCAATCATACAACACAAAGAGATAAAAGCATCCAAATCGGCCAGGAGGAGGTCACACTTTCACTCTGCACAGATGACATGATACTTGATATGGAAAACCCAAAATATTCCACCAAAAAACTGCTAGAACTAATCCATGAATTGGGCAAAGTGGCAGGATATAAAATTAATGCACAGAAACAGGTTGCATTCCTAAATACCAAGAATGAAGCAACCAAAAGAGAAATCAAGGAATTGATCCCATTTACAATTGCACCAAAAACTATAAAATACCTAGGAATAAATCTAACCAAAGAGGTGAAAAATCTATACACTGAAAACTTTAAAAAAGCTTATGAAAGAAATTGAAGAAGACACAAAAAAAATGGATAAAGATTCCATGCTCCTGGATAGGAAGAACCAATATTGTCAAAATGTCTATACTAGCCAAAGCAATCTACATATTCAATGCAATCCCTATCAAAATAACATGAGCATTCTTCACAGAGCTAGAACAAACAATCCTAAAATTTGTATGGAACCAGAAATGGCCTGAATGGCCAAAGCAATCTTGAAAAAGAAAACCAAAGCAGGAGGTATCACAATCCCAGACTTCAAGCTATACTACAAAGCCGTAATCATCAAGACAGTATGGTACTGGCACAAGAACAGACACTCAAATCAATGGAATAGAATAGAGAACCCAGAAATGGACCCACAAACATATGGCCAAGTAATCTTTGACAAAGCAGGAAAGAACATACAATGGAATAAAGACAGTCTCTTGGGGCGCCTGGGTGGCGCAGTCGGTTAAGCGTCCGACTTCAGCCAGGTCACGATCTCGCGGTCCGTGAGTTCGAGCCCCGCGTCAGGCTCTGGGCCGATGGCTCGGAGCCTGGAGCCTGTTTCCAATTCTGTATCTCCCTCTCTCTCTGCCCCTCCCCCGTTCATGCTCTGTCTCTCTCTGTCCCAAAAATAAATAAAAAACGTTGAAAAAAAATTAAAAAAAAAAAAAAAAAGACAGTCTCTTCCGCAAGTGGTGCTGGGAAAACTGGACAGCGACATGCAGAAGAATGAACCTGGACCACTTTCTTACACCATACACAAAAATATACTCAAAATGGATGAAAGACCTAAATATGAGACAGGAAACCATCAGAATCCTCAAGGAGAAAGCAGGCAAAAACCTCTTTGATCTTGGCTGCAGCAACTTCTTACTCAACACGTTTCTGGAGGCAAGCAAAACAAAAGCAAAAATGAACTATTGGGACTTCATCAAAATAAAAAGCTTCTGCACAGTAAAGGAAACAATCGGAAAAACTAAAAGGCAACTGATAGAATGGGAGAAGATATTTGCAAACAACATAGCAGATAAAGGGCTAATATCCAAAATCTATAAAGAACTTATCAAACTCAACACCCAAAAAACAAAGAATCCAGTGAAGAAATGGGCAAAAGACATGAATAGACACTTCTCCAAAGAAGACATCCAGATGGCCAACTGACAAGTGAAAAAATGCTCAACATCACTCATCATCACAGAAATACAAATCAAAACCACAATGAGATACCACCTCACACCTTTCAGAATGGCTAACAGCAACAACTCAGGCAACAACAGATGTTGGTAAGAATGCGGAGAAAGAGGATCTCTTTTGCACTGCTGGTGAGAATGTAAACTGGTGCAGCCACTCTGGAAAACAGTATGGAGGTTCCTCAAAAAATTAAAAAGAGAACTACCCTACGACCCAGCAATTGCACTATTAGGTATTTATCCAAGGGATACAGGTGTGCTGTTTCGAAGGGACACATGCACCCCCGTGTATATAGCAGCACTATCAACAACAGTCAAAGTATGGAAAGAGCCCAAATGTCCACTGATGGATGAATGGATAAAGAAGATGTGATATACATACACAATGGAGTATTACTTGGCAATCAAAAAGAATGAAGTCTTGCCGCTTGCAACTACATGGATGGAACTAGAAGGTATTATGCTAAGCGAAAGAGACACTTGAGACAGACAAATATCATATGACTTCACTTATATGAAGACTTTAAGTCACAGAACAGATGAACATAAGGGAAGGGAAGCAAAAATAATATAGAAACAGGGAAGGAAACAAAACATAAGAGACTCTTAAATATGGAGAACAAACACAGGGCTACTGGAGGGGTTGTGGGAGGGGGGATGGAATAAATGCATAAGGGGCATTTAAGGAATCTACCCCTGAAATTATTTTTGCATTATATGCTAATAACTAACTTGGATGTAAGTTTAAAACATAATTTAATTTAATTTAATTTAATTTAATTGTTAAAAATGCATTTTAATTCAAATGATCATGTATAAATGAAAAAAAACAACTACAATTCAACAACAATCCAATTTAAAAATGAGTGAAGGGGCATACTTACCTGGCTCAGTGGGTGGAGTGCATGACTCTTGATTTTGGAGTTATGAGTTTGAGTCCCACACTGGGTGTAGAGATTATTTAAAAATAAAATCATTAAAAAAATTAAAAAATAAAATCTTAAAAATGTATATTAAAAAATAAAATCTTTTAAAAAATCATATTAAAAGACAACGGAAGTGAATGGACAATTTTCCAAAGAAGACATATAAATGGTCAAGAAACACTTAAAAAGATGCACAACATCACTAATTATTAAGGAAATGTATATCAAAACCACAATGAAATATCACTGTTAAAAAGAAAAGAATGAAAAGAAAAAAAAAACAAGAGCAGGCAAGGAAGGAGGTGAGGAAACTGGAATCCTTGTGCACTACTAGAGAGAATGTACAATGATGCCGCCACTCTGGAAAACAATATGACTGTCCTCAAACAATTAAAAACAGAATTCAATTCCATTCTAAAAACAGAATTCAATTCTTTTGGGTATATACCCAAAAGTGGAATTGCTGAATCAAATTCCACTTTTGAGTATATACCCAAAAGAATTGAATGCAGAGTCTCCAAGAGTTAGGTGCACAGCCACAGCCACAGCCACAGCGGCATTATTCATAATAGCTAAAAGGCAGAAGCAACCCGAGTGTCCATGGATGGATGAGTGGATAAACAGAATGTGCTGTCTACATACAATGGAACATTAGTCAGCCTTCAAACAAAGGAAACTGTGGCTCGTGCTACAACACAGACGAACCGTGAGAATATTATGCGGATTGAAATAAGCAGGTTACAAAAAGACAAATACTGTATGATTCTACTTAAATCAAGCACCAAGAGCAGTAAAATTTATAGAGACAGAAAGTAACAGAGTGATATCCAGGGCCTTAGGGGAGGGAGAAACAGGAGCTATTTAATGGGTATATATTTTCAGTTGTACAAGATGAAAAGAGTTGTGGAGATTCGTTGCACAATTATGAGAATGTTTTTAACCTACTAAACTATACACTTAAAAATGGTCAGGATGGTAAATTTTATGTATATCTATTTTATCAAAATTTTTCTTTAATTTTTTTAATTCAAAAAAAATCTGACAATAGTTAGTCGTCATGGGCATTTGTTGAATAGTTCGGCAAAGTCATCCCTGGTCTCTCAGCTTCAGCCTGCTTCACTGTCTCTTCATCTGCCTGACTTTGTTGTTAGCATTTTTTCTTGCATGCAGGCATCAGAGAAAGATCCTCACATTTAGTGTGAGGCCTGACCACTTTGTCTATAGGCTCTGCTATAATGCTCTTCCCTAGACAACAAGGCCTGTGCCTGTGCATTTGTGCTAGCTTGGCTCAATGTCACTGCTCCCAGAGGCCATCACTGACCACCCTATTTAAAATTGCAAACTCCCACTCTGGCCCTCCGCTACTCCTTTTCCTAATCACCTCTTTCATTGTCCTTCGTAGTAGATATCCAACTTTGACCTATTACTACCATAGTTAATTTAATGCTTCTTTTTCTTTCTCCTCCCACCATGAACCCCTTATAACATAATATCCATGAGGGAAAATATTTATGTCTCTTTCGCTCACTGCTCCATTCCCAGCACCTGGAACAAAATGTGAGGCATGGGAGGTGGTCATTTTTTACTGAACAAATGAATGTATCAATCAATCAATCAATCAATCAATAGTTGATAAATATGGTATTCCTTGTGGCATGTGTGTACCTATACATACATATATGCATATGTGTGTACACACTGGAATCACAGGTCATGAGATATCACAGTGCCTATTGCTGTCATCATCTGTAGGAAATACTCTTTACACACATCTCTAGAGTATCTCAGTTCCACGCACTGATTCTACAATATTCCATTTATTTTTTTAACTTTATTTATTTTGAGAGAGAGAGAGAGAGAGCAAGCAGGGGAGGGATGGAGAGAGAGTGAGAGAGAGAGAATGAGAATCCCAAGCAGGCTCCACACCATCAGCGCAGAGCCCAATGTGGGGCTCAAACTCACAAACCACAAGATCATGACCTGAGCCAAAACCAAGAGTTGGACACTTAACCAACTGAGCCACCCAGGTGCCCCTACAATATTCCATTTAGACACACTTTTTGCCATGGCCTCCAGAAAGCTCAGGGCCCCATTCTTTAGGACCATGTTTGTGTTCAGATCAGGCACACTGCTGCTGCATAGGAGAAGGCCCTGGGTCCAGTGCTAAGACAAGTAGGAGCTTTGAGGCAGGACACGGGCCGTGTGAGGACAGTCAAGTGCCTACTACAGCTATGGCTGAAATCAGATGTAGGCCAGGGGTGTGACTTAGCAGTAGCATCATCTGGTTACTACTTACAGCCTGTATCAATAACTAAATACCTCCTATATGATCCATTCCCAGTGTCATTCAAACCAGACTTACTTATCTAAAAAATAGTTAGAAGTAGAAAAGTCTTCAGAGATAATGTCATCTGCTCCCCTCCTTGGAGATTAGGAAACGGAAGGTTGAGGAGGTGAAGTGACTGACCCAAGAGACACTCAAATCAGAGACATCAATAACTCTCTGTCCTATTTAAAAATCCACTCCTTGGATTCTTCCTGGATTTTTAATTAGGAAAGAGATCTTCTTTTTACACCTAATTGACCACTGACCTAATTGTGACAAACTGGACTCTGGCAGGCATTTTTTTTTAAGTTTATTTATTTATTTTGAGAGAGAGAAAAAAGTGAGAGAAAGAGAGCCCTAGTGCGTGGGGGAGGGGCAGTGAGAGAGGGAGAGAGAGAGAGAGAGAGAGAGAGAGAGAGAGAGAGAGAGAATCCCAAGCAGGTTCTGTGCTCTTAGCACAGAGCCTGATGTAGAGCTTGAACTCATTAACCATGAGATCATGACCTAAGCCGAAACCAAGAGTTGGTCCCTTACCCGACTGAGCCACCCAGCCGCCCCCAGGGCAGGCATTTTTAAAGAAACTATGCTCAAATACTTTCCAGTAATTCTCTGACATTATAGGTCATGATTATTCAATTCAGTTTTTTAAAGATGATCATCAATCCCTGGAAGAAGCAGCAGACAACTTAGCCTGGGCAAATCACTGGGCTTGTAGATGCAAAAATTGGCATTAGGGAGGCAGCCCAGCATAATCGCAGATGAAAGATGTCGAGCAATAGTTGTCATGTTTGTAAAAACTTCTGGAGAACTGCATGTGTTATGTCCTTTGTGTACACTTTGTATACACCTCCAAAATAAACATTCTCTTTCATAAGAGGAGCATCTAATCTCCAAAGTAATTTATGTGCATAAACTACGTTTTACAGCAACAAAAACGGATATAAAATTTCCCTTTTCCTAATTTAATTTTGCAATGAAGAATTATTTAGTAGATAGAAAATTGGGAGAGTCTTTTCCTTTGGCACTCACAACACAGCAGGAATATATAAATATGCAATGGGCATCTGGATCCCCCACATGCACAAAAGGCACCAGGGAAGCCATCCACACTTACAAAGGCCCTTTGCCTGATTTTCCCGGGCTTTGCTCCCTTATTAGAATGTCACCATGCTAACCTGTCCTCACTATACAGACCGCCTCTTTTATCCTTCTCTCCAGCTAAGGAGTTCTATCATAGCTAATACCATCACATTGTGCACATTAAATATATACAATTTTTAGTTGTCAATTCTACCTTAATAAAGCTAGAGAGAAGCTAATAATCCAAAGTATCTCTCAGTAAAACTTGTCCTTAGCAGGCTTTATATATTTTTTAAGTAAAAGCTGATTATAACCAATCCTTTCTTTTAAGGAAAACTAAGAAAAAACACACTTGATAAATTTAATAAAAACTTATAATCTAGGTCCAAAACTTGAATTATAACAGGCATCAGCTGGAAACAAAGTGTTCTCTTTGCAACACTTCTTAATGTTTTCTGGAAAGCTGTCAGAATATTTTTAGAAAATCTGCTTTTAAAAATGGACCAACTCAGAGGGAGAATGTCCATACACACAAAATACTAAATATAATTTCAAAGCGATATGGACTCCCTTTCACTATCTACGGATCCCCTCGAATTCTAGATTAGGAAAGTATGTTGTCTGACTTTCTGCAGATCAAAAATATTTGCCAATAGAGTCACAAATATAATTAAAAAGAGCTTTATTTTAATGTGCTCAACTTTTTTTTAGTATGTTGAACTATTATGGTAACTAGCACCTCCCTTCCCCAAAAGGGTTATTTAAACAAAACTCTAGAAAAATTTTTTATACCGATACACATACCTAACATTACTTTCATACATAATACAGGGGGTTTATAGAGTGAAAGTCTATCTAACTACAAGCACCTTGGAGTACCTGGCTGTCTTAGTTGGTAAAGCATGTGATTCTTGATCTCAGGGATGTGTGTGTGTGTGTGTGTGTGTGTGTGTGTGTGTGTGTGTGTACCCCTTATCAAATTCCCCTATATTTCCTAACTGCAAATTATGTGACCTGTGTATACATTTGTAGATTTTTAATTTACTTCTTTGGCTAATGACTTCACTGAATTAATTACTAGAAGATAATAAAAACCATTCCTCCAACCAAATTATCAGATGTTTCAATGTTTTTACATTACCAAATTGTCCTCAATTATAACAATGGCATAGAATATGAGAGAGACTTTTCTTTTGCTTTCCCTTTCGTGAAGCTTGTACTGGACATTGAGAACTTATCCCATGTTTGAGCAGTTCAACCTTCTGTGTAACATTTCCAAACATCCCCTCTTTCCTTTTCGCATTCTCCACTAAACTGAAAATTTTGTGAGGGCACAGTCATGCCTACCTTGCTGAGAGTGCCTGACACAAAGCAAGTGTTCAATTTTAATAATGCTGCTGAATGTCACGGTACAGTAGTTTTGTCTCCTGCCAAACACCATGTGGGTGATGTCAATAGGTTAGGGACTGGTTTCCTCAGAGCCCCAAGGTTCAGGCAGAAATGGAAAAGGAAATATCAGAGCTGCTAAGGAGGAGGCCATCTGGAGGGTTCCAACCCCACCCCCTCTCCCTTCTTCAGGCAGATCACCCCTGCTTTAATCTAGGCTTCTACATAAGATTTGTAAGAATAGGGGCGCCTGGGTGGCTCTATCCGTTGAGTGTCCGACTTCAGCTCAGGTCATAATCTCATGGCTCGTGGATTCAAGCCCTGTATCAGGCTCTTTACTGTTAGTGTAGAGCCCACTTAGGATCCTCTGTCCTCTCTCTCTCTCTCTCTCTCTGCCCCTCCACCACTCATGCTCTGTCTCTCTCTCTCTCTCTGCCCCCCTTCGCTCATGCTCTGTCTCTCATTCTCTCTGTCAAAAATAAACATTTAAAAAATTTTTTTAAATAAAAAGACTTGTCAGAATCAAGAATACCAGACTCAAACAAACAAAAAGTTTGAGAAGCCCTAGAACACATCAGACCCCATAATCGTATTTTGGTAAGGTTAAATGCAATATTTCCTAATACTTTTCTTTTCTAAGGACTGACCAATAACTTGAGAACTGAAAGGCAGAACTATTTTGTATTCAGTTCCTTCAGAGTCAAGAAATATGTCCCCATGTTCTTTAAAAGGAGATAATATTTGCAGATGTACTAAAATTTTCAAATAAACATTATGTTTTTTCAAGAGAATAAATTTTATATTATATCATTAAAATACATTGAGATGGGGTGCCTCGGTGGCTCAGCTGGCTGAGTGTCCAAATCTTGATTTTGGCTCAGGTCACAATCTCATGGTTTATGAGATCAAGCCCTGTGTCAGGCTCTGCACTGATAGCACAGAGCCTGCTTGGAATTCTCTCTCTCCCTCTCTCTATGCCCACCCCTGCTTGAGCTCTCATTCTCTCTCTCTCTGTCTCTCTCTCTCTCTGTGTCAAAATAAACAAATAAAACAAAATTACATTAAAATAAGGTGAGATATAACTCTATTTTCCCTGTGTCATATGAATGGAATCAGCATATGTTAAGAACATGTTTAATAGTGTATGAATAATATGTGCAACAAACACTGGTAGATGAATCAGAAACTTCTAATAGAAGCAATAGAGTTATCATTTTGAACGTGAGAACGCCAAAATGTATGTAACAGAAGAACAGTATCCCTTTTGTAATTTTATAAGATATATTTTATAACTAACCAATTCTTCAGCAACAGAAAAGGTTCATTAGATGATTACTAGCAGATCAATGATACTCAGAACTGATAAAAAAACATAGCTCATTTTTCTGGAATATTTTTTTAATTAGGCTTCACAAGATTATCTACCCATAATTCACAGTTTCCTAAAAATGTAATACGGGTGGTGATGTTAGCTGTGGAAGTGGTGTTGGCTGTGGAGACAGTGGTGGCAGCCATGGTAGCTCTTGGTGGCGGTGATGACAGAGGTGGTAGTTACAGGTAGCGGTGATGATACTGGAGGTGATAGTCATGGGGGGTGGTGGTCAGGGTGGCAGGTGGGGGAGATAATGGTGATGTCTGAGGCAGTAGCTGTGGGTGGTGGTGGTGATGGTGGTAGTTGTGGAGATGATGGTAGTTGTAGGTGGTGGTAACCATAGAGGGGTGGCCATTGTATAGGTTTGGCTGGACTGATGGAGAAATATAGACAGAGGAAATTATTCTTACCAGAAAATTTTAAGGATCATATTATTGTGATGAACATGTTGCTTAAACATGACAAGATGTAGTTTGAAAATAGTTCATCATAAAACATCGACTGCAGCCAAAATTACCAGGGTTTTCTTTTCTGCAAATCTGTTGTTGCCTGTCACTGAGGGAAACCAATGAATGTGATGTAAGAAAGTATAATATCATTCTTATTGTCCAGGTTAATTTTAACTAGCGTCCAGGCTTTGGCTTTTACTCTCAGATGGGAGACTTTCGTGCCATGGACAAAAGAGTGACATCACTTGATGTAAGAGCAGTCTGTAGGCAAGTCTGGCCTGGACTGGGCTGCTGGAGGCAGAGGAGGCAAGTCATGGCCACATTATGAATATATCTTGAAAGTACAGCCCACAGTATTCTCTGGAATTTGTGGGACATGAGAGCAAAGAGTCTAGAATTTGGACCCGGTCTCCCAGGTGATTCTGATAAAGCACCACACTTTGTAAAACCATGACGCTATGAGTGAGATCTGTTTTTTGTCTTTTTCAATCCTCTTGAGAGACTGACAAACTGCTTGGCATATTGGTTTTAATAACATTTTTAATGAAAATACATAAGATGAGGATATTTTCAGAAAAACTTCTGTATAAGCAAAATCATGCCAGGTCTTTATACTAATCCATGTTTCCGTCTTTCTTAATGGCAAGTCATGTGTTTTTTTAAATATGTATTAAGCAAATCCTTGTATTCTATTTTCACAATCTGTGTGCCAGTGCGCTCTAGTATAGTAAATCCAGAGCCATACAGCAGAGAATATTTTTGGAAAGAGTCTGATGTCTTCAGGCTGAATGAGACTCAGGAAACCTAAAAGCTTGGTTTTCATTAACATCAAACCTCCCGTTATAAAGAGGTTCATAGAACACTGAAGGCAAATGTGTCCAACCTTCATGAGGAATTGTCAGAAGGTATACACCTAAGTTAATCATCTCTCCACTATTTTTTTTCTTTTTAGCCCCTGCCCATGGTATGTATGAGGTGAGCAGCCACAAGCTCTTCTAAATGATGAGAATGGGTTTTAATTAACCGACCATCAATTGTTTTCTCTTTTTTCCTACAGAGATCTAGAGACATTTAAAAATGTTTTAAATGCAGACAGCAATGTAACACTGACTTAGTTTACTAAAAATAATAAAGTGTTTTACACAAATTTAGTTTCAACTCATAATGAGTTAAAGCAATTTTTAAAAAGCAATAGTATCTCCAACACTCCAATTCAATTCCCAAGAATTCCTTAACCCATCCCATTCCTCACCAGTACCTGTTGTAAATACCAGGTCACACTGCATTTGGATCTCTTACTTGGAAAACTAATAAATAGTGACAAAAATCTTAGTCCTAAAGAAGTAAGGAATAGGAATGGACACTCAGCTCCAAAAATATTCATCCTTTGACTTCAGAAAATCTCCTGACCTTTTTTAAAAGCATCAAAGTCAGGGGGCGACTGGATGGCTCAGTCGGTTAAGCGCCAACTTGGGCTCAGGTCATGATCTCACAGCTTGTGGGTTCGAGCCCCACATTGGGCTCTGTGCTGACAGATGAGAGCCTGGAACCTGTTTCAGATTCTGTGTCTCCCACTGTCTCTGCCCCTCCCCCACTTGCGTGGCGCTCTCTCTCTCTCTCTCTCTCTCAAAATAAATGTTAAAAAAAAAAGGAACCAAGTCAGAATCACTTCCATCCACCACTCTTAAAGAGATGGGTCTCTGAGAGAGAGAAATTGAGTTGATTGTTGAATTTTCTCATTCACTCATAAATATATACAAAATAGACATGCTGTTCTATATACTGCAACAGTGAGAGAACAAAGAAAGAAAAAAAGGAAAGTGTCAAGTCCCTGTCCTCACAAAGTTTACATTACATATTGATGCTATGATACTGAAGTAACTTCAGTCAAACAGTAAGACTCAATGCTAAATTTTTCAAGAGTTTCCTCTTGGTTTTCTATAGTCTCTCCCAACTTAACTGTGAATATCTACTTTTCTTTATAAAAAGCTTTGCTTTCTGTCACTTGTCTAACATAGATAGTTTAAGATTACTGAAAGAGACATAATACTTATTTATTAAGTGAAAATACATAAATATAGATATGAAAATAAACATAAAGGTTGATATAAATACACACATACACACACACACACACACACACACACACACAGAGAGTTAAGAGTCTAATGGAGTAATTAACTGTTAGGATTTAGAGAAGCCTGGCTTGCTTAATTGGCAGAGTATGTGACTACTGGTCTCAGGATCGTGAGTTCAAGCCCCAAGTTGGGCAAAGAACTTACATACAAAAATAAAATAAAATGATAAAATAAAGTAAAATAACTCTTAGGATTTGAAATTCAAAAACACATGTTGTAGTCTTCATGCAATCACTTAACCAGCCATGTTATCTTAGGTAAGTTATTGATCTCTTTAAATCCCCAGTCCTCACCTATAAAGTTGGAAGAAGAATAATACTACTTACATTACAGCTAATGCCTGATTAAATAGGAGAATATATATAAGCACTTATTCCAGTGGCCAGCACCAAGTTCATATCTAATAGCTATTGTCATGAGGTTATCTCTGTAAATTCTGTGAATCAGAGATGGAGAATCCTGTCAGCAAAATTTCAATCATGCTTTTTTAATTGCCCAAAAGTATCATTCACAGTCACTGAGGCATTTCTTCCCCTTGGTTCCTGCAGAAATTCTGTTTCTAAAATTTGATGTCAAAAACTGGCAGAAATTCAGCCATATGTCCCATCACTGGGACATGTGCTTCCAAAACATATCTACATCTGAGTCCGTTTCACTTGATTTCCCAAAGTAGGTCACTGGCTTATGACACCTTTTACTCTTGTGTAAAGAAAGGCACCACAACTCCCATAGCTTTTGCATAAATATATTTTTTTCTCTTCTATTTAGCTCTTTTTCCTTCCCTTTGTTTAGACAGAGGACCTAAAAAGAAGCAATATTATGGGAGGGATTTTCCTTCCCAAGATGTAATAAGGCAAGTGAAAACATCTTTACCTAAACATCACTTTAACTCTTTTTAATATTCTACACCATCCTTGGCAAATGAATTTTTGTTTTTATAATATGGAGCTTTTTTTCCAGGAACTTAGAGATTGCTCTTTGTCCTAAACAATGTAACTCCAAATGTCTTAAATGTAGTGTTTCTATTGTTTATGATGCTTCAGAGTAGACTCTTCTCAGGTGTCACTTGCTGAATCTAGTTTCACTCCCTCCTTGACCTGTCACCAGCACACACTGTTACACATGACATTCCACGTGCAACTAGAAAGACATTCTAAGAGAAAACAGATAAATCTGCTAAACATGAAAGTTTAATTCAGTAAAAACAAAAATGCTGGTGGCTGCATTTCTCTCCTAGTTTAAAATGCATGGGCTTTGTGACAGATATTTCTCCTAATGGAATAGCCCTCTCTTACTGTTCCTAGTCTTGGAACTCTTCACTAAGTCTGCTTCCTGGGAAAATATATTTTTATTATACTACATAGTAAGAGTGTAGAGTTTTGGCAATGTTCACTGGATCAAGAATAAGAATACTCCATTTCTATTTGCATTTTGCACACGATACAACTCATTCCAATTGGATCTTTTAACTATGGGATAATTAAAACTGTGCACTGGACACGTGTGCATGGAAGCTGAGTCGTTCATTGACAATTCATATTCCCCAATCTCACCCACAGACATCCTAATCCTGTAGGTCTGGGGTTGAACCTGAAATCTTGACAGTTGAGAACATTTTTCTAGGGGTTAAAGGATTTGGTGAAAAGCTTACTTTTAATAAGCAGCATGCCATGTGTTCAAACTCGACCTTACCCACATCTTTCTAAATTTCACCTCTAAATACATTTTTCTAAATACGCTTTCCTTTTATCTAAAATAAGTAGGAAAGAATTGGGTTAGATTTTTGAAAGAAAGCCAATTATTGCTCTGTAGAGTGAAGGTAATATCAGTTTCATTGTAGCAGAATTTTATAAGCTGATAAAGTCTAAGAAAATATTCATATGATCAATCCTTTGAAGGTGGTTTCATGAGAAATAGGGACTTACAAGATTCTGATTTTTCACTTTCAAGATAGAATGTAGATGAAATCCCCCAGGACATCATCCTATTAATGTAATTACACAGATACAGGCATAGAAGGAAGTGCCAGGCTGATTAGAAATGACAGAGAGAGAGCTGGAAAGCTCCAGTAGAGATTTCTGAAATGACAAAATCAGAACTAAACAGCATACATTTAAGTTAGAATAAATCTTGCTGAAGAATGCAACCCTATTTAAAAGAGAATCCTATAAAGTAAATGGAAGTGGATTTGCTGATGTAAAATGGCATCTGGTTAGCAGTCCATATATCAGTATCTCAAAGCATGCCATCTCAATGCCTACAAAGATTCAGAAAAAAAGAAAAAAGAAAAAAAAAAAACATGAGAACTCATAGGAAGCCTGGAAACTGAGACAGACAGCCAAGCCATTACCAGAATCTGTAGGAAATCCCAACAATGAGAAGCCAAGGGAGCTGAAATGAGATACTCTACAAATGGTGTCATAGCAAGCACACCACCCAGAAGATAACTGGGATGGACTTTGGATCTCCATTTATTATTTACCTCTGATTCAGTGACTCTGGAACCATGCTCAGGTATAAAATGAGGCAGCTGCCCCTATCCTGGGAGTCTCACTTTTCCTGTATATGCCTTAGTCCCTTCCAAGTGTTTCCTGTTCCAAATATACTAGAGGACTTTAAAGCTAAGAAAAGTAACAGGGGTAAAAAAGAGAGAGAACTGGTGGTGATCAATACTTTCAGATAGTGTAGAAGACAGAAATGTTAATAAGTTCTAAATCAGAAAGAATCCTAGAATTAATGTGTACAGGAGGCTGAAATATTTCAGAATTTTTCATGAATCCAAACATTCAAGTATGGGGCAAGGTTAGTAGAAATTTGTCTGAATTCAACAAAGCTACGGTAGATGAGTGGCTATGCGGCACTGGAAATCAGCCAAGAGCTGGGCACATTAGCCTTCCCTATTTCCCTTGGTCTGTGATGAACAAAAATGGGAAAACCAAGCAGACAGACTTTTGTAGTTGGTGTTAGTGGCTGGTATGTTGAGCAGGGTGTCCTATGCCATAGAGTGGCCTGATTCATGTTTAAGAGCAGTATTTTTAAATCAACTTTTTTGAGGTAATAATTTGCGTTAAATAAAATGTACCCACACTTAATGTGTTTTGACGAGTGTACACTCCCATGTATCTAACACCCCAATCAAATTTCAAAATACTTCCATCACCCCAGAAAATTCCCACATGCCAAGTATAGTCAATTCTCTCCTCTATCCCAGAAGATCATTGATTCTGACTTCCGTTACTTCAGATTAGTTTTGCTGTTCTGAATCTTAAAATATGTTTTCTTGTATCTCTAACTTCTTTCACTTAGTATAATTACTTTAAGATTCATCCATGTTGTTAAATGTATCAGTGGTTCATTTTTCTTTATTCCTGAGTAATATTCATTATATACAATATTTTCATTGATACTGTTATTTTTTATCTATTCACCTGTTGATAGATATTTGAGTTGTTGCTAAATTTTGGTCATTATGAATAAAATCTATAATCATTTGCATATAAGTCACTTATGAGTATATGTTTCCACTTTTCTTGGGTAAATACATAGACACATAGTTGCTGGATCATATGGTAGGTGTGTATTTATCCAGGTAAGAACCTGCCAAACTCTTTTCCTAAATGATTGTACTATTTTATGTCCACATTAACAATATGTTAACATGTGAGAGTTCCAGTTACTCCAAATCCTTACCGTCACTTAGTGTTGTCAGTCTTTTTCATTTTAGCCCTCAACTGAAGTATTTTGATGAGCTAAAAACACCAAGAATATATTGTTCGTTTGTTTATTTTGATGAGCTAAAAACACCAAGAATATATTGTTTGTTTGTTTGTTTGTTTGTTTGTTTGTTTGTTTAGCTTGGTTTAATTTTTGTCTGCCCTTCTTACTTTGAAGAACTGCTGCCTCCCAAATTCATGAGTTTAGGACATCGCCCATGTATCTCACTGGACTATTCCCACCTCTTCCGTCTTCTAGGCCCTTGGCTACTTCATTCCACCTTGGTTGTTACTAGAGTCTTAACTCCATGTAAGGCCACATGGTCCCACTGCCTCATGCTCTGGCTCATCCTAACCTTTCTGAGCTCAAAGGAAGCATATGTCCCAGGGCATGGAGGCCTGCTGAAGGGACTGGGTGACCCAATCTAGAAGAGGGGAGGAATTACCTCCCTCTGGGATCAACTTTAATCAAGGAGAGTTCAGGGATGGGATGGAGATGCCAGGTAAATCTCCTGTGTCTTTACTGCATCAGACTGAATCCCAGTTGCTTTCTGCAGTGTGTCCAGCCATCCATTGCACATAGCTTAGTGGATAAACCTACAGAGCAACTGTGACTCATGATGGCATCATGGAACAGTGGTCACACAGTAAAACATCACCTTGCACTTGTTTCCCATCCTTTCCTGCCTCACTTCCTGTCTCACTCTCTGCCCTGGGATTTGAACTTTGAACAAATCATTGTCACTTAAATCTGGCTTCAAGTTTTTTAGGGAATGTAGGTTCTCCATGAGTTCCTTCTCTACAGCTACCTCGTCCTCTCAAGGTCCTTTTGTTCAAGTGTTCATTGACTTTATGAGTCACCCAGTGTCTAATAAATTCTGTTTTGGTCAGAGTCAGTTTCTGTTGCTTAAAGCCAAGAATCCTAATCAGTTTATGAGACAAGGATATAACCTGGTGGGATATTAAGACATATATGTATAATTGATCCTACAAAAGAGGAGTATGAGGATCACAGCAGTTAATGATGTTAATCATCTACTACAGCATAAATGCATAGAATAACATTTGGCATATAGTAGGTACTAAATAAATATTTGCTGTAGCTGAGTCAGGGAAACCTGGTTAGTACTGCATTTTTCACCAGATTTGAATTCAAAGTCTTTGAGCTTCCTATTATACCACACTTTATCTCAATTCAGGTTAAAGATTTCAACAGGAATGATTCTCTCTTAGATGGTGTATAAAGGATTCTCCATGATTATCTGTCTGATGAGGCAGTTCTTCATCCAAACAGTTATGTCTAGTCTGGACTGCTCCATTCTCTGAAATAGAATTTTTAATTTTATCTGATTCAAAGAGTAGTACATCTGACAAATTGTGAAGAAAAAAAAACAAAGCTGAAGGATTTATACTACCATCTATGAAAGCCTAGTGTAAAGCTATAGTAATGAAGATAGTGTTTACATAATAACTAATAGAACAGAGTCCAAAAACAGACTTTTATGATTCCATGAGCTATACCAGACAATTTTTGTTGTTTTAGGTCAATTACATATACATATGGAAAAATAATAAATGAAATACTATAAAAGACTATAAAATAATAAAGATTTTAGAGGAAAATACAAAATATATTAATGTAGACAAAGATTTTTTTTTTTTAACGTTTATTTATTTTTGAGACAGAGAGAGACAGAGCATGAACGGGGGAGGGTCAGAGAGAGGGAGACACAGAATCCGAAACAGGCTCCAGGCTCTGAGCTGTCAGCACAGAGCCTGACGTGGGGCTCGAACTCACAGGGCCGTGAGATCATGACCTGAGCTGAAGTCGGCCGCTCAACCGACTGAGCCACCTAGGCGCCCCGACAAAGATTTTTTTAACAAGACGCAAAAAGTACTAACCATAAAATTTTTAAATAACAAAATGGACTATAATAAAATTAAGAATATCTGTCCACTGAAAGATACCATTAGCAGAAAGGGAGGTAACCAGAGAACAAAAGAAGATTTCTGCAATACATATATCCAACAAAGGACTACAAAAAAAAAATAGAAAAATAGACAAATTCCTGAAGAGGTACTTCAAAAAAGGAAGATATCCAAATGTGTAATAAACATATAAAAAGATCACAGACTTCATTGACCATAATGGGAAATCAAATTAAAACCACAAAACAACGTATACATATATACACTAGATGGCTAAAATAAGAATGATAGAAAATATCAAACATTAATTAGAATTTGGAGCGATTATTACCATCACTTTTGAAAAATACTTGGAAGTATCTTTTTTAAGTTTATTTATTTATTTTGAGAGAAAGAAAGAGTGAGGGAGGGGCAGAGAGAGAGAGAGAGAGACAGAGAGAGAGACAGAGAGAGACAGATTCCCAAGCAGGCTCCATACTGTCAGCACAGAGCCCCAGGCAGGGCTGGAACTCATGAATCATGAGATCATGACCTTAGCTGAAATCAAGAGTCACTTAACTGACTGAGCCACCCAGACACCCCTTATATTATTTTTATTCATTTTTATTTATTTGAGAGAGAGAGAGAGAGCATGTGCACAGGGGAGGGGCAGGAGAGAGGGAAAGAGAGAATCCCAAGCAGGCTCCATACCGTCAGCACAAAGTCTGACATGGGATTGAGTCCCACAAACCATGAGATCATGACCTGAGCGGAAATCAAGAGTCAGTGGCTTAATCCACTGACCCATCCAGGCACCCCGGGAATATCTCTTAAAGTTGAACATATCCACTTTATATAGCTCAGTAATTCCACTCCAGGGGATATATCCAATAGAAAGGTTCACATATATTCACCAAAAATATGCATTCGAATTTATCGCAAGTGATATTATCCAAATGCCTATCAATGGCAGAATGAACAAATAAATCATGCTATATTCATTCAACAAAATCTGGGCAGCTATATGTATAAATAATGCATAACTACACATAGCAATCTGGATTGATCAAACAAGCATGGTGTTGAGTGAAAGAAACCAGGTGCAAAAGAATATACATCATGTGATTCAGTTGACATAAAATACAAAAACAAGTAAAATGAGTGTATTCTTTTAGGTATCAAAGACACAGGGGAGGACATACTACATAGGAGGGAGTAATGGGGTAGGGGACTTGCAGGGTATTTTCATGTTCTGTTTCATAATCAGGGTGCTGGTTACCTGAGTATATTCAGTTTGTGAAAATTCACTGAATTGGACATTTATGTTATGTGCACTTGTCTTTATTTACATTTTACTTCAACAAAAATTTTTTTAAAGTAACACATCTGCGGGGTGCCTTGGTGGCTCAGTCAGTTGAGAATCTGACTTCGGCTCAGGTCATGATCTCGCAGTTCATGAGTTCAAGCCCTGCATCAGGCTCTGTGCTAACAGCTCAGGGCCTGAAGCCTGCTTTGGATTCGGTGTCTCCCTCTCTCTCTGCTCCTCCCCTGCTCACATTCTGTCTCTCTCTCAAAAATAAATAAAGATTAAAATCCTAAAATTTGTATGGAACCAGAAAGGACCCTCAATAGCCAAAGCAATCTTGGCAAAGAAAACCAAAGCTGAGGCATCATAATCCCAGACTTCAAGCTGTATTACAAAGCTGTAATCATCAAGACAATATGCTACTGGCACAAAACCAGACACTCAGATCAATGGAACAGAATAGAGAATGCAAAAATGGACCCACAAACGTCTGGCCAACTAATCTTCGACAAAGCAGGAAAGAACATCCAATGGAATAAAGATAGTCTCTTCAGCAAGTGGTGCTGGTAAAACTGGACAGTGACATGCAGAAGAATGAACTGGGACCACTTTCTTACACCATACACAAAAATAAACTCAAAATGGAGGAAAGACCTCAATGTAAGACAGGAAGCCATCAAAATCCTCGAGGAGAAAGCAGGCAAAAACCTCTTTGACCTTGGCTGCAGCAACTTCTTATTCAACACGTCTCTGGAGGCCAGGAAAACCAAAGCAAAAGTGAACTATTGGGACCTCATCAAAATAAAAAGCTTCTGCACAACGAAGGAAACAATCAACAAAATTAAAAGGCAACCGACAGAATGGGAGAAGACATTTGCAAATGACCTAGCAGATAAATGGTTAGTATCCAAAATCTGTAAAGAACTTATCAACCTCAACACCCAAAAAACAAATAACCCAGTAAAGAAATGGACAAAAGACATGAATAGATACTTCTCCAAAGAAGACATCCAGATGGCCAACTGACACATGAAAACATGCTCAACATCACTCATCATCAGGGAAATACAAATCAAAGTCGCAATGAGATACCACTTCACACATTTCAGAATGGCTAACATTAACAACTCAAGCAACAACAGATGTTGACGAGGATGCAGAGAAAGAGGATTTCTTTTGCACTGCTGGTGGGAATGGAGGCTGGTACAGCCACCCTGGAAAACAGTATGGAGGTTCCTCAAAAAATTCAAAATAGAACTACCCTACAACCCAGCAATTGCACTACTAGGCATTTATCCAAGGGATACAGGTGTGCTGTTTCGATGGGACACATGCACTCCCATGTTTATAGCAGCACTATCAACAACAGCCAAAGTACGGAAAGAGCCCAAATGTCCACTGATGGATGAATGGATAAAGAAGATGTGGTATGTATACACACACACACACACACACACACACACACACACACACATATACAGTGGAGTATTACTCAGCAATGAAAAAGAATGAAATCTTGCCATTTGCAACTACGTGGATGGAACTAGAAGGTATTATGCTAGGCGAAATTAGTGAGTCAGAGAAAGACAAATATATGACTTCACTCATATGAGGTCTTTAAGATACAAAACAGATGAACACAAGGGAAGGGAAGCAAAAATAATATAAAAACAGGTAGGGGAACAAAACATAAGAGACTCAAATATGGAGAACAAACAGAAGTTTGCTGGAAGGGTTGTGGGAGGGGGAATGGGCTAAATGGGTAAGGGGCACTAAGGAATCTACTCCTGAAATCATCGTTGCACTCTATGCTAACTAATTTGGATGGAAATTTAAAAATAAATTATTAAAGAAAATAATAATGCAATATTCTACAGTGCCCTGTCATAAAGTAAAAGTAAATTTTATAATTACTCAGGAGCCCCTGAGTGGCTCAGTTGGTTAAGGAGTGGACTCTTGATTTCAGCTCAGGTAATGATCTCATGGTTTGTGAGATTGAGCCCCACATCAGGCTCCATGCTGACAGTGCTCAGAGCCTGCTTCTGATTCCCTGTCTCCCTCTCTCTCTGTCCCTCCTCCACTTGCACTCTCTCTCTCTCTCAAAATAAATAAACTTTAAAAAATTATAATTACTCAGAGAATTTGAGCATTTCAGTGCAACATCTCAGGATTTCACCCAAAACAGAAAAGAAGGATCATCTCACCTCATGTCATTAACAAACTCCAATATGCTAATACACTCCGTACATTCCTCCCACATTAAACCCGGAAACAAAAGTTCCCTTTCATTCTTCTGAACCTTTGCACAGTGCCCTGATCCAGACTGCACCACCCCCACCACCAAGTTTCGTCAGTGAGCTGCTGCCTATTAATCTTAAGTTCAACTAAAGCATACTGCCAGGTGTTGTGTTTGCCCCACATCCTTTCTCCACATTTCCTCACCAATTTTCTTTCCCAGAAAGGTCACCAAGCCCCAGACCTAGCAGTTTTCATGCCCTAGGGCTTCAGTTGTATTCAGCCAATGGGGAGCCTTGTCAAGAAGTGGAGGCTAGAAGAGAATGACCATTTCTTCCCTCCCCTTGATTTGAGTTTAGGAATGGTACAGACTCCTACACCTTGTAGTTTCATTCTCTGGCCACACTTTTCCAATGATCCTTTATGCAACTGACCTCAAATTATCCTGTTGTGGGTGTGTCATCCATTTCCTGCCAGTGTCTGGACTGATTCAGTCATTAACTAAATGAAGTCTTTCCATACCTCCCATCCCAAAGGCAGTCATAGGCTTCTGACTCAGTTCATAATACTTTTCACACTTTTATTGTATTTACTTTACATGTCTGTGTTCTCCATTATCTTCATAAATGCCAGAGCAGTAACTGGGCAATATTTGAACTCCTACTACCTGGCAAAGACCTCAGATATAAAAGGTATTTAATAAAAGTTTATTGAACAAAAGTATAAACAAATGATCAAAATTATCAGGGTAATCCTCAGCATAAATAAATACTTTAATCAATCACACTAGCCTTCATCATCTCATTATTGTGGCCAGTAAATATTTTAAGCTGTAAAATTGATTTAGGAATTGGAAGAGAATTTCACAGGCTTTACCACGTCTGCGGAACAATGTATTTTCATAAGTTTTATAATGCAACACATATTACTACAAAAATACCCTATTGTCTTCTTATATCAAATACCATTTACTTTTCATCTTTGTCATTTCCTCCACAAGAATTTCAGAGTTCATGGGGCACCGGATAACATAAGAAACGAGTTCATTCTTACTCAAAATTAAATATTTTAACAGACTGCCAAAAGCAAATCCCTATTTATGTTTTCTTATTATTTTTCTCCTCAAAATGTTTATGATGGATTTTAAATGACAGATTTCTTTCTTGGGAAATGATTATATCAATTTAATTAGATTGTCACCTCAGAGTCAAAGCTTTTATATTTAAGAAGTCTGGAACAGAAAAGACTCTGAAAACAGAAGACCATTGCAACTAGGCACCTGAAAGATGGGACTTATTTCTTATAACTGAGAAGCAGACTCTAAATTTCATAAAATGAATTCATAAATATTTTTTTGTTAATTTCAGAACTTTTGCTTCAAAATCACACATTAAAGAAACAATTGAAAGAACTGAAATCAGGCCAGCCCTGATTTATTCTCCTCTCTTATTCTCCCAAGTTGGATAGCTTTCTCAGACATGTTTTTGCATTTTCTTAATGCTTACTTATTTTCAAGAGAGAAAGAGAGAGAAAGAGAGCACATGAGCAGGGGAGGGGCAGAGACAGAGGGAGACACAGAATCCAAAGCAGGCTCCAGGCTCTCAGCTGTCAGCACAGAGCCCAACGCAGGGCTCGAACTCATGAACCATGATATCATGACCTGAGCTGAAGTCAGATGCTTAACCAACTGAGCCACCGAGGTGCCCCTCTTTTTGCATTTTTAACACAAGTATAAGTATCCATAAACAACAGATAATGTTATTTTGTATATGGCATTTTTAATCACATAAACTGTATCATACCATAGATACGGTTCTGTTGCCTGGATTTTCACCCAAATTATGCTTTTGGATTTATCCATATTGGTAAATATGGATAAAATTCATTTCTTTCAACTGCTAAATAGAGACAGACACTGACAGTTGCCTTCCCATAACTCTGCCTCACCTTTCTTCTTACTAAAAGCGACATATTTTTCCAATGCAGTCATATGCCCTGCAAAATTAGACAATATTTTCCAGGTCTTTTGAAGCTAGGTTTAGCTCTATGATACAGCTTTAGCTAATGAGGTGTAAGCAAAGTCAGCTTAGGATTGCTCAGGAAAATTCCTGATGCCTCAGCTGCCTCCTCTTCCTCCTTGTTTCTTTCTTCTTTACTTTGTTCATGCCTAGAATGAGGATGTGATTCATGGTGGCAATGCGGCCATTTTGTAACCACAAGGAAAAGAGTTACATGCTAGATATGACAGAGTAAGACATATAGGAGCCTAAATTCCTGATGATATTATGGAACTACCACAGCAGCTACAAGTAGTCCTACCTCTGGACTTCATATTAAGTGGAAAAAAGCAGAATCCCTTTTCAGTTACAGTGAAACTGTACAGTGTACAGTGGTTCTCTATCACATGCAGCCTCATTAACTCCTAACTTCTAACAAAATCCAGTAATGAATATGCTATATATACCCATTTATCTATTTCCATGAGTTATTTACTTCAACTTCTTTACAGTTGCAACCAGTACTGCAATGAATATCTTTGTACAATGAACTTCCTTTACACATATCTGAGATTCCCTAGAAAGTTCATAAGGTCACACTGATATTAAACTTTGGAGAAAAGTTGAAAATGCCTAGAAAAGTGATTGCTCTTTACATTCCCACAAACAGTGTCTGCATTCTTGATTCCATACACCTTTGCCAGTGTGATAAGTCCTGGCCAGTGACATTTTTGTAAGTCTAGTGGTATGAAATAGAATCTCATTTTTTATTTGAAATTCATTATTTCCCAGTGAGACTGATCACTTATCTCATAGTAGACTTTCCTATTTTTTCTTACTGGATTTTTGCCTATTTTTAAGTTAATTTATGGAACATAATTATATGAAGAAAAACTTCAATAATGGCTACTTTTTCGTTGAGCACTTATTACATTTCATTGATTCTAATCCTTAAGAAAATTCTGAAAGATATTAAGATAGGAATTACTATCCTTAAGTTTTTGTTAATTTTTTTAATTTTAGTATACTCTGACAGTATTCTGAAGTTTGTATACAAATGGAGGAGTTATTATTCTCTGACTGCCCAAAGCCATACAACTAGGAAGTAATGGAGCAGAGATCTGAATTTAAGCCTGCTGGCCCTAAAGCCTGTACATTTTTTATTACACAATGCTGATCATAAGATTTTTTGTTTCAGCATAAATTGTGTGCAGCAAAATTATTAGCTGGTGTAGAGGAGGAAGCAAAACTAAATCTTCTAAATTATAAAGACAAAAACATATTCACACTGGTTTTCAAACATGGAACTGTAAAACAGACATATTTGAAAAATAATTCCTGGTCACAAAAAATACAAAGTAAACTGAAATTCAGAAAAGATTAGTATCACCAGAGAAATATCTCATAATTGCTACTTGGACACAACTTTAATTTTAGTAGGTTAAGTGAATGCGAGTGATCCATCTTAGTTTTACAGAAGCAGGTGTTGCTTCTGCTCACGAAATTCCCCTTGCAAAATTAATTTAAATTGGCTTGGCTATGAGTACTCTCAGTTGATTTGGGAACTGGCTCAAGAGTCACGAACAAGAAATAATCATAAACCTCTGAGTACCTAGTTTGCTACTGGGGTGGCACAGGGATTGACGGATTGAGTTTCATTTAGCATCTTCATTAATGACCTGAAGGAGGGAACAAATAGCTTGTTAATGAAATTCACAAATAGTAATATATGAGGAGGCATTGCAAACACTGATAAAGACTGCTAAATTATCAAAAGAAACCCAAAGAGGTTAGATAGGTACTCAGAAATTAACAAGCTAAAATGCATCATGGAAATTTGAGAGTTGAGAACAGGACTGGGGGGCTGGGGGAAGGAAGTTGATAGAGAAAACGTTATCAATTTTTATGATGTCATTGACTAAGAGGTTTCCAAGGCATTATTTCGAGAAGAAACCCATAAGTTAAAGTGAAAAGTCATCTGTTGATGGACACTTAATCTCCATATCTTGACTATTGTGAATGATGCTTCAATGAATATGGGAGTCTGAATACCTCTTTGAGATCCTGTTTTCATTTCCTTTGGATATATATCCAGAAGTAGGACTGCTGGTTCATATGGTAATTCTATTTTTAATTTTTTGAGGAACTTCCATACTGTTTTCTAGAGTGGCTACACCAATTTACATTCCCACCAACAGTGCCAAAGGCTTCTCTTTTCTCCACATTCTTGCCAACATTTGTTTTCTCTTGTCTTCCTGACAATAGCCATTCTAACAGGTTCATTACCTATTATATTTCAATGAAGTGATACCTCATTGTGATTTTGAGTTGCATTTCTCTGATGATTAGTGATGCTGAATACCTTTTCATGTACCTGTTAGCCATTTGTATATCTATGTCTTCTTTAGAAAAAAAATGTCTATTCAGTTCCGCTGCCCATTTTTAATTGGATTTTTTATTTTTTAAGTTTATTTATTTTGAGAAAGAGAGAGAACATGGGAGGGGCAGTGAGAGAGGGAGAGAGAATCCTAAGCATGCTCAGTATAGAGCCCAATGCAGAGCTTGATCCCATAAACCATGAGATCATGACCTGAGCCAAATCAACAGTTGCACACCACCAACTGAACCACCCAGGCACCCCAAATTGTTTATTTTTTTTGCTATTGAGTTGTATGAACGGATAAAGAAGATACAGTGTGTACGTATGGGTATGTATATATATATACACATCTACACACCCAATGGAATATTGTTCAGTCATGAGAAAGAAGGACAGCCTTCCATTTGTGATAACAGGTTGGAACTAGACATAATGCTAAGGGATAAGTCAGACACTGAAAGACAAGTATTAGATGATATTTTCCTGTAGAATCTCAAAAAGCTGAACTCATAGAAACAGCATAGAATGGTGGTTACCAGGGACTGGGGGTGGGGGAAATAAGGAAGTCAAGGAGTACAAAGTTCCGGTTACAAGTTGAAGAAATTCTAGGGATCTAATGTACAACATAGTGATTACAGCTAATAATACTGCATTATATATCTGAAAGTCAGTAAAAGAGTGAATCTTAAATGTTCTCACCACAAAACAGAAATGGTAATTGTGTGATGTTATGAAGGTGTTAGCTAACACTGTGGTGGCAATCATTTTGCAACAGACTTGTAGCACATCAACACACTGTACACCTTAAACTTACACGATATTAGCTGTAGGAAAATAAAGTGAAAACAATTAGGTATTAGCTTCTAGTGTGAAATGGCTGCCAAAAAGAACTCTGGGTTACCACTGTATGCTAGAACAGAAAGAACCTTGGATTTGAAGTCAGAAAGACATATCTGAGATTCAAACCCAAATCTCCCATCTGATCCAATATTTTCATCTGTAAAATGGAAATAATGATAACTACCTCACAGGTCTGCTGTAGGAATGAAATAAGAGTGTGCAAAAAGCAACAAGTACAACACTTGGGATGACCAGATAGTCACCCAGACCCTGATTCCACATGATATGAAGCAAGCACACTTTGCTATATCCTTGTCTTGAGATGAGTTTCTAGACTCAGGACTGAGCACTTTAACTCCCAAATTATGGAGTTAAATTGGAGAAGGCCCCCAGAAGAGTAAGAGGAAATAAAAGAACAAAGCCAAGAGAGACACAGAAGAATCTAATCCAGTTCACCAATTCCAGAAACCCAGCTGAGGTGTGCAAGGCTAAAAATGGAGAGTAAATATGTAACATGAACAAGGCAATATAAGTAAGAGTATGGGATGAAACCAAGAAAAGGAAAGCTTATGCTTTAGGTCATGAAAAAAATTTTTCCTTGACATTTCTATCAAATATTAACAGAATATTTATACAAGGAGAATAGCAAGTGAATCATTTCTTAAAGTATTTTCAATTAATTAGATAAAGGTTCAAAAAGTTTATCACTAAGAAAAAAACCCTCCTGACTTCTTTTGGACTCTAAGTCCTTTGATAATAATTCTTGTACCATCATGATTCAGAATTGTCCAAAACTGTCTCAGAGATTCTAAAACTGTAATATAATAATAATAATTGAACTTTTCCCCAAATTCTCAGCAAAAATTCCTAGGATGTCATTGAACAAAATTTTTAGAGATTTATGACTTCTTTCCTCCTGGAAATTATTCTTAAACACTTTGGTACACTGCTACATATATGATAATATTGATTTTCACACAATTATATATGCCATTATTTCACAACTTATTTACCCAAATTTTATGATATTCCACAAAACAAATCATACATTTCAGATGCTCCAATTCCTAGACAAGAGTGAAGTTCTCCTCTGAACTGGAAAAATCATATACTTGAGTCTAGGTCAAGAGGTTTCTGGTCTGGTATAGGTTAGATACCACAGATATTCAAGCAAGAGCCAAGAGAACAAACATGTAAATGGAAAGGAAGACATCTGATTCATTCATCATACCATCAAAAAACATATACTGTCCACTATTTGCCAGACACTATTTGAGTTCTTGGCAATTTAACAATGGCCAACAAAAACTAAAGTTCCTATCCTCAAAGACTTATATTCTAATGAGAAAGGCACTCATTAAAGAAATGCATGAGTGCAAATAAAATACAACTTCTAGGGTATACAAGTACTACAAAGAAACATGAAAGTGTTAAGGGATGGCTTGGGGATGGCAATAGAGGGTAGGGCTATTGTTAGGGTGGTCAAAGAAAACCTCTTAATACAACATTTGGGAAAAGACCTGAGAAAAGTGAGGGAGGAAGCCGACTCAGTTTAGGAAAATCACATTCCAGATCGAGGGAAAAGGAAGCACCAAGGCCCTGATCCTGCATGCTTCAAGAGCCACAGAAAGGCAGTGTAACCAGAAAAGTAACCAGGGACTTGTCAGTAGTCTCAAGTGGAAGCAGCAAAAGTAGAAAGAGTTAAAGTTTAATAACTAAGCAGGGACCAAATCACAGAGACTGTTGAAGACTGGGCAGTGTGTGGAAAAGCAATGAAGGTTAGAGAAGGGGAGTAACAGGGTGTGATGTACATTTTTAAAAGCTGAATCTTGCTGCTCTCTGTAAAACAAATTTTATTGGGTCAAGGTGAAGGTAAAAACACAAGAGTGGAAATAGGGAAGCCATTTTATTGAACCAGGAAAAGATGATGATTGACAATGGGAGGGATAGAAACAAGCCTGTAGACTCAGAAGACATTTTGAAGGTAGAGCCAATAGATTTTGCTGATGTATTAGATGAGGGAAATGCCAGTTGGTTCAGGGAATGAGCTACTATGACATTCTGAAGGAGTGGTTTACAAGCAAGATGCTTTGCTATCAAGCACAGGCAACATGTGTATGTTTGGTGTGTTCAGGACAGTGGATGATGGTGATGTGAGATATTTTTTGTTCCTTTAGTGAGTGCCTTTATGTCTAGTAGGTATTCACTTCCTGAATCTTTTTCAGTTGATATAGATGGGCCTTGGTTAATTCCAAAATCTGCCTATTGGTCGTGGGAATTCCTATCCCTTTCTAGTTATCCATTCTTTTTTTTTTTTTAACGCTTATTTATTTTTGAGACAGAGAGAGACAGAGCATGAACGGGGGACGGGCAGAGAGAGAGGGAGGCACAGAACCGGAAGCAGGCTCTAGCCTCTGAGCCATCAGCCCAGAGCCCGATGCGGGGCTCCAACTCACAGACCGCGAGATCGACCTGAGCTGAAGTCGGACGCCTAACCAACCGAGTCACCCAGGCGCCCCTAGTTATCCATTCTTAATTGGTGTCTTTCATGTTTCAAACTTTGCCACAGTCACATCACACCCAACCCAAGCCCACAGTATTATGAAGGGCCCTCGACACCCTTTCTAAATCATCAGGATTTTAGAGCGGTTTATATGTTTGGTTAATGAGATAATGGGACTTGTTCTATTCTAGATGCTCATTCATCATTCCCTTTCTCTCTCTAAATGCCTCTCCATTTTCTTAAAGACTGCCTTCATATTTTCACCATGATGGCCCCATGCTCTGGAACAAGGGAAATATAGTTCCCTCACATTTCTTTCCTAGTGCTGCCCAGGATTTCCTAATCAGTATAAGCTGACTGGAAAACCCCGACAATCTTGGTACTCCCAGTGCCTTCACACCCTATATTTAAGAAGTCACAACATCATGCTAGTGGTGATCTTTCTCCAACATAGATCTGGTTGATTTCCCATTACCAGGATCAGGTTTCAGACTGTGCTCATTGAAAGCCTAGTGAGTTTGCAGATGTGCTCTCAAGGACCTTTAAGAGGCAATTGGTAGAATAGGAAAAGCAGACAGGGCTCCTGGCCATCTCCCTGGCTTCCACCAGAGGTGAGCCTCCTTTTCTTTGTTATATATTTATCTTATGAGCAAGTCTTTGTCAGTAAAAAGTTTTGCTGAGAGATTGAAAAACATTGAGCTAGACTAAACCTAACTTCTTAAGATACATTCAAACTCTTTCATGGCTTATCTCTTATTTCAACCTCTATTTTGGTTATTTCTGTGTAATACACATCACAGTCCATCCATACTGCACTGTCCACACTTACTAGAATATGTCATTCCACAAAATATGGGTATGCAGATAAGCTCTTGCTCTCAAGACACATCATATGCTATCAAGAAATGACCACTGTGATGAGTGATTGCAGTTCCCTGGTCCCAACATACTTATCCCCTTCATTCTCCTCCCCTCCTTAAAAGATTCACATTAAACATCACCTTCTTTCTGACTCCTCAAAATGGGGTGAATTGCACTTCTATCATTATAGTTTGTTTATGATGACATTTCTCAAATTGTGACATAAGAATGAATATTCAGGAACCAATACTGTACCTGAGAGTTCTGTTTCAATTTTATGTTTTCATTTTGCTGATAATCTAAAAATAAAAGTCACTAGTTTTTAAGTGGAAGCTTTTCTTTCACAGAAATGAGTCACCAAATACATTTTCATAGGATAAAATTCTAGGTTTCTTATGTGAGCATCTTTTCAAGCTTAAGTTATAGAAATCTTGAAATTCTTAAGCTGTCTGCCCTTCACAAAAGGTTTGAACAAAAGTTTGAGATTTCTTTGTCATATGTTTCTTTTTTTAATGTTTTTTTTAATTTTTTTATTGTTTATTATTTTTAAGAAAGAGGGATAGAGACAAAGAGCAAGCAGGGAAGGGGCAGAGAGAGAGGGAGACACAGAATCGGAAGCAGGCTCCAGGCTCTGAGCTCTCAGGACAGAGCCTGACGCAGGGCTTGAACCCTTAGACCGCGAGATCATGACCTGAGCTGTAGTCAGCCGCCCAACTGACTGAGCCACCCAGGCGCCCCTTTCATATGTTTCTTTACAAATAATGAGCATATCTTGTTTTAGTTGTTTGATTAAGTATCTCTCTTATCCAATAGATGGTGAAAGACCTGTCTGGAATACATTAGTTGAGCAAGTCCTTCTTGTCCCCATGGTAAAAAGAAAAAAAAAATTAACCTTTAAATGAGTCCTATACTGGGGCGCCTGGGTGGCGCAGTCGGTTAAGCGTCCGACTTCAGCCAGGTCACGATCTCGCGGTCCGTGAGTTCGAGCCCCGCGTCAGGCTCTGGGCTGATGGCTCGGAGCCTGGAGCCTGTTTCCGATTCTGTGGCTCCCTCTCTCTCTGCCCCTCCCCCGTTCATGCTATGTCTCTCTCTGTCCCAAAAATAAATTTAAAAAAATAAATAAAAATAAATAAATGAGTCCTATAATCCTTTTGGATCCCAACTGACAGGCAATCTGGAGTAGAGGAAAAGGGAATGAACCCAGAATTTCAGACCCAGAAGTCTAATTATCCACCATGATGCACCTTGCCACTTAGATACTCCAAGCATCAGAGTCCTTTGCCCTATTAAAGATCAAATGAGATGAAGGTAAAAACATCTCAAAGCAACAAATATGACATGTTGTGAATTCCAAAGGTCTAACTAAGTAATAGGATACCTTGCTTGGAAATAACCCTTAGGAAATGAGAAAGAATTGCCTTGACCACAAAAATCTGTCTTAACCACTACTTAGTGATTCAAAATTTTCAGGGACTCCTAGAAAGATAGCTAGGCACAGTTTTTCCTTAGGCCTGAGCCCAGAATCCCAATGACAAAGAAAATCAAGTATTGGGGCACCTGGGTGGCTCAGTCAGTTAAGTGTCTGACTTCAACTCAGGTCATGACCTGGCGGTTTGTGAGTTTGAGCCCCGCATCAGGCTCTGTGCTGACAGCTCGGAGTCTGGAGCCTGCCTCGGATTCTATGTCTCCCTCTCTCTGCCCCTCCCCTGCTCATGCTCGCTCTCTCTCTTCCTCTCTCTCTCTCTCTCTCCCTCCCTCCCTCCTTCTCTTTCAAAACTAAATAAACATTAAGAAAAAATTTTTTTAACTGGTATTCTCTAGAAGCCTGTATCAGTCAGAGTCCTGGCAGACAACAGATGGCATATCCAAGGAGAGCAACTTGGGGACAAAATTCATAAAAGAACTATTTGCACAAAAGTGGTCAGGATTACAGGAAACCAATAAGGCCAGGAAGGGCAAGAAAAGGAAGTCAATAACAGAATCTACTAGAAGAGAAAGTTGCCTGGCAGAAGTAGTGGCCATAAGAACAAGAACAAAGGAAACAACTAAACCCAATAGAGTTGTTGAATGCCTGCTAAGTGTTAGACTGTTGAGCAAACTGCTGACAATGAGAAAAGACATGGTTTCTGTCTTCAGGAGCTTCCTGTTTATTGGAGAAATCAGATCTGTGAACCAGTGTTCACAATGCACTATTAGCTACCACAGGAATAAATGAATTCAACAAGCTTTTATGGCGACTTTATTTATAGTATATTACAGTTATTATTAGTAAGCTTTACTATGTATCAGACAATCTGTTAAACTTAAATTGGACCTACTGCATAGGATCATGGGAAGATTAAATTCAAGGCTCTACTATTATCTTCACTTTACAGATGAGAAAGTTGACACTTAGGAAGCTTTCATCACCTACTCAGCCTCCTGGTTAGTAAGAGATGGAGCTGTGATTAAAAGCCAAGCCTTCTGATTCCAGAGACATGAACCCCTAACCATTAAAGGGATTGAGACCACAATGGTTTTCCTTTGAAAAAATACATATCTTCTGAACCCTTTCAAATTCCCAGGGAGTCTTCCTGATCTATCAATTTACCATGTCCCCTGTTATTCCTCTCAATATCTATGACTCAATTTACTAATTGCATCAAATATTACATTAGCTTAGTATTGCACTAATTAGTACTATTTTGTTTACTAGATGATGACAGGGTGGAATGGAGTTTCCTTTCCTTGATGCCCATTATTAAAATGATTATTCCCCAGGGGGTGATGTGGAAAAGAGGAATGAGCTAGCATGTGTGGATACCTGTGGCCTTTAGCAAAGTGGATGGCCCTACCCCAAATTATTCCATCTGGCAGAGCCAGTTACCTGCTGTAGTTCACACATGAATGGCAGCGATTTGCATGCAAATAGAAGCCTACATGCTTTCCTGGAGCTAAGAGCTGTATTTCAACATTTCACAGTGGAATTAGTCAGTGGACAGGACACTGCGACTTTGTGGATGTGCCAGCTAAAACTCTTCTAAATACCAAGCTCTGTGTTTCACAGCAAGATTGTTTATTGAACCAGTTCATGGAAGCTCCAAAGACTCCTCTGCTGAAATACTGCCAGCTCCAAGCTCTGGTTTTGACACTGATGTTGTCAGTTGAGATTAAGCATGGGTCTTAATGAATGCTGGCAGACATCCTCTGAGGTACGATCACCCGTGTTCCCGTGGCTAAATAGCAAAGCTCTGGACAGGAGTGAAAGTAAGGTCTTGAGAGTGACTAGTCATCTTTTTTTTCTTACTCCCCTTCATTGGTTCCACATTTCTTATAAGATAAAGGTCAAGTTCCTTGACTGGTCTTCATGGATTTACACAGTCTGAGCCATATTGATCTTTTCACCCTCATGCCACCCCATTCTTTTATATCCAGCACTCTGAAAGTAATTCTATTTGCCCTTACATGTGATGCAATGTTTTAAGAATTTCCCTTCCTTTGCATATGCTGTTCCTACCATCAGGAATGACCATATTCACTACAGCTGGATGGTAAACTTCAAAACTCTGGGTGGTGATCCTTCAAAACTCCATCCAGGTTATTCTGAAAGACCTTCCCTTCTTTTTCCAAATAAAGGTAATTTCTCCATCTCCAAAACCTCATCTACATCTTTTCTCTTATTGCATGAAATAAGACATACAAGCATACGAAAGTAAGAGTCTTGCCACTGGACACTAAGCACCCATAACTTGTTCATCCTTATAAATCCAGATCTCACCACAACATTTGACATACAGTAAATGCTCCATCCTTATTTGTCTAATTTAACCGAACTGTCCTACCGAAGTATTAAGTATAGGAGGCATTTAGGAACTTAAAACAAACCACAATATTATGTTTGTAAATCAGGAATTGGTGCTACATTTTTTTAAAATGTCTACTTACATCTGTTCATAAAAATGCATATGATTACTATAAAATTTTACCCCCCTCAAAAAAAAACACAAAAGGAGGAAAAGTATTATGAAAGATGCAAAAAAATTTCCATATATATATATATATATATATATATATATATACCTCCACACAAAC
Source organism: Neofelis nebulosa (assembly GCF_028018385.1). Classification (NCBI taxonomy): domain Eukaryota; kingdom Metazoa; phylum Chordata; class Mammalia; order Carnivora; family Felidae; genus Neofelis; species Neofelis nebulosa. Next base: position 35,908,884 of record NC_080798.1, on the reverse strand, counting down.
ATAAGCATGCAAATATTTATATATAAATCAGAAACAGAGTTTGATTACTGGGTTTTTTCTCTTTTTTTCTTGAAAGAAACTTATTTTGAATACTAGGAATGAGTTATCCTTTGTAGACAAAGATGACACAATGGAGAAATAAGTATTCTCTCTTGATGGAACAAGACAGTGAGGCTTGCTGAAATCCATTTAGCACAATCAGTTGGTCTATTATCTCCCGATTATGGAAGTGGAGAAATGAGATATTTAATCAGACATCTTTTAGAAAGTTGTAACATATTTGCGTATTTCCCTAAGGCCTGTAATGAAGAGCTCTTAATATTTCATTTTCATTATTACCAGAAGAGAAGAGTTACGATAAAAACTCCCCTTGTGGTCTTAGTCCCAGAACAAAGAGAAAGGTCAGCACATCTGGGTCATTCAGGAAATGACCCCACAGCCAAACTGAGTAGAGAGCTACTCAAGAGGGGCCTGTGGGTCCACTTCCCAATCCATGTCCATTTTCTGTCCTTGCCCATACTCCCTGCTGGATGCACAGAAGGACAACTTGTATTTAGAATCTGTTTTTGAAGGTCCTTGAAAATAATTGTTCCTACACACAGAATAAAGCGGACACTTTCCACTGAATACCAAATTCCTCCACAAGTTCAGGATCAAGGGCCACATTCTCTCTGCTGTGTGAAATTTGGCAACCCCTCAGGGACAGAGGGGGAATAAATGAGTAAACTGAGGCATATTCATGTGAAATGAAGAAGAGATTGGAGTAGGCCATCTTTAAGATTCTTCTCAAACTTGTATGTTAGCTAACTTGACAATAAATTATATTTTTAAAAAAAAGATTCTCCTCAAGCTAAAAAAAATTACCCAACTTAATGTCAAGCAATACGATCCCCTGGACCAGAGCTGTAATTACTGAGCCGGAGAATATTTTTATCAAACACCAAAATGCTGATTCAGACTCAATTACTACTTTGGCTGTCAAATCCTCATAGTTTTTGAGAAGCTAGATTTACATTTTAGATATGGATTGTAGGGACGCCTGGGTGGCTCATTCAGTTAAGCGCCCAACTTCAGCTCAGGTCATTATCTCGTGGTTCAGGGGTTCGAGCCCCACATCAGGCTCTGTGTGGACAGCTCAGAGCCTAGAGCCTGCTTAAGATTCTGTGTCTCCCTCTCTCTCTGCCCCTCCCCTGCTTGCATTCGGTCTCTCTTGCTCTCTCAAAAATAAACATAAAAAAAAAGAAAATTAGATATAGATTATAGCTAAGTGTATTCTGTTCCTAAATAGATCAAGACCACATAGCTGAGAAGTGTGAATAATTGCAGAATGCGTAGACAAATGATTCCTCTCTGGACAAAGACATGAATTTGGCTCTTTTTTCCCATATTTCTCAATGTGTTGTTCCCATATTCCACATTTAGGGCTAAACATGCCAGGAAAGAAGCTTCAATTTATATGGTGAGAGACAGGTGGGTACAACTCCCAGGGAAGTCTGAGTCTAACCAGACAGTGCTGCCTGTTTCCCACATCCAGCGTGGTCTGTGGTGGCGTGTCTGATAAGCACAAGTGACAAAAGGCAGATGGCATGATCAGTGTAATGGAAAATAAGAACTGAAGAATAACCAAGTCCCAGCAGCCCCTGACAAAGTGGCCCTGGATAGCTAAATTTCAGCCATTCCTAAACACTGGTGGGAAGAAACAGATTCACTTCATTAAGTGTTTTTGACGTTTTTCTTTTTATATATGCATATCGTGAAAAGAGCGTCAGTGTGTGTTTAGAATCCACATTCAACTGGCATCTATCGGCATGAAGACTCAAACACAAAGAAGTATAGGAGGAAGGATTATTTGGAAAGGCAAACTGGCGTAACAGGAGAAAGCAAAGCCTTGATTAATTTCTAAAGGAGAATAATCTTTTAAAGGTCAGCCAGAGGTGATAAGAGTGTGTGTGCGCTTGTGTGTGCATGTGTCCTAAACCACACTTGCTAGAAAGGCACACTGGCTCATGCCCCAAAGAGAGCCAAACCCAGCTTGTGGCATCTTTCTCACATGCCAGGGAATGGGGACTTCAGGAGCTGGACAGAGGGCAATAGGGGTGAGTGCCTGTCTTCACATGGGGATCTGAAATCTTCTCTTGTTCACATTTTCAGCCTTTTTCTCCTTGTGTCCATCTATCTATCTCTACCTATTTCCAGAAAAAGTTCTGACCACACTTGCCTGTCTCTTGTGTCCAAATAAATAAATAAATAAATAAAACAAAAAAAATCCTGATCTCTCCTTCCTTGTTTCTTAATTGTATATACTGGCAACTTCCTGGTTGACCCAAAGATGTCCCACTTGGATAAGCATGACGACATAGGACAAAACAAATGATTTTTTTAAATATTGAATGCTGGCTTATAAAGTAACTTTAACTTGAATTCAATCTACAGATTATATAATACTATTGTTATCAATATTAATTTCCTGATTTTGATCACCATACTGTATTTATGTAAGAAAATGCCTTTATTTTCAAAAAAATACATATGAAAGTACTTAGGGTTAAAGAGATAGTGATTATTTCCAAATGTTACAGAAGAAAAAATGACTTAGATAGAACTATAAAGTAAACATGACAAAATGTTAATTGGGATAGCTGAATGAGAGATATTAGGAATTCTTTGTATTCTTCTTAAAACTTTCCTGTAATTTGAGGGGGGTGCCTGGGTGGCTCAGTCAGTTAAGCATCCAACTTCAGCTCAGGTCATGTTCTCACAATTTGTCAGTTCGAGCCCTGTGTCGGGCTCTGTGCTGACAGCTTGGAGCCTGGAGCCTGCTTTGGATTCTGTGTCTCCCTCTCTCTCTGCCCCACTCCCACTCATATTCTCTCTCTCTCTCTCTCTCTCTCTCCCTCTCAAAACTAAATAAAACATAAGATATTTTTTAAAAACTTTTCTGTAATTTTGAAATTTTTACAAAATAAAAAAAATTTTAATGGGGGCTATTTCTACATTAAAAGAAAATTCATCATTTTAACTTGTCATCATAGTAAAGAATCTGCTCTCCCAACACGTGCCATTGGGGAAGATGACTGAAAGTAAAGAGCTTTACTCTGACACAACTCAAACCAAACATCTTGTCATGTAAACCATACTACCAAAAGTGCATTCTAGAAAACTGGTCAGAATTTTCCATAACACTTCCAATAAAGTTCTCATCTTGTCATTCATCCATCCATCCATTCATCCATTCATTCATTCACCACATATTTACTGAAGGCCTTCATATGAAATGATCAAAAATGCTGATACAACCCCATGGAGAAGACACATACACAGAGTCAAGTACAAAACCATGTGAAAATTAATATAATATGTGCTCTGAGAGCACAGAGAAGGGCAACCCTCACCCAGTCTTCAAGGGAGTCTGAGAAGCCTTCTTAAAAAGAGGATGCTTATTATTTTTAATATTTTTCATCTTGATTTTTGAGAGAGAGACAGAGAGAGCATGAATGGCGGAGGGGCAGAGAGAGAGAGAGACAGACAGACAGACAGACAGAGACAAAATCTGAAGCAGGCTCCAGGCTCCGACCTGTCAGCACAGAGCCCGACATGGGGCTCAAACTCACGAATCATGAGATCATGATCTGAGCTAAAGTGAGATGCTTAACCGACTGAGCCAGCCAGGTGCCCCAAAAAGAGGATGTTTAATATGAAACCCATAATAAAAAAGTAGTTGGCTAGATGAGAGAGTGTGGGTGAGCATGGGAGAGTGATAATATCCCAAGATGTGTGAAGCTGCTGGTGCACAGCATTCGGGGTGGAAAAGAGGGAGGTTCTAGGTTACAAAGCAATTAAAACTGAAGAGGCAAACAGGAGCCTTATATGAGTTGCTTGTGGTTTGGGATTTTATCCTGAGGACTACAGGATTTTTTAAGCAAAGGAATGACATGAATAAAACTGCTTTTTAGAATTTTAATTCTGGTTACTTGTGAAACTCTTGATTTCAGGAGAGCAGGAATGGAGCCTGGGAGACCATGTGGCTGGAAATGAGGCAACCAACATTAAGGCGTCATGAACTATGAACAGAGAAGTTAAAAGATCATACACCATTTCTGTCTTCTGAAACCCAACCCTTTCAAGTCAAATGGAAGCATCCATGTGCCCATATCAGATAGATAACAAAGGCCAGGTACTCATATATCAATGTTGCTTATAACAATCAGTATGGGATCAACTTCCATTATGGCTTTTCTGCTCTTGCTCTAAATCCTATACCTGATTCTGACACTTGATCCCATTTCCCTTCACAAATCCATCCTGAATGGATGAAATGGGCAAAGGAGGTCAAAAAGTTTCAAACTTCCATTTATAAAACAAATAAGTCATGGATAGGTAATGTACAGCACAGCAACTATAATTAAAAATACTCTATTTCATTGTCTGAAAGTCGCTAAGAGAGTAGACCTTAAAAGTTCTCATCAAAAGACGGACATCTGTTTAAGCATCTGATTCTCAGTTTTGGCTCAGGTCATGATCTCCTGATTTGTGAGTCGAGCCCCACACTAGGCTCCGTGCTGACAGTGTGGAGCCTGCTTGGGATTTTCTCTCTGCTCTCCCTCACATGCAGATTCTCTCTCTCCCTCTCCCTCCCTCTCTCTCTTTCAAAATAAATAAACTTTTTTGGGGCACCTGGGTGGCGCAGTCGGTTAAGCGTCCGACTTCAGCCAGGTCACGATCTCACGGCCTGTGAGTTCGAGCCCCGCGTCAGGCCCTGGGCTGATGGCTCGGAGCCTGGAGCCTGTTTCCGATTCTGTGTCTCCCTCTCTCTCTGCCCCTCCCCCGTTCATGCTCTGTTTCTCTCTGTCCCAAAAAATAAATAAAAAGCGTTGAAAAAAAAAAATTCAAAATAAATAAACTTTTTTTAAAAAGTTCTCATCACAAGAAAAAATTCTAAGTGTGTGATGATGCATGTTAACTAGACTTATTGTGGTGATCATTTTACAACACATAAAAATATCAAATCATTATATTGTACCCCTGAAACTCATATAATGTTATATGTCAATTATATATTTCAATTAAAAAATTCAACAAAATTATAATATCACACTGAAGCCAAAATTATATTGCTTAAAGCCAAAAAACTCAATCTAAATCAGATTATCAAACTAGCCTGTTAAATGAAACTATTAGTTAACTGGATTCACAAAAAAATCCAGAAATATTTTTTATGGCCATTCTCACTCATATATTACAAATGTTGAAATGACCTCCTGTCAATCTTTGCCTGTCAAGTGAACTGTTAATTACATTTAAAAACCTAAATCAAGGGCCACCTGGGTGGCTCAGTCAGTGAAGCAATCGACTCTTGATTTCAGCTCAGGCCATGATCTCACAGTTGTGGGATCGAGTCCTATGTCAGGCTCTGTGCTAACCATGGAGCCTGCTCAGGATCCTCTCTCTCCTTCTCTCTCTAACCCTTCCCAGCTCTTGCTCTCTCTCTCTCTCTCTCTCTCTCTGTCTCTCAAAATAAATAAAGACGGACTTCAAGCTATATTACAAAGCTGTAATCATCAAGACAGTATGATACTGGCACAAAAACAGACACTCAGATCAATGGAACAGAATAGAGAATGCAGAAATGGACCCTCAAACGTATGGCCAACTCATCTTTGACAAAGCAGGAGAGAATATCCAATGCAATAAAGACAGTTTCTTCAGCAAGTGGTGCTGGGGAAACTGGACAGCGACATGCAGAAGAATGAACCGGGACCACTTTCTTACACCATACACAAAAATAAACTCAAAATGGATGAAAGACCTAAACGTAAGACAGGAAGACAAAAAAATCCTCAAGGAGAAAACAGGCAAAAACCTCTTTGATCTCGGCCGCAGCAACTTCTTACTCAACACGTCTCTGGAGGCAAGGGAAACCAAAGCAAAAGTGAACTATTGGGACCTCATCAAAATAAAAAGCTTCTGCACAGTAAAGGAAACAATCAGCAAAACTAAAAGGCAACTGATGGAATGGGAGAAGATATCTGCAAACAACATAGCAGATAAAGGGCTAGTATCCAAAATCTATGAAGACTTATCAACCTCAACACCCAAAAAACAAATAATCCAGTGAAGAAATGGGCAAAAGACATGAATAGATACTTCTCCAAAGAAGACATCCAGATGACCAACCGACACGTGAAAAAATGCTCAACATCACTCATCATCCAGGAAATGCAAATCAAACCACAATGAGAAACCACCTCACACCTCTCAGAATAACTAACATCAACAATTGAGGCAGCAACAGATGTTGGTGAGGATGCGGAGAAAAAGGATCCCTTTTGCACTGCTGGTGGGAATGCAAACTGTTGCAGCCACTCTGGAAAACAGTATGGAGGTTCCTCAAAAAATTAAAAAGAGAACTACCCTATGTCCCAGCAATTATACTACTAGGTGTTTATCCAAGGAATACAGGTATACTGTTTCAAAGGGGCACATGCACCCCACTGTTTATAGCAGCACTATTGACAATAGCCAAAGTATGGAAAGAGCCCAAATGTCCATTGATGGATGAATGGATAAAGAAGATGTGGTATATACATACAATGGAGTATTACTCGGCAATCAAAAAGAATGAAATCTTGCCATTTGCAACTACATGGATGAAACTAGAGGGTATTATGCTAAGCGAAATTAGTCAGAGAAAGGCAAATATCATATGACTTCATTCATATGAGGACTTTAAGATACAAAACAGATGAGCATAAGGGTAGGGAAGCAAAAATAATATAAAAACAGGGAGAGGGACAAAACATAAGAGTCTTAAATATGGAGAACAAAGAGGGTTACTGGAGGCGTTGTGGGAGGGGGGATGGGCTAAATGGATAAGTGGCATTAAGGAATCTGCTCCTGAAATCATTGGTGCACTATATGCTAACCAACTTGGATGGAAATTTAAAAAAATAAATTAATAAGGGATAACTAGAAAAAAAATAATAAATAAATAAACTTTTTTTTAAAAGCCTAAATCAAAAAGTATATATTTGATAACATCTTCCTGAATGCTCCCAGAAAAACTGTGTCAATCACTCCTTTGTCCTTAAAGTACTTTGTGCTTCTTCTTAATCACATGGTTTCAAACCTCATCTTTGCCACCAATTTCTGGATCATATTGGTCATATTGCTTTCTAACTAAAAAGCAGAGAGAAAAATAGAATTTAACTCCTAGAGTTGTTACATGAGCTAATCACTAATAAGTGCTTGCCTGGGTCCCCAGAACATGAAAATAGCAGCTACCAGTTATGGAGAGTTTACTCTGGCTTCATTTATCACTTCTCCCCCATCAAATTAGGAGACTATCTTAATGACCTATGAATCCCTGCTGTCTAGCAGGCAGCTTGGCATGTTGATGGAGCTCCATACACATGTGCTGAATGCATGAATGAGTGAGTGGGTATAAGCAGGATATCTGATGATCAGTGTCCACTGCCACAGATAAATTACAGCCCTGGTTCTTGGCAGATTCCAGGTGATGAACTGTTTGGGCTGATTCACAGAGCCATAGGTTCAGCCCCAGCTCGGTGAGCCTGCTGAGCCGTTTCTGCACATTGACTGTATCTCAGACTGCTCTTCATCCTGATCACTGGCTTAATCACCTCTGCTGGCTTCTTTCCTGCTTCTTGGGGAGTGAAAAGTTTCTACTGCTAAAAGAACAACGGCCTGTGATCCCATCCTTCCCATTTGGGCAGTCTCCTATTATTGTCGATTCTCCCCTTGCTCTAACAAGTGGCTCCTGCTTCATCACAGAGCATTTGTGCTTACATCTCCCTTTATCGCTGTGTGCAGTGGAACAGAGCAGAGAGAGTTCCTCCCTGCCCACATTGTGCTGACACTGAAAGAGACACAATCATCAGGCAAGAAGGAAAGATGGCTTTTGAATCAGAACAAATGTACCCCAGTTCAATTCTATGCTCCATTTAATTAGGAATCAATTGGCTCTGGCCACCATGACTGAGACCCTCTTTTCATAGAAAAACCAGAACTAACTAACTTACTCTCTCCCTCCCTCCCTCTCTCTCTCTCTTTCTCGTTATGTGAGAAGTGGAGAGAGACGAGGAAGAATCAAGTGGGGTTTGAAATTAAAAACACCATCCTGCAGAAGGAGAATCAGAGCAATACATATAAACAAAGATGATATGATAAGCAAATTAATTGCAACCCCCAAAATGTACTGAGTATCAACGTGTGCCAGGAACCATGCTAGGATCTGGGAAGACACCTTTGAAAAAGACTAATCCCTGCACTGAACTACTTTGGGAAATTACTTATTTGGAGTAACTGATATCATTTAGCTTGGGATGGGAAAGAAGGAGAGGTATCATGAGTCTTGTCTTCAAATATATGACACCATGCAGAAGTGGCTTCCTCCAAGCTCCTTACAATTGTCTACAAAACTCTGCAGTATCTAGCACCTGCCTTACTGTTTGCATCATTATGAATGGGAGTTTCATAGGATGGTACATAAAACCACCTAAAATCACAGCCCTCCTAAGACATAGTAATGTATCAAGTGCTAAGTTCATCTCATACCAGTCATCCTGCTCCTTCTCCCCTAAGCCAAAGACAGATCTACATGCTTACATTTCCCAGCCATAAATAAATATTAAAAGCTCACCCCCACAAATTACCACTGCCTTTATTGACAACATACAAGAATCCAGGAAATGAAGAGTAAGATACACAACTTAATGGAATCATAATTCAAAGTTGATAATCTTGCACACACCCTCAGGAAGTGTGACTTCAGTTGTCATACCAAGGCTTTCCAGGCACAAAGTGTCACAGTCAATATCTGTAACCTTTTACTTCAACCCTTTAAATTCACACATGCCATTTGTCACACCCAATGGCTCAGAACGAACTCCAAGTTAGCACAGTCCATCTACTTGGGTGTTTCTGTGTCTCTATATTTCTAGGCCACTTGACTTCATGGCTCCCTTTCTCTGTCTTCCTCCTTCTGAATTAACAGACCCATTTCAAAGGTTTTGCTTTGCCTGGAACCCAGATGGCTGTGAACACATTTATTAGTCATTACTCCAAGAGTTGCAAATTAATGAAGATTCAACTCAAACTGGCTTAAGCAAAATGGGAAAGTATTAAATCAATTACTAAAAAGGCTTGGCTTTAGACATCACTATATTTCTTTCCTTTCCAGGCCTTGGGTCTGCTTTCCTCTATGTGTGTTTCATGCTCAAAGAGGATCTCTCCATGTGGCCTCTGGAAACTCCATTCTTGCCTCTGTATAAGACAAGCACAGAGGAGAACAATCTCCTTCCAATCTCCCCAGTAAGTACCCAAATATTAGCTCTGATTGGGTTGACTGGGGTAGATGCTCATCCCTGCAGAAAACAACAGTTGCTTACGAGACCTGATCAACCGATTAGACAGGCACGTCACTCGCCCACCCCTGGAGCTGAGGGTGGGTCAGCTAACAGTCTAAGAGTAGAACGAACATATGAGAGGACAATGTGTACTTCCTGAAGGAGTCTCCAGAAGCTATTATTGGTAGAAGAATGAACAGATGCTGAAAAGGGAAAAAGAAAAAGGCAGAAATTTCCCCTTAGTATCCACATTTGAACATCGAGCCCATAGCTTTCAACAGTTTCAGAGGGAGAGCAAACATGAAAAGCTTCTGAACCAAATTTTAGGTATATAAGGCTTGGTTTGTATCATTTTAGCTCATTGCCCTGTATGTCTCTTGGAGGGAAGAACTGATAGTAAGTGAGGGTCAGAGAAGAGATAACAGGGAGAAGGATGTTTGTTCTCAACCTTTTGTGAGAGCAACGAAATCAGATGTTGGTGAGGTAAAATGTGATAGATCCAGACAATTCTTTTTTTTTTTTTAATTTTTTTTCAACGTTTTTTATTTATTTTTGGGACAGAGAGAGACAGAGCATGAACGGGGGAGGGGCAGAGAGAGAGGGAGACACAGAATCGGAAACAGGCTCCAGGCTCCGAGCCATCAGCCCAGAGCCTGACGCGGGGCTCGAACTCACGGACTGCGAGATCGTGACCTGGCTGAAGTCGGACGCTTAACCGACTGCGCCACCTAGGCGCCCCGATCCAGACAATTCTTGATGGGACTGTGGGGCTGTCCTAGCTGGAGGTTCTTAGTTTGTTTCCTCCACCGATGCCAAGACGGACTATTTGCACAAAGAAATAAGTTGTTTTGGAGTCATAAGTGCTATAAAAGGATTATAATTAGGATTTGAACTTCAGATTCTAGCTGTACTTTGGATATGAGAAAGAAACCATCAATCACACGTGCACCTGAATTCTATCTGTTCAACTCCCCAATCAATTACAAAGCTCATGGGTATGGAGAAATATTTTGCCATATTTTAAGAGCAAGAAAAAATTTTGTCAAAGCATTTTAGAGTGGATTTTTCTGTCATTCTGTTTACTTTGCTTTTTCTTTTTATTCTCTCCATCCCAATGCAGGGTCACTTCATTGCACATTATTTCATCCATGACTCGCTATTTGGATCTTCATGAGGCACACTTATGGAAACAATAAGTTTTCTCTTCCCATGAACCAAGTGGAGTTTCTAATAACAATAATAAAAACACCATTAACCTCAATATTATTAACAGCAGCAATTATAGAGCAAAAACTTAAGATGACATAATAGCCATGGTGATGAGCAATTACAATGTGTCGTGTCCTCTGCTCAGCACTTTACCTGCCTTAAAATACAATTAAGTCTCATGGCAAAACTATGAGATCAGCACTTTTTTCCATTTCCACATTTACACTGAAGACAACTGACACTCAGAAGCCAGTGCCTCAACTAGCAGACGAAGTTGGTGGGTGTCCCGCCCAACACACTGCAGGCCCCTCACACCCAACACATACCCTCTGTTCATTCCCTCAGCCTGTCTTGCTCCCTCCAGTGTTTGCAACTGCTCTTCCTTATTCTAATGCTCTCTCAGGAAAGCTATATTTTCAGGGCACCATCTTCACAACCGTAAGTGATGCCCTATTCCTGTCTGGTTAGCTTCCACTCATGCTCTTAAAACAAAAGCCACCTCCTCAGAGCTGACTCCCCAGACATGACCACTTTCTGGACTCCCTCCATCTTTACAATGTACAGTCACTGGTTACCAGCATTGTCTTCCACCACTAGACTTAAAGTTCTATTCAGTTTTCACATGAAGTCATGTCCTGAGTTTTCAGCTCTGTTTTAGTCATCAACTACACATAACTGAAGAGGTGAGTGACTGTAAACACTACCCAGGTGGGTGACAAGGTGTTTGGAACCAGAGGACTCCTTTCATCCCCCATTGCCATTTTCCAACCCCTCCTTTTGAGAAACCCCCTCTCCCTGATTTGAAAACTATGGAGCTATCCCAGATGTTATTTTCTCAATTACTTATAGAAGTAAGGAAAATAATAGAATTTTTTAAGAGAGAGAGAGCATGCATGATGAGCAGGGGAGAGAGAGAATCTCAAGCAGGCTCACAAGTAGACCCATACTCAGTGAGGAGTTGGACACAGGGCTTGATCCCACAACCCCAGGATCATGACCTGAGCCAAAATCAAGAGTTGGACTCTCAGCCAACTGAGCCACCCAGGTGCCTCATAATAGAAGTTTTAAAAGTCAGCCAGTTACAGGAGAGGATGTGGAGAAACGGGAACCCTCTTGCACTGTTGGTGGGAATGCAAATTGGTGCAGCCGCTCTGGAAAGCAGTGTGGAGGTTCCTCAGAAAATTAAAAATAGACCTACCCTATGACCCAGCAATAGCACTGCTAGGAATTTACCCAAGGGATACAGGAGTACTGATGCATAGGTGCACTTGTACCCCAATGTTTATAGCAGCACTCTCAACAATAGCCAAATTATGGGAAGAGCCTAAATATCCATCAACTGATGAATGGATAAAGAAATTGTGGTTTATATACACAATGGAATACTACGTGGCAATGAGAAAAAATGAAATATGGCCTTTTGTAGCAACGTGGATGGAACTGGAGAGTGTGATGCTAAGTGAAATAAGCCATACAGAGAAAGACAGATACCATATGGTTTCACTCTTATGTGGATCCTGAGAAACTTAACAGAAACCCATGGGGGAGGGGAAGGAAAAAAAAAAAGAGGTTAGAGTGGGAGAGAGCCAAAGCATAAGAGACTGTTAAAAACTGAGAACAAACTGAGGGTTGATGGGGGGGTGGGAGGGAGGGGAGGGTGGGGGATGGGTATTGAGGAGGGCACCTTTTGGGATGAGCACTGGGTGTTGTATGGAAACCAATTTGACAATAAATTTCATAAATTGAAAAAAAAATAAAACCACCTTTTTGACATCAAAAAATAAATAAATAAAAGTAAAATAAATAAATAAATAAATAAAAAATAAAAGTCAGCCAGTTACAGAAAATAGGGATATGTGAAGACTCCGATAAACTATAGCATGCATGTCCCATCTAATAGGGGTATTTGCTGCCCTAAGGATTGAAAGCCTCATATTCACCAAAGCTCCAAATATTTATAGATATATTTTTAGCTTTGTATGCAAAAATCTTTCACTATTTTAATATCATGTAGAAGGTGTATGACATGACCCAAGTTATTTAACTTCTCCATGCCTCAGTTCCTCATCTGTAGAACAGAATCAATATTGGAACCTCATTCATAAGGTTGCTATAAAAAAGTAAATTACTTGATCTGTGTGAGCGGCTTACAGCAGTTCTTTGCACACAGTGTTTACACATATATTTGAATATGTAATATGTGATTCCATGTATAATATTTAATTTCATGTTGAATATTTAATTGAATATTGAATATATAACTAACTAACAACAACAATAATATATTTTTAAAGGAAAAGACATTGCAAGTCAAGTAGCGCACATCTATAGGACACTTATGGCCTGCAGGTTATCAGATTGGGATCCATGCTTCCACTTTCACTAAAAGCCTCACTTCAGACCGCCACCAATGCAGCACACCTCCCTGATTCTTTTATCCTATGTAGTTTCATAAATAGACCCTTCTCTGACCCCAGACTCCTCAATACTCTGAAATCATGACTGCTCAGCCCACCTCTAAGTCTCAAGACTACCCAAGAAGGAATCATATCTGCCTTTACTCTGCCCCATGGAGGTATGGTTGAAACACTTTACCCTCACACACAAACCCTTTAGGAAGCTCCTCTTCCTAGGCCTCAGAGGGGTCTCTATCAGCTGCAGCCCACTTTTCAATCAATCTTATCTGTAATGTTTGCAGATTGCGCCAGCCACCCCCGAAGCCAGCTGTGTTATCAGCAATCAGCAGCATGGTGAGGACAGAGGATAGGAACAGTTGAGAAAGAAGCTAAAAATAACCATTTTCAAATTAAAATCCTGAATTGGAAAGGAATAAAGTGGGGGAAGGAGAGGGAAGGCACGGTAGGGCAGGTTTTATTTATTTACACCAATGAATCAAAGATAAAAGGACCAAAAAGGCATCTTGAAGGAGTTGGGAGTATGGCAGAATTGTTTTCATCTCCAGTAATGTTGTCAAAACATGAACGATGATGTGAAGCAATGCCTGTCAGACAAACCCAAAGGAAGCTTATTTACACGTTTGGGATGAGCCACGTTGTAAATGATGGTTTAATTGGAAAATCTACCTAGTCATTTGAACAAGCCGACCTAAAAATAGACATAACATAGTGCTGGGAGGAAAATAAACTTAAGGAAATTTCTTTTCCATTGCTTTGCTCTAATACATTTCTCTCCTGCCTCTCTGTATGCCATTCTCATTTCCATTAGGAAAAAAAAAAAAAACACTTCTCAGCATTTCCCAGGCCACCCTTAACCTCCCTGACTTGCTCACTGGGGGCCTGTGGAAGACAAAGCATTCTCTCAATGACTGGAGACAGGCTCTGGGCAATACCCAACACACGTAGACCAACCTCTGGGGCTGGGATGGTGGCCTCCTAAAAAACAAACAGTGCAGAGGCTAATGGATTAGGGAAGGTGTGTAGAATGTTCAACTCGATGTCCAGCAAGTAAAAAGCATTCAATACATATTAGTTTCTTTACCTACCACTCTAACAGCAAACTGGTATTTACTAACAAAAAGAAAAAAAGATCACCTACTCACATCAATAATAAGAATTTTTGAGTGGGAAGAATTATATCAATACAGTACCAATGACTATTTCTGGATGGGAGATTTTGGTTGATACAGGTTCCTTCTTTATTTAGGTTTTTACATTTTTCTGCAATGAGAAATCAGAAGATGATTTTTAAATCAAAATTCTGGATGCTATTATATTGAAGTCATGTCATTCTAGCCTCACACTCACCTATTCCCATCCAATAACCCGAGATTCTAGTAAAATTCATTCATTAATGAGATTAAAATGAAGGTTTTAGTTCTTTTTTTGGTATTTTTTAAATGTTCTAGAAATTGGCATTTTACCAATTGTCTAATGAAGGGAGGTTGGCATTAATACCAATCTTAAACTGAATACCACTTGATGTGGTTGTAATATTTCAAAACATACCCAAAAACCATATATAAACATATAAAAGAATTAGTAGAGCACATGCAATTCATTTCATCATTTGGGCCATTATTCTTAGGTTACCCTTTTTGTCATCTGCAGCAGACACTTGTGATGAACTGTCCCATTTCCCCCAGTTCACCTAATTTCAGCACTGGTGTGATGGACAGTTCCATGCATCTTTGCCAGTGTCCCATGTGTCTCTCTACACAGCTTTCTCTCAAGCTGGGGAAAGTAACTTAGCCACATGCAGATGCAACCCAGAAATGTGGGGGATTCTATGCCTCCAATATAACCCTCATTCGATGGAGGATGAAAGTCTATGGACAAATGTCTCAACTTCTTTGTCTTCCAGGGGGACAATTTTAAGAAGTGATCACTTCATTAACACCTATTTTATTGCTTTTCTTCCCTTCTTGTCTCTCTCTCTCCACTTTCCCACACTTGTTTTCTGTAATCACCTCCAAAATAAAATCCCTATATTAAGTCTTTGTCTCAGGGTTAGCCTTATGTGGCAGAAGGAGGTGTGGTTGGATCCAGAGTAAGACATCATAATTATAATTCCTAGGTTAAAAAGCAGTCTTCAAGTCACTAATGACAGTAATGTCACTAATGACAACAATGTCACTAATTACAATTTCATCAATGACAATTGCAGTCTAGATTTTATTTATTAGAATGTAGTGCCTAGGGGCACCTAGGTGGCTCAGTCAGTTGGGCATCCGGCTCTTGATTTCAGTTCAGGTCATGATCCCAGGGTCATGGGATCAACCCCTGTGTTGGGCTCTGCACTGAGCATGAAGCCTGCTTGGGATTCTCTCTCCCTCTGTCCCTCTCCCTTACTTGTGTGCCCTCTCTCTCACTCTAAAGGAGGAGGAGGAGGAGGAGGAGGAGGAGAAGAGAATGTAGTGCCAAAATTAAACTGACCATGTAAGCAACCTGCAAACAGAATGGGACTGGAACAAAACTATTACTACACAGAACTGTGACAGGCTCTGGGACAAAGTAAACAAATGCTTTCACCAGCCCATAGGCAAAACCTACTCTTTTTGTAACTCTTGGCCTTGAAGAACTGGGGTCCTAGGAACACAATAAGCAAGGAAGACGATTCATTCAACAGTAACTGTCTCCTTTTAGCCTGAGTTTTTGACAGCCTCGCAACAGAACAGGAATTAGGGTGGCCTTTCTGCTTAGCACACAGGACCAGTGACACACAGTATGCATGCCTGCTTTTCCTGCCACAAAGCTATGACACATTATCAAAGCCTCACAAAGTCATCCCATCTTTTTTTTTTTTTTTTTTAATTTTTTTTTTCAACGTTTTTTTTTTATTTTTATTTTTGGGACAGAGAGAGACAGAGCATGAACGGGGGAGGGGCAGAGAGAGAGGGAGACACAGAATCGGAAACAGGCTCCAGGCTCCGAGCCATCAGCCCAGAGCCTGACGCGGGGCTCGAACTCACGGACCGCGAGATCGTGACCTGGCTGAAGTCGGACGCTTAACCGACTGCGCCACCCAGGCGCCCAAGTCATCCCATCTTAGTACAACTCTGAACAACTTGTTTCCATCTTATTTCTGGGACAAGGAAATTCACTGTATCCTACTTTCAGTGATTTTTCTGAATATTGTATTAAATGTTGACACATGCCTGACAACTCAAATTCATTGGTTAAAAGTTTTTCCTCTTTCAAAATTGTTTTTAATGTAATAATTTAATGAGTATGAATCCCAGACTTGTCACTAAATATGTGACCTTGCTTAATCAAACTTCAGCATTTTGTTCTATAAAATACAGATAGCGATAAAACACTGTAGATTATTATGAAAATTGCAAAATTCCCTGAAATGTGTTTAGTAAAGTCCTTGGCACAAAAGCACTTCTAAATGTTAAACATTACTATTAAAATCATATCCAATCATAATAACTGCACAATGAAAAAATACAAAGCCAGTTTTTCACTTAGAATCTGGAGACACTTTAAAAGATATATAAGGTCTTCTCATACTAACTTTTCATTTTTTTATGCAATTTAACCTTCATTAAAATTTAACAGTAATGTGTAAAGAAATGAATTTCCCCAAAAAGCAAAAGTGATGAAGATATCCATCAAGGGGAATCTTACAAATAGAAGGGAAAGCAGATATACAGAGGGACTTAATCATGTTCTAAACTTGTGGAATGCCAACTTTATACTAGAACTGCATCAGATAAAAGACACAAAGATGAACAAGATTCTATTTCCACTGAGTGAAGGAGCCGTCCAGTGAACCAATAAGAGCCCTACATTGACATGATATGTATTATTTTCAAGGCAATATGAGAAGACCTTAAAAGGAATAACCAGCTCTATTAAGGGGAGTTGGAGGTGGATGCAAATGAGGTAAAGCTTCATGGTTATGACTGTTAAACTGGTAATATAAAGAATGAATAAAAGTTAACAAGTTAACCAGTGGGAAAAGAGGGTGTCAGGACACAGCATATACAAAAGCAAGGAATTGTGGAAAAGCAGAGTAACTTTGGGGAACTCCAAACAGTTAGACTAGACCCAGGAGAGATGGGCTAAGTGAGGGGAGATGTAAGAAAACAATTCTCATAAATTGTAGGCTGTCATTATTTTGAAATCCATAATGGAATTATAAGCAAATTTGTATGAAATATTTAATGGCACATAAGATTGGATTACTTGTCCATTTTCACATTACTAGCAGAAGTACAACTAGAAACTGAGCGTCCCAATTCCAATATGGTATTCTATCCTCTGAACCAGTAGTTCAAAAAGAGGGGTCCCAGGGGGCACTTGGGTGGCTCAGTCGGTTAAGCATCTTTTTATTTCAGCTCAGGTCATTATCTCACCACTGTGAGATCAAGCCCCATGTCAGCCTCCATGCTGGGCACAGAGCCTGCTTAAGATCCTCTCTCTCTTTCTTTCTTTCTTTCTTTCTTTCTTTCTTTCTTTCTTTCTTTCTTTCTTTCTTTCTTTCTTTCTTTCTCTCTCTCTCTCCCCCCCCCCACCGCCCCCGCCATTTTACGTGGGACATTGTTAGCAATGTACATTTGTAGTTGTCATTCCAGACCTACTAAACCAAGAAAACTGAGAAGGGGATAATTTTAAAAGCCCACATACTAAAATCTGAGAATCACCACTCTTGATGATGCTGTGGTCTTCATATTCCCAAAGAGTTTTTCACAAAAGAAACTAAAGGAAAAGCAAAGTTACCACATTCAGAAAACAGTCTTGTGTTCATAATAAAACTTTATCAGTCAAGCACTTTGTGAAAATATTCTGTTTCAGCAAGTCCTTTCATAATCAATATCTCAGAGACCACAACAGGTTCTAGTTGCTGGGAAAATCATTTACCCTTAGATGGCACTTAGGTGTCGGCTATATGGAAACCCAAGAGCAGGTGCCTACCAGTGTACCTGAGGGAAGGGGTTTGGAGAAGAAAATAAAATTATAAGAAATGGAAGGAGATGAATCATCCTCTTTTCCCTAGAGTTTATTAAATTTATACTTAAGAAGTTAAGTAAGCCCAACCCCAATATCATAACATTTTAGAGTTTAGGAGAACATGAAAGTCTACTAGGCCATTTTCAGTATTGTTCACCTCCATGTTCTCAGTGCCTGACAGTCTCTAGCATATAGTTTTGTGTTTAACAAAAGATTGTTGGGGTGCCTGGGTGACTTAGTTAAGCATCTGACTCTTGATTTCAGTTCAGGCCATGATCACGGTTGTGAGATCAAGCCCCACATCAGGCTCTGTGCTGCCACATCAGGCTCTGTGCTATCAGCTTGGAATTTTCTCTCCCTTCTCTCTCTGTCTCTCTCTCTGTCTCTCTTTCTGTCTCTCTCCCTCTCTCTCTGTCTCTCTGTCTCTCTCTCTCTCTCTCTCTCTCTCTCTCTCTCTCTCTCTGTCCCTCTGTTTCTATGTCTCTCTCTCTCTCTCTCTTTTCTAATGAAAATAAATAAATAAAAGATTATCAACTGAATGAACAACCTAATTAATACAAAGAATAAACTGTTTTGAGCATATGCCTACAGACTAATAAAAAAATGTTAAAAGATGACTAAGAACAAGCTACAGCCTATTTTAT
The DNA here is from genome assembly GCF_028018385.1 of Neofelis nebulosa. Taxonomy (NCBI): domain Eukaryota; kingdom Metazoa; phylum Chordata; class Mammalia; order Carnivora; family Felidae; genus Neofelis; species Neofelis nebulosa. Next base: position 35,890,251 of record NC_080798.1, on the reverse strand, counting down.
ATGACTGAACATGCAATATTTGAATAAATGCAGTCTGAACACTATGGCTATTACATTGATTTTTCTGAAATTAGAACCATTCTGCATCCAATCAACCTGCCTCTCTATTGCTGACAAAAACCATTGAGGAGATGAAGAAAAATCTCATTTGTGCCAGTATCTGGCAAACTAACACAAGTTAATTTGTCAATTAAACTATCAGTGTAATGGGCAATGTTACAAACTAACATTAGCAGGTTAAGAGAGGCAAGCTGTATAATTCATAAAGAGAAACGCAAGTCCACAATAAGAATTCAGATGTAACTTAAATGGAGATGAATAATGACAAAACCAAATTAAAGACAGGGTCTGGGTGACCTCTAGTGTTATTGTGAAGAATGTGAGGTAATAATGAGAAATGTAAAATAGCCCATAGTGCAGAATACTAAATATATATCTCTATATATAACTATATGTATGCATCTATGTATATATACATATGTTATATATGCCACTTCATTGCAACATAGTTATCATTTCCATCCCTTTAAATGTAACCTAAGAAACAACATGTAGGATTTTACATTTTAGTCTTCATCACTAAAATACTGACTATTCGGACTTACTGACTTAATATTAAAATGCCTTCATTTGTATATATGCAGAAGTTTGAGATCTTAGCCTCACTATTCAAATACCTTTGGGGGGAAAAAATAAGGCTTTGTATTAAATGTTAAATAACAGTAGGTTTCCCAACTGATATTGGAAAAAGGTCAAGGGAATGCAGAGAGGCAATAAAGTCATTCCAATTTTAGTAGTGTTGAGAGTGCTTACATTCAGTTGCTTCACCTTCTAATGTATGCATTGATTTTTCTAAAAGCACAGCTCTGATCACCTTCAATCAAGGTTCTTCAAAAGCCCCCAACTGCCTACCAAATTAAGAACAAATCCTTAGGTGGGTCATTCAAGGTCTTCCATAATATGACCACCCCAACCTTCATTTCCCATGAAGAAGGCATTGGCAGGTGTCGCAAAGCTTGTATTATTTTTGCACATGCAGACTTCCCACTTACTGGTGTCCTTTTTAACGTCCAGTGTTTTGCAAACCTTTGTGTAAAGACAGCCCCAGATCTGGGAAGGGCTGGCAACTTATTTCTGATAATCTCCTGATTTCAACTCCTATTTCACCACTTGCTAAATGTGTCATTTTACAAAAATTCCTTAGCCTAGCTTAACTCAGTTTGATCATCCCTAATATAAGGATAAAGTGTATCATGAATATATTACCAGAGCTGTCTCTGCATTACAGAAAGTAAAGAAGCATAGAAAAGAACCAAAGTCAAATACCATCTCTGCTATTGATTAACTTTGGGATTCTGGGTACATTAGTCAACTCTCTTAGTTCCATTTTCCTCACTTGTAAGACAGGTGCAATAATAACCAACTTCATTATATTGATGCAAGGGGTAAAATCATGACTTATTTGAAAAAGCATTCAGTATATCTATCACCTGCTTAACCCTGTACACTTTGGGGCCACTGCCTCTACCCATTTCTTTCATTTGTGGGGAGGGGCATGGATCTCAGGTAATGCCATCAAGCCCTCTAGTTGGGCTGGAGCTTCTGGTTGCCCTGTTTCTCCTTTTCCTATTGCAAATGCAATCAGCCAAGGATCAAGAAGATGTTAACAGTACAACAAGGCATAGTTATTATGGGGTATCTGATAATCTTAAGTTACAGGATGGTCCAGTAAGCCTTCTAAACTGAACATTATGTGATCAGCAAAGTTATTTTAGTTGATAGCCTTGGTATAAACCAGGCTCAGAGTGAAGAGTTAAAACAAAGTTTTGATGTACGGTTCCACTTATATAGATGTCTAGAGTAACCAGATTCATAAAAACAGAAAGTAGAATGGTGGTTGTCAGAGGCTGGGGGAGTTGTGGTCTAACAGGTATAGAGTTACACAACAATGCAAATGTACTTAACACTATTGAACTGAATACTTAAAAATAGTTAAGATGGTAACTTTTACCACAATTTTATTTTTTTTTCATTTTCCAAAGCTTTTATGAGATGAAATTTATCATCTCTTAAATGCAACTCCTAGCATCTCCATAGTAGGCTACATAACACACATATGTCAGCTCATATGTGCATGGGCACACATGCACACATACATATAAACATAACATACACACAAGAGTAGGAAGCACGATCTTTGTCTAAAAATCCATGTTTTTACTAGTTGGCCCCATACTGATACCACAAATCCTATATTACTTTGATTTCATGTTGAAGAATGAGAAAAGTACATCTTTCACCTCTCTGAATGTCACCCCTCAAAGAGGAATTAATTCTAACCCATTTGGCTAGAAATAAAAGGAATAAAAGGATAAGCATTCATCTTCCACCTGGAGTAACTTGGGCAGAATCTAGGACAAAACCCCAGCATAAATAATTTTGAACTCCTTCCAATTATTATAAGGCTTCTGTATGATTATTAAAATAATTTCTCAACAAGAGCTCACAGCAATTCCTGCCACCCCTTAAAACTGAGTACAGCAAAGGAAGGAGTCCCAAAGCCCACACCAGACTTGTGTCCCTTCCTGCTGAATACACTGGAAGAATCAGTAAAAATTATAAATCTACACCACTGCTTTCTTGGGTTAGAAATTCCAAATTACTTTTAAAGCCTCCTCATTAATGTGTCCCTCTATCAGCCCAACTCTTATTATTGTCCTGATATCCAGTGTCCTTAGAGCTTGATGAAAAAGGATAAAACTTAGGAGTCAGTCCTGGTGTAAGTGAGGTGAAATAACCCCAGACATTTATCCCCAGATCCTTGTGCTTCTCCAAGTCAGTCCCTACAGTGCTATCTCTGTATTTCTGGATGGATTCTCATAATCCTAATTCATGGGCACAATTTATTTTAGGTATTTAAGATGTCATTGGTGTGTAGCATATACAAACAGAAAATTACACAAATCATCATTGTACAAATTGATGCATTTTCACAAAGTAAACTTTCCTGCATAACCAGCACCCAAAGAAACACAGCACTGCCACAGTTCCTAAAGCCCCCTCGTATTCTGTTCAAGTTACCTTGCCAAAGTAACTATTACAACAAATATGCTGACTTCTAACATCATACATTAGTTTTGCCTCTTTTTTTTTTTGAAACTGTATACAAATAGAATCACAGAGACTGACTTGTAAATTTCTAAGATTCATCTATACAGTTCTATGTCACAGAAGCTTGTTCACTCTCATTGACTTCCTTGTCTATTTTACTGCTGATGCAATTCCCCATTTATTTGCAATTTGCCCATTATATACTGGTCCATAAACGCACATCTGAAATCACTGTATCTAAAGTTCCTAGCAATGCTCTAATGACCCTCTAACAGTAACCACAGAGCTGTCTTGTCACCCCTTGTCCAAGCCAGTAATTCCTGAATTCCATTTCTTGGGTTCAATATACCACCTCCCCATGTGTGAAACAGGAAACTCATATTTCCTGGGAACAATACAACCTTGCTATATTTGTACATATTCTGTTACTGCCTTAGAAATTATTTTTGAAAACATGATATTCTATCTGTTTCAGTTCTAGTCTATATGTCAAGCACTGTGCTGCCCACTGGGCTACAAAATAAGATATAGTCCCTAATTTGGGGGAGCTTCGGGTCTACTGGTAAGAAACATGATGTTATGTATGTGGCCCCTGGAAGTATATGTGCTGTTCAAATCCCTCACCAATGCAGTTCTACCTCCAGGAAATTATAAACTCATAACCCTGGGAGTGGGAGCTCTTGAGAAAGTCTTCAATAGTTCATCCCAAATGTGAAATGTCCTTGAAATACTGTGTATCAGTAAAAGGTATGCTTAATAATATGATCATTCCTGTGTTAATATAAAAAAAAAAACACCTCCCTTCATAACTGTCTGTTAAAATAGACACTCCAAGACCATGTGCCCTGTTTGACACTTGAATTTTAGCACTCCTGTAAACCACTAATATATTAAACCACTGAAGATATTGGCACTGATGTTTGAAAAGGACAAATCCAAACAACCTGTAAAAATTTACCACATAATAAAAGGAGATGAGGCACCTCTATCAATCTTGTAGATGATCCACAAAAACCTGGCCATATTGTGTTTTGATATATACTAATTGATTTGATCTGCTTTTCCCAGAGGATAAATAATTCTTCCGGTATTTTACCCACCTTAAATAGCCATGCATATCATATTGTATCTGAGGCTTTAAATCACAAACCTCAGTAAAACACAACCTGAAATCCTAGTGTCACTCACACATTTAATAACTGAAAAAGTAATACTCATGATTTTCCTGTTTGAAAGTAGAAATTGACTCCTAGGAAGGCAGTGAAGCCAATTTGCAATGAGCAGCTTTCATTTCCTACTCTTAATTCAAATCTTCATGAAATTGTTTGAAGTCACAGCAGAAGTAGTGGCATTCCAATGTAACCCATAAGGGGTTCTTTGGTGAGAGACATTTATATGTAAAATATACTCTGCTTATCGACCAAAAGAGTCAGTGGACTTTGAGTCCTAAAAAGGGACATCTTGGGGCACCTGGGTTCAGTCAGTTCAGCATCCGAATCTCTCCCTATTTCAGCTCAGGTTGTGATCTCATGGTTCATGGGATCCAGCCGGGCATCGGGCTGTGTGGACAGTGCGGAGCCTGCTTGGGATTCACTCTCTCCATGTCTCTCTCCCCCTCCCCTACTCATGCTTTCTCTCTCTCTCTCTCTCTCTAACTAAACATTTTAAAAATAAATAAATAAATAATAAAAAGGGACATCTTTCTAACCACAGAGAAAAAGAGTCATGATGGTGACATAAGATGATCAGAAGTAAAAGTGAGAATCCTCAGGCACTCTTGTTTGAGCTTGCTGTGTCTTTTCTGTACAAGGGGAGACATGATATCACATTGATACACACATCCTGGAAGTCAGGAAGGCCAAGGGTATGTACAACTAGAAGCCCTCAGCATACAGTTGGGAATTAAATTTTTTTTAACGTTTTTTTATTTATTTTTGAGACAGAGACAGCTTGAACGGGGGAGGGGCAGAGAGAGAGGGAGACACAGAACTGGAAGCAGGCTCCAGGCTCTGAGCCATCAGCCCAGAGCCCGACGCGGGGCTCGAACTCACGGACCCTGAGATCGTGACCTGAGCTGAAGTCGGACGCTTAACCGACTGAGCCACCCAGGCACCCCTACAGTTGGGAATTAAAGCCTTGGAACTGAGTGGCACCGTCTAGGCTATAGAAGAGAAGAAAAGATGTATGAGGTCTGAGCCCTAATCTGATCCAACACAGAGGTACCAAAAAGGAGGACAAACTCAAGGGGGCATTAAAAGAAGCAACTTACAATGTAGAAGGAAAAACAGGAATGTGGGTATCTTCAAATTATGTGGGAGGGAAAATGTTTCAACAAGGTGGAGATAATCAGCCATTTCAAACCTTCTGAAACACCAAGTTAAATGAATTTTGAGAAGTGTCCACAATCAGTAAGCTAAAGGCACCAGCGACCATGACAAGTATAGTTTCAGGGGTCGGGGGGAGCAACAGTGGACTGAAGGGAGTATGTACAGTGATGATTAAGTAAATAGACAGTAGCAAACTGTAAAGAAAAATGCACAAAACTGACAGTATCTAGAGCAGGACTTTTTTTTTTTTTTTCAACGTTTTTTATTTTTTTTTATTTTTGGGACAGAGAGAGACAGAGCATGAACGGGGGAGGGGCAGAGAGAGAGGGAGACACAGCATCGGAAACAGGCTCCAGGCTCCGAGCCATCAGCCCAGAGCCTGAGGCGGGGCTCGAACTCACGGACTGCGAGATCGTGACCTGGCTGAAGTCGGACGCTTAACCGACTGCGCCATCCAGGCGCCCCATAGAGCAGGACTTTTTAAAGAGGAGATACATTAGGCCATGTGTTTATGCTGATGAGGAAAATCTAGCAAAACGAGGAAAATTGATGATACAGAAGAGAAAGGGATGGATACAGGCTTGACGTTCTGAAGCAGATTACAGGTATGAGATCAAGTTTAACAAGGAGCATGAGGAGGGGAAATAAGGTAAGAGCTAGACATTTCCTCCTCCATGAAAGGGAGATCAGCAGCAGAAGGTGCCAGCATTTGGCAGATTTGTCAGGGGGGATGCTGGGACAATTTTCTAAAGATTGCTTCAGTTTGTTTCAATGAAATAAAAGGGGAGGTCATAAGCTAAAAGTAAAAAGAGTTGTTAAAAATTTGCAGATAAAAAGAGATAGATTTAATCATTTAGATAACCTGGGTTTCAATCTAAACCCTGCTTACTCCAAGCTATGTGCCTTAAACCATTAAGTTAACCGCTCTGGGGGGTGCCTGGCTAGCTTAGTCGGTAGAGCATGTGACTCTTGATCTCAGGGCTCTGAGTTCAAGCCCCACATTGGACGTGGAGCCTGCTTTAAAACATAAATAATTAGTTAATTTTAAAAAATAAAAAAGTTAACCCCTCCGATCCCCAGCTTCTTCATCTATAAAACAAGGATAATGACACTTACATCATAGGATTAATCCAGCACCTCAGAGTGATTTTTATTTTGCTCAGGTTTCTTTCCTGTAAAAGTAACCATCATGGATCTTCCTAAGTGGCATTATAAAACCAATTGTCACATCAGCTTATATTTAATAAGAACATATACATACATAGAATTAATAGCATAAAAAGGACTCTGGGACACACCCACAACAACTAGTCTTGGATTTAGACTGATGCAAAATATTCCACAACTAATATATGCCACTTAACCTTTCTGTGCAGATATTTCCAATCTGTAAAATGAAGTCCTAGGATGTAACAGTCTGTTTTTTCTAACTCTAAAATTCTGTAAGCACACCAATTATTCCATTTATACACAGCTGCCCCTTGTCTACACCAAGTATGGTTTTAAAGTGTTTATATTTATAGCCAGATCCCCTCTTTCTATAAACACTGCTATCACACTATCTGCCTAACTATACTTAATCTTTAAGGTAAATGTTAGATATTTTAATAAATTAAAATTTTAAGTGAGTGTATCATTTGTATTCCAATAAACAGCAAATTTTATCAAGACATTATATCCTAAATAAACATTGTAGGGTCCTAGGGGAATACTCAAATATATTTTGGGGCAAAAGACTTAAAATAAATATATAATCCTTAAAAAATCAGTGTTTGGGTCACCTGGGTGGCTCAGTCAGTTAAGCATCCGAGTCTTGATTTCGGCTCAGGTCATGATCTCTCGACTGAGATCCAATTTGGGCTTAGCACTGGGTGTGGAGCCTGCTTAAGATTCTTTCTCTCCTTTTCTCCCTCCACCCCCTCACCCCCCCTCTCCCCGGCTCGTGCTCTTTCTTTTGCAAAAATAAATAATAAGCATAAAAATAAAAAAATCAGTGTTAAGTATGACTTTGCAAAAATAAATAATGAGGAAATGTGATTTTTACCATCTAATTAATTGTACGGAAAATTATTAATATATCCTTCAATGACAAGTTCACAAGTTAAAAAAAAAGAACATGAATACCTAATTTTTTTAATGGCACAAATATGTATATAGTTGTGTATAGTCACATGGTTTTAGTTATCTGGAATGAGTCTTGAATCCAGTAAGCCCAGTGATAAGACAGGCACTATTACGGCTGCTTCTGTCCCTTAGAATGCACTCTCAATTATAGGATTTGTATAATAATAAAAATAATGGTAAATGTGTCCATTTCCAAGCCCCTTCAATTGTCCATATAGCAATCAACAAAGCATTGCTGTTTTCATTTAAGCCATTGTTCTAACCCTCTCACACGATAGGAAAAAAGACATTCAATAATACTCTCACAAATGCACAGCAATGGAGAAGAGGTGCAGTGAGAAAAATATGTGTCATGAGAGAGTAATCCAAGGGAACCTCTACCTGGGAGTGTAGTTGGGTGCAGAGAAGCCAGAGAAGGTCTCTCTGATTCTGAGACCTGGAGTCTCAAAAAGCACTGAAGGCAGAGGAGGGAAATCTGGCAGGTTCAGTGGACTGGAGAAAGCCAGTGTGGGTAGAACATGTGAGCGAGGTGACAGGGCAGGAAATGACTCTGTAGAAATAGGTGGAGGTCACACCATGTGGGGGTCTTCTGAGTCATGTTCAGGACCTGGGGTTTTGTTTTAATGGTATGAAGAAGCCCTTGGAGGCCTTTCAGGAGTGTGGCGACATGAACAAAACTGCCTATTAAAATGCTTTATCCAGCTGCTGTGCAGAAAATGACACAGGAGGGAGAAATAGTACAATTGAGAAGAACGGGCTATTGAAGTAGAGGAGGCATGAAATGAGTCTTTAACTAGTATGGTGATAGTGAGGTAGAGAAATCTTTTGGAACTAGAAATGACCGAATTTGTCATTGGATAGAGGTAAGGAGTGAAAGAAAGAAATGTCAGATGACTTATTAGAGTAGGTCACTAGGGTAAAGAGGCAATCTACTTTGGGCCTTTTTGAATTTGAAATGCTTTATGTCACATTTACCCTCACACCTAACCCCAGCCCCCTGTATTGCCATCAATGTGAATCTGAAATAAAAAGACTGGAGTCATGAGCACTTGTTTGTGGGACTAAAGTATTCTACGTTCAGAAATGTTTCACTTCATTGCCCAAATGCAAATGCAGAGGAAGCGTTACTTACCTAAGACAGAACCTAAGGAACCAAAGAAGCACTGAGATTTGAAAGAAGGTACAGCAGTATTGCTCACAAAACACCAGCAAACTATCATTGAAGAGATGTGTCTCCACTAAATGGAGACAAAGATTCAGATAAAGGAAGTCTTCATATTTATCGACTTTCTTCTTGACAATTTGACAAGACAAGATACAAAGAGTTTGCTTTTGTAGCTAACTCCATTTTAAGAACAGCAACCAGCAATCTGGCTGACTGGCTAAAGCTTCTAGCTAAACATACTCAACATGAGTTTTCCACCTCATCCTCAGCACTTCCTGTCAAATTAACTGTATGAACATTCACATACATTGTGCAGCATTTGTGACCTCGTTTGAGTCTACATTGGAAAGTTTGAGAAAGAAAAGGGAGTTAAATTCTTTTACATTTTTCCCTTCACATATATTCTGAGACAGAATGATAACCCCATCTAGAGTTCATCATAGGAAATTTTTCAACAACTGGAGGATTATATGAAAATGAGCTTTAGACAGAAATGGTTGAAAAATAGGACCAGGATCCATTGACGTGATTTCCACGTGTTATTGGTACAACGTGGTGTGGTATAAAAAGACCCTACTGATAGATACTTATGTACTTGGATATACATGTAGATATCTGGGCAGAGTTTTGTAAAACTGTGTCCATTATGAAATGAACAAAGTGCTTCTTATTATTCTTATACAGCACACTAAGGCACACTGTGCTTTTTTTAACATAACTGCCCCACATGGAAACATTTAAAAACTCTAATAGTACATCTGCTAATGTCTTCATAGAGAGCAGCATGTTCAGTCTGTTCTTTGAAATGAAAAGTGTCAACCATCATGCAATTCTTAGAACTCAGATGTTAAAAATCTGTAGTGTCAAGAATGGGCTCATTGTGGGCTGCTGATAGTACAGACTCCTACAAATGTTCCATTGTACTTCTGAGCCATGCTAATGATCCGTGCCTAATGGACCATGAAGAGCATTTTGAAGCCACCTTTTCCCTGAACATCACCAACTCTCAATACCTTGTCAAAAAACACCAGTGGTTGTCACAATGATATCCCCCAAGTGTGCCTTTCCCAATGCAACCATCAAATGCATTTGAAAGCTTTGAGAAATAGGCAGCAAAATTCAAGGGGAGTTCAACAGTGCATATCTGAGCTTTAAAAAAAATTAAACCTGAAGTAATACTTGAGAAATGGGCTTTTCACAGTGGAAAAACTAAGCTATTATGATATGGGAATTCCATTTTTATCCAATTGTGATAAAATAATAGCGACTAGTTATACAGCACTTTTTAAGTTATATGTTTTGCATTTGTCACCTACCTTATTTACTATTACAACTTTCCTATGAGTACCATTATCATTTGCATTAACAGATAGCCCTCAGAAATGTCAAGAGACATTCTTAAAAGAGATTCTTCATTAAGTGGCAAAATAGTAATTCAAACCCACATCTCTCTGATTCCAGAGTGTGAGCTAAGCACCCTCCAACGTCCCCAATTCTTGCCATAATATGGAAATCTTAGAACTCAGCAAATTTTCCAAAAGTCCAGTAGAAATCATATATTTACTCATACAGAGACTCCCAAGTTTACTCAACTTTTGCAGGGAGAGGGGCCTTATAAGGTAGAACTAAGAAAAGAGAATATTTGAGGTTGAAAGAATTAGGTTCACATCCCAGCTCTGTCATCTGTGCCCCCATGTAAAATCGGACAAGTTACTGAACACAACAGTGTTCCTATGAGAAACTCAGTGGGGTGAATGATACCATACCCATTTTTCAGATGAACATACTGATTAAATTCAACCCTGAATATGACTATACCCAAAGATTGTTGTTGTCTTTATTTAGAGAGACTGACAAAAATGTGGTGCCAAACTGTACTTAGCCTGCTCTAGATCACAAGGTGGAATAAGCCAGATTTTGGGGACTATACTGATAGCAGTTTATTGTATAATTGCTTTGGAAGGATCCCAGGTCCAGACCACGCCCCCACAAGTGAGAGCTGAGTTTTCCTGAAGTAAAATGGTATTTTGACTATCAGCCATCCTGGAAAGAGATCCTTCTGGGGCAATAAAGAAGACTCAGAAGAGCCCCATGATAGAGGGGAAACTACTTCTCTTTCGTTGAGGCATAAGGACCCAGGTGAGTTTATCAGATGTTTGGCCACATTGACCCAGTTCCAGAAAAAAAACAAGAAGCCAATGTGATGATCTGAGGCTGTGCCATTGCTGTAAACTGCTTCATGTCATACTTCACTTTCCTTATTATTGACCTTCAGTAAAATCTCTGCTATGATCTAAGGCAAAGGTCCATAAACATTTTCTGTAAAGGGCCAGAGAGTAGATATTTTAGGTTTTGTGGGCCACGCTGTCTCTGTCACAACCACTTAACTCTGATATTATAGCACATGGGCAGCCATAAGTACATAAATAAGCATGGCTGTGTTCCAATAAAACTTTATTTATGTGTGCCAAAATTCTAATTTAATATAACTTTCACACAGCATGAGATATTATTCTTTTTTTTCAACCACGTATATATGTAAAATCCATTCTTAGCTCACGGTCCACACAAAATCAGGCAGCAGGCCAGATTTGAACCATGGATTGGAGTTTGTCCATTGCTCTAGGAAATTAAAGAGGAGAGCGCATCCTTCCAGGAGTAAGGCAGTAAGAGAGAAAGAAGAGTGTTGGAAACTAACAAGAGTCCCCATCAGAAGACAGCTGTATTCCATGGAATGCTGAACTACCTCCCACTTAAGCCCAATAAATTTTAGGATGTCAATATAAAAACAACATTGTCCTCTAAACTTCTGGAAATTAGTTATTATAGATATAAATCACCAGTGATGGGCCTGGTGCACAAAACATACTTTGACAATACTTAATTCCTTCCCTCTTTCCATCCTTTTGCTAATTTTAGCTTTGGTGTAACTATATGTTTAATTCATACCTAAACTGTTGGGTTTTTTTCTAATTCTGACTAATAGAAAAATAGGAAAGCCATATCCTTATTATCTAAAATACAGTTATTATTAAATTTAGTATTGTTATTTTTTGAGATATTAAACTTTTCAAGACCTGTAGACAAGGGACAAAAATTTTATTTTTTTTTATTTTTATTCATTTTTGAGAGACAGAGCACTAGTGGGATGAGGGGCAGAGAGAGGGAGACACAGAATCTAAAGTAGAGCCCAAGCCCTCAGGTGTCAGCACAGAGCGCAAGGTGGGGCTTGAACCCAAGAACCATGAGAGCATGACCTGAGCCAAAATTGGACACTTAACTGACTGAGCCACCCAGGCACCCCAACAAGGGACAAAAATTTAAATAAGACTATATACAAAAGACTCTTTGATGGTGGTCTCCGCCACTCCACCCACATAAAAATTGCATCATGTGTGTCTTTTTCTCCACATCCCATGCATGCTTCTGTGTGTGCATGCACACACTCACACATATGTGTGCCTTTCTCCAACTTTTATATTTATGCATACTTTCAAATAAAAATTTTCATTAAATTCATTCATCTTTTGGATTAGCCAAAGAAGAGCCTTGTAGACATTAATCTAGCATAGAAAATCAATACATCACAATTAGTAAAAGGCAATTAGAAAGCCTCCTGGCTTCTTTTTTAACTCACATTTAGTTTGTTCGAACATAGAATAGTTTTTTTTACTCATTCCATCAGCCAGAATTCTTGAACCAATGAAGCCAATGGACACTAATGAAAAGGCATTTTTCATGTCCATTACATTTGACTCAACACCAGGTTGCTTAATGAATTACATTTGGGTTTCACCTTAGAGTTAATTAAATATTTAACATTTGGAACAAAAATATAGCTACATTTGGTAGGTTAAGGGTGAGCCACAAAATGGCTTCTAATAAGCATTCTAGAAGAAGTACATTATCGGAAACACTACTAAAAATTATCTAACCTAATAAACCAATATTTTAGGCTAGAAAACTGTGGCCCAAGAGATCCAGTGGCATGCTTAAGGTCATCCAACTAGACTGTGATCTGGCACTCTTTTTAGCTGAATATTAGACTCATTTGGAGAACGAGAAAACGGGACTTGTTTCTTTGACGATGGTCAAATTCTAGTTTTCAAAGACTGGCCCTCTTTCTGAACAGGTGTAGACTGCACCTGACTTCAGGGAGCACGTGTTTCTGACAATTCCAATAAAGTTTCTGCTCTAAGGAAAAGATCTGGATTTTAGCTGCCACCCACAGGTGGTGCAGGGTTAAGTGCCAATATGTCTGAGCACAGGATTTATCCTTGAAGGTGCCAGCTTTAGCTAATTGCAGATGTAAAAGATAAGACACCAATTTCAAAAAGAACAATTCATTGCAACAAGACCATAAAATGTGTCCATTGTGTTTCTTCCCTATCTAAAGACAACTGACCACACTAGAAAAGTCAGACTGATAAAATTTAATGGTCTTTTCAAAAAAAAAAAAAAAAGGTTCTAATTTAAATGTATTTTAGGAGAATTAATACTTGGTCCTGATTCACAAGTTGTTTGGGGTAGCTAACTTGTAAAGCTCCTCAGAGAAAGAGCTATTTGAATTCAATTTCAATTAATAAACTGATTTTTGTAGCATTATGAGGTATAATTAATACAATAAACAGCACATATATGTTTAAGGGATACAACCTGACACATACACTCATGAAATCATCATCACAATCAACATAATAAACATTTCCATAATGCCCAAAAGCTTCCTAGGCCTGCTTGTAATCCACTCTCGAACTCTGTTCCTAGCCAAACAATAATCTTTTTCATTTGCTTGCTTTTGTTTAGGGGGAGGAGAAGCTGGTTTGGGGGAGGTTTCTTTACTGGCTTTCAAATGTTGGACATTCACCTGCACCACTGCTGATGTTATCTATGATGTCATGATGATGGAGACCATCAGAGTTTGCAGCCCACAGACTGGGCAGTCCCCACAACGTCTTTAATATCTCCAGAGAGTTCTCTGGCTAAAGATCATCACCACATCTGTTGGGCAGTGATGACCATCTCATCAACAGTGTTATTTCCACTGTGCTGATGTTTTCTGATTCTTTTCTGTTTCTGGGTGGTTCCTTGAAAGCTTTGATGTTCAGGACAAAGGCAGAAGTTACCACCTCAATCTGAGCCTATTTTGAATGGTCAGGTCATCTGTAATTCTTAGACCCACACAGTTATCCATTGCCTTGGCCATGTCTCCACCAAACTTTTTTTGGCCAGATTTTAGCAGTCAGGGCAGATGTGGCACTGATTTCCCCACTGAGGCACCTTGGGTACACAACTTTGTTGTTGTTAAGGTTGAACTTCAGCAATATGTTAAAGGCAGCGGGTATCAAATGAACCTAAACACTAGAAGACCAAAGAAAGTTGCAACCCAGCCTCCACTGAAACAAAAACTGAGAACTGCTATTTGTTACTACAGAGTTGTCTGCACTTTCTAGAATCTTCTAGAAATGAGATTATATAGTAGGTAACCTTTTTTGTCTGAGTTATGTGATTGAACATAAATGATTTTGAGATTCATCCATGTTGTGGCATGTATCAATAGTTTGTTCCCTTTTTTCCTGAGTATATTGTAAGAATATAAAAAATTTATGGGGCACCTAGGTGGCTCAGTCAGTTAAGCATCCAACTCTTAATACCAGCTCAGGTCATGATCCCAGGGTCCTGAGATCCTGCACTGACAGCATGGAGCCTGCATGGGATTCCCTCTCTCTGTCTCTCTTTCTGTCCCTCCCCTGCTAGTTCTCTCTCTCCCTCAAAATACATAAATAAACATTTAGGGGCAACTGGGTGGCTCAGTCAGTTAAGCATCCGGCTCTTGATTTCAACTCAGGTCATGATCTCATGGTTCATGGGTTCAACCCCCATGTTGGGCTCTGGGTTGACAGCGTGTAACCTGCTTAAGATTCTCTCTCTGCCCCTCCCCGCCCCTTGCCCACATGCATGCTCTCTCTCAAAATAAACATGTTTTAAATAAATAGATAAATTATAAATAAATAAACCTTTTTTTAAAAAAAGAATATAGAAAATTTAACTTGAATTGGACCATAGGCCTAAATGTTAACCTATAAAATTTCTAAAAGAAAATAAAGAAAAAAAATCACAGTGGCCTTGGCTTAGGACAAGATATATAATACAGGACAACCAAAGTATGAACTATTTTTAAAAATCAATAAATTAGAGGCACCTAGGTGGTTCACTCAGCTGAGCATCCAACCCTTGATTTTGGTTCAGATCGTGATCCCAGGGTCTTGGGATCAAGCCCCGTGTTGGGTTCTGAACTGAGCATGAGCCTGCTTGAGATTCCCTCCCTCTCTCTCTTTCTTTTTCTCTCTCCCTCCCTCCCTCCTTCCTCTGTCCCTCTCTCCTACTCGTGCCCTCTCTAAAAAAAAAAAAAATTCCATAAATTAGACTTGCATTGGATTTTCCTTGTCCTCTATGTCTTTCTCCACACTCTCTCATTCCCGCTTCCTGATGTCACATCTCAAACTACTCGCCCAGGTGCATGTCTAAGCCTCTGTCAGGGGAATTTGAACAAAGAAATGGCCCCTGCCAAATGCCAGGCTCAGTTCCAAGAAACAACATGTATTTTCAAAAGACAATGTCATATGTGTCACCCATATTAATTCAGTTGAAATGCTGATTAGGTCAAAAAGGGATTCATGGGTCTATATGATGGTTCTGGAGAGGAATTTAGAGAAAGCCTGAAGAGGAAGAACTAATATTTTTATTTGCTTTTAACAAAATTTAATAGGCACAATTTCAATGCTTGAAAAGTTGGTTCTCACCCCTTGATTCAGCACTCATAACAAGTTATAGTTCTTGTCCTGGAAGATGGGGCTGCTGTGTTCCAACTGTAATCGCAGTGAGGGTTTATGACCCTTTGGCATTTAGACTTGAGAATTCCCTGGGAAAACAGTCCACCTCCTTGCAAATACTGTAGGGCCTAATATTTGGGAGTGCTGATTTATTCAATTTGCTGATTTATGCAGTATCCGGAATTAGAACGAGATATTCACAGATTTTTCTGGATTTTGTTTTTATTTTGCTTTATTTCTAATACATTCATGCCTTTGCTCTTTTCAGGATTTGCAGAAAATGAAATGCCCTTCTTTCTTCTCTCTGCATCAGGAGCTCAGAAGAAAACAGAACATCATGAAGATCTTAATACCCTGGATTCCTGAGGACACGTTACCTCCTTCTCATTCACATTTTAGCAAAATGGGGGAAAGGTCTTTGAAGGGGTAGGAAATACAGATCTAGACACAGAAGTCTAATCTATTTTCCAAGGCTCCACACAGACACTGCCCTCATGTAAAACTTTCTTAGATCTCCCCTTGACAATCTCAGCGCTCTCGTCTGACTTTTAGAACCAGCTCTTTCACTTCCAAAAAAAGAGCAAGGCCAAGCCTGGTAGAAGAGTTTTGATTTCACTGCTTCCTGCAATCTCAGTTTATTAAAACCTTTTCCATGAGCTCGGGAGATATTTTTAATCAGAAATCTTCTTTTCTGAGATTCAGACACCTGAGTTCCAGATCTGTCTTTGACATTCACTTAAAGTGTGACTTTTCCTCCTCTGGATATGTGAAACAAATCCCCTTCCAGATATTATGGTCCACGTCCACGGTCCTGAGGGCAAAATGGGCTTTCACCACACTAGCGCATCACAGGGCATATATCCGAATAATGAGTTTACTTCGAGATTCATAATCAGTACACTTTAACAAAGTATTTTTCTAAGTAGTCCCCTGAGCAAGACACCAACAGTCTCTCTGTCTCAGTGTCTCTCTATAAAGTGGACATGATAGAACATGATGAGGTTGAAATGTGAACAGCATTTCTCCAAACAAACCAGCTACCCAGTGATGTCAAATTATCTACACCAACTGTTTGAAGACACTCCTAAGAAGTCAATTAAGGCAATGTTCAGAGACAGAAATTCTAAAAATAGTGACACTTTGCTAGAGAAGATATCTTTAGCAAAAAAAATAAAAAATAAAAACGAGGAATGCTTGTCACATCTGTGAATGTTGGCATGTATTTCAAGCTTTTGCATATTTAGTAATTGTTTTTTAGGATTACTGCTGTTGTAGATTATTAAAAGGAGTGTAAGCATTTAAACAAGGGGCAAAATGATGTCAGCATTATATTCCACAATTGCTAAAAGTTCTAGTATTTTGGAGGTCCTTTAAAAAAAACACTGGAGAGTTACTTATGACTGCCCCCAGGCTTATTCTATTTTTCTACCAACACTCCAAAACACTCCCTCACTATAATCCAGAGTCACAGTGAGTACAGATATAAAGCCAAAATTTACATCTCAGACTTTGATCGCTAAGTAAATTTTTCATCATTCAATTCTCTGTTAAATATTGCACCATTAATTATATTCTGAAGTGTCATAGTTCACTAGCTTTTTTTTTTTTGAGGGACAGTGAAAACTCCTATATTTGAAAAGAAGAAAAGGAAAGAAATATTTGTGCATATTTGTGTATGACTCTAAATAACTGGAATCACCTGAGAATATTCCAGATGCTATTATAACTCTAGAAGAAATAATTTTGCCTAAAACAATCCAGGTTCAATCACACAAACACACACTCTTAATATATCTAAATCAATGAAGCAAATGGATGAAGAGGAAGGAGGGTAGACTTTAAAATGGAGCAGACCTTGGGGTGCCTGGGTGGCTCAGTCGGTTGAGCGGCCGGCTTCGGCTCAGGTCATGATCTCACAGTCCTTGAGTTCGAGCCCCGCGTCGGGCTCTGGGCTGACGGCTCAGAGCCTGGAGCCTGCTTCCGATTCTGTGTTTCCCTCTCTCTGACCCTCCCCCGTTCATGCTCTGTCTCTCTCTGTCTCAAAAATAAATAAACATTAAAAAAAAAAATTTAAAAATGGAGCAGACCTTAACTGGAATTCTGACCTGCCACCCACTTAATATGACTAAAAGTCCTGTTTCTAGCATAATGCTGCCTACATTTAAATCTTCATTCTGTTATTTGTAAGCTATTCTGCTATTTATGACTTTGGACAAATTATTCTACCTCTCTCTGTCTTCTAGCACCCCATCATAAAATAGGGGCAAAAATAGTGCCTATCTCACAAGGCTATTCTGAGACTCAAGATACAACATATGCAAAGAGCTTGGGAGGGAGGGGGTGCCTCACATATAATTAGAACTCAATTAAATACTAGTTAGTATAATCATTATTTTTGTCACCATTATTATTAACTAGTTACATGACCCTGTGCAAGTTACTACTCTCCCTGTGCCTCAGTTTTTCCCTCTCTAAAATAGGTATAATGATATTGCTATAAGAATTAAATGAGGGGCACCTGGGTGGCTCAGTCAGTTGGGCATCCAACTTTGGCTCAGGTCATGATCTCGCAGTTTGTGGGTTCGAGCCCCGTGTCAGGCTCTGTGCTAACAGCTCAGAGCCAGGATCCTGCTTCGGATTCTGTGTCTCCCTCTCTCTCTGCCACTCCCCCGCTCACGCTGGGGGTCTCTCTCTCTCTCTCTCTCTCTGTCTCTCTCTGTCTCTCTCAAAAATAAATAAACATTAAAAAAAATTAGGAATTAAATGAGACAGTGGATGGGAAGTCATTTGGGACAATATCCAGATAAGGAGGCCCTCGTTCAGTCATGAGGTAAAATGTTAGCTGAGTGTCCCAAGTTTAATGGTCACTAGTCAAGAAATGCCACACACTTTGAAGCAGCCAAAGGTGGTAAGGCCTGGGGTGGTAGCCAGTTTTATTTATTGTCAAGGTCAGCACATTCATCAACTCTCCTCATTAAAATTTGCCAATTAATGAGTAGTGGCATACTCCTTAGCAAAGGTCAGCAGCAACCTAAGCAAACTTATCAAAAATTCAAAGAGGTACAGAGTTTGGGAAAAGTTCATTCTTCCCTTAATTAACGGATCTAATTACAATCCTGACATAACAAAATGCAAAATGCGCTCTTCAAAAGACACCAAGTCAAAGGTTTAACAGCCCAGATAACCTTCTCCTTTGGTACAGGCTGACCCAAATGTAGGGGAGGGAGGAGGAGTAAATCTTAGCATACAGTCAACAGGGTTGATGAAACGGCTTTTCAAGAAAATTAAAGCTTAGTAGCACATCAGAATCCCCAGAGCAACAAAGGAATTGGAAGGAAATAAAAATGCTCCCACATCCTAGGCTGTGGGCGAACATAGAGTTAAGGTTTTCACTAATCTCTCTTCTTAGCAGACGTCAAAGCATTTATTTGGTGACCTTTCCTGACTAGTTATAAACAGCACTTTTAGCAGCCCAGAAAGTCTGGGTCTGTAATTGTTGCCTCATTTAGATAAAATCTAAAGTACAATAAGATAGAATGGATATGCTGTACTTACTAAATTGTTTCTGAAAGAGCAGGTCCAGAATTTTAAACCAGCTGCCATTAACCAATGGCCTAGAGGAAAGGGAGCCTGACCTCCAGCTCATCCACTCAGAGAACCACAGTCCTAGAGGGTAAGCTCGGTCTGTCACAAGACAGGCGATCAGCTTCATAGGACACTTCAAAAACTGGCAACTTCAAGTTGCAAATCTTTGCATGAAGATGGATAGGAGCCATAAGTTTTAGTGCTTCTCAACAGTTTCAAGGGTGTTGAAAACGTTTAGACAGGAAGAGGGTTTTCCACTCATAGTGACTCAAAAAAAACTCTTCAGGAGTTTTTGAGTGAGAAGCACACGTCATAGAATATTTAGTAATCTGGAAGGAGACACTGATGCCAAAGAGGAGAAATGTGACTTGTCTAAACTCAACAGAAAGATGATAGTAGAGAAGTCTACAGCCCACCCTTGGCAGGGTCAGATGTGGTATTTCCACTCATTTAATCTTTTCTTTATCCAACAAATATTTATTAAGCATCTTTCATCTGTTGGGTCTTGCTTGGTCACCACGATATGGTTGAGTATCCAAAGCAGACGTGACCTTATCCCTCATGAAGCTCGTATGCTAGTAGAGGAAGACAGACAACGAACCAATAAGTTGGAGTGCCTGGGTGGCTCAGTCAGTTGAGCCAGGTCATGATCTCGTGGTCTGTGAGTTCGAGCCCCACGTCGGGCTCTGTGCTGACAGCTCAGAGCCTGGAGCCTGTTTCAGATTCTATGTCTCCCTCTCTCTCTGCCCCTCCCTCACTCATGCTCTGTCTCTCTCTCTCTCTCTCTGTGTCAAGAATAAATACATAAAAAAAATTTTTTAATAAACCAATAAGTAAATAAGCAAGAAAAATGCTTCTAGTACTAGAGGGACAGAGAATTAAAATAGAGGGACATGAGAGTGACTGGGTGGCTATTTGGTTGAAATGGCCAGAGAAGCTCTCGCTCAGAGGGGACATTTCAGCTAAGACCTGAGTAACACAGAGGCCCATCTAAGTAAAGACGAAAGACAAGAGGATAAAAGCAGGAGAGAATAATTGTTACAAAGGCCCAAGACTGCTTAAAAACATCAAGAAGACCAACGTGTCTAGAACCAAGAGAATGAGGAGGAGAGTGGTATTAGATGACACAGGGCAGCAGGCCATGGGTAGGTAATATAGAACTTTGCATGTCCATGATAGGGTGTGTGAATTTTGTTACAAGTGCAATAGAATCCACTGGAAGGTTTTAAGCAGAGAAATGCTCTGAACTCCCTTAAAAAAGATCATCCCAGTATACATGTACAGACTGAATTAAGGGGGCAGGGGGCAATGCAGGGTCCAGCAAAAAGGTTACAGAAGGTGACGAGGTAAGGGATGGCGGGGGGGGGGGGGGGCGGGTGGTGTCAGTGGATACGGAGGCAGGGTCAATGGAACTTGCATAGGAATTCATTAAAGGTGGGAAGAGGTGAGACAAGAGAGGAGAGGAGCACCACTGGTGCGTTTGGGGCAAGAGCAATGGCTAGAGTGGTGATTGATCGTTGTTATTGGGTGAGGAAAACAGGCCATGGGAAAGAAGGAAAGGGCATGTGAAGATTAGAAATAGTTCTTTTTGGCTAAGTGAAATTAGTCACAGAAAGACAAATATATGATTTCACTCATACAAGGATTTTAAGATACAAAACAGATGAACATAAGGGAAGGGAAGCAAAAATAATATAAAAACAGGGAGGGGGACAAA
This sequence comes from Neofelis nebulosa, assembly GCF_028018385.1. Classification (NCBI taxonomy): domain Eukaryota; kingdom Metazoa; phylum Chordata; class Mammalia; order Carnivora; family Felidae; genus Neofelis; species Neofelis nebulosa. The sequence goes on along the minus strand of NC_080798.1, from coordinate 35,869,389 downwards.
ACATAAGAGACTCTTAAATATAGAGAACAGAGGGTTACTGGAGGGGTTGGGGGGGGATGGGCTAAATGGGTAAGGGGCATTAAGGAATATACTCCTGAAATTATTGTTGCACTATATGCTAACTTGGATGTAAATTTTAAAAAAATAAATTAAATTTTTAAAAAATTTTTAAAAAGAAATAGTTCTTTTTGGGGGCACCTCAGTGGCTCAGTCAGTTAAGCATCCCACTTCAGCTCAGGTCATGATCTCGCAGTTGGTGAGTTCAAGCCCCACATCGAGCTCTGTGCTGACAGCTCAGAGCCTAGAGCCTGCTTTGGATTCTGTGTCTCCCTCTCTCTCTACCCCTTGCTCTCTCTCTCTCTCTCTCTCTCTCTTCTGTGTCTCCCTCTCTCTCTACCCCTTGCTCACTCACTCTCTCTCTCAAAAATAAACATTAAAAAAAAAGAAAGAAAGAAATAGTTCTTTTTGGCCAAATTTGAAATGCCTATTGGATACCCATGTGAGATATCGACTTGATAACTAGATACAGAAATATACAAAACTGGGATTCTGGGAAGATGTTTAGGATTGAGGCATTAAATTGGCCGATCTTCCTTAGAAATGCTACTAAAAGTCACAAGACTGGATGAGGTCACCCAGGCAAAAGGGGGACTTTTTCCAAAGGAGCAGTCTACCCGGCTCCTTTCCAGGAGGAGCTCTGGGCTTCCCTCTCTCACAGCAGCTCTTTGAGGGTCCTTGAAAACAACAAAGGAAGGGAGGCAACTCTCAGCATCCTTGGACGCATCATGTTTGGAGCTGGTGCCTCTTCCCTGTAATCAAAAGGCCCTCAGAGGTGAGATACGAAGACGCACACTTTCTGTGATGTGCTGCAGAGTGAACCCTGGTCCCTCACTCAAGTCCTTCATAAAGAAAAAGAAAAAAAATCAATCTGCTTGCACAAAACTGTTGAGTTTTACTTACTGTGCACATAAGGAGGAAAAAAGCAGCAGCAGCAGCCGCAGCGATCAGAGGCACTCTCCTCTGAGAGCCTGGTGTGAGGCTGCCCCCTCGTGTCCACCAACGCTTATCAGCTACTCAGCAACCCAAAATCAATTTCTTAAAGCTGCAGCACACACGGATGCCTTTATCTCCTTTTAACTTTGTTTCTTAAATAAGCACCATGTCCTAGAAATCAATCCCATGAGTCCCCATTACAGGAACATATATAAGGAAATGAGAAAGCTCCACATGACTTTAACTATGGAAACATCAAAAGATGGGCTTTTTAAAAACACATCTTTCCCTATTGGACAAGGCATAATTCTCAAGTAATGATATTGACGGCTTAACAGATACAGATGCCTGATGATCCTTTAAGATACCACTAGAGGTGACACGGGGTCTGATTAAATAATGGCTAGATTTGGGTTCCTCTGAAAGCAGAGCCTGAGACAAGAGTTGAGTACAGATGATTTCAGAGGCAGGAGTATGGAAGGGTGAGAATAAAATAGAGAAGGAGGGAAAAAGAGGGATGGATTATTGAGCTATTTACTTCTGAGTCAACTAGAGCTCAACACCACTGGGGAACTTCTGAGAGCCCCTACTGAAAGCACCTCAGAGTTGTCCACCTGATGGGCAGAAGTCTGGTGCATATTTCAACCAACCCTCACTCCCCATTGGTGAAGGATTGCTCTCTTGCATCCCTTGGCTGACCCTATAAGAAGGTGACTGTCCCTCACAGGCTTTAGAAAAACTCCTAAGGCTTAAGAAGGGATAGGGACAGGCACAGGAACTGCCAACTTCAGCTGAGCTGAAAAAGATGAGTTGAGGGAAGAAAATGAAAACATGAATTTGAAAAGATATATGCACCCCTATTTCTATTGCAACAATAACTTTAATAGCCAAGATACGAAAGCAACCCAAGTGTCCATCAATAGATGAGTGGATAAAGATGTGGTATATATACATACAATGGAATATTACACTGCCATAAAAAAAGTAAGATCTTGCCATTTGTGACAACGTGGATGGACCTAGAGGGTGTAATGCTAAGTGAAATAAGTCAGTCAGAGAAAGACAAATGCCATACAATTTTATTCATATGTGGAATCTAAAAGACAAAACAAATAAGTAAAAAGCAGAAATAGGGGTGCCTATGTTACTTACTTAAGCATCCGACTTCAGCTCAGGTCATGATCTCACAGTTCATGAGTTCAAGCCCTGCATTGGGTTCTCTGCTGTCACCACAGAGTCCACTTCACATCATCTGTCTCCCTCTCTCTCTGCTCCTCCCCAACACATGCACACACTCTCTCCCTCTTTCAAAAATAAACATTAAAAAAAATTTTTTAAGCAGTAGACCCATAAATACAGAAAACAAACTGATGGTTGCCAGAGGGGAGGGGTATGGGGAGGATGGGCAAAATGAGTGAAAGGGATCAGGAGGTACAGGCTTCCAGTTATAAAATGAAAAAGTCACAAGAATAAAAGGCAGTACATGAATAGAGTCAATGATATTATAATAGCAATGTATGGTGACAGACGGTAACTACATCTGTGATGAGCACAGCATAAGGTATAGAGAAGTTGAATCACTATGTTGCACACCTGAAATTAACATAACATTGTGTGTCAAATATACTCAAATAAAAAAAAAATTAATGAGTTGAGGGGATGTGGCCTGGGCACGACAGGGATCTGTGTCATCTAGGAAGAATCTCATCCTGAATAATTTAGAGAAGGCTTGTTCTATAGAGGACAGGGTACCACATTCACCATTTGTTAGCTGGGTGAACTTTGGCAAACTTCTTTTCCCTCCAAACCTCAATTTCCTCATCCACAAAGTAATCATGATAGTAATAATTAAGTGCTCTTCGAAATAATAAATGTGTTAACACGTGAGGTGCTTGATGCAAGGAGAAAAACACATTAAGTTGCTACAGTATCATTAATAAAATAACAATTAAAAGAGTGATATCTCAATTTGCCTTCTAGGTCTCCAATTTTGGTTCACATTTATTGACCCCATTTAGGTCCTGCTTTTCCTTAGTAGCTTTGGTTTATTCAGACACGAGCTAGTTGCCTCGGCTTGTTTCCTTTCTCCTTCTTCCCGCTTCCTTCCTAGCAAATACTTACTGAACCCTAATTGTGCTTCCAACATTGTGCTCACCTTACTCTATAATTTTGTTTTGTTTCTCAGACTATATGCAGCATTCTTATCTGAAGTAATGGAAATTCACTGTTTGTATAAATACTGCCTGAAAATAACCCATGTCCCACACCATACAAATACTTTAAAGTTTTGCCAGGCCACACAGGAAATAGAACAAATAGACTGAAATTCGCATCTAAATGAGCATTGTTCCTCTGAAAGTAGTTACCTTGCAAAGTTTCACCACCCACCCCTCTCCCTCCTCCACTCTGCGCATGCATTTAGGGAACAATACAGAGTTGGCATATTATTTATAATGTATTAGAGGACAAAAAAATAATTTTTGTTTTGTTTTTAGGCATGTGCAACAATACAGACAAGTACATAACACTAACGCCCACATTTTATTCTTCTTTTACAACCCCACCCCCAACCTAACCTAGTAACCTTCATGGAGTAAGTATGTGTTAGCTATTTATTCATCCATTTATCAAATATTTTAAGCACTTACTATAAGCTAATTGATGTATTAAGAGCTGAGGAAGGACACAAAGGTAATTAAAATATGATTTATGATCTCCAGACCACTATGATCTAACAGAGAAGATGATATTAAATGCCTCTACAAAAGGACCTAAGAAGAGTTTTATGGATGAAGTTGAATTGAAAAGTGAGTAGGATTTAATAGACAAAAAATATGAAAGAAAGAATGTACCGCTTATAGCATAAATAACACAAGCTAAAGCACAGAGTCAAGAAATATTTCTACACATCCTAGAATAAGAATATGCAGTATAATAAAAACGTATAGTATTTATCAGCAAATAACAGAAGAATACATTGGAAAAAACTCAGACCAACTAAATAGCTAAATATTGTGGATAGGGATCTGCTTATCATCAAGTACAACTGCCAGGGCACTGCTAGAGGAAGATTTACACTTTATTACTTACCAGAGGAAGTTTGATTTGTCGTAGAGGAGACATTGTCCAGAACAGTGATTTCTAACATTTAGACCACAAGTTCATAAGGAGAGCTGTCTAGACAGTAACATAGTATGTGAATCTTTACTCATAAAATGTAGTCCATAGATTAAATGAATGTTTTGCACACATTTTAACAATTAAGATGAGATTTTTAATAAACAAAACAATTCACTTAAAAGTTAATTTTTTTTCAATTGGTGGAGATATAATACCACCATCTTAGCACTAAAAAGAGATCTAGAGACAGCCAAACAAACAAAAAAAAAGATCTCCCCAGACAAGTAATTGGGGACAAGGGAACTAATGCCTCAAAGTTCCTTTTTATTCAACTTTAACGATAACCACTGTTCTTGGAGAATAAATGGAAGGAATATGAATTGGAAGCTGGGGGACCAGTTAGATGACTATAACAGTGATTTAGGTAAGAGATAACGAATGTCTGACAATGATACCAGAAAGGGTAAAAAGGAAGCAGATTGAGAGAATATACATTAGTAAAATTTTAAAAGAACTATATGAACAGGATCAATTGAATGAGAAAATGAGTTATAAGTTGAGAGTATCTCCTAAATTTCTAATGTGGACAAGTGAGTGAACTGCATATTTTTCCTGCATGTGTTTGCACGTCCGCATGTATTGAGAGGTAAGGAGTAGTTGTAAATGATGAGTTCAGGTTTCTTGAATTGAGGAGTATTTGGAACATCCAAAAGAAACCAATTTAGTACAATTGACCATCAACAGGTCCTACTGACAGCTGTGATATTTTAGATTCAAGCAGGACCTTTCTAGCACTTGTAAAAACAAAGTTTGAATTTTCAGAAAAGGGAGAGTTGTTTCCCTCCATAAATCTGAGTAAAAAGTTCTCACTATGTCAATTCACTGAGTTTTACTACCAACTCACTCTCGTCTCCTCAAGGTAGGCACTGTGTCTTACTCATCTCTGTACCATTAGAAGCTAGAATTTGTACCTGGCCTGAAGGAAGCATCCAGGATATATTTGTTAAATTAACTAATTAATTAAGGTTTGACTAAATATCTGCCTTATTCCCCAGAGCCTCCAGGACTACTGGAAAGAAATTCAAGCCTGTAAATTGAGCTCCTTGGGAACAAGGAAGGAGGAAGTAAGAGCTAGAAAAACTATCTTTTCAATCTCAAAAAAGCAGGTGACGTCTCCAGAAGACAGCCAGTTGTTTCCACCTACACACATTACCTGCCCACTTTACTTCTCATATCGAGTCTTAGACCAAAGATGAGTACTTGCTTTGAAGAGGGAGAAGGAAAGAGAGAAAAACTACCATAGCTCCCACTAGCTTTTGAACTTATTAGTTCCAGGCATTTATGAGATCTAATTTTATATTCTTTTACTAGTCTTCCACCATTCTCTGTTTTAATTTAGCCAAGCTTGAAGGGTATTCACTCCTTGAAACCAAATGGTTATTGAATTTAGCACACAGTGGGTGCTTATTTAAAGCCAATAAAAACAAAGGAAGAATGGAAGGAAATGAGGACGGAAAGATCCTTTACAAAGGCTGGCTTTCATTTATGAAACTTTGTAAGCCCAATGAATGTCGGCGTTTTTTCCCCCAAAGCACTCAAGTATTCCACAGAGAAGTTCACTTGGTTCCAAACCTGAAGACCAGCAACAACATTTGAAAAGGTAAAGATGGCCCAAATTTGGGACTGGTGACACATCTGTTCCTAAAGGGTGACCCAGTCACTGGGGAATTAAATCTGATATGAGAAAATGTAAAGGACATGAGCTGGCTACTCAATTCTAGCCACAGCCTAGTGATGTTTGGGGGACATAGAAAAGAAAGATAGTAGAGAGCAAAAACTGAATGCTGAATTAGGTATATAAGGATTTGAAATGAGCCTGCAGAATGAGTAGATTCATATAGTCCATGGAATAGATCACTTGGAACACTCTACTAAGACAATGGTATAACCCCAGAGATATCTAAACATGAGGTTAAAACTCACTTCCCATTTTTACTTCCATTAGTAAAAAATGAAGCTTGAGAATTTGAAAAATATCCATCACCAAAGAATTCTCTGGAGGAGTTGGAAAATCACCTGCCTCCAGCTGGTACTTTGCTCTGTTAATGATTTGTATGTATGTGAACAAAAGGTTCAGTGCTCCTATTAATTACCTAAAAAATGATTAATCTCCTCCACCATAGAATTAAGAAATCAAGAGGTAGATCACCTTAAGCCTTCTCTGTATCACAGATAGCAGTAATAAGTATCATTCCTTGTACATTCACCACTTTTTCTGCTACCATTCTGTACATCCACACATTACAATGAGACGAGATGAAATTTACATTCATCTTGTTTTTGCTCAAATCCTGGAGGTAGAAATGGTAAGGCACAAACTTTATAAGGCAGTGCACATGTGTGGGTAACCATACCCTTCATTTCACCATCAGAATGGCCCCTTCTCCCTACCTTCTCCTATATCATTCCCTGAACATACATTTCACCTATATTTGCCATGGAATCTTCAAAGTGTCTACAGCCTTTTTTTAAAATACCATTAGGCTATCTATCTTGCCTGTGGGTGGGGTCTTAACTTTAATAGCCACCAGTCTTGCAATTCACTCTCCTATTTATGACCTCTACTCTAAACTGTAATGTGGGTTTTCCCTATTTTCATTGCCCTGCGCAATATCTCAGCAAATATAACATTGCTCTTGGAGCACTGATATTCCAATTGCCAACATGAAGGGCTCTCTGGAAAGTTTACCTCACGTTATGTAAGTTGAATAGAATTTAAAACAAATAGGACATTCAATAATATAATTTCTGGGGTGCCTGGGTGGCTCAGTTGGTTAGGCGTCCGACTTCGGCTCAGGTCATGATCTCACGGTTTGTGAGTTCAGACCCCGCATCGGGCTCTGTGCTGACAGCTCAGAGCCTGGAGCCTGCTTTGGATTCTGTGTGTGTCTCTCTCTCTGCCCCTCCCCTGCTCATGCTCTGTCTCTCTCTATCTTTCAATAATGAATAAACGACAAAAATTTTTTAAAAAATAAAAATTAAAAAATAATATAATTTCTGTTGCTCCGAACATTGTTTATGTAAGTCATTGTGTTCAGGACTTATTACATTCAGCACTTGTAATGACTTAGATGGAGATGTAAAAGGAATTCAACCTTGCAAAGGACATGAAAATAGGAAGAAAAAAACTATTGAGTAAAGTACAATAAGCAACTATCTATTAACTATTATTAAGGTGCTTTCTACTTAAATCATACCATTTTATCATAAAACACACATATAGCATAGCTATGGTTATTATCATAGCTGTTTCATAGAGGAAGTATTAAGCCTTATGATATCTAAGGCACAGGTGAAAATCCATTGCCACTGAGGGAAGGGAACAGAAAAAAATCTACTCCTGGAGAAGAAGCAGAAACATATGTTGGACAAAGACCATTAGGGATCACCTCTAGCTGCAGGGGAGGCAGAATTCCTCAAAGACTCCATCCCCAAGACCCAGGACAGAGTGCTCATCTAATACTAAGGCTTACATAGAACAACAGAAAATGTGACCCTTCCTCTGCTCCCACCACCAGGCTAACAAGCATCAAGTAATAATAGTAATCTATTACTGGAGAGAGACAACAGAAAAGACCTAAAGCTGATGGTGGAGCACATATTAAGAAAAACCCTCTGACAAATCAGCCACTACCTTAAATACAAAGAAAAGCTAGAGGAATGTGAAACCTATGATGAGGATGTTACAGGTTGAATTGTTTCCCCCTAAAAATATAAGTCAGAATCCTAAGCCTCAGTACTTCAGAATATACCTTTGTTTGGAGATAGAGCTTTGTTTTAACAGAGCTAGTCAAGTTAAAATCAGGTCCTTAGAGTGAACCCTAAACCAATATGACTAGTGTTCTTATAAAAGGAGAAATCTGGGCACAGAGACAGACATTCATAAAGAAGAAGATGTGATGTGGCACATTAGAGAAGATGGCCATGTACAAGCCGAAGAGAAAGGTCTGAGGCAGAACCTCCCCTCACAGCCCTCAGGAGGAACCAACACTTACAACACCAGGACTTCTAGCCTCCAGACTTGTGAGACAATAAATTTCTTGCTCAAGCCATGCAGTTTGTGGTACATTGTTATGGTAGCCCTAGCAAATAGAAGGTAACCACAGAAAAAAATAAATCCTAAACCCAACTTAACTCCTGACTAGACTGAATCAATCACTTTACTAAAGATCTAGCAAAAGAAAAGGTAGGTCAATCTCCAAATATGAAAAGTCTTTCCTTAAGTTTCTACAAGTCCTAAAAATGTCTGGCTTTCAGCCAAAAACTACTAGGCATACAAAAAAAAAAAAAAAAGGATGGAAGGGAAAAAAAACACTATCAAGAGACAAAATAATCAGAATCAGACTCATATATGACACTGATGTTAAAACTAAAAGGAAATTTTAAATAATTACGATTAATATGTTAAAAGCTATAGTGGGAAAAGTGGATAGCATGCAAGATCGTGATTTCAACAGAAAGACAGAAATTATAAGAAAGAGTTAGATGGAAATGTTAGAAATGAGGATCACAGAAATAGAGATGAAGAATGCCTTCAACAAGCTAATCACTAAATGTGATATGACTAAAGAAAAATGTCAGTGAATTTCAATATAGGTCAATACAAAGAAGAAAAATAGGACTGGAGTACTCAAGAGCTGTGGAACAAAAAAATCCCAAATGATCTAATAATACTGTCAATGAAATCCCAGAAAAATATTCCACTTCTTTTCTAGGAGAAGAAAGAAAGAATAGGAAGAAAAAAATACTCAAAGAATTAATGATAAAGAGTATTCCAAAATTAATGATGGACACCTCTGGTTTGGCAGAATAAATACTAAGCCAAGCACCAAGTATATCTATATATATCATATTCAAACTTCTGAAAAGGAAAGACATAGAGCAAATATTAGAAGGCAGATACAAGGGAAAGACACATTACCTAGGGAGGACCAAAAATGAGAATTAGAGCAAACTTCCTGTCAAAAACCAATGTAAGACAGAAGACAATAGAGCAAGATTTTTAAAGGTACTTGGGGAAAACCACCAACCCAGAATTCTACATCCAGTGAAAATACCTTTCAAAAACGAAGGAAAAATAAAGGCTTTCCAAGGGGGAAAAAAAATTATTATCAGCAGATCTGCACAATAAGAAATTTTAAAGGAAGTTACTCAAGCAAAAAGAATATGACACCAGACATAAACTTGGATCTACACAAAGAAATGAAGAGTCCTGGATACTGAATGAATAAAAGTAAATATAAGATTTTTTTTATTTAATTGCTCTAAAGGAACACCAACTGCTTAAAGCAAAAATAATAACAATATATAATAGCATGTCAAAGTAACGTTTGACAACAATAATACAAAGAATGAAAAGAAGGTTTGGGAATATAATACTGAAAGATTTTATACTACACATGAAGCAGTATAATATTACTTAAAAGTGGATTCTGATTAATTAAAGACATTGCACTAGTCTTTTCATTCTGCCAAAACAAAATACCACATAGACCTATTGGCTTAAAGAACAGAAACGTATTTCTCACAGTTCTAGAGGCTCTGAAGTCCAAGATCAAGGTGCTGCCCAATTTGATTTCTGGTGAGGACTCTCTTCCCAGAGTAGATAGTTGCTGTGTTCTCACATGGCAGAGAGAGAAAAATGAGCTCTCTAGTGTCTCTTATTATAAAGACACTAATCTTATCAGATCAGTGCCTCACCCTCTTGGCCTCACCTAACCCTAATTGCCTCCCAAAGGATCCATCTGAGGTATCAAGATAACAATATGAGGGAAGGAGAGCACTCAGTCCATAGCATGTACACTGTAGACTCTAGGGCAGTCACTTAAAATTATTTTTAAAGATATAAACAATACACCAATAGTGTAGACAATTGGAAACAAAAAAATAATTAACCCAAAAGAAGCCAGAAAAATAAAAGACAAAGAAACAATGAACAGATAGAATAGAAAACTAGCAATATGGGGGGCGCCTGGGTGGCTCAGTCGGTTAAGTGGCTGACTTCGGCTCAGGTCATGATCTCGCAGTCTGTGAGTTCGAGCCCCGTGTCGGGCTGTGGGCTGACAGCTCAGAGCCTGAAGCCTGTTTCAGATTCTGTGTCTCCCTCTCTCTGACCCTCCCCTGTTCATGCTCTGTCTCTCCCTGTCTCAAAAATAAATTTTAAAAAACGTTAAAAAAAAATTAAAAAAAAAAAAAAACTAGCAATATGGTAGATTTTAATCCAACCACATAAGTAACTACATTAAAGCAAACAGTCTAAACTTACTAATTATAAAACAAACCATAATTTGGGATTAAAAAGCAAAAACCAATAATATGCCATGTATAAGAAACCAACTACACATATAAAGATACAGGCAGATTAACTATTTTAAAAAGGATAAAATATTTATCATGAAATAATAATTAAAAGAAAGCTTGAGTTTCTATATAAAGATTATACCCTTCAAAACAAAAGATACTCCCAGATATTAAAAGGCCACCACATAATTGTAAAAGAATCAATTCTTCAAGAAGACCTCACAATGCTGAATGTGTATGCACTTAACACAGCTTCGAAACACATGAAGGAAAATATGACAGAACTAGAAGAAAAAAGGAGAAAACTCCACTATTTATAATTGTGCATTTCAATACTCTGGTCTCAGTAATTAAAAGAATAGGTAGACAGCAAATTAATAAATATATAGAAGACCTGCACAATACAATCAACCAACATGATATAATTGACACTTATAGAACACTCCACCCAACCACAGTAGATACACATTCCTTTTAAGTATACATAAAACATTCACAAAGATAAATCATATTCTAGGCCACAAAACAGTATATACTAACAAATTTTAAAGGGTTGACATTATATAAAATATTTTTTCTAACTATAATGTAAATGAAAGGCAAATCACTACCAGAAAGATGTTTGGAAAATTCTCCAATGTTGAGAAAATAACACAATCCTAAATAATTTGTGGGTCAAAGAAAAAATTAGAATATATTTTGAGCTAAGTTAAAATTAAAATGCAATACCAATATTTGTGAGATACAGCTAAAGAAATACTCAGAAGAAAATCTATACCATAGAACATCCATATTCCCAAAAACAAACAAATAAAAAAGTCTCAAATCAATGACTTCAGCTTCCATCTAGCAAGAAAGAAAGAAAGAAAGAAAGAAAGAAAGAAAGAAAGAAAATAAAATTCCAAGCAAACAGAAGAAAGGAAATAACAGAGATTAGATCAAAATTCAAAACTGTTTTTAATTTTTTAATGTTTATTTATTTATTTATGAGAGAAAGGGAGAGAGGGTGTGCAAGCAGGGAAGGGGCAGAGAGACAGAAAGAGAGAGAACCTCTCTGTCAGCACAGACCCAGACATGGGGTGTGATCTCACAACTGTGAGACCATGACCTGAGCCAAAATCAACAGCCAGATGCTCAACTGGCTGTGCCACCTTCAAAAAAAATTTTTTACCACTCCAATTCAACACTGTACTGAAAATCCCAGCCAATGTAATAAGACAAGAAAAATTAATAAGAATACAGACTGGAAAGGACAAAATAGAATTCTTTTTCACAGATGACAAAGCTGTTTACATAGATAAGTCCAAGAATTTGTAAAATAAAAAAAAATTAATAGAATAAGTGAATTTATCAGGGTTACATGATACAAAGTCAACATATAAATATTGATTGCATTACTATATTTTAGCACTACTGAACATTTAATTTTGCAAAAAAATCATTTACAATCACAGAAAAGACACTTAAAGATAAAATTTATTAACTAAATATATGCTTAAAAATACAAAACATTGATTAAATAAATCAAAAATATCTGGATAAATGGATACATACACCATGTAAACAGATTGGAAGATTCAATATTGTTAAGAAGTCATCTTTCCCAAACAGATGTATAGATTCAACACAATAAAAATCCAATGAGAAACTTTTATAAAAGCTGATTCTTTAAATTGGATGTAAATACAAAGGTATCAGAATAGCTACAACAATTTTTGAAAATAAGAACAAAGTGGGACTCATATTACTTGGTTTCAAGATCACTGTAAAGCTACAATAGTCAAGACAATGTGATACTGAAGAAAAAGAATAGATACATAGATCAGTGGAAAAGAATAAAAAGCCCAGAAATATATTTTGCATATGTAGTCAATTGCTTTTAGACAAAGGTGCAAAGGTAAGTCAATGGAGAAATCAGTCATTACAACAATTGGTTGATATAAAAAATAGGTATCAATACAAAAAAAAGAACCTAGATCCATTCATTGCTCCTTATACAAAAATTAACTCAAATTGGATCATAGGCCTTAATATAAAATACAAAACTATAAAATGTCTAGGAAACATAGAAGAAAAATCTTTGTGACCTAGGGTTAAGCAAAGATTTCTTAGATATGATACCAAATGTCCGATCCACAAAAGAACAAATCAATAAATTTTATTTTATCAAAGTTAAGAACTTCTGCTCTTCAACAAGATTAAGGGAGTAAAAAGACCCATAGGCTAGGAGAAAATATTTTCAAATCACATATCTGACAGAGAACTTGTATTCAGAATTCACAAAGAATCTTCCAAATGTAATAAGAAAACAAACAGAACATGAAAAGAAATGGGAAAAAGATTTTAGCAGACATTTCAGCAAAGAAAATGTGCAGACCAAATAAAAATCACATGCAAATATTCTTAACATTATTAATCATTAAATGCAAATCAAAACCATAATGAGATACTACCCTACACCCATTAGAACGGCTAAAAAATTTTTAAACAAAAATTTTTTTTAAACTAACAATACCAAGAGTTGGTAAGAATGTATAGCAACTAGAACTGTCATACATTGCTGGCAAAAATTTCAAATGGGACTGCCAGTTTGGAAAACAGTTCAGCAGTTTCTTATAGAGATAGAGATAGAAATAGAGATAGAGAGATACATAGATATGCTATCAGACAACACAGCAATCCCACTTATAGTTATTTACATAAGTGAAATGAAAACCTATGTTCACACAAAAACCTGTACACATTTGCATCAGTTTTCATCATCTCTGCCCAACCCAAATGTCCCTCGACTGAGGAATGGCTGAACAAACTCATATTCCACACAATGACACACTACTCAGCAATTTTTTAAAAAGAACTGATACATGCAATAATGTGGATTTATCTGAAATGCATTATGCTAAGCGAAAGAAGCCAGAGTCAGATTATTACATACTATAAGATTCCATTTATTTAATATTCTTACAAAAACATTGTAGGGACAGAAAACAGATGAATTGTTGCCAATAGAGAAAGGGATTGACAAAAAGGAGCACAAGGGAATTGGGGGAGGGGGTGATTAAACTGTTTTATATCTTGGTTGTAGTAGTGGTTACAACTATATACATTTGTCAACACAGAACTGTAATACTATAAAAAGTGGATTTTTATGTAAATAGTATGTAAATAGTTATATGTAATATATATGTAATAGTTTTATGTAAATAGTATGTAAATAGTTACATTTTTTAATGGAAAATGTTATTGTCATGTAGTAACAAATGATTAAAACAAACCACAGAAATTTTTAACTCTTGAAATTATAAAGAAAATATCTACAATACATAGAGTACTTACTAGCTGGAAAATGCTCTACAAAATTCTCTCTAATCCTTACAGGAACCCTTCAAATATTTACCATTACCCCTACTACCAGATTAAGAAACTGATCTTCAAAAAAATAGAAGGACCCCCTAGTAAGTTACAGAGCAAAACCCCAAATCCAAATCTTGGTTCAAAATCCAAAATAATTTATTGCATCCAAAAGAAAATGTGCCTCCACTTTCATTATCAAAAGATCAGCTCATATTAACTTCAATTAAGACCTAAAACTTTTACTTAGCTATAGGCTCATATTGAGCCAACCTTGTGCTGTTGGATAGTAAGCTAGATAAATGAAGTTCTGCACCACTTAGACATCTGGAATACAATGCCCATATCTGGGGGAGTGAAGTACATCCTAAGAGTGATGCCTACTATAGAAAATGATTGAAAAGAAACAAAACGTTTGAACTTGTTGAAAAGAAGTATGTCACAGATGATAGATAGTTTCTCTGTTTTCCTTAGTTTTCTGTAGTTTCAGAAACCATAACAAGGATAAGTGGGTGGTGGTTTTAAGAAGCAGATTTTGCACTCATGTTGCAATTGCATAATTTTCTCATAAACATGCAATATAGAACAAATTGAGAACAAGGTGACAGTCCCATTTCTCAAGGTATTCAAGAAACGACTGCAAAGGGGCACCTGGGCAGCTCAGTCAGTTAAGCATCTGACTCTTGATTTTGGATCAAGTCATGATCTCATGATTTATGGGATCAAGCCCTGCATCAGTCTCTGCACTGACAGCATGGAGCCTGCTTGGGATTCTCTCTACCTCTCTCTTTGCCCACCCCTGCTCTCTCCCTCTCTTTCTCAGAAGAAAGGAGGAAAGAAAGAAAGAGAAAGAAAGAAAGAAAGAAAGAAAGAAAGAAAGAAAGAAAGAAAGAAAGAAAGAAAGAAAGAAAAGAAAGAAGGAAAGAAAGAAGAAAGAAAAAGAAAGAGAGAGGGAGAGGGAGAGGGAGAGGGAGAGGGAGAAAGAAAGAAAGAAAGAAAGAAAGAAAGAAAGAAAGAAAGAAAGAAAGAAAAACAGACAGACAGACAGACAGACTGCATGGCCAAAAACCAAACATGCTGGGGAGAAGCCAGATGTCTAAGTTTCAGAAAAGACAGAGCCAGATGACCTCAAGTTTACCTTCCAATTCTAATTTCACTGTTCTTTGGGTAAGTCTCTATACCAGGTTCTAATGTTACTGAGTTTGTGGTGAAACATATTAGTACTTTTTAGAATTCACTCTAAACATATTTTCTCTTAGTAATATTAGAAGATAATTTTAATTCTTATTTAGAAAAAAAAGAGAACTGTATCTAAACAACTTCAAGCAGGAGCCATGTATCCATCTGTAATCTATTTCCAAGAAAAGTGAGTCCTACCATCTCTCAAAAATACTCTCCAGCAGGTTCTAATCATGATGTTCCAAATTTCTTTCCTAGGGTAACCTGAAATGCATCGTGATGTTTCTCATGCATGTGCCTGCTCCTTTGAATTCAGACGGCTAAAAGAGACTGAAATAGTAGTTCTGAGAACTAAAGCATGACCCCACAAAAGTTACCCAGGCCTTCTCATCACCAAAGCCTATCAATGTAGAATGAAAGAATTGCCATTGGGTCACAAGTCAGAAATCAGGCCAATCAAGTCAACATCAGCGCTTGATAAGAGAATCAGAATTCTATGAAAATCTAAGACCAGGGCCAGCATAAGCTGATGGAGAAGTAAGGTCCTAGGGATCTAGGGAGAAAGAAGAGGCAAAAAAGAAAGAGCCTTAGCAGGCACTGTACTACTATGGGCACTGTTTCTGTTAAACCTTAGAACAAGCATATGAAGTAGGTAATCACATCTCTATTTGACAGATGGCTACTGAGGCCTAAAAGATCAATTAACAATCCTAAAGCCACACAGGTGATAAACAATAGTCACATTTTACCAAGGCCTGCCTGATCCTAAAGCCCAGGCCTCTAGTATGTCAGCTGTTAACTCAGGGTGATTTTGCTTCCCTCTCCCCCACCCAGGGGACATTTAACAATGACTGGAGAAATTTTTGGTTGTCACAATGGAGGCAGAGAGGATGCTGCTGACATCTAGTGCATGGAGGCACGGGATGCCACTAAACATCCTTCAAGGGGCAGGACAGCCTCCCACAACAGAGAATTATCCAGCACAGAATGTCAATAGTATCAAGCTTAAGCAATCCTGCATTAGGCCATGGGAGCCATGGAAGCAAAGTTTCAGGCACTTCATTGAGGCCTCTTTACATAATCTTGGTCTTGGTGTCATGCCTTCCCCACTATTAAAGACATAACCTGGGATCACCATGTGTCTGATTTCTGCCCTTTGGAAAATAGGAGGTTGGGGTGTTACAGAGGAAATTTTTTAAAAACACAGGATAACTGCTGAATTGAAAGAGAGATTTTGGAAAGTCTGACCCCAGTTCAAGGAGACAATACACAGAGCCCATAACTGCTGCATCAAGCAGCATGAAGCCCTGAGTCCCTGGGGCAGGGCAGGTATGGGGATGGGAATTATGTCCCCATTATCCACAAAGTGAACATTTTCCTAACAATAATGCAGTGATTTCAGAAGCAATTTTAAAAATAAGAATCTTTCCCCCAAACTCTGGAGCTTTTCTGATTTTTGTCAGCAACAAAGAATCCAGCTTCCAAAAGCAGGCTGCATCGCTGAATATTAAAACTCCCACCTTGGGAAATTTTTTAAGCCTTCAGACAAACCCCTTTTAAAGTTATAAATGAAAGTCACTCAACAGACTATAGTGCTCATGGGCCCCTTTTATCTACTGAAGAAAGACAACACAGTGAAAACTTAGGAGCCGGAGACCAAATTACTGACCTTGAATCACCTTCCACACCACATCTGGCCCAACCAAGATAGGGGATTAAAAGCTTTAACTAGTAGCAACAGCAAATGATGTAATTTGATGATATAAAGAAATCCATCAAGGGAGAATAAACGGCTAGATGGTATTATTCATAGAGTTCTTAGAGTTTTAAAAGAGGCTAAATTTGCCTTCAGCTAAGTCCTTTCACACTAAAAATCAACCATTCCACTTTCCCCTCCTGCCCAGAGAACAAGCAATTCCATGACCAAAGAACTGGTCCACTGGAGCTTGGACTGTCTTAATGGGTTTATTATTTATCTGCCTAGAGCTGCATGGGTGAGCCCCTACATCACTCTCCCCCCCAGCTTTATTGCTCTGATTTCCCTTTTTTATGATGGTTACTATTATGCCACACTGATACCTATTCATCCACATCTTCAGTATGAGTTCCTATGTTCCTCCACCCCAGCTGCATTTCCTATGCAAGCCAACTATGAAACTTTCTGAACTGCAACCAAATCCAAGCATCAAGGGTCTAATGCCCAAAACTTTGCCACAGCAAAAATGCACCACAGCACTTCGTGGCATTTTCCCTGGGATTCACAAATTGCTATCTTTATGCTCAAATCTCCTTCTCTCTGCCTTATTTTCTCCCTGACCACCAGCATTAATTATCCATTCTCAGGCACTCATGATATACCGGGCACTATACTAGGTGTTTTACAAATACAGTTTTACTCAGTCCTTGCAGCAACCCATGAGATAAGTGTCATTATCTCTTTGTTACAGGTGAAAAAACTAAGGCTGGAGAGTTTTAGTAACTTATAAAAGGTAACACAAAAAGTAAGTGGCAGGTTTATCCCTAAGGCTATCTGACTCAAAAAACCATTTTTACTACAGCATACAAGATTTGTGAGTGAAAACACTAAAAAATGTTAATGTTATTTATTGCTAAAATATAAGGTGATGGTTAATTTTATGTCTTTCTTAATTATTGTCTATATTTTTTCAGTATTTAAAATTGGGCATAGAAGATACAGTGACAGAGACTGGATTCACTCTTAGATCTAAAAAAACAAATGAAATATATGAACCAAAAGTTTTCAAGACACTGGACACTAGGAAACAAAGGTAGTGGTCCCTGACAGATGAGAAACAATTAAGGTTTGCCTCAGTGCACTCTCTTAAGAGTGTCCAGTCCTTGGCACATGGCAAGGAAACCATGCAGCACATGACAGACTTGCTGAGCTGAAAACACAAATCTAAGAGTTCAGTGAAACCAAAATGCCTGCAGTTCCCAGCATAAAGTACCAGTGAGGAAGGAGGTATACAGAAGAACTCCAGACATCTTCAGAGGGTACTCTTCAAGTATATACTGAACACTGATCAGTGCATATGTGTGAGGAAACTACCTGGATCATGTAAAAAAAAAAAAAAAAAAAAAAAAAAAAAACATCTAAAAAATATTAAAGTATCCAGGTTCAAAAAGAGCTGGGAGTACTACCTATTCCTACCAACCAGACTGGAAAACCACATGACTCACAGGTCATGGGGTAAAGTACAGAGTAGAGTCTTGCCTCATAATGGAAAATAATTATCCCTGGACAGTTCTGCTCAAGTTCCACCTAATATTTCCTAAAAGCAATACCCAAAAGCATCAAACCACTTCCAAGTAACTTGAATGTGTCCCAGAACAAAGCTCAAAAATATTTATAAGGATACAAAAATATCAATCCCTTGGTAAGGTAAAAATCACAATATCTGGCATCCAATCAGAAAACTAACAGACAGGAGCACCTGGTGGCTCAGTTGGTTGAGTGTCCGACTTCAGCTCAGGTCATGAACTTCGTGTTGGGCTCTGTGTTGACAGCTCAGACCCTGGAGCCTGTTTCAGATTCTGTGTCTCCTTCTCTCTCTGCCCCTCCCCACTCACATTCTGTGTGTATGTCTCTCAAAAATAAACAAATATTAAAAATTAAAATTAAAAAAAATTAACATACATGTCAGAATGGCTAAAATTAACAATACAGGAAACAACAAATTCTGGCAAGGATGTGGAGAAAGGGAAACCACCTTACACTGTTGGTAGGAATGCAAACTTGTGCAACCACTCCGGAAAACAGTATGGAAATTCCTCAAAAAGTTAAAAATAGGAGCGCCTGGGTGGCTCAGTCGGTTGAGCGGCCGACTTCGGCTCAGGTCACGATCTTGCGGTCCGTGAGTTCGAGACCCACGTCGGGCTCTGTGCTGACAGCCTGGAGCCTGTTTCGGATTCTGTGTCTCCCTCTCTCTGACCCTCCCCCGTTCATGCTCTGTCTCTCTCTGTCTCAAAAATAAATAAACGTTAAAAAAAAATAAATAAAAATAAATAAAAAAATAAAAAGTTAAAAATAGAACTACCCTATAATCCAGCCACTGCACTACTAGGTATTAACCCAAGAATACAAAAATACAGATTTTAAAAGGCACATACACCCCAATATTTATAGTAGCACTATAAACAATAACCAAAGTATGGAAAGAGCCCAAATGCCCATCGATGGATGAATGGATAGAGAAGATGTGGTGTATACACACACACACACAATGGAGTATTACTCGGCAATCAAAAAGAATGAAATCTTGCCATTTGCAACTACATGGATGGAACTGGAGGGTATTATGCTAAGTGAAATTAGTCAGTCAGAGAAAGACAAATATCATATGACTTCACTCATATGAGGATTTTAAGAGACAAGGCAGATGAACATAAGGGAAGGGAGTCAGAAATGGTGTGAAAACAGGAAGGGGGACAAAACATAAGAGACTCATAAATATGGAGAACAAACAGAGGGTTGCTGGAGGGAGTGTGGGGGGGGATGGGCTAGGAGGGTAAGGGGCATTGGGGAATCTACTCCTGAAATCATTGTTACGCTCTATGCTAACTAACTTGGATGTAAATTAAAAAATAAAAATAAAAGTAAAAAGATACAGCACATTAAGGGGTGCCTGGATAGCTCAGTCGGGTAAGCGTCCAACTTTGGCTCATGTCATGATCTCACAGCTCGTGGGTTCAGGCCCCACGTTGGGCTCTGTGCTGACAGTCCAGAGCCTGGAGCCTGCATTGGATTCTATGCCTCCCTCACTCTCTGCTCCTTCCCCACTTGTGCTCTGTCTCTCTCAAAAATAAATAAATATTTAAAAACATGTTTTTTTTAAGACATAACATATTAAATATTCAATATATACCACTGAGGAGAAAAAAGAATCCAATAAAATTAAAAGAGCAGCCATGATATATGGAACAATTTCAAACAGCCTATATGAGTAGATAGGGTCCTAAAATGAAGAGATAGGGATAAAAAATATTTGAAGAAAATTTTCCAAATGTGATGAAAACTATAAACATACATATCAAAGATCAAATGAATCCCAAGCACAAGAAATAAAAAAGAAAACTATACAAAGGCACACCGTAATCAAATTGTTCACACAAGTAGTAAAGGGAAAACCTTCAATTCAGCCAGAAGAAAAAAAGACATGTAGAAAAAAACAAAGATAATAATGACAGATTTTTTGCTGGAAACAATACAAGAGAGAAAATGGAGCAATTCATAAAGTACTGGGGGGAAAAAAACATTGTCATAATAGAATTCTATACCTAGCAAAAATATCTTCCTAAATGAAAGAAAAGCAACATGGATGAGCCTTGCAAACATTATGCTAAGTAAAAGAAGCCAGTGACAAAAGTCCACATATATTAGTTTATTCTATGAAATGTCCAAAACAGGCAAAACTTTACAGACAGTAAATTAATGGGGGCTTAGAGCTGGGGCATGGAGACAGAAGGGAGTAATAAATAAAGGAATAGGATTTTTTTTAGGTAATAAAAATATTCTAAAATCAACTATGGTAATGGTTGCACAACTCTGAATGAAACAAAAACCACTGAATTGTACACTTTAATTGGTACATGTATGTGAATTTCATCTCAATAAGCTGTTTATAAAATGAAAGGAGAAATTTTAAATTTTTCAGGAATACAAAAGCTAAAAAAGTCATCACCTGCAGACCCATACAACATGTTAAAAGAAGTCCTTTAGGTTGAAGGAAAATGATACTACAATTTGGATACTACATTTAGAAATATGAATCTACACAAAGGAATATAAAGAACACCAGAAATGGTAACTGCAAAAGTAATGATTTGTTCTTATTATTTATATAAATCTATCTAAAAGATAAGTGACTACTGAAACAAAATTATTAACAATGTATTATAGATTTATTATACTTACATATACATAAAGTGTATGATAATAAAAATATAAATTCTGGGAGTGGAGAATGGAAATGTACTACTGTAAGGTTCTTACCTTATACTTGAAGTGATGTAATATCATTTGACAGTAAATTGTTTTGGTTTAAGAGAAGCCAAGATGGCGGAATAGCATGCAAGTTTTTTTGCATCTCACATCCATGAAATACAGCCAGATCAACACTAAATTATCCTACACACCTAGAAAACTAATTTGAGGATTAACACAACAATCTGCACAACCTGAACTACAGAACTCAGCAGGTACATGCTGCGAAGAGGTGAACAGGGGGAAAGAAAGCCTCCGAGGGCAGGGAGCTGTTTTTGCTTGGAGAGAAAGAACAGAGACAGGGAGAGAGTACAGGAAAAGCACCCACACACACACAAAGCACCTGGAGAAAAAGTGGAAAAGTGGAAACAGCTGCAGGGACTGAACTAAAAAGGGAGAAAGAAGAAAGGAGAGGGTTTAAATTCCATGAAGACTCTATAAACAGGGGAAGTGCAGAATCTGAAACTCTGCAGCTCCATACCTAGTGGTGCTCTGGTGGGAAGGGCAAATCCCCAGGAGCAGAGAGGGAGGGGTCCTCAGCCTACATGGGGAGAGGCAGTTCGCCTGCTGGGAGGACATTTGGTAGAGGTTGTGTGGCCCCTCCACAGGCAAAGGTCTCAGCAGACCCCAAAGAACAAACACATTTGCTGGTGCTGGAACAAGGTTGTTAAGGGTGAAACCTGGTGCCAGATGTGTGTTGTGATTTTCCATAATCCCTGAAACACTGCTGCTACATGATTGTGTGAACATTCTCTGGGGTGTGCTGGCACCCAGCTGCAGTCTCTGGGCATCAGCAGCAGCATGGTCCCATGAACATTCCTGGGTGTGGCAGCCACCAGGCCATTGCTTGGTGACACCCTCCCCCAGAAGGTCTGAGCAGGTCAAAGCTGCAGTCTCAGAAGTGAGGGATTGGGAAACGCAGTCACATCTGAGGTAAAACTCAGGAAGGAGGGGCTGCCTGGCAACCTGACAGCTTGGTCACAGTGTAAAAGCGGGGAGTGGACGGAAGCCAGAGACAAAGGATGGGTGTGCAAACGCTGATCCAGGAGGACAGAGTTCTGATACTAGAGACTGGGTAGTTGGATGACACCATTTTCAACACTCCCACACATGCGCATACACACCTACAAGCACCACAATACTCTACCCCAAAAAGCTAAGCAGCACCATCCAGTGGAGAACAGAGCTGTTACACTAAGCCCCACCCAAATGAGCCAACCTGGCTCTTCCAGAACACCACAAGTCTCTCCACCTGCTTAGTTTACAGACTATAAACTGCTTCATAGTTTGACTTCTAGGAGAAAACGATGTAATTTCAATCGTATTTCAGTCTGCTTGCAGGTCCATATATTCAATTTTCTTTTTTTTGTTGTTCCTTTTCTTTTTCTTGAATACAGAAATAGAAAAAATTTATTTTTATTTTCAATTATTATTAAAAATATTTCTTGGGGCGCCTGGGTGGCGCAGTCGGTTAAGCGTCCGACTTCAGCCAGGTCACGATCTCGCGGTCCGTGAGTTCAAGCCCCGCGTCAGGCTCTGGGCTGACGGCTCGGAGCCTGGAGCCTGTTTCCGATTCTGTGTCTCCCTCTCTCTCTGCCCCTCCCCCGTTCATGCTCTGTCTCTCTCTGTCCCAAAAATAAATAAAAAACGTTGAAAAAAAATTTTTAAAAAAAAAAATATTTCTTTAATTTTTTCTATGATTCTTTTTACTTTTTTGTAAATTTTTCAAATCTATATTACTTCCATCATTTCATTTTATCCTATTTCAATGTATTAATTTTTTTTTAATTTTCAAATGTTTTCTTTTTTCTTTGATTTTTTCTTTTTTCTTTTTTTTGTTTTATTTTTCTCCAACCAACAAGCTCCTTTCAACAACCAGACCAAAACACACCTAGGATCTAGCATCATTTATTTAATTCTCTGTGTGTGTGTATATGTTGCTTTTAATTTTTTAATTTTAATTTCTTTACCTTATTAATTCCTATTTTTCCTTCAAAATGATGAAACAAAAGAATTCACCCCAAAAGAAAGAGCAGGAAGAAATGACAGCCAGGGACTTAACCAACACAGATACAAGCAAGATGTCTGAACCAGAATTTAGAATCACGATAATAAGAATACTAGCTGGAGTTGAAAATAGATTAGAATACTTTTCTGTGGAGATACAAGAAGTAAAAGCTGGTCAGGATTAAATAAAAAATGCTATAACTGAGCTGCAATCTCATTGGATGCCATGGCGGCACGGATGGATGAGGCAGAGCAATGAACCAGTGATATAGAGGACAAACTTATGGAATATAATGAAGCAGGAAAAAAAGAGGGAGACTAAGGCAAAAGAGCACAATTTAAGAATTAGAGAAATCAGTGATTCATTAAAAAGGAACAACATCAGAATCATAGGGGTTCCAAGATGAAGAAAGAGAGAAAGGGGTAGAAGGGTTATGTGAACAAATCATAGTGGAAAACTTTCCTAACCTGGGGAAAGACAGACATCAAAATCCAGGAAGCACAGAGGACTCCCATTAGATTCAATAAAAACCAGGGTGCTGAGTGGCTCAGTCAGTTAAGCGTCCGACTTCAGCTCAGGTCATGATCTTGCAGTCTGTGAGTTCAAGCCCCGCGTTGGGCCCTGTGCTGACAGCTCAGAGCCTAGAGACTGCTTCAGATTCTGTGTATCCCTCTCTCTCTGTCCTTCCCCAGCTCATGCTCTGTCTCTCTCACTCTCAAAAATGAATAAATGTTAAAAAAAAAAAAAAAGAAAAAATTTAGATTCAATAAAAACCAACCATCAACAAGGCATATCATAGTCAAATTCACAAAATACTCAGGCAAGGAAAGAATCATGAATGCAGCAAGGGAAAAGAAGTCCTTAACCTACAATAGAAGACAGATCAGGTTTGCAGCAGACCTATCCACAGAAATTTGGCAGGCCAGAAAGGAGTGGCAGGATATAGTCAATGTGCTGAATCGGAAAAATATGCAGCCAAGAATTCTTTATCCAGCAAAGCTGTCATTCAAAATAGAAGGAGAGATTAAAAGATTCCCAGACAAACAAAAATTAAAGGAGTTCATGACCACTAAACCAGCCCTGCAAGAAATTTTAAGGGGAACCCACTGAGAGCAGAAAAGACAAAAAAAAAAAAAATACATACATATATATATATATATATATATATATATATATATATATATATATATATATATATATCAAAAGCAACAAAGACTAGAAAGGACCAGAGAACCGGAATAAATTCATATCTTTCAGTACTCACTCTAAACTCACTCTAAACAATGGACTAAATGCTCCAATCAAAACACATAGGGTAACAGAATGGATAAGAAAATAAGATCTATCTATATGCTGTTTAGACCCAAAGACACCTTCAGATTGAAAGTAAGGGGATGGAGAACCATCTATCATGCTAATGTCACGAAAAGAAAGCCAGTGTAGCCATACTTATATGAGACAATCTAGACTTCAAAATAAAGACTATAACAAGAGATGAAGAAGGGCATTATATCATAATTAAAAGGTCTATTCACCAAGAGGACCTAACAACTGTAAACATTTATGCTCCAAACATGAGAGCACCCAAATATATAAATCATTCATAAACATAAAGAAACTCATTGGTAATAATACCATAATAGTAGGGGACTTCAACACCCCACTTACAGCAAAGGACAGATCATCTAAACAGAAAATCAACAAGGAAACAATGGCTTTGAATGACACCATGGGCCAGATGGACTTAACAGATATATTCAGAACATTTCATTGTAAAGCAGCGGAATATACATTCTTCTCCAGTGCACATGGAACATTCTCCAGAATAGACCACATACTGGAACACAAATCAGCCCTCAACAAATACAAAAAGATCAAGATCATACTGTACATATTTTCGGATCACAATGCTACAAAACTCGAAATCAACCACGAGAAAAATTTGGAAAGGAAACAAATATTTGAAGACTAAAGAACATCCTACTAGAGAATGAATGGGCTAACCAAGAAGTTAAAGAGAAAATTAAAAAGTATATGGAAGCCAATGAAAATGGTAACACCGCAGCCCAAAACCTCTAGGATGCAGCAAAGGCGGTCATAAAAGAAAAGCACATAGCAATCCAGGCATTCCTAAAGAAGGAAGAAAGGTCTCAGATACACAACCTAACCTTACATCTTAACGAGCTGGAAAAAGAACAGCAAATAAAACCCAAAAACAGCAGAAGACAGGAAATAATAAAGATTAGAGCAGAAATTAATGCTATCAAAACCAAAAAACAAACAAACAAACAGAACAGACCAATGAAGCCAGAAGCTCGTTCTTCGAAAGAATTAACAAAATTGCTAAACCCCTAGTCAGTTTGATCAAAAAGAAAAAGGAAGGACCCAAATAAAATCAAGAATGAAAGAGGAGAGACCACAACCAACACAGCAGAAATAGAAACAATAATAAGAGAATATTATGAACAATTCTATACCAATAAAATGGGCAATCTGGAAGAAATGGACAAATTCCTAGAAACATATAAACTACCAAAACTAAAACAGGAAAAAATAGAAAATTTGAATAGACCCATCACCAGTAAAGAAATTGAATTAGTAATTAAAAATCTGCCAAAAAACAAGAGTCCAGGCCCAGATGGCTTTCCAGGGGAATTCTACCAAACATTTAAGGAAGAGTTAATACCTATTCTCTTGAAGCTGTCCCAAAAAATAGAAACGGAAGGAAAACTTCCAAACTCTTTCTATGAAGGCAGCATTACCTTGATTCCAAAACCAGACATAGTCCCCACTAAAAAGGAGAACTATAGACCAATTTCCCTGATGAACATGGATGCAAAAATCCTCAACAAGATATTAGCCAACCAGATCCAACAATACATTAAAAAAATTATCTGCCACGACAGAGTGGGATTTATACCTGGGATGCAGGGCTGGTTCAATATCCGCAAAACAATCAATGTGATTCATCACATCAATAAAAGAAAGGACAAGAGGGGCGCCTGGGTGGCTCGGTCGGTTAAGTGTCCGACTTCAGCTCAGGTCATGATCTCACCGTCCGTGAGTTCGAGCCCCACGTCGGGCTCTGTGCTGACGGCTCAGAGCCTGGAGTCTGCTTCCGATTCTGTGTCTCCCTCTCTCTCTGACCCTCCCCCATTCATGCTCTGTCTCTCTCTGTCTCAAAAATAAATAAACGTTAAAAAAAAAATTTTTTAAAAAAGAAAGGACAAGAACCATATGATCCTCTCAATAGATGCAGAGAAAGCATTTGACACAATACAGCACACTTTCTTGATAAAAACCCTCAAGACAGTAGGGACAGAAGGAACATACCTCAAGATGATAAAAGCCATATACGAGCGACCCAACGCTAATATCATCCTCAATGGGGAAAAACTGAGAGCATTCCCTCTAAGGTCAGGAACAACACAGGGATGTCCACTCTCATCATTGTTACTCAACATAGTATTGGAAGTCTTAGCCTCAGCAATCATACAACACAAAGAGATAAAAGCATCCAACTCGGCCAGAAGGAGGTCACACTTTCACTCTTCGCAGATGACATGATACACTATATGGAAAACCCAAAAGATTCCACTAAAAACCTGCTAGAACTAATCCCTGAATTCAGCAAAATTGCAGGATATAAAATCAATGCACAGAAATCGGTTGCATTCCTATACACTAACAATGAAGCAACAGAAGGAGAAATCAAGGAATCTATCCCATTTACAATTGCACCAAAAACCATAAAATACTTGGAAATAAATCTAACCAAAGAGTTGAAAAATCTATACACTGAAAACTATAGAAACTTATGAAAGAAACTGAAGTAGACACAAAAAAAGGGAAAATATTCCATGCTCCTGGATAGAAAGAACAAATATTGTTAAAATGTCAATACTGCCCAAAGCAATCTACATATTCAATGCGATCCCTACCAAAGTAACAACAGCATTCTCACAGAGCTAGAACAAATAATCCTAAAATTTGTATGGAACCAGAAAAGACCCCGAATAGCCAAAGCAATCTTGAAAAAGAAAACCAGGGGCGCCTGGGTGGCTCAGTCGGTTAAGCGTCCGACTTCGGCTCAGGTCACGATCTCGCGGTCCGCGAGTTCGAGCCCCGCATCGGGCTCTGGGCTGATGGCTCAGAGCCTGGAGCCTGCTTCCGATTCTGTGTTTCCCTCTCTCTCTGCCCCTCCCCCGTTCATGCTGTGTCTCTCTCTGTCTCAAAAATAAATAAAAACGTTAAAAAAAAAAAAAAAAGAAAAAGAAAACCAAAACAGGAGGCATCACAATCCCACACTTCAAGCTATACTACAAAGCTGTAATCATCAAGACAGTATGGTACTGGCACAAGAACAGACACTCAAATTAATGGAATAGAATAGAGAACCCAGAAATGGACCCACAAACGTATGGCCAACTCATCTTTGACAAAGCAGGAAAGAACACCCAATGGAATAAAGACAGTCTCTTCAGCAAGTGGTGCCAGGAAAACTGGACAGTGACATGCAGAAGAATGAACCGGGACCACTTTCTTACACCATACACAAAAATAAATTCAAAATGGAGGAAAGACCTCAATGTAAGACAAGAAGCCATCACAATCCTTGAGGAGAAAGCAGGCAAAAACCTCTTTGATCGTGCCCTCAGCAATTTCTTACTCAACACATCTCTGGAGGCAAGGGAAATAAAAGTACAAATGAACTACTGGGACCTCATCACAATAAAAAGCTTCTGCACAGTGAAGGAAACAATCAGCAAAATAAAAGGCAACTGACAGAATGGGAGAAGATATTTGCAAACGACATATCAGATAAAGGGTTAGTATCCAAAATCTATAAAAACCTTATCAACCTCAACACCCAAAAAACAAAGAATCCAGTGAAGAAATGGGCAAAAGACATGAACAGACACTTTTCCAAAGAAGACATCCAGATGGCCAACCGACACATGAAAACATGCTCAACATCACTCATCATCAGGGAAATACAAATCAAAACCATAATGAGATACCACCTCACACCTCTCAGAATGACTAACATCGACAACTCAGGCAACAACAGACGTTGGTGAGGATGCGGAGAAAAAGGATCTCTTTTGCACTGAAGGTGGGAATGCAAACTGGTGTAGCCACTCTGGAAAACAGTATGGAGGTTCCTCAAAAAATTAAAAAGAGAACTACCCTATGACCCAGCAATTGCACTACTAGGTATTTATCCAGTGAATACAGGTGTGCTATTTCAAAGGGGCTTATGCACCCCAATGTTTATAGCAGCACTAGCGACAATAGCCAAAGTATGGAAAGAGCCCAAATGTCCATAGATGAATGAATGGATAAAGAAGATGTGGTATATATATATATATATATATATATATATATATATATATATACACACACAATGGAGTACTACTCAGCAATCAAAAAGAATGAAATCTTGCCATTTGCAACTATGTGGATGGAACTAGAGGGTATTATGCTAAGCAAAATTAGTCAGTCAGAGAAAGATAAATATCATACAGCTTCACTCATATGAGGACTTTAAGATACAAAACAGATGAACATAAGGAAAGGGGAACAAAAATAATATAAAAACCGGGAGGGGGACAAAACAAGAGACTCATAAATATGGAGAACAAACAGAGGGTTACTGGAGGGGTTGTGGGAAGGGGGATGGCCTAAATGGGTAAGGGGCATTAAGGAATCTACTCCTGAAATTATTGTTGCACTGTATACTAACTTGGATGTAAATTAAAAAATAAATTAAATAAATCATTTTGGATTAAGATGTATACAATAAACAATAAAGTAATCACTAAAATGACACAGTGTGATAGATAATAAGTCAAAAAGGAGATAAAAATAGAAGCATAAAAAAATAATCCAAAAGAAGGCAAAAAAAGAAAGAAAACAAAGAACAGATAAGACCAAAAATAATTAGAAAAGGGACACCTGGGTGGCTCAGTCAGTTAAACATCTGTCTCTTGATTTCAGCTCAGATCATGGTTTCCTGGTTGTGACACAGAGGTCAGCATAAGATGGGGCTCCATACTGAGCATGGATTCTCTCTCTTAAGATTCTCTCTCTCTGTCTCTCTCCCTCTGCCACTCTCCACAACTCACATGCTCTCTCTCTCTCTCTCTCTCTCTCTCTAAATATTAAAAAAATAATAAAAAATAAAAATAAATTAGCACAATGACAGGCTTAACCCCAACCAAATTAGTAATCACATTAAGTGAAAATGCTCCAAATACTCCAATTCAAGGAAGATATTCCCAACCAGAAATAGACAAACAGATCAGTAGAACAGAAGAGAGCCTAGAAGTAGACCAACAGATAAAGGGAAAAATCATTTTTTTTACAAAAATACTAAGGTAAATCAATGAAGAAAATAGTCTTTCAGACAAGATCAGGCACATTCAGGGTGGTATGACCACAGACAAGAAAACCGTCTTTCAACAAATGAAGATGGAACTACTGTATATCCACATGCAAACAAAACAAAAAAAATTTTGATCCATATCTCATACTATATACAATAAATTAACTCATTTTGACCTAAATATGAAACTTAAACTTACAGAAGACAACATAGGAGAAAATCTTTGTGTGACCTTGGTTTAGACGAATATGTTAGATACCAAAAGCACAGTCCATAAAAAAAATGATAAATTGAACTTCATGTAAATTGAAAACTCTTATTCTTCAAAAGTCACTATTAAGAGAATTAAAATGCAAATCACAAACTCAGGAAAAAATGTGCAAAGCATATATCTGATAAAGGATTTGTTTCCAGAATATATTTTTTAAAAACTCTCAGGCATCAAAAATTTTTTAAAACCCAATTTTTTTTAATGGGCAAAAGCTTTAAGCAAACTCTTCAGCAAAAAAGATACACGAATGGCAAATGAGCACATGAAAAGATGTCTAACATCATCAATCATTAAGGAAATGCACATTAAAACCACAATTATACATATCTACACGCTTTGATTTAAGGGCTTAAATTTAAAAGACTAACCATACCAAGTGTTGGCAAGGATGTCGAAGAACTGAAACTCTCATACACTACTGGCCAGAATGTAAAATGATACAATCACTTTGAAAACAGTTTGTGGTATATCCACACATGAGAATACGACAGAATAAAAAAAATGGGATATTGATATATGCAACATGAATGAATGCCAAAGTAATCAGGTCCTGCAAAAGAAGGTAGACTAAAAAAATTTTAATGAAAAAGTTTAAAACCCATACTGTAGGGGCGCCTGGGTGGCGCAGTCGGTTAAGCGTCCGACTTCAGCCAGGTCACGATCTCGCAGTCCGTGAGTTCGAGCCCCGTGTCAGGCCCTGGGCTGATGGCTCGGAGCCTGGAGCCTGTTTCCGATTCTGTATCTCCCTCTCTCTCTGCCCCTCCCCCGTTCATGCTCTGTCTCTCTCTGTCCCCAAAATAAATAAAAAACGTTGAAAAAAAAAAATTAAAAAAAAAAACCCATACTGTACAATTCTATTTATATAAATTCAAGAAAATGCAAACTAATATAGTGCAGGAAGCAGATCATTAGTTGCAGGGGTGGGAGGTGGGGGGCAGGATGAAGAGGGACAAGAAGAATTATAAAGGGAAATGAGAAAAACTGGGGTTATGACTGATTTTGTTCACTACCTTCATTGTGGTATTGGGTTCATAGGTATATACAGATGTCAAAATTTATATTAAATTACATACTTTAAACATGTGCCACTTATTACTACATGCAATAATTTATATAATATAAAATTTTTTAATTTAATTAATAATCTATATAATTATGCCTCAATAAAATTGGGCACATGATTATTTTAGAGTCATAAAGACTTAAAACATATCTTAATAAATCCAAAGAAATATCTAAAGTAGAAGGTATTTCTGGGGCACCTGGGTGGCTCAGTTGGTTAAGCATCCGACTTCGGCCCAGGTCATGATTTCACCATTCTGAGTTGGAGCCCCACATTGGGCTCTGTGCTTATAGCTCAGAGCCTGGAGCCTGCTTCGGATTCTGTGTCTCCTTCTTTCTCTGCCCCTTGTGTTCTCTCTCTCTCTCTCTCTCTCTCTCTCTCTCTCTCTCTCTCTCTCTCTCTCTCTCAAAAAATAAATTAAAAAAAAAAAAAACATTAAAAATAAAGTAGAAGGAATTTCAGGGGCACCTGGCTGGCTCAGTCAGTGAAGCATGAGACTCAATCTCAGGCCCCACAGTGGGTGTAGAAATTACTTAAAAAATAAAACAAAGTATTTTAAAAAAATAAAGTAGAAGGAATTTCAGCTTGCTATGTTAGAGGGAGATATTTTAGAGGAAGTGGAATCTTCAGCTCCTCTAAGTTACTAAAATTTCAGCGTGGCTAAAATACCTTACAGGCCGGACCACAGCTGGTGGTAATTACTTATTTATCTTGTGAATACTAACAGGAGTAAAGCTAAAATGAAAATCTACAAGAGATGTCTGGGTGGCTCAGCTGGTTAAGCTTCCAACTCTTGGTTTTGGCTCAGCTCATGATCTCACAGTTCATGAGTTCGAGCCCCACATTGGGATCTGCTCTGATGGCACAGAGTCTGCTTGGGATCCTCTCTCTCTGCCCCTCCCCTGCTTGTGCTCTCTCTCACCCTCTCTCTCAAAATAAATAAATAAGCTTAAAAAAAATCACAAAAAGAAAAGAAAGTCTACAGAATTTCAAGAGGTTTATTTCAATCATCCATACAAGGACTCTTCTCTTAAGACCATAAAACATGGGGCGCCTGGATGGCTCGGTCAGTTAAGCGTCCGACTTCGGCTCAGGTCATGATCTCATGGTCCGTGGGTTTGAGCCCCGCGTCAGGCTCTGTGCTGACAGCTCAGAGCCTGGAGCCTGCTTCAGATCCTGTGTCTCCCTCTCTCTGTGACCCTCCCCCATTCATGCTCTGTCTCTCGCTGTCTCAAAAATAAATAAACGTTGGGGCGCCTGGGTGGCGCAGTCGGTTAGGCGTCTGACTTCAGCCAGGTCACCATCTCGCGGTCCGTGAGTTCGAGCCCCGCGTCAGGCTCTGGGCTGATGGCTCGGAGCCTGGAGCCTGTTTCTGATTCTGTGTCTCCCTCTCTCTCTGCCCCTCCCCCGTTCATGCTCTGTCTCTCTCTGTCCCAAAAATAAATAAAAAATGTTAAAAAATAAATAAATAAATAAATAAATAAACGTTAAAAAAAAGTTTAAAAAAAAAAAAAGACCATAAAACATAAGGCAAGGCTCCTTCAACACCAACTCACATACCTCAAACAACAACAACAACAACAACAAAACTGATTTCAATAGTTTCTTTGAATGTTTCTTTTCAATCACCAAGAGATTCCATCACAATCATGAGAATTCCCACAAATTATTTCAATAGGTATTGGAGTCTACTTAAAAGCTGCCATCCCAGTGAAATCTCCTGTAATCAATTTCACTCATCTTTGAGCACTTCAAGACTGTCTTCTTGGGGCGCCTGGGTGGCTCAGTCGGTTGAGCAGCCGACTTCAGCTCAGGTCATGATCTCGCGGTCTGTGAGTTCGAGCCCCATGTCGGGCTCTGTGCTGACAGCTCAGAGCCTGGAGCCTGTTTCAGATTCTGTGTCTCCCGTTGTCTCTGCCCCTCCCGTGCTCATGCTCTGTCTCTCTCTCTCTGTGTCAAAAATAAATAAACATTAAAAAAAAAAAAAAAAGACTGTCTTCTTAGCACTCAGGTTTGTAAACCAAACCACAATAACTACCAAAGATCTCTATGGCTGAATCCCTCTCTATGGCCAACTAATTGTGCACGTCACAAGAGAAACTATATGGACAGTGGGCATGGATCCATGCAAACCCTCCCCAAGACTATAGAAAAGAAGTAGACATTTAGAAATTCTACATTCTTGTTTCAAAAGTTGAGATTCTCTGGGTGGCTCAGTTGGTTAAACATCCAACTCTTAACTTCAGCTCAGGTCATGATCTCATACTTTGTGAGATCAAGCTCATGTTGGGCTCTGTGCTGACAGCTGGATCCTGGAGCCTGCTTCAGATTCAGATTCTCCCTCTCTCTCTCTCTGCCCCTCCCCCCGCTCGCATTCTGTCTCTCTCTCTCTCTCTCAAAAATAAATGAACATTAAACATTTTTTTAAATAAAAAAAGAAGTTGATATTCTCTTTTTTGGGGGGTGGGAGGGCAGGTGCAGGAGAAACATAAGTAACTGGTTATACTGATATCCTTTGGGAATAGAGTCCAGGAGTAAAGATCAGAAACGGAGCTTTAACTTATTACTATATACCTTATAGTATTTTTTTAATTGTCTTCCTCTTTATGTGTACAATTCTTTTAAGTCTGCAGGGGATATCTGGGTGTTGGATTTAAGATCTATTTGTATTCATTTTTATAATCCTTTATATTAAATCTTTTTTTAGGTGCACTTAGGTGGCTCAGTCGGTTAAGCGTCCAACTTCAGCTCAGGTCATGATGATCTCACCACCAGTAAGTTCAAGCCCCACATCAGTCTCTGCACTGACAGCACAGAACCTGGAGCCAGCTTCAGATTCTGTGTCTCCCTCTCTCTCTACCCCTCCCCTGCTCGCACTCTCTCTCTCTCTCTCTCTCAAAAATAAATAAACATTTTTTAATGTAACAAATAAATCTTTTTTAATGTTTATTTACTTTGACAGAGAGAGTACATGGGGGAGGGGCAGAGAGAGAGGGAGAGAATCCCAAACAGGCTCCATGTTGTCAGCGCAGAGTCTGATGCAGGACTCGATCTCTTGAACCATAAGATCATGACCTAAGTCAAAATCAAGAGTCAGACCCTCAACCAATTGAGCCACCCAGGAGCCCCTTAAATCTTTTAATAAGTGTAATTTTTAATAATTTTCATTTTCCATTGTCACTGGGTCCATTCAGAACCACAAGAGAGCATAGAAATCTTTTACTCCAAGACCTTCCTTTTACACATAGAAAACCTGATGCTCAGAATAAAGAACCAGGTTCCTCAAGTCTCCACCCAGTAACTGGTATGGCAATTCAGGATCTAAGGCCTCCTAACTTTCAATACATCCTACCAAATTTCCTTTCTGCACTTACATATTAATATTCCATAATAAACTTTTTAAAATTCTAAGAGCACCAATATTCTGGATGCCACACCTTAAAAGAAAAGGTACTAAAGTGGAAAACTCAAAGAAGTAATTGTGGGAATTTAAGAAGGCAGTTAATTAGGGATTGGAAGTTTTCTTGTGACCCCTCAATTTCTTTAAAGCAACATCATGAGGAAGGGGTGAGGAACGTGTTCTGTATGGCTCTAGAAGGAAAAACTAGGTCCCATAAAAGGAAGTCCAAGAGGACAAATGCCTGTAATCCAACTATCTGCAATGG
The DNA here is from genome assembly GCF_028018385.1 of Neofelis nebulosa. Taxonomy (NCBI): domain Eukaryota; kingdom Metazoa; phylum Chordata; class Mammalia; order Carnivora; family Felidae; genus Neofelis; species Neofelis nebulosa. Next base: position 35,834,987 of record NC_080798.1, on the reverse strand, counting down.
AGTGGGGTGTGTGTGTGTGTGTGTGTGTGTGTACGCACATGCACGCACAGTGATTTGGAGACTAACATGCCAGTTATGCTGGAGAAAGAGAGATAACCTCAATGTACACCAAAGTCTTTTCCCCTGAGGGCCTAAGCCAGGGTTCTACACACTGTGGGTGTTCCTAGGCACAGGCCACTGTATTGGATCATTCTTTCCCATGCCTCCTTTCATCTGGAAGACACTGCTTCATCCCCTACAAATCTCCCTATGGAATAAATGAGTTACAGTTGGCTTCACAGAAATAGAACCTTAAATCAGCAGCAATGATTACTGGGCAGTTGAGCAAAGTAAAGTCACTGGGCCCCACAAACAGCCAAGGACCAGAACTTCCCAACAGAACTAGGCAAAGCTCAGAAAATGACGAGGCCTCTTTGGTGCATCCCAATCTTTCCATTCCATGACACTATCAATCTCACTGGGTTTTGGTATTTTTATTTTTTGTCTGTTTTCTTGGATTTTTTGCCCTCAGTTCAAAGTATCCTGGGGGTTCAAACAGCAACAAAGCAGCTAAAATGATCTTAGCCAACGGGTTCTGGGTCCTTAATGCAATGTTAAACAAGTACAGCCTCTAAACTTCCTTAGGGCAAGATTCACCCTTCCATGAGGAATAAAGTAAGAGGTGAAAGTGATCAGAATAAGAATTGGGCTGAACACTGAGTATGATCCCAAAAAAGGCTATTTTACCTCATTGGTAAGTTTTCTTATTTATATATATAATGGTAAAACATATACAGCATATATCTGAAAACCATGAGCATTGGCCAAAGTATCTGAACTTTGGTAAAGTGACCTGCCTTTTGAGTCCCAAGTTCACCAAGTGTAAAATGGGAACAATAATACATTTCTGCTAATCATCTTCATATTGAGCCAGCTGCAGATACCCTTACTTAAATCATACAAAAATTCCTCAAACTCAGCATGTCTAAAGCATATTCTTCCTTCTGTGAGCCTACACAATCTTCCAAAGTTCTCTGTTCCTCACTACATCACCACATACATAGTTATAAATCTGAGTCATACTAAATCTATCACCTTTCTTTTTCCTTACACATCCACAATAGCCCAGTTACCAAGCCCTGCCTTTTTTTTAATATTTTTTAATGTTTATTTTTGAAGGAAAGAGCGAGAAAGACAGAGTGTGAGCAGGGGAGAAGCAGAGAGAGAGGGAGACACAGAATCGGAAGCAGGCTCAAGTCTCTTAGCTGTCAGCACAGAGCCGGATGTGGGGCTTGAACCCATGAACCATGAGATCACGGCCTGAGCCAAAGTTGGATGCTCAACCGACTGAGCCACCCAGGTGCCCCGCAAGCTCTGCCTTTTAAAAGTGAGTATTATATGGGGTGCCTGGTTGGCTCAGTCAGTGGAGCACATGACTCTTGATCTTGGAGTTGTGGGTTCAAATCCACAATTCTACATTGGGTGTAGAGATTGCTTAAAAATAAAATCTTTAGGGGTGTCTGGGTGGCTCAGTCAGCTAAGTGTCTGACTCTTGATTTCAGTTCAGGTAATGATCTCACAGTCATGAGATAGAACCCTGCATCAGGCTCTGTGCTGGATGTGGAGCCTGCTTAAGATTTTCTCTCCCCCCTCCCCCTGCCCCTCTCTCTCTCTCTCTCTCTCTGTCTCAAAATAATGATAATAATAATAATAATAATAATAAATAAATTATTTAAATAAATAAATAAATAAATAAATAAATATTATGCAGTTATTAAAAATAAGATTGAGGGGCACCTGGGTGGCTCAGTCAGTTGAGCGCCCGACTTCGGCTCAGGTCATGATCTCACAGTCTGTGAGTTTGAGCCCCGCATCAGGTGCTGACAGCTCAGAGCCTGGAGCCTGTTTCAGATTCTGTGTCTCCCTCTCTTTCTGACCCTCCCCCGTTCATGCTCTGTCTCTCTCTGTCTCAAAAATAAATAAAGGTTAAAAAAAATTTTTTTTAAATAAGATTGAAAAATATTTTATGCCTTAGAATGATGCTCTAAAAGTATGTATACACATATACACACAGAGGATAAGGTAGGAGAGAGAAAAGAAGGGAGGAAGATAGAAAAAAAACCACCAATTGTTTTTAATAATCACCCAAAGGATGTTGGGAATGAAGTTGTTTTTATTTTTCTCTTTTTGCTTATTGGTACTATATAAATGTTCTACGACTATTTCAAAGGAGAAATTTGTTTTTAATTATGATAATTAGCTAAGGAAGAGATTCCTTTGAAGAGAATGCCATAACAACAAACCCTGTTGTTTCAAGACCAAATGAAGAGGCAGTGGTTAGGACACAGGCTCAGAGCCACACGTCCTGGCCTGAACCCTAGCACGGCCACTTCTCATTATAGAATCTTAGATGAACTACTTATCCTCTGACTCTCAGTTTCTGCTTCTGTAAAATGGCAATAATATCAATACTACGTGCATAGGGTCAATGTGACAAGTAAATGAATTAACACGTGTAAAAATCCCTTAAACAGAACCCATAATACAGCAACGATTTGTTAAAATGTTGCTGTTATCAGTAGTAATACTAGCACAACTGTCTTCATCATCATCATCATCATCATCATCATCCTCTCCATCCTAATCTAGGCCCTCAATTTCTCTCATTTGGACTGTTTCAACAACTTTCAAATTACTCTCTTGCATCTAGTTTTGCAACATCGTAAATTCATCCCCGGTTAGTAGTAGCCAGATTGACCTCGATAAGGACAACTCTAACCATGCCAAGTTAAAAAAAAAATTTTAACGTTTATTCATTTTTGAGAGACAGAGACAGAGCGTGAGCAGGGGAGGGGCAGAGAGAGAGAGAGATGCAGAATCCGAAGCAGGCTCCAGGCTCTGAGGTGTCAGCACAGACCCTGATGCGGGGCTTGAACTCACAAGCCGTGAGATCACGACCTGAGCTGAAGTCGGCCGCTTAACCAACTGAGCCACCCAGGCACCCCTAACCATGTCACATTTTTATAGAAAATATCTTATCTTAACGTGATATAGAATTACTTACCAGTTCTGCTCTGGCCCCGTCCACTCTCTTTTCCTCACCTCCAAAATATTTTACTTTGTACTTTATGGTGTGATCACTCCAAACTGCTTCCCACAAACTCTGGTGAATCACCAAATTTCCCACATACCTTCTGGCTTTGCTGATGCTATTTTCTTTATGTGGACTGTGCCACTGTTTTTTTTCCCCTCAGATGGTTTTTACACATTCATTTGAGTTCAACATAGGTGCCATGTTCAAGAGTTTTCACTGAAGCCCCATATAATATTATTCCTCCCCTTTTTTTTTTTTTTGCATAGTATCAAGTGCTCTACTATGAAATGTTCTGATTGTATGATTATTTTACACACCAAACTATGGGAATTTCAAGGGCAAGAACTATGCTTATTTCTTTTTAATGTTCATTTTATTTTTGAGAGAGCCCGCGAGCAGGGGAGAGGTAGAGAGAGAAGGGGACAGAGGATCCAAAGCAGGCTCTGCACTGACAGCAGCAAGCCCAATGAGGGGCTCAAAGTCACAAACCGTGAGATTATGACCTGAGCTAAAGTCGGAGGCTCAACAAACTGAGCCACCCAGGTACCCCAAGGACCATGTTTATTTCCAACAAATCTTTGTATACCCAAATTCTAGCTTCATACACACATTCAAACATTTGTTTAACTGAACATATCTGTATAACAATTTCAAAAGGATTGTGGAATTAATTGAAATGGCGATTCCCCTCTTGATTTCTTCCTTTAATAAAAAGAAACAACAGCAAGAAAAATAAAATACACTAAGCACCTACAATGTGCCAACTCTGAACTAGGTACTATGGAATTAGTAATGACACCATAATATGAAAACAGTGATAAGATTCTTAGAAAATAATTATAGTGTGAAGTGACATTTGATAAAGTCCAAAGACAAGATACAAGTAGATAGTTAAAGGAATTTGCAAAGGGATAATATTCTTTGTTAAATTCAGTACACCAGGATCTGTGAGACTGGACCTTTGAGGACTTAGAGCTCCAAATGATTTCTCCCAGAGAGAAAAGCAACTGTATGGACAGTGCTCTGTGTTTTGCCCTTCTGCTTGGATTCTTTCTGTTTATTCCATAATAGCATCCAGGAGTGTCCTGCTCAGTAAGAATTCCACAGTGGCAACCAAACATGTCCTCTTTGTCGTGAATAGAGTAAGGATGTGCTGGTAGGTTCAAAAACAATGTCAATAACCACCAAAATGGGGAAGAGATAAAGTATAATAGCAGAAATAGACGGTCAAATATCCAAAGTTAATATTTGTGGGTATCCAAACATTAATAAAAGCATAAAAAGGGGCGCCTGGGTGGCGCAGTCGGTTAAGCGTCCGACTTCAGCCAGGTCACGATCTCGCGGTCCGTGAGTTCAAGCCCCGCGTCAGGCTCTGGGCCGATGGCTCGGAGCCTGGAGCCTGCTTCCGATTCTGTGTCTCCCTCTCTCTCTGCCCCTCCCCCGTTCATGCTCTGTCTCTCTCTGTCCCAAAAATAAATTAAAAAAAAAAAAACGTTGAAAAAAAAAATTTAAAAAAAAAAAAAAAAGCATAAACACACACAAAGAGTGTACTTTAAGCAGTTATCATAGTGCCTGAGGAAGAGGAAGCCTTGGCAATGAGTACTTATAGCTTCATCACAACAAGCCAATAAGGTAGGGGCATTCTAAAGACAAGGAAACTGAGGCTCAGAATGTTCAAAAGAACTGCTCAAAGTCACAAGGTCAGTTGTGGAGACAACATTCAAACCACTGTCTATTAGACTGCAGTCTGTGTTCTTTGCATTACACTAAGCTGTCTGTTCAGCCTGAATTCCCCTGCACATGCAATAGATTTCTCTCCTGATCAATATTACCTATTACCTTAAGCTATGCCTGGTCATTACTGATTCAAGTGTAGCTTTAAAATGCTCACCTCCCATTGGCAGAGGCCAGCCTTGCTTCAGAGGGGAAGATGATCCAAAATAAATCCATATGCTCTGTGTTTCGGTCTATTTTGTGTCTGGCCCGATTTCCTGCTGCCCAAGCCTGAATTAGTCCCATAAGCATCCTCACGTGGCCACTCCAGGATGGTAGGGAAGAAACACAACACTGAGTGTTGTATATACAGGTTGAATACATACACATTCACTGAAATAACCAAAAGGGGGTATGGAAATTGGGAGATAATATTCAAAGGCCTATTCTAGCATTCCTTTACCCATTGTGTAAGATAGAAAACTGTAAAGGCACCTGAACCAGGATTTAAAGCTTTGGAACTGAGAAATCTGTTCTCTGATATGTAAAAGGGGTTATTATAAGGAGTCAAAATAACAAGCATAACTTTCCCAGTCTGATGAGGGAGAATGGCAAAGTACAGGCTAATAGCACTCCCCACACCCCGGTGGGAGATGTGCAATATTCCTCGAACACTCCTGGCTACGCAAGAACAAAGGAAAAGGGTTTAAGTGCTTCCCATGGTGATGTGGGAAACTAAGGCAGATGAAAAATTAAATTCCCTTACTATCTATAGCCTTTCAAAGGGCCTGAAGCCAGCAGAGTGACCTCCGTCTAGGAGCTCAGCTACCTCGATGATGACACTTTGCTAGGGGCAAAAGGGAATCTTGGCTTAACATTATCCTGACCCCAGGATCCTGTAAGTCTACTTTAACAGATGAAAGTTCCTTTGGAAACTTCCTTTATCTCAACTCCCCCAAGATATATGCTGGCAATCATACTCCAAGCTTATGGCCCCCAGATAAACATCTGGAGGGTCTCATGACTGAGGTTTTACTAAACAGTAATAAATGGCGTTTTCCTAATAGCAGCTGGACCCTCAAGGTCCTGGAAATCTTGCTTCCAAAATACCTTAGAGACTTACTCTATCCCTGACCTTCTCCCAACCTAAGGGTATATAATCAATTACCCATCACAACCCCAGGGCAGCTCTTCCTGCCCACAGATCCTGTCCCCATGCTTTAATAAATCACATTTTTGCACCGAAGACATTTTTATTCCGTTGGCTCTGAACCCCCCCAACATAACCCCAAAACGTCATTAAGCCCATTGTAAGATAGGTTGAAAACTGTTACTATTGTATTAGTAGTATATAGTATCAGTATTGTTTTAGCATATGAAAACAGGTAATAACAGATTGATCTGGGAAGTCCTTAATGGATTGTTTGAGCTCTTGGAAACCAGCTCCTACATGGGTCCTTTCCTTTCAGCATAGGATGTGTACCGACAACTTAGACAAATAATCAGGGGCTTGACAAAGCACATGCAGCGAGACATAGTACAATCTCCCACTCCTCCTGGAGGGGCTACCAATCTTTTGATGAATGATGACAGTAAGCTTCGGTAATGAGGCAGAGCAACAGGAGGCGCTCCACATTAAATATTCAAATCCCAGCTGCCGTTCCCAAAGCCCCAGAATCCGCATACCCAGATCGGAAGCAAATGAAAAACAAGAGAGCAAGTAATAAGTTAACAACCCACTTCAGAAATGACTGCATTCGTTCTATTGAGCAGCTACTTAAATTGTGATGGTTCCTGCTCATTTGCCACTGTGTAATTCTAATCAGGATGAAAGTCCTTAATCATAGCAACATTACAGAAGCTTCTATCCTGAACCTGTTAAGACTCTTACAAAAGTAAATAGCACGTGCTTGCTGGCCGCTGCAAAGGGAACTGAGTTACCAGCTCACAGCTCTATCCCAGGCTCATTCCTGATGCTGCCAGGCCACATCTCTTTCCTTTGTATTGGGTTTACCCGACTACAACTTAGCCTTTCATCTACCCATGCCCTATGCCTAAAGGTCATAAATGTCCTCCCTGATGCTCTGACTCAGGTCAGCACATGTATCCTGACTCCCTGTTGTACTGGTCATTTAACTTGTCTCTATTTCGTTTTTCTTATATGTAAAGCAGTTGGTCAAGGCACAGTGCCCCATCAAGCACTTAATGCCCTGATTCAAGGCAGTACCTTTTATGAAGTTAATGAGAGAATATCAGGGGGGAAATACATGGATAGGAGATCTACACAGCTAATGGAGCAGGCCATAAAAGTGACTGGGCTCTGTTTAGGTTTGATTGAGAGGAACAAAGAGAAGAGGAGAAAATCATAATACTGATCGACACTATCTTGCAAAATTAACTAACAGGAAAAGTGTCACGTTCCCTCATTATAAACAATGACTCACTTTTGGTCCAATTCATGCAAGTCCACGTTGGCCCCTCATCAGGTCTACACCATTGTTTGAAGTCAATTCAGTAGCCCAAAATTTAAACAACTATATAGTTCTCAAGTCTGCCCCATTTCTGTTCTTTAAGTCACTATGGCTAGATATTCTATACCCACCTTTGACTCCTTCCTCAACCACCAAGCCCTTCAATATCTCTACTACCCCAAACCTCTGCTCCAACCCAGTGGTCAATAAAAAGCTCTAGACCTACATCCCCTCTCAACTAGCTCACTGAGAAAGCACTCAAAGCTTTGTTCACCCTGCCTTCAGTATATACATTACAGGGTATCAAGTGTGCCTCTGTGATTTTTAACCTTTTTAAAATAAAACTCTTATTCCAAAACAATAAAAGTCTCCCCAGTTTCCACAAAATAAAAGCCCAAATATCTCAACCAGGCCTTCAATTATTTTCACAATCTGACCCCAAACGTCCTGCCTCCATCAGCTCTTTCTGTCTCCTTCCTTGAATTCTAGAGTCTACTTAGGCTAAACTGAATGTTGCTCCCAGTATATGCTTCTGCTTCCCCTCCTCGAACATGTGTTCATGATGTTTCCCGCCAGCAAGAAATCTCTAATCCACCAATCTGTTCATGTCTAAATCATCCTTAGTCATCTAGGTCCAATGACACCTTTTCTGATAGGTGAGATCTTTCTCTTCCTTCACCTCTACTGCCCTCTCTCTTAGTATTTATTACAGTGGAATGACTCCACACACTGAGTTCTTCACCGTTCCATGCAACTTCCTCTCATGACGCAACAACAAATCAATCTCCAAGGAGTCTAAACCCTGACTTGGCCATTTATTAGACATTTGACCTGGAGTTATTTACTTAACCTCTACCAGCCTCCATTTGCTTGCTTATAAAATGCGGATAAAAAAAGATTCCTACTTCATGGGGTTAGCTGGAGGATTTAGTGAGGTAATACACATTAGGTACTTAGCCCGCTGTCTGACATAAAAGGGCTCACTAAATTTTAGCTGTGGTTCTTATTTATTTGTATCCTTAGAAAATACTCTCAAAAGAGGACTGCCATCAATTCCTTCCCTCTCTGGGAGTGTGTGCTACTTCACCCATCAAATCTACTACCTCTCCTCTTGAGTCACAGTTGGCAGTATGACTTTCCTTATCAATGAAATGCAGCAGAAATGATGCCATGTCTGGTCCTCTCCTTTAAGAATCCTGGCAGCTTCTGCTTTCTCCCTGGTGAAGCCAGTCACCTGGGATAAGGAAACTTTGACTAGACTACTGAAGGATGAGACACCACAAAAAAAAGAGAAAGGCCACGTGGAAGAACACCAAGGCACCAGACATATGACTGAGGCAATACTGGACCTTAAGCCTAACATGCAGCTAAATAGATCTGCATGAGAGACCCTCGAAGCAAAACCACCAGATGAACTTTCCAACTGAGCCCCAGCAAACCATGGCCAACCCATGGGTTTATGGGAGATTATAAATTATTATATAGATAACTAAAACAATATCCATTCATTTTCTCTTCTACTAGACAATGAGCTCCTTAAAGGCAAGGACCATATCAAATTTATATCTATATTTCCAGTTCCTAGAGAGACAGAAATCTGAATAAATTCATATTTCAATACACCAATAGAGTAAGTAAGTGGCTAAGGCAGAGTGTTTGAACATAAAGCTGTTGAATGAATTCTTTCCTATCTCTTTATGAGGATACTGTACATGCAGAATCAAAGCCTGGGGTGGGAAAACATTAATACAAGCTGACAACCTAAGCGAGGGGACCCCATCTTTGAAAACTTTATGCTTAACATCCTGGTTAAACAGGTCTCTTCCAAAACAGCTTGGCTTCCAATTAACTGCTAAGACAGAGGCAACCTGGGTAACCAGAGGAAGGGAAGTGGGAAACTTGGATTTAGTGCACCAGGATGAAACTGTAGAGAGAAACAGATGGGAGATAAAATGCTCCCTGAAGTTTACATTTTCCTAACCATTCATTCAGTGATTGCTGCTCACCACCTGTCTTAGCTCTGGCAAGAGTTGTAAGTATTAAAAGAGCCTCCTTCTGTGACTACTTTAGAATGACACCAATGCACAAGGTTATACCTTGTCTAGCAGAGCCTAGCTCTGTCCCTTTAAGCCACTTGTGGCCCATCCTCACATCATAAGGCCTAAAAAGAAGTCATCTCAGTATGGAAACCAATTTGACAATAAATTTCATATATTAAATAAATAAATAAATAAATAAATAGAAGTCATCTCTCTCAAACAAAAAAAAGTGGGGGGGGGGGGATGCTGACTGGCTTAGTCAGTAGAGCATGCAACTCTTGATCTCTGGGTCATGAGTTCAGCCTCACTTTGGGTATCGAGCTTACTTCAAAAAAAAAAAAAGTCATCTCTTTTTCAGAAAAGCTTTGTCCTAAATCGTCACTCTCTTGCTTTGTTTTTACACCTCTTTTCTGATACAAAATCTTGCATATGTCCTATGACTCTAACTGGGTACCAGCAGTTCATAACCAAAGCTTTCTTCACTAATCATGGTATTTTACATTCTCCTGACTTTTCCTACTGCTGGGTATTGAGGAAAAAGTAAAAATTCTCATTTAATTGGCCTGGCCACAATATCCTGTGTAAACCTTTGTAATCTCTACAATCCTTAAGCATACATATGAGATATCAAATGAGGCCCATATCTCATCTCCTGGTCAACGTTTTACATGGATCCTTTGGAAATGGGGTAGAAAGGATAACAAAGAAGATATGCCCTCCTAATCTGAGTCGATGCTAATGAAACCTAATGTCAAATGTTCTCATCAGCTTCCACTCTTCATTTTTCATCACATAAAAAGTCACATCTTCCCCAATAATTTTTAATTCCCAAGCTACTTACATTCTCACTGCCACTCCTCCCTGCCATTCCCTGCATCTACTGAACTCTTGTTCCTGTTCTTACTTATGCCATATGTTCATTTACTAAGCCTCAAATATCTTTCTTACATCATCAAATATCTCTTGTGTCTTTCATAAGAGAATGTAACAAAACAAAGTTAGTGCTGTCAGGACAAAAAGATCAAGTGGGGGTGACAGAAAATTTGATAGGCAATTAAATGTTGTGTAAGTTCTAGAGAAAAAGTAGAATGTCTCTAAGCACCTCATTCTGAGGGTGAGCTGGGAGGTCAGAAAAAGCTTCTCAAGCAGAGGAAAACTAGAAGCAAGTGATACCTATATACTTGTACTCAAAGTGTAGCCCATGAAAATAGACAAATCCACAATTATAGTGAGAGATTTCAGTATCTCTCTCCTTCTCTCTCTCTCTCTCTCTCTGTCTCAATAACTGATAGAACAAGTAGACAGGAAATCAGCAAGGATATATCAAACTTGAACAATTATCAGCCAACTTGACCTAAGTGACATTTATAAAACACCCAATCAAACAACATCAGAATATATGTTTTTCTCAGATATATACAGAACAATTATCAAAAAAAAAAATCCTATTCTGGGTCATAAATCAAGTCTCAATTATTTCAAAAGGACCCAACTCACACTTCATAGTGAAAGACTTGTTTGATCTCAGGGTTGTAAATTTGGCCTCCACATTGGGGTCCACACTGGGCGTGAAGCCTACTTAGAAAAAAATAATGAAAGACTTGAATGTTTTCTCCCAAAGATCAATTTCATCATTTCTATTCAACACTGGAAGTTCTGGAAGTTCTGCATAGTGCAATCAAGCAAGAAAAAGCAATAAAGTGTCCAGTTGGAAAAGGAAGAAGAAATGGTCTTTATGCACAGAAGACATGATAACCCATGTGGAAAAACAGATGAAATCAACCAAGAAACTACTAGAATAGGTGAGTATAGCAAGGTTGTAGGATGTAAGATCAATATACAAAAAATTAGTTATGTTTCTATATACTAGCTACCATTGAAATTGAATTTTTTTAAATACCACTTAAAATAGTATTTAAAAAGATTACTTAGGGATAAACCAGAAAAAGATGATAAAAGACCCATAAACTGAAAATAATGAAATAATGTTGAGATAAATTAAAGGAAAATTAACTAAATAGAGAGCTAAACCTTGATCATTCATCAGAAAATGCGAGATTGTTAAGAATAAATTTTTCCCCAAACTCATTTATACGTTCAAAGCAATCTCATTCAAAATCCTGGCAGGTTTTTTTTCTAGAAGTTGATAAGTAATTCTAGAATTCATATGCAAATGTAAAGAACTTAAAATAACCAAAATAACTTAAAAAAAGAAGAAAGTTGGAGGACTAACCTACATAATTTTAAGAATTTTTTTAAAACTAAAGTAATCAAAATGGCATGGCATTGCCATAAAGATAGACAAATAGAATAGAGTCCAGAAAAAAAATCTATACATACATGAACAGCTGATATTTTTAAAAAGGCACATAGATAATATAATAACCTTATCAACAAATAGTTTCTATAAGAATTGGATACAAAACAAAAAAGGAAATAAAAGAAAAATAACTAGGACCCATACTACATACTATATACAAAAATTAATTCAAAATAGATCATAAATCTAAACATAATACCTAAAACTGGAAACCTTAGAAGGAAACATAAAATCTTTGTGACCATGGGTTAGGCAAAGATTATTTAGATATGGCACTAAAAATACAATCCATAAAAGAACTTCACCAAAATTTAAAACTTCTCCAAACAACTCTGTTAAGAGACTAAAAAGAAGCCAAGGGGCGCCTGGGTGGCTCGGTCGGTTGAGCGTCCGACTTCAGCTCAGGTCATGATCTCACAGACCATGAGTTCGAGCCCCGCGTCAGGCTCTGGGCTGATGGCTCAGAGCCTGGAGCCTGCTTCCGATTCTGCGTCTCCCTCTCTGTCTGCCCCTCCCCCGTTCATGCTCTGTCTCTCTCTGTCTCAAAAATAAACGTAAAAAAAAAAAAAAAAAAAAAATATTTAAAAAGAAGCCAAAAGGGAGAGACATTTTTGCAAAGTATATCACTGATAAAGATTATATCTAAAATATATTTTTGACTTGTGAAACTCAACAATAAAACAGTTTAATTTTTTATTGAACAAATAACTTTCAATTCTAATATAAAAGCTAAAAGACAAAAGTATTACAAAATAACTATAGCTACAATAATTGGCAATAGATGCACAACATAAAATTTGTAAATTATTAGATCAGTAACATAAAATATGGGAGGATGAGATATTAAAGTATAGTTTTTGTTAACTTAAGTTGGTATCAACTTAAAATAGATTGTTATATATATAGACATTTTATGTAAGCCTCATAGTAACCACATATAAAAAACCTGTAATAGGGGCGCCTGGGTGGCGCAGTCGGTTAAGCGTCCGACTTCAGCCAGGTCACGATCTCGCGGTCCGTGAGTTCGAGCCCCGCATCAGGCTCTGGGCCGATGGCTCGGAGCCTGGAGCCTGTTTCCGATTCTGTGTCTCCCTCTCTCTCTGCCCCTCCCCCGTTCATGCTCTGTCTCTCTCTGTCCCAAAAATAAATAAAAAACGTTGGAAAAAAAATTTTTTAAAAAAAAATAAAAAACCTGTAATATATACACAAAAGATAAAAAGGAAGGAAACAAAACATATCACTACCAAAAAATCAGATCACAAAGGAAGAAACGAAGGTACTATAAAACAGAAAACAATTTAAAAAATGACAATAATAAGTCCTAACCTATCAATAATTATTTTAAATGTAAATGGCTTAAATTCAATCAATAGAGTGACTGAATGGATAAAAAAACAAGATCCCACAAAATGCTACCTATAAGAGACTCACTTGAAACTTTTTTTTTTTTTTTTAATTTTTTTTTTTTTCAACTTTTTATTTATTTTTGGGACAGAGAGAGACAGAGCATGAACGGGGGAGGGACAGAGAGAGAGGGAGACACAGAACGGAAACAGGCTCCAGGCTCTGAGCCATCAGCCCAGAGCCTGACGCGGGGCTCGAACTCACGGACCGTGAGATCGTGACCTGGCTGAAGTCGGACGCTTAACCGACTGCGCCACCCAGGCGCCCCGAAACTTTTTTTTTTAATGTTTATCTATTTGAGAGAGAGAGACCACGAGTGGGGAAAGGGGCAGAGAGAGAACAGGACAGAGGATCTGTAGTGGGCTCCATGCTGACAGCAGAGAGCCCAACATGGGGCCCAAACCCACAAAGTACAAAAATCATGACCTGAGCCAAAGTCGGATGCTTAATAGCCACCCCAGCACCCCAAGAGACTCACTTTAGTTTTAAGGACACACATGGAATGAAAGTGAAGGGATTAGAAAAGATACAAATGTTAACCAAAAGACAGATACTTATATCAGACAAAATAAACTTGAAGTCCAAAACTGTCATAAGAGTGGCACCTGGGTGGCTCAGTGAAGTAAGCATCTGATTCTTAATTTCAGCTCAGGTCATGATCCCACGGTTGGTGGGTTCCAGCCCCACATCGGGGCACTGTTAGTGCAGAGCCTGCTTGAGATTTTCTCTCTCTCTCTCTCTCTCTCTCTCTCTCTCTCTCTCTCTGCTCCTCTCCCACTCACTCTCTTTATCTCTTAAAATAAATAAATAAATACATACATACATACATACAACAACAACAGAAAAAAAAAAAAAAACTCACAAGAAGAGCACTTGGGTGGCTCAGTCAGTTAAGCGTCCAACTTCAGCTCAGGTCATGATCTCACAGTTTGTGAGTTCGAGCCACACGTCAGGCTCTGCACTGACAGTTCAGAGCTTGGAGCCTGCTTCAGATTCTGTGTCTTCCTCTCTCTGCCCCTCTCCTGCTCATGCTCTGTCTCTCAAAAATAAATAAATGTTAAAAAAAATTTTTTTTAACTCACAAGAGACAAAGACCATCATATAATGATAAAAGGATCAATTCATGAAGAGGATATAACAATTGTAAATATATATGCACCCAACATCAAGGAACCTAAATATATAAAGCAAATATTAACAGAACTGAAGAGACAAATAACAATACACTAACAGTAGGGGACATCAATATCACACTTTCAACAATAGATAGGTCATCCATACAGAAAAGCAGTAAGGAAATAACAAACTAAAATGACACTATAGATAAAATGGACCTAACAGATATATACAGAACATTCCATCCAACAGCAACAGAATACATACACATTCTTTTCAAGTGCACACGGAACATTCTCTGGTACAGATCTTTGTTAGGTCACAAAACAAGTCTTAACACACTTAAGAAGACTGAAATCATATCAAATATCTTTTCAACCCTAATGGTATGAAACTAGAAATCAATTAACAGAAGGAAAAGTTGTAAATTCATAAACATATGGAACTAACACATTCCTGAACAACCAAAGGGTCAAAGAATAAATCAAAAGGGAAATCAAAAATGTCTTGAAACAAATGAAAATAGTCAGCTGGGTTGAATGTATTATATGTTATATATCTGTGTACATATGCCTAAGTCACTGTCAAGTCCATCCTCAGACAGAAAATTAGCAATGGTACATCTGCATTAAATAAAGCCTAACTTGATTGCCTTTCTCAGAAGGGCTATGGGAAGATAATATGCTTCTACTGCTGTTTCCATTCAGTTCCATTTGTGGAAACCAGGTTTCTTCCAGCTTTTAAATGATTACTTACTCTACAGAAGCAAAACAAAAAAACAAACAAACAAAAAAACAGTAAGCTAACAACACTTTTAGCAAGAGCCCTTTATTTTCCATAAAATTTTACTGAATAAAATCTAGCAAAATTTAAAAAAGAAAAAGAAGAAACAAACAAAAAGGGAAACACAACATACCAAAACTTATGGGATGCAGCAAAGCAGCTCTAAGAAGGAAGTTCATAGCAATAAATACCTACGTTAAGAAAAAAGAAACATTTCAAATAAGCAACCTAACTTTACACCTCAAGGAACTAGAAAAAGAAGAATAAACTAAACCTAAAGTTAGGAAAAGAAAGGAAATAATAAAGATCAGAGCAGAAGTAAGATAAATAGAGACTAGAAAAACAACAGAAAAGATTAATGAAACAAAAATCTGGTTTTTTTAGGGGCGCCTGGGTGGCTCAGTCGGTTAAGCGGCCGACTTCAGCTCAGGTCACGATCTCGCGGTCCGTGAGTTCGAGCCCCGTATCGGGCTCTGGGCTGATGGCTCAGAGCCTGGAGCCTGCTTCCGATTCTGTGTCTCCCTCTCTCTCTGTTCCTCCCCCGTTCATGCTCTCTCTCTGTCTCAAAAATAAATAAAAAACGTTAAAAAAAAATTTTTTTTTTTAAATCTGGTTTTTTTAAAGAAATAAAATTGTAGGGGCGCCTGGGTGGCGCAGTCGGTTAAGCGTCCGACTTCAGCCAGGTCACGATCTCGCGGTCCGTGAGTTCGAGCCCCGCGTCAGGCTCTGGGCTGATGGCTCGGAGCCTGGAGCCTGTTTCCGATTCTGTGTCTCCCTCTCTCTCTGCCCCTCCCCCGTTCATGCTCTGTCTCTCTCTGTCCCAAAAATAAATTAAAAAAAAAAAAACGTTGAAAAAAAAAATTTTTTTTAAATAAAAAAAAAAAAAGAAATAAAATTGTAAAACCACTAGCTAGACTAAGAAAAAAAGACTCAAATAAATAAAATTATAAATGAAAGAGGAGACATTACAACTGATATTATAGAAATGAAAAAACTCATAAGAGACTACTATGAACATGTACACACCAACAAACTGGACAACCTAGAAGAAATTAAATTCCTAGAAACATACAACCTACAAAAACATACAACCATACAAAACTGAATTATGAGAAATAGAAAATCCGAACACACCAATACATATGAGACTGAGTCAGTAATCAAAAATTTCTCAACAAAGAAAAGCCCAGGACCTGATGACTTCACTGGTAAACATTTAAAGAAGAATTAATGCCATGTCTTCTCAAGCTCTCCCAAAACATTAAGAGAGGGAACACTTTCAAACTCATTTTGCAAGGTCAGCATTACCCTGATACCAAAGCTAGACAAGGACACTACAAGAAAACTACAGGCCAATATCCCTAATGAACATAGATGCAGAAATCCTTAATAGCACATGAAAAGGATCATGCACCAAATCTAAATGGGATTTACCCCTGGATACAAGGATGTTTCAATATATGTAAATAAGGAAGTATGATACACCACATTAACAAAGTGAAGGATAAAAATCACATGATCATCTCAATAAACGCAGAAAAAGTATTAGACACAATTCAATATACATTCATGATAAAAATGCAACAAAGTGAGTACAAGAGGAACATACCTCAACATAATAAAGGCCATGTATGATAAGTCCACAGCTAATATCACACTAATTTATTTATTTATTTATTTTGAGAGACAGAGAAAGCATGTGTGCGTTGAGGAGGGGCAGAGAGAGAGGAAGAGTGCTCTGAGCTGTCAGAGCAGATGTCAGGAACCGTGAGATCAAGACCTGAGCTGAAATCAAGAGTCAGATGCTTTAACCAACTGAGCCACCCAGGCACCATAACGTCACACTTAATAGTGAAAAGATAAGGGGCACCTGGGTGGCTCAGTTGGTTAAGCATCTGACTTTGGCTCAGGTCATGAACTCACGATTGGTGAGTCTGAGCTCCACATCCAGCTCCGTGCTGACAGCCCAGAGCCTGCTTCAGATTCTGTGTCTCCCTCTCTCTCTGCCCATCCCCTGCTTGCTCGCTCTCTCTCTCTCTCTCTCTCTCCCAAAAATAAAACAAAACATTAAAAAAAATTTTAAATAGTGAAAAGCTAAAAGCTTGTCCTCTATGATCAGAAACAAGACAAGGGTGCCCACTCCCACCACTCTTATTCAAAACAATACTGGGGTAAAAAAAATAGTACCGATGTCCCAGCCAGAGCAACTGGGCAAGAAAAAAAAATGATAAAAGGAATCTAAATCAAAAAGGAAGAAGAAAAACTGTCTCTATTTGCAGATAACATGATATTATATGTTGATCCCTGAACAACGTAGGAGTTAGGGGCACCAAGCCTCCACAGGACCAAAAATCCAAGTATAACTCTTGACCCCCAAAACTTAACTACTAATAGCCTATTGTTGACCACAAGCCTTACTGATAACATAAACAGCCAATTAACACATATTTTATATGTTCTATGTATTATATACTGTATTCTTACAGTAAACTACAGAAAAGAAAATGTAATTAAGAAAATCATAAGGAATAGAAAATACATTTATGTATTTATCAAGAAACCCACATATAACTGACCCACACAGTGCAAGCCTACATTGTTCAAGGGTCGGTGTATAGGAAACACAAAGGACTCCACCAAAAACCTGCTAGAACTAATAAATTCAGTCAAGTTGCAGGATACAAAATCATATTCAAAAATCAGTTGCATTTTTACCCAGTGGTTTACAACCTGTGGGCCATATTTGAGTTATTAGCAGAAAAGAAGGAAGAACAAATGAAGCCTTGTTAAAATCTAATGGAGAAGATTCAATTCTCTAAAATCCCCAGAAGACCTAGAAGGGGGAGGAGGATTCTAACATTGTCTTTAAAGCCCTTGTGTCATGCCCAGCATTTCTTTTTTTTTTAAGTTCATCCCTTTATTTCAACGGGGAGAGACAGAGAGAGAAGGTGTGAGCAGGGGAGAAGGACAGAGAGAGGGAGAGAGAGAATCCACAGCAGACTCCACACTGTCAGCACAGAGCCCAATGAGGGGCTCCATCTCACAAACTGTGAGATCATGACCTGAGCTGAGATCGAGTCAGAGGCTTAACTGACTGAGCCACCAGGTGCTCCAATGCCCAGCATCTCTAAAATAAATGAACCTCTTCCTAGGGGACTGAGGGGTGATTTCAGCAGGCAAGTAGGAACTGAATACCACAGGTAAATAAGGCTTGGGACTTTACAGTCTTTTGGGAAGGCAGATGGAGAGGGCGTAGGTGCTAAGAATGCTAAGAATTTCCTTCCACAGGCTCTCTGTGCAGGCAGCCAAGGCGAAAAGACCCCAGTATGCTCACTTCCAGGGCTCTCTAGCTCCTAGTCTCTCATAAACCAAGAGGAATCAAATCATGTGCCTGAACTCCCCATCTAATTGTGATAGAACCCAACTGCCCTCCCCACTGGACGGACACACAAACACACACACACACACACACACACACACACACCTTCCAGTGATCACCTGCTTTTCTGACCCATCAGCTGCCCCACTCTGGAAAAGTAATAATAGTCATATTGGAATCTTGATCAGAAGTCAAGGTAGACATACATTCAGGCCACTATCACTGCCACGAAGACTTACCAGAGGGAGAAACACAACAGAATAATATGTTGAGATATTTTATCTCTATGGTACACTTTCCCAATTTTACTTCCTAGGACACAAGCAAGTAATTGGTCATATCACCATCGCCTCAGGAGAAAAACAACCCAAAGCAGAAATCAGAGAAATGTTGTAAATCCTCTTGATATTTTTTTCTAAATTTTAAGCCACAAGAAGAGAATTCAGAGGTATGAATACATTAAGAATATGTGGTGGGTAATTTTATGTGTTGATTTAACTGGACTTAGGGATGACCAGATATCTGGTAAAACAGTATTTCTCGGTGTGTCTTTGAGGGTGTTTTTGGAGGACATTAACATTTGAATCGGTAGAATGAGTAAAGCAGATTGTATTCCCCAATGGAGGTGGGCATCACCCGATCCATTGAAGGCCTAAATAGAATAAAAAGGTGAAGGAAGGGCAAATTTACTTTTGCTTAAACTTAAAAATTCATAGGGGCACCTGGGTGGCTGAGTCTGTTAAGTGTCTGACTTTGGCTCAGGTCACCAACTTGAAGTTCATGAGTTCAAGCCCCACATTAGTCTTTGCACATGTGCAGAGCCTGCTTGGGATTCTCTCTCTCCCTCTCTCTCTTCCCTTCCCCCACTTGTGCTCGCTCTCTCTCACACGTTCTCTCTCTCTCTCTCAAAATAAATAAACTTAAAAAAAAACTGTTAACAGTTGGCAACCAATGGAATGGGAGAAGATATTTGCAAATGACATACCAGACAAAGGGTTAGTATCCAAAATCTATAAAGAATTTATCAACCTCAACACCCAAAAAACAAATAATCCAGTGAAGAAATGGGCAAAAGACATGAATAGACACTTCTCCAAAGAAGACATCCAGATGGCCAACTGACACATGAAAAAATACTCAACATCACTCATCATAGTGAAATACAAATCAAAACCACAATGAGATACCACCTCACACCTTTCAGAATGGCTAACATTAACTCAGGCAACAACAAATGTGGGCAAGGATGTAGAGAAAGAGGATCTCTTTTGCATTGCTGGTGGGAGTGGAAGCTGGTGCAGCTACCCTGGAAAACAGTATGGAGGTTCCTCAAAAAACTAAAAAGAGAACTACCCTATGA
Source organism: Neofelis nebulosa (assembly GCF_028018385.1). Lineage (NCBI taxonomy): Eukaryota > Metazoa > Chordata > Mammalia > Carnivora > Felidae > Neofelis > Neofelis nebulosa. The sequence goes on along the minus strand of NC_080798.1, from coordinate 35,815,329 downwards.
CCCAGAAATTGCACTACTAGGTATTCATCCAAGGGATACAGGTATGCTGTTTCAAAGGGACACATGCACCCCATTGTTCACAGCAGCACTATCAACAATAGCCAAAGTATGGAAAGAGCCCAAATGTCCATCGATGGATGAATGGATAAAGAAGTTGTGGTGTATATATATACAATGCAGTATTACTCGGCAATCAAAAAGAATGAAATCTAGGGGCGCCTGGGTGGTTCAGCCAGTTAAGCATCCGACTTCGGCTCAGGTCATGATCTCACAGCTTGTGGGTTCAAGCCCCGCGTCAGGAGCCTGCTTCTGATTCTGTCTCCCTCTCTCTCTGGCCCTCCCCCACTCATCCTCCCCCCCAAAAAAATAAAAATTCAAAAAAATATTTTTATAAAGAATGAAATCTTGCCATTTGCAACTACGTGGATGGAACTAGAGGATATTATGCCAAGCAAAATTAGTCAGAGGAAGACAAATGTCATATGACTTCACTCATATGAGGACTTTAAGACACAGAACAAATGAAAATAAGAGAAGGGAAGCAAAAATAATATAAAAACAGGGAGGGGAACAAAACATAAGAGACTCTTAAATATGGAGAACAAACAGAGGGGTACTGGAAGGGTTGTGGGGGGAGTGGGCTAAATGGGTAAGGGGCAGTAAGGAATCCACTCCTGAAATCGTTGCACTATATACTAACTAATTTGGATGTAAATTCAAAAAATAAAATAAAATAAAAACTGACACTCATCTTCTCCTCCCCTCAGCCACTGGCAATCCTGGTTCTTGGGCCTTCAGGCTCAGGTCAGGATTTACACCACCTGCTCCCCCAGTTCTCCCCTCTGACTAGGACTGGGACTTACACCATTGGCTCTCCTTTGTCCTCAGGACTTTGGGCTCAGACTAAACTACATCACCTGCTTTCCTTGCCTGCAGCTTACAGACGTCAGATTATGGGATGCCATATGCCTCCATAACAGTGTGAGCCAACCCCTCACAATGAATTTCAACAGAGGGGGAGAAGGAGGGCGGAGAGAGAGAGAGAGAGAGAGAGAGAGAGAGAGAGAGAGAGAGAATCCTACTGCTTGTTTCTCCTAAGAACCCTAATACAGGCTACTTGCTTAGAAGTAGAAGAGAAGAAAAAGAAGCTTCCTCCTAGACTAGAAAAACTTTCTCTGGGCTGAGGAGCAAAGGAAAAAGTGAAAGGAGGTGGTCTGTGAGGCTAGTGTCACAGGCGCTGGAGGAGAAGGAGCCCTGTGTTCAGCAGTGATGCCCTAGAGGTTGGTCCTGCGTGGAGCATTCTGAGACTTCCACCACGAGGTGGCAGCATCGGCTCACAGATGCTACAACCAGCCGAGCCCTTCTCTGCAACATTCTGGAATATGGTTACAGAACACTAGAGGGTCCTGATCCCTTGCCTCCGTAAAGAAGGGCAGAAGGCTGATTCAGAAAACATTTCCTGATAGAGGGACAGTCATCTTCACACCTCCGCAGGTACACACATACTCCTACACTCATGCACTTGGAAAGTACTGCTACAAAAAAAAAAGACAATGATGACAAAGGAGGAGAAGGAGAAGAAGTAGAAGTAGAAAAAGAAAAAAAGAAAGAAAGAAAGAAAGAAAGAAAGAAAGAAAGAAAGAAAGAAAGAAAGAAAGAAAGAAAGAAAGAAAGAAAAAAAAAGAAACTACTATTACATACTACAGAGGTGTTGCTATTTTATTATTTTAGAGAGAGAAAGAGAGTGTGCATGTGAGTGGCAGAGAGGGAAAGAGAGAGAATCTTAAGCAGTCTCCACACTCAGTGCAGAACCTGACACAGGATTCAATCCCACGACCTTGGGATCATGACCTGAGCCAAAATCAAGAGTCAGACACCTGGGGCCCCTGGGTGGCTTAGTTGGTTAAGTGTCTGAATTCAGCTCAGGTCATGATCTCATGGTTTGTGAGTTAGAGACCCTCGTTGAGCGCCACGTAGGGCTCTCTGCTGGCAGCTCAAAGCTCGGAGCCTGCTTCTGATTCTGTCTCCCCCTCTCTCTGCCCCACCCCTGCTTATGCTCTCTCTGTCTCTCAAAAATGAATAAACATTTTTAAAAAAAATTTTTTTAAAGAGTCAGACGCTCAACACTCAACAGACTGAGCGACCCAGGCATCCCCAGGTGTCCCTATTTTACACACACACACACACACACACACACACACACACACACGCACACCCCACAAAAGATGTCCAAGCTGAGAAAAGACCCCTTAACTACCAAATCCCAAGGTTCAGAGGAATCGTCTACCTGTTCCTTACTTCCTATTTTAAATACAGAAATCACTAGAGACGTAGCATATTAAACAACAGTTTCGGTGTCAGGATTTACTAGCCCCCAATGTCAACCAGGCAGTTGTACCTTGCACATCCAAGAACTGCAGGAAACCACAAACAAATAATTCACTGATGTTTATTGAGCACTTCCCCATGCCAGTCTCTGTGAAATAACTTTATCCTCTATTTTTACTTCAAGTAACTGATATTCAGTGCAGGTTAGTCACTTCTCCATTGTCCTACACTACCTATGACAGAAAAAAGATTCAAACCAAATTTGTCCGATTCCAAACCCCATTCTTTCTACTATTACAGCTTTTGCTACAATATAGGAGGGGGAACATGACAATATCCAGTTCTCTGAAAGGAATTCAGTGTCACAATAACACAATTTTTTCCTTCTACAAATAAAATCTAGTCGAAATAAACAAAGAATTTTGCCAAACACTAAGTAGGCATTTTCTTAACAAAGACGAGCCATAGTTAAATGGTATGGTACATGTGAATTCTCACAGGTATCATATAAAATGCAGTTTTCTGTAATCATAATAGCACCCACAATGCCTCATCACCATATAAACCTTTTTAAGTTATATGAAAATTGCCTCACTTGTTCTCAAAAATGTTAATATATAAAATAAAATAGCTGCATTTTTTCTTAATTTACATCCAAGTTAGCATATAGCACAACAGTGATTTCAGGAGTAGATTCCTTAATGCCCCTTACCCATTTAGCCCATCCCCCCTCCCACAACCCCTCCAGTAACCCTCAGTTTGTTCTCCATATTTAAGAGTCTCTTACGTTTTGTTCCCCTCCGTTTTTATATTATTTTTGTTTCCCTTCCCTTATGTTCATCTGTTTTGTCTCTTAAAGCCCTCATATGAGTGAAGTCATATGATTTTTGTCTTTCTCTGACTCATTTCACTTAGCATAATACCCTCCAGTTCCATCCGCGTAGTTGCAAATGGCAAGATTTCATTCTTTTTGATTGCCAAGTAATACTCCAGTGTGTGTGTGTGTGTGTGTGTGTGTGTGTGTGTGTGTGTGTGTGTATACCATATCTTCTTTATCCATTCATCCATCGATGGACATTTGGGCTCTTTCCATACTTCGGCTGTTGTCAATAGTGCTGCTGTAAATATTGGGTGCATGTGCCCCTTTGAAACAGCATACCTGTATCCCTTGGATAAATACCTAGTAGTACAATTGCTGGGTCATAGGGTAGTTCTCTTTTTAATTTTTTAAGGAACCTCCATACTGTTTTCCAGAGTGGCTGCACCAGCTTCCATTCCCACCAGCAGTGCAAAAGAGATCCTCTTTCTCCGCATCCTCGTCAACATCTGTTGTTGCCTGAGTTATTAATGTTAGCCATTCTGAAAGGTGTGAAGTTGTATCTCTTTGCAATTTTGATTTGTATTTCCCTGATGATGAGTGATGTTGAGCATTTTTTCATGTGTCAGTTGGCCATCTGGATGTCTTCTTTGGAGAAGTATCTATTTATGTCTTTTGCCCATTTCTTCACTGGATTGCTTTTTGGGTGTTGAGGTTGGTAAGTTCTTTATAGATTTTGGATACTAACCATTTATCTGATAGGTCATTTGCAAATGTCTTCTCCCATTCCGTCGGTTGCCTTTTAGTTTTGCTGATTGTTTCCTTCGTTGTGCAGAAGCTTTTTATTTTGATGAGGTCCCAATAGTTCATTTTTACTTGGGTTTCCCTGGCCTCTGGAGACATGTTGAATAAGAAGTTGCTGCAGCCAAGGTCAAAGAGGTTTTTGCCTGCTTTCTCCTCGAGGATTTTGATGGCTTCCTGTCTTACATTTATGTCTTTCATCCATTTTGAGTTTATTTTTGTGTATGGTGTAAGAAAGTGGTCCAGGTTCATTCTTCTGCATGTTGCTATCCAGTTTTCCCAGCACCACTTGTTGACGAGAACATTGGATGTTCTCTCCTGCTTTGTCAAAAATTAGTTGCCCATACGTTTGTGGGTCCATTTCTGCATTCTCTATTCTGTTCCATTTATCTGAGTGTCTGTTTTTGTGCCAGTAGCATATTGTCTTGATGATTACAGCTTGAATACAGCTTATAATACAGCTTGAAGTCAGGGATTATGACGCCTCCAGCTTTGGTTTTCAAGATTGCTTTGGCTATTCAGGGTCTTTTCTAGTTCCATACAAATTTTAGGATTGTTTGTTCTAGCTCTGTGAAGAGTGCTGGTGTTATTTTGATAGGTATTGCATTGAATATGTAGATTGCTTTGGGTAGTATTGACATTTTAACAATATTTGTTCTTCCTATCCAGGAGCATGGAATATTTTTCCTTTTTTGTGTGTGTCTTCTTCAATTTATTTCATAAGCTTTTTACAGTTTTCATTGTATATATTTTTCACCTCTTTGGTTAGATTTATTCCTAGGTATTTTATGGTTTTTGGTGCAATTGTAAATGGGATAGATTCCCTGATTTCTCTTTCTGTTGCTTCATTCCTGGTGTACAGGAATGAAACCAATTTCTGTGTATTGATTTTATATCCTGTGATTTTGCTGAATTCATGAATCAGTTCTAGGAGGTTTTTGGTCGAATCTTTTGGGTTTTCCATACAGAGTATCATGTCATCTGTGAAGAGTGAAATTTGACCTCCTCCTGGCTGATTTGGATGCCTTTTATTTCTTTGTGTTGTCTAATTGCTGAGGCTAAGGCTTCCAATACTATGTTGAATAAATGGAGAGAGTGGACATCCCTGTCTTGTTCCTGACTTTAGGGGGAAAGCTCCCAGTTTTCCCCCATTGAAGATGATATTAACATTGGGTCTTTCATATATGGCTTGTATGATCTCAAGGTATGATCCTTCTATCTCTACTTTCTTGAGAGTTTTTATCAAGAAAGGATGCTGTATTGTGTCAAATGCTTTCTCTGCATCTATTGAAAGGATCATGTGGTTCTTCTTCTTTCTTTTATTGATGTGATGAATCACATTGAGTGTTTTGCAGATATTGAACCAGCTCTGCATCCCAGGTATAAATCCCACTTGGTCGTGGTGAATAATTTTTTTAATGTATTGTTAGATCCGGCTGGCTAATACCTTGTTGAGGATTTTTGCATCCATGTTCATCAAGGAAATTGGTCTATAGGTCTCCTTTTTAGTGGGGTCTCTGTCTGGTTTTGGAATCAAGATAATGCTGGCTTCATAGAAAGAGTTTGGAAGTTTTCCTTCCATTTCTATTTTTTGGAACAGCTTCAAGAGAATAGGTGTTAACTCTTCCTTAAATGTTTGGTAGAATTCCCTTAGAAAGCCATCTGGCCCTGGACTCTTGTTTTTGGGGGAGATTTTTGATTACTAATTTGATTTCTTTACTGGTGATGGGTCTGTTCAAATTTTCTATTTTTCCTGTTTTAGTTTTGGTAGTTTATATGTTTCTAGGAATTTGTCCATTTCTTCCAGATTGCCCATTTTATTGGTGTAGAAATGTTCATAATATTCTCTTATTGTTTCTGTTTCTGCTGTGTTGGTTGTGGTCTCTCCTCTTTCATTCTTGATTTTATTTGGGTCCTTTCCCTTTTCTTTTTGATCAAACTGGCTATGGGTTTAGCAATTTTGTTAATTCTTTCAAAGAACCAGCTTCTGGTTCATTGTTCTACTGTTTGTTTGTTCATTTGTTTTTGTTTCGATAGCATTGATTTCTGCTCTGATCTTTATTATTTCCTGTCTTCTGCTGGTTTGGGGTTTTATTTGCTGTTCTTTTTCCAGCTCCTTAAGGTGTAAAGTTATGTTGTATATCTGAGACTTTCTTCCTTCTTTAGGAAGGCCAGGATTGCTATATAACTTCCCTCTTATGACCGCCTTTGCGGCGTCCCAGAGGTTTTTGGGCTGTGGTGTTATCATTTTCATTGGTTTCCAGGTACTTTTTAATTTCCTCTTTAACTTCTTGGTTAGCCCATTCATTCTTTAGTAGGATGTTCTTTAGTCTCCAAGTATTTGTTATCTTTCCAAATTTTTTCTTGTGGTTGATTTCGAGTTTTATAACATTGTGGTCTGAAAATATGCACAGTATAATCTCGATCTTTTTGTATTTTTTGAGGGCTGATTTGTGTCCCAGTATGTGATCTATTCTGGAGAACGTTCCATGTGCACTGGAGAAGAATGTATATTCCACTGCTTTAGGATGAAATGTTCTGAATATATCTGTTAAGTCCATCTGGTCCATTGTGTCATTCAAAGCCATTGTTTCCTTATTGATTTTGTTTGGATGATCTGTCCATTGCTGTAAGTGGGGAAATCAGCTACATTCTTAGTTTAAGGTTAGATGTTACATAAATCTGGCCCTGAAGTCTTTTTTTTATATACTACTGCCAGCCACAGGGCCATTACAGTCAACATATTGATGGGCTTAGGTTGCAGTAATAAAAGAATACAGTTTTAAACAATTGAAATGGTCATCACACTCTGTCTAGGACTTCTCCTGATGGTACTAAGGTCTTGCTACATTTATAGCAGGTTTTGTTTACCTGAAGAATGGCTATTGATGCCAACTTATTATGACATAAGATGAATTTTATTTTTTTCTTTTTAATTTTTTTTAATGTTTACTTATTTTTCAGAGAGAGATTAAGAGACAGAACATGAGCGGGTGAGGGGCAGAGAGAGAGGGAAACACAGAATCTGAACCAGGCTCCAGGCTCTGAGCTGTCAGCACAGAACCCAATGCGGGGCTCGATCTCATAAACTGAGAGATCATAACCTGAGCCATAGTCAGATGCTTAACTGACTGAGCCACCCAGGCACCCCTAAGATTAGTTTTATTAATCAGAGAAGAGAGATTAGGACAGCCATGAGCTGAAGAAGAAATGACCTAACAGGGGGAGCATAGCACCTGTACTCAAACATACACAGCCTTTATTATCTGGCTCTGGTGATCAGATGCAGGCCTATGAACTGAAGGTACACAGCGTTTATCTCATTATAAAGAAAAGCATTGTCACACCAAGTGCTGTCCCACAAATGAAATAGATGGCCTGATCAGTGCACCAACAAATATTTGATGAACCAATGAGATCCATAAGCGGAAAATTCTTCCATATACCATGATATGCATAATGGTGTTGGAGGTAGGCTCTGTCTCTGCTGTCACAGGGCCTTCACTGTGAAAACAGAGCAGGAAAAAAAAGGGACTTATAACTATAAAACATGAAATGTTCTATAATAAAGACAGAGTGCAAAAGAGTCCATCCAAGAGGCACCTGACCCTAACTCTGGGTAGTCAGAGAAGGATCCTCAGAGAATGGTTACCTAATTTGAAACCTTACAAATAGTGAATGGGAATTAAATTTATAAAGAAAATAGAAGAGAGGTGTCTGGGTGGCTCAGCTCAGGTCATGATCTCACAGTTTGTGAGTTCAAGCCCTGCATGGGGGGCTTGGGATGCGCGCGCGCTCTCTCTGTCCCCTCCCGCCCCCTGCTGTGCACTCTCTCAAATAAATACACTTTTTAAAAAAGTAGAAGAAAGAGAGGATTTTCCACTGAGGACAATTCTCCTTCCCATAGTTTTCTGTGACCTTCATAAACACCAAGAAAAATAGCCCATTGTTATCAGTTATCTACTGCTGTGTAACAAACCACTCCAATATTTTGTGGCTTAAAATAACAATCATTTGTTTGCTCATGATTCTGCATCTTGGCTGGGCTCACCCATGTGTCTGCAGTCATTTGATAGCTCAACTACAAGGGACTGACCGACACTGCAGTGGCCAGGGTACCTAGGCTTTCCTCCACTAGCCTCCTAACTTCTGGAAGGCCAGACGGAGTTTCTTTACCCAGTGGTCTCAGGGCTGCATTCCAAGAGGGTAAATGAGGAAACAGACTCTTCTTTTTCACAGGAAGAGCTGCAAAACACTGTGGCTCTACTTTTCAATCTACCTCAAGTACGCTGAGAAGACACCAAGTGGAAGAAATTAGGCTAGACTCTGGAGAAGAGCTGGAGCTTGAATTCAGTCTAAAGGATGAGTAAGAGTTCACTGAGGAAAGCAGGAGTGCACAGATTTATGTGGGCATATAGATATCAGGGAGCACAGGTGACCTGTCTGGGGAAAGACACAGCAAGAGACGAACTATCTCAACATGCATTCAGCTGTTTATGTATGAGATGATCAATAAATATTTACTGTAGCCAATCAAGGACAAGATCACAAAGGCCTCTATGACAAATGTAGGAGTTTGCCCAGAGAAAATTTTTGATCAGGGGAGTTAGACAATGTGACTTTTCCTTCTACATCTGAAATGCCATTTCACAGACACAGCATAAAATGACATCCAAACTATTTATTCCTACGGATCTGGTCAAGACTTTAATTATCTGTACTTTCTGTGGCTCTTTCTGTGTGAATTCTGAGTCCTTGTTCTGAGCACATCAATTTACTCAGGTTGGAGGAGAAAGAGAATATCCTCAGCAAGTACAATGACCCCATCAAACATGATAACCGACAGTGAAACCAGAGGATGACTATTAAAGCAGATAGGAAGGCAGATAGCTAACACTTAAGCCAACACATGTGATCTCCCTCGAGCTGGATCTATACAGGACTTTTTTTTTTCTATTCTTCCTCAATCAGTTACAAGAAGACATCTTACTGCTAAAAGGCTAGAGAAAGAAAAAACTCAGATAACAATCCTACAACTAACCAACATTGGCAAAGCCAGGAGAGAGGTGACTGAGGTTGCCCAGGGTCATCCCCTAGTCAGGGTGGGGAGGGGAGCAATGACAGGTAGCTGCTAAAGGATACAAAATTTCTTTGAGGAATGATGGAAAAGCTCAAAAATTTATTATAATGATAGTTATACAACTCTTTGAATATATTTAAAACCACCGAATTGTATACTTTATTTTTTTAAGTTTTGTTTTTGTTTGTGTTTTTTGTAATCTCTGCATCCAATGTAGGGCTCAAACTGACGATTCCAAGATCAAGAGTCAGGTAGTATTCCAACTAAGCCAGCCAGGCACCCTGAATTGTACAGTTTAAAAGGGTAAATTAGGGGCACTGGGTAGCTCAGTTAGGTGAGTGTCCGACTTTTGATTCTGGCTCAGGTCACGATTTCACAGTCATGACATCAAGCCCCTCATCAAGCCCTGAGCTGACAGAGCAGGGCCTGCTTAGGATTCTCTCTCTCCCTCTCTATCTGCCCCTCCCCAGTCCATGCATGTGCTCTCTTTCTCTCTCTCTCTCTAAATAAATAAATAAACATTTTTTGGGTGGCTCAGTTGGTTAAGCGTCCAAGTTCAGCTCAGGTCATGATCTCACTGCTTGTGAGTTCAAGCCCTGCATTGGGCTCTGTGCTGACAGCTCAGAGCCCGGAGCCCGCTTCGGATTCTGTGTCTCCCTCTCTCTCTGCCCCTTCCCCATGCTCACATGTGGGCTCTCTCTCTCTCTCTCTCTCTCTCTCTTTCTCTCTCAAACATAAAAACATTTAAATTTTTTAAAATAATAAATAAACATTTTTTAATAAAGAAGAAAATAGGGGTGTCTGCATGGCTCAGTTGATTGGGCGTCTGACTCTTGATCTCAGTTCAGGTCATGATCTTGCAGTTTATGGGATCAAGCCCTTCATCAGGCTCCCCACTAACAGCGTGGAGTCTACTTGGGATTCTCTCTCTCTCCCTCTTTCTCTGCCCCTCCCGTGCTCTTGTGCACTCTCTCTCTCTCAAAAAGAAAAAAAAAACTTTAAAAGGATGACTTAGTGATGAATCCACTCTACAGCATATGTAGCCCCAGACCTGTGTGTACCTGTGGGGTTCCTTCCTATCTCAGCAAAATATAGTCAACCTGAGGCCCAGGGACATGTCTTCAGTCTTGCTAGTCTAGTACAAAATGCATTGAATCAACAAGTCTTTATTTTTCCACCTCCAAGAGACTCCACTTCTCCCCACAAAACAAAAACAAAAGGATAGTTTTTGCCAGCATTGAGGTTAACTGGATAATGTAAATTCCAAAATCAAAAGTTATTGGATTCTTGACCTGCATTTCTGCAGACGCTTCCCTTGAGTTAAACAAAGGGCACAATTAGGAAGCAAAAGACATTTATTATATTTGCTTTTGCCTTGAGAATATGTCTCCTCTTGATTTTGAAAACACTTTCTGACCACAAAAGTAGATCAGAGGGTGGTTCACAGCCAGCCTCCAAATGGCAGGATTTGCGTGAAAAGAGAGTTTCCACTTTAATTCAACTTAAATTTTTTGGAGCAGCATTATTATCATTCACATTATTTCTTAAATGTTTATTTATTTATTTTGAGAGAGAGAGAGCACATGTGCAAGACTTGGGGAGGAACAGAGAGAGAATCCCAAGCAGGATCTGTGGTATCAGCACAGATCCCAATGCGGGGCTCAGTCTCACAAATCGTGAGATCATGACCTGAGCCAAAATCAAGAGTCAGATGCTTAACCAACTGAGCCACCCAGGCGCACCTGTTTTGTTTTGTTTTGTTTTTTTTAATATATATCTATTTATTTTGAGAGAGAAAGAGAGAGAGAGAGCACATGCACAAGCACAGGAGGGGCAAAGAAAGAGATGCACAAAAATGAGCAAAGGCAATCATGACGACACATATCTTTGAGGGCTTTCACATACTACAGTCTCACATGATGCTCCTCCTAGACATGGTTAGGAAAGTTTTAATTATATTTATTTGCACATGAGAAAACTCAAGTTCAGAAACATCAGAATCATATAGTAGCCAGGACTTAGCTTTGGCAGAGATGGAGCTCTTAGTTCAGATGCCATTAATACAATGTATTAGTCTTCTGACGTTTTGCAAGTTTTGAAACTTTTCTGAGTTTCAGTCTCCTCAACTTTACAGTGACAATGATAATGCGTCTCTCATAGGTTTGTGTGAAATACAGGAGAATTTATTCACCCACGCACACATATGCATAGACACACACAGGATGCCTGACGCTTCAAAAGAGTTTAGAAATTGGTTATTAAACTATGGCCTCTGGTTATTAAACTGTGGCCTCTGGATCAGACTACTTCAGTTGAAATTCCAGGCTTGTCATCTGCCAAAGTTCACAAATTTAAGAAGTCTGGCTTCTCATACCACGTTTCCTTAGCTACAAAATGGGGACAATAGTAGCAGCTGCCCCCACAAGTTTGTTGTGGAATTTAAAGACGATAAAGGCATATAAAGTTCATAATAAATAGTCAAAAAATGATGGAGATAAAAAGTATAGTGATAACAAAGGTAATTATCGTCTTAATTCTCAATTTGATCAGCGTCCATAACAGGTAAGGTAAAAGCAGTTTCCAATTCTAGGTCTTCTGACTTTAAATACTGACTTTAAATACTTCTTTCCATTACTAGGTAAGACCACAAAGTCAAGAGCAAGGATATGAAATATTTTCAGGTCCCAAGAAGTCTTTGGTGGCAGAAAATCATTGAGCAACGTTCAGGAAACGATAGATACTTCTAAAAAAGAGAGAAAGGAACACTTCTTAACTTAGTGAATGAGACCAATATTGTTGCCTTGATTCCAAAACTAGATAAAGACATGATAAAAAAAAAAAAAAGAAAACTAAAGATCAATTTATTTTATGAATATAGATGTAAAAATCCTCAACTAAATACTAGCAAAGGGAACCCAACAGCATATAAAAATAATTATACACTATGACCAAGTGAGATTTATCCCAGGAATATAAGATAAGTACAAAAGACAAAAAACAATCAGTATAATATACCATATCAACAATGTAAAAACAAAACCACATAACCATCTTAACAGATTCAGAAAAAGCACTTGACAAACTCCAACACCCTTTCATAGTAAGAAAATAAATACATACATACATACATACATACATACATACATAAATCTCAATAAACCAGGAGTACAAGGGAACTTCCTCAACCTCATCAACAGCAACTTTGGAAAATCTACAGCTAGTGTCATACAACTTGATAAAAAGACTGAACACTTTCCCCCTAAGATCAAGACAAGAATGTCCACTATTGCCCCTTCCATTCAATATTGTACAACATCATACCACAGCAATTATGCAAGGAAAAGCAATAAAGACATCCAGATCAGAAAGACAGAACAGAATCTTATACATATCTTATACCCAAAGAATCCACTAAGACACTATATGAGCTAATAAGCAAGTTCAGAAAGTTGCAGGATACAAGATCAATAGAAAAAAAGTAGCTGTATTTCTATACACTAGCAATGAATAACCTAAAGATGAAATTAAGAGAATAATTTCACCTGTAATAGCATCAAAAAGAATAAAATACTTAAGAATAAATTTAATCTAATAAGAACAAGACTTATACACCGAAAACTACAAAACATGTCAAAATTAAAGAAGATCTAAATAAGTGGGAAGAAATCCCACTTTGTGGGTCAGAAAACTTAATATTGTTCAGATGGCAATCCTCCCCAACAGATTCAGTGTAATCCCTACCAAAACCTCAGCTGGCTTCTTTGCAGCAATTGACAAGCTGATCCTAAAATTCATAAGGAAATTCAAGGGACCTAAATAGTCAAAACATCTTGAAGGAGGACTCACACTTCTTATTTTCAAAACTTACTACAAAGCTACAATAACAAAGACAGTGTGGTACTGGCATAAAGATAGACATCAAAGGAAGAAAATTAAGAGCCCAGAAACAAACCCATACATCTATGAACAACTGTTTTCCCACAATGATGCCAAAACCATTTAGTGGGGAAATGAGTCTTTTCAACAAATAATGCTGGGATATCTGGAGATGTAAAAGAATGGATTTGAGCCTCTACTCCCCACCATATACAAAAATTAATTTAAAATAGATCAAAGGCCTAAATGTAAGAGCTCACATCATGAAACTCTAAAAATAAAACACAGGGATAAATCTCTGTGACTTTGATTGGAAAATGGCCTCTTAGCTACAGCACCAAAAGTACAAGAAACAAAAGAAAAAACAGATAAGTTGGACTTCATCAAAATGTAAAATTTCTGTGCTTCAAAGGATACCATCAAGATTGTGAAAAAACAACCCACAGATTGAGAGGAAATCTTTGCAAATCACCTATCTGCTAAGGTGTAATATACAGAATATATAAAGGATTTGTATACTTCAATAATAAAAAGACAAACAACTTTTTAATTTTTTAATGTTTATTTATTTGAGAGACAGAGAGAGAGCATGAGCAGGGGAGGAGCAGAGAGAGAGAGAGACAGAGAATCCCAAGCCAGCTTCATGCTGTCAGCACAGAGCCCTATGTGGGGCTCTATCTCATGAAACATGAGATCATGACCTGAGCCGAAATCAAGAGTCAGACATTTAACCAACTAAGCCACCCAATGCCCCAAATAATCAACTTTTTAAATGGATAAAAGATACCTGCAAAGAACATACACAAATGGCCAAAAAGCACATGAAAAGATGCTTAACATCATTATCCAGGAAATGCACATCTAAACCACAATAAGACACTTCTTTACACCCACTTAGCCATAAGTTTTTCAAAAAGAAGAGTGGTGAGGATGTGGAAAAATTCAAACTTTCATACATTGCTGGTGGGGATATAAAATGGGAGGGCCACTGTGGAATAGTCTGGCAGTTACTCAAAATGTTAAACACAGAGTAACCATATGATCGAGCAATTCCACCCTTTCATGTACATCCAAGAGAAATGAGACATGTTCATACAAAAACTCATGCATGAATATTCACAACAGCATTATTTGTGATCGTCAAAATGTAGAAACAACCCAATGTCTATCAACTGACAGGTGGATAAACAAAATGTGGTATAACCACATAATGGACTATCATTTGGCCCTAAAAAGAAATGAGGTGCGAATGTATGCTGCAAGATGAGTCCACTTTGAAAACATTAATAAGAAATGCCAGCCACAAAAGACATGTATCGCAAGAAGGGATGAGGAGGATGACAATGGAGATGACTACTGAAGGCTTGGGGTTTCTATTTGGGATCATGAAAATGTTCTTGAATTAGATGGTGGTAACAGTTGTACCATCTTCTGAATAGGCTGAAAACAACTGAATTGTACACTTTAAAAGGGTTCATTTAGGTATGTGAGTGGCATGTGAAATTAGATCTCAATTTTAAAAAGAGAGACAATGAAAGCTGACATTAAGACCAGCACAGGAGGGCCTCCTCATGGCTAGAATGGGACCTCTCTGACTTTAAGCAGGTCTAGGGAAACTATATTGCAAGACCAGTGTGGTCTGGTCTTGTGCAAAATAGTGGTGCAAAAACTGTGTTGGTCCTGTGCCTGAGTTACAGAGCTCCTGCAACTGGTTGTGAATGTCAGAGAACATCTTCAACTTGGTTTTGATAGAAGGGTTTCTGCCATGATCACAAGGCACTCATATACTTTACTCCTCCCTTCTTCTTCATCATTACCTGTCAAGGTGGTCCTTTACATCTGGAGTAGAAAGTGCCTTTGCCTAGGTCCTTCACTCATTAATTTATTTATTTTCATGGTACTTTCACTTGTGTGAAGTCAAATAGTTTGTATGTTAAGCTTCAATTCCCATATCATTGTTGGGAGACAGGTCTCCCTAGAATCCTCACTTTCTGCAGGTCTGGACCTTCTGAGCCAAAGATATGTGTGAGGGGTGCCTGGGTGGCTCAGTCGGTTGAGCATCTGACTCTTGATTTTGGCTTAAGTCATGTTCCCAGGGTCATGGGATCAAGTCCCACATCAGGCTCCACTCTCCCTGCCCCTCTCCCCTGCTTGCACTCTCTCTAAATTAAAATTTAAAAAAAAAAATTTTTTTTAGGATGTTTGAATAGCAAACAGCCTTGGAAGTTAGAAATATGTTCCCTCCTGAGCTATTTTGTTATTACCTCCCCAGAGATGTCCCAGAGTAGTAAAGATAAGCCTTCTCCTCTCTCCCTGGGAGACTGGCTTACATTCCAAAATAATGAGTAATCTCTCTCTCTCTTCCCCTTCTCCGGAAGGGAAGATGGGCAGGTCATCAGTTTCCTAATTTTACGGTTCCTCTCCTGTGGGGCACCCCACTACATGTGCAGGTAACACCCAGCCCTCATTGCATTTCCCCGCAGAAACTGGAGCATGGGGAAATGCTGTTCTGGTTCCTGTTTTTTCTGTGAGTAATAAATCTGTGTCGCTGACCCAGCAGTCATATCTTCTGTCAGTGTATGTATATAAAATTGTGCCAGACTAATTCATAAGCTTGCAAGTCACGTACAATCTCAGATCTTTCACAATTTCTAACTTAACGTTTTGTAAAATTGGTAATTGCAATGCTTATCCCTTAAGAGTTTTAATCAAACCATGTGAATAATGCACTTAGTTAATTATTGGCCAGTCACTGTGCCTTATTTTATCCATTAATTTCTCTGCTAAAGACACAAAGTTAGGGATGCAGTAGAAAACAAGAAAGGGATTTGGTTCTCAGATTTCTGTCTGAAAATATGAGTTGGAGTTCTGGTTCCACCACTCACCAGTTTTATGATGAAGGACAGGTCACTTCTCTCTCAGACCTTTGTGTTCTCATCTGTGAAGTTAGAATAATGGGAAAGGTCAACATTTAAAAGATATTTTCCTAGAAACATTAGACTCATGAGATTATTCTGGGGGAGAAAAGGGTTCTGTGGACACAGAGGTCTGGGAAATCTTGCATCTAACAAATCTCCCCTAAAAATTTATAAGGCATATAGTAAAAAGTCAGAGAGCCCTGCAGAAAAGAAACCGGTTTGATTGAATTAAGCCAATGTTTCCAAAATGTCATTTGACGGCAGTACCCTTGTTTCCTCATGACAGCAAACTTCCATCGCATGGACTGTATTGTAGAAAATGCTAAACTACATGACCTAAGAGTCTTTCGAAGGTCAACAACCATTTTCGTCTCTACTGTCATGCACCCACACCTGATGTTTCATTCTACAGTTTCAAGCTCAGGTGTGAGTGGCATTGTCTTCTTGTGGACAGGAACCACACTTGTCACTCCTAAGTCACATGGTGTGGGCAACCAACAGATCTATATTTGCATAGAGCCACACCAGTAAAATACACACCCATCAGCAAATGCACAAAGAAGACAGCAACATTGGAAGTTTATACATGAGCTGCCCAGCATTCTTACTGCCACCAAACACACTTTGTTTTTCTACCATTCCTGGGAAGCCAGGTAGGGCAAAAACTTTAGTAATCAGGTGGAGGGCAAAACTTGTTACCAAGAAGCCTTTTTCTGTCTTCTAAATAGCTAAATCCAGTAAGAATGATGGCCTGGAATCTGGAAGCTTTGGATTTTAATTGTGTACACCATGAACTCACTCCTGGTTTGAAGTGAGTTATCTTCCATATCAAATCATGTGTTTTTTCCATCTTGAAAGTGAGGGAGGGGGCTGGGTGGTGTCTGTCTTCTCATGCAGTTTGAGATTGTTGCTCCATTCTGAAGAAATGGCATCTAAAGGCAGCTTTCGGTCCAGCAATTCCACAGTTTGTCAGCCCAGCCTTCTGCAGCAGCCTTCTGGTCCCATGCAGTATGCATTAGCCTCTTTAGCCTCCAACAAGCAAAGCTGGAGGTGGGAACAGCTCAAGCCCATCTGAGTGTTTTCAAAAAGGCTACATCATGCCTCTCGGGGTCTCTGCCCCACACTAATGTCACTCATATTCTTTGGGAAATGCTCTCTCCAGTGTTGGGGACAGCCTGTGTCCACCAAATCAATGGCTTGGCCTTCTGTGATACTGACATTTTCTTTTCTTTAATGATTAAAAAATGTACAAAAATACTCATTTAAGTTGTGTGAAGGAGTTTACTTCAACCTCCAAAAGCAATGAGAGCTATGCCTGGGCCTGGAAGTGGGACCAGACACGTGGCTTAGGTTAAGGCAAAAGAAGAGCTTCAAGTTTGAAGTTAAAGTTTGTTCTTATTTTGTGTGTGTGTGGTTCGGTCAGGGACTCAGCATGGCTAAAGCATAGCTTACTTGGGGGAACTACATGTTGTGAATGTGTAAATTGGCTCCTATTTCTCCAAACTGTGCTGAGGAGCTCAAATCCCCTTAACCACTGAGCACAGGGAATTTCTCCCCGGTGCAACCTCCAGCCTTGGCTTTGAGGTCACTGACTGCACCCTGTCCCTGCCCTGCCTACAGTCAGCTGAGCGAGGCCTTGGGCTTACCTGGATCCCCTCAGTCACCCTCTCAGGGCCGCATGCTTGCAGGGAGAGGAACAAGGAAGGCCTGGTTGGCTCTGACCTTACTGATCTGTGACCTGGAGCCACTCATGTGGCCTCTCGGGGCCTCAGACACTTTGTGTCCCTATAAAATGGAGCTGATAATCCTGCCATGAAAACCCCATCAGACCACTGGTGGAACATCTCCTGCTCCTCCCCAACTCATGCTGTAATATCTGGGAGCATCTTGACTTTGTCTATCTACCTCTTCCTCTGGTATCTACCAGGCGTGACAAGTGCTGCTCCTTCATACTGGTAACATCCTTCCTTAAATTTTACTCGTTCTTCTAGAGTCAGATCAAGTGTTTTCTCCTCCAAGTGACTTTTCTTGACGTCACAGGCTGACTGTCTCTATTCTGCACTCCTCTGGCAGTGGCACCTATATTTACATTTGCTACTGAACTTAGAGAACCTGAAATCAGTTTCAACCTTTAACTAAGATGCTCAGAGACAGCCTTGTCTGAGGAAATCCTCAATGTCCTAGAGCTTGGAAAGCTTAACTTCCCAGCCTGCTGTCCCAGACCTGAGCTGCGGCTTCCAGCCCACCCATCCCTCCTGAAGGCTGGCTCCCCTCACAGCCATTTCTGTCCTAATGGAGTGTTGTACAACCTTTAGTCCACGGGTAGTAAGAAGCCAAGGACCGGTTTTCCCTCCGACATCTGTGAATGCCTTAACCCCCTTTACTCTACATTGAGTCCTAGTTTAGGTTCTTTGAGAATGAGCAGAGGAGGGGCAGAGAATCCCAAGCATGCTCTACTCTGGCAGCTCAGCCCAATGTGGGACAACGTGAGGATTAGGACCTGAGCTGAAACCCAGAGTGCACATGCTCCACCGACTAAGCCACAGGCACTCCAGTCCTATTTTAGCCCTAACATCTCCAAATGGTGAAACACTTCAATAAAATAACCATGATTTGGGGAAAAAAAAAAAAAAAGATGCTCAGAGACGGGGGGCCTGGGTGGTTCAGTTGGTTGAGCGGCTGACTCTCGATCTCACAGTTCATGAGTTCAAGCCCCACATCAGGCTCTGCACTGACAGTGTGGAACCTGCTTGGAATTCTCTGTCTCCCTCTCTCTCAGTCCCTCCACCACTTGTGCACTCGCTCTCTCTCTGTCTCAAAATATATAAATAAACTTTAAGATGCACAGATGCAACATATTCTTTTGTAACTGGCCTTTTTTGCAATGTCCTCCTCGGGTGGCTAACACTAGTCTAGACACATGACTGACTGTTGAGAGTGAAGGCACGTGGGGTGCAGGGGCCACCAAGACAGTACAAGGACCCAAGGGGTGTGTGTGCAGCACTGGCATTGTCTGCGACATGGGAGGAGGCCAGCACCTGCCTCTCTCCATGATAGGCAGATCCTGCAAGGCCTCTCAAGGGTTATGTGGAGGGGACTGGACTCTATCTTGAGGAACCTCTGGAGGATTTTAAGCAAGAGAGAAATATGATTGGCCATATGTTTTAGAGGTTTATGTTTATGTTTATGTTTTGGCCAATATTGGCCACTGGCTACTGTAGGGACAATGTATAGAAGGGGCAAGACTAGAGTCAAACAGTCCAGTGAGTGGCTTTTAGTGTGACCCACGAGAGGGCTGCATCTGGATGGCAAGAGGACAGTGGCTCCATTTCCTTCCATATAATAAGGAGAAAGCTGGGGCTGAATCCCAGCTCTGCCCCTTCTTGGCTATGGACTTTGGGTGCCCACTTCACAGCACTCTGTGAGGGATAAATGAGAAATAAATGTTTTAGTAGTAGCAGTATTCCAGAAATGTCCTGGAGGTCAACTGGGGAGTATGGGAGGTGAGGGAGAGCCAGATCAACGATGACTCTTGAATTTCTGGCTTAAGGAAATGGGTAGATAAGTCAGAAATGACTCAACTATGAGCATGTCAGGTCTTGGGATAGGTAGGAGGGCCTATTTGGGATCTGTGGGTGGAATGTCGGGAGGCCCTCCTATCTCAGCCCTGGCTCTCACTCCCATGGGCAGGGCAGGGTGGATCCAACATAGGTAGCCAGAAAGGGTGGAAGTGATTGGAATCAACAACAGGCCAATTATCTGAAAGGCTAGGCCCTATCAGAGGTGCTCTGTAGGGCCCTAGGTAAGTCACTTCCCTGTCTGGGAACTGACTTCACACACATGTGAATCGGGGAGACATCCTCGTCCAGCCCTGGTTTCCCCAGACACTGAAAGCTGGAAGTGCAGATGGTGATGTTGAAACACCTCCTCTGCATTCAGGGCCCCGCTCATGTGCCCCCTCCTCCACGCCACCTCTCCTGGCTCCCCAGCCAGCAACAACCACTCTTCACTCTGGGCTCCTAAAACTGCACACCCAGAGAACTTCCTTCCAAGCTATGTCTGGCCCCTGCCCACCCCACAGTACTGATCCACCACACGGCTCATTGCCGCAGGTGCTGCTCTGCCCTGCTCACTGCAGGTGGCCAGCATCGACCCAGGGATAGTCCGGAATCTGCAGCTCCTGCTGGCATGATCCTAGCCAATGGGGGAACTGGATGATTTTCCTTCTGGTGGAAAGTCTAAGTGTGAAGAAGAACAAAGACATACCCAGGGGCTGTATGACAGGGGAGCCACAGAAGGACACCATTAATAAAGTATTTTTCAATCATGTATTAAAATCCTTAGAGTTCTCAGGTAGAGATGGGTAGGTGGGCTTTTCCAGAGTAATTTCACATACGCAGAAAAGTGTTTGCAGACACTCTGTGAGAAGGTGGCAGAAGTTTCCAGAGGGCCCACCAGCCAGAAACCAGGATATTTGGAGGGGGGGGGGTGCTCAGGAGATGCTCCAGTACCCTGAGGAGGACCACACTCCCCAGAAACTACTCCCCTCACCTCCTGCTAGGAGGAGGCCGATTGTGGCAGGGCAGTGCCTGGCCCCAGACATCCCCCAAGCTATTCTTCTGAGGCTTTGTGTTTCTCCTAAGGCAGGCTGGGCATAGAGGACAAGGGCTGTGAGGATACAAAAGAGCCTGGTCAGTCCAAAGAAAGAGCTACCTCCTCAAATGAGGTGGCCCTCTCACCCAGCACTATCCCTTCTCCATCCAAGGCCACTGAGGCAGCCCAGCATCCCCACCCTGGCCCAGCAGGTCTCCCCTGTCCTCCTCAGCAACAGGAGGCCACAGAGCTTCTTGTCCGATGGGCTTGAAAGCTGGCACACAACTACTCCCCACCACTCCCACATACGGAATACCCACATGCAAACAGGCAGGTACATGGTCGTCTGCAAAGAAACACACCATTCACGTCATGTATGCACACAAATGCCAAACACAAAGTCTCACTCAAACACAATCACCCCCACGTGCACACGCATGCCCTCCACAGACATCAAAGATAGGCATGTCCAGGGGCGCCTGGGTGGCGCAGTCAGTTAAGCATCCGACTTCAGCCAGGTCACGATCTCGCGGTCTGTGAGTTCGAGCCCCACGTCAGGCTCTGGGCTGATGGCTCGGAGCCTGGAGCCCGTTTCCGATTCTGTGTCTCCCTCTCTCTCTGCCCCTCCCCCGTTCATGCTCTGTCTCTCTCTGTCCCAAAAATAAATTTTAAAAAACGTTGAAAAAAAAAAAGATAGGCATGTCCATATACAGCTATACACACACACACACACACACACACACACACACACACACACACGAGCACTGCAAGTACTCTCCTTACAGATTTTATATACATAGTTGTGTACTAGATGCTCTGGGGTGCCGCTCAGGTCCCCGGCCCCTCTATCCACTGAAGCATCCACTTGCCCGGGCAAGGTCACTCAGCAGGGTGAGGCAAGAGGGAGTTTGGGAGGGGGAGTCGATGCACAGGTACAAAAGGTAGGCCTCAATTCAAGACAACTCTTTGGGGCTGCTTCCTTCATCCTCCCAGGTGTTGATCAGAGTGCTCCCCAAAAGAGCCATGAGTCTGTGCAGAACTCTTCCTTTCTTTAAGGATCTTCAGTCCTCCGGACTGGGGGAGACTAGCACTTTTCTCTCTGCGGACTGAAGGTTGACCTCTCCTATAGCCTGGGCCTGGAGCCCTGAGAGGATTCCTGGAAAGGCCACCAAGGGGCTGACTCAGGCGGGGAGCAGAACAAGGATCCTCTGAAATACCTGCAAGTCGTGCTGAAATAGGTACAAAGGAATCTATCCTTCATCTGTGCTTTTGATTCTAGTCTCAAACCCCAGCTGGCCGTGTGACCTTATGCAATATTTCCCTCTTCTGGCCTCGGATTTTCCATATATATACTAGGAAGTCTGGAGTTGGAGACACAAGCTTCCTGTGATACCTATAAAGGGCTGGCAAGGTACGGTCTAGATCTGTGCTACTCAAAATGTGGTCTACTGGCCAGCAGCACGGCCCTCAGCAGGGAGCTTATTAGAAAAGCAGAATCTCAGATTCCTCGCAACACCTGCTGAATCAGAATCTGCATTTTAACAAAACCTCTGGGCAGTGCTGATGCACACTACAGTGTGAGAAGTACTGTCCTAAATGAGCTCTGAAAGCCCTTTCAGTTTCTAGAGTTCTGTAAGTTTCTACACTCTATTGGAGTAGAGAATGTGGCGCTTTTGGTTGAGAGGAGTTATTGATTTGCCAGCAAAGCTTTTTGTCAATCCCTGGTGACCAGATAGCTCTCTGATTTCTACAACTGGAACGAGTCCTCTCTCCTGGGCCCTCCGCTGGCTCCCTCTCCTCCATCTGATCTTTGCCACGTTCTGCCTCCTATCAGCTCCTTTAAATGATGGCTAGTGTGGACCCTTTGCACTTTTATCTTTGCCCCTTCCTTTAGACTCCTGGCTGGAATGGAGACATGTGGCTACTACCTGGGATCACTGGTTGAGAGCCACACTTATGGAGGGCAGAGTCACAAGCTGGAAGCACCTCAGTCCCTGAGGACTTTGTGGGGCAGAAATGCCATGCCAGCCCTGGACTACCTATTTCCAGATTTTTAAGTCATACAAGTAAATTTCATCTTGTCTAAGCCAATTATTTGGGGTCGCTATGACTTGCAGACAACCCCAGTTTTAACTGATATACTGGCAATTATTTCAGACCCCTTTTCCACCTCTCCCTGCATCTAATCACCAAACCCTTTTTATCTACCTCCTTGACATATCCCAGATCTGTAATCTTTTCTCAACCACTGCCACTTGCACTGAACTCAGACAATCAGAATTTCTTCCCTGGGTTACCGTGTCAACCTTCTTTCTACCTAGTCGCCCTACTTTGTAAGGTAAGGCCCTACTTTGTTTGTTTGTCCTTTCCCATCTGTCTTTCCCACCAGTAACTCAAATCAGCTGTTGTATGAGAAACTTGAATATATATATATTTTACAGAGACCAGTATAACAAAGATACACACCCAAAATGATGACCATTGTTAATATTACCTGTAATTTTTTATGAGACAAATATGACAAAGTTGTGTCATTCCCTCCACAAGGGCCTGATCCTGTACTGAACTGTATCCTTGGAGTATTTTTTCAAACTTTACATACATTTACAAATGAATATATGAAATGATTTTGTGAATGTTAAAATTTTATCTAAGTGGTGCCATACTAACCTATAGTTCTGCAACTTGCTTTTTAATATTTTTACGGTTTATCGATTTTGATACCTATAAATTGAGTTCGTTCATGTCAGTAGCTCTACAGCGCTCCATCATGTGAGTGTAACAGCACATCTATTTACCTATTGATGAGCAACTAGATTATTTCCTGCATTTTTCTTTCATAAACAATGCTTCACTAACATCCTTATATATGTACGAGGTCTCTAGGGTCTATAGCTGGAAGTATAATTGCTGGGTCTTAACAATAGTGATGGTTATGGGATGAAATGCATCCCCTCAAAATCTATGTTCCAATCCCAGGTACCTGTGAATGTGACTAATTTGCAAGTTGGGTCTTTGCAGATGTAATCACCTTAAGATGAAACCACTAAGGTGGGCCCTGATCCAATATGATCCGTGTCCTACAAGAAGAGAACCAGAGAGATACACACAGGGAGAGAACACCATGTGAAGACAGAGGCAGAGACCGAGTGATATGTCTACAAGTCAAGGAACTGCTTGCTGGCAGGGACTTGTGGCAACTGCCAGAAGCTGGGGTGGCAGGGAACAGATTCCTGTCTCAGGGACTCCCTGCTGACACCTCGATTTGGGGTCTCTAGCCTCCAGAACTGTAAAACAATACATTTCTGTTGTTTTAAACCATACAGTTCGTGGTAATTTGTCAGAGCAGCTGTAAGAAGCAAATGTAGTGGTGGAATCAAAAGACTTGGCCTGTGGGAGCATAAGTTGAGGTCAGAGAGTGAGCAGATGAGTCTGAGACAGTTGGGGCTAGACTGGGAAGGGCCTACAATATGACCCTAGATAGGTATTTGGACTTATTCATTCAGGCAATGAGATGCCACAGAGGATAAATTACATCAGCAAGGGACACTGTTGGGGTTAGAGAAGTGTCAAAGAAACAGCCATTCTTTAGCCATTTCTGCAGGGGTTTGTTTGTTTGTTTGTTTGTTTTTATTTTTTTTTTTTTTCAACGTTTTTTATTTATTTTTGGGACAGAGAGAGACATAGCATGAACGGGGGAGGGGCAGAGAGAGAGGGAGACACAGAACCGGAAACAGGCTCCAGGCTCCGAGCCATCAGCCCAGAGCCTGACGCGGGGCTCGAACTCACGGACCGCGAGATCGTGACCTGGCTGAAGTCGGACGCTTAACCGACTGCGCCACCCAGGCGCCCCTTGTTTGTTTGTTTTTAAAGAAGGTTCCACACCTAATGTGGGGCTTGAACCCACCACCCTGAGATCAAATGTGGCAAGTTCCACCACTGAGCCAACCAGGCGTCCAGAAATGGCCATTCTTTAGAGTGGACTTGTTTGAATCATTCAACTTCTGAGATCTCAGATTTATTCACTTTTTCCTTTAAAAGTGATTAGTTCCCTTCCACACACAACTGCAGGATTTGACAAACACAAGTTTGTCATTAACAACCACAGGTTATCTCGTGCTTACTAAACCAAGCCCTGTTTTTAGACATAAGCGGCTAATCTCACTTAATCCTCACAAATACCCCACGAGACACGCCTGTTATCTTCTACAAACAGAGATTTAAACACACACACACACACACACACACACACACACACACACACACACACACACTCTCGGGAAGAAGGTGAAGTGATACGCACTTAGCGAAATACTCAGTTGGATGTATGGCTGTAGGCAAACTACTTCAACTACACCAGCCTAAATTTTCTCATGTTTCAAACTGGCATAAAAGCAACTACCTCCACTGTCCGGTCCACGGTGATTAAACGAAAAAGGTATTCAAGCTCTTTGAACCTTAATATACGGTGTCGTCACCATTCTCCGGAACCACGTGGCCGGAGTCGGCTTGGAGGGGCGTGGTGCAGACTCGGGGGCCGCCCCGCCCACCCACCGCCCAGCCTTGGCCTCGCCGCTGCGCTCCGGCCGCCAGGGTGCGCTGTAACGCGGCTCAGACCGGCGGGCGGCCGCTCTAGCCGCCCCCGGGAAGTCGCTGTCCTTACCTTCAGAAGCAGCCCGCGCCTCCGTGTGTGCGCCCGTTGGCCCTCCGCTCCGTCCTGCAGCTATCCACTGCCTTCTCGCCGCCCACCATGGCCCTGCTGCACACCGGCCGCGTCCTGTCCGGGGTCGCCGCCGCTTTCCACCCGGGCCTCGCTGCCGCGGCTTCTGCCAGAGCCAGGTAAGCAGGACAGACGGAGACGGAGCTGGGGACAACAGGCCTGCCCAAGCCGGGCTGCGGGCGCCCCCGGACATATCCCCCCTCCCCCCAGACGCACCACACACATGCTTTCTCTGACACCCCTTCGGCCTCACTGGGCGCTGAAAATTGAGCGCCGGCGCCTCAAAGTAACCCTCTCCTTTGCCCCCAGGACTGCAGGAGAACGTGTCAGCGCGTTCCCCGGGGTTAGGCAGTGTGGCCCTCTACGGCACCCGGACTTCCATTCAAGGGTGGGGGGTCACGAGACGCGGATTCGGCGCGGTGGGGGTGGGGTGGCGAGGGGAGAGCAAGCGGGGCTGAGGTGCCGGGCCCGGCCGGCCTGGCGCCCATTGGCTGCGCCGCCGAGGCTGCCTCGCACCGGTTGGCTGCGGCGCGGAGGGGCGCGGGTGCCCTTGATGGGCTGCCCTGGGGCACGGCGGGGCTCACCTATCGTGTCCGCCTTCGGGCCTAAGCAGGGTTGGCAGGGCCGCGGCGTACTGCCGGTCGTGGGCCTGGGAGTAGGAAGTACTCGAGAGGAAGGTACCCCGCCGAGGCCCTGGCTTGCCAGCCCAGCTTTCTTTTCTGCATCCCCTGACCTTGGCGGGCGGCATCCTCCCATCCGCGTTAGCGCCTATGTCGCCGGTGACCCCTTTGCTTGGAAAAGAACAGAGGTGTAGTTCACCTCCGTTTTGTTTGCCCTTAGGGGGTCTGATTGTAGAGAAGTCACCGTTCTTCCTCTCCACCTCGCTCTGCTCTCATTCAGTAAATACTTCGTCAGCTATGAGCCAGGTACTAGACCCGATGCTCATGATGGAGGCTGCGGTGAACACGCCTGACGGGGAAACAGGTGCCACTCAAAAAATTATAAATATGTCATTAAGCCCTGCGTGCTAAGTATTGCCATTAAAAAGCACGGAGTTTAAAGCGAATTAGTAATTCCTTCCAAGTGGAGATCTGAGCCAGGCGATTGATTCACTCAAGAAGGCGATTTGGGACAGGATCCTTAAGTACCACCTAATGAATCTAGTCTCCAGCCCACCTCCAGCTAGATATTGACTACAAGGAGCAAAGCCTTGGCCTCTTTTATGTGCCTTGGCCTTTCCTTTGATTGTATGCGCGTTGTCTTCAAGTCAGCAGAAGTGTGTCCTTACGGAGCCTCGCACTCTTGGCAGTACAATTTTGTCTGGGCTTTCACTGCTCCTTCTCTCCCAGATTTGGCTCCTCCTTGGCCCTATGTCAAGGTGTGCTCTTTAAGCCATGCTACCTAGTGAGCCAAAATTAGGGAGTGGTTATCATTCACGCAGCCAGTTTGGAAACGGGTGCCTAAAACGATGGGCAAGAGAAAGTCTTTCAACATTGTAGTAACCTTAAAATAATTATTGTTTTATAAATTTGGCTGCGTGTCCTAAAGCTTACTTAAAGTGCTTGGTGAAAATCCCTATGGGTGTGACCTTTTAGTCATTCTTTGAGTTTGAGTGGCTGACTCATTTTTCTTTTCAGTCTTCTCACAATTAGAATGTACATTCCACAGGGGCAGAGACCTTACCTACTTTGTTCCCTGATATAAAGCTTTAAGATAGTTGAGTGCCTATAGTTGAGGAGGTGCTGTTCAGGTTTAAGCAATGATAGTTAATTGGGTATAATGATCTGTTCTTAATTCTGATTATTTAGTTTTTTGTGAAATAACTGAAGGAGTATCACGAGACCCTTTGGAAAGGCAGTGTGTGGTAGTTGTATAATAACCAGTAGCTAGAAGATCAAAATTGTACTAATCTTTCCCATTTTTAACTCTGTGATCTTGAGCAAATTAATTAACTTCTCTTCTTATTTTAAAATAAGAATGTGGGGGCGCCTAGGTGGCTTAATTGGTTAAGTGACCAACTCTTGATTGTGATCTCACAGTTGTGAGATCGAGCACCACAATTCAAAATAAAATAAGAATGTGAAGGAAAACATTTTTAACTATTTTTAAACTATATATTTTAAACTATTTTAATTTTAGTTTTTTTAGTTTTTTTAATATTTATTTTTGAAGGAGAGAGAGACAGACTGTTAGTAGGGGAGGGGCAGAGAGAGAGGGAGACACAGAATCCGAAGCAGGCTCCAGGCTCTGAGCTGTCAGCACAGAGCCTGATGTGGGGCTTGAACTCACAGACCGCGAGATCATGACCTGAGGTGAAGTC
Organism: Neofelis nebulosa; assembly: GCF_028018385.1. Classification (NCBI taxonomy): domain Eukaryota; kingdom Metazoa; phylum Chordata; class Mammalia; order Carnivora; family Felidae; genus Neofelis; species Neofelis nebulosa. The sequence goes on along the minus strand of NC_080798.1, from coordinate 35,787,876 downwards.
GGATGCTCAACTGACTGAGCCACCCAGGTGCCCCTAAGCTATTTTAATTTTAAATTTTTTTTTAACGTTTATTTAGTTTTGAGACAGAGAGAGAGCATGAACGGGGGAGGGTCAGAGAGAGGGAGACACAGAATCTGAAACAGGCTCCAGGCTCTGAGCTGTCAGCATAGAGCCCGACGTGGGGTTCGAACTCACGGACCGCTAGATCATGACCTGAGCTGAAGTCGGCCGCTTAACTGACTGAGCCACCCAGGCGCCCCTAAGCTATTTTAATTTTAAAGCGCCAGGTAGGTTCCCAGGAAAATTACAAGACATTTGATTTAGAAAAGCTTATCTGAATAGTTTGTACCTAACATCTTTTGGTTTGTTAGCCAACATTGCTCAATGGCTGAGGTTTTTTGCACTTGTCCAAAGTACATTTGTAGGAATCACTTTGTAGGCCACAGGTTATCAGCATCAGTTTTGTCCCTAGCACTCTTGTTTTCAGCTAGTACTGTCCCTTGAAAACATCATGGTTCTTACATTGTGGGTATAGAGTCTTTACAGTTTTAAGGAAGGGAATGATGAAGGGCATAGAGGTTCTGAACATGATTACTAATGTAGAACTAATCAAATTGGGTATCCATGCTGTATTTAGATTAAGATTCAATATGGTGTAGTTGCTTTTAGAATTCTTAAAAGATACACTCCAGAGGTGTCTGGGTGCCTCATATATACTGTTATGTGCTCAGAAAAAGAAAGATTCCACTCTTGATCAGATCCCTGCCAGAAGACTTGAGGCTTTGGTTTCTCAGAGAATCTCTGTACTCAATAAACTTTGTAAAGAACTTGATGAATAAGTGCTTTTCACATCATTTAATAAGAATGGCACCTCTGTCCTTGTGGCTTGGGGCAGCAGTCCTGTCATTGTTGATTAAAGGCCTTAGAGACCAAGACATCTGTTTTGAAATGACAGTTGCTTCCTGCAGGTTTTCTATAATAGGTCTTTGACATTCAAAGTATTCCTTTCACTCACCAGTTAATGGCAGGGATATATACAGGCAGGTGGCTGCAAGCTTTCAGGGTCTAAACTGTGGGTAGGAAATAAAGGAAGTTTTCTTCAGGCCCAGGTCAGAAGTTGTTTCAAGGTATCTGTTTCTTACTATTGCTTAGGTACGGGAACAACTAAGCAGCCTACAACAAGGAAAAAGAACAGAGGGGTTTTGAGTCCTGGCAGTAAAGCTAATGAGGGAGATGGATGGTAATGATAATGTCTCTCAAAACTGTAGGAAAACTAGTAGTAATTGAAAAGCAAGAGGCACCTGGGTAACTCAGTCAGTTAAGCATCTGACTCCTGGTTTTGGCTCGGGTCATGACCACATGGTTTGAGAGTTCAAGCCATGCATCAGGCTCCAAGGTGGCATGGAGCCTGCTTGGGATTCTCTGTCTCCTAGCTCTGCCCCTCGGGCATGTTCTCTGTCTCTCAAATAAATAAACATTTTAAACAAATAACTGAAAAGCAAGAAAGACCTGTATTTGGTCATAAAATTATGACCATTTCCTTCGTGAATTATCTACATACTTGCCTTGCCAGGCTCCATACTGGCACGGTAGAATAGAAGCATAGAAGGAATGATTTAGTAGCAATGATACCAGTGAACAGCAAGCACTCATCCTATTCCAGGCTCTGAGTGTTTTATATTTAATAACTCCTTTCATCCTTATAACAACTCTGTAAGGTGGGTACTGTTATGTGCTCATGTATAAGGAAGGTTGAGATGTAATTGGCTTGCCTGTGACCACACAGGCTTGTAGGCAGCTGAGCTGTTATTTGAATCCGTGCAGTTTGCCGAGTACTGACATTACCCGAGGCAGGCTAATAAAAGTCTGGGAAATCCAAAAATGGAATAATCTACCCTTTGATAACAGAATTAACTATATGTCACAATTACAGCTATTAATACAGAGGCAGTTTCAACTTGTCAGGAGAGCATAAATTTAACTCTGTAATGCTGTGCTGAGCCATCCAGGGTGCCTCGTGGAGGAATGAAATGAACGAGTGCTGACTGGCCACTGACTAGTTCAAGAGAATCATTTTCAGAAAAGAAATTCTGAATAATTCACTGAGCTTGTCAGCGTGGTGACCGTAGAGAACTTTCACTGTGCTGTGCTGAAACATTTGGTTGAGATTGGATAAGTGATTACTAAAGGAACTTGAGCTATTTCACCTGGGTAATTTGGAACCTTGCTTCCCTAGCTTTCACCTTTCCCTGCAGCACTCCCCCTGCCACCCCTCTGCCCCCAGCTCTTTTTCACCCTTAGCCTTTCTTATGCCTCTGCTGGGAACGCCTTTTTCCTCGCCTTTTTCCTCCTCTCATCGGTAGCACTTAGCTCATGTGTCACCTCTTCCTGCAAGCCTTCTAAGCCTATACTATCTCCCCCTTTCCCAGGTTATTAGGTCCTCTCCTCGGTCTCTTAAAACTAATATTCTGTGCTCTGAGCCTGTCTTTATCGCTGAAGGTCATCCTCCGACCCCAGCCTGCCTACAGGTCACCCCACTGGGCTAATGTTGTAGATAGTCAGGGGTTGTTTTACTCTCACTGATATTCCCAGCTCTTAGCACATAGCACATTCTCAATGATTGATTTAGACAATCATAAAGACTTTTCTGTAATCTGAATCTGTAAAGAGCTTTTTGCTAATTTATCCTGAAGAAAAGGAGTAATCTTTTTTTCAGAACAGTAATTTACCATGAGGTAAAACCTCAGTTTTGATACATTAATGCATCCTGCTGCTGAGAGTGTGTGTTAGAAACATAGATGGTGCTTCTTGGGTGCACTCTTAGAAATCTCACAGTAGTGGGGCACTGGGTGGCTCAGTTGGTTGAGCGTCCAACTTCAGCTCGGGTCATGATTTCATGGTTTGTGAGTTCAAGCCCCACGTCACCTCGCTACTGTCAGCCTGCGTGGGATCCTCTGCCCCTCCCCCACTTACACTCTCTCAAAAATAAATAAAATAGTTTTTAAAAAATCTCTCAGTAGCTAAAAAAAATAAAAAATCTCTCAGTAGGTTTAGATGAAAGATAGCCTGGAAGTTTTATGTTTTCTATGTTTAGGATTCAGTTTGAGAAGGCCAGATCAAAAAAATTGTTAGGTGATATTTGGTCACTTGATTAAAATAGGATTTTGAGTATCTGAGAATTAATCATTGTTTACCTATTTAATTAAAATGAGAAAATATTGAATTAAACATACAACATGATTGTAAAGAACCTTAGTTCCTTCATATATGAGGAACTGTGTTTTGTTTTTGGACATAAGAATCAACATAAAGCATAAAGAAGTATTCTGGTAAAACACAGAATCTCCACTGTATAGGCATATAACACAGAAGGTAGAAAATAACCTTTTATATTATAAAGTCATTAATCACTGAACCAAGGAAGAATAAGCAGACTTAAAAAATGTTAACACATTTCTTAGCTTCTTTTCAGACTTAGTTTTTATGAATCAAGACAAAATTCACTTTGCAAGTTTTGTCCTTATATGCTCTTTCATATTTGGAACAAGCTGATACTCTAGTATAAGAGATTCTTAGTTTTAATTTCTGATACAGTAAATATTGGTAGTTATACCCCACATAAATAAAAGCTATTTCAGACTCTCAACAAGTTTTAAGAGGAAAAACAGATCCAAAGACCAAAATGTGTAAAGATCACAGCTTTAGAACAACATGACTTTTTTTTTCTTTGAAAGACTAAAACATACACAAAGTCGTACTTCTCTTGTCACAGTTGATCTGAGTATAGTCTCAACCACTCATTAAAAATAACTTTTAATACTTACCTGGCAGGGGAGATACCATGATCAGGAAGGTGGTTTTCCCAGGGCGAGGCTTATCCATTGCACTCGGGATGTGCTGACCCCTGCGATTTCCCCAAATGTGGGAAACTCGACTGCATAATTTGTGGTAGTGGGGGACTGCGTTCGCGCTTTCCCCTGTAAAAAAAAAATAAATAAATAACTTTTAGGGGCGCCTGGGTGGCTCAGTCAGTTGAGCGTCCGACTTTGGCTCAGGTCAAGATCTCGCGGTCCATGAGTTCGAGCCCCGCATTGGGCTCTGTGCTGACAACTCAGAGCCTGGAGCCTGCTTCGGATTCTGTGTCTCCCTCTCTCTGCCCCTCCCCCACTCATGCTGTGTGTGTCTCTGTCTCTCTCTGTCAAAAATAAATAAACATTAATTTTTTTTTTTTTTTTAATAACTTTTAGAGGCACCTGGGTAGCTCATTCGGTTAAGCGTCTGACTTTGGCTCAGGTCATGATTTTGCAGTCCATGAGTTCAAGCCCCATGTCAGACTCTGTGCTGACAGCTCAGAGCCTGGAGCCTGCTTTGGATTCTGTGTACCCCCCTCTCTCTGCCCCTCCCCCACTCATGCTCTGTCTCACTCTGTCTCTCAAAAATAAATGTTTAAGAAAAAAAATTTTTTTTGAATAACTTTTAGCCAGGATGCCTGGGTAGTTGGATCAGTTAAGCCTCCAACTCTTGATTTCCACTCAGGTCATGATCTCACAGTGGTGAGATCGAGCCCCATGTCTGGCTCACTGCAGAGCCTGCTTCAGATTCTCTATCCCTCTCTCTCCCCCACTCTTTCTCTCAAAATAAGTAAATTTTACAAAAATAACTTTTAGCCAAAGTAACTTCCATTTCACAGACAAAACTGAGGGGGCGGGCATTGATGCCAGTCCTATGCAACCATTTTAGCAGACTAGTGGGTGCACAGAGTTCAGCTTCTGTAGCCACACACATATCCCCTTTATACTTTCTTTTATATATTTTCTCTCTTTTTTTTAATGTTTGTTTATTTTTAAGAGAGAGAGACAGAGCATGAGTGAGGAACGGGCAGAGAGAGGGGGAGACACAGAATCTGAAGCACACTCCAGTCTCTGAGTTGTCGGCACAGAGCCAGACATGGGGCTGGCACTCAAGAACTGAGATCATGACCTGAGCTGAAGTCGAATGCTTAACCAACTGAGCCACCCAGGCACCCCTACGCTTTCTTGAAATGGCAACAACATGCTTACTAAAATGACCCAAAGCTATAGCCTTCTGGCCTATGTAAAAATAAGAAGTAAAAATATATGAAATTTAAATTATGTTTAGTAATAAATGTGTCTATATCCTCTCTTAGAAATTGTCTAAGAATCCAGTGATTAACCCTTTAACTCATAATTAAATTAGTCCACGATTTTAAGTTACTTAAAGGTCTTGGGAATTGTCTTCAAGCTAACACATTACAAAATACATTATTTTTCTTCTAAATACCCATAACTCCGGTCTAATGAGAAAAATATCAAATCCAATAGAGGGGTACCCTGCAATATGCCTGACCAGTACTCCCCAAAATTGTCAAGGTGATAAAAAAAAAAGCAAGGAATGTCTGAAACTGTCATCACCAAGAGAAGCCTCAGGAGACATGACAAGTAAATGTAATATGGTATCCTGGGTGGAACTTTATAACAGAAATAGGACATTAGGTAAAAACTAAAGAAATCTAAATAAATTGTGGGCTTAATGTGTCGGTTCATTAATTGTAACAAAAGTACTCTAAAAATATAAAATGTTAGGGCGCCTGGGTGGCTCAGTCGGTTAAGTGGCCGACTTTGGCTCAGGTCATGATCTCGCGGTCCGTGAGTTCAAGTCCCGCGTCGGGCTCTGTGCTGACAGCTCAGAGCCTGGAGCCTGTTTCAGATTCTGTGTCTCCCTCTCTCTGACCCTCCCCCGTTCATGCTCTGTCTCTCTCTGTCTCAAAAATAAATAAACGTTAAAAAAAATTTAAAAAAAAAAAAAAAAATGTTAGTAGTAAGAGGAAACTGCTGGGGGGCAAGTTGTGGGAACTCTGTACTAGCTGCTCAATTTTCTGTAAATCTAAAACCATTCTAAGAAATTTAATCTAATAAAAGTTAATTAAAAAGATACATAATTTTTTATTTTTTTAGTTTAAGTATAATTAACATACAGCATTATTATATTAGTTTCGGTTATGCAACATAAGGGTACAGCAATTCTATGCATTACTCAGTGTTCATCAATCTAAGTGGGCTCTTAATTAATCCCTTTTACCTGTTTTTACCCATACCCCACCCACCACCCCTCTGGAAACCATCAGTTCTCTATATTTGAGAGTCTGGTTTTTTGTTTGTCTCCGTTTATTTTGTTTCATAAATTCCACATATGTGTTAAATGATACAGTATTTGTCTTTCTGTGACTGGCTTATTTCACTTAGCATTATGCCCTCTAGATCCATCTGTGTTGTTGTAAATGACAAGACTTCATTCTTTTTTATAGCTGAGTCATATTCCGTTGTGTATGTATACTATAACTTCTCATTCATCTGTGGATGGGCACTTGAGCTGCTTCTATCTTAGCTATTATGATGATGCTGCAATAAACATAGGGGTGCATATATCTTTCGAATTAGTGTTTCTGTTTTCTTTGGGTAAATACTTCATAGTGGAATTACTGGAGCATATGGCAGTTCTATTTGTTGTGTTCTTTTTTAATTTTTTTTTTAACGTTTATTTATTTTTGAGACAGAGACAGAGCATGAACAGGGGAGGGTGAGAGAGAGAGGGAGACACAGAATCCGAAACAGGCTCCAGGCTCTGAGCTGTCAGCACAGAGCCCGATGCGGGGGCTTGAACTCAGGAACCGCGAGATCATGACCTGAGCCGAAGTCGGACGCTTAACTGACTAAGCCACCCAGGTGCCCCTATGTGTTTGTTTTTTTAACTTTTGTTGTTCTTTTCTTCTTTAAGTACTCTCAACACCCAACATGGGGATCAAACTCACGACCCTCAGATCAAGAGTCACATACTCTACCCACTGAGCCAGCCATGTGTCCTCTATTTTTCACTTTTTGAGGTATCTCCATAGTCTTTTCCACAGTGGCTGCACCAGTTTGCATTCCCACCAACAGTGCATGAAGGTTCCTTTTCCTCCACATCCTAGCTGACGCTTATTTCTTGTGTCTTTGATTTTAGCCATTCTGACAGGTATGAGGTGAAAATATGTCAGAATAATTAGTTGAACACAAATTCAGATTTTTCATAATTTCAAACATTATATTAGGAATGCTTTGTGTATAGTATGAGTAAACCAATGTAAGTTTAGGAAAAACAAAGCCACATAGAATAAAATGTATGCTTGTGTCTAAATAAAAGACCTAGCTTTTTTTTTTTTTTCCTAAGCCTCACACCCCACATGGAGCCCCATAAGGGGCTTGAACTCACAACCCTGAGATAAAGACTTCAGCTGAGATCAAGAGTCAGACACTTAACTGAGTAAGCCACTCAGGCACCCTAGAAGACATAGCTACTTTTATTGTATCAGTTAAACTAGTCTCAAAGGTTTATCTCATTTATGTGAACCTGAATTTTTTAAACATTTCTGAGTTAGTTTCTTTAAGAAAAAACTTTTGTCTAGCACATTTAAAGTAATAGGAATTCAGTCCCTATAACACAATCAGAACAGAGTGCCTTTGAGATTTTTATAATCCAATTTATCAGTACCCTCCAGAGCTGGAAAACATTTCACATTCAGACACTCAGAGGCAAAACAAAAAAGCCTTTCTGAATTACAGACACATAGAAATCTTATAGCTCTTTAGGTCTAAAACTTCAACTCTTTAGGTCTGAAACAGGCAGAGAATAAACACAAATAAAAACCTCACAATTCTGATTTAAAAAAAGAAACAAAATTACACAAACAATAAACCATATTATGTGTCATCTCTCACCCAACAGAGAATATATCTTTGCTGTCCATTTACAGAAATTACTGAATGGTCAGATCATAAAACCAGATTCACAGTCATTGCTGCCAATGAGGACTAGCTTATTGGCCATACATGGAACAGAAACAAAACCCCAAATCACTAGGGGGTGGAGAACAAGCCAGAGAAACAAGCCTCAGAAATTTAAAGCTCTGTTGCCTCGGAGTGCCAGGGTGGCTTAGTAGATTGAGTGTCAGACTCTTAATTTCAGCTCAGGTCATGATCTAGAGTTCATGGGATCAAGCCCTGCATCAGGCTCTGTGCTGTGTGGAGCCTGCTTCTGATTCTCTCTCTCTCTCTCTCTCTCTCTCTCTCTCTCTCTCTCTCTCTCTCTCTGCCCCTACTCTGCTCACTCACATTCTCTCTAAATAAATAAACTTTTAAAAGAAAAACTTTAAAGTTCTATTGCCAAAAAAGTTCTGTTGCCTCTTGAGATTACCTCAGGGCACTGAGGACAGATGTATACTTCCCTGGCAATACAGTTCACCTGGCCCTGGTGGATGACCTCCCCCCCCCCCCCCACCACCACCCCAAGACTATTAAGGGATAATTTTTTTTACAAGATAATTTTTTAAGGTAAAATCGTGACTCTCGTAAAAATAAAGAATAATGAACATGGTCCAGGATTTTTTAACTTTGTAAGTAGTGAAGGAATCAGTAGGATGTTACAAGCAGTTCTTGTTGATTTTTAATTCCTAAATACCTCAAAATTCTGTCTTCCTCTCAAGCCCTACTGCCCCATCCTCATTCAGGCCCTCCTCTAACTCTCTGGCCATGTAATGAGCCAGTGCAGTGAGTGATCCTTCTGCTTCTACTCTGACCACTCTGCATTCAGTGCCCCACCTTGCTCGAAGATGGGCTCTAAAAAGGCAAGGCTATCCATGCCACTCCCCTTACCTGATCAACAGCCCTAACCCTCCTCACACCCAAAGAAAACAAAACTTTAATGACTCCACATGTTCTCATTATATCCAAGATGAGACACACAGGAACCTGTATTTTTTTTTTAATGTTTTTATTTATTTTTGAGAGAGAGATCTAGTGAGGGATGGGCAGAGAGAGAGGGAGACACAGAATCCAAAGCAGGCTCCAGGCTCTGGGTTCCCAGCACAGAGTCCGATGCGGGGCTCGAACTCAAAAATTGTGAGATCACGACCTGAGCTGAAGTCGGACACTTACCCGACTGAGCCAGCCAGGTACCCCAGGAACCTGTATTTTTAACAAGTTCTCCAAAAGATACCCCTTAATAATTTTGAGAACAAGATAAAACCCAAGCCCCTTTGAGGGGACAGTATCACATAATACTCTTGCCCTTGTTTGCTTCTTTTGTGTCATCTTTTACCACTCTGTTTCTCATAGCCCTCTTTGCCTGGGGATTCAGGACAGGTGTGGGCTACTTTAAAAGCCTACACACGCACCCTGTCTTCCCCATCCACCTTCTCCTCCTTGCATTTGTGTTAAAGTCTTTGGTCTTCTGCATTCTTCTGCAAAGAGATGGATTTTCAGCAGATCTGAGAAGTCTCTGGCCATGGAAATCTAGCTACTATGACTGATTTCATTTTATTTCCCATTTCAGCTCCTGGTGGACCCATGTGGAGATGGGGCCCCCAGATCCCATCCTGGGAGTCACAGAAGCCTTTAAGAGAGACACCAACAGCAAAAAGATGAATCTGGGAGTTGGTGCCTACCGGGACGATAATGGAAAGCCTTATGTGCTTCCTAGTGTCCGGAAGGTGAGTTTGCCGTTCATCTCCTGCCTTCTCAGGGTGGGTAAACTGGAGAGAGCTCCTAGAGAGTGGCAGAAAGAGCGCCACACTGGGAGTCGGGAGACCTGGGTTCTAGTTCTGGCACTAACTGCTTGAATCACTCAGGTTGTCTGCTGTGGTCTCCTTGGCTGTAAAAGTGACAGATTGGAACTGTGTGGTCTTTTTCAAGATTGAACTTACGTGATTTTCTACTGAAGCAGGCATCGTCTCATATTTAATCCTAAGGGTATACATAAGGACGAAGAATTAAACATTGCCTTTTGGTCATAAGAATAGCCCTTTGTGGATGAGGGTTACTGTGGTTACTTTCCATTTCCTGTCATGTTGATTGCCTTAATAAAGCTCTCACACAGGCATGCTCTGTCCTTTCTTCCTACTGCACTGTAGAATAATTTGTTTTATTTTGTTGTATTTTTATTAGTAGTTTTTCTATTGGTTATCATTATAACTTTAAATAATCCTCTTAGAACAGTTTTTTTGAAAGAAAGTATGAGTGTCCTTTCCCTCTGCACCTCCTCTGTTGATATATGAATGCTTCTTTGTCACTTCTCAAAGTGGGGTGGTGATGCATCATTCCCCCATACAGTGAGTGAACGTTTCAAAAGAATACTTCCAGGTGAGGGTAAGGAACTCTCTAACCATCTGAGCTGTACACTATACAGCAGGCTGGCCCAGCCCTCATGAGCCACTGAAATAATAGAACATGGCCTGAATGAACCACTGGAAGAAGAAATTTCTTCCAAAAGTGTGGGAGTGTGGGTTAGGTGTCCTCTCTATGACTCTCTGAGTACAAAAAAAGGGCTCAATTGTGAGGAGAAGACCCATTGAAAACTGCTGGCTGCTAGGTCTCAGGTCATGCAGAAATTGCTCTGGTCTCAGCAAGTCAGTTTAAAGTACTCAGCAAGTATTAGCTATTTTGCAGGCTGGAACACCACCACAAGCTCTTGTACATCCTTCAAGTTGTTCTCCCATTCAGCTGAGATTCAGGAAGGTTACTAATTTGCTGAGACTCACACAGCTAAAGGGACAGCCACGCCTCCGTCTCCAAAGCATGAAGATATGTGGCTGTTACTGTTAACACTTTGAAGTTCTGAGACTGGCGTATACCTTGAATTACCAATTTTTTATGTATTTAGTTTGATTTTATCATCTCATATCTACTTATAAGTGTTGCTCATAAACCTTGTTCTTGTGCATTCCAAGAATGCCATTTTATATTAAATATTGACCAAGAAAACACTGTACCCATTCATATAAAAACCTAAACCATATAAAAAATATATATATGATTTTAAAAATTAGAAATATTTCTGTTCTGCAATATAAAATATTAAGTATTCTACTTTTTTTATAGTTTGTATTTATTTATTTTTGTGTTTTCCAGATTTTCTTTAGAGTCCAGTTAACATGCAATGTAATATTAGTTTCAGATGTACTTAACCCTTTTCCTTGGACAGTACTTCCAAAATAAAAACAAGGCTTTACTTCCTTTATATTGAATATATATGTTTAAGTTATAAAACATTAATCACAGTAATTCCAGGTAAGGAGAAGAAACTAAGCGGGTGCATTTTCTCTTGTCTAGGCAGAGGCCCAGATTGCTGCAAAAAATTTGGACAAAGAATACCTGCCCATTGCAGGACTTGCTGAATTTTGTAAGGCATCTGCAGAACTAGCCCTGGGTGAGAACAATGAAGTGTTGAAAAGTAGCCGGGTAAGCAGAGCAGACTCTGGCATCCTACAGTCTGTGTTTAAATTTAACAGTTTTAAAAAAATAAAAAAAAATAAAAAAAAATAAAAAAAAAAAATAAATTTAACAGTTTAAACAAATGTGAACTAATTTAAACAAATAGAGATACATCACTTTGTGTGATGGTTGTTTGCAATAACCACACTATTGCTAATATCTCTCCTTTAGAAAGTAAGTTGGCACTTGTTAAATAAACGATTTCATATAACACCAATCCCAAAAATGCAGCAGTAGTCCTGAAAATGGAATAGTAATTTGATTGAAGATTTGACACTGCTCTGTGTATGCTTATGTTTATCTTGTACTGAATATGCTTTAGAAACTTAAAAAATGAAAGGACAAACTACAGGACGCCTGGGTGGCTCAGTCGGTTGAGTGTCTGACTTCATCTCGGGTCATGCTCTCACGGTTCGTGAGTTTGAGCCCCGCATCAGGCTCTGTGCTGACAGTGCAGAGCATGCTTGGGATTCTCTCTCCTTCCCCTGCCCCTCCTCACTCAAAATAAATAAACTTTTAAAAAATAATAAAATGTAGCAATATTATTATAATGTATTGATTTGCTTTTCAAGGAGCTTTGATGTTCAGAGACACATTGAATTTTGTATAATTCTAGAATATTTTAATGTAGTGACCGTGGTATATGTATAAATTAGCCCTTATTCATGGGGAGCGTGTTTGGGTCCTGAAAGTTTCTCATATACCATATGATACTAATAACAAGCCCTAAGGAATTAGCTTCTCCATCAGCAAAGGTGTTGGAAACTGAAGAGGTGGCTGTTTTGAGAACTCCAAGGAGAATCAATCTGTCTCTTAGCAAATGGGGAAATGAAACAATTAGTGCTGTTTTCTCGTTTGCAAATACCCGTTTGGAACATTGTCTTCAACTTCTGAAAAATGACGGGCAATGACTACAGAGTACTGCTCTGTGGGCTTGGCCTCGGTTCTGTATCTGTGGGCCTCTAGCGAGTGTTGGACCTCCCTGACCGTGGTGTCTCTCCTTCAGTATGTCACCGTGCAGACCATTTCTGGAACCGGGGCCTTGAGGATTGGAGCCAGTTTTCTGGTGAGTCTGGAAGCTCCTTCAGGAAAGAGCTGTAAGACAGTCTGTAAGCTGAGGAGGAGGGTGTTTTCCTATTGCATGTGTGTTTGCTGACTTCTTTCCACATAATTGGAAGATTTCCTATTGTCTGATAAATGGAGTCAGGGGTAAGGAATATGAAAGTACTTTAACTAATTTAGATTTAAGTTTAAAAAAAAAAGTACTTAAAAACTACAAGGAAGATATAATAATAATAAGGCACCTGGGTGGCTCAGTCAGTTAAGCATTTGACTCTTGGTTTTGCCTCTGCTCATGTTTTCACGGTTAGTGGGTTCGAGTCCTGCATCAGGCTCTCTGCTGATAGTGTGGAGCCTGCTTGGGATTCTCTCACCCTTCGTCTCTCTCTGCCCCTTCCCCGTGAACATGTTCTCTCTCTCTCCCTCTCTCTCCCTCTCTCTCTCTCTCAAATAATTAAACTTTAGAAATTATAGGGGCGCCTGGGTGGCGCAGTCGGTTAAGTGTCCGACTTCAGCCAGGTCACAATCTCGTCTGTGAGTTCGAGCCCCGCGTCATGCTCTGGGCTGACGGCTCAAAGTCTGGAGCCTGTTTCCGATTCTGTGTCTCCCTCTCTCTCTGCCCCTCCCCCGTTCATGCTCTGTCTCTCCCTGTCCCAAAAATAAATTAAAAACGTTGAAAAAAAAAAAAATATATATATATATATAAAAAAAAAGAAATTATAATAACAATAAATATAATTTATTGAGCACATATCTGTTACTAGCAGCTTTTGTTTTAACTCAGTTAATCTTTATGAAGGAGGTTCATTTAATGCTATTTTACAAATGAAGAAAGTGAGGCCCAGAGAGGTCCCTAACTACACAGCCAGTTTCCTTGTCAGAGCCTGGATTCTAACCCAGGCAGTCTTGATGCTGAGTCATACCATCTCTCAGTCATTACTGTCTCTCAGTCATTGAGATAAACTAAAGAGAAAAATAGAGAAAAATGTCTTCCTCCATAAAATATGTCACTTTATTTTTCCTTCATTTTTCCATTCCCTTTCATCCCATTTTTTAGCAAAGATTTTTTAAGTTCAGCCGAGATGTTTATCTGCCCAAACCATCCTGGGGAAATCACACACCCATCTTCAGGGACGCTGGCATGCAGCTACACGGTTATCGATACTATGACCCCAAGACATGTGGCTTTGACTTCACAGGCGCTATAGAGGACATTTCGGTAAGTGTGGCTTGCCCTGAAGGGCAAGAGGGGTGAAGGAACAAGCTTCCTTGTGGAGATTTGATGCCTCACATCTCAGTCTCAATATCTGACTTAAAATACTGAGGATGAGCTAATTCTCAGAGCTCATATTACCTTCATTGATCAAAAATAGTGACCCTAAGCATTTCAGGTAAATTGTCTTGTTGAGGGCTGCAAAATCATCTGTTGGTTGTCTTTTTAGAAAATGCCACAGCAAAGTGTTCTTCTCCTGCATGCCTGTGCCCACAATCCCACGGGAGTGGACCCTCGCCCTGAGCAGTGGAAGGAAATAGCAACAGTGGTAAAGGTAAGGAGACTGAACTGACTGGTGACAGTTCTGTGTTCAGTAACTAGTCTTAGATGTTTGCCTTGGCAAAGTCTTAACAATGAGAATTAATTACCCTTGAGCCCACATTGTTAAGTTGTCAGGAAAGAACTTTTCATTTGCATAATTAGCAGTTCTTAATTGATGATCTATGAGCAGCTTGCAAATAATTTTTGTTCCTCAGCCTGGATGTGGGGAATTCTGATAAATCTTGTCATTGACCAGCCTGTACAGTGGGTACCCACTGGTCCTGAGATGTCTGTCGTTTGCCCTGGTCCTTGTTACTTGTTCATCTTTTATACACTGTTTCATGTCCCCTCCTATCCTTGCCTGTTTGCTCAGCATTGCCATTACCATTCACAGCATCAGCTGTCAGAGAAGGCCCTAGTCAAAATTTTAATGGAGGAGGGGCACATTGGTGGCTCAGTGGGTAGACTGTGTAACTCATGATCTCAGAGTCTAGAGCTTGAGCCCCACATTGGGGATAGAGTTTACTTAAAAAAAAAAAAATTCCAAGGGAGGAAAATATTTCTCTTGCTTTATGTCTGCGTTTTCACTTCTTTTGGTTTCCCTTTCTTTACATTCTGTCAAACCTAAGGTATAAATAAAATGAGATGGGGGGGGTGGGGAACAGAGAAAGAACATTCAGAGAGCACTTTGAAGATGAGATGGTTCTCATGAGGCCTTCCCATGATTTCTGGGTATAAGGTGAGGCTCCCAGAGTTACATTAGCCCCAGAAAAGGCTGATGCTGGTCCTGTGTCGACTGGACCACAGTAATTACCCAGACTCCTGTGGGCCTGAAAAGAGCTTCCTGTTGGATCAAGCAGCTTTCTGGGAAGACTGAAATTAAGAGTCTCTTTTCTTAATGTCTTTTTGAGGGACCATATGCACCAAAGTAAAAACATATATAAATGATACCTTAACTCAAGGAAAATTAAACATCTCCAAATTGCCAGTTGGAGAGAAAACTGTGTTGACTCTATGTGAGGCAGACGTCGTCCCAATAAGCACAGGCAGCCATGTGGGTTGTCTTGAGAAGGACTCCCTAAAGCTTTGCTCTTCTCTTTCCTTCCCAGAAAAACAACCTGTTTGCATTCTTTGACATGGCCTACCAGGGCTTTGCCAGCGGTGATGGTAACAAGGATGCCTGGGCTGTACGCCACTTCATCGAACAGGGCATTAACGTTTGTCTCTGCCAATCTTATGCCAAGAACATGGGCTTGTATGGTAAGCGGAAGGCCCCAGTCTGTGATGTCTGTCCCAGTGAGGTCGGAGAAGCACTGGAAAGGGACACCACAGAGTGTCTGTGCCTGTCCATGCGTGTGTGTTACCCAGAGAGGAAAGACCGGTAACATGGATCTAACTGATCTTAGTCACATCATCTTTTGTGTCTCTGAATTCCTCCAGCAGAGAAAACTATTGTTTCTCTAAACAAGAAGTAACCGTTCCATGAGCCAAGAAGTTGGATATAATAAGAGACCTTTGAGTTCTCAGACTTTCTTTCTGTTGTCTCTAAAGTCACCATACTGGGTGTTGAAAGGTTTTTATTTATAACATATTTTTGTGGCGTTGCTGATGGAAGCATAACATGTAGCAAATTGAATCATGATTTGCTTCAGCATTTTAGATTGGAAAACTAGAAGACAGGATCCCTTTTTGTCTTCTCAGGTGAGCGTGTGGGAGCCTTCACTGTGGTCTGCAAAGATGCCGATGAAGCCAAAAGGGTGGAGTCACAGTTGAAGATCTTGATCCGTCCCATGTATTCCAACCCTCCAATCAACGGGGCCCGGATCGCCTCGACCATCCTAACCAGCCCTGACCTGCGAAAACAATGGTAAGAGCACACTGCCACTCCCCAGCCATCTGTCTGTCCCACCACTGATCTTTCAAAACTCCTTTATAATCAGCAACTAGTGACATACAAATATCACGCAGCCTCCATATATGGAAGAGGCAGAAGGGAGAGAGGAGTGGGCATTTTTTTTTTTTTTTTAGCACTTTCAAATAAATACATTGGAGACAAATGATTGAGAAATGGCAGGGTTTTTTATTCCATTATCTCCATGCTAAGTAAAACCTGCCTTCTCCTCAAATTGAGTTCAAATTGAAGTACCTTACATAGGAAAACTTTTTTAAGAACACCATATTTTTGGTTCTTAATCCTAGTAATAACTACCACCGAATCAGTATTTCTGCTTATTTTCAGTTTTTATTTTTCCTACCATCTGAATCTCTTGGCCCCTGTGCTCTTAGTGTTACTCGATCTCTTTAACCACAGTCCACATAAGACAGATATTTTGTATCATGACTCTGAACACATTACCGGTAAACATACATATAACTGACATGGTTGTCCAAACTTAATATTAGGCTTCATGTGTTATACTTAAATTTTTTTTAATGTTTATTTATTTTTACGAGGGAGAGAGAGCATGAGCAAGAGAGGGTCAGAGTTGGGGGCACCTTGGTGGCTCAGTCGGTTGGGCATCCAACTTCGGCTCAGGTCATGATCTCGCAGTTTGTGGGTTCAAGCCCTGCATCAGGCTCTGTGCTGACAGCTCGGAGCCTAGCGCCTGCTTTGGATTCTGTGTCTCCCTCTCTCTCCTTTTGTCTCTCTCTCTCTGTCTCAAAAATAAACATTAAAAAAATCAAAAAAAGAAAAAAAAAAAGGGTCAGAGAGAAAGGGAGACACAGAACCCAAAGCATGCTCCAGGCTCTGAGTTGTCAGCACAGAGCCTGGTGCGGGGCTCAAACCCACAAACTGAGATCATGACCTGAGCCAAAGTTGAACACCAAACCGAGTCACCCAGGCGCCCCTTCGTGTGTTATATTTTAATATTTTCTTTTTTTTTTTTTTTTTTTAAATATTTCCTGAATGCCAGTTGCATCCATCTACCTTGAATTTATGACCTACTCATGAGTCATGACACACAATTTAGAAAAACTTTATCACCTACTAATGGGTCCTGACACAATTTAGAAAACCTTGCTCTAGATCAGAGGTTGGCAAACTTCTGTGGATCAAATCTCGTTTGTTCCCTGTTCTTGTAAAGTTTTATTGGAACACAGCCGCACCCATTTTTGATGAATTACGTGTGGCTGCTTTTATGCCATATAGCAGAATTTAGTAGTTGTGACAGAGAGCAAATGGCCCACAAAACCTAACAAATTTATAATTTAGCCCTTCATAAAAAGTTTTCCATGCTAACTGTACTGGAACTTCAAAAAAATAAAAAAATTTAAAAAGTGAAAAATAAAAAGTTTGCTAACCCCCTGCTGTATATAATTCAAAGTTAATTAACCAAGGGGCATCTGGATGGCTCAGTCAATTAAGTGTCCGACTCATGATTTCGGCCCAGGTCATGATCTCACAGTTTGTGGGTACAAGCCCCACATTGGGCTCTGTGCTGAAAGTGTGGAGCCTGCTTGGAATTGTCTTTCTCCCTCTGCCCCTTCCCTGCTCGTGTTTTCTCTCCCCACCCCACCAAATAAATAAACAAACTTAAAAAAAAAAAAAAAAAAGCCAAGATGCCCATGAACGATGTGATTTGTTATAACAAGAGTTTGTCCTGTGTAACCAGTTAATTGGGGGAATAGATTCCTGAGTAGCTTCCTGAAGAGAAAAGCTAAATCTGTTGTCTGCTGTCTGCAAGGAACTTTATCTGCAACCCCCCCAACTTTTCACATGACAGCTACTCTTTCTACCTTAAATTAATCCTGTGAAACATTGAAGTAAGTCTGGTTCAGGGTAGTTCTTTCAGTTCAGTAGTCCATGGAAGGCTTACCAAAATATTAACTACTTTTTAAATTCTACTTTTTTCCATTATAGCATTAACGTGTAAGTACATTTCAGAAAGTTTAGGAGAGGGAAAAAATTAACTGTAAATATAGTCACTATAACCCAGCTTTTTTCTTCACTATTTTTCATCGTAACATACTATATATTTTACTCCTATATATGCGTGTTGTAGGATTAGTTTCGATTTGTCTCTTAGAATTATACTAAGCTTTTTTTTTTTAATGTGTGCACATCAGTACACATCGAAAGTCTGTAGTGTACAAAGATGACAAAGGTAGTATGCTGGATGAGTAAGACATTTCTACCTGTAGAGTTTATAATCCAGTGAGAAAGGTAAGTGTATGGCATTGATAAAAGAGACATGGAATAAAGGCGGATGAAAGGAGCAGCCATCGATTCTAGGGGGAAATGAGGGAGGACCTAATGAAGACAGCAGCATGCGGGCTGTGCCTTGAAGAGAAAAGGCGGCTTTTTTCCCACCAAAGGAGATGAAGAGTAAATGAAAACCAGACAGATGTGCATGAAGAAAGGCACACATTACACGATGTGCATCAAAAGTCCCAAGTGTTTTTTTGTGGCAAAGACACTGAGTGGGAGGAGGATGGAGAAGGCAGCAAAGCTGGGAAGGTGGGAGCAGATAGATCATGGAGCATCTTCACTGGTATCTTGAGAAGTCAGAAGTTCATTCTGTGGGTAGCAGGGAGCACGGAAGGGCTTCACCAAAGTTGCCCTGGATCTGGCCGTGGTCACACTCCCTGCCTTTAGCACCCCGGCCTCAAAGTAAATGGAGCTGGAGAGATGGAACCATAGGAAATGTAAACCCAGTGCCATCCCTAGAAGGGCCAGGGCTCTAGCTCCAGCCAGTAATCACTCTGCTAGTGCCGAGTTGCCAACTTGCCAACTTTTCCAAGGGAGGACAACTCCATGTTTTTAGGAGCAAGTGCCCAATTGTAAATGTTTAACGAGTCACAAATGACTAGGACTCTCATTTGACTTTAATTGGCGATTGTGATCTGTTCTGTGTATGGCCTCGTCGTAGGTGGTTAAAGAATGTGAACACATAAGAACTGGGGGTAAACTATAAATGTTTCCTCAGTCGTCTAGCTGCTGAGAACAGATAAGAATTTCCTCTAGAGCCATAGGAATAGAATGGGAAGAGGAGATTCTGAGGAAAGCAGTGATTATGTACAGAACCGAGTGAGTCATGTGGATCAGGACTCCTTTCAGCCACCCAGATAGAATTACATCTCTTTCTGGGGCCTTCAACACAGCACTGTTGTATGGGTTCTTACCTTCTCTTGCCTCGTTCCATAGTTGGTTGTTCCCAGGTTTGTTCCCAGTGTCAAGTTGTAAGATTTACAGGCAAGGACTATGTCTCAAGCCTCCCTTTCTCCCTACCACCTAGCACATGGCTTGGCACATTGTAGCCTCCCAGTGCACTGTCTTAACTGCAAACGCAGGAGTGTTTCTTCCATCCATGTTAAAAATAAAGTCATAGTTTACTATTTAAAACACAACTTTTGCCCCCACATAAAGTATGGAGAACTTTTAGCCTTCCTAGGTTTGAGTCGTTCTTTCATTTTTCTTAATAACTCAATTATGTTAATCATTTTAGCTGCCTAATCAAAATACTGTTCTAATAGAAAACAGAAGGCTATAACTAGCATATAACTCAGGATAGGACAAAGAATTGAGGCACACTAGGGGAATACTCATGTCAGCTGTGGCTTGTCTGTCAGTGCTTGTCCGGAATTGAGCTGCATCTTGGTGGGTTTTTGCACAGGTTGCAGGAAGTAAAAGGCATGGCTGACCGCATCATTAGCATGAGGACTCAGCTGGTCTCCAACCTCAAGAAGGAGGGTTCCTCCCACAACTGGCAGCACATCACTGACCAGATTGGCATGTTTTGTTTCACAGGACTAAAGCCTGAACAGGTGAGTGGACTCCAGTTTCTCCTCAGCTGACCAACTGATGAGTCTTTGCAAAATGATGGAATTCCTCATAGATCACTTAGCTGTTCAGATTACTGTTAAAACAGTCGTTTGAAGCCCTTTTAGGTAAAGGAAGAGTGTAGCATTCATTTTGTTTTGTTCTTAGTCATTTACCTGTCTGTGTCCCCCATGAGGTTGCACACTGCTGCTTCTCTGAAGAGTTTCCCAAACCAAAAGGAGCCTGAATATTGATAGGAGACATAGCTGTTCCATAGCTGGATTCTGGATCTATCTTTCCTACAAATGCTGAAATGAGATTTATTTATTTTTCTTTTTTTTTTTTTTTTTTTTGCCTGTCCACACCTCGGTGTTCTTCATCCTACTTTAAGATAGCATTTTGTCCTTCTCTCCCTCTGCACTAGCCTACCAAATTCTGGGAATAGGGTTTAAATGAGAAAATAGAGTTTTCTGTTATTTTCCTGTTTTAACACTTGGCCACCGTGCCACACCTGGCTGGGCAAACCCCCCTGCCTGGGAGTGCTCCTGTACTCTTTTCTCTGCAGGTGGAGAGGCTGACCAAGGAATTCTCCATCTACATGACAAAGGATGGCCGCATCTCTGTGGCAGGAGTCACCTCAGGCAATGTGGGCTACCTTGCCCACGCCATTCACCAGGTCACCAAGTAATTTCCCTGCTGAGAAAGAACAAACAACCTTCCTGTCTACAGCCTCTGCTGTTGTGAGATTCACACAGAGGAAGGAGGAGGGTGGGTGGCGGTGAGCAGGTCATTTCTTTTCAGAGACAGTACTTAACACTCAACCATTGTGTTTCTCAGAGAAGAACATGTAGTGAAATAGGGCAGAGGCATCTGTGGCTGGTGTCTGAAACTTTGTGGCTCAAAACCAAACTCCTGCTCATGCTTTAACTCCAGCTGTTCCAAGAGTTTACATGTACAAGAAAGCCCAAAAAAACCTGTCGATCATGCCATTGCAATGTTTCTGAAGCTTTAACTGGAACACCATATGGTGTTGGGGCACCTCTGCAGATCCAGCACGAGAGTAGCACCTACAAGAGGTGTTGTGGGAAGACCTCATTCTAACATTAGCAGTCAGTCCCGTGTCCTCCCGTGATTGAGCAAGCTTATCAACAGACCTTGTTCCAGAAATCATGTTTCATGGAAACCAGCAAGTCTGCTGCCATTGCAGCGAGGAAAATAAAAGATACTGTTTCCTGTCTTATTTAAGGGGGGGAAAAGTCCCTTCTTTTTAATACTTTCAGACATTTTAATGTTCCTCTCTTCTCCCTTATCATTGCTGTTCTTTTCCTTACACACAGAGATCTATAGCCTAGATTTTCACCTTCTCTTGCTCAATTGATCATCAACCCCATCCTATAGGATTTACTTACTTGAAGAATGAAGAACACATTTTATCGTTCATCCCATACCCTCACCTTTCTCATCAGAGAATAGCAGAGAGTAAGTCACTGCACTTGATTTTCGTGTCCTCTTCAATGATGGTCTCCTGTCGAGGGGTCGCCTCTGCCCAGTTGGACCCCTCGCTTCATCCAGTGTGGTCGTGCAGTCTCTCATCTCGCATCATGAGCAGGCCATGCAGGGCAGACCAGGAAAGAGGATATCTGGGCTTTGGTTTTAACCTTTGTGTGCTGCCAGCTAGGCTCAGGCTTCACCCTCTGGAAAGAAAACCGCCATCTGCTCCGATCACGTAGACTTCTTGCAGCCTGGTTTCTCTGTTTAAAATAAAGATACTGTAGACCCAACCACTGTCTGCTATGTTATGTTTTTCTTTAATGGGAGGAAAGGGTGAGAGTGGCTCTGTGTCCCAGAAGTGTGCGGTCATGTTCAGCTGCCCATAAGCCAGTGGGTGTGTTAGCTGTTCGGAATGTAAACTGAAGCCACGTCTTTGTCTTGCCATTCGGCATGTCCAGTCCAGCGATGTTGAAAATGCAGGTATAATCCTTTAGATTTTTGGGGACATGTGGAATACCTCAAAGGAACCTATAGATAGAGCAGGGATGAAGATGGGGGGTGGGTGGGCAGTGGTGACTAGGTGTCTAGAGGAGCTAAGCAGGTAATATAAACAGTGAATGTAAATTAAAACTGATGTGAGCTAGAGATGAGATCATGACTGGTAAGCAGCCTTCGTCTCGGTATTGACTGGCAGGGAAGTGACAGCACTGCAAGAACCAAAAGTTTAGGGTTGTGGGTCTTAAGTTTTTTTAATAAAATGAAAATCCTTGTTTTTATGGGAGGCCAATTGATGCTTAAAAGTTGGTAACTAATTCAATTTTTTTTTAATGATTTGTAAGCAAGATGCAAGCAATAGATTGCCAGTGTGGGGCCTTTAGCCTGAAGTCATGTGCTCTGTCAGCAGACTTCTCGCCCTAGTGGCATCTGCTTAGCATCAGTCCTACCCAAGGCTATTCTGTCCCCTCTGCTTCGTGCTAGGAGCCATTCAAGATGGGACGCCTACTGGCCAGACAGACAGTGGAACAGGAGTCAGGCTCAGAGGCCATCCACGGTGTTCTGACAGTTGTTGGGAGGGGAAAGTGGGCTCTTGTTTCTCCTCACTCCCTGAGGGACACAGTGCATGGGGAGGTCACTCCTGACCCTTGGCTCCTCTGCTAATGGAAACACCACAGTGGTAAAAGGAAAAGTGAATGGACTGGATCACTGGATGTCTTTGGAAATATCTTTAAATAAAATGAACATTAATTGATCCATAAAGGAACTAACTGCCTAGGTTAGGAGAAACTGCTTTAAGTCTCCTTGTCTGGAGCTGAAAGGTTGAAGGTTGGCTGCCAAAACCTCAACCAAAAAGGGAACTTAACTGCCCTGCTGACTTGTTATTTTTAAACCCATGTATTACCAGCTCACCCTGGACTGGACTAAGTCCCGTTCCTCACTGAAAACAGAGCTGGGGGATGTGAACCTGATGCTTCTCTCCACTGTTCAGGCTGTTTGCTTCACCTTTTCCTGGTTTCTTAGAGTCTAAAATGTTAACATTCTTCCACCTGATGGAGGAGATTGCCCACTCAGAATAGTCTTGCCTTTGTTCTGTTATAATTTAAGGTCTAATCGTCCCCCAAACTGGATTGATTTTTAAATTTTTTTTTTAACGTTTATTTATTTTTGAGACAGAGAGAGACAGAGCATGAACAGGGGAAGGGCAGAGAGAGAGGGAGACACAGAATCTGAAACAGGCCCCAGGCTCTGAGCTGTCAGCACAGAGCCCGACGCGGGGGTCGAACTCACGGACCGTGAGATCATGACCTGAGCCGAAGTCGGATGCTTAACCGACCGAGCCACCCAGGCGCCCCTGGATTGATTTTTAAATTATTGGTTCCCTGGTCTTACCTTTGGGCATTCTGACTCAGTATGTCTGAGATAAGGCTTGGGAATCTTTTTTTTTTTTTTTTAATAAAAACTTTCTAGGTGGTTCACATATAGCTGACCCATGGACCAGTCGTTCGGTACTCTTAGACTGCTTCAAGCTTACATCTAAACAACCAAAGTCCAGGGGCACCTGGGTGGCGCAGTCAGTTAAGTGTCTGACATGGGCTCAGGTCATGATCTCACAGTTATGAGTTCAGTCCCCACATTGGGTGCTGCGCTGACAGTGTGGAGCCTGCTTCAGATTTCTCTCTCTCTCTCTCTCTCTCTCTCTCTCTCTCTCTCTCTCTCTCTCTCTTTCTCCTCTGCCCCTCCCTCACTTATGCTCTCCCTCTTAAAAATAAATAAATTTAAAAAAAATTTTAAGGAATGAAGTGCTAATATATTCCTCAACATGGGTGAATCTTGAAAACAGTATGCTGAGTGAAAGAAGGCAAAATATATGTGATAAGAAAGTCACATATGTCAATCTCTCTGAGGTGGATGTTCTTTGGATGCATCTAAAAATCCCACATGTTCATTTTCTAAGGATCACTGTACAATTATGTCCACTTTTACCTTAAGTAATTTGTCTTTTAAAATTTGCTCTTTTCGGGGCGCCTGGGTGGCGCAGTCGGTTAAGCGTCCGACTTCAGCCAGGTCACGATCTCGCGGTCTGTGAGTTCGAGCCCCGCGTCAGGCTCTGGGCTGATGGCTCGGAGCCTGGAGCCTGTTTCCGATTCTGTGTCTCCCTCTCTCTCTGCCCCTCCCCCATTCATGCTCTGTCTCTCTCTGTCCCAAAAATAAATAAAAAACGTTGAAAAAAAAAAAATTTAAAAAAAAAAAAAATTTGCTCTTTTCTAATTAAAAAAAAAAAGTTACAGGCACCTGCCTGGCTCAGTCAGTAGAGCATCCAACTCTTGATCTCTGGGTCATGAGTTCAAGCCCCACGTTGGGCATGGTACCTACTTTAAAAAAGGGGAGTTGCCTGGGTGGCTCAGTCAGTTAAGTGTGTCTGACTCTTGGTTTCTGCTCAGGTCATGATCTCAAGGTTTAAGTTGGAGCCCTGCATCGGGCTCTGCTCTGGCACCATAGAGCCTGCTTGGGATTCTCTGTCTCCCTCTTTCTCTGCTCCTCCCTCACTTGTCTCTCTCTCTCTCTCTCTCTCTCTCTCTCAAAATAAATATTTCTTTAAAAGTCACATATTCGACAAAAAGTCACAAGTGACTATTTTTATGAAATGGCAATACTGGGCAACTCCATAGAAGCACAGAGTAGGTTTGTAGTTTCCAAGGGCCTACAGGAAGGAGTAGAAAGTGACTACTAATGATTACAGAGTTTTTGAGAGAGTGATGACAATGCTCTGAGACTGGGTAGGTTGCAAAATTCTGAACATAGCAAACACCACTGTATTGGACACTTTACAAGGGTGAATCTTGTGGTAAAATGCATAATGAAGCTCAATAAAGTTATTTGTTTCAAAAACTTGCAGGGGTGCCTGGCTGGCTCAGTTGGGAAAAGCATGGGAAGCTTGATCTCAGGGTTCAGTTCAAGAGCCGCCTGTTGAGTGTAGCAATTTCTTAAAAAACAGAACAAAACTTGCAAACAGCTCAGCTATCCTTCAGCAAGTGATTACACAAACTGGTACATACACACCACGAAATACTACTCAATAATAAGACATACACGACAACTTGGCTGTGTCTCTGGGGAATTAAGTGCAGAAAACCAGTCCTAAGTTACAAACTGTTTGATTCCATTTTTTTTAATTTAATTTTTTTAAATATTTATTCTTGAGACAGAGACAGAGCGTGAACAGGGGAGGGGCAGAGAGAGAGGGAGACACAGAATCCGAAATAGGCTCCAGGCTCTGAGCTGTCAGCACAGAGCCTGACATGGGGCTCGAACCCATAAACTGCGAGATCATGACCTGAACTGTAGTCAGTCGTTTAACTGACTGAGCTACCCAGTGCCCCTGTTTTTGCTTTTTTAAGTCTATTCATTTAATTTGAGAGACAGCAGAAGCAAGGGGGGAGGGACAAGAGAGAGACTCTCAAGCAGGCTCTGCACTGTCAGCACAGAGCCCAACGCAGAGCTTGGTCTCACCAACCATGAGATCATGACCTGAGCCAAAACCAAGAGTCAGACCCTTAACCAACTGAGCCACCCAGGCACCCCCATATTATTTCTTATAACTGCATATGAATCCACAGCGATCTCAATAAAAGTTTCAGTTAAAGATGACTTGGGTTATGTGGTATTTCCTGTGTTCCCTCATCAGTGAGGTCTTGATTCATGGACAGATACATGTAGTGGAGAGCATATTCTCATAAGACAGACCCAGGACATTGGAATGGCAAAGATTACGTGACAACTTGAAAATGTTGCACACAACCAGGAACAGAAGCCAGGGCTCTGGACACCCATTCCCTCATTCCACAAATATTTTTTTTATATGAGTAACTAGATACCTCAGAAACTGTTTTAGCATCTAGGCCCTGAGGTTATGGCCATGAACAATACTCAGACCAGTCCTCTCACAGGAAAGATCACACAGCTCAAGTGGGTAAAAGTGGTCCCTCACTGTCAGTGAAAGAAACTCCAGGGTCACTGGTTGCGGGTCTGAAGCCAGGAGGGAGACACAGGAGGATAATGAGGCCAAATCGCTTTTGTCCAGTTCCTGGGCCTGGCAAAGACACCAAAGCTCCTAATATTCTTCCTAAAAGGAAGGAGGAGTGTTTCGCTTTGGCTAAGAGACCAGGATCAAAACTAACAGGATAGGGAAGACTGGGTAGCTCGGGTCATGCTCTCACGGGTCTCAAGGGTTCCAGCCCCGTGTCAGGCTCTGTGCTGACAGCTCAGAGCCTAGAGCCTGCTTTGTATTCTGTGTCTCCCTCTCTCTCTGTCCCTCCCTGCTTGTGCTCTGTCTCTCTCTTTCAAAAATAAATAAACATTAAAAACATACATATATACCTATATATGTGTATATATACTTATATATGTATATACATGTATATATGTGTTTATACGTATATAGATACGTATATATGTTTATAGATACATATATAGAGATACATATAGATAGATAGATAGATAGATAGATAGATAGATAGATAGACAGACAGAAAGATAACTAACAGGTTATGCATGGTGGTCTGGGAGCGGAGAGTGGCTCGCAGCAAATGTGTGGTTGAGGATTCAGAGGGCCGGTGCCATCCAAGCCTAAAGCCTGCAGAAAACTACAACTTCCAGCGTCTCCCGCGGCCCGCCTGAGCCCTGGCTGTCATGTGACCTCGGCTCACGTGTCTCTGCAGCCGGCTCGGGTGGGAAGCACCTTAGGTAGGTGGTAGGAGGTGGAGGCGGTGGAGGGTGGAAGTGTTAAGTCTCGGACCCCAGCTGCCTAGAGCCCTGCCCACTCCGTGCGGGGCTCCGAAGCCCGGCGTCGTCGGTCCCCCGCCAGCCCTCAAGAGGACCGGCTTTGCCGCCGCGCCGTAGTTCGGACTGTTTCCACCTAGTGCTAGGCCTGAAGCGCCTTCCTAGCTTACCTCACAGCAGCCCACTCGCCTCGCTTGGGGCCTGGGGATCTGCCCCTCCGCGCCGGGTGCGCCCTAACCCACCTCCCAGTGCAGCCCTCCCTGCTTATTTCTGGGATCCAGCCCCAGACTGGACTGGGAACCCACTCCGGTTGGGATCTGAGAGGGCCTATTGCAATGGTTACAGCTCTGGCCTGAGCCTGTGGACATCATTTTTCTGGTTCTGCCGACTATCTGCTGTGACATTAGTCTGGCCTCTTTCCTTCCCTGGGCCTGTTCCTCTAACTGATCTGGTGCTCCATTATTGAGTTAACGTCAGAGCTGCTGACGCTCTGCTGACCAACGCAGAAACAGCTCACACTCTTCTCTCCACTGACAGCAGATTTTAGATAAAGTCTTGAAGAAGAAATTGGGGCCAGAGAGGGAAGTGAGGAAACTCAGATCCCAGGTCTTCGAGAAGGAGCTGTAAGAACAACACACCCTCCACCATAGCCCATCAGGCGGAAGGAGAAGGTAAGGTGGGGACAATGGAACCGGGGACTTCGCATGGAAGGACAGCAAAGAGATCTTGGACCAGTGCAAAGACCTCTGTGTCTGAGATGTGAGCAGGGTGGAGGAGGGGGTCTCACAGCTCTGGGAGCCCTGACTTTGCAGGGCTCTTTCTTGAGCTATGCTGGAAACCTGGGAGCCCAGAGCTCTCTGCCTCCACTACTCACAGCTTTGATTTTTTTTTTTTTTTTTTTTTGCTGTGTTACTGGTTGAGTAACAGGTTGCATAAGAGGAAGCCTGTGGCATCTGATCTTTCTGGACTTGGAGCCAGCAGAGAGATATTTCCTCTGGAGCTGTGTCCCTTGGTTGCATGCTTGGTGAGAGCACCCAAACTCTCTTTTTTCCCTCTCATGAACGTATGGTTCCCATCTTTGTTCATCCATCACCAGGAGAAGCAATGAGAAGCATCCGACGACCTGGGGGTGGGCGGTGGCCTCATTAGCCATTCTAAACCCCTCAGTGTGCTGAGGGCATCAGAGAGACGCCTCTCTGATAGGCAATGGTTAGGTCAGTCACAAGGGAGAAGAGTGAGAGTTAGCCTTGAATTTTCAAGGGCTTTGCAAGCTACACAGAATTTAGACTCTGGGCTAGAGGGCAGTATGTTGGATTGTAATATATTGAAATACCCACACTTCTAGGTGAGGGCTGCGATTGCAAACCCTGTGGTGTGGAAACAGGCTGGGAGGCCAGATAGATTTAGACCCAAATCCTGCTCTGCCTTTTGCTAGCATGTGACCCTGGGTCAACGATATGATCTCTCTGAACCTTATGACCACTGTGATAAGGACTGAATGAGATCAGATATGTCCAAGATACTTCTGCCCAACAGGAGTGTAGCCTCTCCATAGTGTTGATGTGTTAGTATTCCGCTCTCTTAGGTTTAGGACTTATTTACCTATGGGTCTCTAAGCCTGAAGCAAGCAGGCTTTACATCAGATATATTTCTGCCTCTGCCACCATACACTGTGACACCCAAATGCAGTGTTCTGCAGAGGCACACCTGGGTTTGAATGTCAGCCATATGACCTTGGGAATGTTGTTTCAGCGTTCTGTGCCCATCTCAGGATAACAGTAGTACCTGTGTTTCCCATCTAGGTTGAGAAGAGCCAGAGCTCACAGGCCTCCTAGGATAACAGCCCCAAACAGGCTAGTGCCGCCCTCCAGCTGCCCAGGTGATGTGGTTGTGAGGCAGAATCCACAGACCCCGTGGGAAGAGGGCTCCGAGGGCCATGGCCCAGGTCAGCATCAACAATGATCTTGGCGAGTGGGGTCTGAGCACGGACTCCGGGGAGCGGGCCCGTCTGCTGCAGAGTCCCTGCGTGGACACAGCCCCCAAGAGTGAAGGGGAGGCGTCTCTTGAGAGTCTGGGCAGAGGCACCACTTCCACAATTGGGGCCATCTTCATCGTCGTCAATGCCTGCCTGGGTGCAGGGCTGCTCAACTTCCCGGCGGCCTTCAGCACTGCAGGGGGCGTGGCAGCCGGCATCACACTGCAGATGGTGAGTGTGCTGGCCGTAAGGGCCAGAAATGCAGTTCAGGTGTTGGGTCTGAGCTCTTTACCTTGGAAGGGAGGCTTTGCCTCAAGGATAGTCAGTCAGTGACACAGGCTACCACTGCTCCCACCCTCACCTTTGGCAGACATTACTAACCTATCCCAGCACTCTTTCATCTGAGCCCAGGTGAGGCTGCAGAAGGCTTCCCAGCAGTTTGGACATCGACTGCATATTTAATAATTTTGTAGTTTATGTTTAAAAAGTGGGCTCTTAGAACCCACATGCTGGACTACATGCTGGAATATTTACTGGTGAAATGATTTGATAGCTTGTATTTCCTTCAACATAATCCAGAGTGGCAGAGGGAAACAAGATGAGCCATGAGTTGATTATTTTTGAAGCTGAGTGATGGGTGCATGGTGGTTCATGATACCATTTTGTCCCTCTTGTGTGTATTTGAAATTTTCCACAAAACTTCTTCTGTTTTTAAAGAAAATCTCAACTCGGCAGCCTCCAGCAATCTGGTAAAGTTGCCTACAAGATGAGGCTTATTTACCAAACTGGCGGTAGGCATTGGCCTAGTAAATGCTGAGCAAGATCAGGCAGCCCTTTGTTGCCAGGCCTGTCCCACACCCTGTGGCTCTGTCCTGCTTGCAGGGCATGCTGGTCTTCATCATCAGCGGCCTCGTCATCCTGGCCTACTGCTCCCAGGCCAGCAATGAGAGGACCTACCAGGAGGTGGTGTGGGCTGTGTGTGGCAAACTGACAGGCGTGCTGTGTGAGGTGACCATCGCCATTTACACTTTCGGCACCTGCATCGCCTTCCTCATCATCATCGGGGACCAACAAGACAAGAGTGAGGTTCCCCCTCAGTACCTACTTCATCCCTCCCGCTCGGCCCTCGGGATCCTGGGTGGAGGAATGGGCACGAACACCTGCCCAAGGCCTAGCCTGGGTCCAGCCTTCTTCTGTGAATCCTCCCTCCTGGCTGCTGAGCCCATTAGACAGATGGAGGCCCTGAGGCTCAGCAGAGCAGGAGGGCCACAGCCTGCAGGAGCCTGGCATGACATTCCCTCCTTCCTCCCTGTGCAGTTATAGCCGTGATGGCAAAGGAGCCTGAGGGGGCCGGCAGCAGCTCCTGGTACACAGACCGAAAGTTCACTATCAGCCTCACTGCCTTCCTCTTCATCCTGCCCCTTTCCATCCCCAGAGAGATCGGCTTCCAGAAGTATGCCAGGTTCGGAGGCTCCACCCCAACCCAGGCCAGACAGAAGCTCTAATCACACACAGCTAAAGGCCCAGGCACTGCTGGAGAACCCCTCTCCTTCTGGGCAGCCAAAGTGGGCAAGGCAGCGTGGACCATGGCTCGCAAGGCCACCAGCATAAGATTTCCTTTTGTGTCTGCATCAAGGGAGACAGTGGCCCTTTGCATAGTGAGAGATCCTGTTCCAAATGTCCTTGTCACAGAAGAGACAGGTGGTTATCAGGAGTGTGAAGGGAGCTTCCAGGCCAGGACCTTGGCTTTCCCAGGGAGGAGGGGATTTTTTATCATTTGGAATTGTAAAGCCTGGCCCCATCTTCCATGCAGCTTAGTATGAAGAGACAGGACTGGCTTCCTGGCTCAGGGTCTGAAAAGCTGTGTAATTCTGAGCCATTTCCTGTGATCCACAATTGGCAGGGTCACACTTGGCTGTCTCCAAGGCCACCTTTAATGTTGACATCCCCGTATTTGAATCTTCAGCCCTTTTACCTCCAGCGGCTCCTACTTCTCAAAGGCCCTTGTAGCAGTCACCAAGTGAGGGCTGCACTGGTGGAAGAAACACATATGCTTTGAAGCCCAGACCTCTAAGCCGAACCAGTGCATTTCCTAATGGTCAGAAATGTTAGTCTGGTCCCCTCTTGTGGTCCAGCTCCCTCCAAGCTGTGACTGGTTTCTCTAAAACCTATTTCTTCTTTTTTTTTAAGTTTATTTATCTATAATAAATAATCTATACACCCAACGTGGAGCTCAAACTCATGACCCCAAGATCAGGAGTCACATGCTTTTCTGACTGAGCCAGCCAGGCGCCCTTCTAAAGCTTATTTCTCATGGATTTTTTTAATCTTTGTTTGGAATAATCTCCCAGTTTATTCAGTAGACACTGTGGTCACTAGAGCTGAGGGTAGATACCCCTGGGGTGCAATCAGAGAGAGGGCAGCTGGGGCTGGGGAAGAGGAAACTCAAACCATTCTTTCTGGCAGCTTCTTGAGCGTCGTGGGCACCTGGTACGTCACTGCCATCATTATCATCAAATATATCTGGCCAGATAAAGAGATGACCCCAGGGGACATCCTGACTAGGTGGGTAAGAACCCCAAGGAAGCCGCTACTTGGGCTCCAGGAAGTACTGGGTCAGACATCAAAAGGCCATACAGGTGCTCTTTTTAAAGCTCATTAGGTCACCAGAGCTTGACTTGTTGGTCATTGGAGAAAGGAGGCAAGAGTGAGAACCAACATCCAATATCCAATATCCAACAGATAAGCCATTGTAAGACTTGGCCTCCAGTTATGGAGACTACCAGGGTAGAATTGCATATTTTTGCAACTTGTCCTTATCTGTAATTTCTGTATGAGGATGAATCTGTTTTCTCATTTAAAAAAAAAAAAAAAATTTCTTGTTTTTGAAAGAAAAAGGAAAGCAACTCCAGTGCAGCAACCAGAAATTCTGGATTTTGGTCCCAGGAGGGTCTTCCAGAGTCTCAGTGTACTGACCTGTGAAATGGAGATGTGCCCTCTCCCTGTTTCCAGACTTAAGGGGGTTGAATGTGTAGAATAGTGGTTGGTGGAGGCCATGGTGAGATGAGTGAAGAGTAAGGACATGGGGCGGTTGGTGGCTCTGTGGGATTCACAAGCAGCAGACTCTTTGTGTGTTTGTCCACAGGCCAGCTTCCTGGGTATCCGTGTTCAATGCTATGCCCACCATCTGCTTCGGATTTCAGGTGCCAGTTGCAAGGTTCCTATTGTCCTCTTAGCTCACTCCCCACCCTGGGCAGGAACCCACATTATAGGGAGGATGGGGACATCCTGGGAGGAAAGACAGAGTCAGAGCACTGGGACTTGTCCTTTGTCCCTGGTGCCTTTGTCCCCAAACTGCCTCCCTCTGGAAACTGGGAAGGGGTCACTTCCCCACCATAACTGTGACCTTCACCCTAACAGTGCCATGTGAGCAGTGTGCCGGTCTTCAATAGCATGCGGCAGCCCAAGGTGAAGACCTGGGGTGGGGTGGTGACAGCCGCCATGGTCATAGCCCTCGCTGTCTACATGGGCACGGGTGAGTGCTCCCCTCTGATGGCTGGGCTTGGAGTGCTCCCACTTTTCCTCTTTGTCTCCAAGTCCTCTGGCCAAGCTTTCCTGGGGACAGCCCAGCATTCCCAGCATATCAAACACTTCTGTAGGCATTGGCTTGAACCTGGGCTGCCTTGGGCCTCCTCCCCCCCAAATGAGAGAGATGTATTCACCCATTCACTTGGCATCTGTCAGTGCCTCGTGAGTGCCAGGAACTGTTCCCAGCACAGGGGATGCCGTGAAGATTGACAGACCTGGTCCTGCCACCTGGAATTGACAGTCTAGCCAGAGAGTCTTACAAGAGTAAGGCAGGAGTCAGTAAGGACATCCAGACAGTGGGGAGTGCCACCACAACAGTGAGACAGGGAAGCTGTGAGTGGGACTAGGAGAGGTGGTGACAGCCTCCATGGTTCACAGGAGGCTCCTGTCTGAGGAGCCCCAGAGATGAGGAGCGAGCATCTGAAGGGCTGAGAGAAGAGTGTTCCAGACAGAGAGGCAGGAAATGCCAGGCCCCTGAGGCAGGGACAGACAGGGCTGTGCAGCTGGAGTGGGGTGATTTGGGGGTGGGGGGCAGGCAGGGAGGCCAGACAGGGACCAGAGTAGGTCCTGTTGGGCCTGAGGACTATGGGGAGCCCAAGAGGAAGCATTTCCAGCAGGGGCACATCTCGACAAAACATGGCTGTGGGCGCCATGCGGGGAATGGTTTGGATGACAAAGCAGAACAGGAAGACCAGGCTGTGATTCCTTCCACAGGTGTTATGGGGTCAGCATTGTTCTACCTCTGAAGACAAAGCCAGGAGCAAGAGGGACAAATAGGCCAAGTCCCTGTCCTCCTGGGGCTCATGTTCTGGCTGGAGAGACACACAATGAATAAGTGTAAAAGGAAAACACACACACACACACACACACACACACATACACACACACACAGGAGAGTTCTGAGGAAAATAGAGCAGGGTGCTGTGAGTGAGCGCCCAAGGTCAGGGGTTATTGTGGATGGGCAGGGTGGACTCATTCTCTGAGGAGGGGACACCAGAGCTGTGACCTGAATAGTGAAGAGATAGGGGTGTGAAGGGCTGGACAGACAGAAGGTTAGTGCAGAAGTTCTGAAACAGGAACGTGCTGGGTGAGCTCAGGATGACAAAGGTGGCAGTGGGGAGGGGATGTGAGAAGTCAGGGACAAAGCCTCGGGTCCCAGCCTGACACCCTCTCAGCCTCCAGAGCTGCTCCAGCACCCTCCCCATCTGAGTTGCACCCTGGAGTAAATGGTCCATCCCCCTCACCCTCCCAGGATTGCCCCTGCCAGCCCTCTTGTCCCTGTCCTCAGGCATCTGTGGCTTCCTGACCTTTGGAGCTGCTGTGGACCCCGATGTGCTCCTATCCTACCCCTCGGAGGACATGGCTGTGGCTGTTGCCCGTGCCTTCATCATCCTGAGCGTGCTCACCTCCTACCCCATCCTGCACTTCTGTGGGCGGTGAGCCCCCTCCCCACCCCATGGGAGTGCTCCCTCTCACCAGGACTCCTCAGCACCCCTGAGAGCCCTTTGAACATAGTCCTTTGGCCTTTTGTGAGTCCTCTTAGAACCTGTAGTCAGATCCTTTCCTGAACACCTAGCCTCCGGCGTACCCAGACCCTTTCTTTTCAGGAGGACAATAGCATCAGTTCCCACGAGATGAGCATGTCCTGGGCCAAGCCAGGCCCTAAGCACATCACATCCACCATCCCATCCAGTCCCTGTGGCAACCACAAGAGTACTGCTGGACCCATTGCACAGAACAGGAAACAGGATCAGCACTTAGGGCCTTACCCCTCTACGCACTCAGAGGTCTGGCTCTGTGAACCGGAGGTGGGGGCCTCTGAGACACTCTCTGTGTGGGCAGGGCAGTGATCGAGGGCCTGTGGCTGCGCTACCAGGGGATGCCCGTGGAGGAGGACGTGGGGCGGGAGCGGCGGCGACGCGTGCTCCAGACTCTGGTCTGGTTCCTGCTCACCCTGCTGCTGGCACTCTTCATCCCTGACATCGGCAAGGTCATCTCAGTCATCGGAGGCCTGGCTGCCTGCTTCATCTTTGTCTTCCCAGGTATGGACCTGTGCCCGCCGCCCCCTGCACACCGCCCCCCCGCCCCGCCCCGCCCATGCAGTACCGGCTCCCAGGGTCTCCCGGCCTCAACTCCTCCCTTGCTTACCTGCCAGGAGAGTAACCACCAGCCCTTACTAATCACCCACCTCAGGCTCTGCACTAACCCCTGCCCCTCCTGAAAAGAAGGGATAGATGTTATCTCCATTCTGTTGATGAGATGTGAGGAGGTTAAACAGACTCAACCATTGAGTAACAACTTTTCTGACCCATGTCTGTCTAGGTGCACAGCCTACACTCTTAACCTTTCATTCGCTTCTCTGTTGCTGCCTGACTGTTAGGGATCCGGCTGGTTCAGCCCATTACAGCCCAGAGAGTGCCAGGTTCTGGCGGCAGCACCCGGATACAGAAGTCGGGAGACCCAAGTTTCAGACACAAGTCTGCCACCGGATCCCCAAGAAGTGCTCCCACCTGCCCAGCCATGAGTTCTGCCTGTACCCAGCTTATTTCTCTCTAGGAGACCAACTTGAAAGTCCTTGCCACTTTGCGAGGAGCAGGGCGGGGGGCCACATCTGCTCAGAAGTGCCCTGGGAAGGGCCCTCGGGGTGGTGGGGGCTACTGCTGAATCCCCTTCTGTGGCTGCCCCTTTGGCTCTGGGGCTCGCCTGCAGCCCGAGGAGAGCCTGTCAGACGCTGGCCTCTCCCGGGAGAGCAGATGCAAGGCCTCTGACTGCGCATGGAGTGGGGCAGAGGTGAAGAGTAAACACAGGCCTTTCTCCATTCACCAATACCTCTTGGTAAAGGGGGAGGGTGGGCCTGAGTGAAGGAGCCCGCCTGAGCTCTCGGGGCCACGTCTTCTCTTCCAGGGCTGTGCCTCATTCAAGCCAAACTCTCGGAGATGGAAGAAGTCAAGCCAGCCAGGTAAAGCAGAGCCCGGGGCGTGTGGAGGTGCCATATGAGGGATGGGCTGGTGGGGGCGGGGGCGCTTAAAACAGGGAGAGATCAAGAGACCTGTGGACTTAAAAATAGCAGAAGAGTTTTTGGGGCGCCTGGGTGGCTCAGTCAGCTAAGTGTCCGACTTCAGCTCAGGTCATGATCTCACGGTTTGTGAGTTCGAGCCCCGCTTCGTGCTCTATGCTGACAGCTCAGAGCCTGGAGCCTGCTTCAGATTCTGTGTCTCCCTCTCTCTCTGCCTCTCCCCC
Organism: Neofelis nebulosa; assembly: GCF_028018385.1. NCBI lineage: Eukaryota > Metazoa > Chordata > Mammalia > Carnivora > Felidae > Neofelis > Neofelis nebulosa. The sequence continues at coordinate 35,752,627 of NC_080798.1, read as the reverse complement.
ACTCATGCGCATGCACACTTTCTCTCAAAAATAAATAAACATTAAAAAATTTTAAAAACAAGACAAACCTCATACCTTTAAAAAAAAAAAAAGGCTTGGGGCGCCTGGGTGGCTCAGTCGGTTAAGCGGCCAACTTCGGCTCGGGTCATGATCTCGCGGTCCGTGAGTTCAAGCCCCGCGTCAGGCTCTGTGCTGACAGCTCAGAGCCTGGAGCCTGTTTCAGATTCTGTGTCTCCCTCTCTCTCTCTGACCCTCCCCTGTTCATGCTCTGTCTCTCTCTGTCTCAAAAATAAATAAACGTTAAAAAATTTAAAAAAAAAAAGGCATAAGAGTTGTCTAAATACCTAAGAAATGGGTGGCACATGCTAGCTGTGACAGTTTAAATGCTACTGAAGGACTTTAGAGAAAAAAGTGGAAGTTCCTCTTGCCCCTACAGCCCACTCCCCACCACATCCCTTCTCCTGAGAGCTCTCTGTCATCAGTATGGTCTTCTAGTTGTTTCTGTGTGTGCATACATGTCCAAATACATAGAGCTACGCATACGTATGCACAAACACATGAAATTTTGTGTCTGGTTTGGTTTTTTCAAAAATGGCTTCATGCCAGACGCTTTTCTACCACTTGCTTCCTTTCACTTAACCATGTGTGTTAGAGATCACTCTACGTCAGCACAAGAAGATCCATCCACTTCTTCCCTTTTTTAAGGGCTGAATTCACATTCTAGTGTGTGAATGTGTGAATACTCTTATACATGTGCATCTTGACACACCTGTTTCGAGGATCTTACTAGGATCAATTCTTAGAAAGAAGTTGCTGGATCAAGGGGCATGCTCATTTTTACTTCTGCACATGGGTTCAAATTTCCCTCTAGAAAACCAGTTAGAGTCCTAGCAGTAGAGTGAGGGTACCCTGTTCTCCACACCCCTGCCAGTATTGTCTAGAACAGCCTTTTTTTTTTAATTTTTTAATATTTATTTATTTTTGAGAGAGAGAGAGACAGAGACAGAGTGTGAGCTGGGGAGGGGCAGAGAGAGAGGGAGACACAGAATCTGAGCAGGCTCCAGGCTCTGAGCTGTTAACACAGAGCCCTATGCAGGGCTTGAACCCATGAACCCACGCTTGACCAACTGAGCCACCAGGTGTCCCAGAACAGCCTTTTAAATTTGTGTTAGTCTAGTAGATGAAAAACACAGTATTGTTTTAATATCCACATTTCCTTGAATAGTGCAGAGGTTGAAAACAGCTTGTAAGCTTTTTAAAAAGAATTATATTTACATATTCTATATGCTTCATTCTATAATGAAGTAATATTCATTATAGAAAACTTTAAAAGTACAAGTGTAAGGAAGAAAATTTGAGTCATCCTTAATGTCAATACCCTGTTGTATCCTCTTACTGCCTTGTCACTATATTTGATATATATATTTGCAGATGTCTGCGCTTTTTTTTTTGTAAATGGAATGGATCACACTCCATGTGACCTGCTTTTTCCTGAACACATTTCCATCAGGAGGCATGCATTCTTTTTTAAATTTTTTTTTTCAATGTTTTTTATTTATTTTTGGGACAGAGAGAGACAGAGCATGAATGGGGGAGGGGCAGAGAGAGAGGGAGACACACAGAATCAGAAACAGGCTCCAGGCTCCGAGCCATCAGCCCAGAGCCCGACGCGGGGCTCAAACTCACAGACCGCGAGATCGTGACCTGGCTGAAGTCAGACGCTTAACCGACTGCGCCACCCAGGCGCCCCAGGAGGCATGCATTCTAATCCTGGTTCTGCCCTTGGCTTGCTGTGACCTGTCAATGAGCTCCATTAGGTCTTGGTCTTCTGACCCATGGACTGGATCTTACACTTGGCCCCACATACCTTTGTATGAAAAGTCATTTAGAAGTAGGAAGTGCTCTACTCACTAGAGAAATGCTATAAGTAATTACAATAATTAACACACACACACACACACACACACACACACACAAGTCTGCAAAGCCAAGGGTAGGTTGACTGACTAGGCCTCTCTCTCCTGCCTTACAGCTGGTGGGCGCTGGTCAGTTATGGTGTCCTCTTGGTCACCCTGGGAGCCTTCATCTTCGGCCAGACGACAGCCAACGCCATCTTTGTGGATCTCTTGGCATAACCACTGCCTCCCAGGCAACACATGGCCTTTGCCACTGGACCCAGGAGCCCATCTCTTAGAGTTGTGGGGTCACCTTGAGTCCAGCATCATTCCCAACTGCTGGTAGGATGACATCTGGACATCCTTTTCCAAGAACAGTTCTGGAGTAAACTCAGGCCTCACACCTCTGGACGGCTCAAACCCAGCTCCCCCTGCTCTCCAGTCCTGGCAGTGCCAGGATGGAGGGAGGAGGTCTTGTATCACAGAAGAACCTTCTCTGTCCTTCAACTCTCGACTTCTCCACCTCTGAAAAACATGGGTGAGGAGGATCAAAACATCTCAGAAAAAAGACCGCAGCCTGACTTTCCTTTGGAGAAAGTATGGGCAAAGGGCCACTCGACAGAGCACCCTGTCCTGAGCAGGACCTGTGCTCATCCCGGGACTCAGTGCCTGCTCCAGTTGGGCAGCCGTTTGGCCAGCCATGACTTCTCTGGGATCTGGCAATTTCCAAAGGTAGCACAAAAATCATACAGATGCACAGAGGTAGATAGAGTCATGCCTTGTCCACCCCCAGCCTGGGTCCAAAGTGAACCTGTAGACCTCTTTTCCGTGGCTAATTGACATCTCCCAAGACTTTGAGGCCTCACCCTCTTTCCCCAAAGCTGAGGGTCCAGGCATCCCTCTCCTCCTCCATCTCCAGACATCATCAAGTCTAATGTTTACAAACGGTGCCAGCCCGGCTCTGACCCAAAGGACAGGGGCCGTCCCGTGCCACCACGGTGCTGTGAGTACTCCTCAGTTAGCTTTCCCCTTGGCAGGAAGTCTGTTTATCTCACTCAGATTCCAGATGAGCCCCTCGTTTCTGTGGCACAGGGTGGGTAAGAGAGAAGGCTGGGAATCTTTCAAACCCACGCAGGTTGGGTCGGTCAGGGTCCAGGTGAGCCTCTCTGTTACCTTCTCTTTCAGTGACTGCTTCTCTCTGCCTGCCCTCTGCTTCCCCTCTCCCCTGGCAACCCCAGCAGGATAGCCTACAGAGAAGAAGAGCAGCCGAGTTGTCACTGACTGGGCAGCACTTGAGTGTAGTCACGCCGGTCTAGAAGTTTCCCTTCTGGTCCAGATCTTGTCTGCTCCCTCCCCCCAGCATTTCTTCAGCCCCTCCCCCAGTTTTCTAGCTCAGTCTCTCCTGCTCATGTAACACTGGGGCAGGAGGTGTGCCCAACCCTCTTGTGTCAGCTTCCTCAGCTCCACAGGCCCACCAGACCTGGCCTCAATGACCCAACACCGAGGTCACATGTGGGTTGTACCCCAGGTGGGGTGAGGAGGGACACTCTCCTCCCATTCTCAATTCCCAGTTTTCCCTCCTTGGCTGTTCACTTTGACCAATGCCAGGCATTGAATCAGGCCTCCTCCACCTGGAACTCCTAGAATTTCCTTGGCCCTGCCTGCCCCAAACCTCTGTACGAGGGGTGAGAGGGACCCCCACCCCACAGCCCTCCACTCAGGGCAGTGAGACCACAGAAGCAGAGACTGGCTGCAGCCAGATGGGTTCTGCTCAGGTCCTGGAGTGGATGACTCACCTTTCTTCACATCCCTCAGCCCCTCAGCCCCTGGAGCCAGACCCCCTGTGCTGTTTTCTCTCCGCCCCCTGCACAGCACCAGGTCCTTCCAGTGTCCATCCATGCTCAGTCAAGGGATGGGGGTGTAAGGGGAGTCCTCGAACAGAAGCAGACCCATCAGGAAAAGGAGCTGGAATCTGGCCATGTGGCCTAAGCTCAGGAGCCCCCTGCCCTGCCCTCCCAGCCAGGGTATTTTACTGTTTCTTTTCTACTTGTGCACATTCATACCAGAGAGGATGGCTAATAAAAAGAGACTGTGCTGCTGAGCTGTGTGGCCTATGTCCAGTGCTGGGGACACAGTCCAGACCACTGACAGGAAGAAGGTAGGCTGGTGGAGATGGGGTGGGGCAGGCACTTCTGGCTTCATCGTCTTTGACCCCTGTGTCAGGGATGAGTCCTGCTGTGTTCCCCTGACCAAGATGGGAACATGTGAGTGGTTCTTGGTACCTCCCCTCTCTTCCACATCCCATCAGGCCCTGCCTGCCAACCTGGGGATTTACCCTGGGCTCCTGTCCTTGGTTTAAGTCCTGCTTGTGTCTTCCCTGCACCCTGTGGCCTCAGACTGGCCTCTGTGCTGCATGTCTCTTGCCAACCTCACATTTTGGGGTGAGCTTCCAACTCCTGAGCATCCACCCTCATCCTTTCAGAGGCATGTGTTGAGCAGACCCTGGTTGTCCTGGTAGCGGAGCCAGGTACTGACTGCTCAATGCTGGCAAGAAGGTAAACTCAGCAAAACAGACAGCGGCTCCACCCTCAGACCAAGTGGTCACACAAGTATCTATTTGCAAATTGTGATATGTGCCAAGAGGAGAACATATAGAATGTTCTATTGGGGGGCCTGAAGCTTGTCTGGGGAGTCAGGGAAGGCTTCCTGGAGGAAGTGACATTTCAGCTGGCCCCTGAATGATGAGTAGGAATGAACTAAATGAAGAGAGGTGAGGAAACCTTTCCAGGCCATGGGAACTACATGTGCACTTGGTATTGGAAGAACATTGTCTGTGGGGTATCGCCTGGATGTGGGAGAGCAACAGGGATGAGACTAGAGCATTCTGGGGTGGTCTTCAGTGGCGCCCCTCTTGCCCACAGGGTAAAGTGTAACCAGCTCATCTTCTACCACACTTCCTCCCTCCCTCCTGGTGCGAGTGGGGACTCTCTCCAGGGAGAAAATACTTCTGAAGTGGCCTAGTACTTTTTTTTTTTTTTTAATTTTTTTTCAACGTTTTTTATTTATTTTTGGGACAGAGAGAGGCAGAGCATGAACGGGGGAGGGGCAGAGAGAGAGGGAGACACAGAATCGGAAACAGGCTCCAGGCTCCGAGCCATCAGCCCAGAGCCTGACGCGGGGCTCGAACTCACGGACCGCGAGATCGTGACCTGGCTGAAGTCGGACGCTTAACCGACTGCGCCACCCAGGCGCCCCTAAAGTGGCCTAGTACTTTTGAGGGCTGGAGGAGTGAGACAGCTTTGGGCCGCGCTCCACGGGAGGACTAGGGGACGAGAAGTTGAGGTTTGGTTTCACTTTCTCTGAACAAAGAGAAGGAAAGGTTACATTTATGCTAAAGGCCAAACACCAGATCCATCATTTGTTCGTTATATTCAAGACTTTGCCCGTGTCGTGTCGTCCCCATACTTGTAGGCACTTGATCACATCTCCCCCGTTGCACTGTAAGCTCCATGGGAGCAAGGGCATATCTCCTGTTAAAAAACAAAATTCAACCGAGTAAACTGGAAGATCTAATAGGCTTTATTAAGGAATTCATGAATCAAGAAGTATCCTGTCTAGCAAGTACAGAGATGCTCCAAGGAGTTGTGCAAAATGGAAGGTTTTTACAGGAAGGGAGTGGGACAAGGTGGTTATTAGCCAATGAAAAGAAAGCATTGCTTCAGGCAAAGTCACCCTCACTTAAAGGGAAGGGCAGGGAGTCTTGGGTGAATTAGCTCTTCTTCCTTTGGGGGATGGAGAGGGCCCAGGTGACAGATTGACCCCTTGGTGCTGATCAGAAAATTCCTGACTGATCAGTTAAGACATTTCTGGGGAGGTTGAAACTGCAATTAAGTCTCATTTTGCTATCCTGGAGGCAAATGACTCCACCTTAGGCCTGTGGTTTTGTTTTTAACACTCCTTATCCATCTGGTGTCTTAGTCTGGAGCCTGGCCCATTGTAAGCAAGTGTCCTATAGTTGTGGAGCAAATGAATGAATAGCAAGGAACATTTGTTGAATTCTTCCTTTGTGCCCCAACTTCACCTGCATCATCCTCTCTTGATCCTTGCAACAGCTCTGGAGGGAGGCTAAGAAAGACTATCACATAGTTTGCTCAGGGACACATTGGTAATAAAATTGAAGTCCGACTGCACTCTTGTCATGCATGGATAAACAAGTGAGCAGAAGGCTTTCTCAGAGCCAGCCTAGTGCTTTCTGACCCCTGAAGGCAAGCTCAGGAGCCTAATACCCCCATGCTGGCACCAACACCAGATCTTGAAACCTTTGGATCATCCTCCGAGCCAATCCCTGTCAAGTACTGGGATGCCTGCTGACTAGTGGCTCTGGGCAAACTGCGTCTCCCCTCTGGGCTTCTGTTTTCCCGGCTCTAAAATTGGAGTGATAATCACTGACTTTACCTCCCAGGGAAAAGGGGAGCCAATGTAAAGACAGCACAGGAAAAATGACAGAAGTGCTTTGTAGCCAGAAATCAACATTCACAGAATAAATATGAGAACTCGGTGTCTCCTCAAAAAACTGGGATTTCCCTACCGCTTCCTGTGAGTCAGGGTACTCTTCAAGCTTTAATACAACATACAAAATTTTTTTAAAGTTTAATTTATTTATTTTTGAGAGAGAGAGAAAGATCATGAGTAGGAGAGGGGCAGAGAGAGGGAGAGAGAGAATCCCAAGCAAGCTCCATGCTGAGCCCCAGCAGGGTTCTCAACCTCATGACTGTGAGATCATGACCTAAGCTGAAATCAAGAGTCAGATGCTTAACCAACTGAGCCACCCAGGCGCCCCTAATGTACATGCAAAAATTTTATCTCCTTAGGATACAAGTTCTGATTCAGTAGGTCTAGGGAGCCTGAAGTCTGTATTGTTAATGCTCCCAGTGTTGCCCATGCTCTGGAGCTTGGACCACACTTTGAGTAGCAGGAGACTGGTGGACGGAGCAAAGCCTTCTAGAAGCCTCAGATAGACCTGAGGTGGATCTCGGCAATGCTTCTTAACACTGTGGAAACCCAGAGAATCAGTTCACTTGTCTCAACCCTGCTTTTCTCCACTCTAAAGTAGGAGTGATGGTGCCCACTTTGTAGATGTAAATATTTCAAATCCAAGGACAAATGGCATAATAACATATGTGAAGTGCCTGGAAGCTGGCCAGGATTGTGTTGGTCATTTCCCTGTACTGGAAGGAAGGAGGGAAGCGCGTGAATGCAGTTTCTTCTTTTGGTCAATAGAGGTCACCTCTTTGTAGTTTCTTCTTGTGAAAGAGGAGACTTCAGGGGCGCCTGGGTGACTCAGCTGAGCTTCTGACTCTTGGTTTCGGCTCAGGTCATGATCCCAGGGTTGGGGAATCAAGTCCCACGTCAGACTCCGTGCTGAGTGTGGAGCTTGCTGGGGATTCTCTCTCCCTCTTCCTCTCCCTCTCCCTCTGCCTCTCCCTCTGCCCCTCTCCCCCAGCTTGCTCTATGTCTCTCTTAAAAAAAAAAAAAAAAAAAGGAAAGAAAGAGGAGACTCCAGTCCTCTGAGTAATTCAGCTGCTGCCTAGTACCCCTGAGTGATGCCCCTATATTGGGGTCAGGACCGCAATAATCACACAAACCAATCATGTAGGTAGATGTGCTAATGTAGATTAGATATTATAAATCCGGATTTGGTAATAATTCATTGCTATGATACAATGGAAAAAAAATCAATAGGTACAGAGGAAGGCCAGAGAGAGACATTGTAGCCAGGAAGAAGGCTGACACACTGTCCTGTGAAGGAACGCTGTGTGTCCTGGGAGGGAATAGGCGCAAGATTCACTAGGTCATTCTTCCATGAAAAAGGAAATTGATGTATCAAAGGAGGAGTTAAGACGATGGAATAGTAAAGGGACTTTGGGCTAGTCTCATCCCTCAAACACATATCAACATCAAACCACCTGAACACCTAGGAAATCTATCCGAGGATTAACAGAACAACTGTGTAATTTGAGGGAGAGAGCACAGCAGCTTCTGTTAACAAGCTGACCAACACACACCTAGGATCTAACTTCCTTTATCTTATTTTTTTATTTTTAATTAATTCTGTTGTTGTTCTTGTTGTTTTCTTCCTCCAAAATGACAAGATGGACAAATTCACCTTAAAAGAAAGAACAGGGGGTGGGGGGCTGCCTGAGTGGCTCAGTCAATTCAGCATCCAAATAACTCTTGATTTCAGCTCAGGCTATGATCTCATGGTTTGCAAGTTAAAGCCCCACATCTGGTTCTGCGCTGACAGTGATGAGCCTGCTTGAGATTCTCTCTCTCTGCCCCTCCCCTGCTCTCTCTCTCTCTCTCTCTCAAAATAAATAAATGAAATAACTTAAAATAGAAAGAAAGAAAGAAAGAAAGAAAGAAAGAAAGAAAGAAAGAAAGAAAGAAAGAAAGAAAGAAAGAAAGAGAAAGAAAGAAAGAAAGAAAAAGGCACTCGGGTGGCTCAGTTGGTCAAGTGTACAACTTTGGCTCAGGTCATGATCTTGCGGTTTGTGAGTTCAAGGCCTGCATCAGGCTCTGTGCTGACAGCTTGGAGCCTGGAGCCTGCTTCGGATTCTGGGTCTCCTTCTTTCTTTGATCTTCCCCTGTTCCCACTCTGTCTCTCTCAAAAATAAATAAATATTAAATTACGGTGGGAATGCAAGCTGGTGCAGCCACTCTGGAAAACAGTATGGAGGTTCTTCAAAAAACTAAAAATAGGGGCGCCTGGGTGGCGCAGTTGGTTAAGCGTCCGACTTCAGCCAGGTCACGATCTCGCGGTCCGTGAGTTCGAGCCCCGCGTCAGGCTCTGGGCTGATGGCTCGGAGCCTGGAGCCTGTTTCCGATTCTGTGTCTCCCTCTCTCTCTGCCCCTCCCCCGTTCATGCTCTGCCTCTCTCTGTCCCAAAAATAAATAAAAAAACAACAAAAAAAACTGAAAACTTCAAAAAACTAAAAATAGAACTGCCCTACGACTTAGCAATTGCACTACTAGGTATTTATCCAAGGGATACAGGTATGCTTTTCCAAAGGGACACATGCACCCCCATGTTTATAGCAGCACTATCAACAATAGCCAAAGTATAGAAAGAGCCCAAATGTCCATCAGTGGATGAATGGATAAAGAAGATGTGGTTTATATGTATACAATGGAGTATTACTCAGCAATCAAAAAGAAGGAAATCTTACTATTTGCAACTACATGGATGGAACTGGAAGGTATTATGCTAAGTGAAATGAGTCAGAGAAAGACAAAAATCATATGACTTCACTCATATGAGGATTTTAAGAGACAAAACAGATGAACATAAGGGAAGGGAAACAAAAATAATGTAAAAACAGAGGGGGACAAAAGATAAGAGACTCGTAAATATGGAAAACAAACACAGGGTTACTGGAGGGGGTGTAGGATGGCGGATGGGCTAAATGGGTAAGGGGCATTAAGGAATCTACTCCTGAAATCATTGTTGCACTATATGCTAATTTGAATGTAAATTAAAAACAAATTACAGGACAGCTGGGTGGCTTATTCAGTTAAGCGTCCAACTTTGGCTCAGGTCATGATCTTGCACTTGGTGAGTTTAAGCCCTGTGCCAGGTTCTGTGCTGACAGCTCAAAGCCTGGAGCCTGCTTCTGATTCTGTGTCTCCCTCTCTCTCTGCCCCTCCCCTGCTCACACTCTGTCTCTCTCTGTCAAAAATAAGTAAAAACTTTTTTTTTAATTTTTAAAAAAGTAAGAAAGTACAGGAGGGCACCTGGGTGGCTCAGTGAGTTAAGCATCCTTCCAACTCTTAATGTCAGCTCAGGTCATGATCTCACAGTTTGTGAGTTCAAGCTCTGCATCGGGCTTTGTACAGATAGTGGAGAGTCTGCTTGGGATTCTCTCTCTGCCTCTCTCTCTCTCTCTCTCTCTCTCTCTCTCTCAAAATAAATAAATACATAAAAAAGGACTAAAATCTAAATTGTCAAAATGAAAAATGCTGTAACCAAGATGCAAACCCAAATAGAGGCCATAAAAATGAGGATGGACAAGGCAGATGAGCAAATTAGCGATATAGAAGATAAAATTATGGAAAATAATGAGCTGAAAAGTGAAACAAAGGTCAGGGATCATGAAGGCAGACTTAGGGAATTCAGCAATTTATTCAAACCTAATTACATGCATATCGTAGGAGTTCCAGAAAATGAAGAGAGAGAAAAAGAAGCAGAAGGTTTATGTGAGCAAATTATACTTGAAACCTTCCCCAGATCTGGGGAAGGACACGAACATCAAAATCCAACAAGCACAGAGAATTCCCATTAAATTCAACAAAAGCCAGCCATTGATTACCAAGACATATCACAGTCAAATATATACAATGGAATATTACTCAGCCATCAAAGAGAATGAAATCTTGCAATTTGCAATGATGTGGTTGGGGCTAGAATGTATTATGCTAAGTAAAATAAGTGAATCAGGGAAATACAAACACCATATGGTTTCATTCCTATGTGGAATTTGAGAAACAAAACAGATGAATATATGCGAAGTTGGGGGAAGAGAAGGAAACAGATCATAAGAGACTCATTTTTATAAAGTACTTTTTAGGGGCGCCTGGGTGGCTCAGTCAGTTAAGTGTCCAAATTTGGCTCAGGTCATGATCTCACAGTCCATGAGTTTGAGCCCCACATGGGGCTCTGTGCTGACAGCTCAGGGCCTGGAGCCTGCTTCAGACTCTGTGTCTCCCTCTCTCTCTGCTCCTCCTCTGCTCATGCTCTGTCTCTCTCTGTCTCAAAAATAAATAAAAACATTTAAAAAAATAAAAAATAAAGTATTTTTAAAATGTTTATTGATTTGAAAGAACATGTGCATGTGTATGTGAAAGGAGGGGCAGAGAGAGGGAGAGAGGGAATCCCAAGCAGGCTCTACACTGTCAGTGCTGAGCCCAACACGGGGCCCAGTTCCACAAACCACAAGATAATGATCTGAGCTGAAGTCAGCTGCTTAACCAACTGAGCCACCCAGGCACCCCATTTTTTTTAATGTGGCATATCCATGCAATGCAGTATTATTCAGTCTTTTTTTTTTTTTTTAACATATATTCATTTTTGAGAGACAGAGCACAAGCAGGGGTAGGGTAGAGAGAGAGGAAGACACAGAATCTGAAGCAGGCTCCAGGCTCTGAGCTGTCAGCACAGAGCCTGACATGGGGCTTAAACTCACAAACTGCAAGATCATGACCTGAGCCAAAGTCGTATGCTTTACCGACTGAGCCACCCAGGCGCCCCAAGAGACTCTTAATGATAGAGAACAAACTATGGGTTGAAGGAAGGAGGTGGGTAGGAGATAGGCTAGATGGTGATGGGTACTAAGGAGGGCTGTGATGAACACTGGGTGTTATATATTAAGTGATGAATCACTGAATTCTACTTCTGAAACTAATATTGCACGTATGTTAACTAAAATTTAAATAATAAATATAACTGAAAAAAAAGAAAAACCCAGAACATCACAAATTAAGTTTGTGGACTTAAAAAAAAAAAAGTCCAGGGGCGCCTGGGTGGCGCAGTCGGTTAAGCGTCCGACTTCAGCCAGGTCACGATCTCGCGGTCCGTGAGTTCCAGCCCCGCATCAGGCTCTGGGCTGATGGCTCGGAGCCTGGAGCCTGTTTCCGATTCTGTGTCTCCCTCTCTCTCTGCCCCTCCCCCGTTCATGCTCTGTCTCTCTCTGTCCCAAAAATAAATAAAAAACGTTGAAAAAAAAAATTAAAAAAAAAAAAAAAAGTCCAGCACGTAAGAAGGTTCGAAGTGGCCACTCCATCCTAGCAACAAGTAAAAACGCTGAACCAACTGAAAAGTCAACCACTCTCCTTAAATCTGTAGGATAAATCCGATTACAGGTCCCTGAAAATTGAAGAGAGTGACAAGCAAGTAGGAACTGGAGCCAGGGTAGGGAAGCCCGAACTGTGATTGACGAACTGCTGGAGGCTCAGTGGGTACAAATCTGACAAATAAAAACCCCAGGGGACCTAGTCGTGGGAGGGGGCACACTTTTGTGCATTTTACCTCCCCGAGCTTTGCAGGTTCTCCTAGTAAATGTCAGAGAAAAACCCCCTCCAGTTTCCAGGAGGGGAAAGACGAAGCCATTTTGAAATGTGCCACAGCATTCTGACCCTCACGAGACATGCCCTCGGGGGAAACTTAAAATTTAACCAGAGCCTAACCTGCTGGGATTTTATCAGAGCCTAACTGACGTAAGGGAAGGGAAATACCCAACTGCAGCCAGCTCTAGCCTTCCATGTGGAGGAAGGGAAACAGGTCAGTCCAGCTCCCTCTACTTGCCCTGTCCCATCCAGAGAGGACTGGGGAGAGAAATGAGAAGCATGTGTGAGGTTCACAGTCCAGAGGTACAGAATCACTGAAGACAGTGATTTCTTGTTTTTTAAAGTTTATTTATTCTGAGAGACAGAGAGAGGGGGAGGGAGCTGGAACACAGGAGGGGCGGAGAGAGAGAATCCCACTATCAGTGCAGAGTCTGACAAGGGGCTCAGATTCCTGAACGTGAGATCAGGACCTGAACCGAAATCAAGAATCAGTCGCTCAACTGACTGAGCCACCCAGGTGCCCCTGAGGACTGTGATTTAATTATTGGACAATAGAATGCTTCCTTTCCTCCAACGCCTTGCCACCCGTTTATGAAAGCATATTTACCACAGTTTCTTTTACCCGGGACACGATGTCCACTTATCAAGTAAAAATTATGAGATATATTAAAGGCCAAAAATACATTTTGAAGAAACAGAGCAAACATCAGATCTCTAGATTCAGATATGGCAAGAATGTCGGAATCACCAGACAACTTAAAGCAAGGATGATCAATATGCTGAAAGAGCTCTGGTGGGTACAGTAAGCGGCACGCAAGAACACATGGACAATGTGAGCAGAACGATGAGCCAAAACAGAAATGCCGAAACGAAAAGCATTGCAAGAGACATGAAGAATGCCTTTGATGGACACACAAGTAGACCGAATACAGCTGAGGAAAGACTCTCTGAGTTTCAGGATATCTCAGTAGAAACCTCCAAAACTGAAAAGTAAATAGAAAGAAAAAAAAAAAGAAAAAAGACGGGGCACCTGGGTGACTCAGTCCATTAAGCATCCAGCTTCCATTTGGCTAGGCTCATGATCTTGCAGTTGGTGGGTTCGAGCCCCGCATTGGGCTCTACACTGACTGCAGAGCCTGAAGCCTGCTTCAGATTCTGTGTCTCCCTCTCTCTCTGCCCCTCCCCCAGCTTGTGTGCTCTCTCTCTTTCTCTCTCTCTCCCTCTGTCTCTCTCTGTCTCTCTGTCTCTCTCTCTCAAAAACAGGGGCACCTGTGTGGCACAGTCAGTTAAGTATCTGACTCTTGATCTCAGTTCAGGGCATGATCTCACAGTATGTGAGTTCAAGCCCCGCATGGGGCTCTGTGCTAATGGTGCAGAGCCTGCTTGGGATTCTGTCTCTCCTTCTCCCTGACTTTCCTCAGCTTGTGCTCTCTCTCTCTCTCTCTCTCTCAAAATAAATAAATAAACTTTAAAAACATAAAGTAATTAACATTAAAAAAATTTTTTTAATGAAAAGCAAAAGAAAAACAAAGAAAATCCAAGAACTATAGAACAACACAGAGGGAGTACCATATACATAACAGGAGTACCAGAAGAAGAGAGAAAGGAACAGAAAAAAATATTTGGAAAAGTAATGACAGAGAATTCCCCCTAAATTAATGTCACACACCAAACCACAGATGCAGGAAGTTCAGAGAACACCAAGCAGGATAAATGCCAAAAAATATGACACCTATGGGTGCCTGGCTGGCTCAGTTGGTAAAGTACACTATTCCTGATGTCAAAGTTTTAAGTTTGAGCCCCACTTTGGAGGCTGATATGGCACCAATCATTTCATTTTCAAAATATAAAAAGTCAAAGATACTTTAAAAAAAATTTTTTTTAACATTTATTTATTTTTGAGACAGAGAGAGACAGAACACGAACGGGGGAGGGTCAGAGAGAGGGAGACACAGAATCTGAAACAGGCTCCAGGCTCTGTGCTGACAGCTCAGCACAGAGCCCAATGCAGGGCTCGAACTCACGGACCCCGAGATCATGACCTGAGCCGAAGTCGGCCGCTCAACCGACTGAGCCACCCAGGCACCCCTCAAAGATAAATTTAAAAATCCTGAAAGAAGCCAAGGAAGGGGGCAGAGGGGAACACCTACAGAGAAGCAAAGGTAAGAATTACATCTGACTTCTCAGAAACCATGCAAACAAGAAGAGAGTAGAATAAAATATTTTAAAGATTAAGAGAAAAAAAAAACCACCAACCTAGAATTTCTGTGTACCCTGTGAAATTATCCTTCAAAAAGGAAGGTGAAATAAAGACTTTCTGAGACAAACAAAAATGGAAGGAATTTATTGCCAGTAGACTTGCCTTGAAATAAGTGTTAAAAGAAGTTCATTAGTGAGAAAGAAAATGAAAGCTAGAAGATATTACAATATAAAATAAGAAAAGAATGCTGGGGCACCTAGGTGGCTCAGATGGTTAAGCATCTAACTCATGATCTTGGCTCAGGTCATGATCTCAGCGTTTGTGAGCTCGACCCCTGCATTGAGCTCTGCACTGACAGTGCAGAGCCTGCTTAGGATTTGTCTCTCCATCTCTCTGCCCCTCCCCCAAACTCTTTCTCTTTCTCTCTCTTTCTCAACATAAATAAATAGAAAGTTTTTTTTTTTAAGAATGCTTTGAAGAATAAGCAAAATAAAAGCTAGCACTAAAAATCAGAACTATGAGAGCCAAATTAAAAAATCAAAACAAGAGGGGTACCTGGGTGGTTCAGTCACTTAAGCCTCTGACTTTGGTTCAGGTCATGATCTTATGGTTTGTGAGTTTGAGTCCTGCATCGGGCCCTGCACTGACATCTCAGAGCCTGCTTTGGATTCTCTGTCTGCCTCCTCTCCGCCCCCCACCCCCACCCTCTGCTCTCTCTCTCTCTTTCTCTCTCTCTCAAAAATAAATAAATATTTTAAAAAATTAAACAAAAGTCAAAGACAGTTAAGAAACTCTCCCCAAAAGCTAAACAAAAAGCCAAAGAGATGGAAAAGAAGCAATAAAGAAATTAGAGTTTCTGGGGTGCCTGGGCAGCTCAGTCCATTAAGCGTCCAACTTCGGCTCAGTTAATGATCTCACAGTTCGTGAGCTCAAGCCCACATCTGGCTCTCTGCTGTTAACCCAGAGCCTGCTTCAGATCCTCTGTACCCCTCTCTCTGCCCCTTCCCCATTCATTCTCTTTCTCCCCCCCTCTAAAAATAGATAAATAAACTTAAAAAAAATGAAATTAGAGTTTTAACTCAGCTCCAACACCTGACTAACAGAGGTCCCAGAAATAGAGAACAGAGAAACTGGGTGGTGGGGTGGGGAACAAGGAAGGGAGATATTACCAAAGAGATAAGAAGATTTCCCAGGACTGAAAGACGTGAGTCTCCATATTTGTGACAGTAAATTGAATTTTAAGAGCTGTACACTGGAAATAAAATCATAAAGGTTTTCTGAGATGGTGGGGGCCAGGAGAGCATGCTTCTTAGCATAACTGCAAGCTGGAAGATAACACGTCAATGACTTCATAACTTTCTTTTTTTTTTTTTTAATAATGAGTCATTATTTTGTTTTTTTTTTTAATTTTTTTTAATGTTTATTTATTTTTGAGACAGAGAGAGACAGAGCATGAACAGGGGAGGGGCAGAGAGAGAGGGAGACACAGAATCTGAAATGGGCTCCAGGCTCTGAGCTGTCAGCACAGAGCCCAACGCGGGGCTCGAACTCACAGACCGCAACATCATGACCCGAGCCGAAGTCGGACGCTTAACCGACTGAGCCACCCAGGCGCCCCAAGTCATTATTTTGAGAGAGAGAGAGAGAGAGAGAGAGAGTGCACAAGCAGGAGAGAGATGTGTTTTTTTTTTTTAATGTTCATTTATTTTCGAAGAGGGAGAGGCAGAGAGAGAGGGGGACAGAGGATCCAAAGCAAGCTCCACACTGATAGCAGAGTGCCCGATGCAGGGCTTGAACTCACAAACCATGAGACCATGACCTGAGCTGAAGTCAGATGCTCAATCAAGTGAGCCACCCAGGCACCCTATGCCTTCACAATTTTCAGTGAACATTTCTTTTCTTTTTTTCTTTTTTAACATGTATTCATTTTTTAAGAGACAGAGACAGAACATTAATGGGGGAGGGGCAGAGAGGGAGACACAGAATCTGAAACAGGCTCCAGGCTCTAAACTGTCAGCACAGAGCCCCATGCCGGGCTCGAACTCATGAACTACGAGATCATGACCTGAGCTGAAGTCAGATGCTTAACTGACTGAGCCACCCAGGTGCCCCTAAGTGAACATTTGCAACTTAAGTTTCACTATACAACCAAACTCTCAGTCAAGTGTGAGGCTAAAATAAAAATATTTACTCATAGGGTGCCTGGCTGGCTCAGTGGGAGAAGTATATGACTCTTTTTTTAATTATTTGTATTTGAAAGAGGGAGGAGAGGGGCAGAGAGAGACAGAGACAGAGGATCTGAAGCAGGCTCTGTGCTGACAGCAGAGAGGCTGGTGCAGGGCCCAAAAGTCAGACACTTAACCAACTGAATCCCCTCAGGGGCCTATATGACTCTTGATCTCAAGATTGTAAATTTGAGCCCCATTTTGGGTGTAGAGAGTACATTTTATTTTATTTTTATTTTTTTATTTTTTATTTTTTGAGAGAGAGAGGGAGTGCATGTGTACACAGCCAGGGGAGGGGCAGAGGGAGAGGAGAGAGAATCCAAGCCCAGCATGGAGCCTGATGAGGGGCTCAATCTTAAGACCCTGAGATCAGGACCTGAGTCCAAATCAAGAGTCTGAGGCTTAACCAACTGAGCCACCCAGGAACCCCAAGACTATTAAAAAAAAAAAAAAAAAAAAAAAGATCAGTACACAACTAATTATTTTTTTTAATTTTTTATTAATTTTCTTTATTTTTGAGAGGCAGAGACAGAGCGTGAGTGGGGGAGGGGCAGAGAAAGAGAGAGGGAGACACAGAATCTGAAGCCGGCTCCAAGATCTGAGCTGTCAGCACAGAGCTGGATGCGGGGCTCGAACTCACAAACCGCGAGATCATGACCTGAGCCGAAGTCAGACACTAACCAACTGAGCCACCCAGGTACCCCTCACAACTAATTATTTTTTTAAAATATTTACAGATGTGGCGGCTGGGTGGCTCAGTCGGTTAAGCGTCCAACTTCAGCTCAGGTCGTGATCTCTGGGTTTGTGAGTGTGAGCCCTGCTCAGGCTCTGTGCTGACAGGTCGGCATTTAAGGTCAGTGTTTAAGAGTCTCTTAGGATTTGCCTCCCTCCCTCTCTGTTTGTAACTATTTTTTTTTTCCCCTTGCCTTCCCCCATGGTCTTCTGTTAAGTCTCTCAAGATCCACATATGGGTGAAAACATATGATATCAGTCTTTATCTGACTGACTTATTTCAGTTAGCATAATACCTTCCAGTTCCATCCAATTGCTGCAAATGTGATTTCACTCTTTCTCATTGCCAGGTAGTATTCCTTTGTATATATAAACACTTGTTCTTTATCCATTCATCGGTTGAGGGACACTTGGGCTCTTTGCATAATTTGGCTATTGTTGAGAGTGCTGCTATAAACATTGGGGTATATGTGCCCCTATGCATCAACACTCCTGTATCCTTTGGATAAATTCCTAGCAGTGCTATCGCTGGATCGTAGGGTAGTTCTACTTTCAATATTTTGAGGAACCTCCACACTGTTTTCCAGAGCAGCTGCACCAGTTTGCATTCCCACCAACAGCAAAAGAGGGTTCCCGTTTCTCCGCATCCTCGCCAGCATCTGTTGTTTCCTGAGTTGTTCATTTTAGACACTCTGACTGGCGTGAGGGGGTATCTCAGTGTGGTGTAGATATTGCTTAAAATAAATAAACAAAATCTTAAAAAAAGGAGAAAAGGACTTCAGAGTGCAGGTGTAAGAAAGCTAAATCATTAGTCAATAGTTACTGCTTTTAGGTCTTTTTTTAATGTTTGTTTATTTACTTAAAGTTTATTTTTGAGGGAGAATGAGAGTCGGGGAGGGGCAGAGAGAGAAGAGGACAGAGGATCTGATGTGGGCTCTGCACTGACAGCAGAGAGCCCAATGCTGGGCTTGAACTTACAAACCATGAGATCACAACCTGAGCCAAAATTGGATGCTCAACTGATTGAGTCACCCAGGTGTCCAAAACTTTTAGTTTTTAAATAAAGAAATAGCAGTATACACCAATAATCAATCAGCAGAAAAAGAAACCAAGGAATCTATCCTATTTACAATTGCACCAAAATCAGTAAGATACACAAGAATAAACCTAGCCAAAGAGGTAAAAAAAAATCTGTACTCTGAAAATTATAGAACACTTATGAAAGAAATTGAAGAAGACACAAAGAAATGGGAAAATAGTCCATGCTCATGGATTGAAAGAACAAACATTGTTAAAATGCTTATACTCCCTAAAGTAATCTACACATCTAATGCAATCCCTATCAAAATACCACCAGCAGTTTTCACAGAGCTAGAACAAAAAATCCTAATATTTGTATGGAACCACAAAAGACCCCAAATAGTCAAAGCAGTCCTGAAAAAGAAAAGCAAAACTGGAGGCATCATGATTCTGGACTTCAAGCTATATGACAAAGCTGTAGTCCTCAAGACAGTATGGCACTGGCACAAAAACAGACACACAGATCAATGGAATAGAATAGAAAACCCAGAAATGGACCCACAACAGTATGGTCAACTAATCTTCAACAAAGCAGGAAAGAATATCCAATGTAAAAAAGACAGTATCTTCAACAAATGGTGTTGGGAAAACTGGACAGCAACATGCAGAAGAATGAAACTGGACCCCTTCCTTCACCATACACAAAAATAAATTCAAGATGGGGGCACCAGGTTGGCTCAGTCAGTTAAGTGTCTGACTTCAGCTCAGGTCATGATCTCACAGTTCATGAGTTCAA
Organism: Neofelis nebulosa; assembly: GCF_028018385.1. Lineage (NCBI taxonomy): Eukaryota > Metazoa > Chordata > Mammalia > Carnivora > Felidae > Neofelis > Neofelis nebulosa. The sequence continues at coordinate 35,733,640 of NC_080798.1, read as the reverse complement.
GTCTTGCATGGGGTGAGCATGAGTCCCACTTAGGGTGAGTCTCATTTCTCTCTCTCTCTCTCTCTCTCTCTCTCTCTCTGCCCTCACTCACTTGTGCCCTCTCTTTCTCTCAAAAACAATTTTTTTTAATGTTTATTAATTTTGACAGAGACAGAGTATATGCATACACACACACACGTTCAGTCTCTCTCTCTCTCTCTCTCTCTCTCTCTCTCTTTCACACACACACACGTGTGTGTGTGTGAGGGCAGAGGGGCAGAGAGAGAAGGAGAGAGAGAATTCCAAGCAGGCACAGAACCTGATGAAGGGCTCAATCCCATGAACTGTGAGATTATGACAGGAGCCAAAATCAAGAGTCAGACACTTAACTGACTGAGCCACCCAGGTAACCCCCAAGTTTGATTTTTTTTTAATGTTTATTTATATTTGAGAGAGAAGGAGAGTGAGTGGGGAAAAGGCAGAGAGAGAGAGACAGAGAGAGAGACAGAGAATCTCAAGCAGGCTCTGTGCTGATAGCACAGAGGGCTCTGTGGGGCTTGAACTCACAGACCGTGAGATCATGACCTGAGCTGAAACCAAGAGTCAGACACTTAACTGACTGACCCACCCAGGCGCCCCAGTTTGATTGTTTTTTAACTTACTATTTTTTTTTTTTTTTAAAGAGAACACAAGCAGTGGAGAGGGGCAGAGGGGGAGAGAGAGAGAGAGAGAGAGAGAGAGAATATGAGTCTTAAGCAGGCTCCACACTCAGCAGTCTGATGTGGGGCTCCATCCCATGGCCCTCATGACCTGAGCCCAAATCAAGAGTCAGATGCTATGGAGCGTCTGGGGGGCTCAGCTGGGTAAGTGACCGACTTCAGCTTGGGTCATGATCTCATGGTTTGTGGGTTCGAGCCCTGCATCGGGCTCTGTGCTGACAGCTCAGAGCCTGGAGCCTGCTTCCGATTCTGTGTCTCCCTCTCTCTGCACCTCCCCGATCGTACTCTGACTCTCCAAAAATAAATAAATATTTTTTTTAAAAAAAGAGTCAGATGCTCAATGGACTAAGCCACCCAGGAGCCCTTAACTTAAAATTATTTTTTTAATGTTTATTTATTTTTTGAGAGGAGGGGAGGGGTAGAGAGAGAGGGAGACAAAGGATCTGAAGCAGGCTCTGTGCTGACAGCAGAGATCCCCATGCGTGGCTCGAATTAATGAACCATGAGATTATGACCTGAGCCAAGGTCAGATGCTTAACCAACTTAGGCACCCAGATGCCCCCAAATTTTTTAAGTAAGGGAAGTAAAAGTGGAACATCTACTACAAGGCCATGTTTGAATTGTAGTTTTGTTGCTTATTATGAAGATTTAGGCAGTTACTGACACTTGATTTGATTTGAGCCTTGATTTTCTTTTTTTTTTTTTTTAATTTTTTAACGTTTATTTATTTTTGAGAGACAGAGAGAGATAGAGTGCAAACAGGGGAGAGGCAGAGAGAGAGGGAGACACAGAATCTGAAGCAGGCTCAGACTCAGAAGCCATGAGATCATGACCTGAGCCGAAATCAAGAGTTGGACCCTTAATCAACTGAGCCACCCAGGTGCCCCGAGCTTTGTTTTCCTTATCCATATATTACAATATTTGTTGCAACAGCGACTGCCTGGCCCTCTCCTCCATTCTTTGATAACAATACAATTTGTTAAATAATAGAAAATATGTATATTGCTTCTGCTCCCAATTCCTGGTACAAAGTTCCTAAAATCTTTGTAATTTCCTAAGTAATAAGGGCACCAGGAACAACTTTTGTTCTAATATTTGTTGTTTTACCCTGGTTCTTGACATAGAGCTCCTAAATCCCTTGGCATTCCTGGGTGATAGGAGTGTGGTTTGTTCTATGAAGTGATTATTGGCAGGTTCCTGGGTAGCTTCAGCACAGGGGCTGGTGACCTGAAAGACCAAGCAATGCACTTTTAGCCCCACCCCCATCCTCCAAGAGGGAGAGAAGGGTTGGAGATTGAGTTAATGATCAATTATGCCTGTATGATGAAGCATCCATAAAAACCCTAAAAGTATGTGGTTCAGAGAGCTTCTGGGTTGGTGAACACATCTACATGCCAGGAGGGTGGCACACCCCAAGTCCACAGAACAGAACCTCCTGCACTCGGGACCATTCTGGACCTCATCCTATGTACTTTATCAGCTGTTCATCTGTACCTTTTATTATATTCTTTCTAATAAATAGGTAAACATGAACAAGTGTTTACCTCCCTTCTGTGAGGCATTCCAGCAAATTATCTCTCCCTGAGGAGGGAGAGGTGGGAACCCTGATGTATAGCTGGTCATCACATTCAAGTGGAAGGGAGTGACGCCCCATCCCTCCAAGAGATTAGTGACAGAATTTGTGGCCATCTTTATCTACCACATAATCTGCAAAATATTCATAAATATTTAGCTCAAAGTATTGCAAGAATCATGTCAGATTTGTAAGAAGTGTTTTCTTTATTATTATATTATTATTATATTAAGGGATAAATAAGTGTTTCATTGTTTTTATTCTTTTAGAGTTAGTTCTTATTTTTAAATTTTTTTATGTTTATTTATTTTTGAGACAGAGAGAGACAGAGCATGAATGGGGTGGGTCAGAGAGAGAGAGAGGGAGACACAGAATCTGAAGCAGGCTCCAGGCTCTGAGCTGTCAGCACAGAGCCCCACACGGTGCTTGAACTCACAGATAGTGAGATCATGACCTGAGCCAAAATCGGAGGCTCAACCAACCGAGCCACCCAGGCGCCCCTTATTTTTTTTTATTTTTTAAGTAAGGTTTAGGCCCTAGCTGGGACTTGAATTCATGGCAACCCTGAGATGAAGAGTTGTGTGCTCTACCAACTGAATCAGCCAGGTGCCCGATTGTTGTTATCCTTTTAAAAGGTCACATTTGGCATCAGAGAGTACTTAAATTAGGATGGAATTTTTCACTTAATAGGGTTTTTCTCAAAAAGTGCCTGGCTGTCTCAGTCAATAAGAATAGGCAACTCTAGCTCTCATGGTGGCGAGTTCAAGTCCCAAATTGGGCATAGAGCTTACTTTAAAAAAAGGCGGGAGCCGGGGTGGGGGTGGTGGTAGGAGGTTTGCCTAAGAGTTGAACTGTTGTGGTCCAGGCAGAAGTGACAATGACAGATGGCCTAGATCCAACAAAAGCACTGGAGGTGGAGATCAATGGAAAGATTGGAATACATTTGTAGGATAAGGATTCAACTTTGACCTTGACCTCCCCCGACCCCACCCCACGACCCCCAGTGTTTTCGTTTTTGTTTTTTAAGTGTATTTATTTATTTTGAGAGAGAGAGCGCAGGAGCAGGGGAGGGGCAGAAAGAGAGGGGGAGAGACAGAATGTGAAGCAGTCTCTCCACTGTCATCGCAGAGCCTGTCTCAGGCCTGGAACTCACCAACCTGTGAGATCATGAGATGAAATCAAGAATTGGTTGTTTACCCAACTGAGCTACCCAGGTTCTCCCCCCCTCCCCCCCGTGTTAACCTTAATGATAAAATTGTCGGTTATTTTGCCAGCAAAATAGATTTATTCAGGAACAATAGAGAATCGCAATTCAGAACAAACAAGCTGTGGCAAAACCAGAGCCAAGTCTAGAGAACAAGGTTTTACAGAGGAAGGTGGAGAGTTGGGAGGTGCTGTTGTAAACTGAAAGTCCACTGGAGTAAACTGGGAGTTTGAAGTGTTGTGACTTCTCATTGGCTGAGTTGTGACAGTGTCTCATTGGCTGGGCTGTTGCTGGAGGAGGAGGAAATCTTTCTTCTTCCTGCTGGGGTGGTAAAGTATAGGTTTCCTCCTGTTGAGAATGCAAGGTCCGCCTCTTCGTGTTGAGGTCTGCAATTGAGGAGGTTGTGAGAGCTCCCCTTTCTGGCCTTATGACTCCATTTTAAATAAAGTTTCTTTATTCAGTTTCACACAGGTTTCCCCATCTGGAAATGAGGCTAATATGAATGATGTCAGCTGCTCTGAGATTCTGAATATAGTTCACTGTTAATCCTTTAGGAGGTCACATAGCCAAGTGGCTAACGGTGCAGGCCCAGAAATGGCACCAATCTGGGTTTGAATCTTGGCTCTGCCATTGACTGGCTGTGTGGCTCGGTTTCCCCATCTGTAAACTGGGAGTTCTCACAATAGTCCCTGCTTTACAGAGTTATGGTGAATAAAGGAGACAATGAATGTAAAGGGCTCAGAGCAGGCCCTGGCACACAGTGAGCACTCCACTGAGGTTAGACATCATCACTGTTACCATCAGGAGGGAGCTTCTTAGCATTTAGTTGTCTTTTCTGGTTGCAGGGCTTTGGAGCGGGAAACAGAAGGAGCAACTACCAGCTGAACAATGACACTCTGCTAGTTTGGTTACTACCACTGCCTCACTGGCAGTAGTAAGTCCTATCTCCTTCCAGTCCTTGGCACATGTACCTCTGAGGCAGGTTGTTTTCTGCCATGTGTAGGCCAGAGGTAAGCAATGCCACCAGGCAGGCCAGTTTAGACTGATCAGGGATAATTAACACAGCAGGAAATGGAGTGACTGCCACATGGATGGAGGTGAGTCCCCGGGGCCCTGCCCTCACAGCTTGACTCTCCGGCTCTCTGCTTACAGCCTCTGGACTCCCCTCAACACCAGACTCTGAGAGCACACCTGCAAAATCTTCTACAACACAGAGGACAATGGCTTCAATGAGGTGAGTCACCCCTCTCCTCAGTGAGGGCTGTAGAGAGGGCAACTCTCTCCTCTTCAGCTGGCAGAGAGCAAAGGAAAAAGAGGAGCTCATAACCCCAATGCACAGTGTCCTTACACACACTCTCTCTCTCTCTCTCTCTCTCACACACACACACACACACACACACACACTCCCAATTCTATTTACAGCAATTCTGTGAGGCAAGCAGATAGGTGAGGCCACATTTTGTTTTAAAAAATCTTATTTTGGGGGCACCTGGGTGACTCAGTCGGTTGATCCTGAGACTTTGGGTCAAGTCATGATCTCACAGTTCATGAGTTTGAGCCCCACATCAGGCTCTGTGCTGAAGCACCCAGCCTGCTTGGGATTCTCTCTCACCCTTTTTCTCTGCCCCTCCCCTGCTTGTTCTCTCTCTCTCTCTCTCTCTCTCTCCTCTCCCGCTCCCTCTCAAAATAAATAAACATTTAAAAATAAATAATAAAAAATCTTATTTTGGGGGGGTGGGGAAAATGGATGAAGGTGGACAAAAAGTAAAAATTTTCAATTATAAGATGAGTGAGTTTTAGGGATATAATATACAGCATGGTGACTACAGTTAATACTGTCTTGTATATTTGAAAGCTTCCAGTGGAGTAAATCTTAAAAGTTCTCACCATAAGAAAAAAAATATTTGTTAACTATGTGAGGTAATTAGTTGTTAACTAAACTTGTGGTAATCATTCCACAATATTTATTTATTTAAAAATTGTTTAGTTTATTTTTTTAAAGTAGGCTCCACACCCATCATGGGGCTCAAACTCACAACCCCAGGATCAAGACTCACATGTTCCTCAGACTAAGCCAGCCAGGTGCCGCTTTCTTTTTGCTTTTTATTTTTTGAGAGAGAAAGGGCACAAGCAGGGGAGGGGCAGAGAAAGAATCCCAAGCAGGATCCATGCTGTCAGTGCAGAGCTCAACCACAACCTGAGCTGATACTGAGTCAGATGCTTATCTAACTGAGCCACCCAGACATCCCTCTTTTTGCTTTTTAAATTGCAAAGGCAATATATTGTCCTTATTAAGAATTCAAACAAAGGGGGCCTGGGTGGCTCAGTTGGTTAAGCATCAGACTTCAGCTCAGGTCATGATCTTGCAGCCCATGAGTTCAAGCCCCGTGTTGGGCTCTGTGCTGACAGCTCAGAGCCTGGAGTCTGTTTTAGATTGTGTGTCTCCATCTCTCTCTGCTCCTCCCCCACTCATGCTCTCTCTTTGTCTCTCAAAAATGAATAAATATTTTAAAAATATTAAAAAAAAGAATTGAAACAATACAAAAGTTTGATGTACTCCAGATTTAATTTTATTATTGTTTAGAATTCGCATTATTATGCCCATCTTGTAGACATGAAAACAAACTACCCTAAGGCTGTCCAGGCAGTAGGAAGCAGAGTGTGAACTAGAATTCAGTTTTTTGTGTCTAAGGGCAGGGTTGTTCAGGCTGTACAGCCCCTGTCAGGAGGACCCTGCCCTCTATCCTGAGTTAATCAGGAAGAAACTTACAAAGACCATGACAAAACACTCAACAGGCAGGCCCTGATCCACATCAGAGATAACATTCACTCCGTTGGGTGAGATAGGACTGTCCTCAATTTCCCCTGCAGTATATACCACCGCCCCACACCTGTCTCTCCCACCTAACAGGGTGTGCATATCTAAATACAAATAAGTAAGAGTCTAGAGGTAACTCTGAATTGACTCTGATTTCATTAGGAAAGTGATTCATGGGGGCACCTGGGTGGCTCAGTCTGCTGAGCATCGGACTCTCTCTCTCCCTCTCCCTCTCTCAAATAAAACACACACACACACACACACACACACACACACACACAGAAAACATTAAAAAAAAAAAAGAAGAAGAAGAAAGAAAGTGATTTATGCAAACTACAGCACTCTGATTTTTCTTTTTTAAAGTAGGCTTTACATCCAACATGGGTTTTGAACTCACAACCCTGAGATCAAGAGTCACATGCTCTGCTGACTGAGCCAGCTGGTTCCCCAGTGCTGTATGATTTTTTTAAACTAAATAAGCAGCAGGAGATCTCACCAGGAATGGTAACAACTCAGAGGAGATGGCTGCCTCACCGCAGTGTTTCTGCCTCTGCTTCCTGTGCTGGTGCTGGGCCCTTGGGGTTCTGATTTACCATTGCAGGAACCCAAAAATCCGAAGTACCTCGCATCTTCATCTATTTTGTTTATTTTTATCTTTTATTTATTCACAATTTCATTTGACCATTGACAAAGGATTATTGTATACAGGGAGCTGTTGCAGGTCACCAAATTTTGGTTTTCAAACAAGAATTAACACTTTAGGAGCATTTACCGAGTACTCTAGCTCAGATTTCTGCCAAGAAGTTTGGCAGCCATTCAGCCTTGCAAAGTTCCTGCTGCGCATGCCCAGGTGGAAATAGGTGGCAAGTTATAAGGAGTGACAATAGGTGGGAGAAGAGGACCAGAGAGCCTTTGCCTCTGTCTGAATGAGCCAAATTTTAAAAAATAAATTGTGGGGGCACCTGGGTGGCTCAGTCAGTAAATGTCCAACTCTTAACTTCGCCTCCAGTCATGATCTCACATTCCTGGGTTCCAGCCTCACATGGGCTCTGTGCTGATGGCGCGGAGCCTGCTTGGGATTCTGTCTCCCTCTCTCTGGCCTTCCTGCTTGCTCTCTCTCTCTCTCTCTCTCTCTGAAAATAAAAAAAAAATAAACTTAAAAAAAAATAGGGCACCTGGGTGGCTGAGTCAGTTAAGGGTCCGACTTTGGCTGAGGTCATGGTCTCAGAATATGTAGGTTTGAGCCCCGTGTCGGGCTCTGTGCTGTGTCTCCCTCTCTCTCTGCCCCTCCCTGGCTCGCACTCTATCTCTCAAAAATAAATAAATGTTAAAAAATGTTTAAATCATACATACATACATAAATAGTGAACTCTGGCCCCTAGATCAGAATAGAGCCCACTGGCTTGTCCGAGCTGGCTGGTACTTCGTAACCATCTTCCTGGGGAAAGGTCGTAGCGGTACCTGCAGCTTCATGCAGGTGTTCCCCAGGGGCAGCTCCAAGAGGCCGGAGGGCACAAGCTCAGGTCTCACATGCCCTACTGGAAGTTTTCATCATGTTGGGTGTCAATGTAATTAGACCTTGTGCCAGAAGTATAGTATATTGTGATTAAACCCTTAATCCTGGAAAGATCTTGGACTGATTCCTCTCTGCTGGTCCTGGAGGTTTATGGCACGATTCAGGGCATTGGCTTCAACACCCTCAACCTCTAGTCACCCTGCTGGGGGCGGGGAGGGGGGGCACGGAGGATGGCACAAGGCTACCAGGGGCATTATGCTGGCAACACACAAGCAACCTCTTCTGAAGGTATCAGTTCCAGATGGCCACCCCAGTAAGTGGTTGGTCAGGTGGGGTGCGAGACAGTGAGAGCCATGCCTTGCGGTCTGGATATTGTTATTATAGGCATCGCTTTTCTCCACCTCTGCAACTAGTCCAGTCCACCATCATCGGTTGCCTGGACTATTATAATATCCTTCTAATTTGGTGATTCTGAAGTCACTGCCTCAGCCTCTCCAGTCAACTTAGTAGTCTTTAAGTTTTAGCAAGCACCTTTAGCCCATGTGATTGGTTAACTTTCTTTGCATATCTAAGTATAAGGTTATATCTATAACCTTTCTTTGTATATCTATAGATCACGCGTTGTTTCCTCAAAAGACTTGGAACAAACCCTCTTGCACAACACCAGGACACAACCTCTGAATACAGAGATAACATCCGTAGCTGGCACCACTGAGTGTGCATGTGGTCAAGGAGTGTCACCGACCACTGTGGTTCCCTTTTACTGATTAACTGCCCTGAAGTTCCTTTAAAAATCTTTGGGCCAGGCAGAAATCTCAGAGTTGATTTTTGGGCAAGAGTCCACTTTCTCCCCAGGTGCCTGGCCTCCTGAATAAAGCTCCTATTCATTGCCAATCAAAATTCTTCTCTTGAGTATTGGCTTTTTGAGCGAAGGGCCACCGACCTTGGGCTTTTTGGTTGCAAATTTCTGCTGCCACCCTTGTTTTCCTGTAGTCTCCTGTCCTTGCAATCATCTTTTACTCTCTCTTTTTTTTTAAGGTTATTTATTTATTTTGGGGGGGGGGCAAGAGCAGGGGAGAGGCAGAGAGACATGGGGCTCAAACTCACGAACCGTGATATCAAGACCTGAGCTGAAGTTGAACGCTTAACCGACTGAGCCACCCAAGGACCCCTGCAACAGTCTTTTAAAACTCATCATCCTCAGCTTAAAATCCTCTATGGCTTCTCTTCTTACTAGAGGAAAGCCGAGGTCCTCACCTTGAATGACAGGCCCCACAGTCCTATTTCTCTGTGACCTCCTGTTCTACCACCCTCCTCCTCCCTGTCCACCACCTCAGCTCTGCTTCATTTTCACCTACAGACTCAGCAGATGTCAGCCTCAGGGTCTATGTGCTTCCTGGTCCCTGGCCTGGAACCCTTTGCCACTAGATGTCTGCATGGCTTCCTCCCTCAGCTCCTCAGGTCTCTGCTCAGATCCTAGTCAGAGATCTCCTCAAACAAAAATAAGTGCCCACCTCTTTGTCACTCCAGCAACTTGTTCTGCTTCATTACTTGTCACAGCACTTTGATTGCCTAGTGTGCTTGCTTGATTTATTGTTTATATATGTATGTATGTATTTATTATTGTTTATCCCCCTGTCCCTCCCTGTTTTGTTTTAAATTTTTTTTTCATGTTTATTTATTTTTGAGGGCACCTGGGTGGCTCAGTCAGTTAAGTGGCTGACTTTGGCTCAGGTCATGATCTCACGGTTTGTGGGTTCAAGCCCCACGTCGGGTTCTGTGCTGGCAGTGCAGAACTGCTTGGGACTCTCTCTCTGCCCCTCCCCTGCTCATGCTCTTTCTCTCTCTCCCCCTCTCAAGATAAATAAATAAAACTTTTAAAAAAAGTTAAAAAAAAAAAAAAAAGAAATGGATCAGGGGTATAAAGCATAGAAAAAGTTTGTGGGATTCCAAACAAAAAGAACATCTCTATGGGATTCACTGAGTCTGGGGGGACTGGGCGTGGAATAATGGAATGGAGGGAGGGAATATCTGAGGCTCTCTACCACATAACCCCTTCCTACACTTAACACTCGCTGCCTCCAGCCTCCGAATGGTCCCATCCCTGGGGTGCCTGAGTGCATCCATGCCCCATCCTGTACTTGCAGCCAAACCAGAATTACCTGAGGCAGGGACTCACTCCGTGCCTGGGGACTGTGCAGGTGAACCCGAGGAGATCCAGCAGCCACCGGTAAAGTCACTACAGCGAGGCTGTGACCCCACAGTCAGGGAGAGACAGGCCAGAGACCACGGGGATTAAATGTAGGGCAGGATGTTTGCACACTGTTACAATCCCAGCACCTGTACAGTGTCAGGAACACTGTAAGTACTCAAATATTTGTTGAAAGAAGCAATGGTTGAGGGAGAGGCAGCTATTCGATTGTGGAAGCAGAGGACATGGAGGTGAGGGCCCTAGGGTCCAGGAAGAGGATGTGGGATAGAACTGTCATCTTGGGGGAGCAGGTAGGCCCATATCTAGGAGCAGTTTTTGGCTAATTGAAAAGAGCCCCCAGGGAGTCCCAGTTCCTAGCTCTTCTCCCCTCAGCTCCCAGGTTAGGTCTCAGTACCAGAGGCAGCATGTGACGGGGCCCATTCTGCTGGAAGTTGCGGCAAAATGACCTTTGTGCCCTTTTGTCTACACGGGGGACAGTAACCTGGCCTGCAATTTCCTGGGTGGGGAGAGGTTTGTGGAGGCCCTGAAGTAGCAGGTGAGGAATCCTGGGTCAGAGTGGAGTGCTGAGGTCCTTTGTTCTTCCAGAAATCAGCAGCCTGGGAATGAGGGGCTTCCAGTACCCCTCCAAAATGGGGGCTGCCCCCCCCCCCCCATACATTCTGCCTGGGAGAAGAACCGTCAGGTAGGCAGGGTGGGAGAGATCAAAGGCCAAAAATTTCTTCCTTCCTTTTGGAAACAAAGAAGGAGACCTTGTCCCTCGAGCTATCTAAAAAGCTATCTAAAACCCGAGGAGAGATAACTTCTTTCCAAAAGAAGTTCATTAGCATTTAAATATGCACCAATCTCTCCATCTTAAAAAAACAAAACAGAACAAAAACCTCTCCTCTCCCTTCCAGCTACATCTCCCACTCAGATCTGGCTTCTCCCCCCTCATTCCACAGAAATGGCTCTCTCCAAGGTCACCATCAGCCCTGTCACACAGCCTGAGGCCTTGTCAATCCCTTCCTTGCTGGACTGCACCAAAACAGAGTCTCTCAGTGCTCTGGCTTCTGTGATTCTGTGACCTCGCTTAGCCTCTACTCATCCTCATCCTCTTGGGCTGGGCTGTCCCGACGCTCTTCCCTCCTTAACTGTGAATGGAGGCACCTCTTCTCAGGGCCCTGAGGCCTCTGCTCTCCGAAGTCTCCCCCACAGCAGCCCTTCAGCCCGAGACTTCAATCCCCATCAGCAGTCTGTCTCCCAGCTCCTTGTCCTGCAGCCTTAGCCCAGGGGTCTCTCAATCTGTCCTCTTGGGTGACTCACAGGCACCTTGAACCCACCATCACTCCTCCATTGTTCCTGCTTTGTGGGGGTGAGTCACCTGGGGCAGACTTAACTTTTTCCTCCCTCACCTTTCATAGGTAGGTTGCCAAAGCCCCACACTTTTATCTCCCTTCCCTCTGGTGGCCTCACTTCCCTCTGATGCTCTACCCAGCGTCCCCCCCCCCCCCCCCCCCCCCCCCCCCGCCTTGGGGTAGCTTCCTGGTTAGCCTCCTATTAACTTCTCTGGCTGGGCACCCGCCCTTTCTCCTTGGTACAGTCAATGTGACCTTAAAACAATGCACATATTAGTATGTCACCTGTTCTACCCCACCCTTCAAAGGTTTCCAGAGCCCTTAAGGATAAAGGGCTGAGCAAGGCTGCTCTAGCAGGTCTCCAGCTACTTCTCTCAACTCCAGCTCTCCTGGCCTTTCAATTCCTCAAAGATGTCCACAGACGCCAGTGTCATCTCTGTAAGGCTCGGGTCTTTGTTGGGATGCAAACTCTCTCTGCCACTCTATCCAGAGAACTCCTACTCCTTCCACATCCTTAGAGAATGCTTGAATGCCTACACTGGGTTATAGACTCCCCAAAGCTCCTGTGCTTCCCCATTTATTAACATTTATTATACTTGTAATTCTTTGTTTGACAGTTGGCTTCTCTGCTAGCCTGCGAGCAACATCAGCCAGCACCTGAAGGGCCTGTACTCTTCTGAGCTACAATCTAGGGCATGGTGGATGTCTAAGCAATGGTTATTTGTGGAAGAAATGAAAGTTCTGCCCTTGTGATGGAGGGGCAGTGGCTGTAGAGCTGGGAGAGTTACTGGCTCATAAGTACCTGATGCTCTAGCCAGAAATACCCTCAGAGCTGGTAGCTGTGAGAGGAAACCCAAATAGGGGTCGGTTGGTCTGAGGGTTACTTTAAGGAGGAGCCTCTTTGCAGAGGCTAAAGAAAACACAGTTGCTGAGTGACCCACTTCTTTGGTCTCCTAGATAGTGAGCCACTACCTGATATTGGAACAAATAGGCTGCTGGCTTCTGTAAAGAATATGAGATCTCATTCCTCAGAATCAAGGTGGGGCCACCCAACTCCTAACCAGTGTCTCACCAGAACCTGCACAGGGGAAGTGACTCAGGACTCAATCTGGGCTAGGTCCTCCTGGGGGTAGGGAGGGAAGCTCTTCACCCTTCAATGAGTGAAGGGTGCCAAATGGGACCCAGCCAGAAAGAACCAAGTTCCTGGCTTGAGACCCCAGGACTTGTTCTGGACTTAAAGACAGCTGTGGTTTGGGGACCTGAGAAAAGTGGATGCAGTTAGAAGCCCCATAGCTTGGAGAATATAATTAGGAAGACTGAGGTTAGGGTCATAAAGTCCCCATTCAAATACCACCTTCCCCAAGAAGCCCCCAAACATCTCCAGTGATCTCCCCTGTCTCTCTATCCAGGCCTCTATAGCATAAGAAAAAAAAAAAAGTTAGTACTTTTTCTGCTAAAAAAAAAAAAAAAAAAAAAAAAAAAGTTAATATAAAACTTCAACTCTGGAGCAGTGCTTTTCAAAGTTTAAAACATATCAGAATCACTAGGAGGATAGCCTGGTGGGCTCTAGCCCCAGGGTGTTGGATTCTGTAGATCTGGGCTAGAGTGTAAAGGAGTGTGTTTTGGGGGGCACCTGGGTGCCTCGGTCAGCTGAGCGTCGAGAGCGTCTTGATTTCAGCTCAGGTCATGATCCCAGGGTCATGGAATTGAGCCCCTCGTTGGGCTCTGCACTGAGTGTAGAGCCTGCTTAAGATTCTCTCTCCCTCTCCCCCTGCCCCCTGCTCATACACACACACACTCTCTCTCTCTCTTTCTTTTTCTTTTTTTTTTTTTTAAAGTTTTATGTTATTTATTTTTATTTTTATTTTTTAACATTTATTTATTTTTGAGACAGAGACAGAGCATGAGCAGGGGAGGGTCAGAGAGAGAGGGAGACACAGAATCCGAAACAGGCTCCAGGCTCCGAGCTGTCAGCACAGAGCCCGACGCGGGGCTCGAACTCACGGACCGCGAGATCATGACCCGAGCCAAAGTCGGACACCCAACCGACTGAGCCACCGAGGCGCCCCTCTCTCTCTCTTTCTAATGTAAGAATAAAGATAAATCTTAAAAAAAAAAAAAAAAAAGGGGGGTGGGGGAGGGGGTGCCTGGGTGGCTCAGTTTGTTGAGCATCCAACTTTGGCTCAGGTCATGATCTTGCAGTTTGAGCCCCATGTCAGGCTCTGTGCTGACAGCTCAGAACCTGGACCCTGCTTTGGATTCTTTGTCTCCCTCTCTGTCTGCCCCTCCTCTGCTCACTCTCTGTCTCTCAAAAATATAAACATTAAAAAAAAAAAAAAAAAAAAGAATGTGTATTTCTTTTTTTTTTTCTCTTTTTTTTTTTTTTTTTTTTTTAAATTTTTTTCAACGTTTTTTATTTATTTTTGGGACAGAGAGAGACAGAGCATGAACGGGGAAGGGGCAGAGAGAGAGGGAGACACACAGAATTGGAAACAGGCTCCAGGCTCCGAGCCATCAGCCCAGAGCCTGACGCGGGGCTCAAACTCACAGACCGCGAGATCGTGACCTGGCTGAAGTCAGACGCTTAACCGACTGCGCCACCCAGGCGCCCCAAGAATGTGTATTTCTTACAAGTTCCATGATGGAGTTGCTGCTGCTGCTGAGGGAACTCCACTGTGAGAACCATTGCTCTACAGAAATGTACTAGCCAGATAACTGGTACTAATGATTTGACCTTTCTTTTCAAAGGGCTCAGGTGTCCTAGTGCTCCAATACCAACCTGTTCAGGCTCTGGAGATGTTCAAAAGCTTCCTGAAGAATTGTGATCTTCCTCATATGTGGGTTAGGTTCCCCAAAGGCTGGGTCTTCCCGTACACCCAATCTGCTTCTCTTGAGGTGCCTCCCCTTCCAAGCACTCTCACTGCCCTTCTCCAAAGCTCTATGCTGCTATCGCCAAAGTAGTGAAATCTGGGAAGAGGAAAAGGGGGAAGACAAAAAAGGTCTATGTGAGGAGGATGGACAAGTAGGCTGCTCCTGGAATTCTCCAGAAGCTGCCGGGTTCCAGTGAAGGTTCTGCCTCTAATTTGCTACTTGACCTTAATAGAGACACTAAGCTCTTCTGAGTCTCTATTTTCGCATCTGCAAAGTGACAGGAAACTTTCTCTGGCTCATATCCTGACTCCTAGAGCTGATGGGAGGGATCAAATTCTTGCCAGCGATTTAGAAAAAATAAACCTTAACACAAGTTGCATGTTGAGAGGCTTTCTTACTTAAAGGTAACTTTGAAAGCCATTTTTCTACACCTCTACCTACCCCCCCTCCCCTTTTGAACAGATGTATCTATTTGTCTATTGTCTATATCGAGATAGCAGGATTAGATGTATATGATCAACAGCCTATTAAAAAGAAGTGATTCTTTTTAATCACAATGAGTTAAGCATCCTACTTCGGCTCAGGTCATGATCTTACCTTTCAGAGTTCAAGCCCCACATTGCGCTCTGTGCTGGCAGCTCAGAGCCTGGAGCCTGCTTTGGATTCTGTGTCTCCCTCTCTCTCTACCCCTTGCGCTCTCTCTCTCTCTCTCTCTCTCTCAAAAATAAATAAACTTCAGGGAAAAAAAGTAAAAAAAAAAAAGAGCCATTCACTTATTTATTCCATATTTATAGGGCACCTACTATGAGCCCATCACCATGCTGAGGCAGATAGCTAAAAATTAAACAGCCTAAAATGCAGGTAAACATATCGCCATCCCAAAGTGATGATATTGGGAGATGGGGCCTTTAGGAAATGATTAGGTCATGAGGGTGGAGCACTTACGAATGAGATTTGTGCCCTTATAAAAGGGATCCCAGAGAGTTCCCTTGCCTCTGCCACCATACAAGGTTACATCAAGAAGATGGCCATCTAGGAGCACCTGGCTGTATTTGGAAGAGGTTAAATTTCTGATGCACTTATGCCCTAGAGAGGGAAGTATGGAGTGCTGAAGAGGAGTTTGGAGGGCAATCCCCAATTTATTGCCCACCCCTTCTCCTGTTCAGGACACGGTTCAAGTTTACATCTCTAAGGTCTCTGAAATGATCGCAGAGATAAATGTTAGGTAAAAAAAAAAAAAATGTTAAGTCTACCTGAAACCATTATGACATTGTATGTTAACTAACTTGGATTTAAAAAAAATTTTTTTTAAGCAATTATAAATATGAAAAAAGAATGTTAAGTCTACATTGGGGCTCAGATAGTGCCCTGAGAAGTCTGTAATACAAAATGAACTATCTGCCAAGGCAGGCGCCCAGATGGGTGAAGGAAAAAGAGTTTGAGCTAAAAGTCCAGCATACAGACAACCACTTCAATCATTAGGTCTGTAATCAGAGAGGACACAGAAAATTAGAGCAGAGTCACAGACTTTGTCCAGCTCAGAGTTCTATCAGTAGTCCTAAGGTTCACTCATCTGCCTGGACCCCAGGCATATTTCTTAGACCTGCCCTAATTTGTGTGCAAGCATCCATTTAGATAATTCTAAAGTATCCATGAACCAGAGGCCATGCTGTGTGGCCTTTCCTGTTCCTTCCGAGCTTCTTCCGTGTTCTCTCATGAAAAGAGACGGGGGACTAACAACCTTAAATTAAGTCAGAAGCTCCTACGCAGTCCTAGAACAAATTTCCTGTTAAGGATAGGATCTAGTAATTCAAATGCAAACTCAACTGGAAAACACCAAACACACAGCAGTATTTTCAGGACCTGTATCACTAATTTATAACACCCTGTCAGATTATATATATATATATATTTTGGTTTGGAAACTATCTGGTTGCTGATGGGCCATTGAACATTACAGCTGGGAGGTTACCTGGGCAGGGGTTTTTCCAAACAACGACTAAGAGCATGGTGCCTGAGAATATGAGCCCTGAAATCAGACAGGTTGGGTTTCAACACTTGCTCTGCCATTGACTAGGTATGTGACCTCCAGCGAGTGACTCAGCTTCTCTAAGCCTTGGTTTTATGATCTGTAACATGGGGTAAATAACTCAATCTGTACCTCACAGGGTCCTGAGGTGTGGATGGGATAAAGCATGTAAAGTTGTATTTTTAGAATATATTGGCTGATCAAAGAAACCTATGCACACATAAGAATTCCAGCACCCCACAGTAGGTCCTTGGCTTCTTAGAAGTCAAAAGTACACAACCGGGGAGCCATGTAATCTTGCCCGATATCCTCAGAGTAGTGAAGAAGGAAAGAACTGGTCCAGGGAAGGGAATGACCCTCCCAAGGTTACACAGAAAGTTAGGGGTACAGCCTGGTTTAGGACTTGAGTTTCAGAACTTCTCAGTGAGTTTTTTGCAGTGTGCTTCCCTGGACACACTGCACTCAGGGTAGAGCCACCAAAGTGATACCAAAGCATGGGTGCTTAGGGAGTCAGGAGCTTTGCTGCTAGGCAGTGGTGATGGGCTGGAAGGAGATCAGAACTTAGGGTTGGGCTGTCAGGGAGCTGCTCTGGATAGGACAGAGAATCCTAAGGTAGTCAACAGTACTGTAAATTGAATTTACTGAACCATCTGATAAATGGCACCGAAAAAGGGGAACGTGAAGTAGTAAGTCTTGTATTTCTGCTTGCTTTTTTGTTGTTGTTGTTCACCCTTCTTCCAAGCACCTAAACATATATAGTTTGCACAGATCTTTTTTTTTTTTTAACCTTTTTTTATTTTTAGAGACAGAGAGAGACACAGCCTGAGCGAGGGAGGGGCAGAGAGAGAGGGAGACACAGAATCTGAGGCAGGCTCCAGGCTCTGAGATGTCAGCACAGAGCCCGATGTGAGGCTGGAACTCACGAGAACTCAAGAAACTGAGATCATGACCTGCCACTTAACTGACTGAACCACCCAGGTGCCCCACAGATCTGAAAGTCTCAAAGTCCTTTGTCTTCTAGGTACATTTGCCTCAACTGATTGCAACCCAATTCAGTAAGGCTTTTGTTTCCTGAGACTTAGGTTTCCTCCTCTAGGCTATTTTGGGAAACAATTAAAAGAGTTTGTAAAATTCTTCCAGAGCTTGGGATGCACAATTAATTGGGGGGTGAAGGATCAGAAGAAGAAGGCTGAGGAAAGAGGCCAGGTGAGTAATTAACAGCTGGCTGAAGTGTTCTGTTTCTAAATACGTTTTGAACCCTAGGACACGTAATTGCTGAGTGATTTAGTGAATCTTTTGTGAAGGTCTCTAGTAAAATAGTTTGGGCATGATTTCCTACTATGTTTTTCAGTAAAATGAAAAAGTACACCAGGTGAATCTCCTTTACCTTTTACAGTTGGTAAACATTCTATAAGGTCTCTCCGCTTCTAGTAGGGATGGAAGCCACCCAGAATTCTTGACAACACACAGTTGAAGGACTTTGATCTCCAGGCTATTGTGTGAATCCTGCAGGTACTTGACTAAGTCCTCAAGGCAGGTCAGGTCCTCAGGAGTGGTATTGATGTGTTATTTCCAGGGTAGGGACTGCAGTGGGCTTTAAGAATGTCCTGGAACAGTCTCGGTATTAAGTAGCAAGTCATTTTTCTGGCAGAGACAGGCTGAAGTGGGGAAAGGCAACTCAGTTTTCTGTCAACTTATCTTATTTTAGGAGATCTATGTTTGAGGCCTGAACTAGTTGTAGAATTACAGAGTTAACCTTAGATAGTTGACCTTTATGGCTATCAGTCTCTTTTCTAAAAAAGAAAAAATGTAAATTATACAAAAAGACATGAATACATCTGCTTTGTAAACAGTTCAAATAGTGTGGTGATGTAGAGAATAAAAAGCAAAAGTTCCCTTTACCCTTCTTCATTTTACTTCCCTCCCCAGGGATAACCACTAGTGTCAGTTTGGTAGGGATGAATATCTTTCCAAGCCCCCCCCCCATGTTTATTTATTTATTTTGAGAGAGAGAGAGAGAGAGAGCGAGCCCAAGCGGGTGAGGGGGAGAGGGAGAGGAGGGAGGGAATCCAACGTGGGGCTTGATCTTAGGAACCATGAGATCATGACCTGAGCAGGTATCAAGAGTCAGATGCTCAACCGACTGAGCCACCCAGATGCAGCTCCAAGCCTTTTATGCATTCAGTTATATGTAAATATAGACAGTTATTTTTTTCCTACACAGATGGTAACGTAATGATTATGCTATTGTTTTTTCTATTGTACACCTTTTTAAATTTAACAGTAAATCTTGAGGGGCTCCTGGTGGCTCAGCTCGTTGAGCATCTGACTTCGGCTCAGGTGATGATCTTCGGATCATGAGTTCGACCCCCACATTAGGCTCTGTGCTGATAGCTTAGAGCCTGCTTTTGATTCTGTGTCTCACTCTTTCCCTGCCCCTGCCCCACTCATGCTCTTTCTCTAAAAAATAAACATTAAAAAAAATTAAAAAAAAAAACAGTAAAGCTTGGAATCATTTCATTGAAGTACATATAGATTTGCCTCATTCTTTTCAAAAACTAAATAGTATTCCATTGTATGAATGTAGCATACATTTATTTAACCCGTTCTCTATTGTTTCCAATTTTGAGAGGCCCCATAAACAATGTGTCAGTGAATTTTTATACACTCATATCTATACAAATTTGCAATGTTCACCTGTGGAATAAATTCCTAGACATGGAATTACTGGGTCAGTGGGCTTATGCGCTTTCAATTTTGATAAACTTGGCTAAAATGCTATCCACAGATGTTTTAGCAATTTTATACAGCAACGCTGTATACAAAGATTTATTCCTCATCCTTGATATGTTTGAGGGGTCTTTTACCACTAAGATTATGATGTTATAAGTCTATTTCTCTGTCTCCTGATTTTTCAGCATTCATTTGTTTGTGTGTCTACCATGTGCTAGGTACTGTGCTAGGTGCTGGGAATACAGCAATAAACGAGACTGAAACAGCCCTTGCCCTAGCTTCATGTGGGGTTCCTGGATTTCATACAGTTGCTTGAAAACATAAGACAATGAATAAATGTTTGGTAAAAGAGTTGGCCTCCAACCAAGGAATGGCAGATGTCAAAAAGTATTTTTAGGACATTATGTTAAGTGAAAGAAACCAATCACAAAAAGACAAATACTGCATGATTCCACCTATAAAAGATATCTAAAGTATTCAAACTCTTAGAAAGTACAATGGTGGTTGTCAGGGACTGGAGGGAGGAAATTGGGAGTTGTTCAACTGGTATACAATTTCAGTTTTACAAAATGAAAAAGTTCTAGAGATCAGTTGTATGACAATGGGCATATATTTAACACTACTGTACAGAACATTAAAAAAATGGTTAAGATGATAAATTTTATGTGAAGTGTTTTTTATCACGATTTTAAAAAAGGTATTTTTAGACACAAAGGGTAGTATGAAAACAGATGGCTAGGAGACAAGCTACTGAGTCTAGCCTAGGAGGGAGTGATGAGGATAGGTATTTTTTCCAAAGGTAGCGAAAACCAACCAGTCAACACTTCCTTCCCGGTCCTCCTACTTTTGTCTGGGAATAGGTGACTATAAAGTCTTATAGTCTGCTATAGATAAATCGCAGCAAAATATAGGTTTCTATGCTTTTTCTCCGGAGAGCCTTTCTGATAGGTATCCTTTCTGATACCCATTACAGGGAATAAGCTAAAAAGAGAACCTTAGCTTCCTATGTCTCTGTAAGAGATCTCTTCTTCAATAGGCAGAACTACATAGAAGACAAAGTTCTGATGAAAGTGAAGCAAATTAGGACCAAATAGGAGACTACATTCTCCAGCACACACTGCTCTCTTGGGACGCAGTCAGTGACTGAAAAAGACGCGATACTTTTGCGACAGGAATGGGACGCGCGGATGAGGGACGACTACATATCCCAGAAAGCAAAGCGCCATCACTCGTTACAGTCTGGCTTGTTTCTTGCTAGTTGGCGTTCTCAGCCAAAGGAACGCGAGGGGAGGGGAACGTCGCCCCGCAGCGTACCGGACTTGACACTTGGAAAGAGAACGGAGAGTGGGGGAAAGTGCTTTACCGTAACTCAAAGTAGTTCCCGCGCAGGGAGGTGAGGGTTTGTGGGCCCCCTCCCTTATTTATTGTTTCTCGGAGGCAATCCCAGGCCCTTATTGGTGGAAGACCTCGAGGGCAGGTGGGAAGTCCATGAAGCCCCAAATCGAAGTTATCTGCGTCTCTCCATTGGTCTTCCTCTCGAGCGCAGGCGCGAGAGCGCCGACTCCAGTCCCCAGGGACGGGTGAGCGGCAATTGGCCAAAACCCGCGAAGTAGGAGTCCGGATTGGTAGTTGCTAGCAGGAGCCTGGTTTCTTCCTTGACTTCTGCAAGTGATAGTGTGTGATTGGTTTAAATCCGCGGGCACCTCACGGTGATTGGGCGGGAGCCACGGGCTGGGTACGATCATTGGCTGGTGCTGGGTCCATCCCTCCTCGGGCGGGCAGCGAATGATGAAATGGGAACGGGGAGGGGAAAGGCCGCGACGTGAGCGCGCGACCTCCGGCGCCATTTTGTAGAGAAACAAGCGGAGTTAACCGAAGAGGGGGTCGAGGAGCGCCGGAGTCGGGGACTCAGGAGTTTCCTGTGTCCAGCGCTGCCGGAGCCGCCTGAGGTGAGGTGGGCCGGGGTCAGGGGGCTGGGGCCGGCTGGCAGTGTCAGCTACGGACCGCGAGTGCCGGTGGGCGAAGGAACGGGGTGGTCCAGGGGCCATTGGGAGCGTTTCCCGGAGCTCCGCGGAGTGAGGGGCAGTCGGGACGGGGAAGTGGCGAGGCGGGAGAGGGCGGGCTCTTCCCACGACTCGCGTACTCTTTGGGCTCTGAAGAGAAAAGGCCGGGGCTGAAGGCTTCCCGGAGCGCAGGGCAGAGCGCCGGGTGAGACCCGGGGTGGTCCCCGGCCCGGGCCTGGAGGCTCTGGAGGGCGGCGGTGGCGGCAATTCGGACGGCTGGGCCTCGCTTCGCGCGGGCTGCACCCTCCTCAGCCCCCGCGAGCTCCTCAACTGCCCCTTTCTCTCGGGGCTTCCGGACGGGTGCGGTGGGCTTCGGCCCCCGAGGCCTAGTTCCAGAGGCGAGGGTCCGTGTTTGGAGTAGTTGGTAGGCTCCTGCTTCTTTCTGGTCGACCCGGAGCTGGCAGTCCCACTCCCGGTGCCCCCGGCACGTTGTCAAACCCCTGGTGTTTCGGGTGTCCGCCGGTGGGAGGGGCAGGCGGGAGCGAGCACTTCCTCATTACTTCTCGCCACAGGTTTTGTTCCACTCGCGCGCTGGGGCGCTCCGACTTTCTCCGAAGTCGGCCCTCCTTCACTTGGGCCGCTGTCTGTGCTGTAGTGGCGGCTTCTGCTCTCCCGTGGGAAGTGCCCCCCTAGTGAGCCGACCGCTTGGAGGCCTCGCGGCTGGGGAGGGATTGCCTTCCTCCAGGTTTTGTAGAGGTTGCTTAAGGCCGCACACGAAATACTTACTCAGTTACTCGTTACCAGTCCCGCTGCAGAATTCACCCACCTGGCCTCACACAGATAATTACCCCCCGCCAGGAGTAAGATTTGTACTTTACAAAAAGGAGATGCCTGATAGTGGATTTGCAAATGCTGCGTTTAAAATAAACTTTGAGAAGTAAACTTTTCCCCTCAAGCCACCCAATCTAACGTCACATTTCTTAGGACTCCAATAAAAAAGCCTGTTTTCTTACTGTAAGCTGCATAACGATCCTTAGTTTCTCTCCTTATTTCTGTGTAATTCTATTGCCTTGGGAGATTGATTTTAACAGCCAATAATTGCGTACTTTGACGGGGATTCTGAACAATGCTCTCGTGATGATCCGTTTGGTAGGAACAGGGATACTTAGATGAAAAAAGTGAGAGGACAAGTAAAAAATTAGAAAGCAGGTCAAACAGATTAAGAACAAACCTGTTTTTGTAGAGATCTTCAGTAATCTGTTAGTAAATCTGTGACTCAGGTTGACATTCCTACCTTTCCACAGATTGACAGCATAGTGTTTTAACTATTAATAAAATATACGGTAACAGTTTAAATAATCTTGTTTTAGGACACAGCAAATCGTTACCTTGTCTAAGTAGAAAATGAGCTGATGATACATAAAGTTTTAGGCATCTAGTTGTACTTTTACTGAAATGGAAGCACGTTGATAAAACTTGTTGAGAGTTGAGACGGTTGGTCCCTTTTCAACAAGTGTGGGTCCCAAGTCCTTCATCGGAATCAAGGCACAAAGACTTGACCATTCATCACTGAAAGCATTTCCGTTTTTTGCCTAAGATTGTAACCTTAGAAGTCTTAAGGCAGGGTTTTGTGGCATCACGGAGGAACTGAACTGAAATGCTCTTGGTTCCTAACTCAGCTGGATTAGTTTCTAGCTTAGTTTTTTCTCTCTAGTCTCTAACTTTATATTGGGCGTTTAAATCCCGGTCCCGTCACCATGGACTCTTGTCAGGCTAAGTGCTGTGGCATCCCTTGAACTTTGGGTTGTGTCATTTAAAAACCAAACTACTGTGTGAGGACAGGAGACGAGATGCTTACTGTCTCTTCAAGACATGCGTGAAGACTAATCTCATATTCATCCTTGCATGTTGGGTTTTCCAAGTAGGTTTTTGGTTAGATTCTGACTTACTTATGAAAAGCTTTCTTTTTAACCAGCCTGAATTGATGAACTTGAATTTTTATTTCATTCCATGAGGTAAGAAATCTTTGGTACTCAATGCTGTGGAAGGTAATTTGTCCATAATAATTTTAATTGAATGCTCACACATTGTTTAAGACACTAATTTTTGGTAAGATGTTTCTGCCTCTCAAATGAACAAAAATAATTGCCATTTTGAAATGCTATATTTTATGAACTTGGTATACTTTATTAAAGTACAAAACTAACTTTCAAGTCATTTAAAGATATTAGCTGAAGCACTTCTTAAATGGCCCTGTGACCAAACTGAGCTTCCTGCTGGGACCTTTCAAAATGGTATCCCACTGAGTCTTATTTTAAGACCTTATATATAGAAAAATCCTACAGTTCCTTTTCTCTTTGCTCACAATTTTTGGGAAGCATGTTTCAAAGCTAAAATGGGCTCAAAACCTTTAGCACTCTCTATATACACACTATTTTAATGTACATTTCACTCATACATTTGTAAGGATGTAGCAAAGCAAATAAAACCAGTTCACTGAAAAGCACTGTTTGAAAAGTCAGTAATTAGAAGTGTAGACTTAATCTGAAACCCTGTGCTGAGATTTGAAGGAAATGCAGCCTTTGGAAGTGTAGAGTATAGGTTTAAGAAATGCATTTTGTCTTTAATGCTGGAAAGCTCTGCATAAACCTCCAGGATAAAATGTCTTGGTTAATGTTGTTAACAGTTGTCAGGAGGAAATTCCTAGTATGTTGAATGCGGTGTTAAACAGTTTTCAAGAGAGGTTTTTTTGTGTGTAATGAATGTGTTGTTGAACTAATTACGTAAAATATAAAAAGGAATGAAGTTATGTTTCGAAAGACATCATCTTACTGTTCTTAATCCTCATCAAGAGCTCAGCATTTTCCCTTTCAGGTAATTAGTTTCAAAGTTTGTCACCTTGGAGTTATAGCTCATGATTTTGAAATGTAATGTTTAAAGTTTTTATGTACACTAATCATAAGAATAGTTATCCCTTTGTTTCAGACCTTTTCTCTCTCTCTCTCTCTCTCTCTCTGTCTCTCTGTCTCTCTTCTCTACCCCCAACATAGGGCTTGAACTCATGACCCCGAAATCAAGAGTCCCATGCTCTAGCAACTGAGCCAGCCAGACATCATCCCCTTTTGTCTTTTTTGCACTAGCTTTCTAACTAATCTCCACTATTTTTGCCCTATGGTTTGTTTATTATTTATTTATTTTTATTACATAAGTAGTATGTAAGTACATTCTGGGTGTAAATGATTCCAGGAATATTGTTAATTCTTACACCCAAATTGCCTCCTAAATCATTGGTTTGAAAATAGCCATCCTCTGCTCAAAGTCCTTCAGATCCCTTGGCCTAGAGCTGTGTAACTGTTGATCCCTCCCTACCTGTGGCATCCTATTACTGTCTTATGCTATAGTCAAAAGACTGTTACACAGTGGTTCCTGAATGCATCTTTGCCCCTTTTATCTGGAATCTCATTGTTTGTATCTACCGAAACATCCATCATTTCAGTTCAGACATAAGTATACTGTCTATAAATCTTTCCTGTGATTTTCCTAAGCAAAATTGATTTCTTCTATACCTTTTGGCCAGTTTCACTTACCTGTGGCATACACTGTTTTGCTTTGTAATAAGTTTTTCTGCCTCATTTTATAGTGGGTAAGGAATCTCTGCTTTCTCACAAAAACATGTAATTGCCCTGAATTGTAATTGAAAAATGTTTCATTTGTTACACTTGGGAAGATTTATAGAGGATTTTTTTTTGGACTGTATACTTATAATCCTGTTGACATCTTTTAGATGGTTAAACTTGGAAAGCTGGTCATACAGAATTAAGGTATCATCCTTTAGGAAATTGAAGCTGAGGAAAGTAAGGTGACTTAGTTTAAGGTCAGACCAGGTTTTTCTACTCTACCCTAGTGTTCATTTTGTATTTTCACACTCGGCTTGAATTCAGTACAAGGAAAAGAAAGGCCTGTGAACTTATTCATCAAAAAAGTGAGCATCATCTATGTGGTCAGCCATTTGTTTTTTTGAGAGAATGTTTGTCATCTTACAGTTAAAATCTCTGCAGGTTGATTGGTAGTTCAGGGTTTCACTTTCATTGAGTGGATTGGAGTTTAGCACATCACACTATGTCTATTAATAATAACTCTGTAGAATCAGGAGCTCCTGGGGTGGCTCAGTTGGTTAGGCATCCGACTCTTGGTTTCTGCTAAGGTCATGATCTCATGGGTAAGTTTGAGGCCCACATTGGTCTCTGTGCTGACAGCAGAGAGCTAGCTTGGGATTCTCATCCTTACTCTCTCCCTTCCCTCTGCTTGTGTGTGCGTGCGCATGCTCTCTCTCTCACAATAGATAAACTTAAAAAAAAAAATACTAATTCTATAGAATTAAACTGTTTCTTAGGTAATTAATTATCAAGGGAAAATTTTCCTTTACTCCTAATATGTGATTTCCCCCCATTTTATTGACCTGATTGACACACAATAGTGTTTTCTTAAATTTATTTAATATTTTTATTTTTATAAAAAAATTGTTTTAAATGTTTATTTTTGAGAGAGAGAGAGAGAGAGAGAGAGAGAGAGAGAGAGAGCGCGAGCGCATGAGTGTGGGAGGAGCAGAGAGAGAGGGAGACACAGAATCTGAAGCAGGCTCCAGGCTCAGAGCTGTCAGCACAGAGCCCGACGCGGGGCTCGAACCCACGAACCGTGAGATATGACCTGAGCTGAAGTCAGACCGTAACCAGTTAAACCACCCAGGTGCCCCTTTTATTTTTTTTTTAATTTTATTTTTTTTTAATTTTATTTTTTAAAATTTACATCCAAATTAGCATACAGTGCAACAATGATTTCAGGAGTGGATTCCTTAGTGCCTCTTCCCATTTAGCCCATCCCCCCCTCCCACAACCCCTCCAGTAACCCTCATTTTGTTCTCCATATTTGTGAGTCTCTTGTTTTGTCCCCCTCCCTGTTTTTATATTACTTTTGTTTCCCTTCCCTTATGTTCACCTGTTTTGTCTCTTAAAGCCCTCATGTGAGTGAAGTCATAGGATTTTTGTCTTTCTCTGACTCATTTCACTTAGCATAATACCCTCCAGTTCCATCCACGTAGTTGCAAATGGCAAGATTTCATTCTTTTTTATTGCTGAGTAATACTCCATTGTATGTATATACCACACCTTCTTTATCCATTCATCCATCAATGGGCATTTGGGCTCTTTCCATACTTTGGCTATTGTGGATAGTGCTGCTATAAACATGGGGGTGCATGTGTCCCTTCGAAACAGTACACCTATATCTTTTGGATAAATACCTAGTAGTGCAGTTGCTGGGTCGTAGGGTAGTTCTATTGTTAGGTTTTTGAGGAACCTCCATACTGTTTTCCAGAGTGGCTGCACCAGCTTGCATTCCCACAATCATGTAAGTTTTATAGGTAGAGTGTATAGGTTTTATATGTAGAGTGTAATGACTTGATACACATATATTGTGAGATACCACCAGTGTGTATTTGGATGAGATTTTCTTAGTTGTGATTAAAGCAAATACAGATTTTTTTCCCCAGCAAGTTTTTGGAGGATGAGACACAGGATTTGAGTTTTTCTTCTCTTCAGTGTAAAAATAGAAAACTGTAGTGTGACAAACAGGTGGTCTTTTCTGTTGCAGTTATTGTGTGATTAATATTTAACCTCAGTGTAAATTAACTTGCACTTCTGTTAAGACCTCTGAAGGATGGGGAAGGACTGAGGTTTTACAATGTTCTTCAGCACTGTAAATTGAATTCTAACAAATATGTGTATTTGTTAGAACAAATATGTTCTCTTGGTGTAGTTACATTTTTAAAGTAGCTCCATGAAGGATTCTCAGTTATCTTTTAGTAATTGAGTATATTATACACTATATTGCTTTATAGTTTTGCAGTTACTTCTGGGAAGATGCTTCTGAATATTTAGTTGATTCCAAGTCAAAAACTTGATTCCTTTCTGACTTTGGAGTAGGCATACTTTTCTAGTTCTCCACTTTCTCAGTTTTTTAAAAATAGGGATTTATTGGGGGTGCCTGGCTGGCTCAGTCTGTAGAGCATGGGTCTCTTGGTCTCGGGATCATGAGTTCAAGCCCTACATTGGGTGAAGAGCTTACTTAAAAAAAAAAAAAAAAAAAGATTTATTTGCTAACACTAACAGTATTTCAAACTATGCTGATGTATGGATTGGATTAAGTTTTGTAAAATTCTGAAAATATCCACAAGAGGCTGTTAAATGTTCTTTAACATCTTTAAGATTCTATTGAATTGAGTAAAAATTGCTTGTGTAAAGTGGCATGGTTAGGAAGCAAGTTAGCTCATGTCCCATTTGTTATTATTTCATACCTATTTACTATTTGTTGACCATTATGCCTTTGGATATTTCCTTATCCCTTGTCAGCTGGGTTCTAGAAAACAAGTTTTCTACTAGGCTTTTTTGACCTCAGTAATACATAATTTTGGGATGTTCATGATTGGATTATTTACACTTGGTTTTTACTCTTTAGTTTGGGTAATGGAGAGTTAAGTCTACCATGTATATGCCCACTGTTAAGAATATTCCCCTTTCCTAAAGCAGATGGCTGGCTCAGTTGGTAGAGCCTGTGACCCTTGATCTTGGGGTCATGAGTTCAAGCCCCACGTTGGGTGTAGAGATTACTTAAAAAGAAAAATCTATCATCTGTATATAAAGAAATAGAAAAGTAATGTTAACAAAAAACGGGTCCCTGGCTGGCTCAGTTGGAGGAATGTGTGACTCTTGGTCTCTCAAGGTTGTAGGTTCAAGCACCATGTTGGGTGTAGAGATAACTTAAAATCTTAAAAAAGAGGGGCACCTGAGTGGCTCAGTTGGTTAAGCGGCGGACTTCAGCTCAGGTCGTGATCTCAATGTTTGTGAGTTCGAGCCCCATGTCAGGCTCTGTGCTGACAGCTCAGAGCCTGGAGCCTACTTCAAATTCTGTGTCTCCCTCTCTGCGCCTCCCCCACTCACGCTCTCAAAAATAAATAAACGTTTAAAAAAAAAATCTTAAAAAAGAATTTTCCCCTTCCCTTTTCAAACAGACAAATATGCCAAAGATTACAGAAGTTGAGATCGTGTATCTAAATGTAAAATGTAGAAATTACATGAAAGTATTTAGTCACTCCTCTATCAGTAAGCCCTCAAGTTCTCTGGCAACCACAAAACATTGGTATGATATCTTGATATACTTAGTTTTGGCATATTTGTATATAGCTTTGTAGAATTCTTCTGTGTTGAGTTTCAGTGACTAATTGTCTCTTAATGTGCTATTATTATCTACCTCGCTTCTATCCTTGCTTCTCAGTTCATCATCTAGAGTTTCTATTTTAAAAGTCATGTCATGTTGTCCTGTTCAGGACCATCCGTTGATTCTCCATTTGTCTTTCATAAAAGCCAGAGTCCTTTAATTACCTATAGAATTTAACTCTGCTCTATACCTACTCATGTATTCTCCATTTCCCCCTAACTTATCACCCCTGTCCCCCCAGTTGGTTTCCTTCAACTACACTTGACCTCCTTGCTTTGTCTTACAGATGCCACGCAGTCTCTTAGGAAGCCTGTGCACCAACTGATTGATCCTTCTGCCTGGAACATTCTCTCAGATATGTGCATGGCTGAACCCCTCAGCTCCTTTTAAGTCTGCTCAAAGACTTCTTTCTCAATAAGGCTCACTCTGACCACCGTCAGAAAACTTAAATTGCATCCCTCCTGTCCTCTGGCTCACTTTTACCCTGATGTTTTTTCTTTTTCTATAGTACTTAGCATCTCCTAACATGTTTTATAATTTCTAATGATTACTATTTCTCACCTCCAGTGGGAATGCAGGCATATGTGTATGTCTCTTCACGGATGTATCTTAAATACCTGACACATAGTCAGTACTCAACAAATAGTTGGCTGAGTTAGTGCATATAGTGCATAAACTGTTTCTCTGATAAGTTGTGGTAGCCACTTCACGAAAACGATACACTATTTCTTATCATCTGATGAATTTAAGTTGTGCTTTGCTTTGTGTTAACTTTGTGGAAAGCCTTACCTGAGGTGTTCACATCTAGGGCTCACCTTATGGAAAGTGGATGCAAAAGCCATTTTCTCAGCAAGGGCACTGTTGATGTTTGGGCAGGATAATTCTTTGTTGGTGGTGCTGTCCTTTGTGTGATGTTTATTTCATCTCTCATTCTCATTGTGTGCTAGTGGCTCTCCCACTCAAGCATTTTAAGGGGCGCCTGGGTGGCTCAGTTGGTTGAACGGCCGACTTCAGCTCAGGTCATGATCTCGCGGTCTGTGGGTTCGAGCCCTGCGTCGGGCTCTGCTGACAGCTCGGAGCCTGGAGCCTGTTTCGGATTCTGTGTCTCCCTCTCTCTCTGCCCCTCCCATAATCACTCTCTGTCTCTCTGTCTCTCAGAAATAAATAAATGTTAAAAAAAAATAAGCATTTCAGAATGTTTTAGCTTGGCTGGTTCAGTCGGTTGAATGTTGGCTGGTTTCAGTTCGGGTCATGATCCCAGGGTCCTGGGATTGAGCCCTGCTTTGGCCTCTGTATTGAGTGAGGAGCCTGTTTGAGATTCATTCTCTCTCTGCCCCTCTCCCCTGCCTCCCCCCGCCCCAATATAAAAATTAAAAAGAAAACAAAAACTTTTGGAGATTACATTGCTTTCTAGTTTATTCCAGTAAATACCCTCTTGAGGTTCAGATTTGTTGTCAGGATTATTTTATTTAATTTAGAGCCAATTATTATTGGTGTAAATCACAAGTTACTTTAATTTCACAGTGGCACATATGAGAAGACTGCGTAAAGAGAAGGAATAACAGATTTCACTGATTATAAAACAAATTTTCAACATTTTAACATGTCTGAAATTGGGATGCATCTTGTCCTAAAAAAAATACTATCAAGTAAACTTTTTTAGTGATACATAATGTAAAGATGCTTCTACAGTTAAAGACAAACCAACGTGAAATGAGATTGTGGAAAATTATCTCCATTTCATGGGTGATGAAGGTGGAAGAACTTTGTCAAACTTGGGCTACATTTTCCTTTTTGTTAGGCCTAGTCAAATTATATTTTAGGGTCCTAGAAATTAATATTGGTCTTGTGTTTTTCAGAGTTCTGGAATGTTTTCAGTGCCCTCAAAGCTGATTGGTTGGGAGTGATGGTGAGGAAGAGCTATGGAATAAAACCCAAGGCATGTCTACAGGAGCCTGATATAAATGATAATACACATGAAACAATAGTGAACAGTTTGATTAAATTAAAAAATTTTAATGTTTATTTTAGAGAGAGAAAGAGAGCATAGGAAGGGGAGGGGCTGAGGGAGAGGGACACACAGAATCCAAAGCAGGCTGCAGGCTTGGAGCTGTCAGCACAGAGCCTGATGCGGGGCTCGAACCCACAAACCGTGAGATCATGACCTGAGCCAGAGTCGGACGCTTAACTGATTGAGCCACCCATGTGCCCCTAATTTTATAGTGCATCATACATATTGAAGGGGAGAGAAGGTAGATTAGCCTGTAGATGATCTGAAGTGGCTTGGGAGGTTTTGGAGGGGCTGGGGCTTGAAGTAGACCCTGGTCTTATTACCTGATGCATTGTCCACTTTATGGAGGCATCTTGGCCTACCTTCTGGTAGTCACTAACTTTCCCCTTGAAGGTTATCAATGATCAGTTAGTTGCTATTTCTGATAATTTATAATTTCTATATAGTTTTGGTATACTGCCAGCTATACCTTTTATTTATTTATTTATTTATTTATTTTAAAAAAAAATTTTTGGGACAGAGAGAGGCAGAGCATGAACGGGGGAGGGGCAGAGAGAGAGGGAGACACAGAATCGGAAACAGGCTCCAGGCTCCAAGCCATCAGCCCAGAGCCTGACGCGGGGCTCGAACTCACGGACCGCGAGATCGTGACCTGGCTGAAGTCGGACGCTTAACCGACTGCGCCACCCAGGCGCCCCAACCAGCTATACCTTTTAAAATCTTTTCCCCATGGGGGCACCTGGGTGGCTCAGTTGGTTCAGTTGGTCCAACTCTTGATTTCAGCTCATATCCCGTGGGATTGAGCCTCGCGTCTGGCTCTGTGCTGACAGTGCAGAGCTTGCTTGGGATTCTCTTTCTCCCTCTCTCTCTGCCCCTCCCCATGTGCTCTATCTCTCTCAAAATAAATAAACCTAAAAAAAAAATCTTTCCCCCCCATGATTTCTGCAGACTATAGGTATATTAGTTATCAATTACTGCATGACAAAATACCTCTGAATTTAGCTATTTAACCTTTCTTGTTCTTTATTTCTAAGGCACAGCTTGGCTAGGTGCTTCTGGCTCAGTGTCTTTCACAGAGTTCCAATGCAAGTATTAACAGGCTGCAGTCATCTCAAGGCTGAAGGGTGGAGAGATCTTACAAGCTCACTCACGTGGCATTTGTCTGGCTTCAAATTCTTGCTGTTGGTTTGGAGACATCAGTTGCTTGCCACATATGTCTTTTCCATACTCACAGCATGGCAGCTTGTTTAGAGCATAGGCTCAGAGAGAGGTAAACAAGACAAAGTCTTTTTTGTAACGTACACTTGGAAATGACGATTTCCTTCTTTTGAAGCTACACTTAAGGTCCATCCCACTCATAAGGGGAGGGGATTACATAAGGATAGACATTTTAGGGATTGTTGGGGTTGTTTTAGAGGCTGTCTGCCACAATGGACATTTGGTGAAGGTTCATCCTTAAGGCTCTCTTTAGGGATGCTGTTTGTAGGTTTTACTTATTACCACTAAGTAGAGGACTTTGCTTGGTTTCTGATATTATGCATTCTAAGTTTTTTCCACTTCTCAGGCTACTCTTCATTTCCTTTCTTGAGTTCCTCTTTATCCACCCTGAAATACTAAGCTTCCTTAGGATTCTCTCTAGACGCTCTTATTTTCATTCTGTAGTTCTATCCTGTCTTTTTTTTTTTTTTTTATATGTTGATGACTCCCAGATCTATTATTTGTAGCTCACCCTTGCTATGTTGCAGGCTATAATTCATAGTCCTGTCCAAATTCTTCATTTTCTTTCTTGCCATGTATTCTCTTAGTTGTTTCATGTCAGGAGTAAGTGGAATCCAGGTGCTTAGTGGAAATATATTTGCTCCTTTTCCTTCACTTGTCTTGCTTATTCACAGTTTCAGAGAGTCCTTGCAGTTCTCTCTTGAATGCATTCACTTTGCTTTCCCTATAATCTTTTGTTGTTTATTTTTGAGAGATGAGAGAACGTGTGCTTGAGCAGGGCAGGGGTAGGGGGTGGGGAACAGAGGATCTGAAGCAGGCACTGTGCTGACAGCAGACAGCTCGATGCGCGGCTCGAACTGAAGCTGTGAGATCATGGCCCGAGCTGAAATCAAGAGTCGGATGCTTAACCAACTGAGCCACCTAGGCGCCCCTCCCTCTTATCAAATTTCCTTGTGACCTCCTCTTTCTCAGTATTTTGCATTGTCAAGAGTAGCTTCTAAAAATGTTTACCAGCTCATGCTGTTAGTATGCAAAGCAGGTTAACGTAATAAACAACCCCAAGATATCAGTGGCTTAACAGAGTAGACATTTATACTCCGATAACTTTCCTCAGATAACTTTCATTGAGTGTTCATTAGGTTGCCTTCTGTGTGGTAATTCAGGAACCCAGGCTCCTTCCATCTTGTGGCATTGTTTTTCTCTAGAGGGAGTCCTCTTTGTTTAGCTGGCAGATGGTGATAAAACCAGAGGGTCATGAGTATGAGGTTTTATGGACAAGGTCCAGAAGTGGCTGGTATCATTTTTGGCCTGCGTTTTATTGGCTAGAACTTAGAATCTTGGCCACACCTATGGAAGAGAGGCTGAGAAATGTAGTCTAGCTGTTTAGCCAGGGAGAGGAAATAGATTTGGTAAGCATCTACCTGGTCTCTCCTACTCCCTTATTCCCTAAAATATACTTAAACCAATTCATGTAGCTTCTAGGATCATCTTTATGATAAAATCTAGAAGTCTGAGATGGGTTCTATACATAGAAGAGAAGAAAGCCACAAAATGGGTCTTAGTTACCTCCAGAAGACATTTCATTTTGGCCACTATCAGGGTTAGTGTGTGGGGATTGTATTTAGGACCGTGATTTATTACAGCAAAAGGATACAAAGCATAATCAGCAAAGGGAAAAGGCATATGAGGTGAAGTCTGAGGAAACTGGACTCCTGCTTCCAAGCTGAACCTCTCCCAGTGCCTTTCCCAGTAGAGTCACATCAGACACACTTAATTCCTTCAACAAGGAATTGTGACAACACATATGTGCAAAATGTTGCCCAGCAGCGAAGCTCCTTAGAGACACAGTGCCTAGGATTGTTATAGGCACCTTCTGCCTGTCACCCATTAAAATTCCAGGTTCCTGGAGGGAAGGTAGGTGTTAAACATGAACCACATTTTTTGGTACAGTTTAGTCACAGTGAGCCACTCTTATTAGCTCTTGGAATGGGGATTAGTTTTCCCCAAATCTAGGTTCTCACACTAGCCATGGGCCAACCTGGCATGTCTTTCTAAGGATAGCAGTCGCAGGCCTTCTATGTTAACTCTTTTCTGTTCAGTAAGTGAGGTGAATGGTCTCCATCAAAAGGGATTTTGTATAGAGAATATGCAAAATTGGAATATGCAAAATTTTGTTGGCCTAATATTTTGTCTTTGAAAATTACATTTGTATTTCAGTAGGGAAAAAAAGTTCAATTCCCTTCTTATCTCCTTTCATCTAATTTTTCAGATAGTTATTTTTGTATCATTCTGGATACTCTACATATAAGGACATATATATACACAATGCTGTTCTGAAACTTGCTTTCCTCCCAATAGATAGTATTCCTTTTTATGATTTACTTAACCATTGCACTTTTAGGGGGATATTTAGGCCTTTTTCACTTGATACGTTTTTAAAGAGTTGTTCATTTCCTGGATGAAAAAGGAATGGATTAAAGATGATTGGGGGGGGGGGGAATGATTCCTGAGTATTCAGTACAGAATTGGGGATTAAGTGGTCTAAAACTCTTACTATTCATCCTAAAGGTTGGAGATACTCCTATCAGGAACTGTTTGTTTTGGGACTTGGTATTAAAACACTTATTTAGACTCTTAATGATTTTGAAGGTGCAATACAAGGATTTTTGTTCATTTTTAAATCCTCTTACCTCTACTGCCCAATTCTTTAAAGTTCTGTTAAATACTGTCTTTAAAATTCTATTAGCAGTTGACATTTAAACTATTCTTCAGCTATAAACTTGGGATAATACCTTCCTCAAAGAGTTACCAGGTTTAAATAAACTAATATACATAAAATGCTTAGAACAATTCTGTTTAAGTGTTGTGATTGTACGGGGATAAGTTATCCTATTTTGTACATAGTAATTATATTTAAGAATTTAATAAGTAAACCATTTTGGATGAATGGATTGGAACTGTGTACTATAAATCTAGAATCTCTGCCTCTTGGAGGAGTATTAAAGATTGCTGTGGCCTTTTGCCTCATTGCATCTGATAGAGCAAAATGGGTCACCAACAGCTGTACTGGAGCCATCTGAGGAAATTTGGCCAGGGGTCTCATTCTTGCTGCATTTTTGGAACCAGCAGGGTCTGACCCAGAAATGCACTCTCAGTATGTGCTGCCAGTATTTCCGTCAGTCCGTGAAGGATATAGGCTTCATTAAGTTACATTAAGTGAACTTCCTTGAATGGGTCATCCAAGATACCTCCCTTAACTGCAGATACCCAGGATACCTACCTTAATGCAACTCATTGTACATAAAATAAAAACACTTCAATTAAAAATAAGTAGGGGCACATGGGTGGCTCAGTCAGTTGAGCTTTGACTCATGATTTTGGCTCAGGTCATGAGCCCAGTGTTGTGGGATGGCATCCCACGTTGAGCTCTGTGCTGAGCTTAAAGGCTGCTTGAGATTCCCTCTCTCCCCCTTTCTGCCCCTCCCCTTGTGTGTGTGCTTACTCTCTAAAATAAAAAAAAAATTTTTTTAATTTAAAAAATAAATTGGGATGAGTATTTTGAGTCAGTGATTTTGTTGGTTATAAAGTCCTAATAGAAAATAATGAGCTCTCCCTTTTAAGGAAACCAAGGGGGGAAAGTGGGGCATCTGGGAAAATTGGTATTGGTTGTTTCTGAATACTAGAATAAGATACCTTCCCCGATTTATATGGGTCATTAGGAGTTTGCAACATTGGCCAGTATGGTAACCACTATCCACATGAGGCTATTTAAATTTATACTAAGATTAACTAAAATTAGATAAAATTAGGGGTGCCTGGGTGACTCAGACAGTTAAGCATCTGACTCTTGGTTTCAGTTCAGGTCATGGTCTCATGGTTTTGTGAGTTCAAGCCCTGCGCTGGGCTCTGTACTAACAGTGTGGAGCCTGCTTGGGATTCTCTCTCCTTCCTCTGCCCCTCCCCCACTCATGTTGTCTCTCTCTCTCTCTTTAATTTTATGTTTAATTTTTTAAAATTTACATCCAAATTAATTAGCATATAGTGAAACAATGATTTCAGTAGATTCCTTAATGCCCCTTACCCATTTAGCCCATCCCCCCTCCTACAACCCCTGCACTAACCCTCAGTTTGTTCTCCATATTTAAGAGTCTCTTATGTTTTGTCCCCCTCCCTGTTTTTATATTATTTTTACTTCCCTTCCCTTATGTTCATCTGTTTTGTATCCTAAAGTCCTCATATGAATGAAGTCCTATGATATTTGTCTTTCTCTGACTAATTTCACTTAGCATATACCCTCTTGTTCCATCCACATAGTTGCAAATGGCAAGATTTCATTCTTTTTGATTGCCGAGTAATACTCCATTGTATATATATACACCACATCTTTATCCATTCATCCATCGATGGACATTTGGGCTCTTTCCATACTTTGGCTGTTGTTGATAGTGGCTTCTTTTTTTTTTTTTTTTTTTTTAAATTTTTTTTTTTTTAACGTTTTATTTATTTTTGAGACAGAGAGAGACAGAGCATGAACGGGGGAGGGGCGCAGAGAGAGGGAGACACAGAATCGGAAGCAGGCTCCAGGCTCTGAGCCATCAGCCCAGAGCCCGATGTGGGGCTCGAACTCACGGACCGCGAGATCGTGACCTGAGCCGAAGTCGGACGCTTAACCGACTGAGCCACCCAGGCGCCCCAGTGGCTTCTTTTTTTAATGTTTGTTTTTGAGAAAGACAGAGCGTGAATGGGGGGGGGGGGGCAGAGAGAGAGGGAGGCACAATTTGAAGCAGGCTTCAGACTCCATGGTGTCCAGTACAGAGCCTGACATAGGGCTTGAACCCACAAACCCTGAGATTTTTGACCTGAGCTGGAGTCAGACCCTTAACCCACTGAGCCACCCAGATGCCCCAGGCCTATTTGGCTTCTTAAAGTACCTGTTGATATTTAATCCTAGAGCAAGTTAGGTCATACTACCAAGATTGCTAGCATCAGTCAGTGCAGTGGGAGACCAAATTGCCTTTACAGAGATGTCTTTGGCCGAACTGGTAGAAGTTGAGGGGAGAAAAAGGAATAGATGTGAAGGGCTTTCCTTGTCACTTAGTAGAGATTGCATTAAAGTTTGGTAAACTTTCTAAAAACGTTTCCCAAAGCTATTAGTAAGTTTAGTGGTTCTCAACTTTTAAAATGCATAAGAATCGCCTGCAGAGTATGTTTAAAATACAATGTTGTTCTGTATTCTTTTTATTTTTTTAATGTTTATTTTATTTTTGAGAGAGACACACAGAATCCAAAGCAGGCTCCAGCCTCCTAGCTGTCAGCACAGAGTCTGATGTGGGGCTCAAACCCACAAACTGTGAGATGATGACCTGAGCCGGTAACTCACTAAGCCACTCAGGTGCCCCTGTACTCTTTCCTTGAGGATTTTGATTATCTTGATGTAGGGTGGTGCTTAGGAGTCAGCGGTTTTTTATTTCTTTTTTAACGTTTATTTATTTTTGAGACAGAGAGAGACAGAGCATGAACGGGGGAGGGTCAGAGAGAGGGAGACACAGAATCTGAAACAGGCTCCAGGCTCTGAGCTGTCAGCACAGAGCCCGACGCAGGGCTTGAACTCACGGACCGCGAGATCGTGACCTGAGCCGAAGTCGGTGGCTTAACCGACTGAGCCACCCAGGCGCCCCTATTTCTTTTTTCAATATTTATTTTTGAGAGAGAGAGAGAGACCAACCGAGCATGAGCGGGGGAGGGGCAGAGAGAGAGGGAGACCCAGATCTGAAGCAGGCTCCAGGCTGTGAGCTGTCAGCACAGGGCCTGATGCAGGGCTCAAACTCAAGAGCCATGAGATCATGGGGTGCCTGGGTGGCTCAGTTGGTTAAGTGTCCCACTTCAGCTCAGGTCGTGATCCTGTGGTCCATGGGTTCAAGCCCTGCATCGGGCTCTGTTGCTGACAGCTCAGGTCCTGGAGCCTGCTTCAGATTCTGTGTCTCCCTCTCTCTCTGCTCCTTCCCCACTCACGCTGTTTCTGTCTCTCAAAGTTGAATAAATGTTTAAAAAAAAAAAAAAAAAAAAAGGCCATGAGATTGTGACCTGAGCTGAAATCAAGAGTTGGACACTTAGGGGCGCCTGGGTGGCGCAGTCGGTTAAGTGTCCGACTTCAGCCAGGTCACGATCTCGCGGTCCGTGAGTTTGAGCCCCGCGTCAGGCTCTGGGCTGATGGCTCGGAGCCTGGAGCCCGTTTCCGATTCTGTGTCTCCCTCTCTCTCTGCCCCTCCCCTGTCCATGCTCTGTCTCTCTCTGTCCCAAAAAAAAAAAAAAAAAAAAAAAAAAGAGTTGGACACTTAACTGACTGAGCCACCCAGGTGCCTCAGGGGTGTGTGTGTGTGTGTGTGTGTGTGTTTTAAGTAATCTCTACACCCAATGTGGGTCTGGAACACGTGACCCCAAGATCAAAAGTCATACGTTCTTCTGACTAAGACATCCAGGTGCCCTTCATCTGCCAGTTCTTATGCACATTTTTTTTTTCCATAATTGTTTTAGTGTAAAAATCTGTATTTATTCCATTAAGCCCCTTGTGGTATATATATATAGCACCTAAGCTATGTCCATGGCATAAAGTTAGGCTCAAGTGTTTGAATTAATAAGAGTGCCATCTTTAGCAAATGAAGATATTTATAAAGTATATTGGAATAAACTGGAAGGAGATCATTTTGGACATTTTACATAATCCTCATAAGGAACGATAATAGTTTTTCCGTTAAAAGTATTTTAGGGGCACTTGGGTGGCTCATTCAGTTAAATGTCTGACTCTTGATTTCAGTTTAGGTTATAATCTTAAGGTTCATCAGTTCAGGCCCAGAGTCGGGCTCTGTGCTGGCAGGGGGGGACCTGTTTGTGATTCTCTCTCCCTCTTTCTCTGCCCCTCCCTTGCTTGCTTGCTTGCTCTTTCTTTCAAAATAAATAAAGTTAAAAAAATATTTTCAAAGCTTAATGAATTTGAGCTTGTTTCTGCAATCAGATTTATGTTGGTGTTTATGCTTCAAAGTCTACATAACATTTGAATCTTCACATTATTGGCAGTCACCGTCAAAGAGAGATCTCATTTGCGTGAATAAAGTTGATACATTTAAAAACATTTTTAGAGTCATTCAAAGATTTAGAATTGAAATATTTAAATTTTTTTTTAATGTTTGTTTATTTTTGAGACAGAGAGAAACAGAGCATGAACGGGGGAGGGTCAGAGAGAGAGGGAGACACAGAATCTGAAGCAGGCTCCAGGCTCTGAGCTGTCAGCACAGAGCCTGACGCGGGCTGGAACTCACGGACCGTGATATCATGACCTGAGCCGAAGTCAGATGCTTAACCGACTGAGCCACCCATGCGCCGCTATTTTTTTTTTTAAAGAGTAACTTGGTTTTCTTTTTTTGTTTGTTTGTTTTTTTATAACAGTTTATTTATTTTGAGAGAGCACTGAACAGGGAAGCGGGGGGGGGGGGGGAGGGGGCGCAGAGAGAAAGAGAAAGAGAATCCCAAGTAGGCTCTGCACTGTCAGCGTGCAGCCTGAAGTGGGAGAGAGATCATGACCTGAGTCAAAATCAAGAGTCAGACACTTAACTGACTGAGCCACCCAGGCACCCCATCATCCCCATTTAAAAAAAAAAAATTATTTATTTTGAGAGAGAGAACAAGCCGGGGAGGGGCAGAGACAGAGGGGGACAGAGAATCTGAAGCGGGTTCTGTGGTGACAGCAGAAAGGTCAATGCAGGGCTTGAACTCATGAACCCTGAGATCACGACCTGAGCTGAAGTTGGATGCTTAACCTGACTCAGCCACCCAGGCGCCGTATCATCACCCCCAGTTTTATTAAAAATTTCACCTGTGCTTCCTACAGCAGCACATACACTAGACTTGATACGATACAGAGAAGATTAACACGGCCCCTGCACGAGGATGACACACAAATTCATGCAGTGTTCCGTATTTTTTCCATCATGTCTCAAAGTAAAGTCTTTAAGAAAGAAAAGAAAATCACATGTACAGAGAAATTAATAGTACAGTGAACAGCCAGTAACTTCTTCCTAGATTCAGCAATTAACATCTTACCATAATTATTTTCTCTGTTATTCATATATATATATTTTTTTATTGGAGTACAGTTGACACACCGTTACATCAGTTTCAGGTGCACAACATAGTGATTTGACAACACCATATGTTATTCTGTGCTCACCACAAGTGTTGCTACCATCTGTCATTATACAACATTATTGCCATACCACCGACTATATTCTCTATGATATACCTTTCATTTTTGTGATTTATTCTATAACTGGAATCCTGTACATCCACTCCCCTTCACCCATTTTTCCCATCTCTATTCATATATTTATACTGTTTTATCTCAAATACTTGAGCATGCATCTCCTGCAAATTAAGACATTCTTGCATAGCCAAAGTACACCTAAAATTATTAAGTACTTTTATAATATCCAATTAATTAAAAAACTTTGCTTCAATATCTTTTATTTAAAATTTTTAAACATTTATTTATTATTGAGAAACAGAGACAGAGTATGAACATGGGAGGGGCAGAGAGAAGGGGAGACACAGAATCTGAAGCAGGCTCCAGGCTCCAGGCTCTGAGTTGTCAGCACAGAGCCTGACGTGGGCTCGAAACCATGAGATCATGACCTGAGCTGAAGTCAGACGCTTAGCCGACTGAGCCACCCAGGTGCCCCTGCCTCAATATCTTGTATAAGTTTTTGTTTTGTTTTTTATTTTATTTTTTAAATTTTGCACACGAGAGAGCACACTCACACAGCGGGGGAAGAGGAGAGGGAGGGGTGGGTGAGAATCTTAAACAGGTTCCATGTGCAGGTCTCCATCTCACAACCCTGGGATCAGGACCTGAACCAAAATCAAGATTTGGACACTGAACTAACTGAGCTATCCAGGTGCCTCTTATTAATATTTTGAGGAATTTTCATACTGTTCTCCATAGTGGTGGAATCACTTTACAATCCCACCAGCAGTTCACAAGAGTTCCCTTTTCTCCATATCCTCTCCAGCACTTATCTCTTCTTGTTGCTAGCTGTTCTTAATGGTGTGAGATGATATTTTATTCTGATTTTGATATGCTTTTCTCTGATGAGTAGTGATGTTGAGCCACCTTTGCAGATACCTGTTCGCTATTTTGATGTCATCCTTGGGAAAATGTTCAGTTCCTCTGCTTATTTTTTAATTGGATCGTTTGTACTTTTTTAATATCTTTACTGAGTTGTTTGAATTTTTATTTTTGAAGTTTATTTTGAGAGAGAGAGAGAAAGAGAATGCACAGCTGATAAGGGGCAGAGGGAAGGAGAGACAATCCCAAACAGGCACAGAGCCTAGGGCAGAGATCAAACTTGGAAACTGTGAGATCGGGACCTGAGCCTAGATCAAGAGTTGGAAGGAATCCCAACCAACTGAGTTACTCAGGTGTCCCTGTATGAGTTCTTATGTTAACCCTTTATCTGTTACATGTTTTGCAAATGTTCTCTCTAATTTTGTAGGTTGCCTTTTCATTTTGTTGTTTGTTTTGTTGTGCAGAAGCTTTTAATTTTGATGTCACATTTGTTGATTCTTTTTCTTTTGTTGTTTGTGCTTTTTGGTGTGATATCCAAAAACATCATTGCCAAGATCAGCACTGAAGAGCTTATTTTGTATGTTTTCTTTGTGGTATCAGGTCTTCTGTTTAAGTCTTTAATCCATTTTGAGTTAATTTTTGTGAGTGTGTAAGATAGAGGTCCACTTCCATTTTTTTGCATGTAGCTTTCCAGTTTTCCCAGCAGCATTTGTTGAAGAGACTGTCCTTTCCCCATTGGTTGTTCTTGTCCCCCTTATCAGATATTAGTAAGCTGTATACACAAGGGTTTAGTTCTAGGCTCTCTGTTCTTTTCATCTTTGTGTCTATTTTTATGCTATACTGTTTTAATTACTGTAGGTTTGTAGTATAGTTGAAAATCAAGAACTGTGATGCCTCTGGTTTTTTTGTTCTTTCTCATGATTGTTTGGCTCTTGAGGGTCTTTTATGGTTCCATACCAATTTTAGGACTTTTTTTTTTTTTTTCTTTTCCTATTTATGTGAAAAATGCCATTGGGACTTTCATAGGGTTTGTGTTGAGTCTAGGTGGCTTTGGGTGGCATGGGCAGTCTAAGAGTATTAACTCTTCTAATCCATGAACACAGTGTCCTTCCACTTGTTTGTGTCATCTTTAATTTTTTTTTTCAACACTGTCTTGTAGTTTCCATTGTATACTCTAGGGCTTTCATTAAACTCCATTAGGAAATGATGATTTTTAAAAAGCGTTTCTTCTGATAATTCCATTTGAAATATAGTATTTCAGGCCTTTAAGCTTTTTTTTTTTTAAGTTTGCCTATTTTATTGATTTTTTTGTTTTAAATGTTTATTTATTTTTGAGAGAAAGAGCATGAGCAGTGGAGGGGCAGAGAGAGAGAGATAGAGGGAGACACAATCTGATACAGGCTCCAGGCTGTGAGCTTTCAGCGCAGAGCCTAACGCAGGGCTCGAACTCAGGAATGGTGAGATCGTAACCTAGGCCAAAGTTGGACGCTTAATCTACTGAACCATCCAGGTGCCCCACGGCCTTTAAACTTTTATGTTTACCACATTTTTTTGCACTGAATTTGGATTCCTGTTATTTGCTTTGCCCAATAATGTA
The DNA here is from genome assembly GCF_028018385.1 of Neofelis nebulosa. Classification (NCBI taxonomy): domain Eukaryota; kingdom Metazoa; phylum Chordata; class Mammalia; order Carnivora; family Felidae; genus Neofelis; species Neofelis nebulosa. The sequence continues at coordinate 35,691,433 of NC_080798.1, read as the reverse complement.
AAAATAGTTTAAACTTTTTTATTAAAATGTTTTTAATGTTTATCTTAAGAGGGAGGGAGAGAGATAGAGAGAGGGACACTGTGAGTGGAGGAGGGAGGAGGGGCAGAGAGAGAGGGAGACACAGAATCTGAAGCAAGCTCCAGGCTCAACAGGCTGTCAGCACAGAGCCCGATATGGGGCTTGAACCCATTAACTGTGAGATCATGACCTGAACCAAAGTAGGACACTTAACTGACTGAGCTATCCAGGCACCCTGTAAACTTTAAAAAAAACAAAAAAACAAAAAAAAAATGTTTATTTACTTATTTTAGAGAGAGAGTGAGTGAGTGAGTGGGGGAAAGTCAGAGAAAAGAGGGAGACATAGAATCCCAAGCAGGCTTTGCACCATCAGCGCAGATCCTGACGTGGGGCTTGAATCCATGAACTGGGAGATCATGACCTGAGCTGAAGTCAACTAACTGAGCCACCCAGGTACCCAAAGTTTAAACTTTTTAATGAAATACTCTTGCGAACAGTAAACATGAGTCAAATTTCTTTGATTTCTTTTGGTCCTAAAAAATAGGGGTACTTTGGTGGTTCAGTTGGTTGAGTGTTCAACTCTTGGTTTTGGCTCAGGTTATGATCCCAGGGTTGTGGGATAGAGCCCTGCGTCAGGCTCTGTGCTGAGCATGGACCCAACTTAAGATACTTGCCCCTCCCTCCACCCCTTCAAATAAGAAATAATACACACACACCCACACACCACTCTGCATTGTCCATCAAGGATGTACAGCATCTGTGTTCAGTAATTATTTGAAATAATTTGTTTTCATTGTGTCTTAGGTAATCAGTTTGACACTCAGGTTTATTTCTGTTTGTATTTGGTTTTGTTTTTTCCTCAGGAAAATTTTTTTTTAATGTTTATTTATTTTTGAGAGAGAGAGACAGAGTGAGAGCAGGGGAGGGACAGAGAGGAGGAGACACAGAAGCAGGCTCCAGGCTCCGAGCTGTCAGCACTGAGTCGCGGAGTGGGTCTTGAACTCACAAACTGAGATTGTGACTTAAGCTGAAGTCGGATGCTTAACCAGACTGAGGCGCCCCTGATTGTAGTTTTTTTCTTAATTAAATTTCAAACGTGGAAGATAATCACGTGATTCAAAAGTCAAAAACATACAAAAAGGTATACTTGCTGAGTTTTCAGTCTGATTTGTATGCCTTCTACCCTTTTCTCACTCCCTTATGGGTAACCATTTTGATTAGTTTGTGGCTTATCTTTCCTGTATATTTTTTGCAAAAAGCCAACTCTATATATGTCCACATATTAGAAGCAAAAAGTAGCATATATAGAAATAAGTTTATTTTCTTATTAAAAAAATTTTTTTTAATGTTTATTACTATTATTTTGTGTGTGAGAAAGACAGTGCGAGTGGGGTAGAGGCAGAGAGAGGGAGAGACAGAATCTGAAGCGGGCTCTAAGCTGCCAGCACAGAGCCTGACATGGGGCTCAAACTCACAAACCTGATCATGACCTGAGCTGAAGTCAGATGCCTAACTGACTGAGCCACCCAGGTGCCCCTAGAAATAAGAGTTTAAAGGCTAGAATACTATATACATTGTCCAAGATATTTATTCGGTCACCAACTCCTAGCCATTCCTTTGCTATGACAGCTATTGCTGCACTGAATAATACTGTACATGTTGTATGTATGAAGGTCTGTAGATTTCTAGAAGGACTCTTTATTTAGGACTTAAACTTTTTTTTTTTTTTAAGAGAGTGAGAGCGAGCGCACAAACTGGGGAGGGGCAGAGGGGAGAGACAGAATCCCAAGCAGCCTCCCGTGCTGTCAGCACAGAGACTGATGCAGGACCTGAACTCATGAACTGTGAGATCATGACTTGAGCCCAGACCAAGAGTTGGACGCTTAACTGACTGTGCCACCTAGGCGCCCCTCGGGGTCTTTTTGTAAATGGAATTTTAAGTGAAATCCTGTCTGTAACTACTATGGTTAAGGCCTTATTTTCTCTGCATTCTCTGCACATAGGAACGTAGATGTCTTTATTTAAAAGATGCAATCTTGCTATTCATAGTTCCGAAGCTTTTCACTCAGTGTCATGGGTATTCTTTTATGTTAACACTTAGAAGATTAACTGTAATCCACAGTGCTTGGTATTCCTTAGATTGGATGCACAAGAAACAATTTGTAGTGTTCAAGGAGGAGGAGTCAGCAAAAGAGGCTGAGAAGGAGAGATGAGTGAAAGTACATTTTAGAAACAAAGTAATGTTTGGAGGGACGGGTCAGGTTTTTTTTTCTTCTTTTTTTTTTTTTAAAGATTTTTGCCAGCTAGGGTGATCACATGTCTTGGTTTACACCTGTTGTCTGGTTTAACTGGTTACACCCTTTACTTTCAGAAGTGTTTTGGTTTGGTTAATAAATTATGTTGTCATTCTAATCTAATATAAGGGCTTGGAATCGGTCATAAATGCATTAACTTGTTCATGTAATGAAGATTGGGTTTTTGAAACTTGGATTACACCAGTGTTTTATTGTATAGCAGTCTTTAGATGTTAACGTAAAAAAGTTGTACCCTTTACCATGAGGCTTTTATCAGAAGAGATGGTGTAGTCAAAGTACCAAAACCTCAGTTTTATTAGAGGAATTCTGAGAAGGTCATTCAGTATTTGTTTTGCTGTACCATATCATAAGTAAAATAAAATTTGTGCTGTCCCATGGGTAAAATAATAACTGAAACAGGCTGGGGTGCCTGGGTGGCTCAGTCACTTAGACGTCCAGCTCTTGATTTCAACTCAGGCCATGATCTCACACTTGACGAGATCAAGCCCTGTGTGGTGCTCTGTTGACAGCACTTAGCCTGCTTGGGATTTTCTCTCTCCTTTTCTCTCTGCCCCTCCCCTGCTCTCTGTCTCTGTAAATATATAAACATTAAAACACTTAAAAAAAAACAGGCTGCCATAGTATCTGTTCCATGGTAAAGTTATTCTGTTCCTTTGTATCAGCCTTTTAAAAAAAATGTTTATTATTTTGAGAGGGAGGAAGAGAGCACACAAGTAGGGGAGGGGCTGAGAGAGAGGAAGAGAGAGAATCCCAAACAGGCTCTGGGCTGTTATGGTGGAGCCCAATGTGGGGCACCATGTGGGGCTTGAACTCACAAACTGAAGTGAATGGTGAGATCATGACCTGAGCCGAAATCAAGAGTTGGACGCTTAACAGACTGAGCCACCCAGCGCCCCTAATCTTTGTGAATTCTCGATATCTTACCTGGTGAGTTCTGATTGTAATGAAATTATGAGCCGATTTTATAGAACATGAAGCTTTGCATAAGTTCAGCTCCTTGTATTGAAAGATTTTTGTATTTCAGCAGCAGTACTTGGTGAATGCTTAAGAACGTGTGGGGGCAGCTGGGTGGTTCAGTCAGTTAAGTGTCTTGACTCTTGATTTTGGCTCAGGTCAAAATCTCAGTTTGAGATAGAGCTCTGTGTTGGGCTCTGTGCTGCCAGTGTGGAGCATGCTCAGAATTCTCTCTCCCTCTCTCCCTCCCCTGCTTGCACACACTCTTTCAAAATAAATATTAAAAGAAGCTTATGTGTTTTTTGTTTTTTGTTTTTGTAATACAGAATAGTTCCTCTGACTCAGCTTGTGGTTGGAATTAAACTGATAAGCATCCTGTGATTTTAGCTATCCTGCTGCTTTGGGCCTTCCTTTCTAAATTTTCCTAATAAAATTTTCAAAACTGTGAGAAGGAATTTGGGTTATGGAGTCCTTATTTGCCTTTAAGACAACCATTCAAATACCTAAAACATAGATCCTAAGGTACAACTTTAAGACCAAACCATCTGATTCTGTAGCAGTCTATAAGGAGTAAAGTTAATAAATGGGGTCTTGTAAATAGGTTGTAGATAGTGTGGGAAGAGAGACTGAAAATGTCAGATGAGTGTTCCTTTCCATCTATCCTAATTTTAAGTACGTTCCTGCTGTTCCTAAGGGTATAGTATAAATAATCATTTTGAAGTAGATAAAATAGAAATCTCAGATATTATAGGTTGTCTCGTTAAACAAACTTTTGGGGGGGGGTTTCTTTTTCTATTGGCCCTAAGTTTCAAACTTGGCATTGTCTATAAATAGTGTTTGAGACATTTTAATTTTCTTTTTCCTAAGTCCTTAGTGGTATTTCAGGTATTAAGATGGAGAGATGATGGTTGTTTAACTCCTTTTTCCCTAAAAATAAAAACTAATTTGGGGGCACCTGTGGGTGGCTCATTCGGTTAAGTGTCCAACTTTGGGTCATGATCTCAGGTCATGATCTCACCGTTTGTGGGTTTGAGCCCCGCGTCGGGCTCTGTGCTGACAGCTCAGAGCCTGGAGCCTGCTTTGGGTTCTGTGTCTCCCTCTCTCTGCCCCTCCCCTGCTCACACTCTGTCTCTGTCTCTCAAAAATAAATAAATGTAAAAAACAAGAAAACTATTTGAAAATCTGAAGTGTTTTCTTCTTCTTTTTTTTTTTTTTATAACACAGGTGCCATGTTTCAGAACAGAGTAATACCCCTGGTAAAGAAGAACTGAAGACACTGCACAGACATCAGATATAGGCTAATTACAAAGAAAGCATTAACCTGCCTCTGAGGTGACTAAAGGGGAATAATGGTGATTTTGCGCCGGGCTCGGCCGCCTGCTTCCGCCCCAACCAGCAATGAATCTTGACTCGCTCTCGCTGGCCTTGTCTCAAATCAGCTACCTGGTGGACAATTTAACCAAGAAAAACTACCGAGCCAGCCAGCAGGAAATACAGCATGTAAGTAAACTTAGAAAACAAGTACCAGTAAAGGAATGAGTATGTAGTGGAAAGAAGGTTCTCCGCAGCTTTAATACATAAAAGAGATTTATCCCAGTCCTTTTTTTGAGGAGTCACAGATTTTAATTTTTCTATACAACTTATGAAATATTTTGGCCTACTCCCCATCTTTTCTAGCTACAGTTTGAAATTGAGGTATACTTTTACAAAATGTAAAACTCACCCTTTTAAAATGTGCCATTTGGTAGTTTCCAGTAATTCACAAAATTACTTAATTATCACCATCTTTGAAAATATCTTCTTCATCTTTGAAAGAAATGCTTGACACTGTGAGCAGTTGCTCTTCCATTTCCTCCTCTCTCCAGCCGCTGGCAAGCACTAATCTTTCTGCTTTTATGGATTTGCCTTTCTGGACATTTCATATAAATGCAGTCTTACCAGATGTGGCCTTTTGTGTCTGCCTTCTTTCACTTATCACAGTACTTTCAAGTTTCATCCATGTTGGAGCCAGTGTCAGTACTTCATTCCTTTTTATGAATAATAATAATACTGTGTTAATATTATTCATAATAATGAACAATAGTCAATTCTATGAATAGTCCTCATTTTGTTCATCCATCCATCGAATATATTTAAATTTGTTTCCATTTTGTGGCTTTTGAGTAGTGTTGGCTTTCAGTTTTTGGGTGGGTATTTGTTTTTAATTTTTTTGTAAGTTTATATATTTTGAGAGAGAGAGAGACAGCGTGAGTCTGGAAGGGTCAGGATGAGAGGAGAGGAGAGAGAGAATCCCAAGCAGGCTCTGCGCTGTCAGCTTGGAGGATGATGTGGGGCCCAAACTCCTGAAACCATGAGATCATGACCTGAGCCAAAACCAAGAGTTGGATGCTTAACTGACTGAACCATCCAGGTGCCCTGTTTTAAATATTTAGTATATACTAAATAATGGAATTTCTAGGTCATATGGTAACTCTAAATATCTGAAGAACTGCCAGACTATTTTCTAGAGCACTGGACCACTTTTCAGTTCTACAAGCAATGTAGAAGGGTTCCAATTTTCCCTCCTCTTTACTAACACTATTCCCATTCTAGGGAGTGTAAACAGGTATCTCATTTTGGTAATATAGATGATGTCGAACATCTTTCATGTGCTTATTTGTGTATCTTTGGAGAAATGTCATTTCAAATTCTTTGCCCCTCTCCCCCCCGCCCAGGTTTTGCCTTTGACCCCCGATTTTAAAAAGCTATTGTTTTCAAGTACAGGTTTGACTTATAGAGCATTTCATTCAATCGTTTTGAAAGTTATATAGTATACCTTTGTTTCAATGATGGTACCACCTTCGCATCAATAAATCAAATGGCACTATACTTAGAATTGTATATATTGTTAAAATAAAACATACTAGTTGTGTGACAATAGGTAACTTCTCTGAACCTTATTTTCCTCACCTGCAAAATAAGAATAAAAATAAAATCTGCCTGGCATCCTTGTTAGGATTAAATGCAATAAGTGGAGCACCTAATATGGTTCCTGTCGTAAGCATTATTTTTAAAAATGCTAATTCTCCTCTGCATAATAAATTACAGTTATTATATAAGTTAAGTAGTACACTAGTACAAGTTTGTAAATGAAGTAGGTGCCTAATTATTTGAGCTAAATCTAAGAATTAAGAGTTGGATATGGAAACTTTTTTCTCTTTTGTTTTTGGAGTGTGTGTGTGTAGAAATTGTGGTTTAAGTTTGTTTTTAAAGTAGATTAATATAAGGGCACCTGTGTGGCTCAGTCAGTTAAACGTCCGACTTTAGCTCAGGTCGTGATCTTGTGGTCCGTGGGTTCAAGCTCCGTGTTGGGCTCTGTGCCGACAACTCAGAGCTTGGAGCCTGCTTCAGATTCTGTGTCTCCCTCTTCTCTGCCCCTTCCACACTCTGTCTCCCTCTCAAAAATAAATAAACATCAAAAAAAAGTGAAAAAGAAAATAGTAAAATACTTCTCATCCTTTTTTATATGGTGGTGTATGATAGTGTTCTACATCTTGGTTTTTTTTTTTTAATTTACCAGTCTCTTTTAGAAATTATTTCTTAATCCAAACATGAAAAGTTTCTTCATCCTTTTAAAAGGCTGTATAGGAAACCATCGTATTGATGAATTGTAATTTATTTCACTATTGAGGTACATACAGGTTTGGTGTGTGTGTGTGTGTGTGTGTGTGTGTGTGTGTGTATCCATCCTATCGACAATGCTGTTATAAGATTGTTTTTTACGTGTGTGTTAGTTGATTTGTAGGATAAATTCTTAGAAATTCAAGCTTGGGCAACTCTTCTACTTAGTTTTGGTTTTTTTTCCCTTTTAATTTTTTTTATGTTTATTTATTTTTGAGACAGAAACAGAGCCTGAGTGGAGGAGGGGCAGAGAGAGAGGGAGACACAGAATCTGAAGCAGGCTCCAGGCTCTGAGCTTTCAGCACAGAGCTTGACACAGGGCTCAAACCCACGAACCATGAGATCATGACCTGAACCGAAGTCGGATGCTTAACCGACTGAACCACCCAGGCACCCCTTCTACCTAGTTTTCTAATGGAAAGCTCAGTTCTTGGAATTACTCCGTTCCTATTTGCTTTTTTTTCTTTTCATGTAGTATTTCAGTGTACGTAGTACATTGAAATACCAGCACATTTGTATGCTTACAGGACTTAATGCATTTGATGCTACTTTGATGAATTAACGGTGCTTAAGTTCATTTTTCTAATACCTTCACAGGTCCTTCTAGTACAGAACAAAATTCAAGCTTCTCAGTCTGAGTTTCAGGACCCTTTATGTCATTCTAAATCCTGAAATTCTCATCTTTGAAGAATCCAATCTAATAACACTTCATCAGTGAAGACTTAACCCCTTTTTTCCTTTATTTGGATTAATTCTTTAGGATAAATTCTGAAAGCTGTGCTGGTCTGTGACCTAAGAATTTGATGGAACTACTATTTAAGCATCTGCTGTGTACCATGTGTTATTTATTTTTTTAGTCATTTTTTAAAAGTTTACTTAGAGAAAGCTCCAATGGGAGAAGGGCATAGAGGAGAGATTCTCTTGTGATTTGATGTGGGGCTCCAACTCACAAACTGTAAGATCATGACTTGAGCTGAAGTCGGATACTAGATTGAGCCACCCAGGTATCCCTAGTCAACTTTTTATTGAAGTAATATGTATATACAGAGCGGTTCACAAATCATAAATATGCAGATGAGGGGTGCCTGGATGGCTTAGCTGGTTAAGGGTCCCGCTCTTGATAACGGCCCAGGTCAAGATCTCATGGTTAGTGAGATCGAGCCAAGCATCTGAGATTGAGCCCTGTGTTGTGCTCTGCACTGACCGTGTGGAGCCTGCTTGAGATTCTCTCTCTGCCCCTCCCCTGCTTGCACACTCTCTCTCGTAATAAATAAACTTAAGAAAAAAAAAAGACACAGGGGTACCTCAGTGGCTAAGTTGGTTAAGCATCTAGCTTTGGCTCAGAGCGTGATTTCAAGGTTTTTGAGTTCAGGCCTCGCATTGGCCTTGCACTAGTGGTGTGAAGCCTCCTTGTGATTCTCTCTCTCTGTCTCTTTCTCTCTCTGTCCCTTCCCCACTGGTGTACTCTCTCAAAATAAGTAAATTTAAATTTTTTAAAAAATTAAAGAAAAGTAGACGAATATTCATAAAATGAATATAAGTCTGCATAACCATGCAGATCAAGAAAAATGGTAACATCTCAGAAGCCTCTTTTTAAGGTACTGAACATATCATTTATGACCCAGCAGTTCACTTCTATGTATACAATAAAACAAACTCATGTGCATGTTCATAAAAAAACATGTATTGCAATAGCCATGCTGGAAATAACCCAATCATCTATCAGTAGCAGTGAGATTATTACGTGAAACAACATTGATCTTACGGTGTTGTGTGAAAAATGGTAAGCATTATGTCAGTTCACTTGTTGTTTGTGCATACTCCGTTCTGTTACCATTTCTTCCTAGCAACTGTTCAGACACTTGTAATGGTGCAGGTATTATTTTTGATGTGATTTTATGTCAGTTTTCACCTTCTCCTCATAGTCATGCAGGGTAGGTATTACTCTCTTTACACGGAGTTTCAAAGACATTATTATTTTGCCCACTGGTACTTTCCCTGAAAATGGTGGCAAATGTGATTTGAATCCACAACATTCCTATGATGGATCTCATTCTGCATGGCAGACAAAGAAGTAGGAGATAATTAGACTGGATTGGAAGGTCTTCTAGTTCAAAGTTTGGCTGTCCCAGACAGCCCCTACTCTAAAATATCTTTCACTGTGTTCTCAGTGTGACCTTTGTAAAATGTATACCTGTGGTCTCTTTGTTGTTTTAAAATCTTTAGTCTGTCTCTGTCCTATCCAGTTAGAAACTCAGACTCCTAGGCTTGGCCTGTGTTGCTCTTCTCTGGAAGCACGTAAGAGGTAGTTTGGAATGCAAGTTACTTACAAGGTTTCTACACCTGTAGTGGAGGGAGACCAATTGGAAACAGAATTGGGCAGAAGGAGAACTGTGGTGGAAATGTTGGCAAACTGTGTGGGAAGTTTGGGAACAGATCTCAAAGTTGTCCCACAGTGTGCCCAGATGGCCAGGCCTTTATATCCCTTATGTTATCTCTTAATATATGAGAGCTAACCTTAGGCAGAGCTGTCCCATGCAGCTGAGACAAACTCTGAGGGACCTGACTGCCAGCGTGAGTGCAACTTCCTTGAAGTAGGGAATCTGATGGTGCAGTGTGTCACTTCACCCCAGCAAGGCTCTGCCTGAACTGGTCAGCTTAATACTATACTATAATTGGTTTGATTATCTTGCCTACTCTCAAGACCTTGAGTTGTGGAACTATTCTCTAGTTTTTATCTTTATACCTATAAATGCAATCGGGATGAAAGAAGGAATAAATTATTTAGTGATTGGTTTTTTTAAGAAGATTAGATTATTTTTTAAAATTCATTTTATTGGAGCGTCTGGGTGGCTCAGTTGGTTAAGTGTCCGACTTTGGCTCAGCTCATGATCTCACGGTTTGTGGGTTTGAGCCCCATGTCAGGCTCTGTGTTGATAGCTCAGAGCCTGGATCCTCCTTTGGATTGTGTCTCCCTCTCTTTCTGCCCCTTACCCACTCACACTCTGTCTCTCTGTCTTTAAAAAGTTAATTTAAAAAATTAAAAAAACAAAATTCATTTTATTTATTTTTTTAAGTTTATGTATTTTGAGAGAGAGACAGCAGGAGTTGGGGGAAGGGCGGAGAGAGAGAGAGGGAGACGGAGGATCCCAAGCAGGCTCTGTGATGCCAGCGCAGAGTCCGACAGAATTCACCCAACTTTGAGATCTTGACCTGAGCCTAAAACAAGAGGCTGAAACTCATCCAACTGACCCACCCAGGTGCTCCTCCTCCTTTGTTTGTTTATTTATTTTGAGAGAGAGAGACAGTGCAAGTGGGGATATTTTCTCTTTTCTTTTTTCTTTTCTCTTTTCTTTTCTTTTCTTTTCTTTTCTTTTCTTTTCTTTTCTTTTCTTTTCTTTTGAGAGAGGGAGCAGTGGGGGTGGGCAGAGAGAAAGAATCTTAAGCAGGCTCCATGTCCATCGTGGAGCCAGACATGGGGCTCAATCTCCTGACGGTGAAATCATGACCTGAACAGAAATCAAGAGTTGGACAGTCAGCTGACTGAGCCACCCTGGTGCCCCTTAAAAGATTGTGGGGCTCAAACTCACAACCTTGAGATCAGGAGTCGCAGGCTCCACCAGAATGAGCCAGCTAGGTGCCCCACTAATTAATTTTGAAGATAAATGTTAGAATGGTTGGCCTAATGACTGAGGTTTTCACAATGTCTACAAATTTTTCTCAGACAAGTAAATTTTGTGTCTTCAATAGTATTTTTGCAGGGAGTGCCTCTCTCCCTCTGCCCCTTCCCTGCTTGCGTACGCTCTCTCAAAATTGATAAACTTAAATAGTATCTTTACAGACAGCCTCCTTCTGTTATTTCAGAATGATTAGTAATTTAGAACTGATGTGGAAGCAGCATTCTAATTTTTGGTTCTTGATTGCTTTTGGTGATTGGTAAAGGCTTATTGTATTCTTGGATGCTTAGTATATTTTACACTTGCTGTGTTGTGGCTTAGTCTGAGCAGCCTTAATAGCTTGACTAGGATTGTTTTCCCTTTGTTGTTTCTCCTGGGGACAAGCGGATAAAGGAATGTTCATTGAATTTATTAGATATATGGGTTCACTAGATGTGTAAACTAACTAGTACTACCATTTTATAGATGAGAAAACAGGATTGGAGTTTGTCTCATCAGTCAGGATGTATGATATTCTTTAAAGATTAACCCTTGTAGTTCTTTCCTTTAAATTCATCATTGTTGGGGGGCGCCTGGGTGGCGCAGTCGGTTAAGCGTCCGACTTCAGCCAGGTCACGATCTCGCGGTCTGTGAGTTCGAGCCCCGTGTCAGGCTCTGGGCTGATGGCTCAGAGCCTGGAGCCTGTTTCCGATTCTGTGTCTCCCTCTCTCTCTGCCCCTCCCCCGTTCATGCTCTGTCTCTCTCTGTCCCAAAAATAAATAAAAAACGTTGGAAAAAAAAAAAAATTTTTAAATAAATTCATCATTGTTGGGACGCGTGGGTGGCTTAGTTGGTTAAGGTTGGACTCTTGGTTCTGATTTCACACTTCATGAAATCGAGCCCCATGTTGGGCTCTGTGCTGACTATGTGGGGCCTGCTTGGGATTCCATCTCCCTCTCCCTCTCTACCACTCCCCTGCTTGTGTGCTCTCTCTCTCAAAAACAAACAAAAAACCATAAAGGTAATCATTGTCGTTATGTGAAAGAAATTATATAAGTAAAATAGAAAAAAATACACTAATTTTTTAAAATTCTCAGCTTAACGTTTCTGAATATTTCACTTTTGTTTTTGGGTTAAAAATACTGATGCTATAAAAATATTTTATGCCTTCGGGTGCCTGGCTGACTCAGTTGGGGAACATGTGATTCTTGATCTTGGGGTTGTGAGTTTGAGCCCCATGTGGGGTGTAGAGATTATATAAGTAAAAATTTAAAAAAAGTATTTTGTATCGTGTCCTTTAAGATCTAGAGTTTCTGTAAATATAATTTAAAAATTGTATTAAAATTTCAAGTTTATTTTTAATATGTGATATAAAATAGATTTTAAAATTTATTAAGTGAATGAAACTTACACCAAGAGTTTTATTAAAGATAATCTCGGGGCGCCTGGGTGGCGCAGTCGGTTAAGTGGCCGACTTCAGCCAGGTCACGATCTCGCGTCTGTGAGTTCGAGCCCCGCGTCGGGCTCTGTGCTGACAGCTCGGAGCCTGGAGCCTGTTTCCAATTCTGTGTCTCCCTCTCTCTCTGCCCCTCCCCCGTTCATGCTCTGTGTCTCTCTGTCCCAAAAATAAATAAAAAACATTGAAAAAAAAAATTAAAAAAAAAAAAAAAAAAAAGATAATCTCAAGCGCAAGAGTAGAACAGTATAATATAATCTTCCCAAATCTATCATCCTTATTTTAAGTCATGACTAATCTTGTTCCAGGCTTTTTTTTTTTTTTTTAATTTATTTTGAGAGAGAGAGCACACGTGGGGGAGGAGCAGAAAGAGAGGGAGAGCGAGGACCCCAAGCAGGCTTCTCACTGTCAGTCCAGAGCCTGACGAGGTGATAGGTCCCACGAACTGTGGCATCATGCATGACCTGAGCTGAAATCAAGAGTTGGACACCCTACCAACTGAGCCACCTAGGCGCCCCCATTCTTCGGTTTTAAAACTTGTCTCATACATAATTTTATTTATATGTTAATTTAAACCAAACCATAATGCCACTGTCATATCTTTAAAAAAAAAAGCATAATAATTTCTAAATGTAATATCCAGTTAACACTCAAATTTCCTGTTTGCCTCATCTAAAAAATCTCATATAACACGTGGGTTTGAATTAGGATCCAATAAAATAAACATTTGTTCATTTGGCCCTCATTAAAGATCTTTTAAAATCTTTGGTTTTCCGGGGTGCCTGGGTGGCTTAGTCAGTTAAACATCAACTTTGGCTCAGGTCATGATCTCACAGTTCCTGAACCCACAGCATTGGGCTCTCTATTGTCAGCGCAGAGCCTGCTTCGGATTCTCTGTCCCCCTCCCCACTTCTTAAATAAATAAAAACTTTAAATCAGATTGTCTTATAGCTACCCAGTGTGAGTTTTGCTGATTATAGCTCCAGGGTGATGTTTAACATGTTCTTTTGTCTCTTGTATTTCCTGTAAATCAGTAAATTTAGAAGCTTAACAGATTAGGTTTTTTCTTCCCTTAAAACAGTTTTAAAGGTAGTAGTATATACTTTTCATCAGGAGGTTTGCAGTGTCTGGTTGCCTCTATTTTTGTGATTTTTAGTAGACTTTGTTCATTGATTAGATTCATTTGTTCAGGATTGCAAAATGATGGTACTCTTGTTATGCATTCTTGAAATAGTTCTGTAAAAAGAAACTTGCTGTTACCAACTCTATGGTTATCTGAGGTACAGTTTATAAAAGAAGGGCAAGATTAATGTTTGATTCTGTGTTTATTTGCAAGTTTTCAAAGTGACTCGTTTCCTGGCTTTTGAAAATGACTGTGAATATGAGTTTAAAAAAAATTTTTTTTTAATGTTTGTTTATTTATTTATTTTTTTTTCAACGTTTATTTATTTTTGGGACAGAGAGAGACAGAGCATGAACGGGGGAGGGACAGAGAGAGAGGGAGACACAGAATCGGAAGCAGGCTCCAGGCTCTGCGCCATCAGCCCAGAGCCTGACGCGGGGCTCGAACTCACGGACCGCGAGATCGTGACCTGGCTGAAGTCGGACGCCCAACCGACTGCGCCACCCAGGCGCCCCTAATGTTTGTTTATTTTTGAAAGAGTCAGAGCACAGGCAGGGCATGAACACAGAGAGAGGGAGACACAGGCTGTCAGCACAGAGCCTGATGTGGGGCTCAAACTCAAGAACTGCAAGATCATGACCCAAGCCGAAGTTGGACGTGTAACCAACTGAGCCATCCAGGCACCCCAAATAGGAGGTTTTTTTTTTAGCATTCTTAAGAACTCTCTTTTATTTAGGGGGTGGGGGTGGGGGGAGGGAGAGCGTGCAAGCGCATGTGAGTACAGGAGAGGGGCAGAGGGAGAGAATCCCAAGCAGGCTCTTTGCTGAGTGCAGAGTCCCAACGTGGGGCTTGATCTCACTACACTGGGATCATGACTTGAGCCGAAATTACAAGTTGTATGCTCAACTAACTAAGCCACCCAGGCACCCCAGGTGCTCATATATTTTTAACTTTTGATATATATGTTTTAGTATTAAAAATTTTTTTATTAACATTTTCTTAATTTATTTTTGAGAGACAGAGCACGAGTGGGGGAGGGGCAGAGAGAGGGAGACCCAGAATCCGAAGCAGGCTCCATGCTTCAATCTGTCAGCACAGAGCCCAGTGCAAGCAGCTGATGGTTGCTGAAGGTTGAGGTGGCTGTAGCAATTTCTTAACATTGATTGACTCTTCCTTTCATGGATGATTTCTCTGTAGCATGTGATGCTGTTTGATAGTATTTAATTTGCAGTAGAATGTGTTTCAAAATTGTGGAGTCAGTCCTCTCAAGCCCTGCCTGCCACTGCTTTACTAAGTTGGTAAGTTGATAGTTGATAAACAAACTTCGTTGTCATTCCAACAATCTTCACAGCATCTTCACCAGGAGTAAATTCCATCTCAAGTAACCACTTTGCTCATTTTAAAAGAATCAACTCTTCATCTGTTAAAGTTTTTTTTTCTTAGAGAGAGAGAGAGAGAGAGAGAGAGAGCGAGCGAGTGAGCAAGCTGGGGAAGGGCAGAGGGGGAGAGAATCTTTTTTTTTTTTTTTTTTTTTTTTTTTTTTTTTTTTAATCTTTGTTTATTGAGAGAGAGAGAGACAGTGCAGGCAGGGGAGGGACAGAGAGAAGGAGGGAGACACAGAATCTGAAGCAGGCTACAGACTCTGAGCTGTCAGCATAGAGCCTGACACAGGGCTTGAACCCACGAACAGTGAGATCATGACCTGAGCTGAAATCAAGAGTTGAACACCTAACTGACTGAGCCACCCAGCCGCCCCTCATCTGTTAAAATTTTACCATGAGATTACAGTAATTCAGTTACATCTTCAGGCCGCACTTCCAGTTCTGGTTCTTGTGCTGTTTCTAGCACATCTGTAGTTACTTCTTCCACTGAAGTCTTGAACCCCTTAAAGTCATCTCCACGGACTGGAATCAACTTCTGTAACTCTTGTTACTTTTGATATTTTGACCTTTTCCCCATGATCACGAATGTTCTTCTTGGATGGCATCTAGAATGCTAAGTCCCTTCCAGAAGGTTTTCAGTTTACTTTGCCCAGATCCATCATCAAGGATTATCATTATCTGTGGTGGCTGTAGCTTAACAAAATGTACTTCTTAAACAGTAAGACTTGAAAATCTGAAGGACTTCTGGGGCACTTGGGTGGCTCGGTCAGTTAAGCATTGGACTTCGGCTCAGGCCATGAACTTGCTTTCGTGAGTTTGAGCCCTGCATCAGGCTCTGTGCTGACAGCTCAGAGCCTGGAGCCTGTTTGGATTCTGTGTCTCCCTCTTTCTCTGCCCTTCCCCTGCTCGCACTCTGTCTCTCTCTCAAAAATAAAGATTAAAAAAAAAAAAAAAAGTCTAATAAAGGACTCTTTGATCCGTGGGGCTGCGGAATGGATGTTGTGTTAGCAGACCTGAAAACAACAATAATCTCCTTGTATATCTCCACCAGAGCTCTTGGGTGACCAGGTGCATTGTCAGTGATCAGTAATCTTTTGAAAGGAGTCTTTCTTTCTGAACATTAGGTCTCAACAGTGGTTTTAAAATACTCAGCAAATCATGTTGTAAACAGATGTACTGTCCTGTAGGCTTTGTTCCATTTTTAGAGCACAGGAGGGTCAATTTAGCATAATTTGTAAGGACCCTAGGAGTTTTGGAATGGTCAGTGAGCATTGGGTTCACCTTAAAAGTCGCCTGCTGCATTTGGCCTTAAGAGAGTCAGCTTGTCTTTTGAAGCTTTGAAGTCAGACATTGACTTCTCTCTAGCTGTGGAAGTCCTAAATGGCGTTTTCTTCTTCTTTTTAATGTTTGTTTATTTTTGAGAGAGATAGAGGGAGGGAGGGAAAACACAAGTGGGGGAGGGGCAGAGAGAGAGGGAGACACAGAATCCGAAGCAGGCTCCAGGCTCTGAGCTGTCAGCACAGAGCCCGACACGGGACTCAAACCCATGGACGGCGAGAACATGACATGAGCTAAAGTCAGGACATTTCACCAACTGAGCCACCATGTGTCCCTGGCGTTTTTTTTTTTTTTTTTTAATTTTTTTTTCAACGTTTTTTATTTTATTTTTGGGACAGAGAGAGACAGAGCATGAACGGGGGAGGGGCAGAGAGAGAGGGAGACACAGAATCGGAAACAGGCTCCAGGCTCCGAGCTGTCAGCACAGAGCCTGACGCGGGGCTCGAACTCACGGACCGCGAGATCGTGACCTGGCTGAAGTCGGCCGCTTAACCGACTGCGCCACCCAGGCGCCCCTCTGGCGTTTTCTTCTAATATTCTGTTTCATCTACATTGAAAAGTCTTTTGCTTACTGTAGCTGCCTTCGTTATCTGGCCAGATCTTCTGGATGACTTGCTGCAGCTTCTACATCAGCCTTTGCTTCACCTTGTGCTTTTATATTAGGGAGATGGCTTCTTTCCTTAAACTCCATGAACCAACCTCTGCTAACTTACTGCTTTTTTTCTGCAGCTTCCTCGCCTCTCTCAGGCTTTATAGAATTGAAGAAAAGTTGGGGCCTTGATCTGAATTAGGCTTTGGCTTAAGGGAATATTATGGCTGGTTTGATCTTCTGTCCAGGCCATGACAACTTCTTCTTTACCAGCAAGAAGATTCTTCTGCTTTCTTATCATTCATGTGTTCACTGGAGTAACACTTGTAATGTCCTACAAGAAACTTCCTTTTTTAGTATTTACAACTTGGCTAACTTACACACAAGAGGACTGGCTTTTGGCCTGTTTGGACTTTGAATGTGCCTTCCTTAACTAACCTTAATCATATCTATCTTTTGATTTCAAGTGAGATATGTTTGACTCTTCCTTTCATTTGAACACTTAGGAGGACATTGTAGGATTATTAATTGGTCTAATTTCAATATTGTTTTATCTCAGGTAACAGGAGGGAAAGAAGGTGGGGGAGCAGCTGGTTGCTGTAGTAGTCAGAACACATACATTTGTTATGTTTGCTGCCTTCTATGGATGTAGTGCTTGGTGCCCCCAAACAATTACAGTAGTAACATCACTGATCACAGATCATCATAAGAAATATAATAATGGGAAAATTTGAAATATTGTGAGAATTACCAAAATGTGACACAGAAACAAGAATGAGCAAGTGTTATTGGAAACATAGCTTTGATTCACAGTTGCAATAAACCTTCAATCTGAAAAACAAAAAAAATATATCTTAAAATTGCTGTAGTGCAATAAAATGAAGTATGGCTATGGTATCTTAGTAGAGATGTACCATCAAATTAACATTTTAAAGTTATTTAGAATAGTTCTTGATACAGTTACACCACCAACTGGGTATAGTATTGGATTCATTGTTTTCATATTACTTTCAATATTTAAGGAATATCTTTTACTTAATTAAAGTTTGCTTGGTAATGATGTAAAGTTTTTGTTCCCAAAGTTAAATATGTAAAACAACTTTTATTTAAAGAGCAATTTAATCTTACTAGAAATATATTATATATTGAAATGGATTCAGTTCTTACTCTCTGTCCTTTTACTACAGTTTCTGCATTCCCCCCAAATCTTCTATTTTCATTCATTTCTGTTTTGGCTGTAGATCATGGTCAGATTTGTTTCATTTAGAACTTGGGTGCTATTAATGGAGTTCTTTCATGCTTGAGAATGTTCTCATTTTTATTTATTTATTTATTTATTTATTTTTTTTTTTAATTTTTTTTTCAACGTTTTTTATTTATTTTTGGGACAGAGAGAGACAGAGCATGAACGGGGGAGGGGCAGAGAGAGAGGGAGACACAGAATTGGAAACAGGCTCCAGGCTCCGAGCCATCAGCCCAGAGCCTGACGCGGGGCTCGAACTCACAGACCGCGAGATCGTGACCTGGCTGAAGTCAGACGCCTAACCGACTGCGCCACCCAGGCGCCCCTCTCATTTTTATTTAAAGTCCAGTTATAACTAATATGAAATTATTTCTTTAAGTTTATTATTTATTTTGAGAGAGAGTGTAAGTGGGGGAGGAGCAGAGAGGGGAATGAGAGAATGCCAAGCAGGCTCTGCACACTCAGCACAGAGCCTGACTCAGGACTCGAACCCATGAACTGTGAGACCATGACCTGAGCCAAAATCAAGAGTTGGATGCTCAACCGACTGAGCCACTTAGGTGCCCCTAAATATGAGATTCTTGAGTCAAGATTACCCCTGGTTTTATAAAATTGCTCCCCATTATTTCTTCCGCAACATGTAATGCCAAAGGTTCCCTGTCTTTCCTTGTTTCTCTCCTTCCTCATGCATTTTATTTTAGATAACTAACTTTTCCTACCAATATCTACTCCTAACCTCAGTATCCCTGTGAATTTTCTTTTAGAGTTCATTAACTTTATGTATATGCTGTAGCATTGGTTATTCTGCATCAGCCTTTCTTGTGCTGTGGTATACCTTTCAGTCTTCCCATTCAGATCTTTATTTATTTCATGGATATTTTTGTTGCTTTCTTTGATTTTTTTTTTTCCCCCATGTGGATTGTACTAGATTTTATGTGGATTGAAATAGATTGTTAGGTGATTACCTTTTCTGAAGGTTTTGCTTTTAAGACATTTTTGCTTTAAGACATAATTTGCTTTTAAGACATTTTTTTAAATCTATCTATATATATTTTTATCTAAACATTTGTTTATTTTTGAGAGAGAGAGAGAGAGAGAGCGAGCATGAGCAGGGGAAGGGCAGAGAGAGAGAGAGAGAGGGAGAGACAGGTCCGAAGCATGCTCCAGGCTCTGAGCTGTCCGCACAGAGCCCTGGGCTCGAACTCATGAACCGTAAGATTGTGACCTGAGACTTTTGACCTGAGTCAAAAGTCGGATGCTTAGTTTGACTGAGCCACCCAGGTGCCCTTGCTTGTTTTTAAATTTTTATTTTTATTTTTATTTTTATTTTGAGGGAGAAAGAACAGGCAGGGGAGGGGCAGTGAGAGAGGAAAAGAGAGAATCCTAAGCAGCCTTAATTTTCTTAAATATGCAAGCTTGCTTTCATTTCCTTCTGTTATCCTGTCTTTGAGCCAGTCTTTTGCCTTTTTCAGGACTTTTCCCCTTCAAAAATTAAAGCAGTTCTTAGAATTTCTTTGGTAGTATGAAATACTGTTTACTGAACTCTTCTGTATATTTGGGCAAGTCCTTTCAAATGTATGTTCTCCAACTGTCTTGTTTGTTTCTTTGGTCTGTTTATTTTACAGTTTCTTCCAGATAGGTTCCATGCTGAGTCTCTGGATTTTTGCTCATCTTTGAATTAACCCAATTATTTACTCACTTGTAAACAATCTTGGGGATGCTTGAGGGCTGGGAAGTATGTTGGGGGTAGTCTGCCATTTGTTTTTAAATTCAGTAATGGTTGCCACTGCCACAGCCTCCTCTTTATTCTGCTTCACCAGCATTCTCCTTTGGCTAGATGGTTTGCTCTAGACATTGAAAGTAGCATCTTGAATTTGGTTGTTTCCTCAGCTCTAGCTCCTTTGTCATTCTGCAGTATGTTGATCTGGGTTTCTAAATGGATAGTCTCTTTTCTTTCATGGCTCAGCTGGCCCCTGGTTCCTCAATTGAACAAACAAAGGATATAGGTTTTGGAACATTTATCAGTCCCAAACATTTTTACTTGTGGATTTATCAGTCCCTAATAGAAATCTACATTTGGCCTGTCATTTGAGGTGCTAAAAATGAGCTATCTTCCATATCTCTCTGGATCAGTTCTTTCAAGAGTATGTTTTATTGAAAATGGAAATTAGGAAGTTTTTTGTTATTCGGAAAAAAGTGGTCATAGTTCCACCATCTTTGAGTTAGGACTTTGAAAGTTTTGTCCTTAAAATTAATGATTTTCATTAGAATTAACCCTGATTACTTGCTGCATGGTTTTTTCTTGTTCTTTTCAATACATTAAACTATTTCAAATACATGCACTATTTTTTTAATAAAGTAACCCAAAGTATATTACAGATAATAACCTGCATATATAATTTTAAGAATTAAAATTGTTTAACAAGTGTAAGAAACACAAAGAGGCTCCATTATTTGTATAAAACATATTACAGTGTAAAAACTGTAATTGTTATATAGAGAGTTACTACCTTCAGTTTAAAAAATCTGGTACTTAATAACTGTAGAATCATAAAATCTGTTTGTACAACAGCTATGGTTGAAGACACAATTCATCAGATAATTGCTGCTTTATCAGTATTCCACCAAAAGAAGAATAAGTATTAATAAAGAAGGATTTTTGTTGTTTTGGACTATGAAAGTTCCTTGACTACCTTGTAAGATTACTCATAGCATTTGTGGACAACCTTCATTAGTCATTTTCTTATACTTACAATGAGCTAAAATAAATGGGGCTCTTTCTGTATAAGATGTATTATTTCATGTAATTACCCTTCATACAATTATGTCTTTAATCCTCCTCCATATGTTCTCTAGGGCAGATAGTGCCCCATTTCTCTGACCATTTCACATGATTTTCTGGATCTCTACCATCATAAATGCATTATTTGTTAATGTTCCTCTTAATACGTGACTTCTAAATGAGAATATGTTGTTCTAGCCGCAGATCAGATCATTATAGAAGTATTATGGCATGTCTTTGGTATAGTTAATTTATTTTTAATGTAGCCTACAGATTTTATCAGATTGTAATGTAGTTACTTAACTAAAACTTTGAATTATTTTATTGGCCCCACTCGTGTACAGTGGGTGGAATGGTTTGATTTTTTTTTTTTTTTTTAAGGGAGGGGGTGAGAGGGAGACACAGGGAGGGAAATCTGGGGAGGGGCAGGGAGAGGAGAGAGAGAACCCCAAGCAGGGATCCCAGCACTGTCAATGCAGAGCCCGACACAGGGCTCAATCTCACGAACTGTGAGATCATGATCTGAGCCAAAAATCAAGAGTCAGACACTTAACCAACCGATTGGGTCAGCCAGCTGCCCCGGAAGGTTTGAATTTTAAGTAAAAATGCATAGGACTTGGTCTTGGGGGATCAATAAAATCTTGCCATAACATCTTTGTAATCCAAGATCATGTCTTTACAATACCACTTTATGTTTTTTATTAAAGCCTTTTAAAAAAACTTTACTTTTTTAACATGAAATTTATTGTCAAATTCGTTTCCCTATGAAAGAATTTTTAGAGAGCATGAGTGAAGGAGAGGGGCAGAGGGAGAGGCAGAGAGAGAATCTTAGGCAGGCTCCATGCTCTGTGATCATGACCTGAGCTGAAGTCAGGAGTCGGGATGCTCAACTGACTGAGCCACTGAGGTGCCCCAAAATATCACTTCAGTTTTTAGAAGAAAAAAGTGGCTTCTAATGAAGGGCACCATGGTATCACAGAGTGAATATTCCATACACCTAGCAGCTATAAAAACATACCTTCTGATCCTGCTACTCTCCAGCAAGTTATGTGTGACATTTGTCCCTTTTTGTTGCAGCCTTGATTTTCTTAAAAAACAAATCTGTATTTGTAATGACATGATATTGTTTGTCTATATATACTGAGGGTGGTTGTTAAGATTGAATGGCTGTAATAGAAGCTATAAAATTATATTGTAGAAATAAATGTAAATGGTTAGAAGGGAGCTTCGTAAAATTCTGCTTATTCTAGTTAAAACAAAAAGTTAAATTTGTTTTTTTGGGTTTTGTTGGCTGTGACGACAGTCTAGTGGAATGTCTTCCATCTTTTAGATTGATGTAACAGTACCAGATAAGTTACTAGGTTCAAGAATCATGATCTAGTCTCCTGACTCTCTCTGGCTTTTTTTTTTCTTTTTTGTTATTAAATGCATTTGCATATAGTTTACGTTTTGCCTCAAATGCTCTTTCCTCCAGCTCTATGTGTGGTTTTTGTCACTTCAATATTTTAAGTCTGTTTATATGTTAAATCTTTAGAGAAGGCCTTTCTCAGGCACCACTCGCCCCTCCTATCAATATCACAACACCTTGTTTTGTTTTTTATATGACAGTTTATCAGAAAAATTTCATAACTTTTTCCCCCTGTGCAAATGTACTCCATGAGAGCTACAGAACTTGCTGGTCTCGTCTCCTGCTGTATTTGCTGTACCTTGAATAGTATCTAGCATGTATTCAGATTTTTGTTAAACCAGATATTCTTGTTCCTCTGAGCAAGAGCTCCATTTGGTTGGAGCATAGATAGATTTATTTCTAGTTAATTTGAATTGGCCCTTTAAGATAATGTTTTCAGCATTCCAGGGGATAGTAAAAAATAATCTCTGCCTTTATAGGACTTAAGGAACTGTAAGAACCCACAAACCCAGTACATTGTGAGTAGGGCCACAATAACTTTTAGACATGGAGAAGTTCTTGATTATCTGATTTTATTGATTTTATCTTGAAGATGTATGTGGGACAGTGTAAAAATTGGTCTTATTTAGCTTCCTGTATTTTCTGACTGGGGAAAACAAACTGAAATAAGTTAACTCAGCCAGCTACCACATAATTATGATACAGTACAAAGAGCATAGGATTTGGAGTTGGAGTATGAATCCAGATTTCTCAACTCATCGACTATGTAATTTGACGCTCAAGTTGTCTAAGTGTTCAACTCTTCATCTATAAAATTACAGTAAATTTTGGCAGAGTTGTTGAAGATTAAACCAAGGAAGCTCAGTACAGTACTTAGCCTAAAGTGCAAGTGTTATTTATAATATTTTTAAAAAGCATTTAATAAGAGAATCATTACTCACTCTGTACTTAAAATGCACTAAGTTCTTTTCTAGACTAGATGCAAAGAGGTGAGTATAACTGCACAAATTCCCTGTTCTGGTACAACTTAAAGTCTAGTGGGGACATAGAAAATAAACATAAATTATCAGGTGATTTTAAGTGCTATAGTGAAAAGTAATTCAGGGTGAAGGGGAGATTGTGGGGCAGGTCATGTAGTTATGAAAGGAACTGATAGAACAGGCCGTGTTAGCATTCTGAAGCTTTCTAATTAGAATAGCAGTAACATTGGTAAATTTGAGAAACAGCACAAAACTAATAGAGCCCAGGGGCAGCATCTAAATAAAGTGCTGAAGTCAGACTGTTTTTTTTAGGGCCTTGCCTTGTAGGTTATTGTAATGAGTTACAGTTGTCTTAAATTTCAGGTTAAGTATTTAGGGTACAAATAATGCACAGAAAAAGTGATACTCTTATAGCTCCAGTTTGTTACAAAATTGTTGCCTTACAACTTAAAAAAAAACCAACCACTTAATATTCTTACTACATGTCATTTATGTTACTTGGTGTTTTGGTTTAGATGTTGACCAAAGTGCACACAGTTTTATATACATGGACTGGTTAGTTTCTTGTTTTTTTTTTTTCCCTGCCAGTGACTGTAGGAAACATTAAAAAAACCTTTAATTATAAAATATGGGTACCTCTATTTCATTAATTCCATTAACTCTTATTCAACATGAAAAATTAATATTGAGATTTGCCTAGAGACTTTTTTAATCCTCTTAAAAATATTTATTCATTTTTGGGAGAGAGAGCGTGAGTGGGGGAGGATCAGAGAGAGAGGAAGGACAGAGGATCCGAAGTGGGCTCTGCACGGACAGCAGTGAACCCAGTGCAGGGCTCGAACTGATGAACTGTGAGATCATGACCTGAGCTGCAGTCAGACATTCAACCCCCTGAGCCACTCAGGCACCCCAAGTTTTTCAGTCCTCCTTAATGTTGACTATAAATTCATATTTTTGGTCTTTTTAGATTGTGAATCGGCACGGTCCTGAGGCAGACAGGCATTTATTACGCTGCCTATTTTCGCATGTGGATTTCAGTGGCGATGGTAAAAGCAGTGGCAAAGATTTTCATCAGGTATTGGGGCTTACAGAGCTTATGTTTACTTAGATCTAATTGTTCAGCAAATTGCATTTTGGGCATAGTGTGTGTATTAAGTGACATACACAAATCATCCAGAGGTAATCTCAGCTGAATGGCTAAAAGGTATTGGGACTTGTCCTTTTTTTCCCCTTTCCTTCTCCTTCCTGACTACAGAGCTTTACAACTACCTAGTTCAGGCTTAGAGTGCTGGGGATCAGGCCTGCCTGAAGGAAGTAGGAATGAGGGGGGGAATACTGCTTGACAAGTAAGTAAGGCAGAGAGAGAGGCTCTTTTTCTTAAAACAAAAAAAAAAACCAAAAACTTTTTTAAAATGTTTATTCATTTTTGAGAGAGAGGAGCACGAGCAGGGGAGGGGCAGAGAGAGGGAGACACAATTAGAAGCAGGCTCCAGGCTCTGAGCTGTTAGCATGGAGCTCAACTCGGCGCTCATGATCTGTGAGATCACATCCTGAGCTGAAGTTGGACAATTAACTGACTGAGCCACCCAGGTGCCCCAGGACTGTCTTTTTCTAGATTGAGTTTCTTTGGCTTGATTTTCAATCTGGTAATAGTCTGTCATGATGTTATTCCTTATAGATACCTTGTCGTCGGACTCTATTTTGTAGAAATGTTGGTTTAACGCTTGCTGCTAATAGACTCTACGAGTTTAAATGTGATTTTAAAGAGCTGATTTGATAATGTAGAAACAATATCCAATATTGGATTACACTTCACTGTTCTGAGCATCTCTGCATCTGTTTGTGAAGAAGATGAATGTTAATGCTAATGAAAATTCACTTTTTATTTTTAAAGACTCAGTTTCTGATTCAGGAGTGTGCGTCGCTGATTACAAAGCCAAATTTTATCTCGACGCTGTCCTATGCCATTGATAATCCATTGCACTATCAGAAGGTTGGTATTGCTTTTATCTTTAGTAGTCCTAAGGATGTGACTTTCTGAAAAGACCTTAAATCTTGATATCATAAAGACACGTTGTAATTTAAAAATCTCAGTAGTTACTTTAGGGTTTTTTAGTTTTCTAACAAAATGAAGATGGTTCGTTTGATCATAAATAGAACCTTAACTAAAACCAGATCATGCAAAGGCTTGTTTGTCAGTCTAGGACTTGGTGTATTCTTTCTAGCAACACTACAGAATTATGTCAGTCCTGTGTAGCACCATATTTGGGTGAATAGATGCTTTTATAAACTTACTGAAAATCCTAAGTTTGTCTTGTTTTTTAAGTTCTTCTTGTTTTGAAATAAAGTTTGGTTTGTTTCAGAGTTTAAAGCCTGCACCCCACTTATTTGCCCAGCTGAGTAAAGTTCTCAAATTAAGCAAAGTACAAGAGGTATGTGATTTAAAAAGAGATACATGCAAAATTGGAATTAAAAACAGCCAGTCGACTCTTTGATCAATCTAACCCTTCTTGTTTCAGGTAATTTTTGGCCTTGCCCTCTTGAATTCTTCCAGTTCTGATCTTAGAGGTTTTGGTAAGTTCTTTTTTCTTAGAGATCCTGTAGTGAAGTTATTTCTTTAAAATCCATGAGTTTTTGAATCTTGAGGCACCATAGTTTAGATTTAGAGAGTAAGATAATCTAAGATTATTTTCTTTTGGCCTCTCTTATGAATGTGTGTATGCATAGTAAAACCTAATATATAAAACTTACGTTCATAAACATTTAAAAATTTTTTAAATTTTTTTAAATTAAAAAAATGTTTATTTTGAGAGAGAATATGAGTGGGGGAGAGGGTGGAGACAGTGAATCCCAAGCAGTCTCCATGCTGTCAGTGCAGAGGCCGACGTGGGGCTCCCATCTCAGACTGCAAGATCACAACCTGGGCTGATATGAAGAGTTGGGTGCTTAACTGACTGAGCCACCCAGGCACCCCCTTCTTCATAACCATTTTTAAATGTATAGTTCAGTAATACTTATATTCACATTGTTGTGTAATAGATGTCTGGAATTCTTTGTTTTGCAAAACTGATACACTGTACCCACTGAACAGCTCTCCATTTCCCCCTCCTACCAGCCCCCAGCAGTTGGTCTCTTATTTTATACTTGCCACCTAGAACTGTGAAAATATTAGAGGGTGAAGGGTGAGTTGGTGAATAAGAATGATGGTCATCTGTGTTCTGATGTGGCTCTTTACCCATTGTGGTGTTAAAGTAACTTGTGATTTTTGGTTTACCTGACTTTTAGCTGCCCAGTTTATCAAACAGAAGCTTCCTGATCTTCTGCGTTCTTACATTGACGCAGACGTCAGTGGAAATCAAGAAGGTGGCTTCCAAGATATAGCAATAGAGGTCCTACATCTCCTCCTCTCCCATCTCCTCTTTGGGCAGAAGGGAGCCTTTGGAGTTGGACAGGAACAAATAGACGCTTTTCTTAAGACGCTGCGCAGAGGTAAAGGAGTGTCTGTTGCCTACAAAAGATGATTTCGTGACAAGGATTTTAGAATATAAGTGAAGACCATGATTTATCTATAAGTTGGTAATTTTTTAAGGAAGTAAATTGTAATTTTAAATATGAAAGTTAAAGCCTCATAGGAAAGGTATAAAATGAACATAACTGTAGTAATATTGTTATGTAGATACAGTCTCGGTTACGACTTGGTATATTTCCATGTAGTCTTTTTTCTCCCTTAGGGTGATGGAGACTACACTGTGGTGACATGTTCTTTTTACTTAAGAAAATTGGTCATTATTGATATACCCACTTTGCCTATCTGGCTATTTGAAATGCTATGCTAAGAGAACTCTTGGCTTCTATTGTTGCCATTCTTCTTTTCTCCGATCTTTCTTTTAGAGATATAAGTAGTGTTTTTGAAACAAATCTTTTTTTTTTTTAATATTTTTTTAAAAGTTGATTTATTTATTTTTGAGAGAAGGGGTGGCAGAGAGAGAATCCTAAGCAGGCTCAACGCTACCAACATGAAGCCTGATGTGGGGCTCAAACTCCTTGAGATCACCACTTTTAACTGACTGAGCCACCCAGGCATCCCTAAAACAAGTCTTGATGATAAACTAACCACTGTCCATTTCCACTGTTACTTTGCTTTCTGATGTTTAAATTCCTGAATTTTAAACTGCATTAACTTTCTCAGTGATAAGTTTTCTTATCAATGAAACAAATAGACAATGATATTTCAATGGTCTCTGATGCTTTCTTTGTATGAGAACTGATAGTTAATCTTGTGAAATTTTAAAGTAATATTTAGGATGTGAATTGGCCACCAGATATTGGGATCCTAGCATAAAAACTTAACAAATATACTTGAGCAATTTTTGTGATGAGCAAACATTCAAATTTTGGAGTCGGTGTTAAAGTTGTAACTTGGGCTAGCTGGATTGGAAAAAACTGAATAACCTTTGAACATGAACTTGTGGAAGATTCAGATTTGGGGGCTTTTAAAGACAGTAAATGAGAATAGTTTGTTTTTCATCAGTTTAGCAATTGCAATCTTTTCCTCCTTCAGATTTTCCTCAGGAACGCTGTCCCGTGGTGCTTGCACCACTTTTATACCCTGAAAAACGGGACATTCTAATGGACAGGATCCTGCCTGATTCCGGAGGGGTAGCTAAAACCATGATGGAGAGTTCCTTGGCTGATTTCATGCAGGAAGTAGGCTATGGCTTTTGTGCAAGGTTGGTAGTAAGATACACTAAACTTCTGTTTACTCCTGTGCCAAATATGATGTAATTATTTAAGGCAAGTTGCTAACATTACTTAATGTGCTATTATCTTTGCCTCTTAAGAATTTTACTTCCAAATTTAATCTTCCACATATACGCATACCTCGTTTTGCTGTGCTTCACTTTGTTGTGCTTTGCAGATACTGCACTTTTTACAAATTGAAGGTTTGTGGCAACCCTGTGTTGAGGAAGTCTGTTGGCACTATTTTTCCAATAACGTGCTTACTTTGTGTCTCTGTCACATTTTGATAATTTCTCACAGTATTTCAAAGTGTTTCATACTGTATTTATTATGGTTATCTATAACTCAACCAAAAGCTCAGGTGATGGTTAGCAATTTTCAGCAAAAAGTATTTTTTTAATTAAGGTATGTACATTTTGTTTAGACCTAATGCTGTTGTACACTTGATAGACTACAGTATAGTGTAAACATACATGCTGGGGAATCAAAAAATTCATTTGGCTTTATTGCAGTGGTCTGGAACTGAATCTACAAAATCTCCGAGATATGCCTCTACTAGTTTTGGTGACAGCTGTAAATATCATGGTGGCTAAATTTCTATCTCTTTCTCTATCTCTAGTTTCCCAAATTTAGAAATCATAGGTTCCTAGCCTGGTTGCTAGGATAGACATTTTTAGCTTTTGGGGGAGAGAGATCATTGAGGCAAGTGTTTATGGAAATTGTATCATTTCCTACCTCATGAGTTTAACTTTCTCTTCCCTCCCTGAACCTTCAAATCCCCATTGTACCTTCCTTTTCTACAACCTTCCTTTTCTCCCTGTTTTATAGCCTCCTCTTGAATGTTTTTCTCACTTGTGAAGGGCCCCAAAGGAGATAGTTTCACCCTTTTGGTAGCACTCAGGACTTGATAAAGTGGATTGTCATTATTTTCCTGAGAGGAATTAAAGATATTAATGTGCTTTGCTTTTACTTTAAATGTAGCTTTTAATTTTTTTTTTTTTTAATGTTTATTTTTGAGAGCGAGAGAGTATGAACAGGGGTGGGGCAGAGACAGCAGGGGAGGGACAGAGGATCTGAAGCAGGCTCTTTACTAATAGCAGTGAGCCTTGTGCAGGGTTTGAACTCATGAACTGTGAGATCATGCCCTGAAACCAAAGTTGGATGCTCAACTGACTGAGCCACCCTTGTGCCCCAGCTTTTAATGTTTTAAAAACTCTTCATACAAACCAAATCTACATTTATTTTTGAAAATGTGTTTGTGGGTATGTGTATGTGCCTGGCATAAAACTTGTTTAGTTAAACTTCAAGGTGTAAAGTAGCAAAGTTAGGGTACATTTTCAAGGCCATGTTCATACCAGAATAATCAAACTCACCTTAAGTATCAGTATTTTATTTTATTTTAAAACTTTATTTAAGTAATCTCTACACCTAACGTGGGGCTCAAACTCATGACCCTGAGATTAATAAGAATCCTGTGCTTTCGTGAATGAGCCAGCTAGGTCCCCTGTGTTATTAGTATTTTATATTTATGTATGTATGTATTTCTAGAAGTTTGTTTATTTTGGGAGAGACAGTACAAGTTGGGGAGGGAGAAAGAGAATCCAGGCAGGCTCTGCACCGTCAGCACAGAGCCTGATGTGTGGGACTCGAACCCACAAACCATGAGGTCATGATCTAAGCTGAAACCAAGAGTTGGGCACTTAACCAACTGAGCCACCCAGGCAGCCCTTCCCCCACACCGAGTATCAGCATTTTTAAAAATTTTTTTAAACGATTATTTATTTTTTGAGAGACAGAGAGCATTAGCAGGGGAGGGGTAGAGAGAGAGGGAGTCACAGATTCCAAAGCGGGCTCCAGGCTCCGTGCTGTCAGCACAGAGTCCGACGTGGGGCTCGAACCCATGAACCGCGAGACCATGACCTGAGCCGATGTTGGACGCTTAATCCACTGAGCCCACCAAGCCCACCCAGGCACCCCTCGAGTATCAGTATTTTATTTATTTTTTTATTAAAAAAAAAATTTTTTTTTAAATTTTTTTTTTTTCAACGTTTTTTATTTACTTTTGGGACAGAGAGAGACAGAGCATGAACGGGGGAGGGGCAGAGAGAGAGGGAGACACAGAATCGGAAACAGGCTCCAGGCTCTGAGCCATCAGCCCAGAGCCTGACGCGGGGCTCGAACTCACGGACCGCGAGTTCGTGACCTGGCTGAAGTCGGACGCTTAACCGACTGCGCCACCCAGGCGCCCCCCCAAAAAATTTTTTTTAACGTTTATTTATTTTTGAGACAGAGCATGAATGGGGGGGGGGGGTCAGAGAGAGAGAGGGAGACACAGAATCCGAAGCAGGCTCCAGGCTCCGAGCTGCCAGCACAGAGCCCGACACGGGGGTTGAATTCACGGACCGCGAGATCACGACCTGAGCCAAAGTCGGCCGCCCAACCGACTGAGCCACCCAGGCGCCCCTCGAGTATCAGTATTTTAAAGAGTAACTTGATTCATGTTGAAGATGGAAGAAGTTAATTTTATTTGTCTTTGTGAAAAATAATTATTACTCTTGGCTCATACTTTATTCCACTGATTTTTTTTTTATGTTTATTTTGAGAGAGAGCTTGCGAGCAGGAATGTGGCAGAGAGAAAGAGGGAGAGAGAATCTCAAGCAGGCTCCACATTGTCAGTGCACAGTTGGACATGCGGCTCCATCTCATGAATGTGAGATCATGACCTGAGCCAAAATCACAAGTCAGACGCTTAAATGACTGAGCCACCCAGGCGCCTCTCTTCCACTGATCTTTTAAACTTCTGCCATTTTCCTTTTTCTCTCTAGGTTTACTGAGAAATAGTTGATATCCATCACTGTACAAGTTTAAGCATATAGCCTGATGGTTTTGATTTACATACGTTACGAAATGGTTGCCATGATGGATTCAGCTCATATCTGCCTTGTAATATAGATACAGCAAAAAGGAAAGAAAGCTTTCCCATTTTCTTAGTTACATAGGGGGTTTTTATATTCCTAGCTATATAAAAGTAACATGGAACCAAGCTGGTATTAGTAAAAGTCTAAGGATTTCACTTAAGGATTATTTTATATTAGCATTTCTTATCTTTGGTATGAAGGGTGGAAACATTTTTCTGAAGTTTATTTTCTGTTTCAGTATTGAAGAATGTCGCAATATAATCATGCAGTTTGGTGTCCGGGAGGTTACAGCTGCCCAGGTTGCCAGGGTTTTGGGAATGATGGCTCGAACTCATTCAGGATTGACAGATGGAATTCCATTACAGGTAAGTGTAGAAGTCAACTATTATACAATTTGAATTAATATCCTGCCCTCTTTATTTATTAAATTACAGTATGATTGATTGCTCTACCAACCAGAGCTGAACACATTAAGTAGTTGGTTTTGTTTAATTCAAATTTTACTTGTACAGAGTATCTCTGCTCCTGGCAGTGGGATCTGGAGTGATGGAAAAGATAAAAGTGACGGAGCACAGGCACACACGTGGAATGTAGAAGTCTTGATTGATGTTCTCAAAGAACTGGTGAGTACATGTAATCATGATTTTATATTCATTATGTTAATATGATGTAGCCCAAAGAAAGCAAACGGTAACAAATAAAATTCTGCTGAATAAGCCATAGTGTTTTGGTGTTCCTGACTTCATTGGCTCCAAAGTAATGAAGTGTCCAAGATGATTATGTACTGGAGATAGTTTATAATCAAATACTAGTTTTGTTCATTAGGAGTTGTTGCTGCGCAGTTCTCAGTGATACTACTGAGGTGATTTGGTAGAGTCCTGGTGTGGTT
The DNA here is from genome assembly GCF_028018385.1 of Neofelis nebulosa. NCBI lineage: Eukaryota > Metazoa > Chordata > Mammalia > Carnivora > Felidae > Neofelis > Neofelis nebulosa. The sequence continues at coordinate 35,659,982 of NC_080798.1, read as the reverse complement.
AGTTTGGAGGGACAGCTTTATTTCATAGTAATAATTGTGTAAAGAATTACCAAGAAAGGAGGCCTTCTGAAAATTTTCTGGGAAGTGCAACAGAAATCTTGCTATCTTTTTTTATGGTGGGTAAGGATCATAAAAATCCATACTTCCCTTAACGACTTTCACTTCTAGAATATCCACAAACTAAATAATTGGCCCCCAGATAAAGTACTTCTCCTAAAATATTAAAATGCTTAAATAAAATATGTAGGAATGAAACTTGGAAATTTTGAAAGGGAGTGATGAAATTTAGTCATTGGGAGAATAGTGCAGTCAAGGTGTAATATCTTTAGTCTCATTCATAAAATGTCAAGGAACAAAATATAACATTAAAGACTACATATACATATTTATAACATTCTTTGTGTCGGGTCATTTAGCTATCCTAAGCCTCTGTTTTAATTTTCCATGTTTGTAACTTATAGATAGAGTTGGGTTACGGTTGTCTGTATTACCTTACTATTAACATTATGGATCTTTAAATTTTTCTTAGTAGTAGGTGGAGTCACAGTGTTCAGACCTATTTTCCTTTAGTAATAGGATAAAATAATACTTGATCATGGCAGAAAATTTGGAAAATGAAAAGCAAAATACAGCCATAGTTTCATCATGTACAGATACACTAGTTACTGTTGCTTTTATTCTGTGGTTGTTACGCAAAAGTGAAGAACATGCCCTTTTCACTCAGTAGTTTCATTATTGTACTTTATTGCCCTATTGAAAATATATTGCCCTACTGAAAATAATTTCTCTTTAAAAATTGCAGACAAGGACAGTATTTTCATGTTATCTGAACCTATTTTCTGTTTTCAGAGACTGTAAAAGGCTATAAAATGGAGTGCCTACACTGTGGGTTTGAACACTTGAGTTAGTAACCTGTTTTCTTCCTTCTTCTTTTTTCTTCTCATATATTAGGGTTTTTTGTACTTTAAAAAAAATGTACATTAAATTTTTTTTTTAATTTAACATTTATTTTTGAGAGAGCGAGCATGAGTAGGGCGGGGGGGGGGGGGGGGGGGGGAGAAACAGGCTCCGTGCTTTTAGCATAAACCCGATGTGGGGCTTGACCTCAAAAACTATGAGATCATGACCTGAGTCGAAGTTGGATGCTTAACCAACTGAACCACCCAGGTGCCCATTCTGTACATTTTTTGTAGACAGGAGCAGGAAACCATTTCAGATACATTTTGGGTCAATTATTTTTTTTCTCCATTGCTCACCAACGAGTGGAAGAAACCACAGGGGATTCTTACAGTTTTACCAAACTAGCCTGTGGATTTACCAAATTCGTCTCTATGATAAGGCTATTTAATAGTACATTAATGGTTCTGTTCTGTCACAGTCATTGAAGCAAATTTTAGAAAGAAAAACAATCTTATTTTCTCCGTGCTCTTGTTGGCTTGGATTGAGTAATTTGAAGTTTGTGTTTGTACCGTTGCTTTTTTCTTAAGTGTATTTATTTAGAGAGGAGAATAAGTTAGTTGGGAGAGAGGCAGAGAGAGAGGAGAGAGACAATCCCAAGTAGTTTCCGTGCTGTTGGTGCAGAGCCCCACGCAAGGCTTGATAACCACGAACTTTGAGATCATGACCTGAGCTGAAGTTAAGATTCTGACCCTCAAATGATTGAGCCCCCCAGGCGTCCCTGTACTGTTACTTTTATAAAAAGCAAGCATTAATGTCTTCATGACTTGAAAGGGGTCACCTTGGAGCAAAACTAAACTGACCATGATGCTTTGAAGAGTTTTAAATACAAAGAGTTTTAAATACAAAGCCTCTTTCTTAAGCATAAAATAAACTTAGTACTTTGTGCAGAGTGGTAAATTATCTTCTATAAACTAGTTAACTTTGCTTTGTGTTTTCTTAAGGAGTCTCATACTGATTTTTTTTTGAGTACCTTTTCATAGAACGCTTTTTCAATGGAATTTTCAATCATTTTGACATAAAGAATTTAAACCACTTTTCCTGATAACAATTGGTATACTTTCTGGGGAGATCTTTAGTTAATTAAGAATGGTGTTTGGGGAGGGGCACCTGGGTAGCCCAGTTGGGTAAGCATCCAACTCTTCATCTTGGCTCATGCCATGATCTCATAGTTTGTGAGCTTGAGTCACGTGGGCTCTGTGTGGATGGCATGGAACCTTGCTTGGGTTTCTCTCTCCCTCACTCTCTGCCCTTCCCAAGCTGGCCCTGTCTCTCTCTGTGTCTCAAAAGATAAACTTAAAAATTCCTTTTTAAAAATAATGGTATTTGGGATAATTGATTTACCTTTGCTACTTTGTTCCAAGTTAGTAGAATCTTGGCTTAAAACCGAGTCATTGATTTAAGAGTTTTGCCAGACTGGGATGTGGGAGTGTTAGTTGAACTAAGTATGGGAAGAGAGAGTTCCCTTTTACATACTCCCATAGTCAGAAATATGTCATGAGCTGAAAGGTTGGAGTGCCTCGCTAGAAAAGCTGGTTTATTTTGAATATGAAGTATTTACTTTTCTAAGTCTCTAGAAATGCCAGATAATGATTATTTTGAGTTTATAATTAGAACATTTTAATTTAATTTCAGATTTAATTTGGCTCTTTGGATAAAGCATAAAAATGTTTACAGTTTTTGTTCTTTCATTCGATTTTGAAATGTTTTTCTGTTTTAGAACCCGAGTTTGAATTTCAAGGAAGTAACTTACGAACTGGACCATCCTGGATTTCAAATTCGTGATAGTAAAGGACTTCATAATGTGGTTTATGGCATTCAGAGGGGTCTAGGAATGGAAGTGTTCCCAGTCGACCTCATATATAGACCTTGGAAACATGCAGAAGGCCAGGTGAGCTGATGGTGTGTAGCTTTGGAAGAGGAAGCACATAATGACTTATTCCTTATGTAGTGCCATCTGTCCATTGATTAAAACATTCTTTTAAAATAGAATTTGTTTTGTGTAGTTCAGAATAGCAGAGACTGTCAGTTTTGGAAAGATTATTATCTTGGTTTATCGTAGTTTAGTACTAATCAAACTAAGTGAAGCAAACCGTTTCCCCAACTATTTGTCTCCAACACCATTTTATCTCATACCTTTCATCTGTTTGAATTGTCTGTGGCGTCAAAAGAGCAGAAAGTTAATGTTTTAAAGGGAAATTGTCATTCTAGTAACCTTAAGATTGAGATTAGCTGAATGAAAATGTTTCAGATTTTCATAGCATTTGCAGTCATTTATGGTGGTAAGGACTTTTTTCCTCTTGTTCCAGCTCTCTTTTATTCAGCATTCCCTTATAAATCCAGAGATCTTCTGTTTTGCTGACTATCCCTGTCATACGGTTGCCACCGATATTCTGAAAGCACCACCAGAGGATGACAATCGAGAAATTGCCACATGGTAAACACTCTCCTCTAGCGTTTCTTGAAAGGATAACTTGTGCTTTTTTGCAGTAGAAAATTAATAGGGAGCAACTACATAGTTAAAAGGTTTTACTGAAAGTATTTTTAGTGAGCCGACTTTAAATTTTTAGATGGGTGTTAATGGATAAAAATCTAATTTTAGTCCCATTGTCACTAGATAGTTACATTTTTTCCTCTCTAAGGTCTGCCACTGGGTATTCTCTGAAACTGTCAAATATTGGAAAAGAGGTTTGTACTTCTCCTTTAGATTAGATCCTTTTCTTCTGCCTACAGATTTACTTGCTTTCTTTCCTTTGTAAGTAGCTCAAGATGGCCAAACCATCCATTCTAATCCTTTCAGCTAAATTACCTAGTTTATTTGAGTTCCAATTCCTAATTTCTGAGGGAGAATCAGACTTTGGCCCAGTACATTTCTCCTGGAACTCAAGTCACTCCTCTCTAGGAATATGAGGTAAGGATGGTGAAAGTACTTACATTACTGTTGAAATACACACACACACACACACACACACACACACACACTACACACTACACACACTCTCTCTCCCTCTCTCCCTCTCTCCCTCCCTCCCTCCCCCCCCCCCCCCTTCTCTCAAACACTCTGACACACTTAGTCGACAGAGGGGACATGGGCTTGATTGCTCCCCAAAGGTACTACTTTATGTTTCTTATCTCTTCTTCCTAACTCAAGTTTTCTGAGATCCTTTTCTGACACGGAACAGATGATTCTCTGCATTTTGGGGGCTATGGGTGGGTTTTTTAGGGCAGTTTAAAGCCCTTTTGATATTTCCAGTTCTTCTAAAGTCAAGAAGAGATGATAAACTTTTCCTGTGAAGATTTAGTTAACATCTGGGTTTTCTGACCATATAGTCTCCTGTAGCAAGTACTTAATAAGCTCTTTATTGTAGCACAGTATAAATACAGATGTAGCTCTCTCAGAAAACATTTCGTGAAATAGGCAGTGGGTGAGGTTGGTCTGTGGATGCAGTTTGCTGATATCTGTTCTGAAAGATTGACCCCAAGCAGTAGTTTGTTCTAAAATGTGTCCTTGGGGCACCTGGATGGCTCAGTTGGTTGAGCATACAACCTTGATTTTGGCTTGGATCATGATCTCATGGTTTGTGAGTTTGAGCCCTGTATCGGGCTCTGTGCTGAATGCACGGAGCCTGGTTGGGATTCTCTCTTTGTCTCAAAAATAATGAATCTTAAAAAAAAAGAAAGTGTATCCTTTTCCCAGGTGCTAGCAAAATTGTATCTGTAGGCTTGATTGATTTTTTTTTTTTCTGTTAAGTCTAATGTATATAGCAGTGTTTATTTTGTGAAACGAAAATGTCATATTAAATTTAACAGTTCCTTAACATAGCTGTACATTCAAGTCTGTCTCAAAATTGTCTTTTAACAGTTTGTATGAGTAAGAGTCCAGACAGGGTTCATATAGTTTATTCTGTAAGTCTTCCTTTTCTCACTCTTCTTTTTCAAAATAATAACTTAGGGGTGACTGGGATGCTTAGTTGAGTGTCTGACTTTGGCTCAGGACATGATCTCATGGTTTGTGAGTTCGAGCCCTGCTTTGGGCTTGCTGGTGTCAGTGCTGAGGCTGTGTTTGGATCCTCTGCCTCCCCGTACTCTCTCTCAGAAATAAACTTTAGAAATAAATACAACTTTTGCCATTGATTTGATGAAGTAATCGGATCATTTCTCCTTTAGAATACCCCATAGTATGGGGTATATGTTTCCTGATGGCATTTAGTTTGATCTCTGTCTCCATAGTTTTCATGCACTATGGGTAGAGTAAAATTTTGATGTTTGATTAAAGTCAACCACTTTCAGCTTCTTGGGGCAAGAATAATGCATATGGGATGTGTGGACCTCTGAACTTGGGTGATATCAGGGGGGCACTGAAGTTATACCTTTTCATTATCAAAGTAAGTGTCCAGCTGTATTTTTGTGTAAAATTTTTCAGTGTATAAATTAGGTCAATGTTTGTATTTTCCATTTTTGAGCATTTCTAAACACTGTGATGTTGTTTGCTTCTATTTTACACGCTAATCACAAAAATCTTCAATGATACCTCCTTGATAAGAAGGATCCATGATTATGTCAGTGGTCTGTAGTGTTGCCTCTCCACTTACTGTCAACTTGGACTATCTCTGAAATTAGTGTGATATACTAGTATATAATTTTAATATGAACACTATTTAAATATTTTTCAAATATTAATAGATGACCCCTCAGTATTGTCATGATAGTTGGTATGACTTATTTGGAAAATGGATTTTTGTATACTTCTGTTTTCATTGACAGAGTATCTTACTTCCATTCTTGTTAGGAAGAGCTTGGATTTGATTGAATCTCTTCTGAGGCTTGCAGAGGTGGGGCAATATGAGCAAGTTAAACAGCTCTTCAGCTTCCCTATTAAACACTGTCCAGACATGCTGGTATTGGCCTTACTACAGATCAACACCTCTTGGCACACCTTGCGCCATGAGCTCATCTCCACTCTGATGCCAATTTTCCTCGGAAACCATCCTAACTCTGCTATTATTTTGCACTATGCGTGGCATGGGCAGGTAAGACATGAATATTTCTTTGTCTTAATACTTGACATTCTGTGGAAGATGTTCAAACTAAATTGTCAATCTTGAATATGACACTTTGGAAAAGTTGCACTTTCATGAAGCCTATTTTATCTTTTAGCATCATGTGGGTGTTAAAGTATAAAACTTTAAAGTATAAGAAGGCAGTTAAAAAATCAATATCATGAAAGCTCCACACTACTAGGGCACCACTATGATTGGTAACAGTAATGAGCTTAATTATTTATCGTGGAAGCAGAAGGTACTCCTGTCACTTTTTAACTGTAAATGGGAGAAGATCACAGGTCAATTTGACATCTTCTATTTTATCCAAATTCAGCATCTAAATTTTATTTTAGTTTCTGCTGCAGTGACTTTTAAGTCCTGTGCTGCTTTCCTTCCCTAATTTGTAACATGTAAATATTTTCTTGTCCATTGCACCTCCCCCTGCTCCCACTAGCCTGTATTTTTAATAATAACAAATGGAGAAGCTTAGGCGGGTAGAAAAGCAGTCATCAACTACTTTACATCAAGTTTCTTTTCTGGCTGGTTGTTTTTTTGTTTTTGTTTTTTTTCCTTTAACCATTTTCATTCTCAGTGTAGTTTACATTATATATAAGTGCTTTTAAAACATTAAACTCTTATTTATAAATGAAAAATGTTAGCTTTAGTTCCATGCTGTCAGTCAGCCCTCCATTTCTAGAGACTCAACTTACATGGTAAACTTAGAGTTGACAGAATGTTTAGCAGCCATTTACAAGGTTTGCTGCCCAGACCTTTTTAGGTCTTTCTCACCACATCTATAAGGTACAAAGGGCAGGTAGAAAGGAGCTGCGTCTCCTCACTTCTTGTTGAATACTTGTTTCACCTGAACCTGCTGTTGCCTCAAGACAGTTACTGGAAAGTGATTTAGATACAGTGCTAGCAATTGCCTTGCCATTGCTTCCATGAGAATCGATTGCTAAACTACGACTGTTGGTTTCATTCAGCTGCAAAACTTTAGATCAGTTCTCAAAGCTAGGATGTTTTCTGGACAAAAAGGAAATTGAATAATCACCAAAAAAAAAAAAAAAAAAAAAAGGAACATTCTTATTTGTTAAAATAGGTAGATTTAGAATGTACGAGAATGTTAAAATAGGTAGATTTAGAATGTACAAGTACCATTCCCAAAAATACTGATTGAACACTACACTGTGCAGCATGAGAAATGATTACCTTAAACTACTTTTTTAAATCTATAGACTAGTAATTTATAACTTAGTAAGGAATTAAACAAATTTCATGTGCCCTCATGTTCACACCATAATCTGTTTGAAAATGTATTGGCCTATGTTTTATAGGAGAAGTACATTTATTGAATGACTATATGACCCAAGGTTTAGGAACAGGCTTTCATTTGGAAGATGTGGAAATAACTTGACTTTCCTATAAAGAATGTCACTGCAGTCAGTGCTTGAGGCTTGAACTGATGCACCTCAATTTTTTGTAAATATAACAAGTAAAATTAGCTGGACATTCATGTTAGTGCCTGTGAAAACGTTTAGCATTATTGATATGTAACCCCTGTTTTCTTAGGGACAGTCTCCCTCAATCCGCCAACTTATCATGCATGCAATGGCAGAATGGTACATGCGAGGGGAGCAGTATGACCAGGCCAAATTGTCTCGAATACTTGATGTGGCCCAGGACTTGAAGGTGAGCTCGGAGGGACAGGCTGACATTTTTATTTATTAATGAAAAAACAGACTTTTTATGTTATCTAGATACCTTAGGGATAATCAAATATAACTAGCTCTTAGGTAGCTTATGTTGAGCTTTATAGTTTTGCCTTGTAAGTAGACAGGGATTGGAACAGTGGTTTTGGAAACGTAAGAAATGTTTTCATTGTTTACATTTGACTGAATTTTGTTTGGTCTTCTATGGTAGTTGCAAGGCTATTTTAAAGCAAGTGATAACTGGCCTCAGATGTAGATCTGTGAGATATAATTTGTGGAGAAACTGGTTGGCTTTTACACCCTTTGCAGATTTCATTAACATTAATGGAATCTTTTCACAAATAGTCTCTGATTCTTGATGTCTTTGACCAGTAGGTGCATAGTACTGATATTGCAGTTGTGCTTAGGTTAGAATAAGCCCGACTTTAGATTTTTAAAAACAGAGTAAGGATACTTTTTCATGCATCGTATGCTCTGATTTAGGTTTAGTTATTTTAAGAAACACAGGGTAAAGTTATTTTGGAGGTCAAGTCATATGCCCACCTTTGAAATGTGACTTATTTTAAGTAAGAACTAAATCAGCACTGAATTGTAGTAAGCTTTAAAAAAAATATGATCAAGAAAATATTAGCAATGTTTTGTTTAGACTTGTTTGTGAAAATAAAAGCAGGAAACAAAATAGGACAGAGTGATAGAAAGATACTTAATTGCTTGACTTACAGTTTCTGATATTCTTTTGCTTTAGGCCTTGTCAATGCTGCTAAATGGTACTCCATTTGCCTTTGTTATCGACCTTGCTGCACTTGCTTCGCGTCGTGAATACCTCAAACTTGACAAGTGGCTCACAGATAAAATTCGAGAGCATGGAGTAAGCAGGATTTGTCCCATTTGTTACTTCTCTTAAATTTTGATGCCTAAAATAGCTAAGTAAACAACCTTTTTAAATGGCAGTGGAATGTTATATTGTGGATTTGAGTCATACTGTCTTTAATAGTCTTTAATCTGAAAGCAGTCTATCTTAAATCTGAAAGCAATTAAGATCAATATCTGATACACCAAGAAACTTTATATTTTCCAGGAGCCTTTTATCCAGGCATGTATGACTTTTTTAAAGAGACGGTGCCCTTCTATTTTGGGTGGACTTGCCCCAGAGAAAGATCAGCCCAAAAGTGCTCAACTTCCTCCAGAAACTCTGGCAACAATGTTGGCCTGTTTACAAGCTTGTGCAGGGTAAGAAGAGCATGCTTAAATATGACTGTTTAGTACTGGAATTAGATTATGAATAACTTGTTTTGGAAAATAAGGGTTGAATGAGTGTAAGTGACAGCAGTTTAGATAATCCAGTGGTTTTAAGTTTAGAGTACAATACTCAAAATACATATTCTTTCCATTTGAATGGATTTTTTTTTTTTTTTTTTTGTATATGATGTGAGGTGGGGTCCAGTTTCATTGTTTTGCATAGGAAGTTCAATCATCCCAACACCATTTGAAGAGACTGGTCTTTCTTTTAAATGGTCTTTTGGAAAATAAGTTGCCCATAATGTATGGGTTTTATTTCTGGATTCTTTGTTCTGTATATGTCTATCCTTATGCCAGTACCATAGGTTTTCAGTGAGATTTGAAATTGGGAAATACGAGTCCTCCAACTTTGTTCTTTTTTTAGTATTGTTTTGGCTGTTCTGGGTCCCTTGCATTCCCATGTGAATTTTAGGATCAGCTTGTTGATTTTTGCGAAGTTATGAAGAAGCCCACTGGGATAATGTTGAATCTTTACATCATTTTGGGGGAATATTGCCATCTTAAAATACTAAGTATTTTGATTCATGAATCTGAGATGTTTTTAGGTCTTTAATTCCTTTCAGGAATGTTTTCATTTTCAGTGTTTAAGTCTTACACTTGTTTTATTGTATTTATTGTTAAATATTTTGTACAAGACATGTCATATGCAAATAGAATTTTATTTCTTCCTTTTCCATCTTTTTCTTGCTTATTTTCTCTAGTGTAAACCTCAGTCTAATGTTGAATAGAAATGGCAAGAGCAGACATTCTTGTCTTGTTCTTGAATTTATAAGGAAAGTATTCCTTATTCACCATCAAGTGTGATGTTAGCTGTGGGTTTCCGTAGATACCCTTCCAGTTGAGGTTTCCTTACCTTTAATTCTAGTTAGTAGCCTGTTTTATCATTAAGGTGTTTTGTCAGATACTTTGGTCTACCTTTCTTGAGAAGATCTTGTTTTTGTTTTTTATTCTGTTGTAGTATATTAATAGAAATTTGGATGTTAAAAAATACTGCATTCCTGGGATAAATTTCACTTCAGTCTTTGTGTATGTATACTTTTTATATGCTGCTGAATTCAATTTGCTAGTATTTGGTGAGCATTTTTGTATCTGTATTCCTAAGGGATATTGTTTTGTAGTTTTCTTGTGTTGTTTTTGTCTGGTTTTGATTATCAGGGTAATCTTGGAGGATTCATACAATGAATTGGTAAAGTGTTCTTAACTCTTAATTTTTGTGAGAAAGATTGGTAACAGTTCTTTAGATGTTTCATAGAATTTAGCAGTGAATCCATCTGGTGTTAGGCTTTTTCTTGTGGTAGTTTTTAATTACTAATTCAATATCTTGTTATGTATCTCTGCATATTTTCTTTTTTTTCCTCCCTTGGATCAATGTTAGCATTTTGTCTATGAATTTGTCCATTTCACCTAGGTTATCTCACTTGTTGTTCTTACATACTATATCTTTGTCATCTTCATTTCTCTAAGGTTGGTAGTAATAGTCCTGTCTTTCACTTCCTGGTTTTAGTATTTGAATCTCTTCTCCCTTTTCCCCCACCCATTTCTTGTCATTTTGGATAAACGTATGTCAAGTTTGTTGAACTTTTCAGAGAAGCAACTTTTTGTTTTGTTTTTCTCTTGTTTTTCTACTTTCCATTTCATTTATTCCAACTGTCAACTTTATTATTTTCCTTCCTTATTTTGAATTTGGTTTGAACATTTTAAACCTGATTAAGGTGGAAAGTTTGGTTTTTCATTTGAGATTGTTCCTGTTTAATTGGGGTGTTTATGGCTTTGAATTTCCACCTATGAAATGCTTTAAGTTTGGTATTGTGTTTTCATTTTCACCTGAAAGTATTTTTTTTTTAAGTTATTTTGAGAGATAGAGAACAGGGCGGGGGGAGGGGCAGAGAGAGAGATGGAGACACAGAATCTGAAGTAGGCTCCAGGCTCTGAGATGTCCACACAGAACCCTATGCGGGGCTTGAACTTGTGAACCTTGAGATCATGACCTGAGCCAAGTTGGACCCTTAGTGAGCCACCCAGACACCCCTCAGATTTTATTTTTAAGTAATCTCTTTACCCAATGTGGGGCTCTAACTCACAACCCTGAGATCAGGAGTCTCATGCTTTACTAACTGACCAGTGAGGTGCCCTTGTAGTAGTCTTTTTTTGTCATGTTTGGCCGCTGAAGTCTCTGGGTAGCCTTGTGGTCAGCTAAGTCAATTACTTGACAACTTGTTAACCTTAATTTTCTTCTTAGAGCCTAAATGTCAACTTCAAGTGAGAGCTTGGTTCTTTTTAGGTCTTTCAGGGGAATATTACAGATTTAGGTATTGGCAGCACTCTATACATGTGTAAGGACTTCTTGGTTCCCTGGGAAAATGAGTGTTTTTCACAGTTCTATCCATGGGAATTTTATTCCCAAATTTTCCTTTTAAGCTTTTTGGGTAACCTGTTGTTTGCTCAGACTGTTATCTTCTATCCCAGGGAGCCAGAAAATTAAAACAATTACCTTTAAATATTTCCTTCAGATACCTCAAGAGGAAAACGCTATTTGCATTTGGCCAGCTATTAAGTCAGATAAAGATAATCTTGCCATTGTGGTCTCCCAGGGAATCCTCTGGTGAAATAATGGCAATTCTCTAAGAATGAGGCTTTGCAGATGCCTCAAGCCACTTCCGAGCCCTCTCCTATGGCTGTCAGGCTGCTGGTTTTCTCTGAGATTGTAAACTATTAGTTCTCAAGGCAGCTGTGCAGCTTGAGGGGGCTGGGAATAAAGTAATTTAAGATTGCAGAAAGCTTTTATTACCAAGGTTTAGTTTTCTTTCTAGAGTAAAAATTCCTGGATTGTTGTAAGCTGTTAGTCTCCAGTGTTTTGATAAAGTTGATTGTGACAATTTTTGCCACTTTTTAAGTTACTTTTATAGGGGAGAGAATATATGGAGGTCTTTACTACACCGTTTTTTGCTTATGTACTATGTATTTTTTTTGTAAGTTCTGAAGTATAATAAACAGGTGTGAGTCTATTCTGCAGCTTCAACTGTAACATTTTTGAAGCTGTCTTTCTTTGTCTTCCTCTCCAGTCCTGTTTTCTTCCGTCTCCCACACAGATCTTGAATTTTATTTTGCCTTGCCTTATTTTTTAAAAATTTACACATGTATATCCCTAACTCAGTGTACTCAATCAAGGAATATTTTGCTTCCTTAGAGTCATAAGACAGTGTTATTGATTGTTATAACCAGAGACAAGTGTGCTGTTGGCACCTCCTGGGTAAAGGCCAGGGATGCTGGTAAACATTTTACAGTGCACAATAGAAACAACACAACAAAGTCCAAGGTGCTAATAGTACAACATTTGAGAAACCCTGCTAAGTTCTTAATGTTCTAAAATTTAAAGTCTAGAGTTTTGACTCTTACATTTATATATTTTAATCTACCTGAAATTAAATAATCATAAATTGAATACTGTAAATTTAAGGGCATATTGAAATTGGATAAAATGGTTTTTTGTGTGTGTGTAGGGAGGTAGTTTACCTGACTTGGATTTCAGTTTCTTTTGTTGATTAGAAGTACCTGTTTTCTTGAAGAATTTAATGAAATAATTCGTGTAAAGTTTTTAGAATCGTTACTGATAAAAAAATAAATGCCAAAGAAGGAAAGTTCTTCCAATTAATAAATAAGTAATTATGATGGAGTTACAAAATTTAGTGGATGCTGAAAGTAGTGAGTGAATGTTTCAGGAGCAGGGCAGTCAGCTAGTTATAGAGTGTCTCCCCACAAATTAACAAAGGGAAAAGTAGTAATGTTTTATTGAGAAAACTGGCAAATGCCACATTAATTCTTTGATCAAAGTGATCACCAGCTCTCTGTATAATATGCCTCATAATAAAACATGAAGGGCACCTGGCTAGCTCATTCGGTAGAGCATGCGACTCTTGATTTCAAGTTTGTTAGTTTGAACCACATGTTGGGCATAGAATTACTTGAAAAAATAATGCACTGAGAAGAATACGATGTAACTACTGTGGTAGTCCTGCCATAAATGTATCTAAAATATCAAACTCAAAGTAAGGGACATTGTATAAAATACATATTTTAAAAAAAAATCAACTTGAAGAAGGCAAATAACAGCTGATGAATTTTTTCCAGTTTAAAGAAATTAGGGTTGCCTGGGTGGCTCAGTCAGTTAAGTGTTCGACTTCGGCTCAGGTAATGATCTCACAGTTTGTGAGTTTGAGCCCTGCATTGGGGTTGCTGTTGTCAGCTCGGAGCCTGGTGTCTGCTTCAGATTCTGTGTTTCCCTCTCTCTCTGCCTCTCCCATGCTTGCATGCATGCATGCATGCATGCACGCACGCTCGCTCATGCGTGTGCACACTCGCACGCGGTCTCTCTCTCTCTCTAACATAAACATTAAAAAAATGAAAGAAACTAAAGAGGTGACAGCTCAGTGCAGTGTATTGGATCATGATTCAAGGGTAAAGTAGCAGTGAAGTACATAATTGGAACAACTCATATAATTTTTTTTACATTTTTTTTTTTTTTTTTAATCTTTACTTTTTCAGAGAGCGAGAGACAAGAGTGTGAGTGGGGGGGTGGGGGCACAGAGAGAGGGAGACACAGTATCCGAAGCGGGCTCCAGGCTCTGAGCTGTCAGCACAGAGCCGGACGTGGGGCTCGAACTCACGAACTGTGAGATCATGACCTGAGCTGAAGTTGGATGCCTAACCGACTATGCCACCCAGGCACCCCAACAATTGATATAATTGTAACATGGCCTGTTTAATTTTATCTGCGTTAAATTTTCTTATTTTTATTTATTTTTTATTTTTTTATTTTTTTTTTCAACGTTTTTTATTTATTTTTGGGACAGAGACATAGCATGAACGGGGGAGGGGCAGAGAGAGAGGGAGACACAGAATCGGAAACAGGCTCCAGGCTCTGAGCCATCAGCCCAGAGCCTGACGCGGGGCTCGAACTCACGGACCGCGAGATCGTGACCTGGCTGAAGTCGGACGCTTAACCGACTGCGCCACCCAGGCGCCCCATCTTATTTTTATTATTTCACGTGGTGTGTAAGAAAATGTCCTTGTTCTTAGGAAATACATAGTGAAGTATTTAGGAATAAAAGATATGTGGTGTATCTAACCTTAAAAACTTCATGGAGGAGACAGTAGAAAGGATGGCTAAACAAATAGGGCAAAATATAACTAACTAGTGGGTGAAGCATTTATGGGAGTTTCTTATAATATTAGTTAGCCTCTTCTAAGTTTGAAACTGTGTGAAATATAAGAAAGTTTTTCCAGAATAATATGGAATGTTTTAATTAACCATATTTTATCAATCTAATATACCCAGCTTTTAATATTTTAAAATCTGAAAGGATTCATGTCATTAGCTATCTCTGAATTTGAAATCTTAACTATTGGCATCAAGAAGTAAAAGTAGTCACATTTAGAAAAAGAAAACATAAAACTACATTAAATGGGGTGCCTGGGTTGACTCCATTAAGTCTCTAACTCTTGGTTTTGGCTCAGGTTATGATCTCATGGTTTCTGAGTTGGAGCCCCTTTGTAGGGCCCCACCCCAGTGCAAGGGGCTTGATTAGGACTCTCTCCTCCTCTTTCTGCCCTTCCCACGCACACATGTATGCTTTCTCTCTCAAAAAATAAACTTAAAAAAAAAAAAACACATTTAAAAGTTATTAGTTGCACTGTACACAAGGTTTAGTTTCAGAGGTATATATTAGATATCTTTGGGGCACCTGGGTGGCTTAGTTGGTTAAGTGTCCAAATCTTGATTTGACCTCAGGTCATGATCCCAAGGTCATCACATCAAGTCCCACATCAGGTTCCATGATGAGCATGGAGCCTGCTTAGGATTCTCTCTCCTCCCCCCCCCCCCCCCTCCATCCCTCTTCCCCACTTGTGCATGTGCACTCTATCTCTAAAATAGAATTTTTTAAAAAAAAAAGTAATTAAAGATCTCTAAGAGAGAGCTGTGCTCAGAAAATCCTAGTGATTAGTGATGGATACAAAGACGTGGGGTATGGTGGAAATGTAGCCATATGTTCTAGCAGGTTTTCTTTATTATAAAATCAGGTTTGTTTATATAGGTGTTCCAAGGAGTAGCAAGTGATATTTTTTACTCTTCTGTCTTTAGGAGTGTTTCTCAGGAGTTATCAGAAACCATCCTCACCATGGTAGCCAATTGCAGTAATGTTATGAATAAAGCCAGACAGCCACCACCTGGAGTTATGCCAAAAGGACGTCCTCCTAGTGCTAGCAGCTTAGATGCCATTTCTCCTGTTCAGGTAAGT
Organism: Neofelis nebulosa; assembly: GCF_028018385.1. NCBI lineage: Eukaryota > Metazoa > Chordata > Mammalia > Carnivora > Felidae > Neofelis > Neofelis nebulosa. The sequence goes on along the minus strand of NC_080798.1, from coordinate 35,644,679 downwards.
GAATGCTACAACTGGTATGTCTGCATTTGTTCATAGACTTGGAATAGAATAAACTTCTACATCATTAGTAATCTACTCAAAGGAAAATTTGTCTGACTTTATTACCTTTTAGACACCTGCATGTCTAGCATCCACTATTACATTTTAAAGGAGATCTATAAATAGGCAACGTAGTTGAGGATAGACTTTAATCATTAAATAGAACCTGTCTCTGAGAGGAAAGAGACAAGACAGCTTCTTTAGGTAAATGGTAAGGGCTTCTTTTTAAAATAAGAATAACTTAGACTTGAGAAATAAGCACTGCCTTTGAACCTGATGTGTCTTGTTTGTAGCTTCACGGGCCAAGCAACAGTGCTAGAGCATAAGGACTTGTTATAACTGGGGCTCTTCAGCTCTCAACTGAACTGCTCTTTTAAAAACAAGGTACATTTAAGTTACTCCCTGACACCAACCACCCCCCTTCTCTCTGGGAGCAACATACTCCACTTCTGTTTTCATCTGCATTGATTGGCAGATTGGGGTTTAAGAAAAAAAGAATGTTTAGTAATTCTTCAATGGCCGCTTTATAAAAGGCATTTATGTACCATTTCTGTAGTCATAAAGGTCTGAAATAATGCCACGAACCAAGGAGCTCAGAAGTGCAGTTATTAGATACTTTAAAAGATGTTTTGGTGAATAGCATACCTTGTTTTTTGTTTGCTTTAGATTAGAGCTGATCTCCTCCAACCCTTAAGATCCTCAAATTTTGAGTAGATTTATTTGTTTTGAGTGGAAGATTTATTTCTAATTGCTAAGCTTTTATTGTGTTGGAAGTTAAATAATGTAGTTCAAGAGATTGTTTCTGTTGTAAAGGGGCTTGTTGGAAATTTTAAAGACCTAATGTAACAGTTGTCCTGTGTGTTTAGTGCTATGGCTGCAGGGCAGTTCGTCTTAAACATTAACTCTTGAAGTTCCTTATCCCTCACATTATGGCTCTGGTACTTTGGCGGAGGCTAATAACTCTTTAAACCTTCTCTATGATATAGTAAGAACAATGTCTGGCACACTTGACTTGATGTCGGGATTTAGTTATGATTGCTTGGGGTTTTGTAATTTATTAAGCATATGAAGAGCTAAAGATTTCTTGTGTCATAAATCTGCATGTGCTTGAAGTATGTTTAATACATTTTTATAATGTTTTTCTTTAGATTGACCCTCTTGGTGGAATGGCATCTCTTAGTATAGGTGGTTCAGCTGCCCCTCACACCCAGAGTATGCAGGGTTTTCCTCCAAATTTGGGTTCTGCATTCAGTACCCCTCAGTCACCAGCAAAAGCATTTCCACCCCTTTCAACCCCAAACCAGACAACTGCATTCAGTGGTATTGGAGGACTTTCATCACAGCTTCCAGGTAAGTGGGGTGGCGGATGGAAGTGCAGATCATTTGTAAGTTTCATTGTGCTTTAGTGTGTAGTAAGGTGTTTGGAGTCATTGTGATAAAATGAAAGCTGTTTAAATTGTGAAGGTTACTTCAACCTTCACAGCTGGGAAGAGAAAACTATACTATTACAATATTAATTCATTCACATTGTAAGGATCCTGTATTACCAAATGATAGTATAAACAGTAACAAGTGTGCTAATCACATATTCTGCAAGCTTTATAAATTACAGTTAGTATAATAAAAAAAATCTTTTATGTATGAGATTCAGGTATATGTTCTGCTTCATTCTACCTCACCTACCTTGACAGTGATGGTAAATCCCTTTTCAGTTTTTTCCAGATTATTTTAGCTTTGAACTTTTCTGTTGAAGTAACGGTCACATCCCACCCCCACCCCTCACCCCCACCTCTGTAATTTGTTTGTCTTAAGGTATCTGCATTTTGACTCTGTAACCTAATTAACACTGCTGTTATGTGGTTCAAGCCCTGATTGTTGATTTAAGTCAGAGTTACTTCTTCGGTAAAAGCTTCTTAGCAAAGTCCTAACTTAAGTTCTGTTTGCTAGAGTTGAGGAATAGGGAAGGCCTCCTGGCTCATGTTAACTGGAATATAGTAGCAAGAAATTGATTTTCAGTCATTGGGAGAAGCAAGCCAGTTCCCCTTTACTTTTACTACCTTATGTATCATACCACATATGAGAATGTATAGTTAAGGATTTGTGTATTAATATCTTATTAAGAATATAAATACATGAATAATTCTAAAAGCTGAAGAAATTCTGGCATTGTCCATTTTCATCTCTTTATTCATTCAGTTTCTCTGTAAAATTAAATAGACAATGTGAGGGAATTAAGAAAGACCCGGACTTTTAAAATAAGAACCTGTATCTCTGATGTAAATTCAAGAATATGAATAATGATAAGACTTCTGGCTGCCTTCCTTCTTTCTAGTAGGTGGTCTTGGCACAGGCAGCCTGACTGGTATAGGAACTGGGGCTCTTGGACTCCCTGCAGTGAATAACGACCCTTTTGTACAGAGGAAACTGGGCACCTCTGGACTGAACCAGCCTACATTCCAGCAGAGTAAGATGAAACCTTGTAAGTGGTAGTGTTGTCTGTGATTGTGAAGTATGACTGATGCACATAAAGCTTTTTAGATTTCCAATTTGTTCTTCCTAGATTTATGGACGGCCCAGAGTTATGTGGACAAAAACGTTGCCTTCTTTTAATTTTTTTTCAACATTTTTTAATTTTTATTTATTTTTGGGACAGAGAGAGACAGAGCATGAACGGGGGAGGGGCAGAGCCTTCTTTTAATATATTGTTAGTAGGGCCATATGTTGATGTGCCTTCTATATCAGTGGGAATTAATTTATGAACTTGATTTATTAAAATAAGAAACTGAGGTATCACTCCACCTTTGATTGGATTGCTAGAACAGTATGATGGTTAATAAGAAGTAGCATCCTTTAGGATCATTAGTCTACAAGTAAGAAATACAGTAAAAAGAAGACTTAGCAGTTTAAATATATGTATATAAATATTATATTTATTATAAATATGTGTTGGTGGTGTGGTGGTCTTCGGTTTTGGTTTTGTTTTTTTAAACAAATCAAGAGCAGCCATGAGAATTTCAGATTCTTCTTTCAGGTTGGTAGTTTATAAAGCAGTTTATTTTAAGATTAAAGCTTTATGATCTATATAGCATTATATATAATAAATATCACCATATATATGATGTAACTTGGAAAACAGCTTTTAAAGTTTTACCTCCTTAGTAAGGTAATTTTCAAGGTCAGAAGTCTTCTTTGTAAATACATAAGTATCATTTACTTATAAATACCCGTCTCGTTGGGACTAAATAGTCATTGTACAGGATTTGAAATTATACCAGTTGACTTGAAAATGTTAGTGTGAAAGGCTTGTCTGAATGTTAATGTTTTGTAGCATGCTTTGTGTTTATATCAGTGTGTCATGCACATGCATTGATAATTCCTAGATGTCATTTTTTAAAAAATAAAACATTTAAAAAATGTTTATTTTTTTGAGAGAGTTGGGAGAGAGCGAATGCAAATGGGGGAGGGGGAGAGAGAGGGGGGGAGAGAAAGAATCCCGAGGAGGCTTTGTGTTGTAAGCGCACAGCCCCACATGGGGCTCGATCACATGAACTTGTGATATAGTGACCTGAGCTAAAACCAAGAAGTCGAATGCTTAACCGATTGAGCCACCAAGGTGCCCCAGATGTCACTTTTATTAAAAAGTAGTAAAAGACTTGTTAACGTCAAGTGAGGTGGTATTAAGGGTAAGTGCATTGTGAATTTGAATGTAGTGGACTTTCACAGGTTGATAAAGCCTGATGAAGAAAATACTAAGGTAGAACTATAGTTGTAAGGCAATTTTGTTAAAATCTTTTTTATGTAGTTAAAATACTTGAATACTGAACCTTGGCCACTTAATAATTTCTTCATTTTCTCCCTTAAAATGAAAACTATATTATTCTCTTTGGCTTTCTGTGTGTCTCATGGGGAAGTGGGGGAAAGAGCTTAAATGCCCAGTGGGTTGCCTTTCTGTTTGTTACAGCGGACTTGTCTCAGGTGTGGCCAGAGGCAAATCAGCACTTTAGTAAAGAGATAGATGATGAAGCAAACAGCTATTTTCAGAGAATATATAATCATCCACCACATCCAACTATGTCTGTTGATGAGGTGAGTGTCTAGGATGTTCCTATACGTTATGGTTTATGTAAATCTTAAATAAATGCCCTTTTCAAAGAGTTTGGAAATTCAGCTGATCGTGTTATGATATGTCTGTGTACCATTTCAGATCTTAACATTCATCTCAAGCTCAAGTGTTTTGTTAAATGCTTTGCCTAACGGTTCTTTTTGAAAATATTTTAAGTATATTTATTTTTTCTACACCTGACACAGGGCTATAACCCCCTGTGGGGGAGGTCATGACCCCCAAATCAAGAGTCGCATGCTCTTCCAACTGAGGCAGACGGGCGCCCTCCTCCCCTGCTTTAAAAAAAAGATTTTATTTTTAAATTATATTCTTTTTAACAATTCTTTGAGAACTCTTTGAAGAATGCTTTTCATAATAGTTTCCTTTATGAATGTTTTTGTCTTGTTTTTCCTAGGTATTAGAAATGTTACAGAGGTTTAAAGACTCTACCATAAAGAGGGAACGAGAAGTATTTAACTGTATGTTGAGGAACTTATTTGAAGAATATCGGTTTTTCCCCCAATACCCTGATAAAGAGTTACATATAACTGCCTGCTTGTTTGGTGGGATAATCGAAAAAGGACTGGTCACTTACATGGCACTAGGTCTGGCCCTGCGATATGTTCTTGAAGCCTTACGCAAGCCTTTTGGATCCAAAATGTATTATTTTGGGATTGCTGCACTAGATAGATTTAAAAATAGGTGAGTGAATAGGTTTCCTATGAAGCATCTCTTTTTTAGTGTAAGAAATAATAACTATCATATACAACCTAATTCTTGCCATGCCCCATCATTATATATATCTTAACAGTATAAAGTTGAAGAGGAAGAAGTGAAAACAATCCATTACAGTTATGAAATAAATGGTAGGAAAAGTATAAACTGAAATAGTTTTTTGTTGATTATTGAGGGCTAAGTCATTGTTTTATATTACAGTTCTTTGAATTTGACAAAATTTATACAGTTATGTAACTACTGTCACAATCAAGATACTGAATATTTGTATCACTCCCAAGCAATTCTCTTGTTTTGCCTTTGTACAAGTTCACCTTCCCCCATCTTTGACCCCTGGCAGTCACTAATCTGCTTTCTCTGTAGTTTTTCAGGTACACGGTGTGAGTCTAACTTGTTACAATTACTACCCATCTTTTGAAATTAATCTGTATTACTGCATGTTTCAGTACTTGTTCCTTGTCATAGCTGGATACTATTCCATTGTATGGATTAACTCTGAATTGTTTCTCCATTTTTTGATTAACATTTGGGGAGTTGTTCTGGGTAGCAGTTTTAGTGGCTCATTGTAATTGTAACTGAAAATAGGACCTTTAAAAAAGATACTGTTTCCTTTCTTTTTCTTTCTTTTTTTTTAAGTTTATTTATTTATTTTGAGAGAGAGAGAGAGAGAGAGAGAGAAAGAGAGAGAGAGAGAATCTGAAGTGGGCTCTGCACTGACCACAGTGAATCCAAAGTGGGGCTTGAACTCCCGAACCCTGAGATCATGACGTGAACCAAAGTCACATGCTTAACTGACTGAGCTACACAGGTGCCCCATAGATACTGTTTTCTGATGTAAAAAGAGTGAAATTCATCAATATTTCTCTCTACTTCTGTGTTCTTTGGCATTCTCTTCAAATAAGGTGTTTCCAAGGTAGAATGAGGACAGTGGCTTAGACTAGCATTTGGAAAAAAATTTGTTAATTGTGCTGCTTCTGTTCTTACATGAAAAGAATGAATGAATGAATGAATGAATGAATGAATATTTTATTGGCAGATTGAAGGACTATCCCCAGTATTGTCAGCACTTGGCTTCTATCAGTCACTTTATGCAATTTCCACATCATTTACAGGAGGTAAGTGTGTCTGATACCTCAAATCTGTCTAATAGTTGGAGAGTTTATTTTAATTTGATTTTGGGTTTGCTGGGACTGGCATTGAGATTTCTTAATGATTGGCATGTTATAAGCATACATATTTTTGGTGCTCATTAGGCAGCTTAATGATAGGTCATGAAAAAAAATGTCATTCTTGGATTATCTTTTCTAAGCAGTGGTTTTGCTTCATTTAATGAAAGGCTTTTATCAGGTACTTAAGCCTGATAATGCTGTTGAAGTATAGACATCTTTTACTATTATTAAGAATTCCTGCCTGATTCTATAAAGTATTTGGAGTGGGAATCTTGGATAAAAATAAATAAAGATGTTCCTTTGATCTAAATGTTAATATGAGCCAGAGCTGTTTCATATAAGACTAAGACAAGTGTTTCTTGAAACTACAGCCTGCTTGTGGCACCTGGCTGCTTCAGTCAGTAGAGCATGTGACTCTTGCTCTCTGGATTGTGAGTTCAAGCTCCATGTTAGGTGTAGAGATTACTTAAAAAAAAAAAAAAAAAAAATACAGCCTTCTTAACTACCTGCTTAGAGTCCTTTCATATACTTGTTTAAAAGGAGAGAGGTAGTCCTTGAGGAAATGGACCTAGAGATTATAGTTTTAAGCCATTTTACATGATTTGTCAACTATTGTTTTAGTAAGTGATTTTAGGTTAATTGGCTAATATTATTCATACCTTTGTCTTGGCTTTAGTCAAAGTCTACTCCCAGAGAACAAGAAAATTGATTAATTTTTATTGTTATTTTACATGAAGCTGAAAAATGGCTTTATAACATCGTATTTTAAGGAATCAGATCAGAATTTGAACCTACTTTTAATTTTTATTAGAATTTAGTCCAGTGTTTTCTACCTCGTGCTGCTGGGTTTGTTTGTAGGAGGCCAGGGTTTTTGTGTTGGCTTAACCTAGGAGACCTATGGAGTGACAGGTGTGAGTGTTACTTATTCATCTGAGGGGGTTGGGAGAATATGCCAGTATTGTAATACTGAAAACTATACAGGAAAGCAGAGTTTTGTAAAGCTAAGATGAGAAGTCAGAGGCTTACCACAGTAAAATGTGTTTGGAATTCAGAGGTGGGAATATAGACCTTAGGTAAGTGGAGACCAGGAGAGGGGCATGGGCATGATCACAGAAAACAGTGGTCCCCACCACCCCTTGTAACAAGACAGCTAGAGAGAGAGAGAGAGAGAGAGAGAGAGAGAGAGAGAGAGAGGTAATTGTTTTCATTTGTGTACTTTAAGACGCTATACTTTATTCAGAGACTGTCTTACTTGAAAATCTCCTTTTTTGAATAAAGTTATCATATACCTAGATAGTAGTTTTTGTTTTGTTCAGGCATGGATCGCTGGAAATAGGATCAGGATCCCTATGTCAGTTTTCTAATTTGTATGGAGAAAGGTCAAATGGTCTGAAATGGAAAAAAAAGTTTGCTGTCTTATTACCTTCTAGAACTGACTTGCCTTTCTACAGTGTGTTTGTTTTGTAGTGATAGCTTTGCTGAGAGATAATTCACATTACCATGTATTTTTTAGGCCTTAGATTTCTCATCAGTGTTCATTAAAAGAGATCAGTTTATTGTACAAATTTAAAAATGTTAAGGTTTATATATATTAAGGTATTTACGGAGGTATATATGCAAGCATTGGTGGGTGTTTTGAACGTTGTTTTGCTAGACTAGTTCTCATAAATTTTTTAAGACACATTAATATTTTACTTCCTAAAGAGCCCCTGGTATCCACTTACATATATTACGTATAGAAATATGGACCAAAATGGGGCAAGGAGTAAGGGTTATAGATGAGCCAGAAGAGTCTTCTGAAATGATTTTTCCCTTGCTAGAAGTCAGGGGAGTATAATTCAGAATTTTCAGTTTTTGTTAAGAACTTTTTTAATGTGTTTCCATCTCCCTACCCCTATAGTATATTGAGTATGGACAGCAGTCTAGAGATCCTCCTGTGAAAATGCAGGGCTCTATCACAACCCCTGGAAGTATTGCACTGGCTCAGGCCCAGGCTCAGGCCCAGGTTCCAGCAAAAGCTCCCCTTGCTGGTCAGGTTAGCACGATGGTAACCACCTCAACAACCACCACTGTTGCTAAAACGGTTACAGTCACCAGGCCAACCGGAGTCAGCTTTAAGAAAGATGTGCCAGTAAGTAGATCTTTTTTCTTTTCTCGGATTTGTTATGTTGTAAATGTATCTAGGAGTGAGCATGTGTTTTAATTTTATTATAAACAGCACATGCCTAGTAAAGTATAAAGATGAACATTTCTCCCTTTGTATCTCCCCCAGATTTCCCAGAGGCAGGCACTATTAACAGTTCAGCATGTATTCTTGCCAACAGTTCCAATGCACAGCCATATATACCATGTATATGTTTTATATTAAATATGTATACATTTTCCCCTGGGATTTGTCAAACAGGTATTTCAGTTCATTTATTTTATGTACTTTGTGTTTTTAGCCTTCTATTAATACTACAAATATAGATACGTTGCTTGTGGCCACAGATCAAACTGAGAGAATTGTAGAGCCCCCAGAAAATATCCAAGAGAAAATTGCTTTTATCTTCAATAATCTCTCACAGTCGAATATGACACAAAAGGTGAGCATGATATAATAGTTTATATATCATTGCGAATGCTATCTATTTTATCCCTAGTGGGTTGGGGGATTTCTGCACCTTTTTAAATACTCAGTTTACTCTAAAGATTTAAAGATTGAAGTAATAGAATCAAAGCAAAGGGAATACAGATATACAATTAGTGGCTGTGGTTTTTGTAGCCATTAAATAGTACTAGTTTTGTGGTGAGTTTTACAGGCTTTTGAAGTAAACTACACGATCTCATCATGATGGAACATGTCATTTGTACCTCATCACAACTCATGTCCTCCCAGAGACCATTCAGAGCTATTATTAGGTGCTTAGTAACTGAGGTAGACCTTGTGCAGAGCATAAGAAGAGATTCTTCTCTTTCAAGATTATATAATAACGCATTGGAAATGCCTGTTTTAGCCTGTAAGATTAGCCTAAACAAGTAGGTTTTGAGATATTATGTATGTACCATCTTTCAAAATCCCACCAGAATTGATTATGAGTAAAATAAGTCTTTAGTGTCCTTTTGGAAGAGAAATTTCAAACTTTAGAGATGATTCCTGGAGATAGAAATTTAGGAAAATATGGTTCTGGTGTTAAGTCTGTTAACAGTAGGCTGTACATTAGCAATATATGCAAGTTTGGTCAAATTGAGAGTTGGGTAAGGTGAGGGTGAGGGACTTAAAGTTGAAAGGAACCATAGATGTTTTAGTCGTAGTCACCCACAGTTTGAGAGATGATTGACTTTGTACTAACAAGAATTTAATATATTATACTTCATAGCATATGTCTCATGTGGGGGGAGATGAAACATGGGGCTTTAGCATCTAATTTTGCAAGGAGCCACATGGTATAGGATTGTTTACATAGAAGAAACACAAAGCTGTATTTTATCATCTTTTAACCGTGTACTTCCTGTGTCATATTGATTGGCTAGGTTGAAGAACTAAAGGAAACTGTGAAGGAAGAATTTATGCCTTGGGTTTCACAATACCTGGTTATGAAGAGAGTCAGTATTGAGCCAAACTTTCACAGCCTCTATTCAAACTTCCTTGACACGCTGAAGAACCCTGAATTTAATAAGATGGTTCTGAATGAGACCTACAGAAACATCAAAGTAAAATTTAGTTCTTCTATTCCTTTTCATTACTGTTTTGAATTTGGAAATACTTGATTGTACAAGCAAAATTTTGGGGGGAGGTATTTATTGGCTGTTTTTTCTCTAAGTTATCTAGGGTTTGTTTCAGATACGGAACTAAATTTCACGAAGAATTTCATGAAGATCTACTCTATACTGTTTACTTTGAAAGTAGCTATACTATTCTAAATTTGTTTTCATCATTTCATGCATGGTTTTAATTCTTGATCCTCTGTTTATGTTTTCAACTTGCTTTTAATTTGTAATATGCTCTTAGCTCTAGTCCCTCACTTTTGTGTTTTTTTTTTAAATAGTCTTCTAGAAATCTATTGTATGGATGTTTATTGCTAATGGATATTTAGGTTGTTAATAACTTTAACTGTTACAAAGACAATGCTCCAGTAAGTCTTTTATGTCTTCTTAAGTGCCACATATCTTTAGACTCTTGACTTATTTGTAGGATAGCTGTTTTAAGGATTCTCAGCAGTTTAGAGTCAAAGTTTTCCTAATGTGCTAACGCTTGTTTCATGAAATTAGGTATTTTATTTCTCAGGAGGAATAACATTTCAAGAAAACCTATCATATAGCTGTAATCATTCTTTGATGAATGATTTGGGCATTGGCTTAGGAACCAGCACTATATTTAAACCTGTGGATGGAAATTTTTCCCATTCCTGGTTATGCTGTAGTGCAAAATAATTCCTGGCTCTTTGTGTTGCACAGCTGACTTTGTGCCATTCTGCTGTTGATCTGTAGAGTTAAGGAACATAACTATACTCACTTTTTGTTTTTTGTTTTTTGTTTTTTTTTAATCTGATGGCAATGATGATTGGGATATAAAAGTTTCTACATATTCTGGAGCAAAATTTCAAGATTCTTTTAAACAAATTTAAATTACAACTTTAAATTTATAGCCATAAATTAAGAAGTAATATGTAGTAGATGGATGTATATGCTTGCCCCAAAACACCCTCGGGTGATGTTTCTGTCCCCCTTAGGAAAGTAAGAACTACAGAATTAATGAAATAGATAGGTAATTAAATCTAGATTTAAATCCAGAAATTCTAAAGGAAGCACTTTAGCATTATTATAATGTATTTCAGAAAGTTATTTTAGTTCTCTCTAGAGATACATAGTGACCTGGATAATACTAAAAGGTTGTAGTAGATACTGCGATCTTGGTTACATTTCTTCATATGCTTGTTGTCTTGAGGGCCTTAGAACCATAGCTTTAATCATCATTTGAATTGAATTTTGCTCTTCAAAATAGATTTGCATTTGGGTGCCTGCTTCAAACCTAGCTAAAAATTTCAGTTTTAAAATACTTTTCTGTAGGACTATACATGACCCCTTAACCTTGTATAGTTACACTCTAATAATATGGAGTAGATCTACTTTGGGGTATGTTCTCAGAATTGACATCTTGTTTTTAATGTTGGATGAAAGGGAATTCTCAAACATTCAGTTGAGAATTTTTTCTTAAACTTATTTTCTATATTTCTTAATCCTATACCAGGTGCTCCTGACCTCTGATAAAGCTGCAGCCAATTTTTCAGATCGTTCTTTGCTGAAGAATTTGGGACATTGGCTAGGAATGATCACATTAGCTAAAAATAAACCCATCTTACACACTGTGAGTTCCAGCCAGAGGTTCATGTAAAAATTGAGAATGTTCATATAGCATATTATGTCTAAAAGTCTTGACTGTATTTGGGACTGTTTTAATGATTTTGGGTGTTTGTAAGAGTTTAGCCCATGTTTTGAATCTGTAATTGCATGCTCATGATTCTGTATTGTTGAGCACAATAAAAGCCAGTAAGGTCTGGTTGTCACCCTTTTTTTGTAAGGCAAGGGTCATATTATATTGATTCCTGATTTGGGAATGAGTTTGCAAAATACCTTTCTTTGGTGCTTTGTGAGGGGTTTTGAAGTATATTCCCAGCTTTTAAAAATATTTTTCTTATTCTAGGACTTGGATGTAAAATCTTTGCTGCTAGAGGCTTATGTTAAAGGACAACAAGAGTTGCTCTATGTAGTACCCTTTGTTGCCAAAGTCTTAGAATCTAGCATTCGCAGTGTGGTGAGTAGATTTTAATATTTTATTGATGGTTAATCTGTAAGAGTTAGTCTGTTTCAGCAAAAGGGTACAAGATTATATCCTTAGTTCTGAATATAGAGCTAGTTCAGTCTTTCTCAGGGAAACTCGGATTTCCAATGTGAGAGATTAAGGTAGCATCATTTAATAACTCTAATTTTAATGGATGTTTTTGGGTTTTGATGTTTTTCTAAATTATGATATAGATTATTATGGCCACACAGGTATAAGTGCCTAAGTATTTTTTTTTTTTTTAATTTTTTTTTTTTTAATGTTTTTTATTTATTTTTGGGACAGACAGAGACAGAGCATGAACGGGGGAGGGGCAGAGAGAGAGGGAGACACAGAATTGGAAACAGGCTCCAGGCTCCGAGCCATCAGCCCAGAGCCTGACGCGGGGCTCGAACTCACAGACTGCGAGATCGTGACCTGGCTGAAGTCGGACGCTTAACCGACTGCGCCACCCAGGCGCCCCAGTGCCTAAGTATTTTAAATAATGCGAATTAAAGAATGATTTGGGGACCAACTTAACATAATAGCTTTTCTTTAGGTTTTTAGGCCACCCAACCCCTGGACGATGGCAATTATGAATGTATTGGCAGAGCTACATCAGGAACATGACTTAAAGGTACATTTGTTGCTGCTTTATCCTTTGAAACTTCCTTAATCCTTCACATTATTAAAATTTACAGGAAAGGCGGAGAATTGCAGGGGGCGGGGGGGGGGTGGGGAAGAAGCACTGTAACAATTGGATGAGAATAGTATATATCGTGAATAAAACTACATTTTTGTTTTCAAAATTCCAATAATTTGAATTATGCAGTTAAACTTGAAGTTTGAGATTGAGGTCCTCTGCAAGAACCTTGCATTAGACATCAATGAGCTAAAACCTGGAAACCTCCTAAAGGATAAAGATCGCCTAAAGAACTTAGATGAGCAACTCTCTGCTCCAAAGAAAGATGTCAAGCAGCCAGAAGAGCTCCCTCCCATCACAACCACAAGTAAGTGTGATAATTAGCCTTCTGCTTTACCAGAATTTTCTTAAATGGTACATCTTTATGCATGTAGTAAGTTATAATTTTCCACGTAATGTGTTGAAATTTTGTATACTTTTTGGTGAGCCATCTGAATTATTAAGGAAAAGTTAGTAATGTCTAGGTATTGTCTTCAGTTCCAGAATTCATCTGGGTAATTCTTAATGGTATTCTTAACTAAGTATCATTAATCCTATCCCAACTAAGCCGGCTGATTCTTTAGAGTGTTTGAGATCAGAAAGAACTGCATGGCACGGTGGGCCTGTGTTACTTCTCACATGGTAGCCAGACTACCAGCTAGACCTGCCCAGGGGGTGGATTATTATACGTGGATCATAGATTGGAAATGTGGGGGCTATAGAAGTATTGAATGAAAGATTAGGAGGTGTGTAAGAATAAACCAGCTTGTCATTCAGTCTCATTCGTCAGTAGCTAAGAATCCCCAACTGTAACCAGAGAACGGCCTAGATGGGAAAGAGACGTCTATAATGAAGAGTTATCAACAAGTCTTGGGCTTGCTGATAACAAGTCTTGGGCTTGTAGCATGTCCTCACAGTTGATTTCTTTGCAACTGCAAAGGGTATTTTGCAGGGGTATTGTCACTGACATAGCTTTACATACTTTGTTCAAATCTCTGTATTAAAACAATAGAAATTTTTTTGTTATAATTTAGGGTGGAAAAATGAGACCTATGCCATTCTCACCCCCCACTCCCACCCCCAAGAGACTAATCCAGTTAAAGACTGCCTAATGCCTTGATTTTGTAGCAAAGTCAAGAAATGTGCTTTTTATTAGCTCTTATTTTATCTCTTTAACATTCAGCAACTTCTACAACACCAGCTACCAGTACCACTTGTACAGCCACAGTTCCACCACAGCCACAGTACAGCTACCACGACATCAATGTCTATTCCCTTGCAGGCCTGGCACCACACATTACCTTAAATCCAACAGTAAGTAAACAACTGCTCCATCCCCCAGTTCCTACTTTATGACAAGGTAAATGGGTCACCTTCCTTTTCTTTTTCTCCTTCCTTCTGGGTTCCTAGATCTTAGAGGATTTTGTACAGAAAGGAGGGATTGGCAACTGCTTGCTGTATAGTACAGCTGGGATTTTTTCCTACTCTAAAAATATAGTCATTGTGACTGGAAATCACCTATGTTGGTTACTCATATCTAAACCCTGTGGTATTAATCAGCTGGCGATATAATCACAATGGCCAAGATTACCTTACACAGGCCAAAAGATCCTTAGTATTCCATAGTTTTTTGCTGTTTATTTTCATTATCATGCGACCCTTAGCCCTTGCATTAAGCCATTTCTTTTGGTAGATAGCTAGAACTGAGCTGATTCCTGTGTGTATGTGTAAAGTCTCCAAGCCAGGATCTAAAAGTGGGACTTAATACTTTCAGTTACATTTCTATATTCCAGAAGGAAGTTTGGTCTGAAGTCATATAAAATGCCAATAGTTACAGGTATTTTACTCTGTGTATTGAGAGTGATGATTATCTTCTTTTAGTCTACTTAACACTTGTTCAGAATCAGATACTGGAATATTCATGGTGTTTGATTTTTAGAAACTGCCCATGTTCACAAATACAGGAATAACATTAATACATTGAGCTTTTTTTATTTAAAGGACACAAAGGGATTTAAAAAAGATCATTTTAGGGACGCCTGGGTGGCTCAGTTGGTTAAGCATCTGACTTCGGCTCAGGTCATGATCTCATGGTTTGTGATTTCACTCCCCTCATTGGGCTCTGTGCTGACTGCTCAGAGCCTGGGCCCTGCTTCGGATTCTGTCTTCCCTCTCTCTCTCCTCTCCCCTGCTTACGCTGTGTCTATCTCTCAAAAATAAGTAAACATTAAAAAATTAAAAAATCTTTATTTTTTCTTTCACCGTTTATTTATTTATTTTTGGGACAGAGAGAGAGGGAGACACAGAATTGGAAACAGGCTCCAGGCTCTGAGCCATCAGCCCAGAGCCTGACGCGGGGCTCGAACTCACGGACCGTGAGATCGTGACCTGGCTGAAGTTGGACGCTTAACCGACTGTGCCACCCAGGCGCCCCAAAAATTAAAAAATCTGAACCTAGGTCTCCCTCCTGTACCCCCATGGCACGTAATTTTTTGTGGGGTTGGGGGGAGCCCTTAGATTTAGAAATTGTGATTCCCCTTTATAACACTGTCAGTAATCTGAATATTTTTATGTATCCATCATGAGTATTTTAGAAGTTTCTCACAAATTCATTGAGTTAAAGAGATCAAGTGAGTATTAGGGCATACCAGAGATAAAAGATTAGAAACAGTCATTCAAGTGAAGCAAAGTGGCTTCAATGTATGGTAATGTAAATGTTTGCTATTCTGGAGAATTATTTGTAGTAATGTTTCTGTAGAAATCCTTTTCTCTGTTAACCTGATTCTTTTTGCATTTATTTCTCCACGCAACTATAGAAGCTACATTTTTTTTTTTATTTAAAAAAAGTTTTTTAAATGTTTTTATTTCTTTTTGAGACATAGAGCATGAGCAGGGGAGGGGCAGAGAGAGAGGGAGACACAGAATCTGAAGCAGGCTCCAGGCCCTGAGCTGTCAGCACAGAGCCCACCGTGGGGCTTGAATCCACAGACTGTGAGATCCTGACTGAGCTGAAGTCAGACGCTCAACCTGAGCGACCCAGGCGCCCCGAAGCTACTTTCTTTGAGAGTACTTAAGCTACAGATTTTAACTAAGCACATAATGGATCCTGCAATTAAAAATTTGCACATCAAACTTTTAGAATTTTTAAAAACGCAAAGACCTATTTATTATCACATATCATAAGGTACAACGAATAGTACTCTCTCTGTAGACTAGCTTCTATTTCCTGAGCTTTTCATTGGTTAATTTAAAGTAGAAATTGGTAGTTAATGGTTAACTTTGAAGTCATTTCCAAAATCACAGGTGTGATGACTGATGTAAGTTGGGTTGTCTTACTTAAACAAGCTGTTGACTTAACTTGTTTCCCCCACCTAGATTCCCTTGTTTCAGGCTCATCCACAGTTGAAGCAGTGTGTGCGCCAGGCAATTGAACGGGCTGTCCAGGAGCTGGTCCATCCTGTGGTGGATCGATCAATTAAGATTGCTATGACTACTTGTGAGCAAATAGTCAGGAAGGATTTTGCCCTGGATTCTGAGGAATCTCGAATGCGAATAGCAGCTCATCACATGATGCGGAACTTAACAGCTGGAATGGCTATGATTACCTGCAGGGAACCTTTGCTTATGAGCATATCTACCAACCTGAAAAACAGTTTTGCCTCAGCCCTTCGTGTAGGTTGATTATTTTCTTGGTGGAATACATAATTTCTTATGTGTGCCTGAGTTTCTTTTTCTTTGCATGTCATCACATTTGATGTCTTTCCTCCTGTTGAATTGTAAATGCTGTGAGGTGAAGCCGCATGTTTTTTTGCTCACTATTGTATCCTCAACACAGTGTTTTGCAGATAGTAGATAATCCAAATATTTATTGGTTTAAAGACATGAAGGGTTTAAAAATACATAAGTTAACAATATTGTTTCTGGTAATTAAGAATTTAGATTCAGGCACTTGCAGTAGGTCAGTGGAAAACTGTGTAAAGTGACTTTGTGTACACACACAATTAGACTCTTTCCTCAGGTTAACTCATTTGCTAATTTTGGGTCTTACATGCCATGGTTAATGATGCCTCCCCACCGCCTTTTTTTTTTTTAACTGCTTTACTGTTTCCATATTGTTCACTGTCTTCATAACAACCTGAAAATAAAGTGTTTTGGTTGAGTAGTATTTTCATCTTACAGATGAAGATGATTTTAGGCTATTTTGTGGTCACAGCTAGTAAGTCATAAATAGAGTCAGAACTTTAAAAATTTGTATAAGCATTGCATCTCCTATTATCTGTCTATCTATCTACAGAAAACTTTAAATTGTTTTCTTTCTTTCTCTTCCCCTTCCAAAAGACTGCATCACCACAACAGAGGGAAATGATGGATCAGGCAGCTGCTCAGTTAGCTCAGGACAATTGTGAATTAGCTTGCTGTTTTATTCAGAAGACTGCAGTAGAAAAAGCAGGTCCTGAGATGGACAAGAGATTAGCAACTGTAAGTGTTTAGCCTTTGCCATTTAAGTATTTTTCTTTTCTGTTTAAGAAAATGCCTCATAACAAGAACCTCAGTGACTTTTTTTATTTGCAGGAATTTGAACTGAGAAAACATGCTAGGCAAGAAGGTCGCAGGTACTGTGATCCTGTTGTGTTAACATATCAAGCTGAGCGGATGCCAGAGCAAATCAGGCTGAAAGTAAGAATTGGGGGCATTGTCTCTCCCTACCCGTCTTTGTTTTCTTTCTGTTTATGTTGCTTAAACTCCTCACCAGGACTTAGACAGTGGGGTTACATGTTGTTTCTGAGACAATATCCCACCCTTAGTAGCGTATCACTTGTAGGCTACCTGTGGAGAAGGCATAAAGATATCTTAGATGGGGTCACTGGGCTGGTTCAGTTGGTAGAGAATACAATTCTTGATCTAAGGGTCATGAGTTCAAGCCCCACATGGGGTGTAGAGATTACTTAAACAATTTTAAAAAAGAAAAGTTACCTTAGATGCATGCACTTGCCAGTTGTCGCATCCCTATGTAAAGAGTTCATGTGCCTGTTAGTTTTTTGTTTCACAACTTGGTCTTGCCTTCTAGTACTTCTGTTTTAATTATTAACTACTTATTAGTGAGAAGATGTAAGAAATCTGATCACTGTTACCAGCTCCATTAGAGAATTTCACTTTGTGTGTTCCTATTTGAGGTATTTTTCCCTAGAAAAACTCAAATGAATTTTTAAACAAAGGGGACTTTTGACAGGATTCAGGGAAATGGGAAACACTGTGAGTTGTGTGCACACACATACATGTGCAACTACGCTATTATATGTTGTAGTGACTCCTGTGTGCCTTCTCCAGAATCCCTGTGTGTACTTCCATGCAAACTTTCCACTTTCAAAGAACTTTGCTTCGATTCTGTGAAGAGGATCCTGTCAAAATAGGTTTTCTTCTTTCCAGGTTGGTGGTGTGGACCCAAAGCAGCTGGCTGTTTATGAAGAGTTTGCACGCAATGTGCCTGGCTTCTTGCCCACAAATGATTTAAGTCAGCCTACAGGATTTTTAGCCCAACCCATGAAGGTAAACTGTTCCTTGGATTAAATTGAATGTTTTACATTTTAATTTGAATGTTTTTATCAAATCTATCTCTTGCTTCCTGAGAGTTTAAGTTAAAGGGGGGAAAATTACCCCACGGTTGATGAGTATAGTTATTCTTTTTTTTTTAAAATTTTCTTTTTCAACGTTTTTTTATTTATTTTTGGGACAGAGAGAGACAGAGCATGAACGGGGGAGGGGCAGAGAGAGAGGGAGACACAGAATCGGAAACAGGCTCCAGGCTCCGAGCCATCAGCCCAGAGCCTGACGCGGGGCTCGAACTCACGGACCGCGAGATCGTGACCTGGCTGAAGTCGGACGCTTAACCGACTGCGCCACCCAGGCGCCCCGAGTATAGTTATTCTTTGTATTAGATCAGGATGGCACACAGAGGAACTTTTTTATTTTTTTTTAAATCCATGAGGTTGATTTTCATGTTTTGGCCTAATTGAAGGAATTTACATGGTGACCCCATCACTTTGCCTGTTTTGTAAAAAGAGTTTCTAAAATTTTGATATAATTATTTACAGAAAAGTTGGGAGATGTAGGGGGAAACATTTTGCCCCGGAACCATTTGAATATAAGATGCTGACCCTGGTGTCCCAATCACTTTCAAATACTTTGGTCTGTGTTATCTACAAAGACATTCTCCTGTGTGACCATAGTACAGCTATTGAAATCAGGACGTTAATACTGATACATTAATACCTAATCCTGAGACCTCATTCAGATTTTATGAAGTGTTCTAGTATCATCTGTTTATAGTTAAAAGGACCTATTTCAGAATCACACATTTTTAGTTAGTTATGTTTTTAAAGTTTCCTCCAGGTCAGTCTAGTATAGCACCTTACCTTTTCCTCATCTTTCATGACCTTGACACTTTTGCAGACTACAGGCTAGTTATTTTCTAGAATGTCCTGATTTGGATTTGTTCAGTATGTTCTCAGGAATAGATTCAAATAGTGCATCTTTGATATATTTATCACAGAAATGATGCTGTGTTATTATTCTGTTAGGCTTTGACAGCTGGACTGGGTACTATATTTTCTGTGGTTTGATTACCTACTTTCCTAGGCTATATCCTGTCCCATTATCTGTCTTGTTTTCTTTGATTACTTGATTATGTTGATGTCTGTCAGGCCTTCCATAGTCAAGTGAAGTACCCCTTCCCGCATCCCTGCCTTGCACTGCCCCACCTCATGTCATTAAGATTGAATAGTTTAGGAAAGGGAATGGAAGAGCCGCCCCTCTGTTTTAATGGGGGGGGGGGGGAATCAAGGGAGTAAACATACTAAAATACTGCATATTGCTGCATGTGCCAGTGAAAAATCTGAAAAATTTTTGCTTATCTCTTTTTTGGTTCTTTCCTTCTCTCAAACAGCAAGCTTGGGCAACAGATGATGTAGCTCAGATTTATGATAAGTGCATTACAGAACTGGAGCAGCACCTACATGCCATCCCACCAACTTTGGCCATGAATCCTCAAGCTCAGGCTCTTAGAAGTCTTTTGGAGGTTGTAGTATTATCTCGAAACTCTCGGGATGCCATAGCTGCTCTTGGATTGCTCCAGAAGGTTAGTTCTTTTTTAACTTTGTTAGAGAGGGAGCAGGGGATGGGCAGAGAGAGGGAGTGAGAGAATTCTAACCAGGCTCCACCCTATCAGCACAGAGCCAACATGGGGGCTCAATCCCATGAACCGTGAGAGCATGACCTGAGCCGAAGTCAACAGTCAGATAGATGCTTAACTGACTCAGCCACCCAGGTGCCCCATTAAATGTTATTTTTAAGAAGAAACTATGTTTGTAAGTCTAATGACCTGCACCATCGCGGACTTAAGTTAGCTTCAGATTTTAAAATTAAGGTAAAACAAATTTTGTTTGGTAAAAACTGGGTGAGTTTTTCCCAGAACAGAATGTAGTCATGGCACTTACCAACGGCGAAGTGGGAAAATCTTTTTTTATTACAATTTTTTGAAAACACAGTTATTTAAGAAACTTTAAAAGACAGCACTTTAGATTTGGAGGGAAAGGTTGATCCACGTAGGTGGGTTATGTGGGAGGGTTGTTACGGACCATTGGATTTTGACTGTGTAGGAACAGTGGGACTTTTTATGTGAAGAACACATGTGAATATAAATTAGAATTGAGAGAGAGAGGGAGTGTGTGTGTGTGTGTGAAAAGGGTTTTGGTGAGTGGAGACATTGTTAACTCGAGGCTCCAGAAGATACATTGTAATTTCTGTTAAGGTTTGGTTTTTGGCTTTGAAAGTTGGGCTGAATACTATATTTTCCATGTTTGTGAATACTGTTTTTCTTCCGTAGGCAGTAGAGGGTTTACTAGATGCCACAAGTGGTGCTGATGCTGACCTATTGCTGCGCTACAGGGAGTGTCATCTTTTGGTCTTAAAAGCTCTTCAGGATGGCCGGGCATATGGGTCTCCATGGTGTAACAAACAGATCACAAGGTCAGTATCCATCTTAAACAAGTACTGTTTATTAGACTGCTTTCTAAGATACATGGCCCTTTTCATGTCCAGAGGTTTCCTTTTTTTCTAGAAGGCAAATGGGACTTTGACGAATATACAAAACCAGTACTTTGCTTTGGGGAATAAATTGCAGATCATTGGTTTTAAAAGGTTTCAATGATTTCTTGGCAGTGGTGTTCACATATAAATATTTCAGTGTCTTAAGTGGAATGCTTTGTTTTCTAGGCTTTGAAAGAAAAGCTTGAGTTTTAACACTGTGCTGTCTGTTCTGCTTCATTATTGGCTATTTTGAATTTTGGGTACTGATTTGCATTTGGTTCTCAAAGCATCCTTAATTTGGAACAAATTACCACTGAATAAAATAGGATCTTTATTTTACCTGTTACAATATGGTTAAGCCTATATGAGTAAAGAAACACTTTTTCTAGGTGCCTAATTGAATGTCGGGATGAATATAAATACAATGTTGAAGCAGTGGAGTTGCTAATTCGCAATCATTTGGTTAATATGCAGCAGTATGATCTTCACCTAGCACAGGTATGGAAGGAATTTTCTTAAACAGAAAAAGGGCTCTGGTAGCTGGGAAGTGTGTTTGCCATAAGTGTTGTCTATCTTACGTTGTGCTTTCTGTGTTGCCAGTCAATGGAGAATGGTTTAAACTACATGGCCGTGGCATTTGCTATGCAATTGGTAAAAATCCTGCTGGTGGATGAAAGGAGTGTTGCTCATGTTACTGAGGCAGATCTGTTCCACACCATTGAAACTCTCATGAGGATTAATGCTCACTCCAGAGGCAATGCTCCAGAAGGGTGAGGATGGTGATGGGATCTTTGTGTGTTGAGTCTAAGAATGAGCTTTAGAAATGAATGTGCAGATTTACTAACATTACCTATTAGAACTGCTGTACAACATGTGGGAAGCTTTAGTGAGGCCTAATATTGTCCCTTCAAGTATGAGAGCTTAACTAACTGCCAAGCCACCTTGCTGTAGAGCAAGCAGTACATACAGTACTA
The DNA here is from genome assembly GCF_028018385.1 of Neofelis nebulosa. Lineage (NCBI taxonomy): Eukaryota > Metazoa > Chordata > Mammalia > Carnivora > Felidae > Neofelis > Neofelis nebulosa. The sequence goes on along the minus strand of NC_080798.1, from coordinate 35,623,093 downwards.
GACTTGGTGTCAGGAGTCCTGTGTTTAAGCCCTGGCACTTTAAATTTTGATTTTAGGCAAGTTGACTTACCCCCCCCCTCAAGCCTTTTCTTGAATAAAATAGAAATAGTATCTCAGAGAATTGTTGAGATTAAGATAAATAACAAACCATGGCACATGGTAGGCGCACAGAGTGTTTGTTAACTATGCACATCAGCTCCATCTCAACAGGCATCATTTTTTTTGGGTCAAGAAGTGGCTTAACTGAGGTCAGTCAGTCATTTGCATATTATGTGGTCATGAGTAAACAGGAAGAGGCCAAAGATAGCTTTGCTTAAATATGGAAATCACTGTTGTGGTTTCTATTAAATAAGCAGATTGTCCAACTGTATGTCTGTGAAATCACAACCATGAGTAGACTGATTTTCACTCTGGATTTATTGTACTAGATTGCCCCAGCTGATGGAAGTAGTGCGATCCAACTATGAAGCAATGATTGATCGTGCTCATGGAGGCCCTAACTTTATGATGCATTCTGGGATCTCTCAAGCCTCAGAGTATGATGATCCTCCAGGCCTGAGGGAGAAGGCAGAGTATCTTCTGAGGGAATGGGTGAATCTCTACCATTCAGCAGCAGCTGGCCGTGACAGTACCAAAGCTTTCTCTGCGTTTGTTGGACAGGTAGAGCTTTTGGAAAGAAAGGTGCTTTTTATTCAACATAAGTAGGGTGTGATGCCTCCAATATTTAAGCTCAGTATTATGTACCTGTGGTCAGACAGTTACCTCCATACTCATGTAAACCAAAATGTCAGCATCGTTACTCTGTTAAATTGATAAAGCCTATTTCATTCCTCATCTTTGGACACTAAGCAGTAAATTCAGCATTTCACGTCCCCTTTAGTTCTATTTATCCCACTTCAGTAGTCATAGCTACAAAATACAGTGGATCAGATAATGAATAATGAAATTGCCACATGTATGTAGTAATTTTACTAGCTTGATAATCAATAGTGAGGGAATTTGGGGCTAATAGTAATATTCTCATAATAGCCCATGTTTTTAAAAATAAGAAAATGCAACAAAATCTTAAATATTTAAATGGTAGAGCCTTTTATTATATTTTCTAAACTAAGTAGCTTATCTGCCTATAATTGGTTAACATGGTTTTTTGGGAAATAGTTTCTATTTATTTTCATGTGATTTTATCTAAATTGGACTTTGAGTTAAAGTGTTAGGAAACCATTTCCTAGAAAAGAATATTTGAACAGGATGAATAAACAACTATGTAGGAAGAGAGCGATAGTACCATTTTAGCATTCTGTTTTTTATTATTACTGGCTGTTTTCAACCACTGTAAGGGATTCATACTCAGTAGCCAGTTTGTCCTGATCATACTACTTAATTGCCAGAGTGGTGCTTTTGCTGAACTGGCCTTAGAATTCCTTTAGTAGAACTATTGTAATGTTTATTCAGGGAGAGATACTAGCTTATCTGCTTATTTCTGCAGATTGACCATTATATTTTTTTTTTTTTAATTTTTTTTTTCAACGTTTTTTATTTATTTTTGGGACAGAGAGAGACAGAGCATGAACAGGGGAGGTGTAGAGAGAGGGAGACACAGAATCAGAAACAGGCTCCAGGCTCCGAGCCATCAGCCCAGAGCCTGACGCGGGGCTCAAACTCACGGACCGCGAGATCGTGACCTGGCTGAAGTCGGACGCTTAACCGACTGCGCCACCCAGGCGCCCCGACCATTATATTTTTTAAACTGAGACCAAAGCATAGGCGTGCAACCAAAGAAAGATTGCAATTAGATCTATTATCAAATAAATGACAGTGGATTATGGAAGAGCGGATTAGAATTTTAAAAGTTGTTAAAAATTGGATTTACTGTTCAAGATGAATGTTAACTGGGTAAATAAATCATACTAAGTAGGTCTCTACCTTAAAAGAATTCTAAAATACACCTTATTGCAAAGCTGTTGTTGAATATTTACAGTTTGATTTTCTGATTTGGATGGAAGAACTTTGAATCAGTTGGGGTTTTTTTGTGATCATCAAAATTTCATGGGTATGGATGTGGCGCTTGTCTCAGCTCTTCCTGCTGGCTTATTTACTCTTGTTTCTTCTCTCTGTTTGAAAAAGATACTGTATTTATACTTTTTATTCTCTTTTGCATCCTTTTGAGAATTCTTTCTTCCTTGACCTCCTTGATAACAGCAGTCTGTCTTTGTTACCTCCCCCTGGTAGTTTCTCAGATTTCAATGTACAAAAGTCCCTTTGCTGACCTCCTGTCTTGCCTAGGGTACATAAGTTTCAATTCAGTTATTTTACTGCTTATCAAGGGACAGTGAAATTGTTTTTAAGTTTCCAAGATATCGGTCAAGTTTCCATTTTGGGCTTGGTTTCTTTAAGCACTGACCTCCTTCTCCCTCTGCACCCTTAACACCTCTTATACTGCCTTCTTCTTTTGTACTAGCCAAATAACTTCTCTGCTTCACTTCCAAATCATATGTCATAAAATTTGTTCTTTATCCTTTGTTTTGAAGAAATTCATTCTGTCCGTGTTATTTTAAACTTAATTTACGTCGAAATAAACTCAATTTACATTTAAGTAGCCAGGTATGATCTGTGGCTATTTTCTTTGGTACCTACTTATTGTGCAAATTATTACTTGACTTTTCATGTTGCAGCTAGTTGGAGTTTAAAAATTTTGTTACTGGTTAAGTCATTCGGGAGAAGTTATCTTAAATTCTGTGAAAAAGTAAAATATACATAATTTAATCTCTTACTTGGGGGAATTATGAATTGGTTAGAATGTCTAACTATGACTTAGTAGGTTACTAAAAGTTGGTTTGTTTGCCTAGTTAATTTTTCCACTTTACTTGGCTGTGGACTGTTAACTCAAAATTGCCATGTTTCTATTTCTTTCTCAATTTCCATCATTTCTGTTCTCCATTAAACTTAAAACTAAGGAATTCTGTCATCCATCCTTAATGGAGAAATCATTTTCATGACCCCTGTTTTTACAAAAAGTAAGAAGTAGAAATGTGACAAGGAGTAAATGGGAGAATACCTCCTAAATATGAAAATTAAAAAATTATTTGTGTGTATTATATCTCACTGTGTTTTATATTTTTATTCCTTTGGTAGATGCACCAGCAAGGAATCCTGAAGACTGATGACCTCATAACAAGGTTCTTTCGTCTGTGTACTGAAATGTGTGTAGAAATCAGTTACCGTGCTCAGGCAGAGCAGCAGCACAATCCTGCTGCTAATCCCACCATGATCCGAGCCAAGTGCTATCACAACCTGGATGCCTTTGTCCGCCTCATTGCACTGCTAGTGAAGCACTCAGGGGAGGCCACCAACACTGTCACAAAGATTAATCTGCTGAACAAGGTCTGAAATTCTCTCTTGCCTTAGTCTTGATACACTTGAAGCCTGCATCAGTGGTTCTTAGGGCCCAATCCCTTCCCCAAAACATTTTGTATTTGCCCTTTTTCTGTCCTGAAATTAAATTCGTAGATAGTATTATAAACATAGTCATTAAATATTAGAAGAGTGTAGTGTCTGAACTAAAAGTCCACCCCTCCTCCCCCTCCAACCACCACAAGGTATTTCAGTATGTTAATGTTTGGTAATGACTATACTGGAAGATATTTAGATAATACAGAATTTTGGGCTATGCGCAGAATCACCCTGAATGGGGTGGCTTGACCTGTCCACTGATAACAGATTAGCACCTCAAATACCAGGAGTGACATTGCAGTTGATTGTTTTCTTCACAGGAACAAAATGGTTTTCTTTTGACATATATAGAATTCCTGGAAATTTCAGTATTAAAACTGCAAAAACGAACTTAGAGTTTGGTCTTGGGTAATTACAAGTAGGTTGCCCTGTCCCTCACTCTTCAATGGGAAAATCCAGTGGAATGCAGGATGGTTCTTTGTGTTTTTAAATTTATCTATTTATTTTGAGAGAGAGCACTCAAGCTGGGGAAGGGCAGAGAGACAGAATCCCAATCAGGCTCCATGCTGTCAGCCCAGCCCATTGTGGGGCTCTGTCCCACAAACCATGAGATCATGACCTGAGCCAAAATCAAGAGAGGCTTGACTGTTGCTGAGCTGCCCAGGCACTTCCAGTTCTTTGTGTATGTGAGACATTTCTGCAGCCTGAGAGCTTCCCTGGCTTTCCATCTATTAAATGCCAAGAGAAGTATAAACCATTTTGCTTCTTGTCAGCTTTACTCACATCAGACCAGAAAAATTAGGTTGTTACATTGTATTAACATGATGGAGTAAGATGTACCATGTTCCTTTCTAAAGCTTACAAAAAACCAGTATTTGTGGAGAGTATGTTTCTGGTCTAAGATCATTGAAATTCAAAGAAAACAAAATTCTGCGGGCCACATCAGTGTATGGCCCTTTTGGGTGCCAGCATATAATTTTGTATTCAAATGATATGTGTCCTTTAATGTGGGACTTAAGAATACAAGGTAAAAAAACTTGTCTGATGAGTGGTAAGTGAATTATTTTTATGATGTACAGGCTCGTAATCTGTGTGCTCTGTAGGTTCTTGGTATAGTCGTGGGAGTTCTCCTGCAGGATCACGATGTCCGGCAAAGTGAATTTCAGCAGCTTCCTTACCATCGAATTTTTATCATGCTGCTCTTGGAACTCAATGCACCTGAGCATGTATTGGAAACCATTAATTTCCAGACACTTACAGCTTTCTGGTGAGTATTGTTGGATTTAATAGAGTTTTCCCATTAAGGATTGCTATTTTGTTGGTAAAATTTGAGAAGTAGTATTCTTGTGGATTTGAGGCATGTTGATTTGTAATACATCTTGAATGTTACTTACTTATATTGATGTGGTATTCACCATATTTAACTTGGACCTTCTTCTGACTAAGGTTTTCTTCTTTCAGCAATACATTCCACATCTTGAGGCCTACCAAAGCCCCTGGCTTTGTGTATGCCTGGCTTGAACTGATCTCCCATCGGATATTTATTGCAAGAATGCTGGCACATACGCCACAGCAGAAGGTGTGGCTGCAGTTTATCTCCTACAGATGAAGACTGTAACTACTTGGAGCTTATTATTAGCACTTTTAGTCATTTAGTAATAATTTTACTTATTCCAGGTTTAGTCGAGAATAATTTCATGTGGAGTAAAGTTTTGGAGAGAGGTTTAACAAGTACTTGACTGCCTCTGCCTAGAAGCCATTCCTCGGTGATTAGGGTATTGCTTTTCCAAGTGTCTTGTGAGCCATCTGTGTTAATTTCTTAAGGACTTTTTTAGAAAAGCTGAAACCTTGGAGCACCTTTGTAGACTTATATATAAAACTTCGAATAATGGAGTTCTAGAACCCGCCAGTTTTACAGGTTCTCACCTTAAATGCTAAAGACTCTCACACTCAAGGGTGAAGACTGCTGGCCTGTACTTGAAGAAATTAGGATCAAGTTTTATTTTTTTAATTTTTATTATTTTTAAATGTTTATTTTTGAGAGACTGAGTGTGTGTGTGTGAGCAGGGGAGGGGCAGAGAGAGAGGGAGACACAGAATCCAAATCAGGCTCCAGGCTCTGAGCTGTCAGTGCAGAGCCCGATGCAGGGCTCGAACTCCCAAATTGTGAGATCATGACCTAAGCTGAAGTAGGACACTTAAATGACTGAGACATCCAGGTGCCCCCTTTAGTAAAGAGTTTTTAAAGTGTAATTGCAATAAACATAGTTAACATGAGAGGTTTCTCTCCCATCTTGCAATTAAATGGCAAATGAATATGGTAGAACATATCCTTGATTGGCCTTTCAGAAGAAAATATGACTAATGTGCTTGGCAAAAAAGAAAGTGAGCTAATCCTTAAATGGAGTGTATATTGTTTGATATTCCAGGAGGAGAAACACAATAACATTGAATAAAATTGCCCCCAAATAAACATACTTAGTAAAATTGGGAGTTGGTGACAGGTGCAGCCATGTTTGGCTGAAAAACAGAGGATTTATAGTGTGAACTTTTTATAAACTGGATCAAATTATTTGACAGGAGTTGGGAGTGGGGAAAGAAATGGTTTGAGACCTAGGACTTAATTAAAACAAGGAACTTAAAAATAAATAAATACAGGAAGGAAGGAAGAAAACAGACCTCTGTCAGTTTCTTAGTTGACTGTTTTGTGTTGTGTCTGAAATTTTCTCCAGGTTTACTACTCCTCTTCAAATTTTGCTTACAGGCACAAGGACCCATACATCCTAGAATTCTGGAGCCATTTTGTTTTAAATATTTCTCACTGTTTCTGTAATTATCCTTACTCCTTTTTAATGGCAGTCTTCAAGAGACTTATTTATGTCAGTATTCTCTAGTTATATTAGTCTGAAGAAGATAGTAAACAAGTCAACTTTTTGGTGGTAGAACAGCAACTGAGTAGAATTACGACTCATGCACATTTCTTTCTTTCAGGGATGGCCTATGTATGCTCAGCTACTGATTGATTTATTCAAATATTTAGCGCCTTTCCTTAGAAATGTGGAACTCACCAAACCTATGCAAATCCTCTATAAGGTAATTAATCTAGAGTTACAAATTAAAATAAAATTTAAAAATACTTACACACTCTCAACTGGGAATGTGAGGCCTAATATTTTTTATTAAGCTTTTAAAGTATAATATATATTCAGAAAAGTGCAAAAGTCAAATGTTCTTGTATAACCAGCACCTGAACAGGGTATTCCATGTGTTCAGCTTTAGAAGATACTACTACTTTTATAAAATACACATAGCTGTTAATTGACACACCAGCATGTGCCTGGTATTTACTGTTTTGTGTTAGCCATTTTGGCAGTTGTGCAGTGGGATCTCATTGTGGATTTAGTTTGGATTTCCTTGATTTTTTTTTTTTTTTTTTAAATGAATAGCTTGGCCATTTGGATATCCTTTTGTGATGCTCCTCTTCGAGTTTTTTGCTCGTATTTCTACTAGATTATCTGTTTTCTTTTTATAGGACTGCTTCATACATTCTGGATATAAGCCCTTTGTTTAATATATATTCAAACACTTCCTATTCTTGTGGCTTTTTTACTCCCTTAAAAGTAGGGTGTCTTTTGAGGAATGGAAACTTTAATGTAGTCAGAATTACCAAGTTTTTACTTTCATCTCATGTAAGAAATCTTTTTTTTTTTTTTTTTTTTTGTATCTGACGTAAGAAATCTTTGGCAGTCCCAAGTCGCATTCTCTTCTGTGTGTGCTCTGTTCACTGCCCAAGAAGCCGTATAATTCTGGCTTTTACGCTTAGGAGGTATGACCTATCTGAGAGTTATTTTTGTGTATGGTAAGATTCGTTTCCTCCTCTTTCCTTATATCCCCACCCCAATAAATAATGTACAGCTTTTCAGTACCATTCTTTATCCCCTATTGAATTGCTTGGGCACCTATGTCAAAATAATTGACCATTTGTGTATGGGTGTCTCTCCAGTTCATCTGTTTTGTGTTCTTAGGGCAGTATAAAACTGTCTTGAGTTGTAAGACTTACATATAAAGCCAGAGTAATCAAGCAAAGTGATTCCTCTTCAACTTTGCTCTCTTTTAAGATTATTTTGGCTATTTTGTGTCATTTGCCGTTGCATAAAACTACACAGTCATCTTCATTTCTGAAAGCTGGCTGGGATTTAGATTGAGATTGCAGTGAATCTCTAGATCATTTTGGAGAGAATAGACATCTTAATAATATTAAGCTTTCAATCCTGAACATGAATATTTCTATTTAGTTAGGTCTTTAATTTTCCTATGCAGTGCTTTGTAGTTTTTAGAATAGAGCTTTTCAACCTCTTTCTTTAGACTTATGCCTATACATTTTGTGGGATTTTTGGTGACATTGTAAAATGTCTTTAAACTTTTTCATACTTGGTAACAATGTATAGAAACAAATTGATTTTTGTATATTGGCCTTGCATCCAGCTACCTTGCAAAATTTACATTTTCTGGGAGTTTATGAGTGTCTTTTGTGGGGAGAAGTGTATGCTGTATTCGTTCCATCAACATGGAACTTTGGGTTTGTGTTTTACTTTTTCTTGCCAGTAACTCCCAGGAAAGTGTTGAATAGAAGAGAGTGATAATGACATGTTTGTCTCATTAATGATCCTAAGGAAAGCTTTTAGTTATTCACCATTAAGTATAATGTTTTTATAAATCTACAGTTTTGTTTTGCAGATACCATTATCTGAATAAGGAAATGCCCTCTATTCATAATTTGTTGAGTTTTTAAATCATTAAATAGGTATGGAGTCATATTGAATGCCTTTTTGCATTCAAGATAATGTAAAAAATCTTTCTTCTGTTAATATTATAACTCCATTAATTTTAAAATGTTTAAACTGCCATTGCATTTTGAATCATTTGGTCATGATATATCACTGTTATTTCTATTTCTGATATTTAGGATTTTTGTGTGACTTTTCACATCAAATTTTGGTGTCAAGATTATGCTAATCTCATTGAAAAAGTTGGGAAAAGTTCTCTTTAAAAATTAAAAAAACCCCAAAGTTTGGGGGAGCTCTTATTCATTGATTTTAGAGATGCTGGGGGTGGGGGGAGAGCCACAAGGGTGGGGAGGGGCAGAGAGAGGGGGACAGAGGATCCCAAGTGGGCTCTGTACTGAACAGCTGCGAGCCCGATGCGGGCCTCAAACTCACGAACCGTGATATTATGGCCTGAGCTGAAACCAAGAGCTTAACCAACTGAACCACCCAGGCACCCCTATTCAGATTTTATTTTGATTTTTTTTTTTTTCAACATTTTTAAATTTATTTTTGGGACAGAGAGAGACAGAGCATGAACGGGGGAGGGGCAGAGAGAGAGGGAGACACAGAATCAGAAACAGGCTCCAGGCTCCGAGCCATCAGCCCAGAGCCCGACGCGGGGCTCGAACTCACGGACTGCGAGATCGTGACCTGGCTGAAGTCGGACGCTTAACCGACTGCGCCACCCAGGCGCCCCTATTCAGATTTTATTTTGATTGGGGTTTTGGCAAGTTGGTTTTTAAAGTAGTTTATTTTATCTGAATTGTCAAATTTATTAGCATATAACTGGGGGCCATTCTCTTAAACTGTTATGTCTGTAGGATCTGTAGTGATGGTCCCATTTCATTCTTGCTATTAATATTTTTTCCATTAGTAGGGTTTATCAGTTTTATTAATCTTTTCAAACAGCCAATTTTGGTTCACGCTCCTTTAATACTTTTTAAACATGTAATTGATTTTGGCTTTTTTACATTCTTGGTTTTCATAAATTATGTTTTTTCAGCTTCTGAAGTTAGAAGCCTGTCTTTTTTTTTTTTGCTAGCCTCTTCTAGTATACAGCATTTAAGGTATTAAGTCCTCAAAATTAGATTTTGGTAATTTCCAGATGTACATGTATATATTTTGGTAAATCACTTGTGACACAATGTTTTATTAAAGCGTGTAATTTGTTAATGAAGCATACTTTATACTTTTATCATGTTTACTTGAGTTAACATTCATGATAGTATAAATGTTACTCCAACTTTCCAACTTAATATGAAAACAATGTTTTTCTCATTTTTTAAAAATAGGGCACTTTGAGAGTGCTGCTGGTTCTTTTGCATGATTTCCCTGAGTTCCTCTGTGATTATCATTATGGATTCTGTGATGTGATCCCACCTAATTGTATTCAGCTAAGAAATCTCATCCTGAGTGCCTTCCCAAGAAACATGAGGCTCCCAGACCCATTCACTCCTAATCTGAAGGTAAAGTTCTAAACATTTCAAGGAGAAACAAGGTTACGTCTTAGTATTTCAGTCCTTTTCTCTGGTTGTAGACTTATTTAACCTGTCTTTCCCCAGCATAAACCACATATAAGTTATTTGTTAGATAAGGATGCTCTTTGGGGGTAGGGGGCAATCATGTTATTAAGCCTGCTGAATATTGGTTTACAGTTTTGCCTAGCTGCTGTTTTCAGTTAATTTTGATAGTTAATTTTTGCAGAACGTCAACCAAGGTTTTGGGCCAGTCACTTGCTGGGTGGCCCTGACTGCACAGAATTTCAGAACAGACGTTTATAATACCTGTATTCCACAGGTATTTTTTGTGTGTCACCTTGATGCAGCTACTGTAATTCTTATGTATTTTGTATTCTTTTTCTTTCACATGCATTTTTTTTTTTTTTAAAGTAACAAGTATGATGTTCTTTTCTTCTGAGGCATCTTTTCAAAGACTAGGGCTCTTGGTGAGTGAGCAATATCTCCTCTGTACCCTTACTTTGAAACCCAAGTCCAGGAAAAAAATAACTAGTGCTACACATTATTAGGCTTGTTCACAGAAGGTACCTATCCTGCCTTAATTTAGAAAGATGATTTACTACAGAATGAGAGATTCCTACCTTTTATAGATTTTTAATTACAGATTAATAAAAAGTGGCAGCTCTTTGTAAGATCTTACATTGTATAGTTTTAGAAAAACAATCCTACTTTTTAGCACAGATGGAATTTGCTGTTAACTCCTACATATGCTTCTGGTTTTGATTATTGTATCTATCTGTGGCAGGTGGATATGTTAAGTGAAATTAACATTGCACCTCGGATTCTTACCAATTTTACTGGAGTGATGCCACCTCAGTTCAAAAAGGATTTGGATTCCTATCTTAAAACTCGATCACCGGTCACTTTTCTGTCTGATTTGCGCAGCAACCTACAGGTTAATTGGTTTGACTTAAATTTTCAGCTGTGTCTGTGAGTGGTCTATTTGGGAGTCAACCAGATTTAAAAATTTCTCATGGTTGGATGAGATTCACTGAATTATGCATTTTACTAGTTCATCTTATCAATGATACAAAGCCTTAGAAGAGGCAACCAGGGGAACAGGCTGATTTTCTGTACGAATACATGGCTGATAATGGTTCCCTTTCAGTACTCCCAAGATGATTATTGTTTTTAATGTTTGTTTATTTTGAGAGACAGACACAGAGCATGAGGGGGAGGGAGACAGGGAGGGAGGAAAGGGAGACACAGAATCCAAAGCAGGCTCCAGGCTCTGTGAATGGTCAGCACAGAGCCCAACGTGGGTCCTGAACCCACGAACCATGAGATCATGCCCCAAACCAAAGTTGTACACTCAACCAGCTGAGCCACCCAGGCTCCTCCCACACCCCATGATTGTTCTTAATAAGGTGATTCTGTCTTAGTTTGCTGTTTTAGAAAAGGACTTGAAATCGTGTGGTCTTTCCACACCAGAGTACCACTTTTCCCTTTCTCTAGATTATTTTTTTCTTCAAGATTTTAAGAATGCACCATACCCAACATGGGGCTTGAATTCACAACCCTGTGATCAGGAGTCACACACTCCACCAACTGAGCCAGCCAGGCGCCCCTCCCAATATTTTTTTATCATTGAGATAATAGACTGACTTTATAAACTGTACTTTTTTGCTGGCACCTGTTAAAGCTTTGCCTTCTTGTTACTGACACAACCACCCATAGACAGCTGTGTCATTTGTTCAGCAACCTCACAAAGTCAAGTAAATTTCTAAAAGTTAGATCCCAAAGAACACTGAGAGCAGTTCAGCTTTTCTATGAAGGCGTAAAAAGCGTTTAGAAATAGTGAGTCCTCTATGAAAATAAGGAGTTTTCTGTTTTGTTCATTTAGGTATCCAATGAACCTGGCAATCGTTACAACCTCCAGCTCATCAATGCACTGGTGCTCTATGTAGGGACTCAGGCCATTGCACACATCCACAACAAGGGTAGCACGCCATCAATGAGCACGATCACCCACTCGGCTCACATGGACATCTTCCAGAACCTGGCTGTGGACTTGGACACTGAAGGTGAGTGAAACTAGCCAATTCTCAGAGTTAAGTTCTCTGTATTGTTTGCCACAGTCTGATCATAGAAATACTTTGTCATAATAGGCATATAATATTTTGTTAGTCTGTTTATGGCTCTGGCTATTTTCTTTTTTTGGGTGGTGGGGAAACTCTTGCCATGAGTGTATAGTGGAGTTTTCCAGAGGCTACAGGAAACGATACTGGAGCAGACTGAACACAGGATTAGAAGAATCCAGCTGTCTTCTATTAAATGACATTAAATAGATCTGTGAAATCCAGCTGTCTCCTATTAAATGACATTAAATAGATCTGTGAAATTAGGGATATTCTTCCCTGATTTTTTTTTTTTTGGGGGGGGGGAATGCTTTTATTAACATGTATTAATATGCAGGGTATCTGTTTTTAAATATTTCTAAAAATTGTAATGTGGAAAATAAAAAAAAAAATATATCTCCCAGAAGTGGAAACACTGGGGACCTGAGAACCACTGGTTGAAACTAAAGGACACGGGAAAGGCCAGGATCCCAAATCCAAACCCTAGCCACTCAGAATGATGTCTTTTTGCCTTGGCCTCTCAGAGCAAGTCTTTAATAAAGTTTGTTTTCTGAATTTCTAGGTCGATATCTCTTCTTGAATGCAATTGCAAATCAGCTGCGGTACCCAAATAGCCACACTCACTACTTCAGCTGCACCATGCTGTACCTTTTTGCAGAGGCCAACACTGAAGCTATCCAAGAACAGATTACAAGGTAAGGGAGAAGTTTTTTGGATGATTCTCAATGGTTGCCTCTTCCCCTTAACTTATGCATCGAGTGTCTTATCTGTGCACTGTTCGTTGAGATCTTTGTGTCCATTTAAAACATCTTTTACATGTGGGATATGGGATACAGTAGTGAACAAAATGTACATTGATTCCTACCCTGGTAATTAGTCTGATGGACACAGAATTACAAGTAGAGAATTGCAAATCATAATCATTGCTAAAATAAAAAGGTTTTGACAAAAGGTATAGGTATCTTGATTGAAAATCAAGTTTCTCTCAGATGGTAGCGATAACATTTTTATCCAGAGTCCAGAATTCATAGGCCTATTAAAAGGCATTTTGTTAAAGAGTTTGGGCTTTTTCCTTCATCCTCTAGGTTGAAAGGTTTGAAGGAGGGGCGCCTGGGTGGCTCAGTCGGTTAAGCGTCCGACTTCGGCTCAGGTCACGATTTCGCGGTCCGGGAGTTCGAGCCCCGCGTTGGGCTCTGTGCTGACTGCTCAGAGCCTGGAGCCTGCTTCAGATTCTGTGTGTCCCTCTCTCTCTGGCCCTCCCCCGTTCATGCTCTGTCTCTCCCTATCTCAAAAATAAATAAACGTTAAAAAAAAAAATTTTTAAATAAAAAAAAAAAAAAGGTTTGAAGGAGAAATAGAGGATTGTACTTGGCATTTTCCTAATGATAAACTACACCAGAGATTAGGCAATGGGTGGATTCTGGTGAGAGAGATACACATTTTAAAAACTGGACCAGACTTTAAAAACTTGCCCCTTCACTTAATAGTTTGTGTATTAGATACAGTATCTCATTTTTTTTTTTTAATTTTTTTTTCAACGTTTTTTATTTTTTATTTATTTTTGGGACAGAGAGAGACAGAGCATGAACGGGGGAGGGGCAGAGAGAGAGGGAGACACAGAATCGGAAACAGGCTCCAGGCTCCGAGCCATCAGCCCAGAGCCTGATGCGGGGCTCGAACTCACAGACCGCGAGATCGTGACCTGGCTGAAGTCGGACGCTTAACCGACTGCGCCACCCAGGCGCCCCAGATACAGTATCTCATTAAATAATATCCTTGATCATTTTCACACATACCCAGGTAGTATTAGAATTCATTTCTTTTCACTGGTTGTGCATTCCTTAAGTAGCTTTCTGTGAGCCATGTAATCTGATACTATTATCCTTTAACTTAGAAAACCTAGATTTGTATCCTGCCTCTTCCAGTTAGCCTAGAAGACTAATTCGGAATCCACCTGCATTAACTGCGATGTATCGTTTAGACCTTAATCCACCTGTCTTCAGTAAAGATAGTAACTTTTGCATGTAGTTTAGTAATCAAGGAGAAAAGATAGGAATAAAGGTAAAGAAGAAGTGTTCATAAATTTCTAGGTTTCTCTATGCATTAACTCATCTTTTCTTCCCTTCAGGGTTCTCTTGGAACGGTTGATTGTAAATAGGCCACATCCTTGGGGTCTTCTTATTACCTTCATTGAGCTGATTAAAAATCCAGCGTTTAAGTTCTGGAACCATGAATTTGTACACTGTGCCCCAGAAATTGAAAAGTGAGTTCAAAGTGATTTGTCTAAGAATGAAACAGATGATGGCTCTAGCTAGGGTGGGTGATTAAGAGGGTATTAATAGCCAGAGCTAATGTGACACAAGGGATTGCCAGGCCTCAAGTTTTATCACAAACTTGTGATTGTCTCTATTTTCAGGTTATTCCAGTCGGTTGCACAGTGCTGCATGGGACAGAAGCAGGCTCAGCAAGTAATGGAAGGGACAGGTGCCAGTTAGATGGAACTGCATCTCTGCTGTAAATGCGTCAGCCTGGAGGTCCCACTGCACCAAGTTCATAAACTGGCTGAAGAATCCTTTCAGCTCTTCCTGACTTTCCCAGCCCTTTGGTTCTCGGGTACCTGCCCCAGTTACTGTTTGGGTCAGCTTCCTGTGTATGTGGGCACGTTCCAAAGTTTAAATGCATTTTTTTTGACTCTTGGCCAAAATTTAGAAGATGCTGTGAATATCATTTTGAACTTGTGTAAATATATGAAAGAGAAAACTTTTGTCTGGAACTTCTTGGGTTTGTGCAAAATGTGTCCAAGGCAAGTAGATAAACTTGGTACCTGCCCAGCTTGTAACTGAAAAGGCTGCTGATGCCATCCACTTGTCTGGGGACAGAACAATACAGCTCCATGTCTTCTGACATTCCTGGTGTCCCAAAGAATAGCAAAAAAAGCCAGTTTAAATACTGTGTAACTTATTTTTTTAATGTGGACAGGGACCTTGAAAATCACCAAGTTGTTAAAAATGTGTACGTGCTACTATTTGGTATGCTTAGGGGACATGGGAAGAGCTCACAATTGAGATCCCATGGGTTTTTGTTTTGCCTCTTCCCCAAATCTAAAGCTGACTGCTGGGAGAGCATCATTTTCTCATTTCTACTGGAGAACCTGCCCCCTTAGGCCCTGCAAGATGCAGTCAGCTCTTTTTATAACGTAAAACCGGACCAGGCCTAAAAGTGCCCCTTTCGTTCTTCTGATCCTTGTAAATTGTGGGAAAGGGAACTAATAGTGTATGAATTGCCCTTCCCCATTATCCCAGTAAATAGCCCTATATAGGCTATGTTGAACAACAACAAAGTCAAAAGGACCAATACAGCCCCTTTTGTAAGCATTTTGAATGTTTTGTAAATGTATTGGTCCACGTGTTGTATTTTGTAGCCTTTCTAGTTCCTGGGCTCTAGCTCCCATTACTTGTATGTGTATGCATACTGTAGTCAAAACATTAAAGTCATGACACACACATGACTCCACTGTGCCTTTCTCAGTAGTAGCAGCAGCCAGTGCTGGTGGTGAGGAAAGTGGACAACCCAGCCTCGCAGAGCCTGTTGCCAATGGGAAACATCACTTCTTGCTGCATGGTAGATCATTTACATGAATCTGGCATCTTTAAACAAGCAAGGAAGTGAATTTTGTAGTGTTTCAGCAGTAGAAAAATCATTGGATCAGGTTTCTATGGTTAAATAATTACAAAACATTTTTCATACCCTTTGTCCCCAGGGAGTTTTGATAATATATCACATACATCTACTCGTTTTAAAAAGTTTTTAAAATTTACACTATTTAAAATAAAATATACCTTAATAACTCAAGTTTTATGGCCACAGAGGACACAAAGTTCAAGACTCAACAGCAGAAATCTTAATGGGGCTTGAATGTCATTGGTGGCTTAGGGTTTCTTCCCTGACCGGTGGGCTGTGCCATGTAGAGGAAACTTCAGGCTCCTGAGGAAGTACAGTAGTTGTTGAGTGCCAGTGCCATATCATACCCTCTAACAGAAAATGAAGTCTTGGAGTGGGGGGATGCTTGCTCAAAACAGACCCAGGTCTACCTTCAAAGTCCACGTTGTTATTAAATGCTAGACTACAATAGGAACCTATTACTATCACATTTCTTCTAACCTTTGGTTCAGACGGAGAACAAAACGGCTATAAAATTCACTGATCTTAGTAACAGCAATCTGCAAGTCTGCTGTACCCAGTCCTTAAACAGGTCACCCTTATCTCATAATTACCCCTAGCACACCACCTTTGTTACTTTTCCTGTTGGTATTTATTAAAGGAAAAGCAAAAGACCCAGATTTTCCTTTTTTTCAAGCATCAATGAATGCGAGCTTAGAATAAAGTTCTTGTGGATGGTCTTTCAGGCAACAGGGAACCTGCTAACTTGTCAGTTCCAACAACTGGTGTAAGATCATCTTCTGACCATAGCGAACCTGCAAGGCCTGCTGTTCCCTCGAGCTGAGTTTGGTGTAGACCTCCTTGTTACTTAGTAAATCTTGTTCAGATTTTAAGTCTGTGGCATAGGTTTGCAGGGTCAACAAAACACTGTCCCGAAGCAGCTGTCTCCATGATGCTTTCAGCCTGGGGATATTTGTGACTGTCAAGCTCTCCTCTTCCCTTTTATCATCTCCCCATCCATCCTGGTCTTTAAACTCTCTGAACTCCTCAGCAGGCATGCATAGTACCTAGAAGCAATCATTGGGCCCTTTAATTTTGAATCGCTGAATTTAGAGAAAAGCCAGACCTATCTTGGCAGCATTTAAGTGTCCTCTCCCTCCATCCCACCTTTCCTCTTTCATGTAGTTCCAAGTATTTCATCTATTCTCAGCCCTTTACCTTGAGTGTGGTGGTCAGTTCCTCTTCAGTGAGCACCTCCTCCCACCCAATTACAAAGGCTCCCTCTTCCCCTACCATCTCCAGTTTGCATAAGAAATCCCAGCGTTCATACAGTAGGAGCCTTTCAGCTTCAACTTTTGTTCCTGTAGGTAGAAAAGCAATGTTGTGTAAGTCTCCATATACCCACCAGTTCATTTCTTCTTCCATCTACCCCACCCAGTCTACCAAAAAAGGGGCAACTGCTATTTAAGAGCACTTGGGGTAGGGACAGAGACACGTCCATCAGTGTAGTGTGCAAGACTTAATCCGACACTCACCCAGTAATGCTGCTTCACGAACTGTCACCATCTGAATGTCAGCTGTGTCATCCGTGTTGTCGGGATATGGTTCAACAAAACCATACATATGAATGAGTTGCCAATTAGCCATTTGTCCATAAGTGTTGAAAATTTCATGGCCTTTAGGAATGGGCTGAGTGGCCACCATCCGAAGACAATTCTGGGGTGGAAGGGAGAAGCTGGGACTAAGCCCTTCCCTGGCCAACCCACGAAGATAATTTCTATTTTAGGAAAAGCCTCCGGTGGGTGCAGTTCAGCAATGGGACTGATGATACACCTTCCAACATTCTACCTTTTTAGTTCCTGTTAAGATCCTGTACAGGCATACCTCAGATTGTCCAGGTTCAGTTCCAGAGCACCACAAAAGAGCAAATAATGTTAAAAGACAAAAAACCAAACACAAAAGCCAACTTAAATAAATTTTATGGCTTCCCAGTGCATATAAAAGTGATGTTTATGGGGTGCCTGGGTGGCTCAACTAGCTAAGCATCTGACTTTGGCTCAGGTCGTGACCTCACCTCATGGTTCGTGCATTTGAGGCCCAAGTTGGGCTTTGCACTTACAGTGTGGAGCCTGCCATGGATTCTGTGTCTCCCTCTCTACCCCTCCACAGCTCACGTACTCTCTCAAAAATAAACATACGTTTAAAAGATTTTTAATAAAGCTTATGCCATACTGTAGTCTATTAAGTGTTCAACAGTATTACATCCTAAAGAACAGAAAAATGGGCTTTTCTTGCTAAAAAAAAATGCTAATCACTGAGCTTTCAGTGAGTTGTAACTGCTGGGATGCGATCACCAGAACAAATACAGCAGCAATGGAAAACTTTGAAATCCTGCAATTCTTGCAGTTACAATTCTTCCAAAAGTATGACACACAAACATGAAGCAAGTACTGTTAAAAAAGCGGCACTGATGGACTTGCTCAACACAGGGTTGCCACAGACGTTCAACCTGTAAATGCAGTATCTGAAATATAATAGAACAAGGTATGCCTGTACAGTAGGATGAAAGGGGTAAAAGTCGCTGGGTTTTAAAAATGAACAATTAAACCAAGATCAAAGTAGAAATGGCAGATAGAGGCAAAAATTAAAAAATAGCCATTTCCTAAATTTTGATTCCATAAACTTGGATCTGATCTTGCAACTTTCCACATTAGCAAATGGAATTGATATACCCTTGGTATCAAGTTAGATTTGACCTATGACCATTCCCCTTTCCTCCCTCTTCTTTCCCCAAAGTAGTGACAGTATATCTGACCCAGGCTGCTGTCCATTGGGCCCCAACACGATCTTGGTTCACTGGCACTGCACAGAGGAGCCAACCAACCTCTAGCACCAAATAAATGGCAGTAGCTTATTACAGAACTAACCACAACTTTCTCTGCGAGTTTTGAAGTTTTGTGTTCTACTTCGTTGGAATACGCAAACTCAAAGTACATAACAGAAGAACTTCACCTACACATTTTTAGCATGAGGAGAATGGAGCCCACCGAGCCCAACTGTCAGGGCAGCATCAACGACCAGCACTGGTTTGAATCAAATGCCTGATCATCAGTGCACATAATAACAATAACTGAGAGGGATCCACTCACTGGAGAGTATTCTAGATTGGCATTATGATTGGCTAAGTGGTTTAGTATGTCTGCAGCAGGCACCATCAAAGGGGAGTTTGGCTCCTTTTCATCCTCCTCTTCCTCCAGTGGTTCCTGAAAGCTGCCACAGAGAGAACTTTGCTAAAGCCCAGGGTAGGGTGAGAGACTGGGGTGTGGTTCACTGTTCTTTCCCCTCTCATCCCTCAACTGAGATCTAAAGAAAGGAGTCCTTCAAGGTTCGGCTCACTGACCTGTACGCCATCACAAGAGCCACGAGCTGGTGGTAGAGTTCCAGGGAGCGAACCCTGGGGCTGAAAAGATCCGGGTGGGCTTCCATGAACGGCAATACGATGGAATAGTATTCGCTGCGGATGTTGGCCAAGTCCTTCTCCACCGCCTCGGGTACGCCCGTGCCCTGCAGCAATCGCCGGCGCTCCTCCTCAGGCCTGCGGTGACACCCCAGCCAGGCTCCCTTCACACACCCTACCGGAACTAGCGCTCGTGGCCCGGTCCCCGGGCCAGGGCGGAGCGAGCCGCGAGGCTACGGGGCCGGTGCTCCCCGCCCCCACCAAGGCTCTCACCAGAACATCGGGTGCTCCAAGCGGCCTAGCTCCGGCCACATCGCAAAGTAAGGGCTCCAGGGCGAGGCCGGGGCCTGCAGCTCGTGCAGCAGCGCCAGCAGCAGCGGCACCCAGCCCGACTGGCTCTGCAGCGCGCATCGCTCTGAGAGAGACACAGAGGTGAGAGCACCGGCGCGGCCCCGCGGCACGCCTCCCGGTCGCACCCCGCCGGCGCACCCACCTTGCTCCAGCAGGCCGCCGATGGAGCAGGTGTGCTGCGACAGGAGCGCGGCCCGCGGCACGGCAAACAGCAGCTCCCCGGGCTGCACGCTCTCCCGGGCCACCATGCCGTAGCCGGCCACCGTGCCCTGCCGGCTCACCGCCACCTGAGCAGGGGGAGCGGTGGGTCAGAGCTGGACTGCGCCCCAGCCGCGCCCGCCCGCACCCCCGCCTCCTCACCTTGGGACTCAGCTCCAGCCCCACCCGCCGGCACCAGCTCAGGAAGCCGGCCACAGGGTCCGGGTCCGGGTCCGGGTCCGCGTCGCCTCCCACAGGCCCCGCCACCTGAAACGAGCCAGCGCGGTGGAGACGGTTCGCCCAGGAGAACGCGCGGGAAGCGGGAAGGCATCGCAGCGTGCGCGCGGAGAAAAGTTCGCTCTGGGTGGGGGAGGGGACGAGGAGGGCGGCCAGAGACCTGCGCTAGGGAACCGCAGGGACGGGCGGGACCGCACTGCGGGCGGGGTAGGGGCGAGCCGCAAGGGAGACGGGCAGGCCCCGCTCCGGCCCCCCGCAACTTACCCGCCGGCGCTTTGCCCTGGTCGCCATGGCGGAGGGCGCGCGGCCCTGCCGCTCAGAAGCTCCGCGCTAGCGCTTCCGACGTCCGGGAAAAGGCCTCTCGGGGGCGGGGCCACAGGCCCCGCCCCGGCGCCACGTGACGCTCGCCTCCGGATCCACGCGGAGGACGAGTGGGGATTTGCACCTGGTCAAATCATTCTTCCTGAGAACATCCTGCGGAGCCCAAGTGTCCCCAGTTGGGTTTAAGTCGGGTCCGATAAGGCGTGTCTCTGTGGAGCCTCGAGCCTGGTTCTGAGCCAGCCACAACTCTCCCCTTCGGTCTCTATGAGCTGAGACATTTCGGAATAGAAGTCCGGGTAAAGAACAAAACTCCCGTTTTGCCGGTACCAACCAAGGCTCTCAGCGCACCCAGGTGGGCGACCAGCCTGCCTTCCTGATCTCGAGTCTCCGTTAGCTACGGTCATCTAACCGTTTTACACAGAGCAGGTTGTCAATGTGCGTGCGTGCGTTTCGGAGTGTGGTGGGTCAGGTTGTGTGTGTTTCCGAGGGGCAGGGGGAGGGTTCCCAGAAGTAGAATAACCCGCCTCTGCCCGCACTCGCTAGTATATCCGTTTGTCATCATTTGCATAGCACATGGTGGGTTTTATTTTTATTTAGATGCTTCTTTATTAGTTGACACATAGCAGGTATGCAATTATGTATTTATTGAGTAAATGAGTGAATGAGTCCGAAATGGTGGTTAAAACCTGGGAAAGTAGCATGCTGTTAAGTAAATGAAGCATTGAATAGAGAGTGTTTTGAAGCCAAACAATGCCAAAGCCAGTTCTCAGCTTTACGATATTATTAGGGTAAATTTCTTCTCCTGAGGCTCCGTTTCCTCAGCTGTGAAACTAATATCTACCCTATGGAATTAATGTAAGAATTGACAAGATAACGAATGTGATCAGAACAGGAAATAGGTGGGGCACATGGCTGGATCAAAGTCGGTAGAGCAGACGACTCTGAATCTTGGGATCTGATTTCAGGGTCCTGAGTTCAAGCCCCAGGGTGGGGGTAGAGTTAAAAAAGAAAAAAGAACCAGAAATAGAAACATGGATGGACACTCCTACATATGCAACCCCATCTAAACCTCAAGAAGCACCAGCCTCAATGCTGCCTTCTCACGAGCTTCCTATGATGGGCCTGGTGTCACCACACTCAAATTCTTCTTAGTTTATTAGTTTTCCAGACACTTAACTCTTAATACTTTGACAAGGGTTTTTATTTGTTTTACATTTTGTCGTCTCAAAGTTTCATGACATCAGCCACCAGAATACACAAAATTAGGTTCTTTGCTTTATATAGACAGGAAAATAATAAACTCCATTAAAAGTTCACTTTGACCAAAGAGACAACCTCCGATGGAAAACCACACGCAGGAAGACCCAATATACATATATATATATATAATGTATAGATATTTATAGATATCTTATCTGAAAGAAGAAAAAAAAAATCCAAGATTTGCAGCGCTATCTACAGTTAAGAGGGATTAATTCTACCAGCTTTTCAAACAGTCACATTTGATATTCAAAGGAAGCACGTGAGTGAATAGAACTGGGGACAGACTAACACTCCACCAGGCTCTAGAGCAGTCTAGTAATGGCTTAAGATTCTAGAAGGGGGTGATATGTGCAGAAATGTGGATGCAGGTGTCCTCTCAGCCTCAGAGCACCCCACACGCAACTGTCCCCTCCACAGCACTGCCTTTATCATTGCTCTTTTACTTGTTTTAGAGTTTGTGGCAATTGATTTAGGCTCCAAGACAAGTGGCTCCTGTTTCTGGGCCAGGAGATTCTCCCTGATGGTGCAGGTGGGTGGGATGTGTGTGGCTCAGTCCTGGGCTTCAGGTGAAAGGAGGGGACTGGGGTACATGGAGAGCCTTTCTCCTCTGCCTGGACCTTGTTCTCTTTAGGAACCTCCACCTCCCACCCCAGGACCCAGCAAGCCCCAGCCCAAGCCACTCCAACAGTCCTGAGATGGTGATGTGGGCCTGCAGAAGTCTCACTACCTTAGACCATTTCTTTCCAGATAAAATCTCTTCTTGCTTAGTGATGCCCACATAAAATGTTGGCATAGCTTGACCAGAACTCTCCCTAACAACACCATGTTTCTGGTGGCCTTGGACACACTGCTGCTGATTGGGTTGTCCTCCATGGAACCTGGGGACAAAAGAGGGGGTCTGCTGGGAATCTCAGCCACCACTGTCTCTAGTCACATACTGGCTCCTGAAGGCAGACACCGTGAAGTTCTCAGGGGTGCATCCGACCTTCATGGGCTATCCCAGCATTTAAGTTCAGCCCCCAAGTCAGGTCCCTATGGAGATACAGGATCAGGTGACTTTCTACCTCAGGGCCTTGGCTCAGACATGGGACAGGGCCACGAGATGGTGGAGTGTGTGGGCTGGGACAGTCTGTGGGGTTCCTGCCTGTAAGGTCCTCTGTGTTTGGTCTTCCTGGGGCAGAGAAACCCTGTTCAGCCCCTGCCTGCCTGTCTGCCTGGCCCTACATCACCAGGCTAGCCCAGAGAGCACCAGGAAAACTGCTGCCTGGTCAGAGCGCCCCCTTGTGGCTATGGTTCAGATGATTGTCACATGTGCAAAAGACAGAAACAGATGTGCTTGGTGGGGGAGATGGGGAGAAAGGGGCCTGCAGAGCTCCAGGGCCCCTACCTCCTAGTGCTCCCCTGTGCTGTCTCCTGTCACCCCGGTGCCTGAGCTGGACCCCATGCTCCTGCTGTCCCAGCACACCACCTCAAAACCCCATCCCATCATCAAACCTGCCCTGCCCATGGGGGTCATCCCATGCTTTCTTCAGTCCAGGATATTACCCTGGATCCTGCCCAGAGAAGGAGTTGCACTCTTTCCTTAGCAGATCCCCTTCCTCCCTGAGCCCCGCCCAGACCGTGGGGAGTTGGAAGAGGGGCCTAAGTCAGCCAAGTTAACAAGGTGAGTGAGGTGGGGGTGGGGAGGAGCGAGCCTCTCAAACCATCTGGAGACCGTTCTGCTGCAGCATCTAGGATGAATCCCCTCACGTTTTTAACAAAAGAGAAGTGAACCCATTTCCTCCCCCGGCCTTCACAAAAATAAACTAAAGGGAAAATGAGCCGGCGCGAGGATGCCAGTGGGACGTCGATGCGGGCGGGGGCAGGTGGGCATCTCTGCCAGGCTAGGGGCTTCAACAGGACACCTCCATGGTGTGATTGACCTGGCCCAGCCCCTCGCTGCTCTCCGAGTGGGTGCAGGCCTGCGGGCGGCTGCCATCCACCGAACCGGCACTGGTGAGCGACGCGGTACGAGAGCGGGCGAGGCGGGTCATGCTGGCCGAGGGCACTGTGGGCAGAGATGGGAACGGGCATGAGGACTGGCAGGGGGGTCTGGGTGCCAGCAGGCAGGAGAAGGGTTGACCCAAGCAAAGCGGCAAGACCCATTTTTCCAATGGCACAGAGGCCCCTCCGAAGCCAGGGCTCTGGCACCTACTCCATCAAGCCGGAGGCATGCAGCACCAGCGAGTGAATGAGCCAAAGAGGGGGGGACCGGGCACCCCGCAGAGGCCAGCGGGACCCAGCTCACAACAGCTGGCCAGAGCTATGGCCAGAATGGGGTCACTGCCCGGGTACCCCTGAGCTGTTACAGGGACGGGACAGAATTCCAGCGATGCCCCCGCCTCAAGAGGATGATGGGACAGGGGAGTGGGACTACTTCCGTGAAGAAGGACTAGGTGTGGTGGCCACAAACTGCCCTAAATCCAATTTCCGTCCTTAGTTGGAGTTTCACGAGCAAGACGCTCAGGGGCAAACTCTACCTCCCTGAACTCAGCTGGCCATTGGTCCAGCTGGGGCATGGTCAGACACCCTTGCACCCAGGGCCAGGCCTAGGCTTTACCTCTGAGAGGCTCTGGTTCCAAATGCCTGAGCTCTGAAAGCCACGTGGCCCATGGCCACCCAGAAGCCAGACCACTCTGAACCCCAGCCAATCTAGAGCCCTGACATGGGACGCAGCCCACTAGGTCCAGGATCTGTGAAAAAGCACGACTCTTTTGGGCTTTAGGAGGCGAGCGGGACACAAGAAAGTTCCAAACCACAGCAAGATGAGGCCCGGCCGCAGCGCTGCACAGAGGAAAGAGCAGGGGGTTCTGGGGTGGGGATCCATGCATCAGGGGAGGGGCCACAGGGCTACCTGCTCCTCCACTCAGCCTTCGGTCCTTCAAGTATGCAACTAAGAGAGAAGACAGAGCCAGAGGGGTGGGGCAGGGTGGGGGGAGACACAGAACACGGGTGAAGAGCGTGATCCGGCGAGGCCAGGGTGTTGCGAGGGTCAGGAGAGAAGACAACAGGACAGGAACAGAGCGGGCTGGGGCAGGGCCAGAGCTTTAGGAAGCCCCCTCCTGCTCACCCACTGAAGCAGCAGCCCTGGAGGGAGCCCTGATCCCACGGTGGAGGCACTCATCCTGCGTCTCCAGCCTGGGCTGTGACCCTGAGGGGCTCTTGGTGACAGGGCTAGTGCCAGCACCCTCACCCTTCTTCCGGGCCCCAGTTCCCCCATGTACAGAATGGGGAGGCCTGCACAACCTCCTAAATCCTGCCCAGCTCTCAGGCTGCCTGGTGGCATTTTGCCTGGGGTCCTGAGAACATGTCCCAGCCCAATAAGCTTTGCTGGTCTACCCATCCCACAGATGCTCACGGGGCAGGCCCTGGGCTCAGGCCCAGCCACAGAGCTCCTGCTGTGGTTCGCTGTTGGCTTTGGCCTCTCTTTGCCCTACATCCCCACAAGAGGCTGGCAGGCTCCTGGGGGGCCAGAGGGATTTCCACTCCTGGCTGGGCCCCCAGTTTTCCCCCACGGGCCTGTCCTTCTAAGGAGGCACAAGCTCCAGAGGGTAAAGTCCAGGGGGGAAACAAATTCAGGGAGAAGAGTTTTGCTTCCAGCAGGAGAGCCAGGTATATGGGGGAAAGGGGAGGAATCAAGGAGATAAAAAGGGTGTGTGCATGTGCACGTGTGTATGTGATTTAGAGGTGCCCATGAGCAGTCTGGGGATATCATCCCTGCACAAGGGGCAGTTTGGAGAGGGGAGGAGAGTGGGCATAGCCACCCCTTGGCCCCTACTCCCTTGGGGTCTTCATATACGCAACCCCCAGCTTTGGCTGCCTTGTCTCTCTCCTAAAACCCAGGTGGCCTCACTTGCCTTCCTCACGCCCTAGATTCCAAGACCACTCTAATGTCCCTTGCACCATCCCACCACGTGTGACAAAAGCCCTTCTCAGGTGCCATAGGCCTGGCGGGGAGCTGGTGGTATATATGACTCACCTGTAGGCAGGCTTTCTGGGCAGGACTCAGCCCTGGGCTCTCATCCCCCAGGGCTGGAGGAAGAGCCTTACCGCTCCAATGCTGCCAGGAGAGCACTGTCCCAAAGCCCCTCCAAGAGCAGAGGAGAGCCACACACAGCCTAGGATTATCTACTTACAACGCAGGTGGAGATGCCCTAGAGGGTCCCCTGTCATGTGGGGAGCATGTGGGGAGTGGCACAGCATGTGGGCCCTGAGAACACAGAGCTCATATGCCCACAGGCTTAGTGCCACCTGCCACCGGGTGCCAAACCCACTTTGCTGCCTGCCCACTGGTCTCTAGGGCGGGGGCAGGGGGAGGTATACTTACTGTAGCCCATGCCTTGCAGGAAATATTTGAAAGCCTCAGTCAGCTTCCCTGGCTGCAGGACAGAGAGACAGTACATGCTTTGACTGGCTGCCTGGGATTAGGGGGAAAGGAGGCTTCTCCCACTTAGGCCAGATAAGGGAAGGAGGGCCAAGAGTCTCACCTGTGTGACTTGGGGGAGCCCCCCAGAATCTGCCATCTGCAGGGAAGAGAAGGGGGTGAGCTGAGCGGGGGCCACCCCACACCCTGCCCAAGCCTCGTATACCTAAACAGGCTGTGCTGACCCGACACGCTGTCCTGCTCCCGCCCTGGATGGGACCCCAGGCAGGCCCCTCCCTGAGGCTGGGCCCTTGGCTGAGGAGCTGGCCTATGGCTGGGGAAGAAGGCCTCACCTTCAGGAAGGTCGTGGTGGTTGGATCCAGTTTGGAGTTGCACTCCACCTAGGGACAAGGTCAGCAGAGTAAGGCAGCCCCAGCCCCCGGGGTATCAGGGGAGCCCCTGCCCCAGTTGCTAAGGCAGGTTCTATTCCCAGAGCTGAGAGGCTCTACTCGTGAGAAGGGTGTGCAGGGGGCAGACACGGGCTGGCACCGGGGCCCTGGCTGAGGCTGCCCCACGCCTGCCAGTCTGCCTTCTGAAAGTCAGGCCCCTGCAGATCAGGAAGCAGCGCCCCAAGGGACCTGAGATCCTTGGACTCCACTCATAACTGCTGGCCAGACGATGTCCTCACGGGGAGCCAGGGCCACCTTGGTGGCAGTGGCGGGCAAAGTGCCAGGGACCGCGGGTTCAGGCGGTGAGGTGAGGGAGGGTCAAGGCTCAGCAGGAGACTGAGGCCCCTACCGGAGTCCCCATGGCCACAGCAGCACACACCGCATTCCTCCAGGCCCTCAAGCACAGGAAGGGTGTGCTAGTTTCTGTCACACGGGGGGCTACCCTGGTACTCCTCACCCCAGGGACAGGGTGGCCATCAGGTGGTCTGGCCCCAGCTCCCTCCCGTCTCCACGCCTTCCTCACTCGAAGGGTGGGATTGTGCCAGGTGGTGATGCATCATGGCAAGATGGTGGGAGGTGGGGTGAGAAATCCAGCATCCAGTGCCTGGCCCTGCCAGCCAGAGGCCAGCGATCTCTGTACTCCCGCCTCCCACCCCCAGTCAGGACGCTGTCCCTCACTCACCACACCGTCCTCAGCAGGCGCGTTATCCCCGACCACCAGCATCACGGGGCAGCTGCAGACACAGAGGACAAGGGCTGTCTGGCCTGGGCATGGTAGGCAGGGACAGGCTGGGGGGTGAGGGGCACTCACCGGAGTGTCTTGGCATTGGGTACTGTTCCAGGCCGGTTAATGTCCAGGTCTCTGCGGCTGCAGGGAGAGGCAGAGGTGGGCATCTCAGAACTGGATCTGAGGGGGTTGTGTGCCCCAGGCCTGCCCCTGTTGTATTCCAGCCTTACCTCATCCTCCCACAATGGCAATTATGGCCCAGCATCCCGGGCTGGTCCCAGAGTTGGGGTTTACAGTTATTGAGTTGTCTCAACTATGGAAAAGGCTCTAAGAGATCCCAGTTAGGGGTAAACAGGGAGGGAGGGACCTGCTCTGCACAAACAGGGGTCTTCAGGCCATGCCTCATACGTAACTTCTTCTCAGACCCTGCAATTCATGCCAGGCGGGCCCTGAAATTTGGCTCTCCCTCCCCCTTGAAGCACTCTGACATGCACCACCAGCTGTGCGTGGCATTCCTGGGTCGTAGAGGAAGGCAGGGCCTAGCTTCTCATTCTCCACTGTTCCTCCAGCACCATGCACACGGCAGGTGCTTAATAAATATTTGTACGAGAAAAAGAAAGGAGGGAAGGCCAGTGGGCTCTAAGGAGCACAGCTTGAAAACCATGGAGTTCATCCAACCCCCCGTCCCCCTCCTACAGATGTCAGCCCTGAGGTTCAGCCTGGGGGCATTAGGGATGCTGCCCAGCTTCCCCCACTGCTCCTGGCCAGCCAGCAATGCCCTGGGGGAAAAGGCGTGGAAGAGCCCAGAAACCAGAGCTGGAAGCCCTACCCTACCCTCTGTCCTTCGAGGGGTGTGACCTTGGGCAAGAAGTAACTCTTTTCTTCTTGGTACAAGTTGTTCATCTACAAGCTTGGGAGAGCACGTCTCCTGCCTGCCTCCTTCCGTGACTGGTTGTACCGAGGGGACAGAGGGGGCACTCTTTGGCCTGGTGCTGTGGAGCTGGGCCCCAGGCTGCCCGCACCTGTTGTACATGTTCCAGAAGAGCTGCAGGTTGGCCTGGTTCACCACGTTCCCGATCTGCTGCCGGTAGCTCTGCACCAGCTCTGTGTTGCTCACCAGCTCCTCCTGGGCCCACGGGATAGATGGGGGAGGTGCACGGAGGGGAGCGACAGACAGGGGTGTGGTCTCAGACGGGCACAGGTGTCCCAGACAGAACCACCCTCGCCCCATTCCCAGCAAGTGAGGGAGGAGGCCTCCCACGTCTGTCTCAGGTGAGTAGAGCGAGACAGGTCAGATGCCTCATGACCCCAACCCAGATCCCCTCCTGGTAGAAGCCCCAGGCGCCCCTGGGAGTAGGCAGAACCAGGCCCTCCAGAGGCTCCCAAGGATCCCCAGTTCAGCCACCACTGCTGCTCCTGTGGGGGCCCCACCCCCTTACCTGGCTGAAGAGGTGGGATAGCACCGTGTCAGGTAAAGTGCTGGTCAGGCCAGAGAGCTGTGGGCCGGGGTGGAGGCCAGTGTGAGTGCCGCCCCTCACCACCACCACCCCCGTCTGCTAGGTGGACCATGCTCACCTTGGTGGCCGCCCAGTCGATCCAGCCTTTGCCGTTGGGGTCAATGTTCATCAGCACCAGCCCCTCCACCAGGTCGGGGAAGATAAGCTGCCATGAGAGGAAGACAGAGCTTGGGAGGCTGGCTAGAATGTAGGGAGCCCCAGCCTTCCCACCCGGCAAACGGGCTGTAAGATGCTGATTCTGCCTATCTCACAGGTGGTTGGGAGGGGCCGAGGAGGAGGAGGACGTGCTCTGGAAGGGCTTTGAGGAGCCACAGATGCCTCCACTGGCTACAGATGGAAACCTGCCTGCCCCCCACCCCACCCCTTCTGGCTGCCTCTGCTCACCCTCTACTCCATTCTGCACCTTTCAGTATTCTTTGATTGGTTTTGAATCTATGCCTATGTCACTGTTTTCCACCCCTTTTAACAGGTCTTTGAATCTGTTTGATCTGTTGTAAAACTGAGGATTAAACATCCTCAATAAAACCTTTTGTTTAGGGGCACCTGGCTGGCTCAGTTGGTTAAGCCTCTGACTGTGGCTCGGGTCATGATCTCATGGTTCCTGGGTTTGAGCCTCACATCAGGCTCTGTGCAGACAGCTGTCTCCCTCTCTCTCTGCCCCTCCCCCACTCACGTTGTCTCTCAAAAATAAAAAGATAAGACATTAAAAAAATTAAAAATTAAAAAATAAAACACTTTGTTTCTTTGCTTTCATAGAAAAAGAAGCTCTAGTGAAGTAAGAAACTGACCTTTCCAAAGCCTGTTTTGTGTTTGATGGTAAAAGAAATTCAAATGATCTGTTCAGGTGTTTGCCCACATTTAGGGGAAAATGGTCATATACATATGACTTTACTATCCTGTCAAGTTTATCTGGGGTGACAGGGAATATATATACATATATACTATAAGTATAGTTATATATACTATATATGGTAATATATATAACTATATATATAGTTTTATATATACTACTATATCACTATATATATAGTTTTATATATAGTTATAACGATATAGTTATATATATATTATATATATATATATATATCTACTTGTTAGTAGTTAAGTGCTGAAATCCATACTGGAGTTGAAAATTCCTGGTCTTTTCTTTTGAAAAAAGAAACACTTTGAATCCTGAAAATTAAGTTTTTGTTTTTAGAGATGAAAAGCTTGTGGGCTCCTTACCCAACACAATGTTTCTGAAATGCAACTTCCTTTAAACCTTCCAAACTTAAAGTAAGTGTAATTTTTGGTTAAGAAAGGACTTGTGTTTCAGGCAGCAACCTCTTTGACCTTGGCCATAGCAACTTTTTACTAGACACGTTTCCAGAGGTGAGGGAAACAAAAGCAAAAATGAACTACTGGGGCTTCATCATGATAAAAAGCTTCTGCACGGAGAAGGAAACAACTAACAAAACTAAAAGGCAGCCTATGGAATGGGAGAAGATATTTGCAAATGACATCTCTGATAAAGGGTTAGTATCCAAAATCTATAAAGAACTTGTCAAACTCAACACCCAAAAAATAAATAATCCAGTTAAGAAATGGGCAGAAGACATGAACAGACATTTTTCCAAAGAAGACATCCAGATGCTAACAGACACATGAAAAGATGCTCAACATCGCTCATAATCATGGAAATAAAAATCAAAACCACGATGAGATACCACCTCACACCTGTTAGAATGGCTAAAATTAACAACACAGGAAACAACAAATGTTGGCAAGGATGTGGAGAAAGGGGAACCCTCTTACACTGCTGGTGGGAATGCAAACTGGTACAGCCACTCTGGAAAACAGTATGGAGGTTCCTCAGAGAGTTAAAAATAGAACTACCCTAGGATCCAGCAATTGCACTACTAGGTATTTACCCAAAGGATGCAAAAACACAGATTCAAAGGGGCACATGCACACCAATATTTATAGTAGCGCTATCCACAGTAGTCAAGCTATGGAAAAAGCCCAAATGTCCATCGACTGGACATGGATAAAGAAGATGTGGTATACGTACACAATGGAATATACTCAGCCATCAAAAAGAAAGAAATCTTGCCATGCAATGACATGGATGGAACTAGAAGGTATTATGCTAAGTGAAATAAGCCAGTCAGAGAAAGACAAATAGCATATGATTTCACTCATATGTGGAATTCAAGATACAAAACAGATGAACATAGAGGAAGGAAAAAAAGAGGGAAGGAAACCATAAGAGGCTTAACGACAGAGAACAAATAGGTTGATGGAGGGAGGTGGGCGGGGGATGGGCTAGATGGGGGATGGGTATTAAGGAGGGCATTTGTGATGAGCACTGGGTGTGTTGTATGTAAGTGATGAATCACTAAATTCTACACTTGGAACCAATTTTATCATCTATGTTAACTAACTAGAATTTAAATAAAAACTTGAAAAGAGGGGAAAAAAAGCCTTATGTTTAAATATCACCCTAATTACTGAATGAGTGATTAGGATAATCCTTACTTAGTGGCTAGAGCAGTTAGTTGTATGGTTTGCCGCTAAAAGAAACTTTGGCTGTGGATAATGGTAAGCAAGTTATAGTCTAGTCTTTTGAGGAAATGTATGGAAAAAGTAATCTCCCTCTTTTTTTATTTCCTTGGGTGAATAAAAGAAAACAAAGGGCTTTTCTGAGTGAAGAGGAAGTGGGGGGAGGGGAAGGAGAAGGAAGAAAGAGCAAATGTTCCTATGGTTGAAGGGTGGCCCCCTCCAGGAGACATCAGCCCTGGGGTGGGGGTGGAAGTAAGGAGACTCACTGCAAACTTGGCCAGCACATAAGCTCCGGCTCCTACTCCGATGCCAATCACGTACTTGAACCTGGTGGAAAGCGTGGCTGGTCACTCCAGGGCTCGGGGTGCTACTTCCCATGATTGCCATCAGGTGACTCTGATGGCCCCCCCAGCACAGGGACAGGGTAAGGGCAGAGACTCACCCAAAGTGCTGTACCACGCTGGGGAGCATGGCGGCCAGCTGCTCCATTGAGGGGAACTGGTACCTGCAGGCAGAGCAGGAGGTCAGGGCCAGGTGCTGCCTGGGGCACAGAGCTGGGAAACCTGGAGGGGGGCTCCCCGGTACCTACCCCTGGGGAAACTGTGACGCCCCCACCTGCTGACCAGGGGCATCCACGTGGCACACCACAAAGTGCTTGGTGATCTCCTGCATGTCCTCAAAGTTGAAGAAGGTGTTGAAGCACAGCTTGTCTGCAAAGACACACCTCTCAGCTGTGGCTCAGCAAAGGGGTAGGGAGGCCTGTGGCCCTGAGAGGGAGGGCAAGGCAGAGGTGGTCAGCCTCGTGGCCCAGCAGTGACACCAAGGCCCAAATGGCTAAGGGCACCAAGCTGAGGGTGAGTGGGGATCTCCGGGGCCCTGTGGGGAAGGAGGGGAGGCAGAGGAAGGCAGGATGAGGCTGGGGTGCACTCACGATTGAGGCCCACATCATGGTAGGTGAGGATGGCCGGGCGGTTCCCTTTGGGGGAGCCCCGGATCACCACGTGCAGAAGGCCATAAGGCGTCTCGATGTCATGTTCCTGGAGGGGAAACGGTACCAGACACTCTGGGCAGCCCTCACTGCGGCTTATGGGCAGCCTGGGGGCTGTTGGGCCTGTGGTGGGGCCTCCACCTCCCAACAGGGGGGCATCTCATTCTCATCACACCAAGCAGCCCCCAGGGAGAACAGAGCAGACGGAGCACTCCTTCTCAGAGGCGTCTGGCACAGGGACAGCATGAGCCAGTCTGCACGGGGAAGTTCTGCAGACTGGTGGGGTGGGCAGCCAGTGCCCAGGCCCTGCTGCCCTTAGCCCTGCAGAGTCCAGTGAAGCTCGTTTTCTCTGTCTCTCTACAGCCCCTCCAGGACAGTTCTGCCACCCTGGCCTGAGTCGCGACCTCACCATGTTCCTCTTCCATTCAGAAGGTGAATGGCCTCAACAGCCCTGCTTAGAATCTGCAGTAACCTTCCCCTTTCAGCCAAGCCCAGCCTCCAACCCCTGCACCTGACCCTGGCTCCCACCTCCACACTCTTACTCATGCTGTTCCTTCCACCTCGAATGCCCCTCCCCCAGATCCCCAAGGCCTCCCTTCCAACAGGGCATGGTTAGATGTGCACTCCCACCCCAAAGGCCTTCTTCCAGTGACCACTGTAGGATCCTCCTGTGTTCATGCCCTTGGTTTTGTGGCTTGGGGTTATTAGTCCTTCAGGAAACAGGTGCTGGATGATGTAGGTTCAAGACCTCCTCTGTCCCTTACTGTGTGACTCTGAACAGGGTATATACCACTTCTCTGTGCCTCAGCCACCTCTTCCCATGCATCTCACGGGGACCCAATGAGAACGGAAGAAGCTGATGTCTGTGGAGCATGTAGCACTTGCAGAAAAGGAGGCTGAAGTGCTCAGGCGTCCCTGAGCCTTAGGGAGGTGCCCTGCTGGCTGGTCCCTCTGCCAACTAGTCACTTTGGGCCACTCGAAGGACAGACTCTAAGAGAATCTGTCAGAGCTGAATTAACAGCCTTGCCCCGCACCAAGGGGATCCCTGTGAGTTGTCCCTGTGAGTTGGAGGCGAAGCTAAGGTCAAGGGCAGGAAAGGGACAACATGTGTGCCAGGTGCCATGCATGTTATGCATGCCTTTGCCCCTTTTACAGATGGAGGATGCTTAGGTTCAGAGATACACCATGTTCCTGCCCCTGAGAGAAAAGGGGAGACTCAGGAGGCAGGAGACAGCTTCCTGGGGCCTGGTGTTCTTGGGTCAGGCCTCAGAGGACCACTGTTCAGGCCTGTGTCTCCAGTGGGGAATGACAAGGTGATGTAAACCCTATGGCCAAAGGCCGCACCCTGGGAGCCACAATTCTGCTGTGAGGCCTTGTTAAAGAAACCTGATGTCCTCTAAGTGGTCCCAGGTCCACCACAGCCTCCCCACATCCTAGGCCTGTCCTCCCTCAGGGCCATCAAAACAAGGAACACTTCCTGCTCACTGACTCTGACCAGCCACTTCTCATGTGTCTTCTCATTTACTCCTCACAGGGACCCAAGCCCCAGAGGAGCAAACTGAAGTTTGGAAAGGAGAAATAACTTTCCCAAGGTCAAGTCCAGAGAAGGTACAGCAGGCCTTGCCAGGTGCCAGCCTCAGAGATCAGGGGTATGCAGTCAAGGCTCCACCCAATAGATTTGCAAGCAGGCAGTTTTCCAGAGCTGCCTGGCCCTGCTTGGTGGCGGTGGGGGTGGGGTGGGGGGCGGGGAGGTATGCAGCATCCTCCACTGTCTCTTAGCTCTGAAGAGCAGGGGTTGGGGCAGGAGGGATGCACAGTGCTATGGAGGGAGGGTGGGGAAAGACTGGGAGGGTTGTGGGCAGGAGGGGCGCCCATCGCACAAGAGCTGCAATGCGCTTCCTGCGGGTGTGAAGGGCAGGTCCATGTGGGGTCGGCTCTAGCCCTGCTGGGTTCAAGTCTGGGCCCAGGGTGGCAATCTTCCACCCTCAGACCACCACCACCTCAGACTTCCACCCTCTGACTGCGTGTGAGGGGTGTCTACCCGCCCCCCAGCCCTGGTGTGACCGCAGCAACACCATGCAACACCATCACCGGTGCCTGGGCAATGCTCTCCCCGCTAAGGCTTAACTGCCCGGGTGGGATGGGCTGTGGAGGGCAATGGCCCGGTTGCTGGGCCTCTGCGGCCCAATGACTTGGCTGAACCCTCCCCCGCCAATCCAGGAGCTCAGACCCAGCTCAGCCAGATGGAAGCCCAGTGTCCCCGCTCCTCCGGGTCCTGCACAAGAGGGGTGATCCAAGGGCCGCGGCCGGACCCACTAGGAGCCCCCAGCCCTCAGGGCCGAGCGCTCCCATTGGCTCCTGGTGACGTCAGAGCCCCCGCCTCCAGGTGGGCGCCCGCGAGGCACAGCTGCCGCAGCAGCAAGGGAGGGGGCTCTGACGTCCTCTCTCTGCCGTCCGACTCCTCTCTCCTGTGACCTTGAGGACTGGAGGGGGGTGCTCCCAGCCGGGTTTCAGCACACGGAGGGGGTGAAGGGCTGGGGGGAGGGGCTAGTACAATTCATTCCATCAAACCGCATCAGGGATTCGGCCCCCCGGGTGCAGACCCGGGGTAGGCGTTGACGTTACTGCCTGGGTGCAGGGCACCCGGTGGTCTGTGGCACCTTCAGGGCAGGCCAGGCGTGGGGGGCGTGGGGGGCGTAGTAGGTGTGCTCCTGCTTCTCCCTCCTGGAGGAAGGACAGCACCCCTGGGCACTGCTGCCCTGACCCCCGCCCCGCAGGCTCATGGCTCCAGCGTTGGCTTCCCCCACCCACCAAGTAAGACCCGCGACCCCCTCCTCGAGCTCTCCCCCGCAGGGACCTGGGCCTGAAGGCTCGGGTAGCACCTCCCCCAGACCTCCCCGCCTCAGCCCGACTGGCGCGGCAGTTCCCTGGGGACCACGCAGGCGCTGCAAGCAACTCCTAAGGAAGGAAGAGGCTGTCTGTCCTTCGATTGTCACTTCAGTGAGGCGATCCGAACAACCAAGACAACCCTCGCAGGATCAGAAAGGTGGAGACCCCGACACGTGCAGTGAACACAGCCTGCCCCAGGGCTGAGATGGTCACAGGCGCGAGGCAGACGCCCACCGGGCACCTGCCAGACGGAGGGCACACCGCCAGGGGGATGTGCACGCGCTGGCACACCGGTCCACCCAGGCTTGCGGACAGGTCACAGCCCTTCCCCACAGACGCTGACTAGCAGCTAAACCCTAACTAACCACTGATGCAGGCCAGGGTCACCAGGGAGACTAGAAACTGCAGGCCTTGCCTCAGTGACTCCCAAGGTGAGGCGACTGAAGGCAGATCCGCCGCCAGGGGCAGAGGGATGTCCCGTCCTCCCTGCCCACCTGGCCGCCCCCAGAGCCCTCACTCACCCCATCCCAGCACTCCGGCATCTTGCCGAGCGAGAAGGCGATCCGCCTCTACCAGGAAGGGCAAACAAAGGCCTGAGTCACCACGGTCCAAAGGGAGGGGGCAGTGAGAAGGGGAGACGGCGACGCTGTGATGGGGCGCCGCTCCCGGGCCATTTATAAGCAGAGGCTCGTGGCCTAGGCCGGCCCCGCCTCCCTGCGGGGTTTCTGCGCAGCCACACGCTCCCCCCGTCCCCAGCCCCCGCTTCCAGATTGGCTGTCGGGAGACAAACCTGACGCTGATTGGCTTCCGAAGTCCTCTCTCACCGGCTCCTGCTCCTCCCCCTGCTCCTCCCGCCCCCAGCAACACATCATCCTCGATGGTCCCTAGCCCCTACCTCCCACCCCCCCCACCTCCCGCGCGGGCACACACCAACAGCTGCAGCTGCACGAGGGGTCCTGGGAAGATGAGAGAAGAGACCACACGTACAGGTGTGCCCTGTGTCAGGTACACAGGAGCTCTCATGAACACGGACACTAACGCGGGGCAGGGGAGGCCACACAGGCATGCCCAAGGCGGCCCCGCCCTTGTCCCATTCCCAGGGGGGCGGGGAGGGCCTGAGATGGCCCCGAGCCCAATCTCCGCGTCAGAAAGGTCTGGATGACTTAACCTTGAAGGGACGGGGAAGTGACTGGCTGTCTGGGGCAACCTTCCTTCGTGACCCTGTTCCAGGGAATGCTCCTTCTCCACTCCCCAGGTTCTCCCCTCAGGTCGCCCTCATTCTGCCCACATGCACGCCTAGCACCTGCCCACAGTGCTGAAATGGGGGTTCTGGGCGCAGGGGGCCTGGGCAGATTGCAGAACCAGCAGGTATAGTGGGGACGCACCAGTCTTGCCCTCCCCACCCCCACCCTGCAGCAAGGGGCTGGAGGCTACCAGGGAGAGGAGGGACTGGGGTCAGCCTGTCAAAGTGGACACGCCCACCTCCTGCAGACCCACCCACAACCAGTGTGGGGCTTGGCTCCCAGGTGTGGGGGGGCGGGGGGCCGCCAGGATGCAGAGGCCACCTCAGGCTCTCTGCCCTGTCCTGAACAGCAAGGACTTGGGTGGAGAGCTGGTTAGAGTCCTGCAGGTAGAGGAAACTGGGAAGGAGGAGGCAGAGGAGAGGAAATAGGTCAGAGAGGTGAGCAGAGGAGAGAGCCCAAGGACTGAGGCGGCAGGAACCACACAGAGAAGGAGGGTGCTAGGCGCCTGTGCCCCCATTTTGTCTCTTTGATGAAGGAGCATGGACAGCCCTGCATGCTGTCTGGCAGCACTGAGGGAAGGGGGTCACCTCCCCATCTCTGGTGCCCAGTGACCTGGTGAACACCTGCCATGTGTGCTATTCCTGGCCACATCCTCTGTCTGGAGCGCACCAACGACTTTCCCTGCCCCATCTCTGACCTCTTGCCAGGATATGGAGCACAGTGTCCCATGGCCCCTCACCTACTAGCCATGTTCCCTGTTCCCTGCGGCCACTTTGGCACAGCCACGCCCCCTGCCCTGTCCACAAAATGCTCCTACCTGCTCCTCAAAGGGGGCGAGGGGTATCCTCCCACCCTTTCTGCCACTAAACCCCTGCTCTTCCATGGTCGCCTTCCAACTTTATGCCCAGTTCAGCCTCTGACCTCTGAGTGGCCACCCTTGGACCCAGCTGAGAAGCTGATCCTGGATACTGCCCACTCCAATCCATGGCCCGATTTCTGCTCGGCGCACTGCCTTCAAATCCATAGACTTGAGTTCAAGTCCCGGCTCCCCCACCCACTAGCTGGGTAACCTTGGGTAAGGATTTTTAATTTCTCAGCCTCCTCAACTGTAAAACAGGAACCATGCTTTCCTGAAGAGTTGCTACCAAGACAAGAAAGAGCTGCATGAGGGGCTCTAGACCTGAGCCCATGCCTGCCCAGGCCCTGACAGGGGAGAAATCGGGCAATCCGTGTGCCTCTCCAAACTGGGAATTGGCCCCTTCCCTGGAGGTTGTGCAGTTGTGGCTGGGCGAGGCAGGCTCAGGTCCTACCAGCCAAATCTAGGCTCCGGTCATATCTCTGCCACTTCTCTGCTGTGTGACCCTGGGGAAGTCAGTCAACCTCTCTGAGCCTCCACGTCTGTAAATGGGAGAATAGCTGTGCTGTCTGCATGAGTGGCTGCAAGGATAACACACAGTCCTCACACACCTGTGGAAAATGATGAGAAAACTAAAGCACAGAGAAGTCAAGTGTCCCAAACAGCTAGTAAACATGGAGGTTACCAGCACCTTAGCACTCCGGGCCTGAGGTCACATTTTTGAGTAGCGAATGCTTACTAGCCTATCTCCCACTTGCCAGTCTCTGTCAAATGCCTTACAGGTGCTACCTTATTTTATCCTCTTAACACCCACTTTATAGATGAGGAAAATGAAGCACAGAGAATTTCTGTAACCTGCCCAACGTCACACAGAACCAGGAACCACACTCGGGTAGTCTGCCTCTGACTCCATGCTGTGGTGGCCATAGCCACAGTTCTCTCAGCATCTGAGTGTTGGGCCTTGGGCATCATTCCCTACAAACACGTGGGGAGGTCCGAGCTCTGTCCTCACTGTACAAATGAGGCAGTGACGTGTGTTGGAGGTCACACGGCTCATAAGTGGCAGGGCCAGGCCCTGGACCCAGGTCTGTCTGGCTCTTGTTTGTCTTGCCTCCCCCACCGGCTGGGTCCATTGAGGCAAGGAATCAAAGGGGATAAAATCCCTGCCAGGCCTTGGCCCAGATAACGGTCATCCGTCCTCTCAGCTGCTCGTCTAAAAAAAAAAAAAAAAAAAAGGCAGCCTCCATGTGGTGCAACTGGAGACGGCAAGGTGCCTTTTAGCACATGCTGCCCTTTACCAGGCAGAGGGTCCCAGGCACTGCCAGCAGTAGCCCTGGGCTGGGCCTGGTACACAAGGACTGAGCTGCAAAGGACCCCAGGACTCCCTTCTCTCCTTTCAAAACCTCCAGGGTGTGTTTTGGGGGCTGGTAGTCAGCACCTGGTCTGGCAGGTCCCACTTGGCGTCAGGCAGGGGCTGAGGGCTGTCCGTCCACACATTCTTGCCTTCATTTGAGCAAGGAGGACGAGAAGTCCCCCTTGAGGTGCCTGTACTGATCTCCAGCTGGGCCTGGGCCATCTCCTGGCCATGTCCCTCCTTTCTCTCCTCACGGGCTCCTGTTTGTTCCCCAGACCCCATCCTGCCCTCAGCTCCAGAGCCCTTTGTGTTTGAACTGATGCTCCCCAGGGATCAGAGCACATGCATTGTTCTGAAGCCTCCTCTGGTGTCCTTGAAGGGACACAGGGCCTGATGCACAGGTCTGGGATCTGGATCCTTGCCGCAGCACTGTGCATGAGGGGGCGCAGCTTGCAGGCCACCCTACTTCTTCTGTCACCCTGCATCCAGACCAGGAGGCTGGGGCTATCCTGGGGCTCTGAGACCAAACCAAATTGAAGTCAGGCAGGGCCAGGGCGGTGGCCTGGGGGCTAGTTCCATCTAGCCAGGAGGAAGGGCCTAGAAGGATCTGATTTTGTTCAGCAGGTTTTGATGGCCAGCAGGGCCCTGGAACCCACTGAGATTCCCCATTGTGTCTTCCATCGGATGTTTTCCAAGACCCGGAAATAAATGGCCATGATGGGACTCAGAGAGAAACGGCTGGCTAAGTGAGCGAACTCATCGCGCAGAGGAATAAAAACAAAGAACAATTTCAATTTTCACGGGGAATCTGGCATCAAACTAAAGAGGACACGGTTGTCCCGGCAACAGCTTCCATGGAAACAGGAGCTATTTCAGAGCACCAACCTCACTGGAGAGTTTCCTCACTGGAGGAAAGTGCTGATTCAGATGACAGCATCCCATCTCTATCCTCACTCTCCCCAGGCCTCACGCCTGCTTCAGTCCCGTTCAGGGAAAGAGCGGCACGTCTCCACTGGGCAGAGGGCAGATAAACCTGCTGTGAGCCGGCGGGTGGTCCTGGAGGCTGCAAGGTGCCCGCACAGAAGGGCTGTGACCCTCCTCTGGGGCCGGGCTGGGCAAGGTAAGGTGCCAACCAGCTGTCAGGCCCCTACCTTGGCAGTTTGAGCTGAGACCTACCTTCCAGTCTGTGTCCACCGCCAAGAGGAAGGTGTCGGAGTTCTCCTAAGGGGAGGCAAACAGAGAGGTGGCATGTTAGGTCCTGGCTGGCCCAGGGGGACCACAGGGGCTCAGCCTTGAGCAGACTCACTAGCTGTTCCCCAGTCCATCTTACTGTTAACAAAAGTGATGCAGGGCCTCCCAGGCATCAGGCCAGTAAGTGCCTGATGGACGAGCCTACAAGCAGTGACTCATCCTATGAATTCTACCTATTCATTTAAAATGTGAAGATTCCCTTGGGGCGCCTGGGTGTCTCAGTCGGTTGGGCGTCCGACTTCGGCTCAGGTCATGATCTCACGGTCCGTGAGTTCGAGCCCCACATTGGGCTCTGTGCTGACAGCTCGGAGCCTGGAGCCTGTTTCAGATTCTGTGTCTCCCTCTCTCTCTGACCCTCCCCCGTTCATGCTCTGTCTCTCTCTGTCTCAAAAATAAATAAACGTAAAAAAAAATAATAAAATGTGAAGATTCCCATCTTACAGGTAGGAAGAGTGAGGCTTAGAGAGGCTGAATCACACAGCTATTAAATGGTGGGATCTCTGATGAAGCCAAATCTTTACCATTTGTCACTTTGTCCTGCTTCCCCCCACAGATGGTTTTCAAGGTCATTGGGACATGGCAGCACACCCATTTTAGGGATGGGGAAGTTGGGGCCCATGCAGTGAGGGAGGAACTCATGGGCTTTACTAAGCTGCACAGAGGCTCTGTCTGGGCCTGTGCTTCCTCCCACCTTTCCAGACGTGCCTGCTCTGTGCTCTCAAAGCACAGAGGTCTCCTGTTTTCAGGCTCATTTACCCCAAACGGTATGAGTCTCCGGTGCCTGTCCCTTGCACTGGGCTGTAAGTGCCATGAAGGCAGGACTGTGTCTGACTCTGCTCCTACCAGAAAGCCTGTAATGGAATGGGCTTCCCAAATCCAAACAGATTTGGAAGAACGAGTCTGACTTTGCAAACGAGGGGAACTGAGCTCAGAAGCACCCATTGTTGGCAAGGCACAGAGAGGCAGAGTGCAAGAGGGCTAGAACCCTATATGTCTGTGTGGCCAGGTTCTCCCCAATGCCACCTACCAGCCCTCAGACACTCGTCTTCTGTGGGTTCTGGTCTAGGGAAGGAAACCTCATGAGGACGAGGGGAGGACCAGCACATTTCCAGGAAAACCAGAGATCCTGGGTCTCTGCCTTGCTTTCGACTGTGTCTGTCTAGAAACCTCTCCTCCCCTCTGCTCAGCTATGACAAACAGGGCAGGCCACCTTGCTTCTGAGCCTGTGTCTGCGAGGATTCAAGAGAAGCACGGTGTTAGCTGTCACTCTGTCCTTTATACTTCTGCACTTGACTTTGTATGCTGCACATGCTCCCTATGGCTCTACTGAATAAATACACGGATAAATGAGACAATCAGATGAGGACGGGGATGTTATCAGAGGACAGCAACTAAGGGGTGGGCAACTAAGTACAAGAAAGAAAATGACCCTAAATCACAGGAGTAAAAAGAATGAAAACCAGCAATTCGGGTGTTTTACCCTCAAAATAAGGAAAAGTTGAGCCACCTGCTGTGTGGCAGTTGGGGCGGTGGGGGTGGTGGAGAGAATAAGATGGCACTAGAGGGCCTCACACCCCAGGAGGAGAGCCAGGTCTCCTGCAGCTCGAACTGTATCAGACACAATGGCTGTCCTCTGGCTTCACCTTCTGGCTCCTCCAGGGCCGGGAGGGTTCTGCCTGGGGGAGGGGTGGAGAGCATGGAGGTTGGTCAGGCCACTCCCAGAGCCTCCCGGAGAGGATGGTGGTCTCAGGAAGGGGACGAGGCTGGTTACTGATGAATCCTCTCACTGGAAGATCACCCCCCAGTGGGAAAGAGATGTGAGAGACTTTTATACCTGGGAATCCTAAGGGCACAGTTATCTCAGAGAAGGGAACAGTTTTGTTAAAAACAAGATCAGCACAAGGGATGAGGCAGATAATGGCAGGGTGTGCTGTGTGCTCTCAGGGTACTGGGGGTCCCCAGGAGATGGGAAAGCCTCTGGAGGGGCAGGACCCCAAACCAAGCAACAGCAGGAATAATACAAGGCAATCCAGAGACCCTGGGAGGTCCTGGAGGTGCAGGAACAGTGGGAGGAAGGCAGGTGGGAGGAGGCCCAGGAGCACCTGTGGGGAGGATGGGGATGCAGGCACGGGGAGAAGGGGCAACAGTTCTCCCACAGAGCCCTGGACACCTGGCGGCCGAGTCTTCAGAGGTGAGCAAACCTGAAACAGTGAGAGATGGCGGGTAGAGATGTGGAAACATTCACTCCTCCCTGGACTCAAGAACTTGCACCTAGCAGGTTGCAGGTTTAAAAAGTGAGGGGACAGAAGAGCACCTGGGTGGCTCAGTTGGTTAAGCGTCCGACTTCGGCTCAGGTCATGATCTCACAGTTCGTGGGTTTGAGCCCCACGTCGGGCTCTGTGCTGACAGCTCGGAGCCTGGAGCCTGCTTCCAGATTCTGTGTCTCCTTCTCTCTCTGCCCCTCCCCTGCTTGTACTCTGTCTCTCAAATATATCTTGAGAAAAAGAAAAATGTGAGGGGACAGACCCCTTCCCACACCGCAGCTACAAAAGGCGAATCAGCAGAAGAGAAAGCCAGAGCCAGAATAGCTCTGGAAGGCAAAGAGTGAGGCCACTAGAATCCACAATGGCCACGCTGGGAGCACACAGGTGTTTGGGGCTTTTAACGTGCCTTTGGTAAAAGCAGACGTGACCAGGTCCACGGCATGGGGCTTGTGCCAACCCGAGAGAGAGAAAGAGAGAGAGAGAGAGAGAAAGAGAGAGAGAGAGAGAGAGAGGGAGAGAGAAACTGAGCTGGGGACTTGAGGCCTCCACACAGGGCTGAGATGCAGACCCTTGTGCAGGGCGAGCACGTCACAGTGGCAAACTCTGGTCCAGGTCCAGGTGGGATGAAGTGAGGGACACCAGATGCAGCAGACAGACAGAAAGCAGAGCCAGGCTGCTGGTCAAAGGAGCCATGCTTGCCGAGTCAGGGCGGGAGGGCCAGCGAAGGCTGGGCCGGGCTGGCAGGGGAGGAGTGTGGGGGCATGTCTTGGGGTGCTGAGGTGAGGGTGGAAGGACAGGCACGGAGGCGTGAGGCTGTCGTGCCCTCAGTTCTACGTGCCGACCACAGACCTACACCTGGTACCAGCAGGCAGACCTCCGTGCGGCCGCTCTCTGATCCCACACCTCAGCCCTTGTGATGGGGTCCAGGGGTCCCCAAGGGCACCATCCGCCCACCAAGCCTCACAAGCAGGCTGGTCTCTGCTCGCATGAGTTGAAAGGGATTGTGAGGAGGAGAGGCTTTTTCAAGAAGTTTGGGGAAACTTCCTTCTGAGAAGCATCTCAGTCTGTGATGACCCAACCCTCTTCGCTGAGAGCCTACACTGTGCAAGGCTCGGTTAGGCACCAGGGAGACCAGAAATCAAACAGACAGGATCTGGGCGTCAATATCAGACCCCGTGTCAGACAAAGCCCCTTGGAGGAGGGGGCATTTGATCAGAGCCTGAATAAAATGAGGGGAAGTTCGGGGCTAGGTACCTCAGGCGGAGGAAGCAGCTGGGAACATGATTGGCTAGTACAAGGAAGAGTGGTGGGCCTGGCGGCAGCAGAAGAGGGAGGAAGCGGGGAGCCTGGGGGGCGGGTGCACGCCTCATCCTGGGCCTGGGAAGGATGGTGGCAGTAGCTCCGAGCAGGTGGCAGCCACTGACCAGCTTCAAGCAGAAAGTGACATGATGTGCTTTAGAAGGTTGTAGGGTAAGGAGAGCACTGGGGAGAGGCCGCCAGACAGGAGATGAGGGGGCCTGGAAGAGGGAGGCAGGACAGCTAGGACACCCCCTGACCATTCCTGGGGGCTGCCCCCACATACTCAGGTTTTGTCAGTTAACTCAAGGTTCTGTCTTGAAGATAACGGGCAGGACCTGAGCCTCATGTGGTTGGGCCCCGGAGCCCCAGCCAGCCACTCTGTCCCAACAGGAGGCCCCCAGTGGCGCTTGGGCTCCCCTCCCGGCTGGAGGCTGTGAAAGGGCAGGGTGGAGACCGGAGTGGTGGGGTTTCCGGGACTGAGCTCTTGGCTTCCCCACCTGTAAGAGGAGGAGTGGGAAGTACAACCAGCAGAGATCTGGGGTCCTGACATGCCAGGATTCTACAAGCAGTGGACCCTCAGCTGTTCCTTGCAGGGAGGGGGAGGGAGGCTGTGCTAGGTGTCACCAGGACATGGGGTAGAAACAACTCTGAAATCTAATGTCTGGTGCCCCAGTGGGAGCCCTCTGGACACAAACACCTCGACAGCCTCAGTCCTACTGCTCCCGACGGCTCTGTTGGTAATATCTGCCCTTGTCCCTCGGAGGCTTGTGAGGAAAGACACAGAAGGCCGCAGGTGAGGAAAGGCCCTGGCACTCCCCAGTGGGTACCTCCTGGGGCTCCAGGGCCTCTCAGAACTGAGGGTT
Source organism: Neofelis nebulosa (assembly GCF_028018385.1). Classification (NCBI taxonomy): domain Eukaryota; kingdom Metazoa; phylum Chordata; class Mammalia; order Carnivora; family Felidae; genus Neofelis; species Neofelis nebulosa. Next base: position 35,579,092 of record NC_080798.1, on the reverse strand, counting down.
GAGTATGGCCTCATTCCCCAATAGCTATGCGACCTTGGCCAAGTGACTTAACTTCCTGTGCCTCAGTTTTCTCATCACTGAAATGGGAATAACTCTCCCAAACAGCCTCCCAGGCCCAAAGACAGCCAAAGCCGCCAGGCCCGCGGCTCCCCGTGGGCGGTCGGAGGGCTCCTTGCCATCAGCAAGACTGGAGGGAAGGCACGAGTTTTCCTTCTTGGCCACGAGGTGGCGCCCTCCGCCCCAGGACCGCGAAGGGGCGACTCACCAGCTCAGCGGTGTCCTGGCCCCGGAGAAGTGGCTTCTCCTCGGGGAATCGCAGCTCCTGCAGCCCGGCCATGGTCACGTCGTGGAGCAGGAGCCCTAGGGAGGGAGGGAGGGAGAAAGGGCGGACGAGGATGAGGGTTGGGCCCTGATGCTTAATCTCCCCCCTTGCGGAGGGGGGCAGCACAAGCCCAGGCCAGGTAGGCACAGGGCTCCGCACGGACTGCCCCATCCTCCCTGCATCTCGCAGTGCTTCATGGGGTAGCAAGGCTTCATCTGCAAAGAGCCGCCTGTTTGGCTCAGAAGACGTCATTATATTATTTGCTCTTAAAAATTAAAGCATGTTTAGAAAGAAAGAAAAGAGAAAAGGCACCACAGGATGATTCCTAAAACAATTTCAAGGAAAATTCTGCATTTATTGAGATGCAGGGGGATGGGTGTGGGGAGGCCACATGCAGGGGCAGATGCAGACAGAAGCCCCCTGTGGTTGGAAGTGGACAGCGGGGTCCCAGAAGGGACGGGGAGGAACAGAACCCAGGGCTGTCCTGGGGGCCTGGGAAGAAAAGCCTGGCCCCCCAGTGTGGCAGGCAGTGTGCAGTGAAAGAGGGGGCACCAGTCTTCATGTGCCAGCAGCAGGGAGGGATGGCCACTCAACCCACAGCCACATGATAGGTCCCAGGCCCTAACAGCTGAGTGTTCCTGGGAGACCCTGGGGTTCTAAACCTCAGGGAAGGGTTACATTTGCACATGTGTGTATACATGCACGCCTGTGTGTATATTTGGAGGTGGTGGTGGTGGGGGCGTCGGAGACAATCTGTCCAGCTTGGCACAGCCATTCCTACTTGGATTTCATGATGTCATAGATTAGAATGCAGTAACAGAAAAACTAGCTGAGGACGTGAACTGGAAATCCAGAAAAGAATTAAGATTGACCAATAAATACACGAGAAAATATTAAAGCTCACTAGAAGTCAAAGACATTCAAGTTAAAGCAAGATACTCCCCCCGCCCCCCCCCCCCCCCGCCAGAACTGGCATTTCTCTTGCACGGCTTGTGGGTGCATAAATTGTTACATCTTTCTGGAGGACATTTTTGCAGAATGAATTAAAGTAATTTAAAAGGTTCATATTCTTGGACTCCGCAGTCCTCTCCCTGGAAGAAATTTCCTAAGGAAACCAGAGAGGGCACCTAATGATTTATCTGTAAGAATGCTCACCACAGTGCCTTTTATAATAATAATAATAAACCAGAAAAAGCTAAATGTCCATGAATAGGGCATTCCACAGACTGCAGGTCAATCACTTGTAAACGATTATGTAATAACATGGGGAAATGCTTGTGTCATAATAAATGGAAAAAAGAAGGTAGAAAACATGCAGTATCCTTGAGATTATAAAATAGGAATAGTTAGACAGAGAAGCCGGAAAGGATGTACATATAAAGCTTACAGGCATTATTCCTAGGTGGAGGACTGAAAAACTAGAGTTTACCATCTGAAATCTAGAAAAGCCAACACTTTTAAAAGGCTATATGCAGATGATCAGCAGTGCCTTATTCTCCCAAGCATTTCATGGCTTACAAAGGACTTCTTGTGCGGTTTGATTTTACCCTCAAGGGAAGGGAGATGAAGAAACCAAGGCTAAGAGAGGCTCCATGGCATGCCCAGATAGGGCCAGGCCTGGAAAGGGGGTCTTTGAGTCCCTGCTTTAGTCCAGTGCTCATTCAGTCCTCCCATTCATTCACACCCCCCCCCCCCCCACCACCAATTCTCTTTAGGTCACTCGTAAAATTGTTCTAAATGTTTATTTTTGAGAGAGAGAGAGAGAGAAAGAGAGCACGGGAGGGGCAGAGAAAGAGAGGGAGACAGAGAATATGAAGCAGGCCCCACGCTGTCAGTGCAGAGCCTCATGTGGGGCTTGAACTCACGAACTCCGAACCGTGAGCTCATGACCTCAGCCGAAGTCAGAAACTCAACCGACTAAGCCATCCAGGTGCCCCTCTATTTTGGTCACCTTAAGGGTGAAGCCCTCAGACTTTCCTTTCCATCCTGAAGGCTGACAATCCCACTAGCTGGTTGGTCAGAAGACACATCCCACCCCATCCTTTCCCAGATGGAAGGCCCAGTGACTATGGAGTCTGCTCTGTGGTTGTGTGGGGCCCAAGGGCAGAGGGCCTCAGATGGGACCTATTCCCGTGGCAGACTGTCATGAGACCAGGCGGCAGCTGCAGACCTTCCCTGGGCTTCCTTCCCTCCTGTTAGAAGCAGGAAGCATCAGTCCTCCAGAGTGTTATCAAGATGCCTTGTGATAGCATGGGGATCCCCACCTGAGTCTAGTTTGGGGTTTAGATGTGCTGAGGTTGGGCTGGGAGCTGACGGCCACCCAGGCCTCATGGGAAGCTAATGGAGAGGGGCAGGGCCCCCACCCTCACCCCCCAGGGAAGAAGCCCAGCAGGGAGGTCCCTGCCTACTCAGGCCCCCAGGTCCCTGCACCTCTGAGCCATGCTGGAGCTCTCTGTTCCCAGTGGTTTCCGGGGAAACCAGCTAACACAATGCAGATGGGCTGTATTTTTAGAAAGGCATCCTCTCCCCTCCCCCTTTCTCTTCCATCCTTTCTGATGTGTGCATTCATCCATCCATCTGGGTGGGGAGCTGAAAGAAGGGCCCCCACCTTAGAAAACTCTTCCCCCATTAGGACTTTTTTAGCTGCTAGTCTCCCTGAATAACCAACTCGATTAAACGCCTTGGCAGCACTGGGGCGTCCCCACCCTCACCCAAGCCTGTTATGAAACCACTGTGGAGACCATCCTCCCCAAGGATGGTGCTATGAAAAGGGCTGAGAGTGGGCAGTGCAGGGACAGATGGCCTGTGATCGAGGGGGTGGTGGGGAAGGAGGATGGAGAGAAACCTTATAATTCAGAGAGCTGGGAGTGTCTCAGCCCATGGAAAACAGGCAGCCCAGGGCCCAGCAGGTGGTGATGTGGGGCTTCAGAACAGAGACATTCCCACAGGGTGCTGGCTTAGAAGCTTTTTCATAAGAAAGTTATGGTTAAAAAAAAAAAAAAAGGCAGCTAGATGATAAGTTAAAGGAAAATGAAATTCCTTATCAAATCAACACAGTGTATACCTTAAACGTAGGTAAAGTTAATATCAATTATATATCAGAAAAGTTGGGTGGCTGGCGGGGGGCACCTGGGTGGCTCAAGTCAGTTAAGTGTCTGACTCCTGATTTTGGCTCAGGTCACAATCTCACGGTCTGTGGGTTTGAGCCCCACATTAGGTTCTGTGCTGGCTGGCAGTGTGGAGCCTGCTTGGGATTCTCTCTTTCTCCCTCTCTCTCTGCCCCTCCCCCACTTGCACACTGGCTCTCTCAAAAAATTAATAAATAAACTTTAAAAAGAAAAGAAAAGCTGGGCAGGGAGAAGAGAGATTCCTATCGACCTCCCACAAAGAAGCCGCGGTCAGATCTGCAAGGAGATAGGTGGCACAGGGCAGAGTTGGGTGGGCGACCCCAGGGGTCTGGGAAGCAACAATGATGGCTCTTTTCACCCTGCCCTTTTTTCTCCCTTTTGATCCCTGATTCTAGCATGTTAGATCCATATAAGCCTGGGATTATTCTAACTCTCCAAATTCTCGGTGCTGAGGCCTGGAGTCACTGGAACCATGGCCGGTATTTCTTCCCTGTCACTCACTTTATTTTGGGCAAAACCACTAAAAGGATGCTTCTCTGCAAACTGGGGGCATGAGCTTCCTTTGCCCACCTCAGAGGTGCATCAGAGACAATGGATACAAAAATGCCTTTTAAATGGAAGATTTTGGTACCCATCTGGATGGGACAAAAAGAATTATAGCAAAGGTGATTGATCAGGGTCTTGCTTAACTTCCTCCTTGTGCATAAGGCAACTCTGGGTTCTTTTCCTGCTGTCTTTTGCTGGATTCACACGTGCTGGCAGGAAGGTTACACGGATGTTTGCAGTAGGGGGAATGGACACATGGCCTCTCTGACCAGGTGACAGAGTCACATCACAGGGCAAACGGGAGCTGGGAGCAGCGGCAGGGATGTGCGTGGATGTGGGTGCGTGGATGTGGGTGATTCTTGACGAGGACCTGCATTTCTTTTAAATTACTTTTGGTTCCTGGTTTGTGCTCCTCCCTCCCTCCCTTCCTCCCTTCCTAGAAAGAGGAAATCTTTTTTTAATGTTTATTTATATATTTTTGAGAGACAGAACACGAGTGGGTGAGGGGCAGAGAGAGAGGGAGACACAGAATCTGAAGCAGGCTCCAGGGTCTGAGCTGTCAGCACCGAGTCCAACACAGGGCTCGAACTCATGGACTGCAAGATCATGACCTGAGCCAACGTCAGACACTTAACTGACTGAGCCACCCAGGCATCCCTGGTTTGTGCTTCTTTAAATATGATTCTATGCTGAGGTCTGGGCCATGTAAACCCTCAGATGTGTTAGTGTTAAAAATACAGAGGCACCCGGGTGGCTCAGTCAGTTAAGTGTCTGACTCCTGATTTCTGCTCATGTCGTGATCTTGAGGTTGTGGGATCAAGCCCTGCGTCGGGCTCTGAGCTGACAGCACAGGACCTGCTGGGGATTCTCTCTTTCTCTCTCTCTCTCTGCCCCTACCCCTCTCAAAATAAATAAATAAACTTAAAAAAATATATAAGTGATTACTTGGGGCGCCTGGGTGGCGCAGTCGGTTAAGCGTCCGACTTCAGCCAGGTCACAATCTCGCGGTCCGTGAGTTCGAGCCCTGCGTCAGGCTCTGGGCTGATGGCTCGGAGCCTGGAGCCTGTTTCCGATTCTGTGTCTCCCTCTCTCTCTGCCCCTCCCCCGTTCATGCTCTGTCTCTCTCTGTCCCAAAAATAAATAAAAAACGTTGAAAAAAAAATTAAAAAAAAAAAAAATAAGTGATTACTATGGTCATTCCTGAAACTATTCAATAAATACACCAATTAAATTGCTCAGTAGTAGTTACATATCTTAACAGAGCAATCGCTGAATGGAAGCACTGCTCAGACAGTGGTAGGGATGTCTGGAAATCTACTGCGGGGATTTTTGTTGTCTTAGCAACTGGGTAGGGGACTCCTACTAGTATTTAGTGCCCAGGGCCCAGAGGTGAGAAAGGTGCTGGGCAGGGAGAGTGCTGCATAGTGAAGAGCCCTTCCCCACACCAAAACACCCATCCCTGTCTCACTGAGCAACACAGGAACCAAAGTGGAAGAAAGGCAAGACATAAACAGAGTGAAGTTAGTTTATGCAGGAGAAACCATACATGTGATCCAGACCTTGTGGGGCAGGGAGAAACTGAACCCCAAGAGAAAAGAGGCAGGACTGTGCAATGGTTTATCACCTCAAGAGTAAGAGGGCCTCTGGCAGATCATGGTCAAGGTCATGGTCCAAGGTGCCATGTGGATGCTGTGCCCCTAAAAGTCCTGGTTGTAAGGTCCTGTTATTAGGGGAAAGGCCACAAGCAAATGAAATAGGCTGCAACAGGAGCAGGGTCAAACTGGTACTGGCCCGCTCCACCCGGCAGAGGGGTCTGTGCCACAGATAAAGAAAGACAAGGCGGGAGGGCATGTGACTCATGTCCAAGCCTGTGCACCCAAACACCTTTCCACCCCCGCATGGCCAGCACCATGGTTTGAAAAGAATCCCCAGAAACTGGGACCCCAGAAATGAGGAACTCAATTTCCAAATGCACTAAGTAGGGGTTTGGAGCCTTAACATTAGCTCGCCCCTTCTATCCCTCTCCCTGTCCCTGTCCTGACCTCAAAAGGCTGGGACAGCACTGGGGGTGGAGCCGGGATGGGGACTGGACCTTCCCTCGGCATCCCCATTTCACAGATGAGAAAAAAAAATGAAGGTGCAAGGCGGGAGTGATGGTGCAGCCCTCCCCTCCCCCCATGGCAAATCCCAGAAGGGAACCCAGAGCCGTGCTCTAAAATCCACACTCCAGGGGCGCCTGCGATTAAGTGATTTCGGCTCAGGTCATGATCTCACTGCTGTGGGATGGATCCCCTGTGTCAGGCTCTGTGCTTGGTGTGGAGCCTGCTTGGGATTCTCTCTTTCCCTCTCTCTCTCTGTCCCTCTCCCCCACTTGTGTGCTCTCTCAAAAAATAAAATAAAACAAAATAAAAAAAATTGCTTAAAAAAAACCCCACACTCCATGTGTATTCTGCCTCCCACACTAGATACCCAACAGGAGGCTACGGGGGATACGATTTTTTTTCTGGTCCAGCCTCCACTTCCTCTCTCTAGTTATGGCCCCTTGATTCATGCTCAACCTGAACTAGACCAGTTCTCCTGATTTTCCTGATTTAGGCCTATGAATTCCCATCTCCCCACAACCACCACCAGCCTGACAACACACACACACACATTCACTCACTCACCCTTTCAGCACATTCCACCGTGCTTAAGGCAGCCATGTGGGGATCCTGACCCTTACAGCTAATGGCCCCAGCTGACCCCGTGAGCCCATTCTACCCACAGGAAGCAAGTGCTTTTGTACATGCTGCTCCCTCCACCCAGAACGCCCTTCCCCATTGCATCCCTACATCATAACGAAACGGATCATTAGTATTTTCTGCTGGCACTTAGTATTTTTTTGTTGAATGAGATGAATGAGTGAATGATTCTTCTCTTAGACTTCAAAGTACCAAAAGATTGATGGCATTCAGTGTCGGTGAGGTTGTGGGGAAGCGGTAGAGTGTCACCTACCGTTGGCTGGACTGCAGAGGTTCCGCTTTATTTGGAAGGCAACTCGGTAGTTTGTAAAAATGCAAAGGCCTGTCAATTCTGCAATTGTCTTGAGGTCTCTATCCCGATAGCAGGATACACCATGAGGCAGTGTGTGCAAAGAGGCACTGTTTGGAAGAGTAAAATAAGTGGAAACAACCCAAATGAATGTCAGGAGAATGGAACATCTACACCTGGAGCACCACAAGGTACCTAATTGTGTTTGAAAACACTATTTTATTTACTTTTTATTTTTTTAGAGAGACGGAGAGAGAGCACACGAGGTGGGGGGGAGAGGGGCAGATGTAGAGAGAATCTTAAGCAGGCTGTGTGCATGGATGCGGGGCTTGATCTCACAACCCCGAATGACCCTGGGATCAGGACCTGGGCTGAAGTCGAGTCGGCTCAACCTACTGATCAGTTAAATCTGTAGAATGCCCCTCAGTTTGGGTTTGTCTGTTGTTTTCTTTCTTTTTTAATGTTCATTTATTTTTGAGAGAGAGCACGTGTGGGAGAGGGACAGGAAGAGAGGCGGGCAGAGGACTCGAGGTGAGCTGAGTGCTGACAGCAGAGAGCCTGATGTGGGGCTCGAACTCACAAACCACAAGTTGGTGACCTGAGCTGAAAACAGACACTTAACCGACTGAGCCACACATGTGCCCTGGTTTGTCTGTTTTCTTCTTTATGATTAGACGGAGGTTATGCATTTTTGGCAGGAATAGAAGAGATGCCACGTGCCCTTCTCACCACACCCTATCAGGAAGTAGGGGCAGTCAGTCTGTCTTATTGCTAGGGACACTGACCTTGACCACTTGACTAAGGTGGTGTCTGCAGGTTTCTCCAGTGTAAACTTATTATTTTTTCTCTTTATAATTAAGAAGTATCTTGTGGGAAGATATTTTGAGATTATGCAACTTCCTGTTTCTCGTCATATGTTCCCCACTAACCGTAGCAACCATTGACGACTTCTGCCTACAGTCGTTATTGTGTTTTCTTAATGACACTTTTCTATTTCCACCATCCCTTCGACATTTATTAATTGGAGTTCTTCTGTAAGAAAGAGCTGTCCTTTCTCCTCCAATTACTTATTTATCCAATTACTTATTTACATCACTCTGGACTTATGCATAGTTATTCTAGTCTATGGGTTATAATCCGATCATCATTTCATTGTTTACACCGGGTCAGATTTGGTCATTGGGGGTTCCTCCAAGCTGGGTCCTCTGAGTTGAGTTCTTTTACCACACACCCATTACGTTTTGAGTAGTTTCAAGTTTTCTGGTTCCTTATGATGTTCTAAACTCATCTCATATTTTCTCTGCCTGAATCCTGGAATCAACCATTCCTCCAGAGAGCCCAGTTTCTTCATATTGCAGAATGCTATTTAGAAACCAAGATTTGGAGACACCTGGCTGGTTCAGTCGGTGGACCACGTGACTCTTTGACCACGGGGTTGTGAGTTCAAACCCCACACTGGGTGTAGAAATTGCTTAAAAATAAAAACTTAAAAAAAAAAAAAAAGGAAACCAAGATTTGGGCACTAGTGTGCTCATTGCCACTGGGGTTCCATTGTTCTAGGCTGTCTTAACAAGCAGAGTTAGGATATGTAGGTAAGTATGCTAACACACTCTTGTACATCTAGCCATCTGTGTGTGTGTATAAATCTGAAATTAAGGGGCACCTGGGTGGCTCAGTCGGTTAAGAGTTCAACTCTTGGTTTCGGCTCAGATCATGATCTCACAGTTCGTGAGTTCATGCGCGTCGGGCTCTCTTCCGACAATGCAGAGCCTGCTTGGGATTCTCTGTCTCCGTCTCTGTCTGCCCCTCCCCACTTGCACTCTCTCTCAAAACAAATTAACTTAAAAAATAAATAAATAGATGAAATGAAATATATACTGACACCTTTAATTCTATTTTTAAAATAAATTTTTCATTAATTAATTTTTTTTTTAAGTAGGATCCACACCCAACGTGGGGCTTGAAGTCATGTCCCTGAGATTAACATTCACATGCTCTACCGACAAAGCCAGCCACGCACCCCAACACAACAGTTTTTTTCTACTTCTCCCCCTTTCTTTGTTATTTTTTCTGCCATAATAAGAAACCTGGCTCTCACTATCCATAATAGTTTCACTTATTTGCTCATTACTGGTATATACATACAAAGTAATTTCAGAACTGCTACTCACATAATGAGTTCTTTCTCTTCAGAACTTTTGTACTTACTTTAGCTAGTTTTTTGTACTTTACCCTTTTATTTTATTATGAAAAAAATGTTTAATCTTTATTTTTGAGAGAGAGAGAGAAAGAGAGCACGAGGGTGGGGGGAGGGGCAGCGAGAGAGGGAGACACAGAATCCAAAGCAGGCTCCAGGCTGTAAGCACAGAGCCCGATGTGGGGCTCGAACTCATGAACAGAGAGATCCTGACCTGAGCTGAAGTCAGACACTCAACTGACTGAGCCACCGAGGCACCCCTGTACTTCACTCTTTTAGACCCAGATTTTTAAGAGCATCTATCACTCTTGTAAATTAAAAAGGAAACTACACGTGAAATAAATGGTTTAAAGTCTTCCTAAAACTTCTCCGCATCCAGGGTCGATGTCCCTGAGTCACTGTCTTGAAATTGTGGTTGCCTGCGTGCTTATCTTCTGACATCAGGAATGCTGGTGGTGTGGCATTTCCCACTGGGGCTCTGCTGCTGTCTCCAGGATTTCCCTCCCCACCACAGATTCTGAGGTGCACGAGACAGCGAGGACAGCACCGCTGAGCCCGTTTCCCCAACACAGCCTCTTTAGACATGAGAGAGTACAAAAAAGATGTGTGTCTCAGAGTTGCCATAACACAGCTCTTTCATAAAATTTCCTTCTATGGAGGCTGAGCACCAATGTGGGAGCTCTGTTTCTTTGCACAACATGGCCCCAAGAATTAAACACAGACCAAGGAGAGACACAACTAGAACCCCAATAACATTCCATGTGGGCAGCTACTGTAAGGAACCAGTAAAAGTGCCACTGTAGCAAGGACTGTTAATCGTCCCCCAATATCTGTTCTCTCCTTCTTCCTTAATAATAGATCCCTACATTTTTAAGTCTCTATCTATCTACCCATCTATTTAAAGTAAGCTCTACGGGGGCGCCTGGGTGGCGCAGTCGGTTAAGCGTCCGACTTCAGCCAGGTCACGATCTCGCGGTCCGTGAGTTCGAGCCCCACGTCAGGCTCTGGGCTGATGGCTCGGAGCCTGGAGCCTGTTTCTGATTCTGTGTCTCCCTCTCTCTCTGCCCCTCCCCCGTTCATGTTCTGTCTCTCTCTGTCCCAAAAATAAATAAAAAACGTTGAAAAAAAAATTAAAAAAAAAATAAATAAAAAAAAAATAAAGTAAGCTCTACGCCCAAAGTGGGGCTTGAACTCATGATCCTGAGATCAAGAGCCATATGCTCTACCAACTGAGCCAGCCAGGCACCCCTGGATCCCTACATTTTATTTTATTTTAATTAATTAATTTATTTTTGAAAGAGACAGAGTGGGGAGGGTGGAAGGAGAGGGAGAGAGAATCTCAAGCAGACCCCCCTCTCGGCACAGAGTCTGACACAGGGCTTGATCTCTTGATCATGAGGGGAAGACCTGAGCTAAAATCAAGAGTCTGATTCTCAACTGACTGAGCCACCAAGGCACCCCTAGATCCCTACGTTTTAGACAGGCAGGTGGATAATGGCAATAAAACTTATTAATGACCATGTGACAACATTCTTCCAGTAAGATGTAAATGGAAGCATGTGACTTTAAAGGGAGGAGACATGCTATTCTTTAATCCATCTTCCTTCCTGCCGGCTGGAATATAGATGTGCAGGTGGGGGCCTGAACAGCCATTTTGTTTATTTATTTATTTATTTATTTATTTATTTATTTATTTATTTTTGAGAGAGAGAGAGGGAGAGAGAGACAGAGTGTGAGCGGGGGAGGGGCAGAGGGAGAGGGAGACACTGAATGTGAAGCAGACTCTAGGCTCCGAGCTGTCAGCATAGAGCCTGATGCAGGGTTTGAACTCGAGAACCACGAGGTCATGACCCGAGCCAAAGTCAGATGCTTAACCTCCTGAGCCACCCAGGTGCCCCTGAACAGCCATTTTGGGCCCTGGGGCAGGATACTAAGGAGTCTAGGTACCTGAGAATCATGAAGCCATGATTCGGGATGGCCTATCTTCAGACTCTGTTTATAAAGAAGGGAAGTACACTTTTATCTTGTTTAATCTATTAGTATCTTGGGGTTTTCTGTCCCATACTGTTGAAATGAATCTAAATGTGGGGCATTTTTCTTGGAGGCCCACCCTAACATGCTGAAGAGGCAGAAAGCCAAGGGAAAGGAAAGGGCTTGCCCAAGGGAAACCAGGGGAATGCCAGAGCTCGGCCAGAACTTGCAGCTTCCTCTCTCCAGTGGGCAGTATACTCCATGAAGCAATGCTCTCCGCTAGCTCTTCAACGGAGCCAGCCCCTTCTCACTCAGCCCTCACAGGTGCACAGTAACCTTGCTGATATGGGTAACCGTGACCTACCTAAAAAGTTGAAAAGCCCACTGTGGCAGTTTAATTTTTTTTATTTTTTGCTACAGATTCTCAAGTTTCTTTAACACTGGTGCTTCAGTTCAGCTGTGTATCTGCCTCATTTGGCAGATTTCCCAGAAACAAAGATATACTTGTCCTGGATCTGTATGTAAGATCCGAAGAGGTAAGCTAAGGCAGCAAGCCTCGTCCAGCTCAGGAGTCTGCAATATGGTCCGAATTAGAGAATAGGAGGGAGCAACTTTCTTACGGGGTATTTTTTCACAGGAAGCCCCTGTGAAATGCCTAATGTATTAGTGTTTTCGGGAACAACATTCACCTAGGAGAGACGGACTCACACCAAGCAACTCCCAGAGTCTTCCTGCTTCAAACACAATGTCTACAGAAGGGAGCCCTGTGTCAGGACTCACTCAACACTCAGGTCTTTCCTACTTGTAATGGCACCTGGTTTCCTTTTATGAAACATTACCTGCCCCCCCCCCCCCCATTCCCAATCCATGTGGTTCAGGCAGAGATAACCACACTCCCAGGCGTGGCCAGGTGGCTCAGGCAAAAATCCATTCATTCATTCATTCACTCACTAGATATTGACTGAGCACCTACTACGTACCAGGCACTGTTCCAGGCACCAAAGACAAGATACTATTATAGACAAAATGTCCTTCCTTTGTGGAACTTTCTAGGGGAGGAGATAAACATCAACAAGTCTGAGTTAATCTATGGTGTGTCAGACATGCCAAGGTCAATAGAGGAAGCAGTGTCAGAGAAGGGGGTAGACAGCCTGAAACAGGGCGCACGGAGGTGAGGGAGAGGGCTCTGGGGACGTGCAGGAGCACTGAGGCCAGAGAGAAGGGCAGAGGCTGTGAGGCAGGCATTTGTCTGGGACGTTCAGGGGAGCTGGGGAGTGGGTGGGTGGGGAAGGACCTGGGGACAAAGACGTAAGGGCAGGAGCATCAGATCATGTTGTGCCTTGAAGGTTGTTAGGAAAACTCTGGTTTTCCTCTGAGTGAGTTGTGCTGGAGGGTTCTGAGCAGAGGGGTGATGTGAGAGGATTTCCATCTTAAAGACTCCCTCCACCTGCTCTGGGGGGAACAGACGTGGGGGCTGGAATAGGGAGAACAGTTGCAATGACCTGGAAGAGACCTGACAGCTAGTGGAGGTGGAGAAGCACTCAGGTTCTGGTGTGTCCTGATGGCAGAACCAGTGGGAGCTGTCGGCCATCAATGTGGGGCATGAGGGAGGGAAGAGAGTCAAGCATGACTTGGGTTTTGCTCTGAGCCATTGTGAGGAGAGAGCTGGGAAGCTCTCTCAAGGCAGGTTTAGCCTTGAGCAGACAGAGAAGCCAATGGCCGGGCTGCTGACATCACCACAGAGGCAGTGCCCAAACTCGTGAGACCTGAGACCGGATGGGGCCAGCCAGGGGGTGAGTGAGGACAGAGGTATCCAGAGCTGGAGCCCAGAGAAAGGAGAGGAGGGGAAAGCAGCGGCAAGGTGGGAGTGAGTGAGTGGAAACCAGGGGGACACAGCACAGGGCGTGGCCTCAGAGGGTGCAGGGAGGGCCTCGGGCTCCCGTCAGGACCAGGCCTTTGCTGGCATCCTTGGGGACGCTCTTCGCTGGGGTTATGGGGAGGATGGTCTGTGAGCCAGCAGCCAACTCGCCATCGAGAGGCAGGACTTGACTTAGAACCAAAACAACCCAAAGACCCGAACAGGTAGGAGTGGGGGAGAGAGAGACAGAGTCCGGTGGCCCCGTGTGCCCTACATCCATATGCCACAGTTGCCCCACAGTGTCCTTTTTTGTCACCCTAGGCTCAGTTTCTGCAATCAGGAGACCTAACAGAAGGTCCAAGTTCTTTTCTTCCACTTGGCCCAGCACCCACCCATCCACCCTGCAATCACATAGGGGCAGCCAGGCCTGGGTGTGGGGTCAGAGGGCTCATGGGCTGGAGGGCAGGACTTGCCCACCACACCCAAAAGGCAACATCACAGTCCACTCGAGCTGCTTAGGGCTTTTCCAACCCGGAACATCTCAGGGCCTGCAGTCCTCCTGGATGACCACTTCGGATCACGAGGGACCTCAGGGCCACCCCCGACCACTACGCCCTCCACCCTGACCAAGTGGGCCGAGTTCTCAGTGAATACTCTGGAGCTGGCCTGGGCTTTGGGAGCAGTGAGCTCAGAGCTCTTACTCTCAGCACTAGGAAAGGCAGGTGTATGGCTCAGGGTGGGGCGGACAGGATTCTCCAGGGAACTTGATGGAGAGTCAGCAGCTTCCCCGTTCCACCCCCAGGCCCCTGGGCCCCAACAGGACATCTCTCCTCCTAAATACCAGCATGGAAAAGACCGCTAAAAGCCACTTCTGGCACCCACAAGCCTGGCCCCTGGAGTAGGCTGTCAGGAAACTGTCTCAGGTGCACAGAATATGATCCTGGCTACAAACCTCAGACGTGGCTATGGAATGCCCACCCCCACCCCTGTGTAGGGAGATGAAATCCCAGAAATATGCCCTGCGTCCTGTCCAAGGAGGCTGGGGTCCCCCCACCTCACCTGCCTAAGACAGGGCACACCACGAGGCACGCAGCATCTGTCCTGCCACGCCTCTCCCAAAAGGTGAACTGGAACCTAAGTCCTCAGAAGTGTTTGTTATGGGGCTTGTAATCGTTCTGGCTGGAGTGTACGTTTCATCTGTGGCTTGGGGTTTCGGGCGCTGGAGGATGAATGCAACGAGAGCTCCTCTGTCACCACATGGAGACCAGCTTTGCGTCCATGCTCCTGTGACGCTCTCCTACTCAGAAAACAGCATCGCAGGGCTCTCAGTTGACCCTCAAGATTACCCTGTGCAGGGCGCCTGGGTGGCTCAGTTTTATGAGCATCCGACTTCGGCTCAGGTCATGATCTCACAGTCTGTGAGTTCGAGCCCTGCGACAGGCTCTGTGCTGACAGCTTGGAGCCCGGAGCCTGCTTCAGATTCTGTGTCTCCCTCTCTCTCTGTGCCTCCCCCACTCGTGCTCGTACTTGCTCTCTCTCTCTGAATAAATAAATAAACAAAACATTTAAAAAAAGAAAAGAGGGGCGCCTGGGTGGCGCAGTCGGTTAAGCGTCCGACTTCAGCCAGGTCACGATCTCGCGGTCCGTGAGTTCGAGCCCCGCGTCAGGCTCTGGGCTGATGGCTCGGAGCCTGGAGCCTGTTTCCGATTCTGTGTCTCCCTCTCTCTCTGACCCTCCCCCGTTCATGCTCTGTCTCTCTCTGTCCCAAAAATAAATAAAAAAACGTTGAAAAAAAAATATTTTAAAAAAAGAAAAGAAAAAAAAAAAAAGACTACCCTGTGGACTCGGCCAGGTTCAGCCTGAGGTCACATGGCCAGGGCAGGTCAGATTCAGCTTTCTAGACTCCAACCCCACAGTCTGACCACCACCCTGTGCTGCCGGCCGGCGCAGGGGCTGAGGCCCTGGGTCTGATGTGCACACCCCAGGACTGGTTTTCCTGGGTGTCACAAATCACCACAACCTCAGCGGCTTCAAACAAGGCCTATCGTTGTCTCATCACCTTGGAGGTCAGAAGTCCGAACTCCATGGCACTGGGCGGCAGTGAAGGTTTTGGCAGGACCACTCTTCCTTCCTACGCAGATCCGAGGGGAGAATCTCTTCTCCTGCACTTTCCAGGTTTAGAACTGTGCTCCTTGCACTGCTTGGCTCCTGGCCGGTCCTCCATCATTAAGGCCAGCGGTGTGGAGAAAGTCAAGCATCTTGATGCAGGGCATTCCATTGCCTTCTCCCAGGCTCTGTGGTCAAGTATCCTTCTGCCTCCCCCCTCGTAAGGATACATGTGCTTGCATTCAGGGCCCCCCTGGCTAATCCAGGACAAAGACCCCATCTCACGTGCCTTACCTTAATCACACCTGCAGTCTCTTGTCATCTAACACTTCTAGGTTCTAGTGCTTAGGATCTGAATATCTTTGGGAGCCATTATTCAGCCTAGTGCACACACACGCCCCCATGGTCTTGCAGCCCTACGTTTGTCAGAATTGTTCACTGTGCCCCTGAACACTTCCTCTTCCCTATGGAAAGCCAACTTCAACATCCACTGCTCTGCCCTCAAGCTTTCCAAGAACACACCGCTTCCAAAGCACTGGGCTTCGGCTCTTCCTCAGGGCTCCCGCCGGCTCGATTTCATCAGTACCCCAGCACTCAGCACTTCTCTGCGTCTGTTCCTTTTTAGTTTTTAAAAACTGAACTTGAATTTCATGTAACACACATTCACTGAGAAAAGTCAGAGAAGCAGAAGAGCGAACAGAAGTAAAAAGCACATACAATCCTACTCATCGGAGGAAACCACTGTTAAGATTTCTACTTAGGTTCTTTCATCTTTTTTCACTGCTGATCTACATAGTGAAAAAGGCTTTTTTCTTTCTGAAAACAAAAAAAAAAAAAAACAGTTTGAGACATACTTTTGGACTCTGGAGCCAGATATCCTGGTTCACATTCCAGCTAGCCACTTAACATCTGTGTGACCTTCAGAAAGTTACTTAACTTCTCTGTGCCTTAGTATGCCTTATCTATAAAAAGGAGGAAATAATAGCGGGTCCCTCCTAGGGTTGTTGGGATGAGTTAATACATAGAAAGCACTCAGAACTGTGCCTGGCACACAGCAAATGCCACACAAGTGTGATGTCACCTCTTATTATTACATGTATAAGGGAGTGTCTGTCCGGATGAGTAAATAACCTGTGATGGCATAATTTGCAGCTGTTGGGGTTCCCTAGTATGATGGCACCCGCATTTATTTAACGTTCTCTGCTGTTAGGCATTCAGATTGCTCCAGTTTATTATTTTTTTCTATAAACAACTATGGGATAAACACCCTTGAACAAACACCTCTGCACACATCTTTATTTGTTCCTAAAAATTCAACTGCTGAGTCACAGATCACACATATTTTTAAACTTCTGATACAGCATGGCCAACCTGCCCTTCAAAGCTGCGCCAGTTGCCCTCCGCACGGACAGTGGGGACAGCACGCCTGTCTCCGCACGCCCCACCCTCACCTGTGGCTGGGGGCCCACCTGTGTACCCCTCCCCTCTTCAGACCACGCCCCCTCATTTGCATGCCCCCGCCCACACTGCAGCACACCGGTGAAGCAGTGGAGTTTGCTGAAATGGATGAACTGGAAATGAGGATTTGAGATCCTATTTTCAGCCTGCTGGGATAAATCTGTGCTTCTCGTTTTCCCCCACATGTAAAATGTGGGTCAACACACCTGCCAAGAATCAAACACTATTTAAAGGTAGTCTATGAAACTGTGTGGGACTACATATTCCATGCATTCAAATGACACCAAAATTCCAGACAGAACAGGCAAAAAGTTTTGCTTTTTAATCACACATTGAGTGTATTTTTAAAACATTTCCAACATCCAACATCAGGGCTCCCAAGGGACCATATCAGAGCCCCAAATCTGCCACTTTAGAGCTCCCTCAGGACTCCAAACCATCTTGGAGACATATTGTTTGAGTGCAAATGCACATAAGCCATCACTTTCCTGTTTCCAAGTAGACTAATGTCCCACTTTCCCACATCATACTAAGAAATAAAAAAACACTCAGCTACAAAAGGCACCAAGAGTCTGTCCTCCGAAGACTGCAGCAAGCTTGCGTGGGCACATGGGGGGCCATGTGCTGGGGTCCTCCCAGTGCTACTGAGGTAGGGCCCTTATTCCCATTTTACTGATCAGGAGACGGAAGCTCAGAGTAATTACAAATTTGCTCAGGAGCTGAGAAACAGAGAGGAGACCCTTCTGGTTCCCAAATCCCTGCCCTCCTTACACTGCAAGACTCAGAGAGTCTGGAAAATGCTGGCTGCCATACGCATCAGTTACCTGTGAAACTTCCTAGAACAGCCCCTACCACCTGCTTCTTCTCTCTGCAACAAAAAGACATGCTCCGACTGGGCACAACAACTCATGGACATCCTTCCAGCCCCACAGGTGAGGGGCACCCGGCCTTCCCCACCTGATGTCAGAGCTGTGATATCAGGCCAGTAGGGCCCAACTCTAGGTGTCATGCCCCATTTGTCCCACATGACGGGAAACTGAGGTCTCAGCAAAGTCCCCCAGGAGCACATTGCAGGGAGATCTGGATTGTGTGGAGAAGCCAGAGAAGGAACTGGAACATTTCAGAAGAGGAGCAAAGGGGAAGGGGGAGACCCTAGGACACTGAGGAGGTAGTTGGGGACAAAAGCCCTACAACTGCGATTTGCTGACTGTCTGCCTGACACTGCACTCAGCACTGACACACACTCTCACAGCTAATTGCTGAAGCACACAACCAGGTAGGTACCATGATGATCCCATTTTACAGATGGGAAAAAGAAGTGCACAGCTTGAAGACTGGCCTGAAGCCGGGCAGTTAGAACACACGGGATGGCTCAGGACCCAGGTTTGAAACTGAGCTCCACCTTTCCCCAGCTGCATGAAGAAGTGACTAACCTCACTGGGAGAAGGGGCATGATGAATAAAGGGGAGAATGTGAAAACTGTAAACAGCTACAGAAGTAGGATTTTAGCAAAGAGGTTCAATGGAGCAATTCACCAATGCTGACGCAGGGGGCAGGGAGTTACGGGCCTCTAAGGAATCCTCCCAGAGACACAACTGAGCCTGGACTCAAACAATGATTGAGCATTTGCTATATGCCACCACAATCTACTTGGAACGACACTGACCTTGACCTGCTCGTCATCCAGCAGGGGAGACAGGTCAGAATCTCACAGATGCATGTGAGCAGGGATAAGGTGGGGTTAGGGCAGAGCCAAACTCTCTAGTGGCCAACCAGCCAGGGTAGGTGGAAGTTCTCCATGACGAGGAACTTTCCAGAAGGGAGATGAAGCCCAAGAGGTGCCCATCAGGGCTAGCCCCCTCACCCGTGCTATCTCAGTGAGCCTCAT
The DNA here is from genome assembly GCF_028018385.1 of Neofelis nebulosa. Taxonomy (NCBI): domain Eukaryota; kingdom Metazoa; phylum Chordata; class Mammalia; order Carnivora; family Felidae; genus Neofelis; species Neofelis nebulosa. The sequence continues at coordinate 35,560,588 of NC_080798.1, read as the reverse complement.
GCCAACTCTCAGAGGGAGGGGTCAACAGTTTCATCTCTAAGAGGAGAAAACTGAAGCCAGAGAGGTTAAGCAAGCTGTCTGAAACCACACAGCTGGTCAGCAGAAGGGCTGGGATTTGAACCCTTATCTGTGGGACAAGGAGGAGGACAGGATGGAGTTGGGAGGAAGGTCACAAAGACCACCAGGCAGAGGCTAAAGGGATGCACCGTCTCCCAGGGCCTGGTGAGAGGTGCAAGGGGGGGGCTGTGACCCATGACAGTGCCCTAGGGGCTCCTGTTCCAGCCTGGCCAGGGGCTTAGAGAGTCCACCAGAACCAGGTAAGCCTGTCTGGTGAGGGAGGCGGGTCCCTGACCCCTGTACCCAGGAGATAAGGGCACATTGCCCTGGGACCCCAAAGCTGCACCCCCATTGGAGCCCCCATGAATGCCTCCCAAGAGCATTCTTCCTACAGGGCCTTCTGGGGCCAAAGAGGAGAAGGGGAGGATCCAGAAGTTCTGCCCTGTGAGCAGGGCTCCCAACACCCACAGGGTTGTAAAAACTTTCCCTCAAGGGCATTAACTAGTACAGTGGCCTTGAAGTCAGGTGGGCCAGCCTGCCTCAAGTGAGCTCTACAAGGAAAAGCTGGTAAGGGATTGGAGGGAGGGTCAGCCCCACGGCTCATCCAACTAAGACCTGGCACTTCTGAGCACCTGGCCAGGTTTTCCAGGGCTTCGGAACAGCCCCCTCTTCCTTGTTTGTGAGCTTGCCGGGAGCCAAGAGACAGCAGCTGCAGGTAACTTAACTCTCACTCACAGCCTGAAACCTCACCAGACCTCCCCTTGCAGCTCCAGGCCCTCCAGCCTCTGCACCACCCGCAGGGCCTATATGTAAGCTGGCCCCTCCCTCCATTAGCCTGCGATGCCACCTCTCTCTCCAGTAATAGAAATTCTGTCTTTTAGGGTCCAGCTCAAACACTGCCATGTGTTCAAATCTCTCTGCTCCCCTCCAGCGCCCTAAGACTCCAACCTGTTTCCTGAACGCACCCCCACACTGCTGCCCGCTTCCCTGTCTTGTAACACAGTTCCTGTGCTCTGTTCTCTGGCACCAGACAGTAAGGTCCTTGAGGTCAGAAACCAAAGTCTTCCAGGTGCCCGACTCCACACATGGCCCCAGGATACACTGTTTGAGCACCTTCACCGCCCAGGCCCGGGGGAGATGGTGGCCCTGGGTGTTTCCTTTTCCTAGCCCCCTTCCACCTGCCGAGTCTCTCCACACAACCTCAGGAGTGGGAGAGCTCTCCCACCTTTCAGACACTGGGTCTCCTGTCCTTGTTCTTTCCTCCCCCACTCCTGGGCATACCCAGTGTCCTCTGCTGATCTCCGGCCACAGCACCCTGGATGTGGTTTCCAGCAGGGTGTCTGGCCGCTTCTCCAGAGGAGCCTCAAGACTGAGAGCCCCAGTCAGCAGGGTCCCATCTGGTTGCCCACTTCACAGACCACTTGGCCTCTACTCCCAGCAAGAAACTTCTAGGGAGAGGCGCTCAGATTGTTACGGGGAGCAGGAAATAAAAGGCCTATGGCAGGGGTCCTGTTGGGAGCCCAGGGAGCTCCTTCTTTACTGGGGGACGGCGACACTGACTGGAGGGCAAGGGCGCTGAAATCCCTTCCGATGGCCTGGCTACAGCTCGGCTAGTCGGAGACTCCAAGGGGCCGCTCCCCTGACCCGCGCTCCCTCCTGCGGGACGCCAGCACCGCGGACTGGAGCAGGGCCGGGCGGGACACAGCCCCACGTCCTCTCTCGGAGCGGTGCTCCGCGCAGGAACAGAGAGCGCACAAGCTCGAAATTCGCTAGCATCCGCACCCCCTCCTCCAGCTCGAACCCCAGCCGCCCCAAACCCCGGCCAGCGCGCCGGTCTCCCGCTCCAACTCGGAAAGTAGCGGGCGGCGAGGGCCGCGCCCAGGGGCGGCGGAGGAGAAGGGCCGGCGGTACCTGTCAGCAGTTCGATCTTGTGTCCCAGCACCTTCATCTCCGCGCTGCGGCGTCGGGGAGCGAGCTCGGCCGAGCCGGGAGAGGAGCGCGGGAGGCGAGGAGCGAAGCAGCAGGAGAGCCAGGAGCCTGGCAGGCGGAGCTGCCGGGAGCCAGGAGCGCTCTCGCCGCCCCCCTCGCCGTTCTCCCCCCCTCCAAAACCGGTTAAAAAAATCCACCAATTGCACGACCGCGCACCCCTAAAAGGCGCGCGCCGCCACCTGGTCGGGGTGATCTCCGGGAGGCGGAGGGAGCGCGCGGGCTGGGTGCGGGTGACACTCCCGGCGGCGGCGGGAGGGGGGCCCCGGCGCCTGTCGCCCGAACAAAGAGGCCTTGCCGCCCGCGCCTCCCCCACCGCGACGCCCGGGGAGGTCCCCGCGTCCTGCTGGGAGGGGGTACCGCCCTCGTAAGCCAAATGTGGCCCCAGCGAGAGGGCGCGCGGTTCGCCGAGTCTCGGGTCGCGAGGGGAGGCGGAGCAGGGGTGGCGGGCTGGCCGCAGCCGCAACGGCGGGGGGAGACGGGGAGAAAGACCGAGGGCGCCGCCGACTCACCGAGGGTGATGTGAAACAGACAGACGCACAGGCGGGGAGCCGGGCCTCGGCGCCGCCGTCGCCAACGCGCGGGTGCAGGTGCGGGCAGCCGGGAGCCCCTCCACCTCGCTGCCGCTGCCGGGGGCGGAGGCTGGGCTGGGGGCGGCGCGCCGCGGGGGGCGTGCCCACGTGGGTGTGGTGGGCGTGGGCGCTCCGCCGGCCGGCTGGGCCCGGCAGGGTGGCTGCAGCGGAGAAGTCCCGGGCGCTCGGCTTCCCCCTCCGGCCACGGCGGGAGCGCCCGGCCGGTGGATGGGCCGGCGGGCGAGCGGACGCCGCGGCACGCGAGCCTAGCCGAGACCCCCTGTGGACCCTCACGCTTCTCGCCTCTCGCAGGCGTCCGGGGAAAAGGTCAACCGCGTTCGACCTGGCGGGGTGCGGCGGAAGGCCCCTACCCTCCCGCGCCCCCTGCAGCCGCGCGGCGTCGGGTTCCCGGGGAGGCGGCGGCCTCTGCCTCCCTCTTTGTTCAGATTCCCGAGGGGAACCCCAGCGGTTGGGGACAGCGGCCTCCTCCGCTCCCGCCACTCGCCCTCGCCCCACCCCGCCGCCGCCAGGGACCTGCTCGGGAAAAGCCCAGGGGGGTCGGCAAGAACCAGGTGCTCACGGGCCCTTGGAACCCCGTCCAGTTTTCAGACCCCCAGGGTTTCCTTGGGAACTGGTGGGGGCGTAATGGTCTCCAGACAAAGGTGTTCTGGGCCGTCAAGGTCCCGCCCAGAGTGTCCCTGCTTTCAATTCACCCTTCATCATCTGAGCGGGAAGGGGATCTGGCACACCCTTGTGTTGCTCAGGCTCTCTCTGGTCTGGCTCAGGGACGTTGCTCTCACCTGTCACCCCAAATGAAGCAGCGCTAAAGTCCCTAGATGGAGTCCTGTAGGGAGAAATCTGATGACCTGGAAAAATTTACTTGGGCAAGACAGTTCAAAACAGTGCTTCCAGAGACGAGTTCTATTGAGGGCCTGCCAGTGACCTTGGTCAGGGATCTGCCTCTCCCAGATTCCAGCCTGTTTTGTGCAGAGTGAATGAGTTGGACCAGTCATCTGAGAGGTCCCACTGGGTGGGAGTTCAGGTGGATCCTGCAGCACCTCCTCCCCTTTGTCTGGGCTGGTTTGTGGTAAGGTTCTGGCTGTCCCTTAGCTCCAGGCTGTGGTGGAGGCTGCCATGCCATTGAATGAACTGACTCACTGGTCTTGAGGAAGCTAGTAAGATTTGGTGGCCCCAGATGGGGTGCGTGCTCCTGCTCAGGGTACAGTATATAAACCACATGGGAGGTAGCAAGCTTGGCTTCTCCTTACAGCTCTGGGGCTCACCTTGGGGAAGTCCCTTTCACTTTCCACCTTTGTAAAAGGGATGGGGGAGGCCAGTGGTGACAGAGTGAACCTCTGTGTCCAAAACATCCAGGAGACTGTGGTTCTTACGTGTACACGTCTGGAGTCAGTCCTCAAGAGCACAGGCTGGTTCTACAATTTCCCGGCTGTGTGAGGTCCAGCAAGTTACTCACCCTCCCTGAGCCTCCATGCCATACCCTGAAATTGGGATGATGACCCCTCAGAGGGTTCTTGTAAGAATTAAATGACGGAACATAAAGAAAATGCTTAGCATAGTGTCAGACACATGGTTTAAGTGTTCACTAAATAGTTGCTATTGTTATTGATGATTAAATTGTTACGCCTGTGTTAGGGATTCAGGCTTCCCTGAGTTCTACCCTTTTCAATAAGACATCAGACAGACCTAGTCATAGAACAAAACTAATGGTTGGTTTTCTAGTAACGTAGTTCATGAGGCCTAGCCTGTTCTGAATTCCCGGGGTGGGGGGAGGGGAATGCAGGCCCCAGGAGGATGTTAGGGCTGCCAAACAAAAGCTTTGACACTGTGACATGTCTGTGTGCAGAATGGCATCTACGATGGCCTTGAACTGATGTGCACAATCCACGAGGCTCAGATAATTCCCAAACCCCAAGTGAGCATTCGGGGGGGTCAGGTTGCAGATTTGAACCTGTGAAAGTGGACACTTAATAGCTGGTGAAGGAATGTAAGAACACCCACCCCCCACCCCTGAGGATGGGGGGCTTTTGCACCCAGCACAGGTGCTTAGGGAATAAGCAGGCAGAGGGGGCCCTTGCCCCTTCTGGAGGAGACGGTCAGTCATGCCAGGAAAAGAGGAGTCCCTGCTGAGTCAGCAGAAGAACAAGTTCTCAGTCCCTTCTGCTCCTAGGCTCTCTTCATCTTTAATACCCGCGCAGGAGGCATGATGTTTGAGGACAGGCCGGATGTCAGGGCTTTGAACAGAGGAAAACGGAGCACGGCAGAGGGCCAAGCTGTTGGCTGGAACCGGGGGTCTCTAAAAGGCACCCCAGCCTGGCTCCTAATTACCTGAAAGGTGCTGCCTAAGTCGCTGCCTTTGCTGGACTTCCCCTTTGCCGTTTGTCAAATGGGCAGGAGCCTGGCCCACACCACCACTGGAGATGAGACGCAGCCTTTCTGAAGACCTCTCTGAGCCTTCGTTTGCCCCTCTGGAAGTTCAGGCTAATGCAGCAGCCTGGCAGTTGCAGGAAATAGAGACCGACTCTGGCTAGCTTAAGCGAAAAAGGGCTTTGTTACAAGGAGGGCGGGCAGCTCTCTGGGTCTCAGGATCCGGGCCCAACACTGCAGCGCTGGTCTGGTGTCAAAACCACCACAGACACTGTACCCCGCGCCAGGGGCAAGGACACGGGACACTGCCATGCCTCGGGACCACGGCTGCCTCTGAAGTCTGAGTTGCTGCTGCTGCTGCCGAGTCCTGGCCAGGACGGACTCTGTGTGCCCTTGGCTCCCTCCCTCGTGCCACTAGCTTCTCATTCACAGTCAAGAACGGGCGTGTCTGATTGGAGGTGCCCAGGTCGGGTACTCTGCCAAAGCTGCAAGGGAGGCTGGGAAAAGATGTGTTCGGTTCCTCTAGGAGGAGGTGGGCTCTGTCTCGTAGGAAGGGTGACTCAGATGCTGGTGGTCAAAACGGTGGCAGTGCCCACAGCAGTGGGCTCGTGAAGCTGCTCTGAGATGCACACGAGGGCACTGACCTTGGAGCCTGGTGTGGAACGCATCACCCCTGGTCACTGAGATTCCCAGCCAGCTGCAAGTCTACAGTGTCGACGGGTGGTGCTCCTGCAGATTCCAGTCTTTGATTTTTCAGCAGGTGAAAGACAAAAGGACCTTGAAAACAGTATGGCTTTCTGCCCTTCCAGATGCAGAGGAAGCTCGGGTCCCGTTGCCAGGAGGACAGGTGACTGGGTTTTTCCATTGTGGTGATGAATTGGGCTGAGTCACCATTCCTCTCCGGGCCCCTCGTGACCATGACTGGAGCAAGTATAAAGAACTAGCAGGTGGGGTTGGAGGTGCAGACGGGCCTGGGGCCACGGAAGCTTGCTCTCCTAGCAGGGGAAGGTGAGGCAGGGACCGTCCCCCACTCCCCACGCACTAGTCATGAGTTACAGGGCCTCATGGAGAGAAGAGTGGATCCTTTTTCTTCTGTTAAAGGATTGGTTGAGTGCCTCTTTGGTGCCAAACCTCGTGTTGTGGGGTGCACTGGAGAACCAGAGTTGATGAGGGCATTGATTGACCTTGCTAAGGTTTATGCACTAAAGGAGGAAACCAGCTCAGAGTTCCATAATCTAGGTACTGGGCAGGCTGGTAAAATGTGTAATTGAAGTTACCATGCAGTAGGGTGGGGCCCTGGAGGGGTCAGCAAGGGCTTCCTGGAGGAAGAGGCATCTGAGCCTGCAGAGAGATGGAAAGTCAGCAGATGGAGATGAGAAAGTGCGTGATGGGGGAAGATACCATCCAACCATCATACACTGGGTCAGCCAGGCCTTTTGCAAAGCTCAGGGGGGCACAGAGCTAAACACAAGGCAGCCGTGCCCCTGCCAGGAGCTCCTGAATGGAAGTGGAGAATGCCACGCGTGTGTGTATGAGCAGATGGTAAAGAGGCTGGAGCAATGAAGTGGGCAAGGGTGAGCTTCTGGCCTCAGCCTGGCTCTGGAATTTCACCAGGCACCAGGTTAGCTGCTTCCCACTCCTGGGCCACCCTGGACCACTTGCTGGCAATGTTGCCACCCCCTTTCTCCCATGTGTGCGAAGACCCTCTCCTGCGGGGCCAGCCCTTGCTCTCCAGGCAACTCCAGACGCCCTACCATCTCCTCCCCCCTCCCACAAGGCAGCAGAATCCCCTCCAGGTCCCTTTGAAAATGACCCTCCACCTCCCCTGAAAGTTTTACCAGACACACGGAGCCAAGTTTGTGCAGAGTCAAGACAAGGGATGGATCTGGTAATATTTTTTTAAGAATTCCAATAGTCATATATAATTAATGCAGAAAACTTGTAAGATACAGAAGGAAAAAATAAAAATTTCTCATAATTCCATTGTCTAAAGATTACCAGCGTTAAGGTGTTAACATTCTGGGGGGTATATCCTTCAGCACTTTATGTATGTGTGTGTGTGTGTGTGTGTTTCCCCCCAAAGAATCATACTGCACATATTTTTGGTGATCTTTTTTCCACTTGCTGGTATATCATGAACATTTACCCTGATAAAAGTTATTCTTCTACAATGTGATCACATTAGCCGCACTGTCTTTATTGTGTGAATGCTTCATTATTTTCTTGGCCAGTCTCACCTGCCAGGCATTCCAAGTTTTCATTATTGGAAACAATATCGCAAACAGTCCACCCAAAGACGCTGCTTTGCCCACATCTCTTGGATGACCTCCTAAGACCACTCTGCAGCCTCCCTTTGCCTGGCTGCTTGGTCTCTGACTTCTGTCAGTGCCAGCTCATCCATCCTCAGAAAGAGGCCAATGCCTGCTTCAAAGCCCTGATTGTCTTTGCACCTATGCAGGTGCTTGGGGGACTCCTGGGGAAGGAGTGAAGTGGCTGCCAGGACTCAGCTTCCCCATGGAGCCAATATCATTTTAAAGCCTGAGGTCTGGATCTCGTAGTTGTACGATGTTGCCGTCGGGGAGCACTGAGTGAAGGGCACACAGGACCTTTTCTTTGCAACTTCCTGTACTTGTTTGCAACTTCCTATAAATCTATAATCATTTCAAATAGCAAGCTAAGAAAAAGAAAACAACTGAGGCAGGTCTGAGGGTAAGCTATCTTGCCTGTCTCTGGAACTAAAGATTTTATGTCCAAACTTTGGGACAAGGACCAGAGCTAAGTTTGGCTTAGCTGAACTTGCCTCAGTTTTCCCCAAAGGGTGGGAATTGTTCTACAGAAAGGCAGTCCTGTGGAGGGAGGAGGGTGGCCCTCCAGGCTGTCCTCTATCCTAACTCTCCTGGTGGCTCTGGCATGTGCTACTCGGCTCGCGCGGGGGGGGGGGGGGGGGGATGAGGGGGGATGGGGGGGGAGACCCGAGGGGCAGGAATAAGGTACAGCTTCCCCTGGGGGCTCCAGGGATCTCCCAGGTACACAGAAATCTGGCAGGAAGCAGACAAAAGCTGACATTCTCTCTCTGGAGGACAGCAAAGCCATTTTCCTTCCCAAACAGGACACATGTGTCTGGAATGTCTGGAGGAGCCTCTGTCCCAAAGTTCTGGGGAGAAACAGCCCCTTTCTGCAGTGTCGTTGTCCCAGGCTGACCCAAGCTTCAGCTAGACTGAGCATGTGCCGCTCCGGGGAGGACTTGGCCCGGTGGCCACCACCTGGGGGGCCGCTCTCCCCTCTCCAGGCCACAGTGTCCCCGCAGAGACACCAGTACCACAACGACAGGGTTAGGTCAAATCAGAAGTTCCGACCAGATTTCCAGATACTAGAAACCGAGGCCGGTTCAGCTAAGCCAAACTTAGCATCCTTGAAGATGCTGTGTCAGGGGTCCCCAAGGCCACCCTCAAGCTCAGTGATTTGCTAGGAGAACTCACAGTGCTCTCAGAAAAGCCATCGCCCTCCCAGTGACTTTATTTTAATGAAAAGACATAGAGCAAACTCAGTAAAGAGAAAAGATGCACGAGCAGAGGCCAGAGACGCTAAGCACAGGCTTCCAGGCGCACCTCCCACCCGCGGCGGGTGGAGTCACATGGGGACACGCTGAATTCTTCCAGCACCAACGTACCAACCAGCGGCGCTCACCTGAGACCTGGTGTCTTGTTTGTACTGGGCGTCAGTCGTGTAAGAATACATCAGCAGTGTCGCTGCCTTAGCTCAGTCCCCAGGCCCCGCGAGGTCCACTGATACAGCGTGGCCTGGGCCTCAGGCATTCCAAAAGAAGCATTCTCCATAGGTCCTATTGTTACTGCCAACTATCTGGCCAAACTGATACAGTGTGGCCCAAGGCCTCAGACATAACAGAAGCTGCTAATTGGCAGGATCTTCCAAAGGCTCAGAGGTTATCTCCCAGGAGAGGTCAAGGGCCCGTCCTTTCTTTGTAAAGTGCGGGATTTAAGCAACCTAAGCCTGCTGAGTTAAACCCCTATTGCACCGACGCCAGTCATTTATTCTGCCACATGTCCACACAAGCCATCATCTATCATCAACCTGATTTCATAAAAGAAAGGAAGTTTAACTTCAAGGTAGGCTGACTATCATGATTTGATACGGCTCAGTGCTCCCCAAGAGAAAACAGTTGGCCCAATTCTGCTGGGTTTGAAGGTGCAGTAAGGGGCCAGGAGCCACTGCCATATACCGGGAACCTTCCACGTGCATTTTTCTTTTGGTCCGTTCAGCTGTGTCCCCAGGTAAGGAACGGATGAGCTGAGAGGCTCCCTCTGGCTCCTATACTGGCTCTAGATAGGAGGTCCCTGCTCTTGGGAAAGGCCGGGCCCTGCTGAGGGGGGGAGGGCACAGTCTGGGGCCCTCCTGTAAGCGTCCAAGCCACTGTGTCTTTTTGTTCTCTTGGGCCTGCTACTATTGCAACTCATCCTGGGACCCTGGCCCCTTCCCTGGCCTTCACCCCGGGGTCTGGTCCCCTAAGTCAAGTCTAGGGCAGACCAGCTATCCTTCAAAGGCTCTGCCTCATCCCGTTTTCCTCTGTCCAGCCTCCGTGCATGGAGCTGAGCCATCAAAGCCTAGGCTGCTGGCCTGTGTGGCCCTCCTGATGAGGAGTCAGACAACCCTGGGCTCTACCATCTAATACCTCCATGAACTCAGTCAAGTTTCCTAAACTTAAAGAGTTTCCGGGGCGCCTGGGTGGCTCAGTCGGTTAAGCCTCCGACTTCGACTCAGGTCATGATCTCGCAGTTTGGGAGTTCGGGCCCCGCGTCGGCCTCTGTGCTGACAGCTCAGAGCCTGAAGCCTCCTTCGCATTCTGTGTGCATGTGCGCGTCTCTCTCTCTCTGCCCCTCCCCCATCTCAAAAACAAAGTAAAACATTAAAAAAAATTTGATAAAAAAAAAAGTTTCCTCCCTTCTCAAATGGGTCTAATGATAAAGCTGTGAGGAGTTAGGGAGCTGATAACTGAAGAGGCCCCAGCCCAGGGCTCGGCACCTGGTCAGGGCCCATTGGTTAGTGGCTGTTAGGACAATGAATTTTGTGGCTCCAGGCACAAAGCGTGGGGCCAGTGGGATCCTTATGATGAGGGAAGTAGGGACAGTGACACATGCAGCCACCTTGGAGCTGGATGCTGAGAAGCCAGGGGCTCCCTAGGGCTTCTGGGCCTCTGGGGAGAAGCACAACTCATATACATACACAGAAGAAAAAGACCTGGTATGGTGTCAGGGTATCATGAGGATTGAGGGGCCTGTTCACCACAGGGCCTTTGCACGTGCATCCTCTCTACCTGGGGACCCTTCCTTTCACTTCCTACATTTCCCCTGGCTAATCCTGCTTATCCTTGGGGTGCCAATTTAGATCTCACCTGATTTACTGACTCCCTGACTCCCCTCCTCTGTGTGCCCATCATGCCACATGCTTAATAAAATCCCAGTATTAATAGTCTACCGTTTATTATGCCCTTACTGTGTGCCACACATAGTGCTGCTATCTCGTTTGATTCTCCCCCATCTGGAGAGAGAGCTGCCACTTTATGTTTCTGAGATCAGACAAGATCCAGCGTGTTCAGGGTGGCACGGCATATTTTTCTGATTTTACAGATAAAGAAACAGGTTAAGAGGAGCAAAGTAATTGGCTCCACCACCTTCCCTTAACCCTGTAAAGTAGTGTCTGTGTGCAGGTCCCTCTCCGCCCTGTACTATGAGCTGCCTGAGGGCTGGACTGTGTCTTGTTGGCCGTTCAGCCTCAGCATCTGGCGCCGGGCCTCGTACTCAGGATGGACCCCTCCACCAGTATTTGCTGAAGAACTAAGTGAGTGGGGGCTTATAAAGTACCCACACGGCGCTGGGCTCACCACATGCTGGGACCTGCGGCAGGCAGAATCGTGCCTCCCCCCAGATATGTCTGCGTCCTAATCCCCGCAACCTGTGAACATGACACGTTCCTTGGCAGAGGAGAATGAAGGCAGCAGATGGAAGGAAGGTTGCTCATCAGCTGACTGTAACCCAGGGAGATTATTCTGCATTTCTGGGTGGGCCCAGTGTAAATGCAAGGGTCCTTAAAAGTGGAAGAGAGGCAGGAGAGAGCCAGAGAGGGTTGTAGGAGAAGGACATAGCTTGCCAGCATTGCTGCTTTTGAAGATGAAGGCCATGGGCCAGGAAAAGCAGATGGTCTCTAGAAGCTGGAAGAAGCAAGGAAGTGGATTCTCCCTGAGAGGCTCCAAAAGGAAGGCAGCCTTGAGGACTCCTTGATTTTAGCCCCATGAGACCCATTCCAGATTTCAGACCTCGAGCTCCACGAGAAAATAAATTTATGTGGCATTAAGCCGCTAAGGCAGTCATTGTTCACAGCAGCAATCAAAACCCAGCGCGGGGCCTCCCGATGCCGAGGACCACACCTAGTGGTCACTTATTAAATGACCGTTGAATGGAATTGGATTATTACTGTAAGCACGCCACTTTCTATCAGTAAAGACACACGGATAAAAGTGCTTTTTTATTACATCAGAGGTCTCATTGGGAAGTCTTAAGTCTCAAGGTGGGTTAGAGTTTGATCCTGAGACAAAGCCATTGGCTCAGCAGGCTGGGTGGGGTGGGGCCACAGACGGGACACGAGTGGCCTTCTAGGGGAACAGGGCCACTGGGTGGCAAGTGAGCACCGATGCTGGGCGGGAAGAACCAGCATCCTGGACTACCCACTGCCGTCTCTGGGCACTGTACCTGCTGCCTCCATAATCCTCAGGGACACCACACACCGCTGGGCAGGGTCCTGTGCACCCCGCCCCCCCCCCCCCCCACACACACACACACACACTCACATCAGCTCAGCAGCCCTGTCTTACTTAGTCATCTCCAGTCACTATCATAAAATATTGCAAACTGGGTGTCTTGTCTACACATCTGGAGGCTGGAGGTCTGAGCAGGGTGCCAGCCTGGTCAGGGTCTGGTGAGGGCCTCTCCAGGGTCACAGAGAGCTGTTTGCTCATGTGGTAGAAAGCAGAGAGCTCTCTGGGGTCCCTTTTATAAGGGCACTAACCCCGCTTATGAGGACTCCACCCTCATGACCTCACCACCTCCCAAAGGCCCCACCTCCTAATACCATCACCTTGGGGATTAGAATTTACACATGCATGGAGGGCGGGTACACAGTCTGTAACAAGCTCTGTGTGCGAGGGCTGCGCCGGTGCCAGTGGGCCAGAGGAGGGAACAGCCAGCTCTTGCACACTTCACTGTGCTGGGCACGGTTCCATGTGCTGAGTATCCTTAACCCCTTCTGTCCTCCAATAGCTCCACGTAGTGGGTGCTATCATTAGGTCCATTTCACAGATTAGGAAGCTGAGGCCTGGAAGGTAAAGTCACCTGCCCACTCCACAGCCAGTAATTGGGACTGAACAAAGGCAGTGGGGCTTCAGAGTCTCTTCTTACCCACTGCGATCCTCTGCCTCTCTAGGTGGTATAATGACTAAAAGCAGTAACGCCACCTCACACTGGGAGAAGACCTTTCTGTTCACACACATTCTCTCGCCATCCTCCCAGCGGCTGCTCATTATGATTAGTGCCCCCGGCTTACATTTTGGGAAACAGAGATCATGAGAAGGAGGCACCCAGCCATTCAAGGCCAGGGTGGGATTCCTTCCCCTGTCTCCTGACTCCAAGTCCAGAATCTTTCTTCCACCAGCTGCCCCCTTCCTTACCCTGATGCATAATTTATGGCCCATTACTCACCTCCTGCAGGCGCCCAGATGCTGCCTGCCAGAGCTGTGACCTCACTGTGTCCCCTGGAGAGGACCAAGGGCAACTCTTTTCCTCATCCTCGCTCTCTTCTCTCCCTTCCCCCATGCAGTTTCTCTGGGTCTCAGCAGGATCCTGGTGTGTGGCACAGCCCGTCCCCTCTTCCCACCCACGAGAACCACCTTGTGAGCAGTTTCCGCTCTGCCAAGCCAGCCGACACTTTCGGCAAGCTCCCAGCCTCTGAGCAAAGCAGCGGCAGCAGCTGAGTCCAAACTCACCATCCCCCCCAGCTTGGCCAGGGGACGTGCACTGGCGGCTGGTGTGTTATATATGGGGCGGGGGGAGAAAGCACTCACAGTTGAACACGTTTGAGTCACTTCTTCTGGTGTCGCAGAAAGTGCAATGAGCAAGGATCATTTTCCTCTTCCTTCTCACTGTGGGGACCGGGAAGAGGTGCTCAGGTCTAGGGTTAAGGTTGGGGGCAAGACCCTTCAAGGCCGCTGGAGCCCAGTTTGGAGCCTGTGACATTAAGCAAGTTGCTTCATTTCTCTGCACACAATTTCCCTCAGGAACTTCTTCACTGGATCCTTACAGGGTTAAAAGAGACAATGCCTGTAAAGCAATCAGTGGAGAGTCTAAGGGGCAGTAGATGTTGATCAGTGCCTTTTGACGAGGCACCACACCAATGCCTCCCTGTAGCAAGGAAGGAGGGGTTTGGATCTCAAACTCTTGGGAGGAAGGGCACCTGGAAGAACAGAGGAGCCAAGGGTTCCACAGGCTAAATGGTTGGCATCTAGACAGCAGCAAGGCTACCTTTAGCTCAGTTTCCGCATCTGTAAAATGGGCAATAGCCAAATTTAGCAGTTGCTAAACATCCTGGCTTGCACCACAGAATTCTGGAAAATGAATTAGCACATAAAACCAGGGAGGAGGCATGTCTGTTTTTCCTCCCCACTTTTTTTTTTTTTTAATTTGAGAGAAAGAGAGAGAATGAACATGAGCAGGGGAGAGGGGTAGAGGAAGAGAGACAGAAAAAATCTTAAGCAGACTCCACACTCAGTGCAGAACCTGATGCAGGGCTTGATCCCACGACCCTGGGATCATGACCTGAGCCGAAATCAGGAATCAGACACTCAACCGACTGAGCCACCCAGGTGTCCCACCCCCACTTTATTTTCAATAAAGATTTTATTTTTATTTTTTTAAAGTTTTATTTATTTAAGTAATCTTTATACCCAACGTGGGGCTTGAACTCACGACCCTGAGATCAAGAGTCGTTTGCTCTTCCCATTGAGCCAGACAGGTGTTCTGAAATTTTATTTTTTTTTAAGTAATTTCTATACCCAACATGGGACTCAAACTCACAACCATGAGCTCCACCAGCTGAGCCAGCCAGACACCCCTCTCCTCTCCACTTTTGAGCTCAAAACTTCCAGGTCCTGAGTGACTGGTTGAAGGTTCTCACAATCATCTGGAGATGCCGTGACCCACACAGCCCCTGCTCTGACCCTGGGATCCTGGTTAGAAGGGACTAGGGACACGAAAGTATCTGTGTCTTTAATCAGCTTCCACGGTGATTCCAAAGCAGGTGGCCCATTGTGAGAAATTAGAGACCAAGCACTCTGCTGGAGATTGTGCCAGAAGCCTCTCGAAGGAGTCCTAGACTTCCAGAGTCCTGTCTCCCAGGCTCCTTTTCCTCCTGCCTAAGACTCTGAAGATGGAAGGAATGGGCTTCCCCAAACCTCACCACCTCCCACTTCCTCTGAAGGAAGAAGATACAGAATCCAGTGCTGGATTCTGTATCTTGATCAGTTTCTTTAAAAAATTTTTAAAGAATTTTTTTAATTTTTTTAATGTTGGGGCACCTGGGTGGCTCAGTCGGTGGAGCGTCTGACTTTGGCTCAGGTCGTGATTTCACAGCTCCTGAGTTCAAGCCCCACGTCGGGCTCTGTGTTGACAGCTCAGAGCCTGAAGTCTGCTTCAGATTCTGTGTCCCTTTCTCTCTCTCTCTGCCCCTCCCTTGCTCATGCTCTGTCTGTCTCTCTCAAGAATAAAAAAAACATTTAAAAACATTAACAAAATTTTTTTAATGTTTATTTTTTTTTTAATTTTTTTTTTTAACGTTTATTTATTTTTGAGACAGAGAGAGACAGAGCATGAACAGGGGAGGGGCAGAGAGAGAGGGAGACACAGAATCGGAAGCAGGCTCCAGGCTCCGAGCCATCAGCCCAGAGCCCGACGCGGGGCTCGAACTCACGGACCGTGAGATCGTGACCTGAGCTGAAGTCGGACGCTTAACTGACTGAGCCACCCAGGCGCCCCTAATGTTTATTTTTGAGAGAGCGCGAGCAGGGGAGGGGCAGAGAGAGTGGAAGACACAGAATCCGAAGCAGGCTCCAGGCTCTGAGCCGTCAGCACAGAGCCCGATGCGGGGGCCCGAATTCACGAACCGTGAGATCATGACCTGAGCCGAAGTCAGACGCTCCACCGACTGAGCCACCCAGGCGCCCCAATCAATTTCTAATCATCTAACTGGTTTTGGACCCAGGACAACTGACATTTGTTTTGCAGATGCCCCTCTCCAGAGGCACAGGAGAGAGAGTGGAGCTAAGGTCTCCCACAGGAGGAAGGAAACACAAGCTGGAGAGACTGCCTGCTGGCAATAAGGCAACCGAGGTGTCTGTGTGGCCAATATCCGGGGAGTCCCAAGTGTGAGCATCCTCATCGTTGCCTTGGTACCTGGTGCGGCCAGTGGGTGCTTGGTAAACACTGTGGGTGGAGGGGTGTACACATGTACCTGGACACCTCCTGGTCCTACAGGTCTGCCTATTCCAGATATGAGAGACGGCAGTGTTGTCCATTAAGTGTTATCTCCCCTCTTCTCCCTCTTCAGGAGAGCTTAACTTCCTGCCCCTGCTGACCTCAGGCTTGGCTATGTGATTTGCTTTGGTCAATGCAATGTCAGAAGACGTCACATGTGTGCTTTTGAGATTGAGTTGGCTCTTGATCTCCTGGCTGTTGACTTGGAAAGGACACACACTGGGTAGCAGCCTCCTACAGAGCCCGGGTCCAGAATAAGACACAGGGAGTAGGTCTGGCAAGGTCCTGGGGACAGGAGCTGCACCAGCCTATCTACAGTCCCCTGAGCAAGAAGACCCACAAACACTTGTGGTTGTAAGTCCCTGGATTTGGGGGATGGTTGTTATCTGGCAGTGCTGCAGCAAGAGCTGGCTGGTTCGCCAGGATCAGTCTGTTTTCTCAGGGGCTTTGCCTGCGTTAAATCTCACTGCATGATTTCTTGCCTATAGTGAATCAGCAACAGTCTAGTTCTAAGGTCCCAGGTCATTTTAATGACCTTCATGGTGCTTGGTACCTTTCTTCTCCGGAATCAGCTGTGAGCCTCCTGGACGCATGCCTGTCCTTCTTCCATCTCATTTGTCATGGGAGCAATCACAGTTGTCACCTGCAAGCCTTGAATGTTGACCACAGACTGCTAATCCATCTGAAATGTTCTCTATGCCTGTCACCACTATCCTACGAAGTAGGAATCTAGATTATCCCTATTTTATACATGGGAGAACCAAGGCTTGGGGAAGTTAAGACACTGGCTGGCAATCGTACCGCTGAAGTGGTGGAAAAAAGACTGGCCTAGATCTCCCAGCCCCTGCTTTTTTTTTTTTTTTTAAATATTTATTTATTTATTGAGAAAGAGAGCAGGGGAGGGGGCAGGGAGACAGAGGGAGAGAGAGAATCCCAAGCAGGCCCTGTGCTGTCAGCACGGAACGTGACCCAGGGCTTGATCCCACGAATTGAACTGGGTCAAACCGAACTGTGAAGGCATGACCTCAGCCGACATCAAGAGTTGGACAGACGCTTAACCAAGTGAGCCACCTAGGTATCTCTCCCAGCCTGTGCTCTTAAGCATTCTTTCCAAGAGCCTCCTGGTATGGGGAGAAATGCCTGGTTTCCTAGCACAGCCCCTCCTGGAGCCCTCTTCCACACGCCCCTTCACCAGGGCCACCTTCCAGTTTGCAATCCTGTAGCCACTTCCCACTTGCAGGGAATGTACTCAGTTCCTGCCTCCGGGAGTTAATTATTTCCAAAAAGACATTTGGAAACTCAGCTCTGCCATGTCTAATGTGTTCCCTTTTGCTAATTTAATAGTTCTGTTTTTCAAATATGAGTGTGCTTTAAAATTTGTTCATTGGGCTATTTGTCATTTTATTACCCTCGGGATATTTTTCCACTCTTGCCGTCTGTCCTTTGAACTCATGCTCCCACAGCCTTGCAGACTTCAGAGCTGGGACCTGGGTTTTGTGATCGTGGTCCGTTCACTAAGGGTAAGGCCTCAGCTGTCTGTGCTCAGGCTTAGCAACCAGACAGGACAGTTTGAAATCATAAAAAATAAAAAGTATCGGATTGTTTTTAAAAGAGGCAGCTTGGGTTCTTACTGGTGCATTTGGTTTGCCAAATGCTAACAGTGGTTATTTTTAGGTGGATTTTAGGGAGTTTTAGGGAGTTTTTAGTTTCTTTTTTATGTGGCTCTAATTTTCTTCCTTATGTGTCTCTTATCTGTTTCACTCCCCATTTTTTAAATTTAAAAAAATTTTTTATTTCTGAGAGACAGAGTATGAGTGGGGGAGGGGCAGAGGGAGAAGGAGACAGAATCCCAAGCAGGCTCCAGGCTCTGAGCTCTCAGCACACAGCCTGACACAGAGCTTGAACTCACAAGCCATGAGATGGTGACCTGAGCTGAAGTCGGTTGCTTAACTGAATGAGCCACCCAGATGCCCCTTCCCATTGTTTTTAATTTATAAAAAGATGTATAATTTCAAGAATAAAACAAGAAAAAGTTACTACCATTAAAAATAATGTGGGGCGCCTGGGTGGCGCAGTCGGTTGGGCATCCGACTTCAGCCAGGTCACGATCTCGCGGTCCGTGGGTTCGAGCCCCGTGTCAGGCTCTGGGCTGATGGCTCAGAGCCTGGAGCCTGTTTCCGATTCTGTGTCTCCCTCTCTCTCTGCCCCTCCCCCGTTCATGCTCTGTCTCTCTCTGTCCCAAAAAAAATAAATAAATGTTAAAAAAATAAAAATAAAAATAAATAAATAAATAAAAATAATGTGCACCAGATCCTTAAGGAATCTGGTCCTTCAGGCAGACCATCAAGGCAAGTCTGGCTTTTATGAATTTGTTAAATAAACTTTTATGAACTTGTTAAAGCCAGTCAGAGCAGCAGAAAGTGAGAACTCTGCTTAAAAAGAAAAAAACAGACCCAGCAACAGCACTGCTAGGAATTTACCCAAGGGATACAGGAGTGCTGATGCATAGGGGCACTTGTACCCCAATGTTTAGAGCAGCACTTTCAACAATAGCCAAATTATGGAAAGAGCCTAAATGTCCATCAACTGATGAATGGATAAAGAAATTGTGGTTTATATATACAATGGAATAATACTTGGCAATGAGAAAGTATGAAATATGGCCTTTTGTAGCAACGTGGATAGAACTGAAGGGTATTATACTAAGTGAAATAAGTCAGAGAGAGAAAGACAGATACCATATGTTTTCACTCTTATGTGGATCCTGAGAAACTTCACAGAAATCCATGGGGGAGGGGAAGGGGAAAAAAATTACAGAGAGGGAAGGAGGCAAACCATAAGAGACTCTTAAAAACTGAGAATAAACTGAGGGTTGATGGGGGGCAGAAGGGAGGGGAAAGTGGGTGATGGGCATTGAGGAGGGCACCTGTTGGGATGAACACTGGTGTTGTATGGAAACCAATTTGACAATAAATTTCATATTAAAAAAATAAATTAAAAAGAAAAAGAAAAAAACAAGAGGAGCCTGGGTGGTTCAGTTGGTTGAGCGTCCTCCTCTTGATTTCTGCCTATGTCATGATCCCACAGTCATGGGATCAAGCCCCAAGTTGGGGCTCCATGCTCAGCAAGAAATCTGCTTACGATTCTCTCTCTCTTTCCCTCTGCCCCTCCCCAACTCGTGCTAAAATAAAAGAGAGCGAAAACAAGATCCAGGCTAACAATTATATTCACTAAATAATTTTAGTATATTTTTTAAGTGGAATGGAACTTGAGTTTTTAAAATGTTAACTTCGTTTGTTAGACCTTAGAAACTGCTTTTCTTTACCACTCTAGAATGGATCTGTTTCTGTATCTTTTTCGTTCAACAGATAGGGAGTTTTTCCCAGGGCCAGGCAATATTCTAGGCTCACAGGATTCAGGAAGGAATGGGGATGGGTCCCAAGCCTGGAGCAGGTCCTAGTCTGGGAGACACAGTTATGCCAACAGCACCAGGTTGGGTACATGCTCTGGGAGGGCACTGGGAAAGCCCAGAAGAGGTAGTCCTTTTCTCTGCCTGAGAAAATCACAGAAGGTATCAAAGAGGAGGTAAATGACACTTAGGAGGAGAAGTGGGAAGACACACAGGCAAATGGAAGAGAATGTGCAGAGCGACCCCGGCATGTGAGGGGGTGGCAGGAAAGCTAGAGTTGTCTTCACGAAATAGCCACTTGCTGACTGTGACCGCAAATTAGGGTACAGGATAATGTGTTTGGATGCACTGGTTGGATGGCGAAGGGCCTGGATGATGGACTAAGAACCCTTTTTGAATGGCTTCTCAAAGCCTGTGAAGGTCCACACAGGAGACAGAAACCAGACCAGTGCTTTGAACAGAAAGAATTTAATGAGAAGAATCACCTAGGTGTATCTATCCATCCTTCTATCCACCCATCCATCTCATTTGGTTTTTTAATGTTTCTTTTTGAGAGAGAGAAAGAGAGAGAGAGAGAGAGCACATAAGTGGGGGGTGGACAGAGAGGGGGACTGAGGATCCAAAATGGGCTCTGCACTGACAGCACAGAGCCTGATGAGGGGCTTGAACTCACAAACCGTGAGGTCATGACCTGAGCTGAAGTCGGATGCTCAACTGACCAAGCCATTCAGGTGCCCCATCTTATTTCTTTAATGTATTTCAAGGTAAATTGTGGGCATCAGTGCAATCCCCTTAAACACCTCAGCATGCATGCCATTAAACTTCAGTTTTTTCCGGGTTTTTATTTTAATTTAAACTTTATAATGAAATACAAAAATTTGAAGCATATGTCTGCTGAAGTTTGACAGACACATACACTTGTGTAACCCAAATTCCTGTCAAAATAGGAGACGTTACCATCACCCTAGAAAATTCCTTCGTGCCCAGCCTCAGGCAATCCCTGTCTCCATCTCCCAGAGACAACCACTGTTCTGATTTTTTTCCACCATAAATTAGTTGAGGCTTCTGAAACACAGTGCCATTGAGATTTGGGTCCAAATAATTATTTGTTATTAGAGGTTGTCCTATGCATTATCCAGTCTATCCCAGACCCTCAGATCATTGGAACAGATTCCTTTTCCTTTGGCTTCTTCCATTTAACATAATGCTTTTGAGATTCACCGACGTCGTTTTGTGTGACACTGTGCCTCTGATTGCTGAGCAGTATTCCACTGCCTGGCTACATGACATTTCATCTACTCTCCTGTTGATGGACACTTGGACCATTTCCAGTTTGGGGGTTATTAGGAAGAAAGCTGCTATAAACATTCTTGTACAATTTTTTTTTTTTTTTTTGGTGAGCATATGTTTTCATTTCTTTTGGCTATATAGCTACGAGGAATTGCTGAGTCATAGAGTAGGTATATAATTAGGTTTTTAAGACACTTCATTTGGTTTTCCTGAGTGGTCGTACCATTTCACATTCCTGCAAACAAGTTATCATAGTGGTACTGGCTCCATGTCCTTGCCAACATTTGGTCTTGCCAGTCTTTTGAATTTTAGCCTTTCTGGGGCGAGGGTTAACTCTTCCTTGTGGTTTGAATGTGCGTTACCCTGATGAATAACGACGCTGAGCACCTGTACTGTTGGCCATTAGCGTATCTTCTTTTGCAAAGGCTCCATTCAAATCTTTTGCTTAGTTCATATTGGATTGTCTGTTACAGAGTTGAGGCACTATTCCTGCGTGCCTGAAGAGAGGGGCCACAGTGAGCGGGCCTCGGACTGAGCTGAGTGGTGAGAGGTCCTGAAGGCCTCCTAGCATCCTGTTGAAGCCCAGTGCACCCTGGGCCAGGGGAGGCTTTGTTCTGTTTCACCTCTGACCCCTCCCCACTTCCCATAGTCCCCGCTCTTCCTATTCCCACCCCCCACTACCCCCAGCACCATGTGCCTCCCTGGAGACCAGTGAGCTGACCCTTGTCAGCTTCATGTGCCTTCATCATGGGCCAGATTGTGTCCTCCCCAAAGTTCATGCTGAAGTCCTAATCCGCAGGACCTCAGAATGTGACCGTCTTTAGAGAAGAGTCTTTAAAGAAGTGATTAACTTAAATGAGGTCATTAGAGTGGGCTGAAATCCAGTCAGAGTGGTGTCCTTATAAGAGGACATGTGGGGGCGCCTGGGTGGCTCAGTCGGTTGAGCATTCGACTTCAGCTCAGGTCATGATCTCACACTCCATGAGTTCAAGCCCCGCATTGGGCTCTGTGCTGACAGCTCAGAGCCTGGAGTCCGCTTCAGATTTTGTGTCTCCCCCTCTTTCTACCCCTCCCCCCTCCTCATGCTCTGTCTCTGTCTCAAAAATAAATAAAAACATTTAAAAATTTCAAAAAAAAAAAAAAAGAGGACATGTGGACACAGGAGGACGATGGTGTGGGGACACAGGGAGAAGGCAGCCATTTGTAAGCCAAGGGGAGAGGCCTCAGAAGAAACCAAATTTACAGAAGTCTTGATCTCAGATGTCTCCAGAACGGAGAGAAAATAAATCTCGGTTGTTTAAGCTCCCCCGGTCGGTGGTTCCTGTCACCGCAGCTCTAGCCCACTGATACAGCCTCACTGGACAGCAGCCAGGCTCTGCCACCCTGGTCCACCCTGATAGGCACCAACTGCTCTCAGAGCGTTCGCCTCCTCGACAGAATCAAGCCTCCCCACCTTGAACACGTGAGGGCTGAATAATGGTCCTTCTTATTTTATGATTAAGCCTTTGATCCATCTATTCTACTTTCTACATCCCTCTTGGTGTGAGCCAGATCCAGGGGGAGGGGCTTCCTGGGTGGGGCAGGCAGGTGGCTTCCATCCCGTACCCCCCAGCCTCAGAGCTACCCAGGTGGCTTTGTCTCAGGATGCTCTCAGGCAAGTTCATGGTCTTCCTGCTTCCACTTCCCCACCAGTGAGGTAGGATTAACAGTACAGCCAACCTGGAAGGAGGCTGAGACAAGGCCGAGCAACTCTGGCTCGTGGCCCTAGACGGTAATTGGCCAGCTTACTGCCTGCACCACCTCCTAGAATAGGCAGTGCAGCCCCAGGTGGGGGTCCCTGTTGTCAGCCTCCTGGTCCAAGTGAGGAAACCCACAGTCAGAGAACTTGAGGGACTTGGGGCAGAAATTCAAAGTTTAGGGGAAAAAAAAATCTTTGTAAAAAGCTGTGCCATGTCACCCCACATGCTCTCTTTGCTCCCGAGAATACCAGGGAAAAATTAAGCCTGGAAGAATGTTCGAGTTTTAACTCCATAGGCAAAAGAAACCAAGCCAGAATCAGAGGAGGCACGGTTTCCTGCAGCAAGAGGAGAGATTCCCCGTGAGCGAGAATGGCCCTGGGGGAGCGGATGCCCTGGGACAGGGGCAAAACCAAGGCTGGTGGCCCCAGGCCTTTTGCAACTCAGAGATGTGCTTATTCATGCAATGTTTACTTTTTTAAAAAAGTAATTGCGAACATTTAAAAATCAGTGATTTTCTTTCATTCCCTCTCTTTCACACATATGCAGAGTTTAGGTATCAGGCTTCACCTGAATGCTCAGAAGATGGTGTAATCCCGGGTAATCCTCACTGGCTGGGGCTAAAAGCAGCTGGCCTTTGTGGGGGCATAAGTCCCACAGCCCCAGCCTTGCGGTCCTTGGCTCATTGCCTTCACTGATGTCGCCTGCCTGTTCCTCCAAGGCACTGGGTTTGGGATCTCTGACTCTCAGGTGTTAAGGCTGCCTTTCTCATCTGGGCTTTTCTCAGACAGGATTCTCAATCTGACAGCTTAAGTAAGACTCAGGGGGCCTGTGAATTCGGATGCACATATTAACCATGTATTCTTGGTGTTTTTACTATCTGGGGACTTGCTGAGCCTAAAGAGACTGCCCCTCCCAGGGCTAACCCCTAGAGATGATGTCGAGCCTGTGAGTACATCTTTCAATCTAAAACCATCTAAATCTAAAACCCATACCCCAACCACCTCTTTGTACTCTGGGCCACTATTCCCACTCCTTGATTTCTCCATGGGCAGGTCCTAGATGACAGGAGAGACAGCTCCTAGGCCTCAGAGCCCTTGGAATGATTCAAACTAGCCAATCGTAAGCCCGCGTATCCTGCCTCACTGCTTCCTTGCACGGAAAGCACAATAAAGGCTCTTGCCCACATTTCCCCCCCTGCTCCCTCTGCCTCCTGACTGGCTCCAGTGCCTTCCCGTTCCGCCCCCCCTCTTGAGATCTGTAACAAATGTACCCCAGCCAATGGCAATCATCTCTTCATCTTTTGGCTTTACCCAAATAATAAAATCTGCATTTTTACAACAACAAGCCCAAAAGGTTATACTTTTCTTTTCACTAAACTCTACATGCACCTTATTGTAGGTCACAGACCACAGTAGTCTCAGCAATAGACATCAGATATTTTTCATATCACACTATGGTTGCTGTCAACAATTTGAAATATTGTGTTCCTTACTACTTTGAAATTAGGGTAGTTAATAAGTATGTAGCAAGATGGGGAGATTCACAGGAGGGTTCTGAGCAACCAAGTCTGGACTCTGAGCCCCAGCCAGCCTCCGGTGAACCAAGGACCAAAACCTAAAGGAAAGAGGGAGGTGATGGTCCCAGAGGGCAGCCCAGAGGGGCAGCAGGATAGGTCACTAGTGGTCTAGTGGCCTTTTGCCTAGGAGGTCCCAAGCCACGGATTTGCCGTGCCCTCCATTTCTGTGTTTCTGTGTCCCAACAGCCCAAGACAAGCACATCTTATGACATCCAAGATGTACAAGTTGGTTTCAAGCGGCAGTAAATCTCATGGGAAGTCATTCCTTTCGGTACTGATTATACCAAGACAAAGTGTCTGTCTGCTTCTGGAGGTCTTTAACACCTCTCCAGCTCATTAATCCTTCTTAACAGAGAGGCTGGCCTAGGCTTAGAATTATTGCATCTGTGTTGTACATGCACTTGCCATAGTATATTTAAGTTTTAAAAAGTGGGTTACTTGAAATAAAATTGGTGGCAGGCAAATGTGGCAAAAATCTGAATGACAAATTTGAGACCCACCATGTCAAATGATGTCCCAAGGTCGTTTGAGGTCTCAGGAAATTCCCTGTATAATAACCATCTCCCATACTCTGCTCTTCTGTGAGGTCTGCTTACTCATTCATTCATTCATTCTTGACTGTGGAAATATCAGTTTATTAAGCAGCTAGGGGAGCCAGGCCCCATTAGTTGACAGAGATCTAGCAGCTTCCTGCCCGTCCCATCTGGAGATGGAATTCTTCCTGCCACTTTGCCAGCCTCTACCCAGAAACGTGCCTTTCCTTGTTCCTCTCTTGATCTAAGAATCCCATTCCTGGGGACGCCTGGGTGGCTCAGTCGGTTAAACGTCTGACTTCAGCTCAGGTCATGATCTTGTGGTTTGTAAGTTCGAGCTCCACATCGGGCTCTATGCTGACAGCTCAGAGCCTGGAGCCTGCTTTGGATTCTGTCTCCTCCCCTATTCACATTCTGTCTCTCTCAAAAGTAAACATTTAAAAATTCTTTTAAGGGGCGCCTGGGTGGCTCAGTCGGTTAAGCGTCCGACTTCGGCTCAGGTCACGATCTCACGGTCCGTGAGTTCGAGCCCCGCGTCGGGCTCTGCGCTGATGGCTCAGAGCCTGGAGCCTGTTTCGGATTCTGTGTCTCCCTCTATCTGACCCTCCTCCGTTCATGCTCTGTCTCTCTCTGTCTCAAAAATAAATAAACGTTAAAAAAAAAAATTTAAATTAAAAAAAAAATTCTTTTAAGTAAAAAAATAATAATAAAGAATCCTGTTCCTGGAGGAGTTGAATGCATTGATCCTGGGGCCAGTGAGCCTGCCTGGATATTGGCCATCCCCTGCCTGGGAGGTTGAAGGTACCCATGGAGCAACCAGTCTGCCTGTGAGTCACCCTCAAAACAGAGGGGGGAAAGGTCAGGATTTATCTGGTATCCACAAAGCCACTTAGGTGAGCAGCTTTTCTGTCTACATCAGATATTCTCTGAAGCCGTCACCAACCTGCTCCTTATCAATAGTCCCTCACTAACCTTGAGTCGTTGAGTACAACCTGGAATACCGTGGTCTCGTTTGTACTCCAATTTTAGAAACCTGCCACTGCTCTGGGTATGTGTATTAGAACAGAAAGTTGACGGGCTTATAACAAATAATTTAAAAGAAGCCATCAATTTGCTCATGTTGCTGGGAAGTGTGGGGACCCAGCTAGTTCAGGCACGGCTAACCCATGGACTCAAAAGCCATCAGGCCTTAGTTCCTCATCTGTGGTTCTTGCTTCTCCCATGTCTGATTTACTTTGGGGTTTTGTTTAGTGGCCAGATGGACACAGAAGTCCTGGTCCCTACTTCCTCTCTGGCTTCAGGTCCAGCAGGAACTCATGCGTGCCTAGGGGTGCGTCCCGGGCTCTGACTTGTGTGCATCATGGCAGGGGGAGTGAGAGGCATTGACAGGCATGGGCTGAGGAGGGGCCTGTGCGCTTCCCCTGGAACGGGGCTCACAATCAGCTTCTCTGGGACCATGTGAGTCAAAGGGGTGGTTTCTCAGAGGACGATAAGGGTAGGGGTAGGAGGGCAGATGGAGAATGAATGTTGACAGAAAACAACAGATGTTCTTGGCTGCTCGGGGATGCCAAGTAGAGGAGCTAGGCTTGGCCCAGGACGGTTGATCCCAGAGCCTGACCTCCGTGCCTCCATGGTCTGGGTCCCGTCTGTACCCCAGAGCCCCTCCCTTCCCCCACCGCCTGTGCCTGGCACACAGCAGCCACTCAATACCTGTGTGGGGAGTGAATTTCCTGTTGCGGTGCTCTGCTCTCCTGTATGGTGAGAGACCCTGTCTCTCGGGACGCCACTGCCTGGTTTCTCACGCTCTAGAAATTGGGTCCTGTCCTATGGGTGAGCCCCTTCCAATCTCCCCTCTTCTTTTGCAGTAAAGCTTCGTCAGAAGTGAAACAGCAGGAAAGAATCCAGCCTACTGTGTTATGGACACACACAGCCAGCAGGTTCTGGACATCCCTCAGACTTGGGTGGGGTGGGAAGGGGCTGCAGGCTGCGGTAAAGCCTTGGGAGTCATGCAGTGGGCTTCCCCTGGAGGAGGGCGTCTAAGAAGTGACCTGGCACTGATCCCCATCAGCTCAGGGCTGTGCCCAGAGAGTCGGGTGCTCAGTTCTGACCGCAGACGGGCGATGCGGTGCTGGTCACCCACCCTAGGGAAACACGGACAGCGCTTACAGCTCCGAATGCAGCCCTGAACCTAATGGCAGAAATGAACCAGGGACCGTGGATGTGCACCCTGTCACCGTGCTTGGGGCCGTGCCACCTTAGCTCAGGCCACCGTAACAAAGTACCAGAGACTGGGTGGCTTAAACAGAAATTCATGGTCTGCCACTTAAAACATTTTTTTTAAATGTTTTATTTATTTTTGAAAGGCAGCGCAAGTGAGGGAGAGGCAGAGAAAGAGGGAGATACAGAATCTGAAGCAGGCTCCAGGCTCTGAGCTGTCAGCACAGAGCCCGATGCGGGGCTTGAATACATGAACTGGGGGCTTAGGACCTGAACTGAAGTTTGGATGCTTAACCGACTGAGCCACCCAGGCGTCCCTGATCTGCCACTTTTGGAGGCCAGAAGTCTAAGATCAAGGTACTGAGAAGGTGGGTTTCATTCTGAGACTTCTCCACTTGGCACAGTGGCCATCCTCCCGCTGCAGGCTCACAGGACCTCTTCTTTTAATGCATGTAAAGAGGCAGGGATGAGGGAGGCCAAGAGAGAGGCAACCTCTTTTATTAGGGTGCTAATCTCATCATGAGGGCCCCAGCCTCACGGCCTCCTCAAAACCTAATTACCTCCCAAAGACCCCATCTCCAAATGCCATCATACTGTGGGTTCACCCTTCAGCATATCAAGTTAGGGGATACTTTCAGTCTGGGACACAGTCTGAGTTCCTCCATTCCCATTGACCAGGCTCACCTGCACAGCACCCTATACTATCTTACAGAGGAGGGTGCTAAAACCTGGAGGGGAGAGTGATGGGCCCAGGTCTCAGAGTCTGTGCTGGTAGAGCCAGGATTTGAACCTGGGCTCACCTGGCTCCAAGCCCACACATGGGGGCTCAACAACATGGAGTTGCTGGGCTCTGCAGTCCCCTAGGGACAAGAAATCTACACCAGTTGTCATGGTCTTCTCTTCCCGCCCTGATCACGGTCTGAAATTAACTTAAGTGCTCACTTTTTGAGTACTTGTCCCTCCCATGGACTGTGAGCTCCATGAGGCCAAGGAGCTCATCTGCTGTGTTCAACACTAGCTCCAACAGAGTAGGAACCCAATCCACAGTCATTAGATGATTACGTAATGGCCAAATCATTGAACTTGGGTTTTGTCACTCCTAATTCAGTGTTTTTCCACCTTCTTATATTCTGGAAGGGAAATGAATGAAAGAATCTGCTATCAGTATAGGACTCCTGGGTGGCTCAGTTGGTTGAGCCTCTGACTTCGGCTCAGGTCATGATCTCACGGTTCGTGGGGTTGAGCCCTGTGTCAGGCTCTGCAGCCTGAAGCCTGCTTCAGATTCCGTCTCTGTCTCTCTCTGCCCCTGCCCCACCCATGGTCTGTCTCTCTCGGTCTTTCAAAAACAAATAAAATCTTTTTTTTTTTTTTTTAATTTTTTTTTCAACATTTTTTATTTATTTTTGGGACAGAGAGAGACAGAGCATGAACGGGGGAGGGGCAGAGAGAGAGGGAGACACAGAATCGGAAACAGGCTCCAGGCTCCGAGCCATCAGCCCAGAGCCTGACGCGGGGCTCGAACTCATGGACCGCGAGATCGTGACCTGGCTGAAGTCGGACGCCTAACCGACTGCGCCACCCAGGCGCCCCTCAAAAACAAATAAAATCTTAAAAAAAAGAAAAAAAAAAAAAGGAATCTCATATCAGGCTTGCCCTGAGGAAGTTTATATTCTAGTAGAATATAATGATTATATAATTCAACACACTTACCATGTACTAGATACTGGTCTAGTTCCAGCTACTAACCCTCCTTTCTCTATCTCCTGTGGAGCTTCAGGACCACATTAGGAGATGGGGACTGTTATGATCCCTATCGACAGAGGAGGGACTGAGCCTGAGGATCACAGACTTGCTTGCTCTTCCTGGCCAGGTCAGCTGCAGGCTCAAGGGCATGAATGACAGTAAGAGAAAAGCCCTATGAAGGAGTCCCTGTCCCATTCATTGCTGTGGCTCAGAACAGAGCCTAGTGCATGCCCTGCTGGCTCCCACTTAGCGTGTGATAGATGAATGAACATTCGATGGATTGGAATGGATGTAGAAACCAAGAAGTTACTATGATGGCAGGTGGAGGGAATGCCTATGAGTTGGTATAGCCCTTTCTACAGCCACTTTGGTAAAGTAGCAGAGGATTTCTCCTTCTTCGCTATAGGCTGCCTGAGCCCCAAACTCTGGGAAGTTCTTGGTACATTTGTGTACTGGTTGGGGGTATGGTGCGGCTCCAGAGTGAAAGCAGGGATGAGGGTGAGTGGAGTCAGGGGCCAGAGTCTTGCCAGCCTGGCTCACTTGCCTGAGGTCACAAGGCCAACACTACAGAAGAACCAGGACTTGAACCTGGAGAAGGTTCTAAAGCCCTGATCCTCATCTACCCTTGCCTCGCAATAGACACAACCAGAAGCCTCTGGCAGCACAGTAATTATAGAAACTCATTTATTTGTAATCTCATGCTTATGGCCCACTGGGAGGGCCACTATGAAGTCCTAGGGGTGGGGAAATGAGAGTGTCCACCATTCTTAGGCCAAATGGAGAAAAGTACAAGGCTAGGAAAGCATGTTAGGCTTTCCTGTGAAGCTTTCCCATATAAATCACATCTTAGGCCCTCAAGTTGAGCCTTTTTTTTTTTTTTTTAAATATAGAGGCTTTTACCTACTATATTATTATGTTGCCTCTATTAGCTTCCTTCCTCTGAGATTTAAGGGGCCAGATTTACATGCTCTTTCCTTTCTCTGAAAGTACATGGAATTGAAATGGCAACAAAGAGCCAGTCAGTAGTGTGATGTGAGACACATCACCTATTTAGACAACATGAAGTTTAGGAGGAATCAAAGGTGAGTCATGCCCCAAAGTCAGAAAAACAGACCAAGGATTCAAGAACAGGACAGAAGAGACGTGAAGGGAGAAGTTTCAGGTGTTCAGTTCATTTCCAGCATAATGAGCATAGCTTAACGTGAGATGCCCAAACGTGCTGCTCAAATCTAGCACAATGCTTATTTTGCTCCAGTCAGCAGGGTCTGCAGAGATGGGTCATTCGGGGGTTGATATTTTGAGAAGTACATAGATACCTTAAATTTATCTGGAAGGCAGGGCCCGAGTTGGAAACCATAAGTACATAAAAGATGATAAATGCAGCTTATCTTTTAAACCAGAAATTTTAGGTCTCCTATTGAATTATTTTCTCATCACTGCTCTAACCAATTACTGAAAACTAGGCTGCTTGAAATAATACATATTAAGAGGACTCTGGAAAAATGGTGGAGTAGGAATCATCAGAAGTAGGTTTTCCTACCTAGGCAACAATTGCATTGGTAGAATCTGTCAGATATATTTTGGAACTCTGGAGTCTACTGAAGGCTTGTAACTTCCAGGGGAAAGGTTCAGACAGCTAAATTGCAGTTAATTTGGTTGGTTTCAGCTCTGAGCTCAGAAGTACCCATTCCCTGTCCCCATGGTAGATCATTGTGCCCATATCCCTGGAACAGCTTACATAAGCTTCCAGGGGCCAGAGTGGGCGAAAAAGGACCTCATTCTCCAAATACCAGAGACCTGTGCTCTGATTGCTGATTATTGCCTTTGATCACAGAAGTATAGACAAAGGGGCAGGGAGCCATTGTTGTGCCCTTCCCCCCCTCCCCCTCCCCTGTTGCTGCAACCCCTCTCCCTCCAGCTGAAGTGACTTCCAAGGGATTTAAAGGCCCAGGATGCTTCCTCTCCACTCCCCTTCATTTTTACCTTTTTCTAGTTTAGGAGACATACATTAAGACTAGGACATTGTATTCTTCAGGGTTCTCCAAAGAAAAAGAACAAATATATTATATGTAGATATTATGAATCTCCTATATATGTGTGTATATAGGAATTAGTTCATGCTACGGAGGTTGAGAAGTCCAATGATCTCTATCTGCAAACTGGAGAAGGAGGAAAGCCACTGGTATAATTCAGTCTGAGGCTGAGGCCCTAAGAACCAGGGGGGTGAGGGGCTGCTGGTGTGAGTACTGGAGAGGAAAGTCCCAAGAACCAGAAGGTCTAAGATCTGAGGGCAGGAGGAGATAGACATCTCAGCTCAAGAAGAACAATGATTTGCTGTTCTACTGCCTATTTGTTTTATTTGGATCCTCAATGGATTGGACGATACCCGCCTACATGG
Organism: Neofelis nebulosa; assembly: GCF_028018385.1. Lineage (NCBI taxonomy): Eukaryota > Metazoa > Chordata > Mammalia > Carnivora > Felidae > Neofelis > Neofelis nebulosa. The sequence continues at coordinate 35,530,088 of NC_080798.1, read as the reverse complement.
GTGAAGGCAGAACTTTACTCAGTTCTCCTGATCCTCTTCTAGTCTCTTTTGGAAACACCCTCACAAACACACCCAGAAATAACACATACCGTTATTATTTGGGCATCCCTGACTATAGTCAAGTTTACGTGTAGAATTAACCCATCACAGACACTCAAAGCAACTGCATATTTGGGGGAAAATGGCAAATGATCATGCAAGCCCAAGGAAAGTCTAAAATAAGAGCCAGGACCTTAACTTTATACCTTAGGGCTGGTCCTTGGCACAGAGACAGGATAAATATACATTTTAATGTTTATCCATTTTTGAGAGAGAGAGAGAGAGAGAGCGCACGCAGGAGAGGGACAAAGAGAGGGGTACAGAGGATCTGAAGTGGGCTCTACACTGAGAGCAGAAAGCCCGATGTGGGTCTCAAACTCATGAACTGGGATATCATGAGCAGAAGTTGGACACTCAACCGACTGAGCCACCCAGGTGCCGCAGTCTATAAAGATTTTTTTTTAAAGTTATAAACAAAATTTAAAGAACAAAGCAAATCCCCAACAAGCCCTGGGAAGCAGGGGGAATCTGATCTTCACATTTACAATATAATTAAATTCAAGTATCCATGGGCACCTGACTGGCTCAGTCAGTAGAGCATGTGATTCTTGATGTCAGGGTCATGGGTTCAAGCCCCATGTTGAATGTGGAGCCTACTTAATTAAAAAAAAAAATCGGGGGTTCCTGGGTGGTGCAGTCGGTGGAAGGTCCGACTCTTAGTTTTGGCTCAGGTCACAATCCCACAGTTTGTGAGTTCGAGCCCCACATCAGGTTCTGCTCTGATGGTGTGGAGCCTACTTGGGATTCCATCTCTCCTTCTCTCTGTCCCTCTCCTGCTTTTGCTCTCTCAAAAATAAATAGAAACTTTAAGAATTCAAAATATGCAGTTTTTCCCAAAAAATTTACAAAGCTTACAAAGAAATAAAAAGTACAGTCCATCCAAAGGGAAAAAGTAAATCAACACAGTCTCTTACAATGACCTAATGGCAAATATACTAAACAACTCTTTTTTTTTTAATTTTTTTTAACGTTTTATTTTATTTTTGAGACAGGGAAAGACAGCATGAACGGGGGAGGGTCAGAGAGAGAGGGAGGCACAGAATCTGAAGCAGGCTCCAGGGTCTGAGCTGTCAGCACAGAGCCTGACGCGGGGCTCGAACTCACGGACTGCGAGATCATGACCTGAGCCGAAGTCGGATGCTTAACCGACTGAGCCACCCAGACGCCCCCTAAACAACAGTCTTAAAACACTTTAAAAAGAACAGTCTTAAAGATGCCAAAAGAAATTGAGCTGAAAAGAACAATAATTGAGGTGAAAAATTCACTAGAGGGATTCAAAGACAGATTTGAGCTGGCAGAAGAATCCGGAATAATCTTGAATATAGGACAAAGGAAATGACAGAGTCTGAAGAAACCAAAGAAAAGAGAATGAGGAAAAGTGAACAGAGACTGAGGAACCTGTGGGATACCATCAAGTATACAACATACACTTTTTGGGAGTCCCAGAAGGAGGGAAGAGCCAGTGTGGAAAGGAGAAAAAGAATGGAAATTGGGAGAAAAAGAATGGAAATTGAGAGAAAAAGAATGGAAACTGGGGGAGGCCAGAGAGAACATGTGAAGAAATAGTGGATGGAAACTTAACAAATTTTATGAAACACATGAATATAAACCTCCAAGAAGCTCCACAAATGAAGTAAAATGAATTCAAAGAGACCCACACAACACACATCAACCATCAAAAGACAAACTCTCAAAAGCAGCAGGAGAGAGAAGCTACTCGTCATGTACAAGGGATCCGTAATAAGATTATCAGATTTCTCCTCAAAAATTTTTGGAGGCCAGAGTACAGTGAGCAGATATATTTAAAGGGCTAAAAGAAAACACTGTCAACCAAGAGCCCTGTAACTAACAAAACTGTCCTTCAAAAGTGAGGGAGAATGAAGACATTTCCAGCTAACAAAAGTGGAAGGAGTCTGTGACTAGATGTGTCTTGCCAAAAATGCTCAGGGGATTCCCACAGGGTGAAAAGAAGGAACACTCAACAGGAACTTGAAGCCAAATGAAGAAACAAAGATCTCAATAAAGGTAAATACATGGTCGGTTATAAAAGCTAATATTATTGTAACCATGGCTTGTAACTCCATTTTCTTTTCTGCATAATTTAAGAGACTAATGCATTAAAAATCATTAGTTTACATTTTTGGGTATATAATGTATAAAGGTATATTTTTGTGATAACAGCAAGGGTGGAGCTGTAAAGGAGCAGAGTTTTTTTGTATAAATTCAAATTAAAGAACTTTAGGATATCAAGTGTAATGCCCATGGTGACCACAAGGGAAATAGTCATACACAAAAGGAAATTAGGAATTAAAAAATAAATAAAAAGTCAACTAATACAAACACAAAGGAAGACTGTGATGAGGGACAAATGAGGGACAAAAAAGAAAAAGAAAAAAAGCCCTAAGTTGTATAGAAAACAAAATGACAAAAGTCCCTCCTTACCTATAGTTACTTTTAAATAGTCAAAAGACCTAGATTGGCATAAATGGATAAACACACATGACCCAACTATATGCTGTCTACAAGAGACTCACTTTAGATTTAAAGACACAAATAGATCTGAAGAATGGGAAAAGGTATTCCATGCAAATAGAAGGCAAAAGAGAAGATGGTTATCTTACTATCAGACAAAAAGGTCTTTAAATCAAAAATGGTTACCAGAAACAAAGAAGGACATTATATATTAAAAGTTGGAATACAACAAGAAAATTTAACAGTTGTAAACATTTACATATCTAACGACAATCCAAATATATAAGGCAAAACCAAACAGAATTGAAGACAGAAACACAGTTCTATACTAATAGTTGGAGACTTTAATACACCAATCTCAATAAGGGATACAGCAACCAGACAGAAGGAAATAGACACAATAAACCAACTAGATCTAGATCTGACAGACAGAACACTCTACTCACCAACAGCAGCATACACATTCTTCTCAAGTACACAGGGATTTTTCAGGATAGACTATACGTTAGGCCCCAAAAATTAAGTCTCAAAAAAAAAAGTTAAGTATCAGTAGATTTAAAAAGAACTCCTACTTTCTCCAAATACAATGGGATGAAATCAGAAATTGGTAACAGAAGGAAAACAGGAAAATTCACAAGTATGTGGATCGTAAACAAACACATTCATAAATAACCAATGCATCAAAGATATCACGAGAGAAATTAGGAAATACTTAAATATGAAAACAAAACAAACCAACAACATACCAAAACGAATGCAGCAAAAATAGTTGTAAAGGAAAATTCATAGCTATACACACTTGAACAAGAAAGATCTCAAATCAAGAACCTAACTCTACAACTTAAGGAACTAGAAAAAGAACTAAATCCAAAGCTAGCTGAAGGAAGCAAATAATCAAGATTAGAGCAGAAAAACAGGAGATTGACAAGAGAAAGGGGTGGCTCGCCTCCCTCAGTCGCTCAGTCGATAGAGCATGTGACTTAATCTTGTGGTTATAAGTTTGATCTCTATGTGAGTGTAGAGATTACTTAAAAAAATTAAAATCTTTTTTATTTATTTATTTATTTATTTTTTCAACGTTTTTTTTAAATTTTTTTTTATTTTTGGGACAGAGAGAGACAGAGCATGAACGGGGGAGGGGCAGAGAGAGAGGGAGACACAGAATCGGAAACAGGCTCCAGGCTCCGAGCCATCAGCCCAGAGCCTGACACGGGGCTCGAACTCACGGACCGCGAGATCGTGACCTGGCTGAAGTCAGACGCTTAACCGACTGCGCCACCCAGGGGCCCTAAAATCTTTTTTAATTTTTTTAAATGTTTTTACTTATTTTTGAGACAGAGAGAGACAAAGCATGAACGGGGGAGGGCCAGAGAGAGAGGGAGACACAGAACCGGAAACAGGCTCCAGGCTCTGAGCTGTCAGCACAGAGCCCGACGTGGGGCTCGAACTCACAGACCGCGAGATCATGACTTGAGCCGAAGTCGGACACTGAACCAACTGAGCCACCCAGGTGCCCCCCCAAAAATTAAAATCTTAAAAAAAAAAAAAATAGGGGCACCTGGTTGGTTCAGTCAGTTCAGTGTCCAGCTTTGGCTCAGGTCATGATCCTGTGGTTTGGGAGTTCAAGCCCCGGGTTGGGCTCTGTGCTGACAGCTCAGTGCCTGGAACCTGCTTCTGATTCTAGGTCTGTGTCTGTCTGTCTGTCTCTCTCTCTCTCTCTCTCTCTCTCTCTCTCTCTCTGCCTCTTCCCCCTAACCCCCTATCCCTTGCTCATGCTCTGTTTCTCGCTCTCAAAAATAAACATTAAAAAAAATTTAAAGAAAATAGAAAAATAGAGGGGAGGGGAAGTCAATAAAACCAAAAATTGGTTCTTTGACCAACAAAATTGATAAAATTCTAGCTAGATGGACTAAGAAAAAGAGAGAAGACAAATTACTAAAATCAGAACTAAAAGGAGGGATGTTACTACAGATTTTATAGAAATAAAGAGGCCTCAGAGAGCACTATGAACAATTGTATGCCAAGAAGTTGGAAAACCTAGATGAAATGGACAAATTCCTAGAAACATAAATCTACCAAGACTAAATCATGAAAAAATTGAAAATCTGAACAGACATGTAACTAGTAAGGAGACTAAATCAGTAATCAAAAATTTCCCCAAAGAGGGGTGCCTGGGTGGCTCAGTTGGTTGAGCATCTGACTTTGATTCAGGTCATGATCTCATGGTTCGTGAGTTCGAGCCCCGCATTGGGCCCTGCGCTGACAGCTCGGAGCCTGGAGCCTGCTTTGGATTCTGTGTCTCCCTCTCTCTCTGCACCTCCTCTTCTCATGCTCTGTTTCTCAAAAATAAATAAACGTCAAAAAAAAATTAAAAAACATTTCCCCAAAGAAGAGCCTGGCCCTGATGGTTTAAGTGAATTCTACCAAACAATTAAAGAAACAGAAGTCTTCCTCAAGCTTCTCCAAAAAACTGAAGAGAAGGGACTATTTCTTAAGTCATTCTATTAGGCCAGCATTACCCTGATACTGAAGACAGAGACACTACAAACAAATAAACAGACAAAAAACAAAGACAAAAAAACCCAAAACCAAAACTACTGACCAATTGCCCTTATGAACATTGATGGAAAAATCCTCAACAAAATACTCACAAGCTGAATTCAGCATATTAAGAGGATTATACCCCCTGATAAGTGGGATTTACTCCCCTAGTGCAAGAATGGTTCAACATACAAAAATTGACCAGTGTAATACAGCACATTAACAGAACGAAGGGGAAAAAAACCCACATGACTTCCTCAATCACTGCTGAAGAAGCATTTGACAAAATTCAACACTGCTTCATGATAAAAACACTTAAACAGAAGGAAACTACCTCAAAATAATAAAAGCCATGTAAGCAAAACCCACAGCCAAACATCATACTCAACAGTAGAAGACTAAAGCTTTTCCTCTAAGATCAGGAACAAGACAAAGATGCCTGTTCTCACTACTTCTATTCAATGCAGTACTCAGAGTTCTGGTAAGAGGTATTAGGCAAGAAAAAGAAATAAAGGGCATCCAAACTGGAAAGAAAAAAGATCTCCATTCACAGATAATAGGAGCTTACATGTAAGAAACACCAAAGACTGCATAAGAAAAAAAAAAAAAACTGTTAGAAGTAATAAATGAACTCAGCAAAGTAGCAGGATACAAAGTCAATGCATAAAAATCAGTTGCATTTCTATACACTAGCAGTGAACGGTCTGAAAAGGAAATTAGGAAAATTTTATTTATAACAGCATCCAAAAGAGTACAATACCTAGGAATTAATGAAGGAGGTGAAAGATTTGTACAACGAAAACTACAAAACATCACTGAAAAAATTTAAAGGAGACATAGAAGTAAACACATCCCATGTTCATGGATTAAAATACATAATACTGGTTTTTTTTGTTTTTTTGTTTTTTTATTTTACATAATACTGTTTTACAATACATAATACTGTTTAGCGGTCAATACTACCTAGTGTGATCTGCGGAGTCATTGCAATCCATCAAAATCCCAACGATGCTTCTGCAGAGATAGAAAATCCTATTTTAAGATTCACATGAAATCTTAAGAAACCTGGAATAGCTAAAACAATATTGAAAAAGATCAAACCTGGAGGACTCACACTTTGTGATTTCAAAACTTACCACAAAGCTACAGTAAGCAAAACAGCATGGCATTAGCATAAAGACAGGGCCAAGTGAATAGAACAGAACAAGGGAATAGGACAGAAAATCCAGAAATAAACCCTCACATATATACTCAAAGTATTTTTTTTAACATTATTTTTGAGAGGGAGATAGAGAGAACGCACATACTCATGAACAGGGGAGGAGCAGAAACAGAGAGGGAGACAAAGGATCCAAAGCAGGCTCTGCGCTGTCAGCACAGAGCCCAGACAGCACAAAGCCCAATGCAGGGCTTGAACTCACAAATCATGAGATCATGACCTGAGCCCAAGTCAGACACTTAACTGACTGAGCTACCCAGGAGCTGCTATGGTCAGAAGATTTTTTTTTTTTAATGTTTATTTATTTTTGAAAGAGAGAGAGAGAGAGAGAGAGACAGAGCGTGAGTGGGGGAGGGGCAGAGAGAGGGAGATACAGAATCTGACGCAGGCTCCAGGCTCCGAGCTGTCAGCACAGAGCCTGATGCGGGGCTCGAACTCACAAACCGTGAGATCATGACCTGAGCCGAAGCCAGACGCTCAACCGACTGAGCCACCCAGGTGCCCCGGTCAGAAGATTTTTGACAAGGGTGCCAAGACTATTTAATTTGAAAAGGATAGTTTTTTTCTAACAAATGGTGCTGGGAAAACTGGATGTCCACATGCAAAAGAATGAAGGTGGGCCCTTACCTAATATTACATACAAAAATTAACTCAAAATGGATCAAAGATCTAAATATAGGATCTAAGACTCTTAGAAGAAAACCATAGGACAAAAGCTTCAGGACATTGAATTTGCATAGGACACCAAAAGTATAATCAACAAAAGGAAAAGTAGGTCAATTGAACTTCATTTTTGTGCATCAAAAGACACCATCAACAGAATAGAAAGGCAACCCATATAATGGGAGAAACTGCTTGCAAATCATATATATGATTAAGTATTAATATCTAGAATATATAGAGAACTAAAACAACAAGAAACAATCTGATTTCAAAATGGGCCAAGGGCTCGAACCGACATTTCTCCAAAGATGATGCCGGTTTCCCCCACCACCTGGAAGCAGAGGGTTCCTATGAAACTTTTCTCAAGCCAAAATGTTGTGAAGCGAAGAAGCAGTTATCATTAATTTATATGGAAAAGTTTTGAGCCTTCCCAGACTCAAAATAATACCCCCCGTAGGCTTTTGTGATGCTTTAGGACACATCTTGCTAACGGATGCACAAAGTAAACGGAGATAAAGCACAGACGCTCAGAGACACAGTTCAAAGCTCTGTCAGCTTGATGCTGAGTGTGGTTCCCGGGGAAGGAGCTTGGCGGGACCACTAGCTGTTCAGACCGCACGCTGTCTCCATAAAGGCTCACGGCAAAACAAATGCGGAGCGATATTTCTGCTTTTTGCCTTTTAACAAAAGCGAAAACCCTCTTCAGATTTCATTCGCTTAGGGAGAACAGGTCTTTCGCAAAAGAAAAATGGCACAGCATGGAACTCTTGAAAAGCAGGGGATACTTGTACACAGCCAACAAGCACATGAAAAGATGCGCAACAATTACTACTCATGAGGGAGAGGCTAATCAAATGGGGTATCTGATTCCATCCCACATCCATTAGATGGCTCCTATCAAAACCAGAAAACATCAAGAGTCGGGAAAGATGTGGAGAAATTGGCTGGTGGGAATGTAGAATGGCATAGTCACTATTGTTAACAGTATGAAGGTTCCTCAAAACATTTACGTTAAAATTACCATATGACCCAGCAATTCCACTTCTGATGTACACCCAAAAGAATTGAAAGCAGCGTCTCAAAGAGGTGTTTGTAGACCCAAGTTCATGGCAGCATTATTCACAAGCACTAAAACATAGAAGCAACCCCAATGTCCGTTGACAGATGAGTGGATGATTTTAAAACTTAAAAAGAAATTTTTTTTAAACAGCACAACTAGCGAAGTCTGTAGAATATCTGTGGAAAGGAGCTACCTTTTCTGAACTGTTTTAATGAAATCTTCTATAGAGTTTTACATACTAGTTTTTGACCACTAAGAGCACAGAATTTCTCATTTATGTTTGTGTCTCCAGTGGCTAGTGTAACCCCTAAGATTTACCCACTTAGGGGCGCCTGGGTGGCGCAGTCGGTTAAGCGTCCGACTTCAGCCAGGTCACGATCTCGCGGTCCGTGAGTTCGAGCCCCGCGTCAGGCTCTGGGCTGATGGCTCGGAGCCTGGAGCCTGTTTCCGCTTCTGTGCCTCCCTCTCTCTCTGCCCCTCCCCCGTTCATGCTCTGTCTCTCTCTGTCCCAAAAATAAATATAAAACGTTGAAAAAAAAAAAATTAAAAAAAAAAAAAAAAAAAAGATTTACCCACTTGTTTCTGAAAAGTCTACATCAAATCAAGTTAGCTTTGATCTAGCCCACTTATATTTAAAAAAACAAACAAACAAAACCCTAAAAACAGACTTGATTTCCTTCAGAAATCTGTTATAAACACTTTTGTTAAATTTTAAAAAGAATGTTTTAAGTTTATTTATTTTGAGAGACAGAGAGAGTGGAGGAGGGGCAGAGAGAATCCCAGGCAGGCTCCGTGCTGTTAACACAGAGCCCCATGTGGGGCTCGAACTTACGAACCGTGAGATCACGACCTGAGCTGAAACCAAGAGTAGGATGCCCAACTGACTGAGCCACCCAGGCACCCCTCTTTTGTTAAATTTAAACATCACAAGTTAGATAAAATTGTCACTGATTTTTTTCATGGGTATCTTTTACATTGTCAGGTGATTCTTATTCGTTGATATGTTGTCAGCTGGATTTCTGCTTGGAATCAGCTGCCACCTCTTGGTGTCTCAGCTAAGAATGACTATCTCAGTCCCCCCTGGAAATCCACCACGACACAATGAAATATTATTCAGCCTTAAAGAGGAGGGAAATTCTGACACCTGCTAAAACATGGATGAAATCTGAAGACACTAAGAGAAAGAAGTCAGCCCCCAAAAGACAAATACTGTATGATTCCACTACATGAGAATCTTAGAGTAGTAAAATCAGAGAGACAGAAAGTGAAATCTTGGTTGGCAGTGGGGAGGGGGGAAGGGGGAGTCACTGATAGATACAGAGTTTCTGTTTTGCAAGTAAAAGAGTTATGAGATGGATGGTCTTGATGGCTGCCTAACGTTATGAATATTTAATACCACTAAACGGTTTACTTAAACATGGTTAAGACAAGTAGATTTTACATGACATGTATTTTACCAGAAGAAAAAAGTTTGAAAAAAAAATCCACAAACGGATTCTCTTACAGTTCTGGAGGTCAGAAGTCTTAAATAGGCTGGCAAAGCAGCGTTCTTTCTGCAGGCTCTAGAGGAGAACCGTTTCCCTGCCTTTTCCGGCTTCTAGAGGCTTCTGTGTTCTCTGGTTTGTGGCCTCCTCTGGCAAGAGCACTCCTCTGACCCCTGCTTCCTCACACACCCCCTGCTGTAACTCCTCCTACAAGGAGCCCTGTGATTATATGGGGCCCACCTGCTAATCCAGGAGAGGCGCCCCATCCTAGGAGTCTTCACTCATCACACCTGCAAGTCCTTCGCCACGTAACAAAACAGATTCCCAGGTTCTGAGGATCAGGGCGTGGGCATATTTGGGAGGTTATTATTCTGTCGGCCACAGTTGTCTGCAGAACCTTCCACAGGAGTCCGTGAAGGCAGAGGAGCAAGGACTTCAAACAAAACAGAGAGACAGCCAGATGTCTGGCAACAGGTTTCTGGTTAAACAACAGCTCAGACATTCTGTAGGACAGTACGCAGCCATAAAAGGAATGAACTAGATGACGTGGAAGGATGTCCGTGGTGTATATTTGAGAGAGACAGATTTCAGAAATTCAAAATTCATTTGTTCCACAAATATTTTCAATGTTTACCATGTGCCAGGAGCTGGGAACACAACAGGTCAATTAGACAGGAGGAGTTTACAGTCCCTTTCCATACGAGAATGACATACCAAAATGCGGGTGCGCATGAAAAAAAAAATCTGGAAAGTAAACACTAAATTGTTAACAGTGAGCAACTCGGGAGAGGAAAAGCAGCAAGTTTTCTCTGTTTATTTGGATGAGGGAGGGAAGGAAAGGAGAGAATGGGGGGAAAAAAAGAAAGCAAAAGGAAGGAGGGAAAGAAAGGCAGAGCAAAAGAACAACCTGATTCGTGTTAACTTGGAGAAGGGAAGGCACGTGGGGCACTGAGCCAAGTATCTAGCGGAGCAGAGCGTCCCTCCCTTCCCCAGCGGGAACTGGCAGCTCCTGCGGATACAATTCTTCCCAGCCTGCCTATGGCACCCGGCCCTGTGCCTGTCCGCGGGAGGTGATCAGTGACATATTGTCGACAAGCCAAGTCACAAAGGGGAGCACCAGTAAAGGTGTAGATGAAGCCTAAACAGGACAAGCGAACAACCTGCCAGGGTTCATCTTTGACCCCCTATGGCAACAGGCACCTCCACCGCGCCTCAGCTCCATACCAAGATTCGTCTTCCCCCATTTGTAACCGTTTCAGCTCAGCCCCTGGGATTTTCTAGTTTATTCAAAGCAGGGGCTCTGCAGTTCGAAGAACTGGGTGGAAAGTCAAGGTCACTATTTCAGTCATGGTGGTCTCCATGATGAACTTGTGGTGTGCTACTTTTTTGCCCTGAACTGTAGCCTCCGAGCTGGCCTTTCCGCTTTCTGCATGTGTGTCTGGGGCTGGTGTTTTGCGGGGTGCAGGGAAAACGGCGGGGGGGGGGGTGGTGAGGCCTGGGGTCCAGGGGCCCGTGTTCCCCTGGGAAATACTGTTTCAAAATCACACACCTGGCAAACGGGCTGTCCGGGAACTCAGCCCAGGAACAAACAAAACAAGCTTGTGTCTCTTCATTTTACTCTTGGTTCTCACTGTTCTAGGAAAAAGGCACTGGACTGGAGTATCTGAGACAGTCACATGTTTTACTCGGAAAGCAAGGAACCTCCGATTTTCGTGGGGGAACAGTGAGAATTATCACTTCCCTTTAGTGCTCTAAAGCATAGCCTGAAACAAGGAAAACCTCATTTCAGTGTGTTGTGTCTCCTGGAACACCTTCCTCACCCTTCTTAGACATGTAGTTGCATAAAAGTAAAACTGCTCCCAAAATGGAGTTGGGTTCAGCCTGCCCAGCCCTCTGAGACATGTCCCTGCCTGCTTACAGCCCTGTCCTGTCTCCTCCCAGGTCCCCCTAATGCACTTCCTGGCACCTTCCTGCCCCAGGCCCTTTGAACTAGCTATGCCCTCTGCCTGGAACACTGCTGTCCCAGATGTCCTCATATTTGTGTCTTTCCTTTAAGTCTCTGCTCCAGTGTCATCTTTTCAGGGAGCTTCCCTGACCACCCCCTTTAGAATTGCAACTCCTAACCCTGCTTAATTTTTCTCCATAGTACCTGTCACTTGCAAATAGATCACTTCCTTATTTTGCTTATTATCTACCCTTTTTTAATGTTAAACCCCATGAGGGCAGGGAATTTTGTCTGTTTGCTAACCATTGTAAACCCAGTCATAGAATAATTATTGAATCTGAATCTTTTTTTTTTTTTTTTTTTTTAAATTTTTTTTAACGTTTATTTATTTTTGAGACAGAGAGAGACAGAGCATGAATGGGGGAGGGTCAGAGAGAGGGAGACACAGAATTGAAACAGGCTCCGGGCTCCGAGCTGTCAGCACAGGGGCCCGATGCGGGGCTTGAACTCACGGACCGCGAGATCGTGACCTGAGCTGAAGTCGGCACTCAACCGACTGAGCCACCCAGGCGCCCCTTGAATCTGAATCTTTATAGAGGAGTTTTGCATTATGTATCTCAAATCTTATAAATATGTTAGTGATCCCACCCAGCTAGTCCACACCTAGAAATTTATCCCTGGGAAGTAATCACAGATCTGTGCAAAGATATAGTTAGACATGTTGCAAAAGCAAAACACTGGAAATAATAAGAGCTGACATTTAATTAGCACTTATCATGTGCCAGATCCTGTTCTAAACATTTTACGCGTATGAACTCTTGAAACCTCTATAACCAACCTGTTATTGTCTGGATCTTACAAGCCAGGAACCAGGCAGAGGGACTGAGATATAAGAAATACAGCCATGAGGGGCGCCTGGGTGGCTCAGTCGGTTGAGCGTCTGACTTCGGCTCAGGTCATGACCTCACGGTCTGTGAGTTCAAGCCCCGTGTCAGGCTCTGTGCCAACAGCTCAGAGCCTGGAGCCTGTTTTGAATTCTGTGTCTCCCTCTCTCTCTGACCCTCCCCCGTTTATGCTCTCTCTCTCTGTCTCAAAAAAAAATAAATAAAGGTTAAAAAAAATTAAAAAAAAAAAGAAATACAGCCATGATTTATATGGTGTGTCTGACTCAAGACCATACTCTTAACTACTCTATGGGTTAAATGAGCTATGCTCCACCCATATTGAGGCAGTCAATGCAACCATTTAAAAGGATGGTGTTGAGGCACCTGGGGGGCTCAGATGGTTAGGCACTCAGGTCATGATCCCAGTATTGTGAGATCTAGTCCCGTGTTGGGGCCGATGCTGAGCATGGAACCTGCTTCCGATTCTCTCTCTCTCCCTCTGTGCCCCTCCCCAACTCTCAAGCACACTCTCTCTCTGTCAAAGAAAAAAAAAAAAAAAGAGGGAGAAAACATTTTTAAATTAAATGATGGTGTAGACAAAGTATTTTTTGGTGGGGAGAGGATGAAATTATATACAAATTATGTATTCATACACATTGTAGGGAAGAAAACGGCTTTACCAGATTCTCAAAAATGTTCAAGAACCAGGGTTGTAGAATAATTTTTCCACATACATAGATTCATGTGAATATATCTTACACATGGCTTGTCAATATTGTTTTTAACACAGTCTTTAAAAAAATTCTTTTTAGCTTCCTTCCTTCCGCATAAGCTTTTCTTTTCTTGCTCCCTAGCCATGTTAACAAGCTCGAATGTCACCAAGGAAGAATCTTAAATAACTGGGAAAGATCTCTGTGATATATAGTTAACTGCAAAAGGCAGGTTTCTAAAAAAGGTGTACATTATGACCACATTTTTGTAAAAATTCGTGTGTACATATATGCATGGTAAAAGGACTCAAATAGATTATATGTTAACAGTTGTCATTTCTGGGTAATGGAATTATGAGTGATTTGATTTTTTTTTAACATTTATTCATTTTTGAGAGACAGAGGCAGAGTGTGAGTGGGGGAGGGGTAGAGAGAGAGGGAGACACAGAATCTGAGGCAGGCTCCAAGCTGTTAGCACAAAGCCTGATGTGGGGCTTGGACCCACGACCTGTGAGACCATGACCTGAGCCGAGGTCAGGCGCTCAACCGACTGAGTTGCCCAGGTGCCCCAGAATTACGAGTGATTTAAAATTTCTGGTTTTGTTTGTTTTCTTTACAGTTTTTGTAAGAACATGAATTATTTTTGTAATTAAGAATTATTTAACATCCCCAAAGGCAAGGGAATTAAAAGCAAAAGTGAATTACTGGGACCTTATGAAGATAAAAAGCTTCTGCACAGCAAAGGAAACAACCAACAAAACTAAAAGGCAAACAACGGAATGGGAAAAGATATTTGCAAATGACACATCGGACAAAGGGCTAGTATCCAAAATCTATAAAGAGCTCACCAAACTCCACACCCGAAAAACAAATAACCCAGTGAAGAAATGGGCAGAAAACATGAATAGACACTTCTCTAAAGAAGACATCCGGATGGCCAACAGGCACATGAAAAGATGTTCAACGTCGCTCCTTATCAGGGAAATACAAATCAAAACCACACTCAGATATCACCTCACGCCAGTCAGAGTGGCCAAAATGAACAAATCAGGAGACTATAGATGCTGGAGAGGATGTGGAGAAATGGGAACCCTCTTGCACTGTTGGTGGGAATGCAAATTGGTGCAGCCGCTCTGGAAAGCAGTGTGGAGGTTCCTTAGAAAATTAAAAATAGACCTACCCTATGATCCAGCAATACACTGCTAGGAATTTACCCAAGGGATACAGGAGTACTGATGCCTAGGGGCACTTGTACCCCAATGTTTATAGCAGCACTCTCAACAATAGCCAAATGATGGAAAGAGCCTAAATGTCCATCAACTGATGAATGGATAAAGAAATTGTGGTTTATATACACAATGGAATACTACGTGGCAATGAGAAAGAATGAAATATGGCCTTTTGTAGCAATGTGGATGGAACTGGAGAGTGTGATGCTAAGTGAAATAAGCCATACAGAGAAAGACAGATACCATATGGTTTCACTCTTACGTAGATCCTGAGAAACTTAACAGAAACCCATGGGGGAGGGGAAGGAAAAAAAAAAAAAAGAGGTTAGAGTGGGAGAGAGCCAAAGCATAAGAGACTGTTAAAAACTGAGAACAAACTGAGGGTTGATGGGGGGTGGGAGGGAGGGGAGGGTGGGTGATGGGTATTTGAGGAGGGCACCTTTTGGGATGAGCACTGGGTGTTGTATGGAAACCAATTTGACAATAAATTTCATATATTAAAAAAAAAAAAAAAAAGATAGTGTTTGGAAATCAGGGGAGGCAGTGCACCGGTGGAAAGGTAGGATTAACACATAGAGTTGATAGCACAAATAAAGCTTCCTTATCCTTACAAAAAAAAAAAAGAAGAATTATTTATTTATTTAATGTTTATTTTTGAGAGAGAGAGAGAAAGCAGGAGCTGGGGAAAGGCAGAGAGAGAGAGGGGACAAAGGATCCAAAGCGGGCTCTGTGCTGACAGCAGAGAGCCTAACTTGGAGTTCAAACTCACGAACCAGGAGATCATGCCCTGAGCCGAAGTCGGATGCTTCACCGACTGAGCCATCCAGCCTCCCCAAGACTTTTATTTTTAAAGAAAAAGACAGCTTTGGGGAAGATAATTGGGCAGTAGGTATCAAAATTTCAGTGTGCAAACCCTTTGATCTAGCAATTCTATGTCCAGGAATGGGCTCTATAGAAATCTTTGCATGGGAGTCTGGATTCAGGTCCATTGACAGTCACTGCAATGTTGTGAAAATCTCTAAAAAGCCTAAAACCTTAATTGAAGGTGAGTGGCTCAATAAAACATGGTATCTTCATACTAGAAAAACCACGCAGCTGTAGAAAAGAAAAAAAAAAAAAAGCCCAAGTAGATAGATCCCTGACAAGACACGGTGCTAGGTCAAAAGGGAAGTAGCAGAACGGGATGTAGAATGAGGTCCAACGTACAACGAGGACGTGCACAAGAGTGTCAGGGCGCTGACACTGGAAGAAAGCCACCTGTTTGTTGAAGGTGGGTGTCTCCAGGAAGGCACCGGGAGCTGGGCTTGGGGTGTAGGAGGTGATGGAGGAGGGGACCTTATGTTTTGTTCTGGATGGTTTGACTCTTTCACAAGTCTGTATACGCATGAACACGTATTATTTATGTAATCAACTAAAAAGCACACAAACTATGAAATGGTTTTAAAGTAAAAAAGCCTCCGAACTCCAAAACGCCCCACCATTGGCTGCTCGAGGGCTCCATTTCCAAGCTGACAGGAAGTTTCGGGAAGGGCCTTGGATCTTGGTTACTCTCAGGACTAGAAACAGGCTCAGTCACCGGCAAGGGGTGAATGGTTTTATAAAAGGTGGGACAGCCCTCCATACAGGCTTGTGCCCCAGGCAAGAACAGTGATGGTGGGGACCTGGGGCAGCGTGGAAGCCAAGTGACAAAAGTCAAGTGGGACACTGCACAGCCAGGTGGAACACACACATGCCAGGGGAAAGGGAGGAGGGCCAAGGCGGCTTTGTTAGCCACAAGGGATCATATTATCTTGGTCCAAACCTGTTTCCTCCTGGGGCTTTCTAGAACCCAAAGGGTTATCCAGTGGACTCCACTGGTCTCTCCCTCCCCCCAGTCAGTGGTCACCACACCCTCTTCACTTATTCTCTGTCCCCCCAGCTGCTCCTCTGGCCCCAGGCACCTTCACCTCTCACTCCATTATCACAGTGGCCTCCTGACTGTGTCTTCTGTTCCCCACAGCCCTCCCTCCCTCCAGGTGTTCCTGCCTCCCCGGCCCCCCCCCCCCCCCAGCCGCCAGAATGGTTTTCAACCTTTGCAAAGGTAACTCAGGCCACTTCCCTCTTTCCCCGTTGCTTCTATAATTGTACCTTCGCCCTGGTCTCCAAGGCCCTGTGTGGCCTCACTTTTGACCGTCTCTACAAGCGCCTCTCTGCCCATCTCTTCATCACTGCGTTCCAGCCTCACCGGAGTTCCCGGTCTCCCCCACCAGCCAGCATAGTTGGAGGTCTTGTGCTGGGCGCTACTCTAAGCACATTACACACAACCCATTTAGTGTTCCTCAAAACCCTACAGGGTAAGTAGGACTATGAGCCCATTTTACAGAGGAGGAAAGTGAGGCGCCGAGGTGAGGACCTGCCCCCAAGTTGGGCAGCAAAAAAAACGGCAGAGCAGGGATTTGAACCTAGGCAGCCTCAGCCCAGAACCGAGTCCCTTCACTAGTTAAATGGCCCTGCCCCAAACCACGAATGAGATAAAAACCGATCCCTTACTTACTTTGTGAAGACTTGAATTGGCTGGAGGAGCAGCTGGACTTTGCACTGCTGGTGCTGGTGGCACAGCCCACGGGACCCCCGCCCAAGCTTCCACCGTCTGAGGGACATGACTTGACCTGCGTTTGCCTGAATCTGTGATAGAACAGACCACACAGTTCTGCTTTTTTGTTGACTCTGAAGGTACTGATTCCATGAACTCAGTTCCTTTCTGTAACTCTCCACAGGGTCTGGCTGCCCGAGGGGGACCCAGCAGAGCTTCTGTTTGCAAAACTAGGGGGCCCAACGCCTATTTGGGTGCTATTTTTATTAAAACCCCATTAACTTGTTTCTATCAGAGCAATTAAGGTGTCAAGCCCTGATGTTCTGCATGGCTGTGGAGGAGGAGTTTTTTTTAAGTGAAGCTGTTTTTGTTTGTAGGCAGAGAACTTTTTCTTTTCTTTAATTTTTTTAAGTTTATTTATTTTTGAGAGAGAGAGAGAGGGAGCGTGGGTGAAGGGCAGAGAAAAAGAATCCCACGCAGGCTCCGCTCTCTCAGTGCAGAGCCTGACGCAGGGCTCGAACTCGAGAACTGTGAGATCATGCACTGAGCCGAATCCGGTCAGATGCTTAACTGACTGAGCCACCCAGGCGCCTTCCAGGACTTTCTTTTCTAAAGGCGGCCCAAAGTCTCAGGCTTGTTCTTAGCCCCGAGGTTTATTTTCTTAGCAGGTAATCTGGCAGCATCTTCCATAGCTGGTCTTGAGTTAACTGGGGTTGAAGATAACGTCATTTCCCTTCTGTGTGCGGGGGAGGGGGTTGTGGATGTGCGCGCTCGCTGGGGCTTGCGGGCCTGATTTTTGTAACTTGAAACCTGTTTAAAGGCTTCCAACCAGCTGCAGCCCATGTTAATTCCTTTTACACCTTATAAAAGTTTAAGCACCGCCCGCGGCCCCAGGAGGCCGAGTGTGAAGTTTCACTTGGCAGCGCTGTGGAGATGCATTTCTGTCACTACCTTTGCACCTTGAAATCAACTACACCCACGTGAGCCGGCCCTGTCCTCATTCCACACGGGGTGGGTGTGGGTGTGGGTGTGGCCTGCGGTTGCACTGCGCTCCCCATGCTTCTGCATCTTAACACAGGAGCACCTTCTGGAATTGGACGGCCTGCAATTTGACCATTCAATAAATGAGCATTTCCTGGGTACAGTGTTCTGTGCTTTGTGTTTTGGGGGATTCGGTGGGTCCGGGGTGGGGTCTGAGAATTTGTATTTGTAATGCATTCAGGTGGTGCTGATGCTCTTGACCAGGGACTACACTTTGAGAACCACGCTTTTGGATTTTGCTTACGTGTCACTCCTCCGATGCAGGAACACATACGCACCCTGATTTGGGAGGGCGCTCCTGCCCTAGGTTCTTGGGCAATCTCTATGGCCTCTCCTGGACTCCTGAATGTGATGGACATTATAATGTCCCCCCCCCCAGCTCCATGCACAGGGTGGTGATCTGTTGTATTTACCTTTCAAAGGATCTGGCCCCTGCTTCCTACCCCTGCCTTCCCCCTACTTCCCTTTCCGTCACTCTCCTTCCTGCCCTCCACGTCCCTGTCACCCAGGACTGCTTTCCTTCCTCAGGATAGGCCAAGCTACAGACCTCACCCTTTTCTGCCCCAGGACCTTGGCACTTGCTACAGGCACTGCCTGGAACATTCTTCTCTGGGCTCTTCACTTGGCAGGCTCCTCCTCATCCTTCCTCAGAGAGGCCTTTCATGAATATACATTTCAAGAAGGTCCATCCCACTATTCCCCTTCACATGCCCCTGAATTCACATGACAGATTTTGTCACAATAAGATGTAACCCTAAGCAGGACGGGTCACCATTCCACTCTCCAGTGTAGACCCAGCACCCAGCACTGGCCCAGAGCAGACCCTCATCAGAGGAGGGAATGAATGGGGTTTCTGCTCTCAGCGAAATCCATAGTGGAAGAGGCCAGAAACCAGCCAGCCATGCCCCACAGGCTCTTCTTTCTGCAAACCCCCCTTCCACCAGGCTGACCAGGCAGCACTTCATTTTGAGCGAGGAGTTGGGGCAGGAACGGAGGGCAGGGGAGTTTTAGGAACAGCCAGAGTTGCAGATTAGACACATATAATCAAATCCAGAGAGCTGCACTGTGTTCCATCAATTGAGATACCAGATTAAGCAGGCCCAGGGCCCCTGGGGCAAGATGCCACGCAAAATATCTTTTCAAAAATAGCAGCTTGCAATCTCAGGAATGAGCATGAATTGTCAAAGACGCGAGCAGTGTTTCGAAACAGAAAGAGGAGTCCTATTTATATTGCAGATAGTGGTTGTCTGACATAGGCATATCTTGGGCCAGTTTCCCCAGAGGAGACGCTCCGGAGCCGTGGCGTGGGGATGTGTGTTGGAAGGGCCAGAGCCGAAGAACGAGACAGCAGAACGAGACAGCGGGCGTGGGCCAGCAGGAGGGCTGTCCAGGGCTCCTACTCACTGAGGAGACAGCAGAGCAGTTAGAGGTCAATGCTCAGAATCAGCTGGGCCTGGGGGCGAGCCCTGGGCTCAGCACTTTTGCTGTGTGACAATGAGCCATTACTTAACCTCACTGAGCCGCTTTCTCAGGAAAATGAGGGGAAATAGCAATTTATCCCTCAGGGTTGTGGTGAAGAGTAAATGAGATAATGCTCACAAAGCCGGTGTCACCGAGCCTGACACAGATTAAGTGCTCAATAAATGACAGCTACCATTAGCTACAGCATTTAAAAATTTTTTTAAATTTCTTAATTGCAGTAAAAAATATATAACATAAAATTCACCATCGGGGCGCCTGGGTGGCTCAGTCGGTTGAGCGTCGACTTTGGTTCAGGTCATGATCTTGCTGTCCGTGAGTTCGAGCCCCGCGTCGGGCTCTGTGCCGACAGCTCAGAGCCTGGAGCCTGTTTCAGATTCTGTGTCTCCCTCTCTCTCGGACCCTCCTCCGTTCATACTCTGTCTCTCTCTGTCTCAAAAATAAATAAACGTTAAAAAATTTTAAAAAAATTTCACCATCTTAACCACTTTTAAGTGTATAGTTCAATAGTGTTATGTATATTCACACTGTTGTAAACAGATCTCTAGAACTTAAAAAAAATTTTTTTAATGTTTATTTATTTTTGAGAGAGACAGTGGGGGTAGGGGGAGAGGGGCAGAGAGAGGGAGACACAGAATCCAAAACAGGCTCTAGGCTCTGAGCTATCAGCACAGAGCCTGATGTAGGGCTTGAATTCACAAACCATGAGATCCTGACCTGAGCTGAATGAAGTCGGACACTTAAGTGACTGAGCCACCGGGTGCCCTTCTAGAACTTTTTTTTTTTTTTTTTAATTTTTTTTTCAACGTTTATTTATTTTTGGGACAGAGAGAGACAGAGCATGAATGGGGGAGGGACAGAGAGAGAGGGAGACACAGAATCTGAAACAGGCTCCAGGCTCTGAGCCATCAGCCCAGAGCCTGACGCGGGGCTCGAACTCACGTACCGTGAGATCGTGACCTGGCTGAAGTCGGACGCTTAACCGACTGCGCCACCCAGGCGCCCCTAGAACTTTTTTTTTTAATGTTTATTTATTTTGTGGGGGGGAGGGGCAGAGAGAGGGGGACAGAAGATCCGACAGCAGATGATACGGGGCTTAAACTCATGAACCGTGAGATCATGATCTAAGCTGCAGTTGAACACTTAACTGACTGAGCAACCCAGGCACCCCCAGATCTCTGGAATTTTTTAATCTTGTAAAACTGAAACTCTGTGCCCTCGAACAACTCCCCATTCCTTCTCCCCCAAGCCCCTGGCAACCACCGTTGTACTTTCTAAGAGTCTGACTACTTTAGATGCCTCAAGTGTTTGTCTGTCTGTGACTGGCTTATTTCACTTACCACAGTGTCCTCAAGGTTTATCCAGAATTCCCCTCAGAATTCCCCTCATTTTTAAGGATGAATAATGTTCCACTGTATGCATATACCACATTTTGTTTCTGTCCATCCATAGCTGGACACTTGGGCTGCTTCTAGCTCTCGGCTATTGTGAACAATACTGCAGTGAACATGAGTATGCAAAGATCTCCTTGAAATCCTGCATTCAGTTCTTTGGGGTATATGCCCAGAAGTAGGATTGTTGGATTGGATCATGTGGTGATTCCATTTTTAATTTTTTGAGGAAACTTCAAACTGTTTTCCACGGTGGCGACACCATTTTTATATCCACAGCAACAGTGCACAAGATCAGAGTTCCAATTTCTCCACATCCTTGACATCACATGTTATTTTCTGGTTTTTGTTTGTTTGTTTCTTTGTTTTTGGATAGTGGCCATCCCAATGAGTGTGAGGTGATACCTCACTGTGGTTTTGATTAGCATCTCCCTAATGATTAGTGATGTTGAGCATCTTTTCATATGCTTGGTGGCCATTTGTATGTCATCTTTAGAAAAATGTTTATGCAGTCGGTTGCCCAATTTTTGATTGGGTTGATTTACTTTTGAGTCGTAGGAGTGGGTTATATATTCTGAATGTTATGTCAGATACATGATTTTCAAATATTTTCTCCCATCCTATGTCTTCCTATTCACGCTGGTGATGCTTTCCTTTGATGTACAGAAGTGCTCAATGTCTGATATAGTCCTATTTGTCCATTTTCGCTCTGTTGCCTGGACTTTTGGTGTCAGATTCAAGAAATCATTACCAAATCCAATGTCATGAAGATTTTCCCTATGTTTTTATTCCTACGAGTTTTATAGTTTTAGGTCTTATGTTTAGATTTTTAATCCACTTTGAGTTAAATTTTGTACATGGTGTTAGGTAAGGGTCCAGCTTCATTCTTCTGTAGGAACACTTTTATACTGAGGAATTCTATCACCTCTTTGTGCCTATTCTCCCTTCTATCAAAAAAAAGTAGGTTAAGAAATTTTCTATTCATGAAAAGATACAACAAAGAAAATTACAAGACAAGCCACAAACTGGGAGATTCTTTGCAACACAGATCACTGACGAAGGATTAATATCCAGAAGAGTCCTACAGATCGGTAAGAAGACAGACAACCCCGTGGCAAAATAGGCAAGACACATAAAAAGACATTTCATAGAGGAGAAGGCATGAATGGCCAGTGAACATATATAAAGAGAAATCAACCTCATTAGTGCTGAGCAAAATGCAAATCAGCATCACAGTGAGTTATCATTTTATACCCATTAAATGCGCAAAGGTTAAGAACTCTAATAATAAGGACTCTTAAACATAGCTGATCGAAGAGCAAGTCGGTACCTTTTGGCACTTCCTGTGACATTGAGCACTCACAGAGCCTACAAACCAGCACTTTCACTCTTAGGTGAAACTCACTCCAGTGAAACCCTCAAATAAATGACCCAGATGTGTCGTACAGCATGCACAGTGACAATGTTTGTAATACAAAAAAAGACAGGATGCGAGCCAGATGCCCAGTGATGAGAAGGCTTATGAAAATTCTGGCATGTTCCCCCAGTAGGATACCATTCAGCAGTAAAAGGAACTCCAATAGTGTGGTTGAAAATTCAAACATAAACTGAATAAAAGAGGCAAGATACATGCAGCATGGTATTTTACAAAGTTCAAAACCAAACCAAAATACTATATTCACTAGATATATACAGCGAGGGGGTAGTAAACACAAATTCCAGGATAGTGGTTACTCTGGGGTGGTCACTCCTCCATGCAGGAGAAACCTAGAAGCATTGATTATGGTCTAGACCTTAAATGAGTGGACGTTCATAGGTGTTCATGTTGTAATACTTCATAATCTAAAGAAAGGGCACATATATTCTTTTATATGTATTTACATGTGAATATAACATGATAAAAAGCATTTCTGGGGTGCCTGGGTGGCTCAGCTGGTTGAGCAAAGGACTCTGGCTCAGGTCATGATCTCACAGTTCGTGAGTTCGAGCCCTGCATTGGACCGTCTGCTGTCAGGCGGAACCCACTTGGCATCCTCTGCTCCCCCCCATCTCTTTGCATCTCCCCTGCTGTGCTGTCTCTCAAAAATAAATAAGTTAAAAAATAAATAAATAAAAAGTATTTTTTTACAGGGACACCTGGCTGGCTCAGTCAATAAAGCATGTGACTCTTGATCTCAGGGTTGTGAGATGGAGCCCCACATTGAGCACGGAGACTACTTAAACAAACAAACAAAAAAACAGAAGTATTTTTTACAGCCTGTACTAGTTACTAGTTGGTCCTCATGGGCCCCTTCAGCTGTAAGCTACTGCATCGCAGCTACTAGTTTAGGGAGATCTGATAGGAAACACTCCATTATTCCATCACCTACTATTTGGGAAAGAATTTGGAGAAAGCGGATGTGTCACTGCCTTTGAGGCCTCCAAAACAAATTCTGGGCACAAAACCAGACTGGAGGTTGGAGACTGGTAAAAGACCAGGAGAGGCCCCCCCCCCCCGGAGCAGGAGGAAAGACCCACCTCCCCCACCACCCCCAGGACTGTGAGAACTGTTTAGCCCGCGCCTTCCTGCACTTTGGTCCAAGTCAGAGGATGAGTGGGTCATCAGGCAGCCATCTACCAACCATTACATTTCTAGAAAGAAACGGATGGAATCCCACTAAAGAAAGGGGTCTCAAGGAGAATACTATCAACAAGTCACCCCTACATTAGTTCTCTTTTTTTTGGCTTCCCCAAGTTAATGATCATCTCTGGAGCCTGAAGACATAGCCTCTTTCCTGAGAGATCTGTCCTGGTGCAAGTCCCCACAGAACCTTGTCACACAGCTCGTGGATGACATCAAAGGAGGGGGGTATGCTTCAGCTGTAATTAAGCAAGGCAATACAGTCATCTCTATTTAACTCAGCTACACACTGTCCTCTTGACAAATACAAATACATAACCTGACACATTTTTTCCTATGGTTTGTTTTACTTGCAGTGGCAGAAAAGCCTTTTAAAATCACAACTGCCTTGGGGCGCCTGGGTGGCTCAGTTGGTTAAGAGTCCCACTCTTGGTTTGGCTCAAGTCATGATCTCATGGTTTGAGTGCAGAGCCTGCTTGGGATTCTCTCCCTCAATCTCTCTTTCTCTCTCTCTCTCTGCTCCTTCCCCACTTGCGCTGTCTTTGTCTCTCTCAAAAAATAAACTTAAAAAATTAAAAAAAAATCACAACAGTCTATGGAGATAGCAGTCTTTCAAAATGGAGTGAGATTTTCAACTTTTATTAATGTCTTTTAAAAATTCCTTAGGGGCTCCTGGGTGGCTCAGTCGGTTGAGTGTCTGACTTCGGCTCAGGTCATGATCTCACAGCTCATGAGTTTGAGCCCCGTGTCGGGCTCTATGCTGACAGCTGAGCCTGGAGCCTGCTTTGGATTCTGTGCCTCTCTCTCTCTCTCTCTCTTTCTCTCTCTGCCCCTCCCCCACTTGCGCTTGCTTGCTCTCTCTCAAAGATAAACATTAAAAAATTTTTTTTAAAATAAAAATTCCTTAAAAATTGGAGAACTTAATTTTCCTTGCCAGCCATACACAAACATGATGCATCATGTTATATGGACAGCTCCCCCTAAAAATCTTTGAAATGATGTAGACAGTCAGCCCGTAACATCCTCTGAAATGTTGGTCAAGGTCTGGGCTGGCTCAAAACCTGAGAAAACCTTTCCTGGACTTCTCGGTTATTTGAAAAGAGGCACACTACTTAATATTTACCTGGAGTCTTGGGGGCACCTGTGCGGCTCAGTATAAGCGTCAGACTCTTGGTTTCAGCTCAGATCATGAACTTGTGGTTTCATGAGTTTGAGCCCCACGTCAGGCTCTTCGCTGGCAGCATGGATCCTGCTTGGGATCCTTTCTCTCTCCCTCTCTCTCTCTGCCGCTCCCACACTTGCACTGTCTCTGTCTCTCTCAGAGAAAAGCAATTTATCTGGAATCTTGGATAAAGAAGTGAACATGAAATGCTAAGTTAGAGAGTAACAGTGTCTTTTGAGTTTTTTCAATGTTTTGCTCCAGAGCCAAAGCCAAGTCCTCTTGTTCCCATTAAGATAAGACCACCCTCTGGAACAACCGTTCATCTCTCCCAACCGATGACTGACAAATGCCTACTTTTAGTCCTGGTTTCTGTCACCAGTCTTCAAGCATCAATACGTATCTTTGCCACTTTCGCTTCAATAAATCTCTCCTCCCTGCTCTGACCTGTCTCCCTGGTTACATTTGAATCCATATTCCTTAGCTGCTCATTTGGTTTTCTACACCCAAAGAAAAGAAACTGTCCCCGGGGAAGAATTTCCATTGCACAAAGGGAGTCACTGACATTGTGTAGGAACCAAATAAACTGTCTCAAGGGTGACACGGGAGCAGAGAATGTCACAGACTTAAAACTCTGGGCTTTCTTTCTTTTTTTTTTTTTTTTTTTAATTGGCCTTAGGTGGGAGAGGTTTGCAAGGATTAGCTGGTTCTGTGCCTTCCCATTATGGATTCTGAAACACTAGCAGTTCCCAGGCACTATTTTCAGAGCTGTCCTGACACTTGTTAATAATGTTGGTGTATAAAGCTGTGCTCCTTTTAAACTCCTTTAGAAACAAAGAAAATTAGCTAGTATGTGCCAGAAGGGAAAGGGGAGAAAATCCTGTTCTTGCTGTCAGAGAGAGAATGCTAAAAGCTGTAAGTAAAACTAAAGAGGCCTTTTCCCATCAGATTCAAATATTGGGGAGTGAAGTTTTCAGGTGAAAAGCAAATACTCTGCCTTCTTGATGAACTTACTGGCAGCTTGCTCCTGGGCAGGGCCTAACATGCCCCTAGTTGGGGCCAGTTACCTACATCAATGCAAGGAAACATTTCTAATAAGATAAACTCCTGAAATTAACATAGGGAAGACTGATGTTTTTTGGCTTTCAAAAATGATTGCCCCCTAAATGCAACATAGGATTTTAAATTGCATTCTGGAACAGGAAAAGGACATTAATGGAAAATCTGGTGAAATCTCAAGAAAACCAATGGTTTTAGTTAACAGAGTTTAATAAATGTACCATGGTTATGTAAGATGCTGGGGAAAGCTGTGTGAAGGATATCGGGCAACTTTCTATACTAGCTTTACGACTGTTGTGTAAATCTAGAACTACTCCCAAATAAAAGGGTTTAATGAAATGATGCCCCTTTAGTTGACTTGTCTCTGATCTCTGAAGAGCTGACACACAAAGGAGACCTCTGGCTTCTGGGGACAGCCTCCTCTGTACCTTCCCTTAGACTACAGCACGGGCAACCAGAGAGCATACTGGGAAGGGGAATGCTGGTGTCCTAAGTGAGGCTGTGAGACAAGTAAGCAGTGTCTCAAAAATGAGCTCAAACAGAAGCAGGCTGGGCCTATCACCTTTGTTAATCATCTGCTCTTAGTAGGCGAGGCTTACCCTTGATGCATATCCATTTTATTCACTATTCATTAAGGATGAGGGGGTTTATTGTTCATTCAAAATAGTGACATCAAGAGTTAGCAAGAGAACTCCAAATTCAGACACTTTTCTTTAGGTATGGGGTACTGAATTGTCTTTTAGAAATTATTTGTGTGTATCCGATATAAAAAATTTGTTTATTTTACCCATACTAGATAAGGACTATAAAATTAAGGTTCTTAGAGTTAAGTATCTATCCTACCTTTTGTTCAACAAAGTTACTAAAGGATACGTTTTTGTCTCTTTTTTTAATGTTTATTTTTGAGAGATTGAGAGAGAGAGCGCACTCGTGCAAGCAGAGGGGCAGAGAGGGGGACAGAGGATCTGAGGCAGGCTCGGCGTTGACAGAGTAGCTTCAGTGCAGTGAACCAGATGTAGGGCTCAAACCCACGAACCACGAGATCATGACCTGAGCCGAAGTCAGAGCCTCAACTGACTGAGCCACATGGGTGCCCCTAGATTTTTCTCTTAAACACAGATATCCACTTTCAGAAACACACATACAGCCTCTGTGTAGTTATTTGCTTTTGCTAAGATGTGTAAAATATTATATTTGTATTTAAGCATTACTGTTTCAAGCATAAAGATGAAAACGCCCTCCTGGGGTTTCTTGAAGGATAGTGGAACAGAAGAGAACACATTTGCTCATTCAAAATAGTGATATCCTGAGTTAGCAACAGAACTCCAAATTCAGATACTTTTCTTTAGGTTTGGGGTATGGAATTGTCTTTTAGAAATTATTTCTGTGTGTATCTAATATCTGTGTATACCAGATCACTGGGATTAAGTGATCTTTTTAACAAAAGGATGGTGGAGTGGCCTTTTTTCTTGGAGGGTTTTGAGCTGCAAGTGAACAAGATGGGATTTATTTTTGAATAAGACCATTCTGGCTACTGTGGAGCTAAGCCTTAAGATGGGGGGCAGGGAGGGTGGCTGCAGGGAGGCAGTAGGGAGGCAACCACAACCATCCAGGCAAGACTGGAGGTGGGGAAGAGGTTGGTCAGATTCTGCAGGTGATTTGAAGGCAGACCCAAAAGCGGTAAGTAAGGGAGGGCCAGGAAGGCACCCAGGTTTTTGTTGTGTGTAATAGGGAGGGATGATGATGTCAGAAACGGAGAAGAGAAAAATTATAGGAGGAGCAGACTGAGTCAGATTAGCTCAGTTTCAGCCATGTTAGGTCAGATGTTGACACAGCAAGGTCAAGTGGGTGGCTGGATACAAATCTATGGTTGGAAGGAGGGGTCTGAGCTGGAGATCAGACTTGGGGTAGTCAACAGCACACAGATGGTATTTAAAGCTTGAGATGGGACGAGATGCCCGCCGAAGTGGGAATGGCGAGGAGAGACCCAAGGACTGAGCCTAGGGCTGTCTCAAGTTCAGAGGTCGAGGAGAGCAGGAGGAACGGACCCAGGAGACCAAGACTTGCCCCACTTCTCTGACAGCCCAGGTCATCCCAGGGAGAAACCTGAAAATGATGATGTCTTTGTAAGTCATGAAGTCCAGAGTTACCTGGTAACAGAGCCTTAAGGGGAAAGGGCACACGTATCCCCCCCTTGATTTTAAGAGCAATTTGGTACTTGAGTTGTTTGTTGACTCATTTGGAAAAATTCACCTCTTTGAAGGGACCAAAGAGTGATCCAAAAGCCTGATTTGGGGAGGACTGCAGGGGGACAGGGGTAGTAATGGACAGGCTTGAAGGCAGACTTGTAACTGGAAATAGGATTCAAAAGCTACTTGTAATCTGTTCAAAATTTAAAACAGAATGAATTCTGCACATTGCATACCCACATATTCCTGGCATGTGGCTCCTGTGCATTTTTTTTCCCCCAATAAGAGAAAAAAATGGCAGCAGCCTGAGGACTGACTTTAAACACAAAGCTATCTGTGAAAACAGTGAATCCCAAAACTGAATAATATACTTTTCTCACTCTATGAATCATCTCTGGGGCCCTGGCTAGATGTAAATGCTGTGCTCGCCACGAGGTCCTACCTTTCTGGGACCCATCTCGTTCCTACAGGGAATGTAGCTCATACTCTTGAGTCTGATGCAAACAAAAGAGCAGCCACGGAAACACGGATTTAGTTGGGCATTGTTGTTGAATATGATCACAGACAAAATTCTCTGATAGCTCTGTCTGATTGTCTGTAGTACTCGAGTTACAGAAATAGTTACTTGTACAGAATGTATTCATGTGCTAAGTGGGTCATTTATTTAGCACCAAAATCAAATTATAAAAACATCGGTTCCATCTTAAAACATGCATTTCAAAAGCTGTTCTGGCATTCCAAGTTTGCATCGAGACATCTGCACAATCTGAATACCCAAACCCCTCTATGATTTCTAATGACAAAGACCATTCTCAGTCGTTATGGGAAGCTGGTGTGGAGACAACTGCCCGTCAGATGGTGTCCCCCAGGGAACGATGTTTCTTACTCAGCCCGAGGTTTCTGCCTTGATCTCCAGGAAGAGTTTTGAGCTTGCTTAAACATGCTTAAACACATTCTCGGTAAACGGTCAGGAATCCTCTAGGTCATAATGCCGCAAAATTGACCAAAGAGGAAGAACATGGTCAAGGTCTCCTGCCACTTACATTTGCCATGTTCAGCTTCTCAAACAGGGCTCTTCCTAACCAGCAATCCTAAAGTCCAGCTTTCAAAATAAGACGGCTTGGTTAACACCCTTTAATAACTACTATGCAGCTCCAAATGACTCCATGACAGCTTTTCTAGGGAAGGAATGGATTGCTGGGCGGGTGGCTCTAAAGATCTCAAGGCGAAAGACAAGCTCAGGTTAACCATTTCCCCTCCAGGCCGACCACAGAGTTTTGTGAAGCCCTGTCCCCAAAGCCCTGACTGCAGAGGAGAACAATGCTTTCTCTTTAGTAAAGGCCCTACCATTCATCTGTCTTATCATTTTCCTTCTTTATTCTTGGCAACTGTTTCTGGAAATTGGGGTGACTCCTCGCAGGCAGGACGCAGGAGACATTCACAAGTAAGGCCAGCATCCTGGAGGTGCTGTCCTCGGAGCAGCCATAAGGAAGATGCAGCAGTTAAGTTCAAGAGAACATTTGTGGGCAGATGGCCCATTTGTACCTGTCCTTTGGAGCAGCGAAAGTGGACATCGGAGGGTGTCACACTCCCGGATACAAGGGATCCCAGTTCCAATTGCATTATGATGCATGTGGTAACTGTATTTTACAAAAGACTTTGGTTTCTCCCCGGCTATGGGTCAGCAGGGTGGGAGAGTCTTATAAGCCATACAGGCCAGGGACTTCCTGCACCACGTCCTTTCCCAAACAGATGGCACCGCTCCCGACACTGTTGTGGGAAATAAGCCATGACATGGCCCTTTACAAGGTCAACGAGGCTCTATCAAGGACACACAGAGCAGTAACTCCACAAGGAGCAATTCTGTGTTCTTCTGACCTTCAGTCTTCCATATCCGTGAATTTTCTCTTCTTATAGTTCTGAACGAGGTTGGAAGCTGTGATCTGAGAAGCCTGCCCCTTCTCCCAACACTGAAAGTCATTCAGTCCTTTCTGCCCTGTTTGAAATAAGCCCCTCTCCATCTCGTCCAGCCTGGCTACCAATGCTGAAGTGTCTTCATTGTAAGTGTTCTGGGAGGAGTCCATAATGCGGCGGAAACGTCCAATGAATGTCTGAAGGAGAAGGAATGAGTGAGAAAAATCAGATCCATTTTTCCCTGAACATTTAAATGTCATGAAGGGCAAAAGTTTGGTCTAGGACTCAGTCAGAAGGAGCTCTCAGGTGACTTTATCACTCGAGGAAGTGATTTCACATTGCCATGCCTCAATTTCCTCATCTGTGAAATGGACGGTTATGAATATCCAACAGGTTGTTATGGTAGCCAATGAAGGAATACATGTAGGACATCTAGCAACTGGCTAGCAAGAGTAATCTGCTCAAAAAGCGCTACCCATTAATTTGAGCCCTGCATTAGGTTCTGCGCTGACAGTGCAGAGCCTGCTTGGAATTCTCTCTCTTCCTCTCTTTCTGCCCCTCCCCACACCCCACCAAAAACATTAAAAAAATTAAAAAAAAAAAAAAAAAAAGGGTTACCTATTATTGTTATTACTAACAAAGGCCACAATAATGTACTGTGACACGCACAGATAAGTTTGGACCAGAAAAGACTCCTAATCTAATTGAGTGCATTTTATATCTTTTTCAGTGTGAGAGCAGGATAGAGACACAAATGACTGAGGGTTGTCATTTTACCACAGGGCCCTGAGACCAAGCCACAAGCCCCTGCCTCAGTTTCTTCAATTGCCTCATGGAGTTATCACCTTACCGATGGGCAACTTTATAGAACTTGAAAGCAGTGATGGAAAAAGAAAAGATATAACTCACTAACAAAGGGCACTGTTCCAATTCAAGGACATGTCCTGGAGACACTGTAAGACAAATAAATGGACTTTCCCCATTTTTAGCTTTCTGCTCAAAAGAGTTTCATAAGCTCAAACTGTCTCTAGTCTATGTATTGATTTCTTTATCTCAGTGGATGGCAACAATGTTTTTCTTTACTATTTACATCAAAAACCATTCCAGTACATGTAAGGCCAAACAACCCTTGAGCCTGATGGAGGGTGTCTATATAGTCCAGGGAGGAAACGTGTCTTCAGCTGAAGTTCTTATAAAGCTAGAAATGAGGAAGTAAAATAAGAGGTAGAAAGGGTAGCTTCTCCTAATATTAGCAAAAAAAAAAAAAAAACAATTATGGGGGTGCCTGGGTGGTTCAGTCAGTTAAGTATCTGACTTTGGCTCAGGTCATGATCTCACGGTTTGTGGGTTCAAGCTCTACATCGGTCTCTGTGCTGACAGCTCAGCGCCTGGAGCCTGCTTCGGATTCTGTGTCTCCCTCTCTCTCTGCCCCTCCTCCGCTCAGGCTCTGTCTCTCTCAAAAATAAATAAACATAAAAAAGGTAATAATTATGAGACGTTAAAATAAAGTTATGTCGTAAAGGATGGTAATATGGGTATAACATTGTTTTGTCCGTGGAAAACAACAGTAATAGCTACCATTTGTGAAATGGCACCACCTAATCTCACTACGATGCAATAATTTTGGCACTATTGTTATCTCCATTTAACAGGTGAAAAATGAAAGCCTATAGAGGTCACGCAGTTCGTACATGGCAGACCCATGGTTTAGCCCCAGAGCAAGGGACGGGAACAAATAACACATGTACTCCTGACGGGAGCCCTCAGACCAGTCTTGGGGCTGGGCCGGGCTGGCGTATTTAAGTACCTGTCACCTATAGTCAACCATCATCTCTCTTATTTCCAGGCCTTCCTGTGGCCCCAACTCTTAACAAACAAATATGAAGAGCTGCAGACAAGTCATTTTTAAGTAAATATATAA
Source organism: Neofelis nebulosa (assembly GCF_028018385.1). Lineage (NCBI taxonomy): Eukaryota > Metazoa > Chordata > Mammalia > Carnivora > Felidae > Neofelis > Neofelis nebulosa. The sequence goes on along the minus strand of NC_080798.1, from coordinate 35,498,437 downwards.
TCGGCAAATGCAGTCTAACTGTAGGCCGCTGTGGAATAACTAATAAACTGAGCGTATACATGATACACTTCCCTGGGTAAGGGTGGAGGCTGGTGGCTCCTAAGGCGTGTGTGGTGCCATAGGGTTTTCACATCAATTACTTGCCTGCAGGAGAGACTGGGAGATGTCTGCATTCTCTGGACTGTCAAAATGCAGGAGTTGGGAGCCAAACCCATAGAAATGCGGCCCCAGTTTGTGGAGGTCCACCACGTTGGCATCGGCGCTGAACACGGTCCTCCAACCTTGCTGGTAGATCTTGGGAAGGTCCACAGAAAGGATCCGCCGCTTGTGGTCAAAAAGTCCCTTTGCCAGCCACAGGGGGAGTTCGAGCTTTGAGCCCTGCATCACACAGGAATGTAGGTTTTAAAAGCAAATAGCGTAATAAATGTGTGTGGCAATACACAGAAATATAGGTTGCTGCCTGTTCTGTTTGGGGGCGTGGCTCCCAAAAGCAGAAGGTTGTGACTTGAAGAGATGAACTGCATGGGCTGAAGTTTTACATCATAATGGAATGGTGAGAACAACGGTTTTTGTTCAACAGAAGCACAGTACGGAACAAAAATGTGGTACAAAGGGGAAGTTTTCTAACTCACATAAATAAAAACTTCCAATTGCAGATACTTCAGAAGTATAATAAATATTTCTGGGGGCGCCTGGGTGGCTCAGTCGGTTGAGCATCTGACTTCGGCTCAGGTCATGATCTTGTGGCTCGATGAGTTCAAGCCCCGCGTCAGGCTCTGTGCTGGCAGCACACAGCCTGGAGCCTCCTTCAGGTCCTGTGTCTCCGTCTCTCTCTGCCCCTCCTCCGCTCACACTCTCTCTCTCTCTCTCTCAAAAATCAATGAACATTAGAAAAATACAAAAATAAGCATTTCTGCTTTCTTTAAATATTCCATACCTGTTCCTCATACGCACTCACTGGAGGCCTACTATGCACTAAGCACCACCAGGTGCTGGGCGATATATGGAAAAACAGCATCAGCCTGAGCTCAGGCCACAGCCCCTCTCCATCCCACTTCACAGCTTCAGAGAGGACAGTAAAGACACACATGTCTCTATATTTTTAAAACCTTAACAGAACTGGAAAATACAATGAGGTGGCCATGACAGACCAGAAATGAAGAGAAATATCCAAAAAAAAAAAAAAAAAAAAAAAAAAAGGCCAAATATAACTGAGTTGAAGGCATCTGCAGACAGAAAGTGTGCAGAAAGTTAACACAGCAACCCTCAGACCGCCCTCCTTAGAGGGGCCTGCCTGCAGAGTTGATCCTTGGTGGGTGTCCTGGAACTTGGGTTTCAGGAGGGTTCCCACTCTTCTCAGAGTGGATAGGAGTGCCTCACTGTGCTTATGCAGTTTGCACAAACAATGTGGCTTATGCTGAATACCTGCTTTCCTTCTCGGAGTCTGGAATCTTGGAATGTGTTCGGTAGAATGCCTGTGTAACTAGCCCTCAGTACGACCATGGGTACTGAGTCTCTAATGAGCTCCCAGGTACACATATTTCACCCATGCTGTCATAATGCGTTACTGGATATTCCAGTGCATCCTGTGCGACTTCGCCCGGATGGACGGGGCTCTGGGAAGCTTGTGTCCAGCTTCCTGCAAACTTCATCACACACACCCTTTTTCCCTTTGCTGTTTTTGCTCTGTATCCTTTTACTGTATTAAAATTTAAACATTAGTATGACTAGATGCTGAGTCCTGTGAGTTCTCTTAGTGAATCATCAAACCTGGGGCTGGTCTTGGGGACCCCTTGAACAAACCGAAATGGAAAGTTTATCACTAGAAGACACAGACTAAGGAAATCTTGAAGGGAGAATGAAAATGATCCCAGAAAGAAATATGGAAACGCAGGACACAAACTAAATAGTAAGAAGGAAAAAAACCCCACAAATATATCAATAATTACATTAAATGTAAACAAATTAAATACAACTGAGGGGCGCCTGGGTGGCTCAGTCGGTTGAGCGTTCGACTTCGGCTCAGGTCATGATCTCACAGTCCGTGAGTTCGAGCCCCGCGTCAGGCTCTGTACTGCCAGCTTGGGACCTGGAGCCTGCTTTGGATTCTGTGTCTCCCTCTCTCTGCCCCTCCCCTACTCATGCTCTGTCTCTCTCTGTCAAAAATAAATAAACATGAAAAAAAAAAATTAAAAAAAAAAAAAAATACAACTGAAAAACTGTCAAACTGAAAAAAAACAAAACCTAACCATACGCTGCTTAAAAGACACATATTTGAAGTATAAAGACACAGAAAGGTTGAAAAAAATGCCATAAAAATAGTAATCAAAAGAGAGAAGCAGACTAGAGATAAAACGGACATTTGACAATAATAAAAGGGTCATTATATCCACAAGAAAAAGACAGGTACCTGTCTAAACTGAGAGAAGTAAAAGGAGAACTGGTGAATCTATAGGCATAGTGGAAAACTTTGGTCTATCTCTCTAGATAAATGAGGAGCAGGAAAAAAAAATCAGTAGGAATATAGAAGATCTCAGCAAAGCAAACAGCAAACTTGACCTAACTTCCAGTATTTACCACACACCATGACTTCAGAATACACATCTGGCCAAGTGCATATGGAATGGTTAAGTTGATCTTATGCTGCAGTATAAAGCAAGCGTTAACTTACAAAAGACTGAAATCACTCAGGCTATGTTCTCTGACCCTGGTGGAAAGAATTAAGCTAGAAATCAAAACCAAAAAAGATGAAGAGCTAAATCCTAATATATGTGGAACTAAGCACTGGTCTTCCGAATAACCCATGAGTCAAAGAAGAACTCACAATAGAAATTAGAAATTATTTTGAACACATGGATATGAAAATAAAATACAACAAATCAAAACTTGTGGAACGCACTGAAGCTGTGCTCAGAGGAAATGTATAGCTAAAAACATGCATAAGGGAAGGTTGAAAAATCAATGACCTGGGTACCCAGCTCAAACTGCACAGGCAGGGTTGGGGGGAGTGGGGGTAACAATAGACAATTAAGTCCAAAGAAGGTAGAAGAAAGAATTAATAACTTAACGACCTAGAAAACAACAGTACAAAAGAGGAAACTGACAGAGCCCTAAGTTAGTTCTTTTAAAAGAACTAACTAATACAATTGATCAATTCTAACGAAGAAAGGGAGCATAATTTCTCCATATCAAGAATAAAAACCAAGACATCAATATAAATCCTACAGATGTAAAAAAGATAGTAAAAGGATATTTTGAACATTACACCACTACCTTTGAAAATTCAGATGAAATTGTCAAATTCCTAGAGGAGAAAACAATGTACCAAGAGTAACACAGGAAGAAAATAGCAAGTCTGAGTAGTCATTTATCTCTGAATGACATTAAATGTTGTCATTACAAAGCTTCCCGCACAAATCTCCCACAAAGAATTCCAAATACTTTATGTAGACACTCTACCCTCAAATAAGTAGAGTATAAGTCCTATTCCTTAAGTGAGGCTGTGCATAATGACTCCTTCCCAAAGAGAACAGTATGGAAAGGTGGAAAAAGGAGTAACTTCATAGTGAAGAATCCTGACAAACACTACACCAGCCGAGTGTTCGAGGTTCTTATCAATGTGATAAGTCATGCTAACAGTATGTGCCCTTGATATGATGTGACCTCTGTGATCCTCCTCAAAACCTATCAGTGCAGTCTAACCACAAGGAAAAGTTCAGACAGGGTGCCTGGGTGGCTCAGTCCGTTAAGCATCGGACTTCCACTCAGGTCACGATCTCACGGTTCATGAATTTAAGCCCTGCATCAGGCTTCCCGCTAACAGCGTAAAGCCTGCTTGGGATTTTCTCTCTCTCTCTGCCCCTCCTCTGCTTGTGCTGTCTCAAAATAAATAAGTAAATAAACTTAAAAACAACAACAACACATCAGACAAATCCCAACTGAGGGACATTCTACAGATTACCTGATCAGCACTCCACAGAACCATCATGGTCCTCAAAAACAAGGAAAGTGTAATAAACTGTCACAGCCAAGAGCAGCCTAATTAGATATGATACTAAATGCGCTGTGGTAAACTGGATGGACATTAGGGGGAAGGAAGGCAATATGAATAAAGTACCGTCAGTGCATCTCTGTTTACCAATGTGTAAGAGGACAAAAATCCTTACCTGTTATAATGAAAAGTCAATAAACAATGTCTTAATTTTTTTAAATCAAGAAAATAAGCTTAAGACTATTATTTAAAAACACAGGGGTAAATCTTGAGGATACTATTTTTATTTTCTTTTTAGTGAGAGAGAGCAGACGAGCAGGGGAGAGGGGCAGAAGGAGAGAGAATCCCAAGCAGGTTCCACGCTCAGCTTGGAGCCCAATATGGGCCTTGATCCCATGAGACTGGGATCACGACCTCAGTCAAAATCGAGAGACCGAGCCTCAGCTGACTGAGCCACCCAGGCGTCCCTTTAAGTATTTAAAAAGTGGACCAGTGATCAGAAACCCCGATCCTTAAGTAGTCAGTAGTAACCAATCCTTAACCTTTCAACATTTGGGGGCGGGGGGGGGGGAAGACACTGCTCACTTTGGGCAGTTTCAAAAATGAAACCAGCGGCCTGACGACCTAAGATAAATTTAGTTTCACACTGGGGGCGAAGGCTAAAAAAACACTTCAGAGAACTGAGACCTGAGACCCGCCGATACAACTCCTTAGAGCGTAGGGCCGGGCTTCCCCCTAAAACGACAAATCCCGCGGGGCAGCGCGCCCGCGATGCGGAGCCCAAGGCGGCGAGGCACACTGGGAATTGTAGTCTTTCTCGGGGGATCTGTCCCTAAAGGCTTACCTGAGGAATCGTGTGGTCAGTCTCGGCACCTCCGCTCCGCTCCAGGAAGAAAGCCCCGAGGCGAGGCATGGGGGTCTCTGTGCGCACCGGGAGCTTCTCGTGGGACATCAGGATGTCGTCCAGCGACAGAAAGTTCTCCTCAGGCCCGAGTGCACCCGACTCCACCCGGAAATAAGCCTCGGACATGGCGGCGGCGGCGGCTTCAACTTCTCCGCTTCCACTCGTGTGAGGCTAGGAGTCCGGGATGTAAAAAGCAGGAGAAAGCGGAGGCAGGCCCGGGTTGTGAAGGGTAAGGAGGTCGCTGCGACAGCTAGCCGGAATTGAAATTTTTCCCGCGCCGGGGACGCGCCAGACTGGAGCAGTCGATCCAGGCAGGTCGGCCCAGGCAGAAGCAATAGACAGTCTGCGGACTTTGTCCCACGTGATCAGGGGCGGGGCGCATTTGGAACCGCGCTCGAGATTTCCGCCTGCAGGGTGTAAACTGGATGTGGGCACCTTAGCAAGGAGCTGGAAATGCCCGTTGAAGTTGCTGGATGCATCTGTACTAGATTGTGTTCATGTGGCCCTTTATATATTTATATGAAATTAAAAACGCTTTGCAACACGTTTGGGGGCTTATAAAAAGACATTACTGTGGCCTCCGTCTCAGGCCTGATCAAGTCAGACCTGTTTACTGTAGTTTTGTCACTGTATCTGTTAATCTTCGTGCTTGAAAGAAACATGAACAAAACCTCCAGCACTAGCCCCAGATAGTTATGGACTATTTGTAGTATTTGGCGTTGATAAGGGAAGGAAGAGGAGGAGCACTAGACTCCCAAAGGTCCTGAGTTTACTTCAGGGCCTTACCATCGACTGGCAATCTCCTTTCGTGGCTCTTAATTTAAATCCTTAAAAGAGGAAATCTAATTGGCTCAGTTTGTCTTTTTGAACAAGGTCACAACAGTCATACGTTGCCAGCCACCCTATAGATTGGATGGGTGCCTGTTGCTTGTGTAGTTGTGGGAGAGGGGTAGGGAAGGGATCATGGTTATGGGAAAATTAATGAAGAGAAACCTCACTAGAATGGAGTCGGGAGGTTAGCAGGGGTAGCTCTCATGCCCTTACCACTCTTTGTTAATTGCAAATCCAACAGGGAAAGAGGGAACTTGCACCCGGATACAATTTTACCACCTGGGCAAGAGGAAGAAAGGCTTTCCTCCAAAGGTCCAGCCATGAGAAGCCACTATACTTTGAACTCCTACTATTTTACTCCAGTGAATTTCTTGTTCTAACAGTCTTCCCAACTCCCCTACCTCCTCTGTAGAAGAACCAACTCTCCTTTGTTCTCTGGACTTGCCTATGGTTTTGCTGTAGTTTTCTTGCCCTGGATGGCAATTCTCTGCTATTCCTGGATAAACCTATTTTTGCTAGTAAAGTAACTGGCAGTTTTATTTTTAATATAAACAGTTACATGTTACCAGATTTGGGGGTGCTATTCAATCATGGCTATGAGTGGTGGAGAGTGTTGAGAAATACGGTGTAGAACTTCATACAGAAGGGTCTTTTCTGGGGTTAGAGCTATAAGCAAAGGGTTCATGGGAAGGAGATGTGTATCAGTCCATCTTTCTTATTCCCTGCTTTTTAGGATACTGTGACATCTATCCCTTGTAGGGTGGGCTAATTCCTAGAGTAACAAACAACTTGCCTGTGAACACACCTTACATTAACCAAACAATCGAAAGCCTATACCCCCAACCACCTCCTTTAACTCTCACACACCAAGCCAACACTTACCCTGCCTTAAATCACCCCGGGACCAAATACTGGATAATGAGAGACCACCCTTATAGCCCAGAGTCCACTAACATTCAAAGTACCCCATCCTAAGCTCACTCAAATTTGCCTACTATGCCTCACCCATTCCTTCCCACAGAAACCACAATAGAAGCTCTGGGTCATGTTCTCCTCTCCTTTTGCTTCCTTACTGACCCTGTGCGGCTTTGGATGGAACGATGTACTTCCTTCTCTTGGGAACTGGGAGCAATAAGACTTCTTTCGATGGCACTGACCACTCTGTCATTACTCAGTCACCCTTACAAATGAAATCCTGGTGTAATCAAAACAAGAGGCCATGGGGGAATCAGGGCCAAACTGTGGAAAGCCTTGGGTGCTAATGAGTTGAGGCTATTCCACAGGAAATAGGAGAAGAAAATGTAAGATTTTTTTTTTTTTTTTTTTTTTTTAGCATGTGATAACATAAATTTGAGCTTTAAGAAGAGAATTCTGGTAGTGGGGAGAAGAAGGGAGAGATTAGATGCAGGGAGGCCAGTTTGGAAGCTGTTCAGTGGGCAATTCCTAGCAACTAATTGGAAAGAGAAAGTGAAGGGTAGAGAGAGGTCAAAGATAATTTAAGTTTTTTACCTGGTTGACCAGGTGGATGGAGATGTCACTAACAGATAGATATACAGAGCACAGGAATATGGGCAATTTGGGGTAAAAGATGAGTTTGGTCTGGTACTCATGGAGTCCAGGAGCCACTAGACAGGTCTGCAGCTCTGTGGAGACACCAGTCTTGAACCTTTAGTTAGGCATCTATGGAGAGGTGGTTGCAGGAGAGTCCTTTCCTTTATCATATTTGAAATGTTCAGGGGCGCCTGGGTGGCGCAGTCGGTTAAGCGTCCGACTTCAGCCAGGTCACGATCTCGCGGTCCGTGAGTTCGAGCCCCGCGTCAGGCTCTGGGCTGATGGCTCAGAGCCTGGAGCCTGTTTCCGATTCTGTGTCTCCCTCTCTCTCTGCCCCTCCCCCGTTCATGCTATGTCTCTCTCTGTCCCAAAAATAAATAAAAAACGTTGAAAAAAAAAAAAAAAGAAATGTTCAGTTTGCTGCACTATCCATTATAAACGTAAACATAAATCATAGCCAAAATTTATATTTTGTTGAAATGGCTGTAGGGTCTGGATACAGTTAGGAATAGAAATGTGTTCATTTGTCTAATTGAAGGCAGTGAGGGTACTTTACTGACAAGGTGCAGTAAAGCTGTTTTTTATGTTGAAACAGTTAAGGTGGATCCTTAATAACATCGGTGCCAAGAAAGGCATTATTTTTGTGCAGAGACCATTGGCTCTAAACCTAAACACCGCAGCTATTTTAATAGTAAAGTAACAGGCCAGTGTTTAAGATAAAATCAGATTACCTTGTTTTTCTTCTGTGATGTTTTGGCTCACCATGAAACTTATTCACTGCTTGTATACTTTTGCTCTCTTTAATCCGCCCTCTTCTTGAACTCCCCAGTGAGCCAGAAAAAGTGAAATTAACGTTTGAGCTTCTGATGCTAAACAATTGCATTAATTCATCTGACAAAAGTGGTACATAATTTATCCAGTATAGACCTGTTTGTAGCCTAAATTTTAAGAGCCAGGAATGTTCCTTTTCTCATGAAATCTTGGGTTCCTTACCACTCAGCCAATCAATCTATGTACCAGAATTGCACTAGACAGAATTTCAGCATATTTATGATATTCAGAGTGTGTTCAGTATGTTTACAAAATATAGAACTTCAGGATTCCAAAGGTGTCTGCTGGATCCCTGAAAAAAAACACTAATTTTCCCAGTGCAGTTATTTCAAGATTGCAGCACTGTGGTACACACACAGACTTCAGATAAGCAAAACCACAAAACAGCTTTAAATCTGTTCTTTTGAATACTGGTGCTTTCTAAATTTCTTCCACTGAGTGGGGAGGCTGTGATGTAAGTGACAGAACTCCAGATCCGGGGGATGGGGGAGGATCTTTGGGGGAAGGAAAAAAAAACAAACCAAAAAACCAGAAATGTGTTGGACTCCATCCTTCCAGTTGCTTCCTAGGCCAAAAGTTTTAGGGTTTTTCTTGATTCCCCTCCCCTTACCTTCTATAACTGTTCCATCAGCAAATGTTCACTCTGCCTTCATAATATTTTATTTTTTTTTATGTTTACTTTTGAGAGAGAGAGAGCGAGCGAGTGAGCGAGCGAGCATGAGCGGGGGAGGGGCAGAGAGTGAGGGAGACACAGAATCCGAAATAGGCTCCAGGCTCTGAGCTGTCAGCACAGAGCCCGATGTGGGCCTTGAACCCATGAACTGTGAGATCATGACCTGAGCCGAAGTCAGACGCTTACCCGACTGAGCTACCCAGGTGCCCCCGCCTTCATCATATTTCCAGAATTTGATTATTTCTCATCACTGTGGTCCAAACCAACATCTCTTGCTTGGACTTTTGTAATAGCTTCCCGTCCAGTCTTGCTTCAGCCCACGACCTCCTTATCGTTCTTTGAGAGCCCCAGACACACTCATTTCTTAGGGCCTTGCACTGTCTGTTCCCACTTCCTGGATTGCCTTTCTGTTGGATTTCCGCATGGGTGGTCCCTTTAGGTCTTTATTCAAGAGTCATCTTCTCATTCAGGCCTTCCCTCACTGCCCTATCCAAAATTTTAGCCCTCCCCAACTGACAGCTGATATCCCCCTCCTTTTTTTCCCTCAGCATTTATCACTCTCTTATGTACTATTTGTTTTACCTTTTTAACTTGTTTATTGTCTGTCACCCCTACTTGAATATTAGCTTCATGAAGACAGGGATTCTTTTTGGTGTATTTTTTCATGACTCTATCCCCACTACCTCGTGCATGTCAGGCACTTCCTAAATATTTGCTGAATGAATTAGTGGTTCTTTACTTACAGCAGTGATATTATTTTCCTTTAAAACATTAACCAAAAAACAATTTCAAGTAAATAATAGTACGAGTGGTGTGCACGTATTATAACAGTCACAAAGGGTAGTGGTGAAACACTGAAAACACTGAATTAAAGTGGTACAAAATGGGGGTGCCTGGGTGGCCTAGTTGGTTAAGCATCTAACTTGGGCTCAGGTCATGATCTCACAGTTCATGGGTTCAAGGCCCACGTCGGGCTCTGTGCTGACAGCTCAGAGCCTGGCCCCTGCTTCAGGTTCTGTGTCTCCCCCTCTCTCTGCCCCTGCCCTGCTCATGCTTGCTCTCACTTGCTCTCTCTCTCTCTCTCAAAAATAAATAAACATTAAAAAAAAAATGAAGTGGTACGAAATAGTTTGCCAACGTACAGGCTAGGTCACATAATCTTCTAGAGCCGTGAACTTGTCATTGATAATACTCTGAAGAAAACTCACTGATTGGGCTCCACTAATTTAAAGTTGTTGAAGTTTTGGTAGAATTATACTGAATTTGGCAACTCTTTCTGCCCATGGATCCTGTTCCCATGCTTTCATAAAAACACCTTTTTGCACTGGGGGAAAAAAAAAGAACTATACTGAATTTTACCTTCCCACCCACTGTAAATATGGAATGTTTAAGCAAAAGGAGTGAACAGGATGTAAAATGGCTTAGTCCCCTACCCACAGAACATTTTCAGCAGCCATTTATATTCAGCTGCTGTGTTCCTTCCAGAATCCAACAGGCTTGGGTAGAGTCCCACTTGCACCACTTCAGTTGGCTTTGTGACCTCGGGGGGAGTTATCTATCTGAAGCTTAGCTTCTGCACCTATAAAATGGGGACAATAATGGTAGGAGTGTAACAAAAGGGCCAATATAGGCAGAGCTCTTAGCTCAGGGCCTGACCCATACATAGCAAGGGCTCAATAAATCTCCTTTTTACCATCACTATTCAGATACGTTAATTCACTGCTGTGTCCTCCGCACCTCAAATAATACCTGGCATGTAGCAAGCACTCCGTGAACATTTGTGAAATAAACATCATCATTCATTATTATCGTTGTCGATCTAGGCTTGGCCACACTTGCCACCACCCCCCCAACAATTCACGTTTCCAAATGGACTTGAAGGTGATAGATCAGTATTCTTCAACTTTTCCCTGCAAAGATTCAGATAGAACTTATTTCTTCTGAATTCAAATGATTAAAGTGGGTTTTTTTTTGTATTTTAAAATTACAGTACTATGTTTGAAATTTTATTATGTAAGGTTAATGGATTTAAATCACTGGAGTTCATTTTTACATAATTTAAATGTTCTTTTGGTTGAGCTATTTCTTGAGGACTGCTCCAAAACGCCTTCAATGAGATCAAAATAAATTGATAGGCATAATGCAACCTTATGTGTGGGTAGTGCCGATTTTAGATTCTTCCCACAGTCTTCAGCAGTACGAGGAGATTGTAAACCCATCTCATATATCCAGAGAGATTCAGTGTATGCATCGCCCTCATAAACTTGGCAAAGGAGCAGCGATCACATCATTATAATCGAGGTACTTGTTTGATCCAACTTTTCTTTTTCTGTGTTCCCAGCTCCATAAAAATACCCCTTCTTCACACTCCTATATTTTCATCTTCTTTTTTGGGTAGTCTTTATTTATTTTAATCCATGATCTGATAGCCAGAGCTTCCCTCAGTCCGAGGTGGGCGGAGTGGCAAGTAAATTCATTAGTTTGAGAAGAGTATGGGGGAAGAAGAGGGATCATTTATTCATCAAGATGCTCAGATGCCTATTAGGTGCCCCGGGGCTCCCTGTGTGGACATGAAGAAGAATACGATGGGTTGCTGCCCAGTGGAGGAAATAGTAACATGAGGTGATAAAAGCTCGGATAGAGCCGTGTCTGATGTGTTCCGGAAGCTCAGAACGAGTGGTGACTTCCCACCTGGACAGAATAGGGTTTTACAAAGGCTTTACAGAGAAAGGTGCAGAAGAATGGGGCCATTGGGTGTGAAGAGGACTTTTTCAGCAGGTCCACAAATGTGGGGGCGGGAGGGGAGGAGTCATTCCAGACCCAAGCATCCACTGTGAGCAGAGAGGTGGGACTGTCAAAGTTCGAGATGAAATTTCTCTCCTTCAAACCGGCCCCTCCTTCTGCCTCCTGTATGCCAGTTAATGGCTGCACTATTCACCTGATTACCTGTATCTATCTGGCAGGTAACAGGAAAATTCAGTTCAAAATGGCTTCAACAACAGGGGATTTCTAGACGTGATAACTGGAGAGTCCAGGACTTCTTGGTCAGTTGATTCAGCAGCCCAAAGGTGTCTCTGGGGATCTAACTTTGTTTTGCTGCCCACATGGTCGGCTCTAGTCTATGGCTCATCCACGGGGGTCACTAGATGTTTGCCAGCTAATCTGGGTCTACGGGATTCCTTGGTCTTTTCCGGGGGTAGGGAAGGGAGAGCATTCAGTCTCAGCCTTCCAGTAGAGAGTTCTGACATTCACCCTTACTGGCAAGTTTAGACCACATGCTCACTCCTGAACCAAAACGATAGCCAGAGCAATGGAATGTGTTAATTAATGTAAGTCAGTCAAAGCCCACCACCAATGTTATGATAGGGTGAGCTTCACCAAAGCATGTGGGCTGCACAATGGGAAGGATTGGGGGTCAATTCTGGAGTGACGGTCTGGGTATTTTTAGGACGGGGAAAGCTGGGTAGAAAACAAATAAATGTCCACTACAATCACTACTCAGTTAGGAACGTGGGAGAATTCAGTATTGCTTCCCTCTCACTTCCCTATGTCCAACTGGTCAATACACACTGCTGATTCTACCTTCTTCTTCTTCAATGTTTTATTTATTTTTGAGACAATGCAAGCAGGGGAGGGGCAGAGAGAGGGGAAGAGAGGATCCAAAGCAGGCTCTGCACTGACAGCGGTGAACCCGATGTGGGACTCGAACTCACCAACTGTGAGATCATGACCTGAACTAAAGTCGGACACACAACCTACCAAGCCATCCAGGGGCCCCTGCTAATTCTACCTTCTTATCATTCTTTTGTCTTTTTATCATTCTTTTGTCTGTCCATTCTTTTGCCTCTGTTTGAGCACTCATCATCTTTCACCCATACTCTTAAAATCCCTCCTGACTGGGTTTTCTCTGTCTCTGCTGTCTCCTTGCTCCAAAGTTCCTTTGTACTTGTCTTGCAGTGATCTTCCTGTTATTCCCCAGCTTACAACCCAAATCACCCCCGTGGGTTAAATAATAAACTCTGAACTCCTTGGTAAGTCTTAAATGGCTTCCAAGAACTGTGTTATTAGCTTGCCAGGGCCACCATAACAAAATACTGCAGACTGGTAGCTAAACAACAGAAAATTTTCTCATAGTTCTTCAGGCTGAAAGTCTAAGATCAAGGTGTTAGCAGGGATGGTTTCTCCTGAGGCCCCTCTCTCCTTGGCTTGCAGATGGCCACCCTCTTGCCATGGCCTCACATGGCCTTTCCTCTGTGCACGCACATCCTTGGGTCGCTTCCTCTTACAAGGACACCGGTACTATTGGATCAGGACCCCACCCTTAGGACCTCATTTAACCTTAAAGGCCAGGGCTTGCTTGCATAGCACAGAGTAAAACTGGAAGGAAGTCAGAAAGATTAGCACGGACCCTGCATATGGATGACGTGAATTTGTGAAGCATTCCATAGTTCTCATAGGACCGCCCCACAGGTTACATGCTAATCACAAAGAGGAAAATGAACTCTTACAATGGAGAGATCTACTTGTCACCACTATATGGAAGTGATCAAGCCTAGCACACTAACGTGGGGCAGCCTCTGTGCCTGTAAGACGTCATGCCGTCTGTGTGCTGACTCAGTTATGATTCCAACCTGAATCCAATCAAGCCTCCAGAATTCACAGGAAATATGGGAATTGGGGGGGAGGGGAGTGGTGAGAAAGAGTTAAATGACAACAAGAGAAAACACGTAGATAAAATCAGAATATGGGCCATTCTACAAGGGCACCACTAATAAAACACTGTTTGGGGGAATCTGGTACCTGACTGTAAGACATATTTTTTTATATCCTCAGACAGACAAGATGGTGCTTCATAATCCACTCAGGTGTACAAAACGCTCTCTAAGACTCTCAAGGGCATGCTTTATAGCTCCTTTCAGCTAGACAGCATGCTTCTGATACAGGTATACCTCGTTTCATTGTGTTTTACAGAGATTGCGTTTTTTTAAATTATTTTTTAAATTTTTTCTTTTTGCAAATTGAAGGTTTGTGGCAACTCTGCATAGAACAAGGCTATTGGTGCCATTTTCCCAACAGCATTTGCGCAGTTCACATCTCTGTGTCACATAATGGTCATTATCACAACATTTCAAAAGTTTTCATTATTATTATATTTATATATAATATTTATATTATATATTATATATTTAATATATAATATAATATATAATAATATAATTATATTTATATATAATTATATTTGTTACGGTGACCTGTGATCAGTGAGTATGACTTGCTGAGAACTCAGATGACAGCATTTTTTGGCAATATTTTTAAATTAAGGTGGTACAGTTTTTTTTTTGACAGTGCTATTGCACATTTAATGGACTACAGTATAGTGTAAATGTGAATTTTATATGCACTGCGAAACCAAAAAATCCATTTGACTCGCTCTCTTGGCGTGGTCTGGAACGGAACCTGTAGTACCTCTGAGGTATGCTGGTACTCCTTAGGATGTAGTCCAACAGAAGCTTCACAAGGAGCCCAGGGTGAGCAAAGGCCTAACTCAAAGGGCCTGATCCTCATGTCCTAATGGGATGAGATTTTGCAGAAGTCTTGGAAAAGGGTGTGTGTATTTTGCAAGTGAGAGAAAAGCAAATAATTTGTGGCTGGAGGGCACAAAGGTCTCATGACAATTTTTAAGACATAGCTTCAAATTCTTTAAATCTGGATGGGCTCTGTGACTAGTTCGGACAATCCAGCATGGAGGACATGACGCTGTGTGATTTCTGAAGCTAGGTCATAAAAAGTAATGCAGCCTCTGTCTTGTTTACCTAAATACGTGCTCCCATATTGATGGGCCATTAGATCAGAACCTGAGCACCCTGAGGCCACCACGCTAGACAGGCTACATGGGCATGCTCTGGTGGGTGATCCCAGCTGAGCTCAGCCTTCCAGCCATCCCAACCAAGGTGCTCTGCAGACATGACAGTGAAGCCAACTTGGCCCCTGTGCCCAGTCCATCTGCCACCTGAATACCAGCAAGCGGTTTCTGTCAGAGTTCTGTGAAACAACAATTGTCTGACTGGCCCCTGCCTGAATTCATGATTCACAAAAACGGGAGATACAAATAGTTGTTTTTAGGGCTCCTGGCTGGTTCAGTCTGTAGAGCATGCAACTCTTAATCTCAGGGTTGTGAGTTCAAGCCCAAGTTGGGTATAGAGATTACTTAAAAATAAGATCTTTTAAAAATTTAAAAGAGAAATAGTTGTTTCAAGCTACTGAAGTTATAGAATATTTAAAAAAGTTGTATGTGGACAGCTTTGGCTCTTCAAAAAGTCATTGTCACGTAGGGGGGAAAGATGGGTATGTTTGAAGGGCTCTAGCAGCCAAATGCAATAAGTCATCCCTGATGGCACACACTTTGGGGACAACTGGGGAGACATGAACATGGACTACTAGATAATAGTTTTAGGAAATTATTGTTAATTTTGTTAGATACAATAGTGGTATTGTGGTTGTGTAGAAAAATGTCTTTATTTCTAGGAGATAATTCCTGAAGTAATTATAGATCAAGTATCATTATGATTGCAATCTACTATACAATGCATCAGCAAAACAATCACACACACACACACACGCATACACACACACACACACACACACAGTGAATATAGCAAAAGGTTAACAATTGCTTGAATCTAGGTACTAGATATATGGTTGGTTGTTCATTATACAACCCTTTTAACTTTTCTGTAAGTGAAAATTCTGTAATAAAAAGCTGAGAAAAAATATCAGGGAAAACTAACTTATGAATCCGAGTACGTGGCAGAATAATTAGCACAGGTAGGTATTCAATAAATGTTGGATGAAGTACTTAGGATTGTCAAATTCATCGAGACAGCAAGTCAAATGGTGGTAGCCAGGGGCTGAGGGGAGGGGAGAATGGGGAGTTAATGTTTAATGGGGACAGAGTTTCAATTTGGAAAGATAAAAAAGTTCTAGAGATGGATGGTGGTGGTGGTACAACAGTGTGAATGTACTTAATGCCACTGACTGTACTATTTATTTGAGAGCATGCATGGGGGGGGAAGGAAAGGGGGAGAGAGAGAGAGAAAGAGGGAGAGGGAGAAGGAGAGGGAGAGAGGGAGAGGAAGAAAGAATCTCAAGCAGGCTCCATGCTCAGCACAACACGGGGCTCAATCCCACAACCCTGGGATCGTGATCTGAGTGGAAATCAAGAGTCAGATGCTCAACCAACTGAGCCACTCAGGGCCCCCCAGTGACTGTACTCTTAAAAATGGTTAAAATGGAAAAAAAATGGTTAAAATGGTAAAATTTATGTTATATATTATTTACCACAATTTGAATAAAAAATTTCAATGTTGGATGAACAATGGCTACCGAAGCCCTAATTTCTGGAAACTGGAAATATTTTCCATGGCAAGTGGGAATTCAGAAGGCCAATGGAATTCAGGTTGTCAATCAACTGACCTCGAGATAGGGAGCTTAAGCTGGATGATTCGGGTCAACCCAGTGTAGTGACCAGGATCTTTATAAGTGATACAGGCAGGCCACAGAGGGAGTCAGAGACTGGACGATGTTGCTCTGCAGGCTCTGAAGATGGAAGAGGGGGTGATGAGCAAAGGACCGCAGAAGGTGGACACACAAGTCAACATATTCTCAGCCTTCAGAAGTAACAAGGCCCTGCTGACATCTTGGCTTTAACCTTGTAGGATGCATTTAAGACCTATGACCTCCAGAACTGAAACACAACAGACTTGAGTGGTTGTGAGCCGCTAAGTTTGCAGTAGTTTGTTACAGCAGCAATAGGAAACCCATACAAATGGCAAGGACAGGTTAGAAGGAATTTTGATGTACAACCACATTTGGTCTTTATTACTATGAAATATTTTAGACACACCAAAAAGTCATACCTATCTGATTGCCTGTATATCCAGGCTTGCACAACAGGGAAAGAGTAAGCAATTAAAATGCAAATCTGATCATTTTCTCTTTAAAACCATCAGGAGTGCCTGGGGGGCTCAGCTGGTTAAGTGTCCAACTTCGGCTCAGGTCATGATCTCACGGCTTTTGAGTTCAAGCCCCGCATCAGGCTCTGTGCTGACAGCTCAGAGTCTGGAGCCTGCTTTGAATTCTGTGTCTCCCTGTCTCTCTGTCCCTCCCCAGCTCACTCTTTCTCTCTCTCTCAAAAATAAATAAACATTAAAAAAAAAAACCCAAAAACAACCATCAATAGTTCCTATAGCCTGTAATAGAAAGCTTAAATCTTTGTTTCTAACTGGGCCCTTGCTTGCAGTTTTGGCGTAATCCTCTGCCTGGCCCTCTAGAAATGCTGAATTTCTGGCATTCTCCTCACTCCCTGAGCTTGTTTGCTCACACCTCAATGCCTTTGCCCATGCTGTTCCCTCTGCTTAGACTGCCATTCCTCCCCTCGGCATCTGGCTAGAATTCACTCCTCCTTTACTTCTTAACTCAGCTCAAAGCCTTCTCTAACCTCCAGATGCAGCCTAGCTGCTTTTTTTATCTGCACTATAGAGCATCCATGGGAGACAGTGATACCTACTGTATTACAAAATTTATTTGGACCCTGCTGCTAGACCGCACGTTCCTTGAAGACAGGGGCTTTATTCATTGGCATCTACTATTTGCTGGAGGGTCTCAGCTAATGCTCCCTCCATATACATGGAAGAAATGTGTAATGACCCCTTAGTTGTTTTAAAAATACAGGCTGGAGGGGTGCCTGGGTGGCTCAGTTGGTTAAGCACCTGACTTCGGCTCAGGTCATGATCTCACGGTTTGTGAGTTCAAGTGCTGCATCGGGCTCTGTACTGACAGTTCAGAGCCTGGAGTTTGTTTCAAATTCTATGTCTCCCTCTCTCTCTACACCTCCCCTATCCCCCTCAAAAAAAAGGAACAAACATTAAAAAAAATTTTTTTAAATACAGGCTGGAGAATTGGCTTGAAAAAATATATAGTGATATTATCTGACCTTGATATATGAAGAGATTGTGTAGTACTCTTCTGTTTTTGGAAAGTCACCTTTCAGTTGTATAAATTTGATTTCATTTTAAGCAAAGTCTAGAGAGAGAGAGAGAGAGCATATGCAGGCTGGGAAGGGACACAAAGAGAGGGAGAGAGAGAATCCCAAGCAGGCTCCACGCTGCCAGCACAGAGCCCGAGTGGGGCTCAAACTCAGGACCCATGAGATCATGACTTGAGCCGAAGTCAAGAGTCAGACACTTAACCGACTGAGCCACCGAGGTGCCCCTAAGCAAAGTTTAAACTCATCTTAAAAATCAGCAGCTATGACAACAAAATCCTTTTTTTATCTATCAGATTGGCAAAGATTTTATTTTTTTTTCTTTCTTTTTTTTTTTTTTTACAGATTGGCAAAGATTTTAAAAATTTGAGAAGACAGGTGTGCCTGGGCATCTCACTTGGTTAAGCATCTGACGCTTGGTTTTGTCTCAGGTCATGATCTCACGGTTCATGAGTTCAAGCCCCAAGTCAAGTCCTGCATTGGGCTCCTCGCTGACAGTGTGGAGCCTACTTGGGATTCTCTCTCTCCCTCTCTCTCTGCTTCTCCCCCATTTGCACTCTTGCTCTCTCTCAAAATATAAAAACTTAAAAAAAAATATTTTTGAGAAGACCTTGTGTTGAATATGACTGTAAATTGGTTCAACCTCTTGGGAGAGCAATTCAGCCACTCTCAAGATACAAAGTGAACATATTTTTGATGCAATAATTCTATTTCTATGATTTTTTTTCCTGCAATTTCCTGTGCATGTATGAAAAGATATGTACAAGGACACTTATTGAAGCATTGTTCTTAATAGCAATATATTAGAATCAAGTAAAAGCCTACTGATAGGACACTGGCAAAATAAATTAGGGCAATTTTACTATAGAACACTCTGAAACCATGAACAAGAACAAGGAAGTTCCATGTTACTAATGGATAGAATATCCAACTTATATTCTTTTTTATTTAAAAAAGTTTTTTAAGTTTATTTATCTATTGAGAGAGAGAGGGAGAGAGAGAGAGAGAGAGAGAGAGAGAGAGAGAGAGAGAGAGAGAAGGCAGGGAAGGGCAGAGAGAAAAATCCCAAGCAGGCAAGAGAGAGAGAGAGAGAGAGAGGGAGAAGGCAGGGAAGGGCAGAGAGAAAAATCCCAAGCAGGCTCTGAACCATCAGCGCAGAGCTCAGTGCAGGGCCCAAACCCACGGACTGCAAGACCATGACCTCAGCAGAAATCAAGAGTCAGACGCCCAACCAACTGAGCCACCCAGGCACCCCGAGTTATATTCTTTTTTAAAAACCATTGATGATTTTTTTGATAAAGATAATGCCAATTGATAAAGAATGGAAGCCAAAGGTATACCTCTGAAACCATGAACTTTATTTAAAAAAATTTTTTTTTAACGTTTATTTATTTTTGAGACAGAGAGAGACAGAGCATGAATGGGGGAGGGTCAGAGAGAAGGAGACACAGAATCTGAAACAGGCTCCAGGCTCTGAACCGTCAGCACAGAGCCCGACGCGGGGCTCAAACCCATGGACAGTGAGATCGTGACCTGAGCCGAAGTTGGACGCTTAGCCGACTGAGCCACCCAGGCGCCCCTGAAACCATGAACTTTATTTTTTTTTTATTTATTTTTTTTTTTAAATTTTTTTTTTTCAACGTTTTTTATTTATTTTTGGGACAGAGAGAGACAGAGCATGAACGGGGGAGGGGCAGAGAGAGAGGAAGACACAGAATCGGAAACAGGCTCCAGGCTCCGAGCCATCAGCCCAGAGCCTGACGCGGGGCTCGAACTCACGGACCGCGAGATCGTGACCTGGCTGAAGTCGGACGCTTAACCGACTGCGCCACCCAGGTGCCCCTGAAACCATGAACTTTAAACTGTATTTACTCAGCACTGATTTTAGGTGAGAGATTAAGTAAAATTACTGATGTAAGCCAAATGATGCAGGAATCAAATCCAGCGTGCATAATGCTCTTGATAGCATCAAAAGAATTAAGAAATTCTTTGAAGAAAACCAATGATTATGTTAATCAAACACTGGTCACTGATGCTACACAAATTGCAGAACCTCTTGATTTTGACACCAACTTTTCCCCATTAGAAAAAAATAAAAAGGGGGTGCCCGGGTGGCTCAGTCGGTTGAGCGTCTGACTTCGGCCCAGGTCATGATCTCACGGTTCGTGAGTTCGAGCCCCGCGTTGGGCTCTGTGCTGACAGCTCGGAGCCTGGAGCCTGCTTCGGATTCTGTGTCTTCCTCTCTCTCTGCCCCATCCCCACTCATGCTCTGTCTCTCTCTGTCTTAAAAATAAATAAAATATTTTTAAAAATTAAAAAAAAAAAGAAAAAAAAAAGGAGGAAAATCCTCAACTGAAAAATCTCATTACCTGGAAGTTACATTATTAAGAAACAACAACAACTCTGTAAGAAGGCAAGAAAAAGAAATAGAAAACATACAGTTTAGCGAGGAGGAAATAAGACTCCCTATTTGCAGAAAAAATAATGACAACACCAAATGCTGGTGAGGATGCACAGAAATTGGGTTGCTGGTGGGAGTGTAAAATGGTTAAAAGTTTGGCAATTTCTTTAAACTTAAACATACAATTACCATATGGCCCAGCAATTATACTCTTGGCCATCCATCCAAGAGAAATTAAAACTTACACTGACACAATATCTTCTGCGTGAAGGTTCATAGCGGTTCGATTCCTAAGAGCCCTAAACTGAAAACAAGCCAGATGTCCTCCAACAGGTTAATGGTTAAATAAACGGTGGTACATTCATACCAGAGGATATTGCTCAGCAAGAAAAAGGAATGAACTACTGATACATGCAACCATTTAGATGGATCTCCAGGAAATTATGCTTGGAGGGAAAGAACCAGTACCAAAAGGTTACTTACCGTATGTTTCCACTTATGTAACATTTTTGAAAAGACAAAATTTCAGCAATGAAGAATAGATTTGTGTGTGTTTGCCAGAACTTCAGGACAAGGGTGAAGAGGGAGGGAGTCGAGCATGGTTATAAGAGGGCCACACGGGAGATGCTTGTGGTGATGGAGTTGTCCTGTGTCTTGACTGTGGCCATGAATATATGAATCTGCACATGTGATAAAATCGTGTAGAGCTGAATACACATAAAGCAGTACAAGGAAAAGTAGGCTAATCTAAAGTGTGTGGATGGAATGTATCAATGTCAATATCGTGGTTGTTGATAGTGTAGAACAGTTTTGCAAGATGGTACCACTGGGGACAACTTGGTAAAGGATACATGGATCTCTCTGCATTACTTCTTATAATTGCATGTGCATCTACAACTATCTTTAAAAAGCTCAATTAAAAAAAAAAAGCAAGATAGAGGGGCACCTGGGTGGCTCAGTTGGTTAAATATCCCACTCTTGATTTCAGCTCAGGTCATGATCTTACGGTTCTTGAGTTGGAGCCCAGTATTGGGTTCCAAGCTCGCAGCGTGGAGCCTGCTTGCGATTCTCGCTTTCTTTCTCTCTCTCTCTCAAAATAAATACCTAAAATAAACTTTAAAAAGAGCAAGATGCAAAACAATGTGCATAGCATGCTACTGTTTTTGTAAAAATGGGGGCTCTCGATTTATAGATACGCTTGTCTTTGCATAGACTATTTCTGGAAAGATAGTCATAAAAATGGTAACTGGTTTCTTCTAGGAAGGACAAACGGGAACTGAAGGTCAGGGGAGAAGAGAGACTTACTGTTCACTGTAGAGTCTTTTACACAGTTTGACATTTTAAACCTGTGCATGTATTACTTTTACATTAAAAACTACAAGGAATTTAAAAATAAAGCAAGTTTGAATATTAAATATATACTTTTGTAGTGAAAGCAAAGATAAACATGTATCAACCACCATTTTACATATTATAAAGATAGGCCCCTTTTAATGGGGGAAATAAGGACTTTTTAAAACAATTAATTAATTAAAAAATTTACATCTAAGTTAGTATTGCAACATGATTTCAGGGGTAGATTCCTTAATGCCCCTTACCCATTTAGCCCATCCGCCCTCCCACAACCCCTCCAGGAACCCTCTGTTCTGTATATTGAAGAGTCTCTTATGTTTTGTCCCCCTCCCTGTTTTCATATTATTTTTGCTTCCCTTCCCTTACGTTCACCTGTTTTGTATCTTAAAGTCCTCATATGAGTGAAGTCATATGATTTTTGTCTTTCTCTAATTTCACTTAGCATAATACCCTCTGGTTCTTTCCACGTAGTTGCAAATGGCAAGATTTCATTCTTTTTGACTGCTGAGTAACACTCCATTGTCTATATATACCACATCTTCTTTATCCATTCATCTGTTGATGGACATTTGGGCTCTTTCCATACTTTGGCTATTGTTGATAGTGCGGCTATAAACATTGGGGTGCATGTGCCCCTTCAAAACAGCACACCTGTATCCCTTGGATAAATACCTAGTAGTGCAATTGCTGGGTTGTTAAGGTACTTCTCTTTTTAATTTTTTGAGAAATCCTCGCCAACATCTGTTGTTGCCTGAGTTGTTAATGTTAGCCATTCTGACAGGTGTGAGGTGGTATCTCATTGTGGTTTTGATTTGTATTTCCCTGATGATGAGTGATGTTGAGTATTTTTTCATGTGTCGGTTGGCCATCTGGATGTCTTCTTTGGAGAAGTGTCTATTCATGCCTTTTGCCCATTTCTTCAATGGATTATTTGTTTTTTGGGTGTTGAGTTTGATACGTTCTTTATAGATTTTGGATACTAACCCTTTCTCTGATATGTCATTTGCAAATATCTTCTCCCATTCTGTCGGTTGCCTTTTAGTTTTGATGATTGTTTCCTTCACTGTGCAGAAGCTTTTTATTTTGATGAGGTCCCAGTAGTTCATTTTTGCTTTTGTTTCCCTTGCCTCCAGAGACATGTTGAGTAAGAAGTTGCTGCAGCCGAGGTCAAAGAGGTTTTTGATGGCTTCCTGTCTTACATTTAGGTCTCTCATCCATTTTGAGTTTATTTTTGTGTATGGTGTAAGAAAGTGGCCCAGGTTCATTTTTCTGCATGTCGCTGTCCAGTTTTCCCAGCACCACTTGCTGAAGAGACTGTCTTTATTGCATTGGATATTCTCTCCTGCTTTGTCAAATATTAGTTGGCCATATGTTTGTGGGTCCATTTCTGTGTTCTCTATTCTGTTCCATTGATCTGAGTGTCTGTTTTTGTGCCAGTACCATACTGTCTTGATGATTACAGCTTTGTAATACAGCTTGAAGTTTGGGATTGTGATGCCTCCTGCTTTGGTTTTCTTCTTCAAGATTGCTTTGGCTACTCGGGGTCTTTTCTGGTTCCATACAAATTTTAGGATTGTTTGTTCTAGCTCTGTGAAGAATGCTGGTGTTATTTTGCTAGAGATTGTAGGAAATAAGGACGTTTATTGGGAGGAGGGGGCATGCTCCAGCAGCACGTACCTTTGCGAGAAGGCCACTGGTGTCTCCTAATTTGTAAGTTCAGAGTGGGAGTGGGGTCACTGCACCCCCCCATACTGACAAACCACCGTTTGCCAACATTCTGCTGCTGGCTGTAAAGACTTCACTTTAAGCCACCATGGTTCAGCCCCAGGGGAAGCTTTTATCCTCTGAAATATCATTATACATAACTTAACATTTAAAATCAATCATCACTCCCAGCTATGTAGGTGTTCTTATGTATTAACATGTTGAGTTGGAACGTGTGCTGAAGGTGAAGAAGGCCCACGCTTCCCGAAGGAACCAGGAACGCCCCTCTGATGATTCTGATCCCTTGTAGTGAAGCTACTTATGGCTGTTTGAGCCTTAGAAATAAGACCAGGTGTCTGTTTACTCAGTTTATGATGATCAATACCACATCATCACTACTGAGTTCTTTTAATTTTTTTTTTTATCACTGATTATGTTCACCTAATATTTTGGTGAAACCTGTTTTCAGGAGATAAAGGTTTCTATTTATCGACAACAGAAAAATCAGCTGGACAGTCTGTAAAAATATGCTAACAAAATCCTGCATCCCACACTACCTGTAGACAAAAAGCCAATATTGCACAGATGAAATTTAAAATGTGAGATTTATGGGCACCTGGGTGGCTCAGTCAGTTGAGCGTCCATCTCTTGATTTTGGCTCAGGTCATGATCCGAGGGTTGTGGGAACAAGCCCCATGTCTGGCTCATGCTGAGTATAGAGCCTGCTTGGCATTCTCTCTCTCTCCCCCCACCACTGTCCCTCTTCCTCTCCCCCCCCTTTCTAAAATAAATTGAAAAAATAAAAAATAAAATGTTAGATGTAAAGTATAAATGTATGATTTCATTGCATGACGAGCAGATCAAATACTTATTTCTTGGAAACTTCTCTTTCCCTTCCCCCATCTCCAATGCCATCAAAGATCTAAAATATTTCAGACCTGAAAGATGCTCAAATCTGTCAGTGTTTAACAGGTGGGGAACCAATGCAAATAGAACATTACACCTCCCCAAAACCTACTGTTCCTGTTCTTACCACACAACAAGCTGCATTACAGACCGTGAAAAACAGAAGCTCTTGTTGGTTATACTGACAGTAATACCAAAGAACATGTTTAATGTCAGAAAATGAGCATTCAGTTTTCACACTGCACAACCAATGCCCTGGGAAAAAATATATATAGAAAAGTGATGGCTTTGACAGCTCCTTAAGAAAGAATGCACAAAAACACAAGGGAAGAAACCAACCTCAGATTTACTGAAAATGCATGGTTTTAGTAGTTTCTTGTTAATGGAAAACCCTCTTAGCTTCATGAGAATTAGATATTTGATGCGCTTTATTTGTAAATAAGGCCATGTTTAAGTAAAACCAAATCCTCTGGTAAGAATGTGTAAGAGGAAGTTATCTCCATTGTCCCCTTTGGACACGGATTCTGTCATGGAGGCCTGGACACTCTACTGGAGGCCTCTGAGAGCCACCCCTGTCTAGCCTGCTCAGTCCTCCGAGGCTGTGTGGGAGGGGCCACCTTTCCTAGAAGACCAAAATCATGTTCTGAGCCAACAGAGCACCACTAGTGGTGATATTCCCACTTGCTTGTGCTGAGGTCCTGGCTTCCAGTGTGCTACCTGGGTTCCTGTCTAGGGTGGGTTCATGTCCCAGTTTGTCTGGGAGTGAGAGGTTTCTTGGGACACAGGACATTTTTTTAAATTTATTTAATTAATTTTTTAAGTTTACATCCAAGTTAGCATATAGTGCAACAATGATTTCAGGAGTAGATTCCTTAATGCCCCTTACCCATTTAACCCATCCCCCCCTCCAGTAACCCTCTGTTTGTCCTCCATATTTAAGAGTCTCTTATGTTTTGTCCCCCTCCCTGTTTTCATATTATTTTTGATTCCCTTCCCTTATGTTCATCCGTTCTTTCTTAAAGTCCTCATATGAGTGAACTCATATGATATTTGTCTTTCTCTGACTTATTTCGCTTAGCATAATACCCTCTAGTTTCATCCACATAGTTGCGAATGGCAAGATTTCATTCTTTTTGATTGCTGAGTAATACTCCATTGTATGTATATACCACATCTTTATCCATTCATCCATCGATGGACATTTGGGCTCTTTCCATACTTTGGCTATTGTTAATAGTGCTGCTATAAACATTGGGGTATATGTGCCCCTTCAAAAGAGCACACATGTATCCCTTGGATAAATACCTAGTAGTGCAAATGCTGGGTCATTAGGGTAGTTCTCTTTTTAATTTTTTGAGGAACCTCCATACTGTCTTCCAGAGTGGCTGTACCAGTTTGCATTCCCACTAGCAGTGCAAAAGAGATTTTCTTTCTCTGCATCCTTGCCGGGACACAGGACTTTTAGTCGTAAAACTAAATACTAAAGACTAACAACTTAAACATAAGACTGGAAACTGTAAATCTCCTAGAAGAAAACATGAGGGAAAGCTTCATGACTTTGGTCTTGGCAACGATTTCATGATATGACATCAAAAACTCGGGCAACGAAAGCAAAAATAGACAAGTAGGGCAACATCAAACTGAAAAGCTTCTGCACAGCAAAGGAAACAATCCACAGAAGGGAATGGCAAGCCAAGGGATGGGACAAAATATTTGCAAACCACAGGAGAACCACAATGGGACACCACCTCACACCTGTTAGAATGGCCCTTATCAAAAAAACCAAAAGGTAACAAGTGTTGGCAAGGATGAGGAAAAATTGGAACCCTCGCACACTGTTGGCTAGAGTACAAAATGGTGCAGCTGCTATGGAAAACTGTATGGAGGTTCCTCAAAAAATTAAAAATAGAACTACCATATGATCCAGCAATTCTACTGCTGGGTATATATCCAAAAGAATTTAAATCAGGATCTTGAAGATACAATCTGCAATCCCATGTTCACTGCAGCATTATTCATGACAGCCAAGATATGGAAACAACCCAAATGTTCATCAACAGATAAATGTACAGAGAAAGCGAGGTATGTACATGCAGTGGAATATTATTCAGCCTTTAAAAAGGAAGAAAAGCCTACATTTTTCAACAACATGGATGGACCTGGGAGACTTTATGCTAAGTGAAATAAGTCATCACAGGACAAATACTACATGATTCCACTTAGGTGAGTATATAAAATAGTCTAACGTATAACATTTATTTATTTATTTATTTTTTAATTTTTTTTTTCCAACATTTTTTATTTTTGGGACAGAGAGAGACAGAGCATGAACGGGGGAGGGGCAGAGAGAGAGGGAGACACAGAATCAGAAACAGGCTCCAGGCTCCGAGCCGTCGGCCCAGAGCCCAACGCGGGGCTCGAACTCACGGACCGCGAGATCGTGACCTGGCTGAAGTCGGACGCTTAACCGACTGCGCCACCCAGGCGCCCCAACATTTATTTATTTTTGAGACAGAGAGAGACAGAGCATGAACGGGGGAGGGTCAGAGAGAGGGAGACACAGAATCTGAAACAGGCTCCAGGCTCTGAGCTGTCAGCACAGAGCCCAACGCGGGGCTCAAACCCACGGACCGTGAGATCATGACCTGAGCCGAAGTCAGCCGCTTAACCGACTGAGCCACCCAGGCACCCCATAGTCAAACTTATAGAAGCAATAAATAGCATGGTGGTTGTCAGGGAATAGGGGGATGGGATTATAGGAAGTTTTTGTTCAATGGGTATAAAGTTACAGTTATACAAGATGAGAAAGTTCTAGAGATTATACAACAGTGTGCCTGTAGTCAACAATATGGTGTTATACACTTAAAAAGTAAAGAGGGTAGATCTCGTGTTGAATATTCTTTTTTAAATTTTTTAATGTTTTTTAAAATTTATTTTTGAGAGAGAGCACAAGTTGGGGAGGGCAGAGAGAGAGAGAGAGGGAGACACAGAATCCGAAGCAGACTCCAGGCTCTGAGCTGTCAGCACAGCCCAACATGGGGCTCAAACTCACGAACTGTGATATCATGACCTGAGCTGAAGTTGGATGCTGAACTGACTGAGCTACCCAGGCACCCCCTTTATGTTTTTTATTTTTGTTGTGTTGAATATTCTTTTTTTTTTTTTTAATTTTTTTTAACGTTTATTTATTTTTGAGACAGAGAGAGACAGAGCATGAACGGGGGAGGGGCAGAGAGAGAGGGAGACACAGAATCGGAAGCAGGCTCCAGGCTCTGAGCCATCAGCCCAGAGCCCGACGCGGGGCTCGAACTCACAGACCGCGAGATCATGACCTGAGCTGAAGTCGGACGCTTAACCGACTGAGCCACCCAGGCGCCCCATGTCGTGTTGAATATTCTTAACACACACATGTACACACACAGAAAAGCAATGGGACACAAGGAAGGGGTTGGAGGTGATAGATATGTTTATTTCCCTGCCTGTGGTGGAGATGATATCATAGATGTACTCATATATCCTAACTCATTAAAATGTATGCATTAAATACCAGTGATTCTTTGTGTATCAGTTATACCTCAATAAAGCTGTAAAAAAGGAGGTAAGATATATAATTTTTAGGAAGGCCCTTTGGCCAGTGCCCTGCAGCAGATCTGTATAATCTTGATGCTTTTGATATGGAAATCTGCTTAACGCTAAAATATAAGATGAAATGAAATCTTCAGTCCTTATTTTTTTTATGTTTATTTATTTTTGAGAGAGAGACAGACAGAGCACGAGAAGGGAAGGGGCAGAGAGAGAGGGAGACACAGAATCCAAGGCAGGCTCTAGGCTCCGAGCTGTCAGCACAAAGCCCAGTGAGGGGCTGGAACCCATGAACCGCGAGACGGTGACCTGAGCTGAAGTCAGACGCTTAACCGAATGAGCCACCGGGTGCTCCTTCAGTCCCTATTTTAAGATGAAAATACTAGAGTTTCTTTTAAAAAGTCAGTCCCATTCACAATGGCCAAAAGGTGGAAGCAACCCACGTATTCATCGAGAAAATAAATGCATAAACAAAATGTAGTAGGTCATAAAATGGAACACTTTCAGCCTTCAAAAGGAATAAAATTCTGACACCTGTTACAACATGGATGAACTGTAAGGACGTTATACCGAATGAAATAAGCCACACACAAAAGAGCATATAGTGTATGACCCACTTTCATGCAGTACCTAGAGTAGTCAGATTTAGAGAGATGGAAAGCAGGATGGTGAATGCCAGGGGTTTGAGGACTGAGGAGTTGTTGAATGGGTGCGGAGTTTCTGTTAGGGAAGATGAAAACGTTCTGAAGATGGATGGCAGTGACGGATGCACAACAACGTGAATGTACTTGACACTGCCGTATCACCTACTGTATGCATCGTATACAGAATGTATCTAATGCCACCGTACACATAAACTGGTTAACATGGTAAATTCTCTCATGTATATTTTACCACCATAAATTTTTTTTTTTAAGTTAGAAAAGAAAACTGAGCCAGGGCTAGGCAGACTGGGACGGTGGGCCATCCCTGTCTTGCACCCTTGTGCTTTTCCCCTCCACACCTCTGCCATATAGTAAGTGCATTTTGATTCACCTGCTCACTCAAACCACGGTCCCATAGGCAGAGGATTCCTGGTCTCAGCCCTTATTGTCTGAAAGGGCAGGTTTGGAAATACCAGATCCCACTTTTCTCTAGTCCAGGATATAGCCGATTGGATGGGTTGACCCTTGGTCCAAACACAGCAAGACTCATGGTGTGTTTTGAAAAGATGAGCTGGACCAGTCAGATTTCTCCCTTGATTATTTTCATTAATGGACACAACATGCGGATGCAGTTGGTACTGGACTCTGCAGAAGAGAAATAGAGAAACAGAGTACGGCAAGAAAGGTCTAAGAGAGACCCTTCCTTGAGGTTTGCTGAGTCAGCCTTCTTTAGATTGCCAGCGGACTCTATTCTCATGATGCCTTCTTCTACTTGAGCTACTTGGACAGGATTTCTTCTCCCAATTTCCCAAAAGTGAGTGGAACTCACTGAGAAGCCTTCTGTAGTCAGAATCACTTGATAAAATTGGATTTTATCTGCATAATTATAACAAAAGTAAGCCTGGGAAACTCACATAGCCTAGGGCAGTGGTTTTCAACAGGGGGTGATTTTGCTTCGCAGGGGATATTTGCTCATCTTGAGACACATTTCTGGTTGTCAGAACAGGAGGGAGAAAGTGGATAGGTGCACGGGCTTCTAGTGGGTGCAGGCCAGGGATCTGCTAAAGATCCTGCAATGTACAGGACGGTGGACCACAACAAGGAATTACCTGTCTCAAAATGTCAACAGTGATGAGTTTGAAAACTCTGCTGGAGAGGAATGAAGCTTTTAAAAAATAAGCACAAGAATTTATTCAGACCCTAATTTCCTAACTTGAAATCATTTAAAAGTATTTCCAGGCTCCAAGACAGAGGCAATGGAGGACATGAGTCATTCTTGCTGGTTCAGAATCTATTCACTATTGATTTGTCCTTAGGGAACCACCCTTCCCCGCTCTCAGTCCAGGTAGTTTCTGTGAGGTTGACCCGAATGGCCACAGATCTCAGGCTGGCCAATCAGAATATCATTACCCTCCCTGCCCGCCCCCCCATCTTCAGTAGTGATGGAGGTGAAGAGAGGGGTATGTGACCAAAACAGACCAATCCTGGGACCAGGAGCATGCTCTTCCAGTGGAGGATGCTGGGAAGGTAACTGAATTGCTGGCCACCTGGAGGGGAGCACCTGGCTAGCTGGGAGCCCTCAGAGACAAGTGAGCTGTGAGATGGGGTGAGGCACTAGGTCTGGCTATGCCCAAGCCACCACCTGCAGTTTTCAGTGATGTGAGCTGGTATATTACAATTTTACTTAAGCTACTTGAAGTTGGGCTTCTCTCACTTGATATTCAGAGATAGAGTGGCTCAGACAATATCTCTACCATAGGTTTGGCAGAGCATAGGAAAGACTCCTATGGTAACATGTAGAGTGTGTGTATGTGTGTGTGTGTCTATGCAAAATTATATAATATAGATACTATTGGGGCAGCTGGGTGGCTCAGTTGGTTAAGCTTCCAACTCTTGACTTCACAGTCATAAGATTGAACCCCGTATCGAGCTGTGTGCTAATGCTGTGCAGCCTGCTTGGGATTCTGTCTCTCCCTCTGCCTCTCTCCTGTGCTCTCTAAACAAACAAACAAACAAACAAACATTCAAAAATAGATAGATACTATTTGGAGTCTTGCTTTATTGTTTTCCCTAGCTCCCTTTTTCTCTGCCTGTTCTTGCTCTCTCTCTCTCTCTAATAAACATTTAAAATATATATATATATTAAAATATATATATATAATATTATATATATAATATAATATAATATAATATAATATTATATATATACATATATATATATATATATATAAAGCAAGACTCCAAATAGTGTCCATATATATATATGGACACTATATATATATATATATATATATATAGACACTGTATATATATATATATATATATATATATATATATATATATATATATAACTGTATATATATATATATATATATATATATATATATATATGGACACTATTTGGAGTCTTGCTTTATTTTTTCTCCCCAACAGGAGATCTATATACTTACTTCCACCCTACCTATTTTAGTCCCTGTTGGTTTCCTCCCAATAACCTCTCCTCTCCCAGCTGAATTCAGTCATTATTGGCCTCAGCCCTTTCTGTCTGTGGTTCCCTTCATACCAGTGCCTACCTGCTGGGCCCAGTGAACTGAAAGTCAGCTCATGCTTACTGACTACCTACTAGGTGCCACACACAGTGCCAAGCACTGCATACACATGACCTCATCGGATGTGCATAAAAACCCTCCGTGTAGGGACTATTACTCTCCTCATTTTACATATAGGAATTTGCTTAACACCTCACAGTTCATAAGAAGTTGACTTAGGATTCAAACTCACGTTGGTCGGTTCCTACTGGTTATGCTCTTAACCGCTACTCCACATTGCCATCTAGTTATTTACAAAGATTAATTACTGGGGTGCCTGGGTGGCTCAGTCAGTTAAGCGACTGACTCTCAATTTTGGCTCGGGTTATGATCTCACGGTTTGTGAGTTCGGGCCCTGCATCAGGCTCTGCGCTGACTGCTTGGAGCCTGCTTGGGATTATCTGTCTTCTCTCTCTCTGTTCCTCCCCCACTTGCTCTTTATCTCTCCGTCTCAAAAAATAAATAAACATTAAAATTAAAAAAAAAGATTACTTGAGCCAGGAAAAAACAGTCTATGGAATCGAATCAATACATTTTTGAGACATTTTGTCCTACAGAGACTTAGATGTGAAGAAAGTTACAACTTTTTTGTGTCTATGAACTGGTGTTCATAATCTCAAGGCATTTTCCAATCAAATACAGGTTCCCAATATTTCCACAAAAGGAAATGTAACTTTCATAGTTCTGGTCTGATCTGCCAGCTGTATGCCACTGTGCAAGCTTTTAAATCACTGTTTAACAATACATAGGCAATGCTTAGTAATACATGGTGGCAAGTGGCTCCGTGTCTGCATTTCTGAGTCACGGCCAGATACCCATAAAGCCAAGTGACATATGCTCTAATGGGGTCTGACTCACTTATATAAGCTCATTAACTTGACAGGGCTTGATTTCATAAAATTGAAGAGGACTCTCCAAACTTTTATTTTTTTTGTCAAATTTATATATAACAATAATAGGAGTTCAAAATTATCCCTATAGCCTCATGTGACTTTGGTTTAGTCATTGCTTAACTGCTCTCTTTTTGTCTCGGGTGAAATTTCTCAAAAGTGCAGCATACCATACCAGGTGCCAACCATTGGCTCCCCAGTCACTTCTCTATGCCTTGCGGCCCAGTTCTCTGGCTTCTGTTCCCTCCATGTCACTGAACTTACCCACCATCTCCTAGATCCAACTGACCCTTTACAGATCTTACCTGACTTCGCTTCTCGGCAGCATACTATTTGCCACTCCAGTCTTCTTGACATTCTCTCTCTTCTTTTTTTCTTTTTTTAATTTTTTTTTAACATGTATTTATTGTTGAGAGACAGAGAGAGACAGAGCATGAGTGGGAGAGGGGCAGAGAGAGAGAAGGAGACACAGAATCTGAAGCAGCCTGCAGGCTTTGAGCAAGCTGTCAGCACAGAGCCTGATGCGGGGCTCGAACCCACAAACTATGAGATCACGACCTGAGCCAAAGTCGGATGCTCAACCGACTGAGCCACCCAGGTGCCCCTACATTCTGTCTCTTCTTGATTTCAAGACAGCATGCTCCCTTGGTACTTCCCTTGCCTTTCAGCACTAATCTTTAGTCTCTCTTCCTGGCTGCATTTTTCCTCCTCTCTTTCATAGAGATATTCTGTCCTTACTCCCCTGTCTCTAGTCTAAGCACCATCTTCCACAAATGTATCCTCTGCGCCACTGCCCTGGAAACCTCTCTAATGGAAACTGAGTAAATCTTGGGGTCTCCCAATGCCCATCTCAGCTTGGTGAGGCATTCAAAGAAACACACCCCAGTAAATTAAAAACACTTCTGATGTTCTCTTCTACATCTTAAAGAACATCCAGAGAGGTCTTATTTTTAATCCTAGACACTGCCTCCCCAAATCTTCTTTCCCTATTATGCAGCTATTTAAAGAGTAAGGTAAATTTATATGCAGTAGCCTGGTAAGCTAAAATTATTAGTATACTCTTAAATTAAAAAAAAAAACTCACAAGTTACAAAGATGTAGGCTAAAGTTCCATCTATGTTTCCAAAAGGTATATGTGAGTATATATAGGGAAAAGTTCAGCATGAAATGCACAAAACAGTAGGTCGTGACTTCAGGGCAAAGTGATGGTAGAGGGAGTGAGGAAGATTAGAAGAATGGAGGTTTTTAGACACACACACACACACACACACACACACACACATTATGGATCATTTACACTATTTTGTGTTAGTATTTTTAAAAAATTCTCTGAGATACTAGAAGCTTTCCTACTAAGATCCAGAACAATGCAAGAATATCCCCCCTCATTACTCCTTTTTAGCATTATACTGGATATGCTAGCTAATGCAACAAGGCAAGAAAACTAGATAAAAGGGAAGAAAGAAATAAAATGGTCTCCATTTGCAGCTGACACGATTGTCTATGTAGAAAATCTGAGGGGTGCCTGGGTGGTTCAGTTGGTCAAGTGTCTAACTCTTGATTTTGGCTCAGGTCACAATCTCATAGTTGTGAGATCAAGCCCCATGTCAGGCTCTGTGTTGGGCATGGAGCCTGCTTAAGATTCTCTCCCATTTTTATAAGTAATTCATTCACTACTTGTTGAATACATATTATGTAAACAAACAAACAAACAAAAATAAGATTCTCTGTCTCCCTCTTCCTCTACCTCTCCCTTGCTCTGTCTGGCACAAATGCACCCACTCTCTCAGATAGATAGATAGATAGATAGATAATAAAATGTTTAGAAAATCTGAAATATTACCCCCCCAAAACTCCTGGAGCTAATAAGCAATTATCATAAGATTACAGGATACAAGACTAATATACAACAGTCAATTGCTTTCCTATATATCAGCAATGAACGAGTGGAATTCAAAATTGAAAACACAACACCATTTGCATTACCGACTCCAAAAATTAAATACTTAGGTGTAAATCAGGCAAAATATGTATAAGATCAATATTAGAAAAACTACAAAACTCTGATGAAAGGAATCAAAAAAGAACTAAATCAGTGGAGAGCTATTCCATGTTCATGGATAGGAAGACTCAATATTGTCAAGATGTCAGTTATTCCCAACTTGACCTGTACTTTCAATGTAATACCAATTAAAAATCCTGGCAAGTTATTTTCTGGATATTGATAAAACTGATTCTAAAGTTTTTATGGGCAGGCAAAAGACTTATAATAGCAAACACAGTATTGAAGGAGAGGAACAAAGTCAGAGGACTGACACTGCTTGATTTCCAGACCTACTATGAAGCTAAAGTAATAAAAACAGTTTGATATTGGCCAAAAAAAAAAAAAAAAAAAAAAAAAAAAAGATCGATGGAATAGAATAGGGAGTCCAGAAATAGACCCACATAAAGATATTCAGTTAATCTTTGACAAAGGAGCAAAGACAAGACAATGAAGCAAAGATAGCCTTTTCAATGGATGGTTCTGGGACAAGTAGACATCCACATGCAAAAAATATGAATCAAGACACAGGCCTTACACCCTTTACAAAAATTAACTTAAGATGGATCACAAACCTAAATGTAAAATGCACAACTATAAAACTCCTAGCAGATAGGAGAAAAATCTAGATGACCTTGGGCATGGTGATGATGTTTTGGGATACAACAACAAAGGCATGATCCATGAAAGAAAGAATTGATAAACTGAATCTTATTAAAGTAAAAAACAACTGCCCTGCAAAAGACATGAGAATTAGAAGACAAGCCACAGACTGGGAGGAAATATTTTCAAAAGACAAAGACTGGTATCCAAAATATTTAAGAACTCTTAAAACTAGGCAATAAGGCAAAACAACCCAATTTAAAAATAGGCGAAACACCTGACATTTCACCAAAGAAGATACATAAATGGCAAATAAGCATATGAAAAGATGCTCCACATCATACATCGTCAAAAAATGCAAATTAAAATCACAATAACACACCACACACAGCTAATGTAAAAAACTACAAACACCACCAAATGCTGGCAAGGATGTGGAACAATAGGAACTGTCATTCATTGCTGGTGGGAATACAAAATGGTGCAGCGACTTTGGAAGACAGTTTAGCAGTTTCTTATAAAACTTAACATACTCTTACCATATGATCCAGCAATCACACTCTTTGGTATTTACCCAAAAGAGCTAAAAACTTATGTCCACACAAAAACCTGCATGCAAGTCTTTATCTCAGCTTTATTCATAACTGCTAAAAATCTGGAAGCAACCAAGATGTATTTTAGGAGGGGAATGGATTAACTGTGGTACAGCAGACAAAGGAATATTGTTCAGAGCTAAAAAAAAAAAAATATGGCTATCAAGTCATAAAAAGACATGGATGAATCTTAAATGCACAGTACCAAGTGAAAGAAGCCAATTGGAAAGCTGTATACTGTATGATTCCAACTATATGACATTTTAGAAAAGGCAGAACTATGGAGACAATAAAAGGATCAGTGGTTGCCAGGGGCTCGAGGAAGGGAAGGATGAATCGGTGGAGCACAGAAGATTTTTAGGGCAATTAAACTACTCTGTATGATAATACTTAATACGTGTCATTATATGTTTGTCCTAACCCACAGGATGTACAACACCGAGAATGAAACCTAATGCAAACTATAGACTCTGGGTGATAATGATGTGTCAGTGTAGGTTCATCAGTTATAACAAATGTATCACTCTGGTTCAGGATTTTAATAAGTGGGGAGGTTGTGCATGTGTCGGAGCAAGTGGTATGATAAATACCTGTACCTTCCATTTGATTTTGCTGTGAATCTAAAACTGTTCTAAAATATAAAGTTATTTAAAAAAAAAATCCCTGTGTATCGTTTGTATCGTTCTCTACACCTCCTCCCCGCCCCCCCGCCTTTTTCCTTCTTTTGCCTCTCTTCTTCTGGTCTCTGTAAGTAAATTGCACATCTGTAGACCTTACCGCTCCATTCCTCTGATCTGGAGCATCAGCCCCAGAATGGGATGAGGGAATGGGAAAGGAAGTGGGGACGTTTCTTCCTTAACATTGTTGCCCTGGTAAAACCAAAGTATTGCTCCCTGCTTTAAAGTCCTCCGGTGGTCACAGGAGAATGCTCATGACATTCAAGACTCCCCTTGACCTTGCCCTTCTCTGCTGAACTTTTCTTTGGACCATGCTGCCATTATGCCTGGCTCTCAGAGCATCTCCTCCCAACTTCTATGTAAACTTTTACATGCTTTCCTCACTCAGTGGGGGAGCTTGAGGAGTCGGGGATTCAATCTATCCTGTCTACATCTCTTTGGTGCCCAACGCAGTCACTGGAACACAGTACAGGGACGTTCTAAGGACAAGAGTAAACATGTGTTGAGTGCCTACTGTATATGTGGGCTTTAAACTAGGTTAACATGGTACCATTTCCCCCCCAGTCCTCCTCTCTTAAAAAACAACTTTGCCCTGGTCATGCAGAGGGAATAGCCAGGGGTGATCGCTTTCTACATCAAGAAACCCTACTCCTGAACCACAGACGCCCAAACCAGGAACGAGGAGCTGGCTCCACGTAGAGAGGATAGCAGCCTGTGTTGGGCCCAACTGAAGAAGCCCCGCCCAATCAAGGGTGGGTGCAATTAGCTGTGCAATCAGATTCTCCCCTGGGAACTTCAGCTGGAACCTACAAGGGGAGGAGATTTGTAGCAAAAGCAGGAGCTGAAAAGATGCACAGGAAGAGATCATCAGGCACTGATTGCCAGGAATAAAGAGAAACTATAGAGGAAAGGAGGCGACACAGGGTAGGGCGGGGACTGGGAGTAGCAGTGACCTGAGCAAGAGAGCAGGGAGGGGACTCTGGGGATGAAGAAACACCCACAGCAGAGGGCTGGCAAAAGAATCTGGTCCTTTGAGATGGGCTGTAGTCTTTCTACTACAAAGGACATCAGTGTCCATCAGGCCAGTTGGTGGCTGCTTCTGTGAGCTACTGCAGGGGTAGTGCCTGGCTGAGTGTCCAGTCTTCCCCTTCGCTGAAGCCTTCAGGATTTGCCCCCAATTACCTGCCTGCATCTGTGTTCTTCTAGAGCCTAGCTGATAGGGATGCTCTATACTACCACCTGGGTTAATTACAAGAACATGGAGGCCCCGAGGGGTGAAGTGACCGCCCCCACAACCCCAAAGTGGTGGAGCTAAGCTGTGGACTCAGGTTCATTGACTCCAGAATTAGTGGTGGTGCAGCTCTATCCAGGCATTCTAATGTCTAATGCTTTCATTGATAAGGCAATGAATAAAGATGACTCAATTCTAATTCTCTTCCCAGGCTATGCAATGCAGACTCTTATTCAACACAAGCTTCGTTTTTTGTAAGTCATATGTTTCCCTTTACGAAAGCTGGTAACTCTTCATTAATCTTCCTAATGACTGTTCCAGATGGTGTCCCGAGCTCTGTGGGTATGTAACCTGCTCAGTTTCAATTTGGTAACGGTGATAACAAGAGGGAACTAGGAAAGAGAACACTACATCATAATTATGGTGGTTGAATATTGGAATATTCAGTTATTGCTTTGTCTGCCCTGAACCTTCCTTTCCCACTCTTTTCTGGAACTGGCTTCTCTGCCCACTCCAGCCATATGGTTTGGATGAAAGCTGGCCATGACAGATTCCCCATCCCCGGCTAGAGTTAATTGGGTCAGGGATGGGTATGCAATCTTTCCTTCTCTCCTGCATCCTGGGAAAATCATGCTGCCCCCATTCTGTCCACCTCTAGTTGGTTCACACACGGGCATTTCCAAAGCCAGGTCAGTCAGAGCCTTGTCTGAGTTTACCAATCTGGGATAAACTAAGAAGGATGTTTACATGTGTGGGAAAGGTTGACTCTCTCTCCCCCACAGATGAGGTGAACTCTATAATTTTTTTATTGTGGTAAAATACACATGATATGAAGTTTACCACCTTAATCACTTTAAGTATACAGTTCAGTAGTGTTAAGTGCACACATTGCTGTGTAACTAATCTCCAGAACTCTTCCCATTTTGCGAAATGGAAACTCTTGTGCCCATTAAACCATAACTTCCCACCTCCCCTCTCCCTCAACTCCTGGCAACCACCCTTGTCCTTTCTGTCTCTGTGTATTTGACGATGCTAGCCACCTGGCAAGAGTAGAATCACATACACGCTACCGTATTGTAGTTGTTGATTATGCTAAAAGAATGATTTAAAGAAAAGGACCTTTACTGAGTTGAAATTGCTTACAGTTTATAAACACCCTAAATATATTATAGTCTGATTATTTAACCACTGTTGGATTATCAGCCCAGATTTTACTGTTTGGAATTTCCCAAGTGAGCCACGGTAGACAGCTTCTTCATTAATCTTCATCATGACTGCACCAGATGGCGTCCAAGCCTTGTGGGTATGTAACCGGCTCGGTTTCAACTTGGTGACAGTTCTGTTGCAGCAGCTGAAGTGGTCCTCCACCGGAAGGGGGGATTTCCCCCCCAAAGGGACATCTGGCAATGTCTGGATTTTTGGTTGTCACAACTGGGGATGGGTGCTCCTGGTATCTGGTGGGTAGAGGCTGGGAACGCTGCAAAGCATCCTGCGATGCACAGGACACCCCTCCACAACAAGGAATTATCTGGCCCCCAATGTCCATAGTATTGGAGTTAAGAAATCCTCATCTACACAGCGGTAGCATTTCCCTGCTCCACGCTGACTGTAATTTTCCAATCAAGGAATCAGAGTGAACATAACGGAATGGAAAAGTGCCTCCTTTCCCTAAAGGAGATCTAGGAAGGTTCTAACAGCTTCACTCTACTACCAGAAAATATTTCTGAACAGTATGTTAAAAAAAAAAAAGTTTCCCGTTTAATGGTTCCAAAACTTGACCTTACATGATGCTTTAATAAACTCTTCCTACATCTTACATGTTTGGCATTTCATAGCAGAAACCATAAATTGTACCAGTATTCTAGCTTTTTGGAGAAGGGATGGTCAGGACCCCTTTTAGTTATTGAGAAAAAGCACCATCAGAGAGATGCCTGGGTGGCTCAGTTGTTTAAGCATCTGACTCTGGATTTCGGCTCAGGTCATGATCTCGCGGTTTGTGAGTTGGAGCCTTGCCTTCGGGCCTCATGCTGACAGTGCGTTGCCTGCTTGGGATTCTCCCTCCCTCTCGCTTTCTCCCATCCAAGTACTAACCAGGCCCGACCCTGCTTAGCTTCCGAGATCAGATGAGATCGGGCGTGTTCAGGGTGGTATGGCCGTAGACATACAACAACGCTTTCAAAATAAATAAACTTACCAAAAAAGAAAAAAAAAAAAGCACTTTCACATTCTTGACTCTCAGGTGGTCTGGAAGATGGATATAATCCACAAATTTATTTGCTTGCAGCAAATATCTCCATGTTAGCACTACCACATAGCAATGAATCTGAAATATATAGGACCCAGGAAATCCTGTCTAGTTGGCAGCCGACATCCTATGATAGAAATCCTCAAAATTCCAAGCAAGGGTATTACTCTGATTTCTTGAGGGCAAAAGAGGAAATAAAACCAGGAATTTCAGACATTATCTAAGAGTTCTAATTCAGAAGTAATCAAGACTAGCCTCCAGAATCTAGGGGATCATGACTCAGTGAATCCCTGAGTTTGAGTTAGATGCCTTGTGATGTAGTGAATTTCCCCATATGATGATGTTAGGGATCTTGTACCAAGTTACTCAGGGACCATCTTGTCAGTTAGGATTCTTGTTATTTTCAGTTTCAGAAGACCCAAGTCCAACTGGGAATATATTGACATAACTGAGCAGTCCTGGGGAGCTGGGTTCGGGACCTTAAAGGGATGTGCTCAGACCTCCACCTCTCTGTCTACTGGCTCTGTTCTCTTTGGGTGTTGGCTTCATTCCCAGGCTTCCTACTGAGGCAAGTTGTCTTTGGTTCCACCCTCCCACCCTCAAGTTCAGCAGGAAAAGAGAAGGAACTCCCATAACTCCCCTAAAACTCCACCCAAAGCCACAAGGCCCCTACTGGGCATGTGCCATCCTCCAGTCTGGCTCCTGCTTTGGTGGGGAGGGTGAGGTCAAGTGTACCCAAGCACAGGATAGAGGGTAGGGAGGGACGGCCCTAGGGGCAAATTTGCTATTATCAGCAGGGGAGAAGTTGATGCTGGGCCATCAAGAGAGCAAATGACCACCACTAGTGTGAAAACATATATAACCAGTCATGAAACAGAGCAAAACAGGGGCACCTGGGTGGCTCAGTCTGTTGAGC
This sequence comes from Neofelis nebulosa, assembly GCF_028018385.1. NCBI lineage: Eukaryota > Metazoa > Chordata > Mammalia > Carnivora > Felidae > Neofelis > Neofelis nebulosa. The sequence goes on along the minus strand of NC_080798.1, from coordinate 35,458,239 downwards.
GTCCAACTCTCGGTTTCGGCCCAGGTTATGATCTCATGGTTTCATGAGGTCGAGCCCCACATCTGGCTCTGTGCTCTGTACATAGGATTCTCTCTCTCCCTTTCTCTGACCCTCCCCTACTTGTGCTGTCTCTGTCTCTCTCAAAATAAATAAACTAATAATTTTTTGTTTTTTAATTTCAAAGTGTGTGTATGGTAGTTTTCCTGGTCGTCCTTAGCAATATTTCTGTGACTCAGTGAAGGCAAGTACAGCTATTCGCCCATCCTGGGGGAGGAAACTCAAGCCCTACCTGGCGTGTGTGATGTCCTTGGTCACCCCAGGGCAGTGACCTGACTAGAACCCATATCTGGTGCCTCTGACATTGCTTTCTACTCATTCTGAGGTGCTCTGTTTCTAGACCATTACATGGAATTTTTTTTTTTTTTAATTTTTTTTTTCAACGTTTTTTATTTATTTTTGGGACAGAGAGAGACAGAGCATGAACGGGGGAGGGGCAGAGAGAGAGGGAGACACAGAATCGGAAACAGGCTTCAGGCTCCGAGCCATCAGCCCAGAGCCTGACGCGGGGCTCGAACTCACGGACCGCGAGATCGTGACCTGGCTGAAGTCGGACGCTTAACCGACTGCGCCACCCAGGCGCCCCTGAATTTTTTTTTTTAATTAAAAAAATTTTAGGGCACCTGGGTGGCTCAGTGAATTAAGCCTCCAACTTCGGCTCAGATCATGATCTTGCAGTTTGTGAGTTTGAGCCCCAAGTTGGGCTCTGTGCTGACAGCTCAGAGCCTGGAGCCTGCTTCAGATTCTGTGTCTCCCTCTATCTCTGCTCCTTCTTCGCTTGCACTCTGTCTCTCTCTCTCTCTCTTTCAAAAATAAAGATTAAAAAAAGATTAAAAAAAATTTTTTTAGTAGCAATGGCTAAGTTTCTGCTTCAGGTAGGTGAAAGAATATATCAGAGACACTTAGAGCGCTTTTGGAAATCATTTTATGTCCAGAGTTGGGGCTAGAAGAGCTCGGAGAATGTGATGAACATGTAAACAGTATGTATTGCACTTTCAGATCATCTGTGAAATCAGAAACGTCTCTGTAAATCACAGAAACCCTAGAATCTTTCAAGAGATGCTCGCCCCCTGCCCTTGGTTTTCATTTGAGCTGTCCTTCAAGGGCAGGACTCTCAGGAGAGGTTGCCCTGGACCCAGAGGGCACTGAGGTTTGTGGAAGGGAACAGCCACTAAGTCACCACCCTGGAGGTAACTGTTTGCCTTGCATTGTTTTAGGGGTTAAAATCTGAAAGGGGCCGGTGGATCGTGCCTTTGTGATTTATTTGGTGGTGCTCAGAAAATTTCTTGCGTCTGTTTCTAAATTTAGAGCTAGCAGCTGTCACTGCTTTGTTCTAACAAGTCGGTAAATTTCCATTCCCCTGGCTTATTCGTATCCCCTTTATATATCGCCACTCATTTTGCTAAAACTTCTAACTTGGTCTTATCACTTTTTTTAGCCCCAAGGAAGGATATGGATGTCATATATTCTATCACTATTTCTGTAACTTAGTCACTGCTTAAAAAAGAAAGGTTCTCTCTTTCAGACCTAAAGTATCACCTCTATTTCACCTGCATACACTCAATGTGTATAATAAAAACATTGTTACATTATTTGATAGATGGAGTTTTATCACCTCATGTTTTACACGCTGTGACCTTCAATGCTTCTTTTTCTTCATAGTAGGAAGGTTGCTTTTTGCTTTTTATTTGTTCATTTATTTTTTAGGATTCCCTGGGTGCTACTAGAATTCCTTGGAGGTGTTTTAAAGGTGGTGCCATAACTTTATTTTTCTATTTTAATTTTGCAGTGTCTGAGATTTGCTTCAAAGTAATCCACATGGTGTGGGACTCAGTCGGAAGAGCATGTGACTTTAAATCTTGGGGTCCTGAGTTTGAGCCCACATTGGGTATAGAGATTACATACATACATACATACATACATAAACTCTAAAAAAATAATAATAATAACCCAGATGGTAGAGAAGGGGATACGGGCCAATAAAACAAGACTGGCTGTGGAAACTGTTGAAGAGGCTGGTGAGAACATGGTGGTTCATTATACTACTCTCTACACTTAAAAAAATTTTTTTTTAGTGTTTTATTTATTTTTGAGACAGAGAGAGACAGAGCACCAGTGGGGGAGGGGCAGAGAGAGAGGGAGACACAGAATCCGAAGCAGGATCCAGGCTCTGAGTTGTCAGCACAGAGCCCCATGTGGGGCTCAAACTGATGAATGGTGAATCATGGCCTGAGCTGAAGTCGATGCTTAACCGACTAAGCCACCCAGGCGCCCCTCTACTCTCTATACTTTTATGTATGTTTGAAATTTTCATAATAAAGTTCTTTAAAATTTTGCAAAAATATGATTTCTAATTATTTCTAATAATCTGCCTTTTAATAAAGACAATGCTGATGATACAAAGATTGCCACCTATAGGTGGCAAATATATTACACTTCCTTTTCTTTGACTTGGATAGGTCACAACATCAAAGAGATAGGAAAAATTTATTATAATCGTCATCTCCAACCTAGTAAGTGATAACTCTAAAATGTTACTGCCATTCTAACATTAAACAACTCAGGCAACAACAGATGTTGGTGAGGATTTGGAGAAAGAGGATCTCTTTTGCATTGCTGGTGGGAATGGAAGCAATTCCTCCCAGTATGGAGGTTCCTCAAAAAACTAAAAAGAGAACTACCCTATGACCCAGCAATTGCACTACTAGGTATTTATCCATGGGGTACAGGTGTGCTGTTTCAGAGGGACACGTGCACCCCCATGTTTATAGCAGCACTATCAACAACAGCCAAAGTATGGAAAGAGCCCAAATGTCCCTCGATGGATGAATGGATAAAGAAGATGTGGTATATACATACAATGGAGTATTACTCAGCAATCAAAAAGAATGAAATCTTGCCATTTGCAACTACGTGGATGGAACTGGAGGGTATTATGCTCAGTGAAATTAGTCAGTTAGAGAAAGACAAAAATCATGGGACTTCACTCATATGAGGGCTTTAAGAGACACAACAGATGAACATAAGGGAAGGGAAACAAAAATAATATAAAAACAGGGAGGGGGGAAAAACAAAAGAGACTCACAAATATGGAGAACAAACTGAGGGTTCCTGGAGGGGTTGTGGGAGGGGGGATGGGCTGAATGGGGAAGGGGCACTAAGGAATCTACTCCTGAAATCATGGTTGCACTATATGCTAATTTGGATGTAAATTAAAAAAATAAAACAAGCTAAAATAAAAAAATTTATAATCACCCTAAGAAAATGGAAAATGCAAATAAAAAATAAAAATATCCAAAAAATAAAAAATAAATAAAATGTTACTGCCATTATTATTATTTTACCAAAACTCCTCACTCCATTTGTGTGAGGTACAACTCACACAAATTTTATTTTATGACAATCTCTCAATTTTATGTATCAGGAAGACTATTGTTTGAAAAAGGTCAACCTACATTTTAATATAAAGACTCAGGATTTTTAAAAGTTTGAAAATCCCAAACCAGAATATAATTAAGAATGTATATTTGACACTTCAAATGTGTTTGGTGATTTGAGAATGAGTCTATATTTTAAGTTCTCATGTCTATATGAGCTTGCTCTTTTCATGTGAGCTCATAGAAAAGTTTTCAAATTGGGGGAAAATGTAGAAGAAACTTTTAAAAATCCGATAGAGTAGACATAGGTAACTTTATGGACACCATAAATGAGTTGCAAAGATAAATACTTTTGGGGTCAGGCAGAATGTTCTGGAAATCATACTTGAAGCTTTTGATAGTCCTGATACTAGGGTAAGCACCAAGTTGCCATCAAAGCATAATTCAAGCCTCTCTTCCTCTCCTGTGATTAGTCACATGTTCACGTAATCACCCTTTGTTTTCTGAGGTATAAATTTTATTCTACGTCTTTGTTGTATGTATGTTTTTCAGATAAAATTTATAATATTTGGCCAGTTAAAACTCCAAGAGTGACAATTTTTTTCTGAGACTCCTGACATTTCCCCCTCATTAATTATGTCTGTGGGACCGTGTCTGTACCCTTCTGCTTCTTACAGGTATTCTGAGAAGGACAGAGACTCACCCAGCAATGAAAACCTCTACCATGTTTTTATTGTAACCAAACCTACTGTAAGCCAAACCTATTGATTAACAGAGGACACGTATGTTCACATCTTGCAGGAAAACCTTGTAAGCAGCTGACTCTGGCTCTCATATTACCTATCCGGGCACAACACAGACACAACATTCAAACATTCCTAGTAATGGCCACACAACCCCTAATCAAAACGATACTTACTCATTCAATTCACCTGTTATTTTAAGAGAATGAAAAAAATGACACTCCCCACTTTAGGATGATGTCCAGTTCTAATATTTTAGGCTTAGAAACCATTTTGGGGGACTGCACTGCACTCTAAAATTGTTAGTTTGTTCTTGGATAAGACACTAAAAGTATAGACAGAAATAAAAATAAACTATACTATATCAAAATTAAAAACTTTTGTGTATCAGAGGATATCGTCAAGAGTGAAAAGGCAACCCATGAAATGGGAGAAAATATTTGCAAATCATACATATCCAGATTATTGAAACAACTTCTACAACTCAACAACAAAAAACCCAAATAACTTGATTTCAAAATGGGCAGAGGGGCGCCTGTGTGGCTCAGTTAGCTGAGCATCTGACTTCTGCCCATGTCATGATCTCACGGTTCGTGGGTGTGAGCCCTGCTAATGCAGGGCCCTGCTCTGTGCTGACAGCTCAGAGCCTGGAGCTTTGCTTCACACTCTGTGCGTCTCTCTCTCTCTCTCTCTGTCCCTCCCCCACTTGTGCGCATGCTCTCTCTCTCAAAAATAAATAAATAAACATTTTAAAAAATAAATAAAATGGGCAGGGGGGGCACCTGGGTGGCTCAGTCGGTTAAGCATCCAACTCTTGATCTTAGCTCAGGTCTTGATCTCGGGATTTCAGGTTCTACTGAAAATAAAAAAATAATAAAATGGGCAGAGAAGGAATAGACATTTCTCCAAAGAAGATATAAAAATGGCCATTTAGGGGCACGTGGGTGGCTCAGTCAGTTAAACATCCAACTTTGGCACAGGTCATGATTTCGCAGTTCATGAGTTCGAGCTCCGCGTCGGACTCTGTGCTGACCGCTCAGAGCCTGGAGCCTGCTTCGGATTCTGTGTCTCCCTCTCTCTCTGCCCTTCCTCTGCTCACACTGTGTCTCTCTTTCTCTCTCTCTCAAAAATAAACACTAAAAATTAAAAAAAAATAAATTAAAATGGCCGTTTAGTACAACAAAAGATGCTCAACATCACTAATCACTAGGGAAATGCAAATCAAAACCACCATAAGACACCACTTCACTCTCATTAGGATGACCATTATAAACAAAGACATAAACAACAGAAAACAACAAGCGTTGGCAAGGATGTGGAGAAATTGGAACCCTAGTGTCCTGCCAGTAGGAGTGTAAAATGACATAGCCACTATGGAAAAGAGTATGGAGGTTCTTCAAAAAATTAAAAATGGAATTACCATATGATCCAGCAATTACATCTCTGGGTATATACCTGAATAAATTAAAAACAAGGACTGGGATAGATATTTGTACATCCATATTCACACCAGCACTAATCACAACAGCCAAGAGGTGGAAGCAACCCAATCCATCCTAATCTGTCCACTGATGGAGGGATGAATAAACAAAATGTGACATAAACATACAAATGGGATAGTACTCAGCCTTAAAAAGAAAGGAAATCCTGACATTACTACCGTGTGGATGAAAGACATCATACTAAGTCAAACAAGCCAGTCACAAAAATATAAAAACTGTACCATTCCACTAACATAAACCACTAAATTAGTCAAATTTATAGAGACACAAGAAGTAGAATGGTGCTTACCAGGATCTGGGGAGGGAGGAATATAGGGAGTTATTTTTTGATGCATACAGAGTATCAGGTTTGTAAGACGAGAAAAGTTCTGGACAGAAGTGTATAGCGACACGAATGTACTCAATACCACTGGACCATACACTTAAACATGGTTAAGATGATATCTTTTATGTTCTGTAAAGTTCACAATGAAAAATAAAGTCCATCAACTAAAAAACTATTTTGAATAAAATTTGAAAATTAAAAACGTGTTATGTTGTCAAAAAAGGAATTTCTTTTTTTGAAATTTTAAAAATTATATTTATTTATTTTTGAGAGACAGAGCACAAGTAGGGGAGGGGCAGAGAGAGGAGACAGAATCCGAGGCAGGCTCCAGGCGCTGAGCTGTCAGCACAGAGCCCGACATGGGGCTTGAACTCACCAACCGTGAGATCGCGGCCTGAGCTGAAGTTGGACGCTAACGGACTGAGCCACCCAGGTGCCCCACCAAAGGAATAATTTCTGAGAGAGAACTTAAAAAATAAAATGCTACCTAAAAGCATCATGTAGATTCTTACCAGTGCTGCAGCTGTTCTTTTCAACAGTCTTTGGAATTTGTCCATGGGCCTAGCTCGGTACCATGTACTGACTTGGATATCATCGCACAGGAAACATTAGCCTGACCTTTGAGGACAACCTTGCTGGGAAAATTAAATGTTGTATATGAAGTAAGAAACAGGAAAAGGCTGTATGTGACGAGATATCCAATGAGTGTCACAGAGAAAAAGTTTAAGAGAGAAGAGGAAAACTTCCAGGAGGCCTGGTCACAGGGAGAAAAAGGGCTAAAGGTCAGAGGTAAGAAAAATCCTGCCATTGCTTTGAATTTTTCAATCCAGGCTTCAATTCAGAACCATCCCTATTCAATCAAACAAGGAATACTTATTGGACATCAAGTGTGAGTAGAGAGGGAATTATAGACTTTATAGAAATGAATATAACACGTTCTCTACCCTCAAAAAGGTTAGACTCTAATAAAAAAGCCAGGGTATTTATGCAAATAATTATTATTTTTTAAATTCTCTTTTATTCATCAGATTATAGCCATAAAAAAAACCCCCACAGAATATTCTGCAAATTCACCATTCCTGTGGTTTTCACATCACGGGAACTAAGTTCTGTCAGTGGCCCAGAGAGAACTTTCTGGGGACTTGGTCATGAGATGTTCCAAGGCGATTTCCTACATGCACAGTCGCACCAGGTTGGTCTTAGGCACTTGGGACGCAAAGGAAAAAACTCCTAACCAGACATCAGATCTGCTGCCTCTATCCCAGCTGTGTAAGTCAAGGTGACCCAGGTAAGTCACTAGCCCCGCTTCTGTAAACGAGGGAGCTGGTCTGAGTTCTGTCCTTTCCAAGGACAGGCTTCCTTGTCAGGACAGAAAGACAGCCACTGTGGTTTTCCTTGAGACAACAAAATGGAGCTCAAAGTTAGGGGAAAGGCAAAAGCAGGAGAGAAGGCTCCCCCAAGCAGTGGGGAGTAGCCCCATCCTGCCAGCGAGGTGGGAACAGAATTCTCTTGCAGGAGAAAGGTTTGAGTGAGACAAGCACACACTCCATCCCAGTGTTTCTACTTGCTCAATACTTACTCCTAACTTCATGGACATCATACAATTGCATTTCCAGGTGAGCTTCCGGAAAAACTCATCTGTGCTCTGAGTAGCAATGCCTGTTTTCATCTTCCCAAACAAATGAGTTTGGAATACCTCTAATGTGTGTAAATCCAAAAGGGTTGTGTGTTGATCACCTTTTATTCATTTATTTTTAATTTTTTTAAATGTTTATTTATTTTTGAGAGACAGAGTGTCAGCAGGGGAGGGACAGAGAGACAGATACAGAATCCAAAGCAGGCTCCAGGCTCCAAGCTGCAAGCACAGAGCCCCATGTGGGGCTCGAACCCATGAACCGCAAGATCATGACCTGAGCTAAAGTCGGTGGTAAACTGACTGAGCCACCCAGGCTCCCCTGATCATCTTTTAAAAACGAATTTTGATGGGAATGCAAGCTGGTACAGCCACTCTGGAAAATAGTATGGAGGTTCCTCAAAAAATTAAAAATAGAACTACCCTACAACCCAGCAATTGCACTACTAGGCATTTATCCATGGGGTACAGGTGTGCTGTTTCGAAGGGACACATGCACCCCAATGTTTATAGCGGCACTGTCAACAATAGCCAAAGTATGGAAAGAGCCCAAATGTCCGTCGATGGCTGAATAGATAAAGAAAATGTGGTATATATATACAATGGAGTATTACTCAGCAATCAAAAAGAATGAAATCTTGCCATTTGCAACCACGTGGATGGAACTGGAGGGTATTATGCTCAGCGAAATTAGTCAGAGAAAGACAAAAATCATAGGACTTCACTCATATGAGGGCTTTAAGAGACACAACAGATGAACATAAGGGAAGGGAAACAAAAATAATATAAAAACAGGGAGGGGGACAAAATAGAAGAGGCTCCTAATATGGAGAACAAACAGGGTTCCTGGAGGGGTTGTGGGAGGGGGGATGGGCTGAATGGGGAAGGGGCACTAAGGAATCTACTCCTGAAATCACTGTTGCACTATATGCTAACTCATTGGGATATAAATTTTAAAAAATAAAAAATTAAATTAAAAAAATAAAGATTACATGAAAAGAAAAAAAAACGAATTTTGATTACAGTTTTCTCCTTTGAGGCTTGGATTTTTTGAGCTTTCATTTACAATTCCAGTTTACAAGCAGTGACTTTTATCTATTCAAACTGACCAAAACGGGGTTTAAACACCACTTCTGTAAAGAGCTTTGTCTTTGCCGATCTCGAAGTGTCATCCCCCTCTGCCTCTCTGTGCCACTTGACATCCTGGGTCTTCATGAAATTACTGGTTTTTAAGTGGGTTTTGTTTGTTTTGAGAGCAGCAGAGAATTTCTATCAAATAGCACCTTACCTTTGATCTCCAACACAAAAACAAGCACCCTTCTCCGTCTCCTGGGTTCACACCCCGTCCATGAGATTCTGCAAGGGAAACCGAAAAGCAGCTGAAACCCCAAGTTTTGGTGAAGCAGAAATAATGTTCTAAATGCTGCCACCCAGTGAGGGTGACAGCGGCAGACAGACATTTTCCTGCAAGGCCAGTCAGCCTGTTCAGACTCTATTTTGAGAATTCATTTAAAAGAAAGTCCGGGAGCCCCTGGGTGGTTGTCCGTTAAGCGTCGGGCTTTGGCTCAGGTCATGATCTCACAGGTTGTGGGTTCAAGCCTTGCGTTGGGCTATGGGCTCTGTGTGGATAGCTCAGAGCCTGGAGTCTGCTTTGGATTCTGTGTGTGTGTGTGTGTGTGTGTCTCTCTCTTCTCCTCCCCCACTCATGCTCACACTGTCTCTCTCAAAAATAAACGTTAACATTTAAAAAAAATAAATAAGTGGAAGGAAGGAAGGAATGAGGGAAGGAGGGAAGGAAGGAAGAAGGTAGGAAGGAAGTTGAGATACTAAACTACCTTGGAAAATGAGGCAGATGAAAAGTCCATCTGACATTAATGGAAAAAAAAAAAAAACCCAACCCACCAAGATTGTAATTCAAGTTTTAATTAGTTGAATAATACATTTTCAGAAAGTTGACAAAAGCAAGCAATTCTGTTTCTTTTTTTAAAGCAGTTCCTCCTAAAAGCAGTCATGAGAAAGCAGAGAAAGCACGTTTGCTTCTGACACTTTCTTTTGCTATTGCAAATACCAGCTGTGCCAAGGAGTCCTCAGCCGAGAAACCTTTTCAGTTAACTTGGCCTGAGTGCCGCATCTAGCTGCCCGGTTGAGAAACCGCGAAGGTAGAATGTCGCGGGCAAGATCGCCGCCTGCCGGCCTAAATGATCACCGCACGAAAGTGCCAGAGTGGCATTTGGTTGGCCAGGCGGCCTGCGGATGGAAATGTTTAACTGTGCGAGTTCCCTGGCTCGACTTTCTTGGACGATGGATGGGTGATAATATGTGTGTGGTCACCTCAGGAAAGAATGAGAGCCCAGAACTTACCCACGTGAGGAAAGAGTGTTCCCATTTCTGCTGCCACTCTCTTGGAATCCTCTTAGCCTCTGGAACAACTTGTGTTGTCCAAAATGAATGATGTTTTACAAGCTTACCTTGTGGAATAGAAGCTCTAGAAAGATGCAACTTTATGGATTTATTAGTTATTACATTTGAAAGAGCAATCTAAGATCAAGTGGGACGTCATTGGCGACCAATTTCAGCCAGCACAACTCGTACCCAGCACGGTGCTGAGTGTTGTGAACTAGCGATGTTCCCCGGGTCCTTTGCCTCCTACAGACCATACAGTCTAGCACTTAGCTTACATCACGTTCTATTTTTTAAGCACGCCCAGTAGATATCCTTTTTAGATCCTTCTTACCGCTCTGAGTGGGTGCAGCATCTGTGCAGATCAGTAGGTCATTCCTTTCCCAAAATACACTTTTTGAGAGAATATCCATCATTTAGAACCACATACTTTGAAGTCAAACAGATCTAGGTTTGCATCCCAGATCCATTACTTAATAGCTGTGTGACCTTGGGCAAGTTGATTAACCTCTCTGGGCCTCAAGCTCCTCCTCTTTATGATTTTTTTAAGATTTTATTTTTGGGGCGCCTGGGTGGCTCAGTTGGTTAAGTATCCAGCTTCACTCAGGTCATGATCTCATGGTTCTTGAGTTTGAGCCCCGGGTCAGGCTCTATGCTGACATCTTGGAACCTGCTTCGGATTCTGTGTCCCCCCCCCCCTCTCTGCCCCTCCCCCATTCATGCTGTCTCTCCCTCAGAAATAAAATAACCATTAAAAAAATTTTTTAAATACAGATTTTATTTCTAAGTAATCTCTACACCCAACATGGGGCTCGAACCCACAACCTGAGCTCAAGAGCTGCACACTCTATCGACAGAGCCAGCCAGGCTGACCCATCCTCATCTTTAAAATGTGGATAATAAATTCTACCTCACACGGTCACTGTGAGGATTAAATGAGATGACATGTGCTGATGCATCGAGCAGGGTTTGACCCATACTAAAAGTAAAATGCCAGAAGTATTTCTACATTTAGATTAAATGTATTAAAGTGGTTTTGCTTTCTGACTTATGGAATGGGACTTAGGTGACACAAGAGCATTGTCAAATTCTTGTATTTCTCAAGCTCTTTGGAGCCACCTTGACCCCTCATACTGAGGCAAACAAGTCTGCTTCCCTAGCTGTCAGGGGAGGAAGGTGGCCGTCTTACCCCTGCTGGAGCTCACACCAGGTATGTTTGTGAATAGTCCCACAGACCCCACGATGTCCCTGAATTTGACACTGGTGCCAGGATCCATACTATTTGGGTTTATCTAAGAAACTGGAACCCACGCACTTCAATTTTTTTGAAGCTGGAGAAGTGCCTTTTGAAAGTGGTCAGTTTTCTGTATCTGGAGTTTGATCAGTTTTAGGGCGGCTTCCTTTGCTTGGGGAAAATCTCCAGGATGGGCCTTTTAGTGACACAAATATGAACAACTCTTGGTGACAACTGTGTGGTCACCTGATAGCGAAATACCGATGCTTCACACTGGGATGTCCTGTGAATGTGACTGGTGGAGGTGTCTCTGACCTAATATGTCCTTACGGAGTCAGAGGGCTTTGGGCCGTAAAGATCAATCAAGACTGCACCATCGGTAAACGTGATGATTTGTTCTTGGGGGATAGGAGTGCCCAAGAATCTCCCACAGGAGATCAGGAGCAGGGGCTGGCCCAGGCAGGAAGGATGAGCAGCTTCTGGGCCTCACCTGGAGGGAGACCCAGAGGAACCAGCCCGGACTGCTGGGCTGGGGCAGGGAGGGACCTCCCTCGGAGGGGAAGGGGTTGTTCCTGCACTTAATAAGGCGCACGTTGGCCATTGGCCGAGGCACTCCTGAGGCTGACAGGTAGGCTGGCCTGTCGACGCAGAGGAAGGAGATGCCAAGGCAGAGAGAGGGCCAGGAAGAGAGATTCCTTAAGTGGCGAAATTAGACTGTCCAGAGCAAGGCCTGGGAATCTATTCAACTGGTGTTCCAAATTAGTGACTTACAACCTTGGCTGCATGTTAGTATCTTCAGGGAGCTTTCAAAAACTACAGACATCCAGGGGTACCTGGGTGGCTCAGTTGGTTGAGTGTCTGACTCATGATTTTGGCTCAGGTTGTGATCTCACGGTTTGTGAGATTGAGCCCTGTGTTGGGCTGCGTGCGGGCAGCACGGAGCCTTCTTGGGATTCTCTCTTACTCCCTCCCTCTCTGCCCCTCCTCTGCTTGAGTGCTTTCTCACACTCTCTCTCTTTCAAAATAATAAACTTAAAAAAACAAAAAAACAACTACATATGTCCAGTATATACCCAAAAGGATTGAAAATAGATGTTAAACATTTGTGTACGAATGTTCATAGCACTATTCACAATAGCCAAAAGGGGGAAACAAGCCACATGTCCAGCGATAGATGAGTGGATAAACAAATTGTGCAATATCCGCATGATGGACTATTATCTTGCCTTAAAAAGGAATAAGGTATTGACACATGCCCCAACACGGCTGAACTTTGAAAGCATTATGCTAAGTGATAGAAGGCAGATACAAAGGTCCCATTTTGTAGGATTCCTTTTACGTAAAATATCCAGAGTAGTTAAATCCGTAGAGATAGAAAGCAGATTTATGGTTGCCAGGGGCTGGGGTAAGAGTGAAATGGGGAGTGACTGGTTAACGCATACAGGTTTTATTTTAGGGCGACGAATGTGTTTTGGAACCAAATAGAGGCGGTGAATGTGAATGTACTAAATGCCACTGAACTGTTCGCTTTAAAATGGTTAATTCTATGTTATGTGAATTTCACCTTAATAAAAAAATTACGACATTTATAAAACATACAAGTGCCCAGGCCCCACTGCGGACTAGTTAGACCAGGGCCTCTGGACTTGGGGCCAGAGGTGGACACACTTAGAAGCTCCGAGGTGGTTCCAGGTGCATCCCAGGCTGAGAACCCCACTCACAGGGGATTTGCTGCTATCTCTCAGAAGTGTAGCACTCGGTTCATACCTGGTCCATCTCCATGGTCTCCAGTCAGGTGTCCCCTCCTTCGGAAAGCTGTCTTCAAGGATGCTCCCTCCTCCTGCTCTGCCAGGCTAGGTGACTTAGGTGACAGTCTCCTTCCCCTGAAAGCCCATGGCTTCTTCCAGAGCATCTCTCGCACCTGGATGCCAGACTCCGAGCTTTCTGAGGGAGGCACCAGGCCTTCTTTCTGACTTGGTTTCCCCAGGGCCCAGTCCAGGGTTTGGCACAGAGGGGAGCCTAGAAACATGGAGCGAATAAGTGAACAGATGAGTAGTGGGTGAGTGAACGGGAGCCTGGCTCACCTGCATCTTGTCCCCCCCCCCCCCCGCCACTGAGCTTGCCCAGAGCTTTCCCAGCACAACAGCTGAAGGGTCCTTTGGGAGGGCTTTGGTTCCTCCTACAGGTGTATTCCTGCAAAGTTGGTGCTGGCGGCTGAAGGTGTTTCCACCTGAATTGTCAGGAAGCGAGCTTCTCAAGCTTCTCGCGCTCTGCGTGTTGGAACCACCTGGGGAGCCAAGGCCCCTCAGCATCTGACTCAGCCGGTCTGGGATGGGACCAGGGAGGACACAGAGGTTTCTCAAAGCCCCCAGATGATTCTCATGTGCAGCCAATATCACAAACCACCGCATGAATGCTTGATTGCTGCATTCTTGAATCATTTTCTTCCTAAAATCCCAGACCGTTCAGAAAATGACCGTCATGTTCCCTTACTTGGAAACAAGAGGATGTTTAGCACAAGCATGGCAGATGCCTTGAATTTGCTCTCGAATTCAATGCCATTTCTTTGAGTGTTATTACCTTCAGGGTCAGACAGCCTGTGGGGGCGATGATTTGTCCCTCGTCCACTGGCTGCGCCGGGCGGTCCTGAGGGGCGAGCGAAGAGGCTGGGTGGCAGCCAGCGAGGCAATCGCTCACTCTGTCCGTATCCGCGTGGTTTTAATGCTGCTGAAGTGAGAAGGCTCCCAGGACTTGAAGAGGCTGCAGGATTATCTTCCCTCCCTCATCTGTAAACAAAGAGAGAGAGAGCAGGGGGAAGACAGCCTCGTGACCTGATATTCCAGACCTCTTCCCTTCCTTCGGCATAGTCTACGGAAATGCAACAGCACGTTCCGTAATTACAATGAAAAACGGTTTTTTCACTCCGTGTGTTCGTTTTGTTAGAATTATCGTACTTTTCTGTTGAAGAAACAAAATGCCTACACTCCTTGTTTTTGTTAAATAAGCTTAAATATTTGTTGTTCGGGGTGCTATTTCGCTGCTGGTGTTTGTTGTTTCTCTTAATATAATGTGACAAAAAATAACTCACTTAAATATGCATGACTGGGGCACCTGGGTGGCTCAGTCGGTTAAGCGTCCGACTTCAGCTCAGGTCACGATCTCGCGGTCCGCGAGTTCAAGCCCCGCGTCAGGCTCTGGGCTGATGGCTCAGAGCCTGGAGCCTGCTTCCGATTCTGTGTCTCCCTCTCTCTCTGCCCCTCCCCCGTTCATGCTGTGTCTCTCTCTGTCTCAAAAATAAATAAACGTTAAAAAAAAAAAAATTAAAATAAATAAATAAATAAATAAATATGCATGACTAAGTCTTAGGTATGATCCTGATCAGTGACTTCACAAATACTGGTTTGGATTTTTAAAATTAGTATTGTGCTAGAGTACACAAAATATAAACTTGACCATTCTAAAGCACGAATCTGCGGCGTTCAATAGATTCACAGTGTCATGCAACCAGCTGGCTCCATCTAGTTAGAAGCACTGCATTTCAGAGATTTCTTATCACCCCTTCACCCGTCAAGAGGTCACCCCCCCCCCCATTCCCTCTATCCAGAATAGACAAATCCAGAGACAGAAAGCAGAATTGTGGCTGTCAGGTGCTGGAGTGGGAGTTACTGGGGACAAATGGAGAGTGACTGCCAAAGGGCATACTTTTTTTTAATGATAATGAAAATATTCTAAAATTGATTGTGGTGGTGGGTGCATGAGTCTGTGAATATGCTAAAAGCCACTGAATTTAAAATTTTAGGTGGATGCATTGGATGGTATGTGAATTATATTATATTTAAGAAAAAAACCAACAAAACACTAATGTCTAATTTACTGAGCTTTGACTAAGCCTTGGACTTGTGGTATTTATTGGTTTGCCTCTTTGAGTATTTTCCTAGACTAGAGCTTTGACTCTGGGGAGTTTAATAAAATGGCCAGCTCTCTCAGGGAACCTCCAAAGCAAAAACCACATTCCTTCTCCCTGTTTCTTGGGAAAACTAGGCTGCCTGCTGTAGTTTAGATTTCTTTATTATTCAGTAAGGAGCGTGGCAAGACTACCCATTTTCCTCTGAGCGCAGCTCTATCCATGGGTTTTGAAGGTGGTGTTTTCATCAGCATTATTTCCCCAAAAGTCTATACATTTATTTTTTGTCCAAGGGTAGTTTGATAGAAAATGCTGACATCCTCAAATGGTTGATGTTCTGCTTCTACTTTTTATTTCTAGGTTTATTGTGTTATGATCAGAGAATGTGATTTGTACTATTCCTAATTTGTTATGTATAACGGATTTTCCTTCGTGTTCATTTTTCTTTCTTTTTTTAGAGAGAGTGTGTGTATGAGCGGGGGCAGAGGGAGAAAGAGAGAGAGAAAGAATCCCAAGCAGGCCCCATGCTAAGTGCAGAGCCCAATGTGGGACACAATCGCACGGTCCTGGGATCATGACCTGAGCCGAAATCAGGAGTCAGATGCTCAACCGATTGATCCACCCAGGTACCCCTGGGTTCATTTTTATATAACTTTTTCCATTCATACTTGAAAAGAAGTCTATTCTTTTCAAGGGATACAGTTGAGAATATTAGTGACTGGTTATATTGTTCTTTTAGTTTATTGATAAGCACATATATTAATAATCATGTTAATAAAATGTTTATAGTATAAAATACCATAATTATTTAAGTAATTAACTATATTATTGTTACTATAATTGTCTTACCTTTTTGCACTATCTAGTCCAGCAAGGATTGAAATAAGCGGGTGAAAGTCCACCAGCACTGTTGTATTTCTGCTGGTTTTGCTTGGTTATTCCTGCAATCTGTTGATACGTAAGAAACAGGAGACTAAAATGAGGTACCTCTTCTCAGCTTTCACTGAGGACCCAAAGTGAGGTGAGACAACACAGCAGATGCCAGCAACCCCACCTCCTCCACGAGGGGCAGGATGGCCTGAGCAGGACGTGCTAAGAGGCTATAAAAATGTAAAGTGTAAGAACTACACTTCAATTAATCTTACAATTAGGAAGAAATGAGGCAAAGCATAAAAATAATTTAGGTGATAGAATGTTATGCCACTGTTAAAATATTAACATATTCAAAATATTTCAATGAATAATGATGTGGCAAAAAGATCATAACATACTATTAATTCTGATTTTATAAAATACATGCATATATAGAAAAAAAGGAAGGGCGCCTGGGTGACTCAGCGGTTACACGTCTGACTCTTGATCAGGTCGTGATCTCACCGTTTGTGAGTTTGAGACCCATGTCGGGCTCTGAGCTGACAGTGTGGAGCCTGCTTGGGATTCTCTCCCTCTCTCTGCCCCTCCCCTGGTCTTGCTCTCTCTCTCTCAAAAATAAATAAACTGAAAAAAAAAATAGGAAAGAAATACCCCAACTGAGATTTCAGATACTTTTTCTTCTTGACATTTGTCTGGATTTTAGAAATTTCTTACAATAAATATTGGTTTCTTTTGAAATCATTTTTGTGATGAGGAAAAAGAAACAGTTAAAAAATAGTTTAAAATGCCTAAGTAATCACCTTCCTGTGCTAGCTACCTTTACTCTTCAACTGAAGACCAATACATGAGTGAAAAGCAATGGATTTGGGGGTGATCTTCCTCTTACACAAGGTCCCAGAGGAGGCCGGGGGCCACTGACCTGGCTTCATTAGCCGGCAGTTTGAATAGCAGATTCTGTTGCTCATTTTCCCAGTAAATGGGCAGAATATCTCCAGAGGATGCGTCAAGTTCTCCCCTTTCTCATACACTTATTTGGGGCTGGTGCTGGGACTCATGCAGTAGTTCCAGTTTTATGTTTAATCACGGCTCTGAAATTCAGTTGCCATAGATACAGAGGACCAGGATGATGTCTGATGTCACTGTTGCCATTTGCCTCATGAGCTGGTTAAAACTGACCTTTAAAATTTAAGCTTAATTACCTTTGCTGCCAAAAGCGGCCCCCAGGGAATACGCCGTAATGAATTCATATTTTGACAATCACTTCCTTCTTTCCTCATCATTAAAACTTATTTTCTGGTCTGCCACTGAATCCACACTAGGCCTCTCTGAATTCCACATTTTCCAAATCCATATGAGGCAAAATTCCTTATCTGCACCCTAACTTCTCCCTGGAGAGGAGGGCCTAGATCCAGGAAGAAGGTGGCCTTGTTCCTTCTTTCAACCTTCTACTCTTCCTTTCACTGGGGTCACTTGGCAGGAGCAAAGGAGGGGGAGGGATTATCCAAAGCACACTCCACTCCAACCCTTCCCGTCTCTCTCACTCAACACAGCAATGTCTTGTTCTATAGATGCTCTGGAAAACACCTCTATAATGAAGCTTGCTGTGGTTTGAGTTTTTTAAAGTGTTCTTACCAATTATGGAAAGTATCAGCCATGCTCTCACGCTACATGCCCATATGCACAGTTGCAAAGGCCACAACCCATAGCTTCCGCGGGTCCACACACAGAAGAACACACATTTTCAGTTATTCATTCTTTGAACAAATGTCCTAGAAATTCAGGATCCAGCAATGAACAAAACAGACCAGGAAACCAGTCTCCTGGAGCTACTTTGAATGGAGGAGGCTGAAATGAAACTGATACCCTCAGAAGCAACTCTACAGTCCCTCTGATGTCAAGTACTGCGAGGGAAGCATACAGGGTACCATGAGAGCCTATTTCTCCTCTGTGGGGTGGGGTAGGGGAGGGGGCAAAGTCTCCCTGTGGCATTTAAACTAAGACCTGAACATCGGCAATCCAGATTTTCTGTATAAGAGATGATTCAGGACAGTACTCAGGTTAAAGAAAATGATAATTGCTCATGTCAGAAAAGGGGAGGTGATGAATAAGGCTCCTCCAAATGCTCCTTTATCACCAATAGTGGACACGGTAATTGACATAGTCAAAGGGAGCAAGTGCAAAGGTCCTGAGGTCAGTCTCCTAGTGGGGCATTCCAATAAAAGGTCTAAACACAAATTATTGTTATAAACAAGTGGTTCTCAAACTTTTTGGTCTCAGAACCCTTTACTCTATGAGAATTATTAGGGACTCCAAAGAGCTTTTGGTCATATAGAGTATATCTACCAAAAATAAACTACCTATTAGAAATTAAAACAAAATTTAAAAACCATTATTTAAATTTTAATTCTTTAAAAAATAATAGACTGGGGCGCCTGGGTGGCTCAGTCACTTAAGCTTCTGACTTTGGCTCAGATCATGATCTTGTAGTTCATGAGTTTGAGCCCGGCATCAGGCTCTGCATTGACAGTGCAGAGCCTACTTGGGATATTCTCTCTCTCTCTCTCTCTCTCTCTCTCTCTCTCTCTCTGTCTCTCCTTGCACTTTTGTGCGACCTTTCTGTCTCAAAATAAATAAATAAACTTAAAAAAATAATAAACCAATTATGAAAAAGTAGGATATCTTAATGGTATTTTTAGATAATTGTAAGGATCCTTCTTTGTTACTATACCCAAACTCGATCACTGAGAGTTTATCTGTAAAGGTTACAGTGTTTGGGTGCCTAGGTGGCTCAATCCGTTAAGTGTCTGACATTTGATCTCAGCTCAGGTCTTGATCTCAGGGTCATAGTTTCAAGCTCCACATCATCCCCAGTGTGGAGCCTACTTAAAAAAATAAAAGGTTAACTGCAGTGTGGAATCTGAAACCCTATCAACGAATTATTTTACTTTGTTATGTTAAAATCCATTGGTCCAACTTACTCTTTGAATGCATCTTTACCCATGCATGATTTTGTAAAATCATGTTTAGGTCATTTAGAAAATTTTGGTTCAGGGGCGCCTGGGTGGCTCAGTCAGTTAAGCATCTGACTTCAGCTCAGGTCATGATCTCACGGTTCGTGGGTTCGAGCCCTGCGTCGGGCTCTGTGCTCACAGCTGGGAGCCTGGGGCCTGTTTCGGATTCTGTGTCTCCCTCTCTCTCTGCCCCTCCCCCACTCACGCTCTGTCTTTCTCTCTGTCTCAAAAATAAATAAACATTAAAAAAAGAAATAAAAATTAAAAAAAAAAGAAAATTTTTGTTCATTGACCAAATTGTACAGATTTTCCAAATTTTTTCATTATATAAAATTTAAAAACCATGTATGTTAATATCACTGCCAAATCTCTTTTAAGTATTAGAAGGCTGTCTATCTCACTGCAGCCAATACAGGTTTTCCAAATGTTAATTTCACCTAAAAGCTCAAATTTTATCATTGCCCATAGATATTTCCATTGTTTTCCTTGACAGCCTCCCTTCATTCATTTTCAAGATGTCTGCCAAACACTCAAGTCTGCATAATCATAGTTTGCAAATCATTCTTTCAAGTAAAAGTGATGTCACCTAATGAATAAACGGCCTAGTTAGGCTGGCAATTCTATCACAACATGCTTTTCCTCTACATAACCAATGTCTTTTTAGATCTGCAGAAGAAATGTTTTCTGCTTATTTCCTAGTTCATCATGAAGAATCTTAAAAAAAAAAAACAAAAACCATGTACTCAAAGGTCCAGATTTAATAAAATTAATAATGTAAATGGCTTCATCAAAGACATTACCAAGTGAAAATGGTGCCCCCCCCCCCCCCCCGCCATGAGTGTGTGATGGCGAAGAAACAGGCCAAGTTTGTGTTTAGATCTCTTTTACTGTGTTAGCTTCGAAATCTATCTCAAATCCAACCACTTCTCTCTTTAACCTACTTTTCCCTGCCTGGTCTGAGCTGCTCCAGCAGCTCCCTAACTGGAGTCACGCTGCCACACTGGTGGCATGCTGGGCCACTACCGCAGCCCCCCCTCCCCAACCCCCCCAGCAGCCTCTTTCCCTGGCTGCCCTCCAGAACAGCACACACGCCCTGTCGCGCCTGCTTCATGTTTTCTTCCTGGCACTCCCCATGGACATTGTATTTTTCTGTATGTGGTTTTACTTATTTTTCCTTTTACTATCTAAAGGTGAGCTCAGCAGGCGGGGACTTTATTCGGTTCATGCAACTAGGGCTGTGTCCAGCACATAGCAGCTGCTGAATGAACATTT
Organism: Neofelis nebulosa; assembly: GCF_028018385.1. Lineage (NCBI taxonomy): Eukaryota > Metazoa > Chordata > Mammalia > Carnivora > Felidae > Neofelis > Neofelis nebulosa. The sequence goes on along the minus strand of NC_080798.1, from coordinate 35,437,908 downwards.
GTTGAGCCAAGAAGTGAAATCTCAGAGATGCCCATGCCCAATTCTGCCTAACTAAACACCCCAAAGACTTGTCTTTCCTTCTCTTCCTCTCTCCCTCCCTGCCTTGTGTTTTTGGGCCAGGCCCTCTGCTCCACCTTGGGAATATAAAGGCAGACAAAACACAGTCTCCGCCTTCAGGAATCTCACATTTCCATGCAGAGCACACACACATCCACAAATGATTCTCAAGTGGCTCTGCAGATGGGGGCCCAGGACTTGTAGTGGCAGAGACCTGGGTTCAGACCCTCAGTCTTAACCCTTCTGAGCCCCAGTTTCCTCATCTGTAAAATGGCAATAATAGTACCTGCTGTTCACATGGGTGGTGAGAATCAAATGAGCTAAAAATATAATGACATGTCTCACATATTACTAATAGATGTTTTAAGTAGTGAAGGTGGAATTTGAGTCTTAAGGACTATATATTAAAAATATATACAGAGTTCACCAGAGTTGGGGACAGGGAGTGGCGGCAGTGTGTGTGTGTGTGTGTGTGTGTGTGTGTGTGTGTGTGTGTGTGTGTCTTCCTGGAGGCATTGCTGACATGGGGAGATTTGGTGAGGTGGGTATCCGGAGCTGGGAGTGATGGGATGAGGCTAGAGAGGTTGGCAGAAGCCTAATGGCAGAGGAGTTTGTGGCCTTGCTGGGGGCTTCTTGCCTGTGGGCAGGGAGGGGAGACCTAACCAAAGCACCGCTTATGATGATTGGTAGCATGGTGCTGGATGGATGGTGGAGGCAGGGAGACCACTGAGGCCGCAGGATCCATAGGAGATAGTGGGGGGGGGGGGTGGTTGGGGGCAGGCTAGGAGACTGGGAGTGAGCCTGCATTGGGGGCGACTTTGAATGCCATGGGGCAGACTTGGGCCATAATTACGACCCTCTTCTTGCTTTTTGTCCCAACTGTCAGGTGAGGTATTTGTTGCCCCCAAGTTGCCTGTCCCTCCCGTCTGTCTCAGTAAGGTGATGTGGATGAATCCAGGATGTTAATTTCTGCAATGAGGCAGAATATCTTAACAGCCAGGCTGACACTCTCCTAAATTGTTTTGTTTTATAGAAAGGGACATTTGGAGTCCTTCCTTAATTAGTTAATTGGCTGGTTTAGATACATCACATTTTGTTCCAAAAAAAGATCTTCTTGTTCTAACTCTTACTCAGTAAGCGTTTACTGGCCGATAAATGTTAAAGATATGATGTATTTTTTGGAGTACAATAATCTTTGTTAATTATTTATAATAGAATGTTTTAAAAATTAACTCTGCTCCTTTGATCTCCACGGAAGGGCTGGAAATACAGTGCATCCTGTAGTGGACAAATGTCCCTTACTATATAAAGGTAACCGTGCTTATTCAAGAGAAAGTACACAATTAAATGAAGCTCAAAGCAAAATCTTCCTACTCACCAGCATCCTCACCTTCCTAAGCTACTCCTCAGGGGTGTGGATGTGGTCTGTTAGACATTTTCTAACCAAAACCAGGGGCACCTGGGTGGCTCATTCGGTTAAGCCTCTGACTGCAGCTCAGGTCATGCATGATCTAATGGTTTGTGAGTTCGAGCCCCACATCAGGCTCGCTGCTGTCAGCACACAGCCCGCTCTGGATCCTCTGCCCCTCCCCCACCCGCACTGTCTCTCAGTCTCTCTCAAAATAAATAAATAAACTTTAAAAAAAGAATTAAAAAACCAAAACCAGAAATGAGCCCATGCTCTACACCCTGTTTTGTAACTTGCTTTTCTCCTTCAACAATAGATGGCCACGGCCTTTTGAGGGGTCCAGGCATTGACTTGCACCCCCTTCTATGTACTGGCTGAAGAGTCCTGTCCACGCAGAATTTGTTCTTAAAGGCATCGGTGGCCTTGAGCACCACCATCTCTATCAGAAAAACCAGACTTCGAAGAGGTCAATACAATTTTCAAGGGATCCTTGAAAAAAAGTTTTTGTAAATCGCCAGCCTGTGGCTGGATGCCATGGGCCTCAGACTCCTGGAAACTGCAAATGTCCCCCAGCAGCAAGAGGGTCGTGGGCAGATCCGGACCAGCAGCAGAGAGCAGTAGATGGTGGGGGCAAGATATACTGCTGTGTTGCTGGATAAGATTCCTGCTGTAGGGGATCCCAGAGCCCCGGCAAAGCGTGTTGTGGTCCCATTTTCCACTTCCTCTGGGGTTTTGGTCATTGAGAATAAGAAATATGACAAGTTGATTTATTTTATGAGGAAAAGTTCCTCCCAGGAAAACAAATTGTTGACATGCACTCAGCATAGTCAAGCAATGATGTTTCTTTAGTGTAATGGGTTAGCTCTATAAAACACAAAGAAAATCCTTTATGCTTGCATATAAAGACCTGTACAAAAATAGTTTCTGCTGGATTATTTGTTAATATTTTAAAAATTGGGCATAATTCCAATGTCCATCAGCAGGAGTATGAATAAATAAATCGAGGCAGGGTTGCTAGAGAGGAGGTGGGTGGGAGGATGGGCCAAATGGGTGATGGGTATTAAGAGGAGCATGGGATGCACACTGGGTGTTATATGTAAGTGATGAATTGGGGTGCCTGGGTGGCTCAGTAGGTTAAGCGTATGACTCTTGATTTCAGCTTAGGTCACGATCTCACAGTCCATGACTTCGAGCCCTGCATCCAGCTCTGTGCTAACAGTGTGGAGCCTGCTTGGGATTCTCTTTCTCTCTCTCTCTGCCCCTCCCTCGCTTGCTCTCTCTCTCTCTCTCTCTCTCTCTCAAAATAAACAAAAAGTAAACTTAAAAAAATTTTAATAAAAAAATAAGTGATGGGGCGCCTGGGTGGCTCAGTCGGTTGGGCAGCCGACTTCGGCTCAGGTCATGATCTCGCGGTCCGTGAGTTCAAGCCCCGCGTCGGGCTCTGTGCTGACAGCTCAGAGCCTGGAGCCTGTTTCGGATTCTGTATCTCCCTCTCTCTGACCCTCCCCTGTTCATGCTTTGTCTCTCTCTGTCTCAAAAATAAAATAAACGTTAAAAAAAAAAATTTTTTTTTAAAAAATTAAAAAATAAGTGATGAATCACTGGGTTCTACTCCTGAAACCAATACTGCACTGTATATTAATTAACTTCAATTTAGATAAATAAATTTTTAAAAATGCGAAGTTACAAAAGTTAAATGAATTATAATTTTAACTGCATTTTATTTTTTTAAATTTTTTTTTTTCAACGTTTTTTATTTATTTTTGGGACAGAGAGAGACAGAGCATGAACGGGGGAGGGGCAGAGAGAGAGGGAGACACAGAATCGGAAACAGGCTCCAGGCTCCGAGCCATCAGCCCAGAGCCTGACGCGGGGCTCGAACTCACGGACCGCGAGATCGTGACCTGGCTGAAGTCGGACGCTTAACCGACTGCGCCACCCAGGCGCCCCTTAACTGCATTTTAAAGATAGTACATGTGAAATTATTAAGTCCGGATAATCAATAAACTCAAATGCATACATAGGAAAAAAATAAATAAATTGAGGCACATTCATAGGCTAGACCACTTGACAGCAATTCAAATGAATGGACTAAAACTTATTATTTTTATTTATTTATTTACTTACTTATTTATAATATAATTTATTGTCAAATTGGTTTCCATACAACACCCAGTGCTCATCCCAACAACTGCTCTCCTCAATGCCCATCACCCACTTTCCCTTCTCCCCCAACCCCCATCAAACCTCAATCTGTTCTCTGTATTTGAGAGTCTCTTATGGTTTGCCTCCCTCCCTCTCTGTAACTTTTTTTCCCCTTCCCCTCCCCCATGGTCTTCTGTTAAGTTTCTCAAGATTTACATATGAGTGAAAACATATGGTATCTGTCTTTCTCTGCCTGACTTATTTCACTCACCATAATACCCTCCAGTTCCATCCACATTGATGCAAATGGCCAGATTTCATTCTTGCTCATTGCCAAGTAGTATTCCATTGTATACATAAACCACATCTTTATCCATCCTTCAGTTGATGGACATTTAGGCTCTTTCCATAATTTGACTATTGTTGAAAGTGCTGCTATAAACATTGGGGTACATATGCCCCTATGCATAGCACTCCTGTATCCCTTGGGTAAATTCCTAGCAGTGCTACTGCTGGATCATAGGGTAGTCCTATTTTTAATTTTTTGAGGAACCTCCACACTGTTGTCCAGAGCAGCTGCACCAGTTTGCACTCCCAGCAACAGTGCAAGAGGGTTCCCGTTTCTCCACATCCTCACCAGCATCTATAGTCTCTTTACTTGTCCATTTTGGCCACTTTGACTGGCATGAGGTGGTACCTCAGTGTGGCTTTGATTTGTATTTCCCTCATGATGAGTGACATTGAACATCGTTTCATGTGCCTGTTGTCCATCTGGATGTTTTCTTTGGAGAAGTGTCTGTTCATGTCTTCTGCCCATTTCTTCACTGGATTATTTTTTTCTCAGGTGTGGAGTTTGGTGAGTTCTTTAATAGATTTTAGATACTAGCCCTTTATCTGATATATCATTTGCAAATGTCATTTCCCATCCCATTGGTTGCCTTTTAGTTTTGTTGACTGCTTCCTTTGCAGTGCAGAAGCTTTTTATCTTTTTTTTTTTAAAACGTTTATTTATTTTTGAGACAGAGAGAGACAGAGCATGAATGGGGGAGGATCAGAGAGAGAGAGGGAGACACATAATTGGAAACAGGCTCCAGGCTCTAAGCTGTCAGCACAGAGCCTGATGCGGGGCTTGAACTCACGAACCATGAGATCATGACCTGAGCCGAAGTCGGATGCTTAACCAACTGAGCCACCCAGGCACCCCCAGAAGCTTTTTATCTTGATGAGGTCCCAATAGTTCATTTTTGCTTTTAATTCCCTTGCCTTTGGAGATGTGTTGAATAAGAAATTGCTGTAGCTGAGATCAAAGAGGTTGTTTCCTGCTTTCTCCTCTAAGGTTTTGATGGTTTCCTGTCTCACATTCAGGTCTTTCATCCATTTTGAGTTTATTTTTATGTATGGTGTAAGAAAGTGGTCTAGTTTCATTCTTCTGCATGTTGCTGTCCAGTTCTCCCAGCACCATTTGTTAAAGAGACTGTCTTTTTTCCATTGGATACTCTTTCCTGCTTTGTCAAATATTAGTTGGCCATACATTTGTGGGTCCAATTTTGGGTTCTCTGTTCTAGTCCATTGTTTTTGTGCCAATACCATACTGTGTTGAAGTGGGCAAATTCCTAAACACCCACACACTACCAAAACTCAAATGTGAAGAAATAGAAAATTTGAACAGACCCATTACTAGTGAAGAAATTGAATCCTTTATCAAAAATCTCCCAACAAATAAGACCAGATGGCTTCCCTGAGGAATTTTACCAGACATTTAAATTTTTTTTTAATGTTTATTTACTTTTGAGAGGGAGAGAGAGAGACAGAGCACGTGCAGGGGAGGAGCAGAGAGAGAGGGAGACAAAGAATCTGAAGTAGGCGCCAGGCTCTGAGCTGTCAGCACAGAGCCCGATGCGGGGCTCGAACTCACGGGCTGCAAGATCATGACCTGACCCAAAATTGGACGCTTAACCGTCTGAGTCACCCAGGCGCCCCTCTACAAGACATTTAAAACAGAGTTAATACCTATCCTTCTCAAGCTGTTCCAAAAAAAGAAATGGAAGGAAAACTTCTGGACTCATTCTATGAAGCCAGCATTACTTTGATTCCCAAACCAGACAGAGATCCAGCAAAAAAAAAAACAAAAAAAAACTATAGGCCAATATCCCTGATGAATATGGATGCAAAAATTCTCAACAAGATACTAGCAAATCTAATTCAACAGCAAGCATATAAAAAAGAATGATTCACCATCATCAAGTGGGATTCATTCCTGGGTTGCAGGGCCATTTCAACATTCTCAAATCAATCAATGTGATACATCACATTAATAAAAGAAAGGATAAGAACTATATGATCCTGTCAATAGATGCAGAGAAAGCATTTGACAAAATACAGCATCATTTCTTAATAAAAACCCTCAAGAAAGTCAGGATAGAAAGAACATACTTAAACATCATAAAAGCCATTTATGAAAAGCCCACAGCTAATATCATCCTCAATGGGGAAAAACTGAGAGCTTTCCGCTTGAGATCAGGAACACGACAGGGATGTCCACTCTCACCACTGTTGTTTAACATAGTGTTGGAAGTCCCAGCATCAGCAATCAGACAACAAAATAAAATAAAAGGCATCCAAACTGGCAAAGAAGGAAGTCAAACTTTCAATTTTCGCAGACGACATGACACTCTACATGGAAAACCCAAAAGACTCCACCAAAAGTCTGCTAGAACTGATACATGAATTCAGCAAAGTCGCAGGGTACAAAATCAACATACAGAAATCAGTTGCATTTTTATACACCAATAATGAAACAACAGAAAGAGAAATAAAGAAATTGATCCCATTTACAATCACACCAAGAACCATAAAATACCTAGGAATAAACCTAACCAAAGATGTAAAAGATCTGTATGCTGAGAACTATAGAAAGCTTATGAAGGAAATTGGAGATGATATAAAGAAATGGAAAAACATTCTGTGCTGATGGATTGGAAGAATAAATATTGTTAAAATGTCAATACTACCCAAAGCAGTCTATACATTCAATGCAATCCCAATCAAAATTGCACCAGCATTCTTCTCAGAGCTAGAACAAACAATCCTAAAATTTGTATGGAACCACAAAAGACCCCCAATAGCCAAAGTAATATTGAAGAAGAAAACCAAAGCGGGAGGCATCACAATCCCAGACTTTAGCCTCTACTACAAAGCTGGACTAGATCTTAAAATCATGTTGAGTGAAAGAGCAAGCAGCAGAATGTTAGGTATGGTGTGAGACTTTCAAAAACACACAGAATGTTGCACATTGTTTATGGATGTGTGTGATCTGTAAGAAAGTGTAAAAAAAAAAACCCACCAGAGGTCATGGTGCTGACCTTGGGGAGGCAGATGTGGAAGACACTGCCTGCTGGGACCACATCAGGTCCTTGACCTGCACCTGTGATGTTAATTCCTTTTTTGACTAAAAAAAACACGTAACACAATTTACCATCTTAACCATCTCTAAGTGACCAGTTCAATCATGGTAAGTATATTCACACTGTCGTGAAATAACAAATCTCCAGAATGTTTTCATTTTACAAAATTGAAACCAAACCCATAAACAGTAACTCCCCACCCCCCACCCCTGGCAACCACTATTCTATTTACTTCTGCAAATTTGACTACTCTAGTCACCTCATATAAATGGAATCATACCACCATTATCTTATTATGACTGGTTTGTTTCATTTAATGCCATGTCCTCAAGATTCATCCATGTGGTAGCACGCATGATAGTTTTTTGCCTTTTTAAGGCTGAATAATATTCCATTTACAACATATTCTTGACTATTTATCTGTTGATGGATTTGGGGCTGTGTCTACCTCTTGGCTCTTGTGCATAGTGCAGCCATACACATGGGTATGCAAATATCTCTTCAGACCTTGCTTTCAATTCTTTTGATGTATTCTCAGACATGCGATTGCTGGGTCGTATGGTAGTTCTATTTTTAATTTTTTTGAGAAGCATCTGTACTGTTTTCTACAGCAGCTGTACCATTTTACATTCTCAACAACAGTGCACAAGGGTTCCAATTGTTCCACAACCTGGCTAACACTTGCTGTTTTGTTTGTTGTTGTTGTTATCATTTATAGCAGCCATCCGAATGGGTGCAAGGTGATAACTCACTGTGGCTTTGATTTGCTTTTGCCTAATGATTTAATAGTTATCATTTTTATGTGGCTGTTATCCATTTGTATATTGTCTTTGGAGAAATGTCTGTGCAGCCCTTTGCTCATTTTTAAGTCAGGTTACTTGATTTTTTGTTGTTGAGTTATAGGAGCTCTTTATACATTCTGGATATTAACCCTTTATCAGATATATGATTTGCTAACATCTTTACCCATTCCACAGGTTACCTTTCACTCTGTTGATTGTATTAATTTCTTTTTAAGAAGGCACAAATATGAAAAAGATGAACTTTTGCTCATGAGTCCTTGTTATATTACTCTTTATGCTTTCATTAAAATTTTTTTTTTAATTTTTGAGAGAGAGAAAGAGAGAGAGGGAGCATGCAAGCAGGGGAAGGGCAGAGGGAGAAAGAGAGAGAATGTTAGGCAGGCTCCATGCTCAGCACAGAGCCCAACACGGGGCTCAATCTCACAACTCTGGGATCATGACCTGAGCAGAAATCAAGAGCTGAACATTCAACTGAATGCACTATCAAGGCACCCCGTATTTAAAATATTTTTAAAATTAAAAAAGAAAAGGTTGGGGCGCCTGGGTGGCTCAGTCAGTTAAGCATCCGACCTCAGCTCAGGTCATGATATCACGGTTTGTGGGTTCGAGCCCCACGTCGGGCTCTGTGCTGACGTCAAGCTTGGAGACTGCTTCGGATTCTGTGTCTCCCCTTCTCTGCCTCTCCCCCTCTCTCACTCTGTCTGTCTCCCAAGGGTAAATAAATGTTAAAAGATTAAAAAAAAAAAAAAGGTGGTGGGAAGGCTTGAAGGTCAGACAGGTCTGGGCTAAAGTCTTGGCTTAAATTACTTATTTCCTGAGTCTATTTCCTCATTTATAAAATGGAGACAATAAAACTCACCAACCAGGAGTATTGTAAGAATTAAAATAATATACTTAAACCCTAGCGGATTGCCCTGCTGTCCAATAAATGGTGATTATGACTTCACTGATGCTTGAGGCAGAAGCTGTCTTTTTTTTTTTTTTTTAAACAGAAGCAAAAGTTTTATTAAATGAAACCAGTTCAGCTTCTCAAGTGAAACTCCATATAAAGAAACATCAGAAAAAATCTGACCAATCAATACTGAGAAAAGGGAACATGATATAATCTTGTGGATGTATGTCTTCGCTAACGTATTTAATCTAAATATGGTAACAGGCAGAAGCTGTCTTAAGTCACTTCCCTCCCTCCTGTAAGATTGAACCACCCTACCACCTTATACTTTTCCCTTTCTGCTTTTTTTTCCCTCCTCTTCTCTTCTATTCCTCTCCTGCTTCCACCGTATATCCCTAACTTCTTCCCTCCTTGTTTTCCTTTATCCCAAAGTTCCACACTCAGGCTTCCCATAATGAGGCAGGCTGGTGTAGGATAATAGGGAGTGGTGGGTCCTGTGACAGTCTGGGGCATGGCTGGTATGCAGAAGCAGTCACCCCCGAGCTCCAGGCTGCCATGCTGGAATGTGGGCCCAATGTTACCAGATATTTGGGTAGGGAGGATTTTGGGAAGAAGTCAGAAATCCATATTCTTATGGGAAATCTTTGAATTTTTTATTGTTGGAAATATTCTAAATTTTATTTATCACTATGGAGTTCAAACTGAATTCTTAAGTGGGCCAGATCTAATCTGCAGAGTGTCAGCCTCTGAGAAGTGAAGGAACCACATACATGGTGCTGGTCAGGGCAGGAAAGGAATGGGAATGGGTCTCTGTGTATGTGAGTATGTGTGTCTCTGTCTATGCACCTGTGTATTTATGTGCACATGTGTGTCTGCACCTACATGTGTATGTAGATGTGTGCACTTGAATCTGTACATGCACAGGTACAGGTGCCCATGTGGATGTGTATATGTGTCCCCATATCTATGTGCCTGCATGTGTATGTGCACATGTGCATACATGTGCATGCGTGTGTATGTGTATTTTACTGCCATTTCCAGTCCTAAGTAATGAGAAAGGAGTTGGTCACCCTGGATTATCTGGTAACTGCTGGGGCATTGGTTGTATGAGACCTGGGCCATTAAACTTCTCTGTCACGTGGGGTCATTACCTTTTCTCTTGGAGACCCAAAGGTGCATCAGAGACCCTAAAGTGGTCTGGAAGGTCTCTAGGCCCAACATTCAAATTAAGCCCAAACATCCTAGTTTCTTCCTGCCCTACAAATCTTTAAAGACTGTGTGCACTCAAACTCATGCCTGCCTTGGACTCTTCTGTCCTTCTGAGTGATAGACAAGATTTTCTGTCATATAGATTTCAAGCTGGCAGTCACTGACGGGACCTGGCCATGGCTACCTCCTTTAAACAGGCTCCTTGCTCCCCAGTCACCCCAGTTCCTACTGCTCTGGATCCATCTCTACTCCAATGCTGACAAGTATCAGCGACATTTTATCATCACACCTGTCATGCTCTTGTCTCACAATAGTGTGAAGTAGTTTTTGTACCCAAGTCTCTATCAAAAATTAGGGAAGGGAAGATCAGTGGACAAGGTTATGTGTTTCATAAAAAATATGAGGGCACATTTCTTTGTGGAAGTGAAGAATATTCCTTTGTGCTTAACAAGTAAATAAAGTGCATCTGTATTAGAAAGATGAAACTTAAGATTTCATTATCAAATAGATCATAGTAAGAACTATAATCAGCATCTATAAAAGATGAGTGCTGCTCTCAACAATAGCCAAATTATGAAAAGAGCCTAAATGTCCATCAACTGATGAATGGATAAAAAAAATTGTGGTTTATATACACAATAGAGTACTACGTGGCAATGAGAAAGAATGAAATATGGCCCTTTGTAGCAACGTGGATGGAACTGGAGAGTGTGATGCTAAGTGAAATAAGTCATACAGAGAAAGACAGATACCATATGTTTTCACTCTTATGTGGATCCTGAGAAACTTAACAGAAACCCATGGGGGAGGGGAAGGAAAAAAAAAAAAAAAGAAGAGGTTAGAGTGGGAGAGAGCCAAAGTATAAGAGACTCTTAAAAACTGAGAACAAACTGAGAGTTGATGGGGGTGGGAGGGAGGGGAGGGTGGGTGATGGGTATTGAGGAGGGCACCTTTTGGGATGAGCACTGGGTGTTGTATGGAAACCAATTTGACAATAAACTTCACATATTGAAAAAAAAAAAGATGAGTGCTGGAGAATTAATAAAAATAAAAAGCTGGGGTGCCTGAGTGGCTCAGTCAGTTAAGTGTCCGACTTCCGCTCAGGTCATGATCTCATGGTTCGTGGGTTCGGGCCCCATGTTGGGCTCTGTGCTGACAGCTCGGAGCCTGGAGCCTACTTCAGATTCTGTGTCTCCCTCTCTCTCTGCCCCTCCCCTGCTCGCACTCTGTCTCTCTCTCTCTCTCTCTTTCTCTCTCTCTCAAAAAAATAAATAAAATAAACATTAAAAAAATTTTTTTAAATAAAAAGGATTAAGGGCACCTGGGTGGGTCACTCAGTTAAGTGTCCGACTCTTGATCTCAGCTCAGGTCTTTTAATTTTTTTTTTTTTTAACGTTTTTTTTTTTATTTTTGGGACAGAGAGAGACATAGCATGAACGGGGGAGGGGCAGAGAGAGAGGGAGACACAGAATCGGAAACAGGCTCCAGGCTCTGAGCCATCAGCCCAGAGCCTGACGCGGGGCTCGAACTCACAGACCGCAAGATCGTGACCTGGCTGAAGTCGGACGCTTAACCGACTGCGCCACCCAGGCGCCCCAGGTCTTTTAATTTTTTAATGTTTGTTTATTTATTTTGAGAGAGATTGGGGGAGAGAGAGAGCGAGCACATGCGCGCGTGTGCAAGTAGGGTGGGGCGGAGAGAGAGGGAGAAAGAGAATCCCAAGCAAACTCTGAGCTATCAACGTGGAGCCCGACGCAGGGCTCAATCTCATGAACTGTGAGATAATGGTCTGAGCCAAAATCAAGACCCAGACGCTTGACGGACTGACCCACCCAGGCATCCCTCGGCTCAGGTCTTGATCTCAGGATTTTAAGTTCAAGCCCTCCATGCTTGGCACGAAGTCTACTTAAAAAAAAAAAATAAAAATAATGAATAAAAAAAGGATTAAAATTTCAAAAAGGTTTGATTTTGAATGTAAGTGATAACTGTTGTATAACTGCTGTATAACATGTGTTATCCAGTTACAGATTTCAGGGGGGGAATAACATTGCTCTTCAGTGAGTACAGTTATTATTGTCGAAGAGATCTTCGTTAGGCAATAGTCATTCAATCAGACATGTGATAATAACTCTTAGACATAAAAGATACTCCAAGCCGTAGGCCAATGGAGTGGTCAAGTTTTCCTGGGTCAGAAGCAGCAGAAACTGCCTCTGACTCTTACGCAGTGAAGAGGTTTGCTGGTGGGCTGTGAGCTACCACAGAAGAGCCGGGTCTCAGGGAGGACAGGACAGGGAGGAGCCCTCAATATAGCAGCAGGACCAGCAGGGCCTGCTGTTGGCCTGGCTTGGCGGCTCCAGCTGTTTTGGTTTTTCTGTCCTTTGGCTCCAGACTCAAATTCCAGGGACGGGAGGGTCTACTGGGCCTGGCTAAGGTCACAGGTCCACTCCTGGGCCCGCGGGAATAGCAGGCCTATGTGGTGTTACAGCTCCAATTTGCAAAAATGAGGGTTTAGTTAAAAGAGGTTCCATGAAATATAAATACAGCGGTGAAAAATAGAAGCATAAATACTGTAACTCAAGAAAAAGAGCGGCTAGGATTCAAGTGTGATTCACTTATTCTGGGATAAGTGATTCAGAGCGTATGGTGAGTTCAAGTAAGCAGCCAAAAATCTAAGTGAATAAAACCAAACAATGGCAACAAAACAATTCAAAAGTGAAACAGGAAGTACAACAATGACTACCTGGAAATTATACTTTCCTCTACTGTGAATCTATTTGTCCAGTTTCTAATGTGTGGTTTGTCGTAAAGCTCAGTCCCCTTTGGCTTTGAGCATCACTGCAGACTAGGTGGTCTGAAGAGGCTTCTCATTGCAAAACAGTGCAGGGGACACACCCTCTGAGTTATCTTTGCTCTTACAAACTAGAGGAGAATATTCCAAGAAAAGTGAGCTGAGGCCAGAGCTCTCAACAGCTGGGAGAGGATGGGTTGCCTTCAGGTAGGGGCTTCGGTAGTACAGCTGTTTAAATACTGAATCAGTGGAGAGGGTGGGAAGCCACCCCACAGTCCCTGATAGCGATGCCCTCTGATGACTAGAGACAGAAGTAAACTCTGGAAGAATGTCTAATCTAGACCCACAGGATAGCCATTGATAAAGAAAAAGAAACTGACAATCATTACGCAGGCACATGAGAAGGCAAGCCGCTTTGTGTGGACATTAGCAGACAAGGGGCACCTGGGTGGTTCAGTCAGTTAAGTGTCCAACTTGGTTTTGGCTCAGGTCATGATCTCACGGTTTGCGGGTTCAAGCCCTGCATCAGGCTCCATGCTGACAACACAGGGACTTGTTTGGGACTCTCTCTCCCTCTCTCTCTGCCCCTCCCGGGCTCTCTCTCTGTCTCTCTCTCTTGAAATAAATAAATAAACTTAAAGGAAAAAAAGAAGTTAGCAGACAAAGGGGTACCTGGGTAACTCAGTAGGTTAAGCAACAACTCTTGATTTTGGCTCAGGTCATGATCTCATAGTTTGTGAATTTGAGCCCCACTGATAGTATAAAGTCTACTTGGGATTCTCTCTCTCCCTCCTTGCTGCCTCTTCCCTGCTTATGCTCGCTCTCTTTCTGTCTCTCTCTCAAAAAAAAAAAAAACAAAAAAAACAAACAAAAAAACCAAACATTAAAAAAAAAGAAGTTAGTAGACAAAGCAAAGAGCATATTTAGAGTTCCCTCACCTCTGAAATAGAAGATCTTGAAACCGTCAGATATTAAATGTACAACACATATATATGAAATATTTAGGATGAAGAAATAAAGGATATAGTGACTAAGATACCACCAGAAACAGAGAAACTTTGAAAAATGGATCTTCTAGAAATAAAACTATTTCTTTGTTGAATTTTAAAAAAAGAACCTCCAGAAGATAGTTGAACAGTAAATTAGATGATGAAGAGGGAATTAGTAAACTGGAGGGTATAGCCACAATAATCACCAAGAATGTAACACAGAGTGACTAAGAGATAGCGAGATGAAACCAAGGAGCTTGGGAAGATGGCAGAGAAGGACCCTGAGCTCACCTCTTCCCATGGACACATCAAGGCCACAACTACATTTGGACCAACACACTCAGAAAACAACCTCAAGACTAGCGAAACAGCTTTAGCAGGGCACAGCTAAAGATATATAGAGAAAACCACATTGAGAAAGGCAGGAAGGGCAGAGACATGGTTGGAACCAAACCACTGTGTGGTGGCCCACAAGTGGGAGGGACATCAAGGATGCCCCTGGAGGAGTGGGGATCAGGCCCCACATTGGGCATCCACCACCTTGGGGATCTGTACCAGGAAGATGAACCTCCATAATATCTGGCTTTGAAACTCAGTGGGGCTTAGCTTTGGGAGAGCTGGAAGTCTATAGGAAATTGGGATTCTGCTCTTAAAATGCCAAAGCACTATATCACTTGGTCTGAGACCCAGCACAGAGGCAGCATTTTGAAAAGTGGCTGGGTTATACATGAAGGAGATTCACTGACTACTGTTAGGGCACGTGCCAGAGGGGCAGGGATCTGCAGGAACTTTCTCCAGGAACAGAATTGCTGCCAAGCACCATTTTATTTGTCCTCTTTTGGCCTAGCTTGCCTGACACTGGCAGGGGTTAGTTCTAACACTCTCAATCTACTTGGCTAACACCACTTGCCCCACCCTAGCATTCCCCTATGGACTCACCCCACCCAACCCACTCACCTTGGTGGGCACGTCTCCAAAGTGCCTCTGTTCGGCCACACCTGGCAGGATGCCTCAGTTGGGACCAGCACCCTTTCAAAGCAAGTCTTGCCCTAGGGAGGGGGATGGCAGCTCTTCCTACCAGCACATCCACAACAGCTGTGGCCAGGCCTCTCCACCAGCTGCACCAGGGGCCAGCCTTGTCCACCAGTGTAGCTGCAGTAATTACAGCCCAGGCACAACAGGACGGCACACACAGCCCACACAAGGGATACCCCTGGAGCAACTGAATCTGGTAACCAGGGGTGATTGTGCTACTGGGTCCCACAGGATGCTGTCTATATAACGCCACTCCTTTTTTTTTTTTTTTTTAATGTTTATTTATTTTTGAGACAATGCGAGAGACAGAGTGCAAGCAGTGGAGGGGCAGACAGAGGGAGACACAGAATCTGAAGCGGGCTCCAGGCCCTGAGCTGTCAGCCCAGAGCCCGGCATGGGTCTTGAACTCATGAACTGCGAGATCATGACCTGGGCTGAAGTCAGATGCTTAACCAACTGAGCCACTCAGGCGCCCCTACAACGCCACTACTTTTAAGATCAAAAGATGTAGCTGAGCTACCTAACACATAGAAACAAACAGAGATCCAGACAAAATGAGGAGACAGAGGAATATGTTCTAAATAAAAGAACAAGACAAAACCTCAGAAAAAGAATTAAATGAAGATAAGAAATTCACCTGATAAAGAGTTCAAAATTATGGTCATAAAAATGCTCACTGGATTTGAGAGAGAAATGGATGAACTCAATATGAACTTCAACAAAGAGAAAATATTAGAAGGAACCAATTCAGAACTGGAGAATACAATAACTTGAATGAAAAAAACACTAGGGGGAATCAACAACAGATAAGAGGATGCAGAATAGATCAGTGATCTGGAAGGCAGGGTAGTAGAACTCATCCAAGCTGAATATCAAAAAGAAAAAAAAAAGAATTTTTTAAAGAATGAGGATAGGTTAAGAGACCTCTAAGACATCCATAAGTGTACTAACATTCACATTGTAGGAGTCCCAGAAGGAGAAAAGAGAGAGCAAGGGGCAGAAGACTTACTTGAAGAAAAAATAGCTGAACATTTCCCTAACCTGGGGAAGGAAACAGACATCTAAGTCCAGAAAGCACAGAGAGCTCCAAACAAGATGCACCCAAGGAGGTCCATACCAATACACAAAATAACTACAATGTCAAAAATTAAAGATAAAGAAAGAATCTTAAAAGCAGCAAGAAAAAAAAAGCAACTAGTTACAAACAAGAGAAACTCCATAACTATATCAACTGATTTTTCAGCAGAAATTTTGAGGGCCAGAAAGGAATGACATGATGTATTCAAAGTACTTAAAGGAAAAGACCTACAACCAAGAATACTGTACCCAATACTCTATATTTTTTGAGACAGAGAGAGCGTGAGTAGGGGAGAGGGGCAGAAGGAGACAGAGAGAATCTTAAGTAGGTCCATGCTCAGGGCAGAGCCCATTGCAGGCTTCGATCCCACAACCCTGGGATCATGACCTGAGCTGAAATCAAGAGTCTCAACCCACTGAGCCACCAAGGCACCCTGGATACCATTTTTAACATAAGAAGAAACAGAGTTTCCCAGACAAACATAAATTAAAGGATTTTATCACCACTCAACTGACCTTACAAGAAATGTTAAAGGGACTTCTTTAATCAGAAAGAGAAGGCCATAACTAGAAGTAAGAAAATTATGAAAGGAAAAAGTGTCACTGGTAAAAGCAAATATAAAGAAAGTAAAGGTAGTAGATAAATCACTTACTAAGCTGTTATGAAGCCTAAAAGACAGACGTAGTAAAATCAATTATATCTACAATAATTAGTTAAAGGATTGAAAAAAAGATATAAAATATGATGTCATGTACATAAAACATGGAGGGGGAGTAAAAATGTAGTGCTTTTAGAATGTGTTCAAACTTAAGTGACCATCAACCTAAAATAGACTGCTATATACAAAGGATGTTCACATGAATCTCATGGAACTACAAACCAAAAATCTATAATAGCTACACAAAAAATAAAGAGAAAGGAATGTAAGCATAAAGGTAAAGAAAGTCATTAAATCACCAGGGAAAAGAGCAACAGAAGAAGAAAGGAACATAGAACTACAAAAACAACCAGAAAGCAATTAAAAAATGGCAATAAGTATATCCCTATCAATAATTACTTTAAATGTGAATGGACTAAATGCTTCAATCAAAAGACATAGGGTGACTGAATGGACTAAAAAAAAGATACATCCATATGTTGCCTAGAAGAGACTCACTTCAGACCTAAAACACATACAGACTGAAAGTGAAGGGATGAAAAAAGATATTCCATGCAAATGAAGCAAAAGGAAAACTGGGGTAACAATACTTATATCAGATGAAATAGACTTTAAAGCAAAGACTGTAACAAGGGACAAAGAAGGACATTTCATAATGATAAAAGAATCAATCTAACAAGAAGATAAAACAATTATTAGTATATATGCAATCCACCATAGGAGCACCTAAATATATAAAGCAAATATCAACAGACATAAAGGGAGAAATTGACAGTAATATAATAACAGGAGAATTTAACATACCACTTAAATCAATAGATAGATCATCCAGACAGAAACTCAATGAGGAAATTGAACGATACACTAATGAGATGGACTCAACAGATATACACAGAACATTTCATCCAAAAACAGCAGGATACACATGCTTTTCAAGGGCCCATGGAACATTATCCAGGATAGGTCACATGTTAGGCCACAAAACAAGTCCCAGTAAATTTAATAAGACTGAATTCATATCAAGCATCTTTTCTGACCCCAACAGTATGAAACTAGAAATTAGTTACAAGAAAAAAAATGGAAAAACCCACAAACATGTAGAAGCTAAACAATATGCTCCTCAACAATGAATGGGTCAATGAAGAAATCAAAGAGGAAATAATAAACAACTGGGGACAAATGAAATTGGAAACATACTGGTTCAAAACCTTTGGGGTGCAGCAAAAGCAGTTCTAAGAAGGAAATTTATACAATACAGGCCTTCCTCAAGAAATAAGAAAAATCTCAAATAAGCTATCTAAACTTAAACATAAAGAAACTAGAAAAAGAGGAACAAAAAAAGTCCAAAGCTAATAAAAGGAAGGAAATAATAAAGATCAGAATGGAAATAAATGAAATAAAGACTAAAAAGGCAAAGAAAAGGTCAATGAAACTAAGAGTTTGTTCTTTGAAAAAGTAAACAGAATTGATAAATCTTTAGCCAAACTCATCAAGAAAAAAAGAGAGAACACTCAAACAAAATCAGAAATGAAACAGAAGTTACAACCGACATCACATAAATAGAAAAGACTACTATGAAAAATTATACACCAACAAAGTGGACAACCTAGAATAAATGGATACATTCCTAGAAACATACAATCTTCTAAGACTGAATCAGAAAGAAATAGGAAATCTGAACACATCAATTACTAGTAATGAAATTGACTCTGTAATTAAAAAACAAAAAAACAAAAAAACCTCCCAACAAACAAAAGTCAAGGACCAGATGGCTTCACAGGTGAATTCTACCAAACATTTAAAGAAGAGTTAATACCTATCCTTCTCAAACTATTCCAAAACATGAAAGAGGAAGGAATGATTCCAATTTCATTCTACAAGGCCAGAATTACCTTGATACAAAAACAAGACAAAGATACTGCAAAAAGAAAAATTACAGGCAAATATCCCTGATGAAAACAGATGCAAAAATCCTCAACAAAATATTATCAAACTAAATCCAACAATACGTTGAAAAGATCACTAACTATGATCAAGCAGGATTTATTCCAGGGATGTAAGGGCTCAATATCCACAAATCAACCAATGTGATACACCACATTAACAAAATGAAGGAGAAAAATCATAATAATCTCAGTAGATGCAGAAAAAGCATTAGGCAAAATTCAAACTCCATTCATGATAAAAAAAAATCTCAACAAAGTGAATATACAAGGAACACACCTCAACATAATAAAGGCCATATATGACAAACCAACAACTAACACCATACTCAATGGTGAAAACCTGAGAGTTTTCACTGTAAATTCAGGAATAAGACAAGGATATCCAGTTTTGCCACTTTTATTCAACATAGTACTGGAAGTCCTAGCCACAGAAATCAGACAAGTAAAAGAAAATAAAGACATCCAAATTAGTAAGGAAGAAATAAAACCATCACTATTTGCTTATGACATGACACTATATATAGAAAACTCTAAAGATTCTACCAAAAACCTATTAGATTAATTAAATTAATTCAGTCAAGTTGAAGGATATGAAGATTAATATACAGAAATCTGTTGCATTTCTATACACTAATAACTTGCAGAAAAAGAAATCAACAAAATAGTCCCACTTAAAATTACATCTAAAAGAATAAAATACCTAGGAATAAGTTTAGCCAAGGAGGTAAAAGATTTATATTCTGAAAATTATTGGACACTGATGAAAGGAAATTGAGGTTTCTACAAATAAATGGAAAGATATACCATAATCATGGATTGGAAGAATTAATATTATTAAAATGTCCATACTTCCCAAAGCAATCTACAGATTCAATGCAATCTCTATCAAAATACCATAGTATTTTTCACAGAACTAGAACAAATAATCCTAAAATTTGTATGGAACCACAAAAGACCCCCAAAAGCCAAAGCAATCTTGAGAAATAAGAACAAAGCTGGAGGTTTCACAATCCCAGATTTCAAACTATACTACAAAGCTATTGTAATCAAAACTGATACTGGCACAAAAACAGACACATAGATCAATGGAATAGAATAGAAAGTCCAGAAATAAACCCATGCTTACATGGTCAATTAATCTATGAAAAGGTATACAAAAATATACAACAGGAAAAAGACAGTATCTTCAATAAATGGTGTTAGAAAAACTGGAAAGTTACATGTAAAAGCATAAAATTGGACTACATTCTTACATCATTTACAAAAATAAACTCAAAATGG
The DNA here is from genome assembly GCF_028018385.1 of Neofelis nebulosa. NCBI lineage: Eukaryota > Metazoa > Chordata > Mammalia > Carnivora > Felidae > Neofelis > Neofelis nebulosa. The sequence goes on along the minus strand of NC_080798.1, from coordinate 35,418,215 downwards.
ACTAAAGACCTAAATATGAGACCTGAAACCACAAAACTCCTAAAAGAAAAGATAGGACATTGGTCTTAGTATTTTTTTGGCTCTGTCTCCTCTGGCAAGTGCAACAGAAGCAAAAATGAACAATTGCGATTACATTAAACTAAAAAGCTTTTGCACAGCAAAGGAGACCATCAATAAAATTAAAAGGCAAATGAATGGGAGATGTTTGCAAATGATATGGGTAAGAGATTATTACCCAAAATACATGAAAAACTGATACAACTCAACACCAAAAAAATCCCAAATACTCTAATTTAAAAATGGGTAGTGAACCTGAATGGACATTTTCCCAAAGAAAACATACAGATTGCCAAAAGACACATGAACAAATCTCAACATCACTTAATAATCAGGCAAATGCAAATCAAAACCACAATTACATCACCCCATGCCTGTCAGAATGGCTAGAATCAAAAAGGCAAGAAATGACAATGTTGGTGATGATGTGGAGAATAGGGAACACTCATTCACTGTTGGTGGGAATGTAAATTGGTGCAGCCACTGTGGGAAACAGATTGGAGGTTTTTTTTTAAGTTTATGTATTTATTTGAGAGAGACAGAGACAGTACAAGTGGGGGAGGGGCAGAGACAGAGGGAGAGAAAGAGAATCCCAAGAAGCTCTGCACTGCCCGTGCAGAGCCCGACATGGGGCTTGAACCCACGAAACCATGAGATCATGACCTGAGCCAAAACCAAGAGTCAGATGCTTAACCGACTGAGCCACCAGGGGCCCTAGTATGGAGGTTCTTTAAAAACCTAAAAATAAAGGGGTGCCTGGGTGGCTCAGTTGGTTAAGCATCTGACTCTTGGTTTTGGCTCAGGTCATGATCTCACGGTGGTAAGAGTAAGCCCCATGTCAGGCTCCACGCTGCTTGGGATTCTCTGTCTTCCTCCCTCTCTGTCTCTCCCTACCCCTCTCAAAAAATAAAAATAAAAATGTTTAAAAAAACAACTAAAAATAGAAATACCATACAATCCATTAATTCCACTGCTGAGTATTTACCTGGTGAAACTGAAAACATTAATTTAAACAGATATATACATCCCTATGTTCATTGTGGCATTATTTACAATAGCCAAAACATGGAAGCAACCTAAGTGTCCACTGGTGTAAAAAGAATGAAATCTTGCCATTTGTGACAACATGAATGGACTTAAAGGGGAATTATGTTAAGTGAAATAAGTCAGACAAGACAAATACCATATTATTTCACATATCTGTAGAATCTAAGAAACAAAACATATGAACAAAAAAGCCAGAAACAGACTCAAGTGAAATAGGTGAAGGGAATTAAGAGTACACTTAGAGTGATGAGCACTAAGTAATGCATAGACTTGTTGAGTCACCATGCTATACACTGAAACTAATATAATATTGTATGTCAACATACACATGAACATTTATTCATAAATAAATAAATAAGTAAAGTCTATGTTCAAGTGAAGAAAAAAATGAAAGCAATAATAAGAGATATGAAAGATAGAATGAGAAAGTCTAATACATCTATTTGGAATCCCAAAGATAAAGCATAGAGAGCCTAAAGAAAAAGCAGTATTTGGAAAGATAATGTCTAAGTTCCAGAATCTATAAGAAAATATAAATATACAAAATCAGGGAGCATAACACCCTAACAAGAATAAATAAACATAAATTTACTTCAATTCACTTTAATGAAACCATAGTACACCAGAAACAAAAGTCTTAAAACGGGCAAGAGAGAAAGAATATCTTTTATAAAGAAACACGATTAGATAAAGGGTAGACTTTTTCAAGACAATGAAATCCAGGAAACAGGAAAAGAACATCTTCAGATAAACGAGAGGAAGTAATTCTCCACATAGAACTGTGTATCATTAAAACAATTTTCCAAGAAAAATGATGCAAAAAAAAAAAAAAAGAGAGAGAGAGAGAGACATTTACAGGGTAACATAAACTGAGAACATGTGCCATCAAGATATCTGTACTAAAGAAACTTCTAAAGTGTTTAAAGGAAGATGATAAAACAATTCCAAATAGATCAATAATCCCTATAAATATAATAGGAGTATATTTGCCAATCAAAAAGACAGTGTCAGTTTAGATTCTTTTAAAACTAATCCAGCTGTGTATTGTTTATAAGAAATATATATAAAGCATAAGGATACAGAAAGTTCAAAAGTAAAAAAGCATGGAAAAGGAAATATCTACAAATAATAAGCAGACATAGTTATTTTCATATCAGGTAAGTTTTAAGACAAAAGGTATTTTTAAGGATAGAAATCATATAGTTGATCCACATTATTCATGGATCCCATATTGCAAATTTGCCTACTCATTAAAATTTATTTTAACTCTAAAATCAATACTTGCAGATCTTTGTAGTCATTTGCAGACAGGCAGAATGGCAAAAAAAATTGAGTCATTCAATGCACACGTTCCCAGCTGAGGTTGAACAAGGTGACACTCTGCATTCTTGCTTCAGCACATCCTATAACCAAATGTCCTTTTTGCCATCTACATAATGCCACATCTTTAGCATTTTTGTGCTTTTCATTGGTGATTTTGCTGTTTAAAATGTCCCCCAGCCATACTGCTCAAGTGCAGTCTAGTGTTCCTACACACAAGAATGCAGTGATGTGCCTTATGGAGAAAATATACATATCATATAAGCTTCATTCAGGTATGAGTTACAGTGTTGTTGGCCATGAGTTCAATGTTCATGAATCAACAACATATATTAAATGAGACGCCTTTAGACAGAAGCACATGTAAAACGAGATTATGTATTGATAAAAATGTTATGACCAGAAACTCATAGGAACCTAACCCTGTATGTTCTCTAGGAGCAATGGTTCAGTATTTGTTAAGTCAGTGTTTGCCACACTTTAAAGAACATAATTACATAGAATAATGATAATCAACTATAGATCAACTTACCAGGAAGATATGGCAATTCTAAATTTATATATCTAATAAAATAGCCTCAAAACATATAAGGCAAAAATTGCTATAACTTTAGGGAGAAATTGTTAAATTCACCATTATAACAGGAGGCACCTTTCTTCTTTTTTTAAAAAAAGTTTTCCTTTATTTATTTTGAGAGATAGCATAATCAGGAAGGGACAGAGAGAGAGGGAGAGAATGTCAAGCAGGCTCCACATTGTCAGTGCAGAGCCGGATGCAGGGCTCAATCTTAAGAACTGTGAGATCATGACCTGAGCAGAAATGAAAAGTCAGATGCTTAACTGACTGAGCCACCCAGGTGCCCCAGGAGTCACCTTTCTTAATCACTGATAGGTCAAGCAGACAAAAAATCAAGAAGATACAGAAGATAAGAATAGAACAATCAACAAGCTTAAGGTTAATTGATAGGTATAGACACTATACATTTTCCTGAAGCAAACATGGAACAGTTAGAAAATTTCTTATTACATACTAGGCCACAAAGAAATTTGCGGAGGGTTTGAAGAATCAGTATTACACAGATATCCTCTAACCAATTGGGTTAGAAGTGGGTATTAAAAGTTAAATAAAACTAGTTACACACTTGGAAATTTAAAAACACACTTCTAAATAGTTCAAGAGTAAAACACATCATAATGGAAATATAAAAATAATTAGAACTGAATGATAAGGAAGGACCAATATATCAAAACTTAAGTCTTGCCAAGAAAGTGAAACTTAACAGGAATTAATGGCTTTAAAGGTTTATTTTAGAAAAAAGAGGGAAAAATTAATGAGCTAAATGTCCAGTTTAAATTTTAGAAAAAGAACACAAAATAGATCCAGATAAAGTAGAAGAAACAGATAATATAAAGGCAGAGAATAATAACTAGAAAATAATGACACAAAGTAATAAAGCAGTACTAGTACTGGTAATAAAAAAAAAAGCTACTAGTAATAAACTGTAAGATAAAGTTACAAAGATACAAAAGCCAACCAACCAAACAAAAAACAAAACAAAGGATGATCAACAAAGACAAAAGTTTATCCTGAAAATACAAATTGGAACTCTGGAGAAACTGAAAAGAATAGAGGCATAAGTAAACAATACTGGGAATGAAAAAAAGAATGTTAAATTTTAAAATGGAGATTTTCAGAGATAGTACTATAATCCCTATGCCAATAATTTGAAAATGAAATGGAAAAGTTCCTAGAAAAACAATGACCAAATCTGCCTCAAGATAAATAGTGGATAGTCTTAGAAACACTAAAAATAAAAATAAATTAAGCAGCTGTTAGAAATTTCCCCACAAAATAACCACCAGGCCCAGATAGTTTTCAGATGAGTTTTGCAAACATTCAGATAACAGACCATTTCCATCTCCCCAACTAATGCCACAAGGCCAGTAAAACTAATAAGGAACATACAAGAGAAGAAAATTATAAGCCAATCTAATTCACAAACATTGATACCAAAACCCCTATACCAAACAGTAATGAATAGTGGTATATAAGATGATAAAACATTAATCCCTGAAATTCAAGAGTAGCTTAATTTGAGAAACTCTGTTAGTTTCATTAATCATGTTCACAAATTAAAGAAGAACCATGATTATCTTAATGCCAAAAAAATCATTTGACAAAATTCAACCCCAAGTTTTGATTATAACAAACAAAAAAACCCGTAGAAATAGAAGGGGATTCCTTAACCTAATTAAGGAAATCTAGTTAGCAATCTAGATCATATATTATTCTATATGAGAAAGTGTTAGAAACCTTCCCTTAGACCAAGACAAGGATGCCTGCTTTTACGGATCCTATTCAACATTATACTGGAGGTCTTAGCCAGGGCTGTAAGACAGGAAAAAGAAATAAAAGTCATAAAAAAATCTGTCATTATTTTTTTTTTTTAATTTTAATGTTTATTTTTGAGAGAGAGAGAGAGAGAGAGAGACAGAGTGTGAGCAGGGGAGAGGCAGACAGAGAGGGAAACACAGAATCCGTAGCAGGCTCCAGGCTCTGAGCTGTCAGCACAGAGCCCGAGGTGGGGCTTGAACTCATTAGCCGTGAGATCATGACCTGAGCTGAAGTCAGACACTTAACTGACTGAGCCACCCAGGCGCCCCAACACTGTCATTATTAACAGGTGATAAGATTCTTCACATAGAAAACCCAAAAGATTCTAACATTAATTTTTTACAAATTCTAAGTGGTTTAGTAAGAAATTGTTAAAAAGCATAACAAAAGAAGACATCATTTAATTGCAACCAAAAAGTATAAGATGCTTAGGAATAAATTCTATCAAAAGATGTACAAGACCTTTATGGGGCAGATCATAAAATTATATTGAAAAATCTTAAAGGCGACCTAATTAAATTGAGAGACACATTATGCTCATGGATAAGAAGAGTCAATAATATATAGATGTTAATGTAGCCACGAATTGAACTATTGATATAATGCAATTCTAATCCAAATCTTTGAAGGCTTCGTTTGTTTGTTTTTGGTGGCAGTGCCAAGTTGATTCTAAACTACATAAAAGTACAAAGGCCAAGGATAGTTAAGACATTCCTAAAGAAAAAGAATTATGTGGGACCACTTCCCTTAGTAAACAGTAAGACTTTGCAAAGCTGTGACACCTGAGATTGCATGGAATTGGCACAAGGAAATAGATAAGTTAACCAGTGTGACAGGAGAGAGATCTCAGAACAGTCCCAGGCACATGTATGTCCCAGCTCATGCTGGAGACCTGTGGAGAAATGAAGCTATCCATGTGGGAAAGAGTGGACCCATACCATGCACACAAAAAAAATTCCAGATTGAGGTGAGGACTTATGTGTCAAAACAAAACTTTTTTTTTTTAATTTTTAAAAAATGTTTCTATTTATTTTTGAGACAGAGGGAGACAGAGCAGGAGCAAGGGAGGGGCAGGGAGAGAGGCAGACACAGAATCTGAAGCAGGCTCCAGGCTCTGAGCCATCAACACAGAGCCCGACGCAGGGCTCTAACTTACAGAGTGTGAGACGGTGACCTGAGCTGAAGTCAGACGCTCAACACCCTGAGCCACCCAGGCACCCCCCATAACAAAACGTTAAAGATTTAAGAAGATAATATAGTAGAATAGATCACTGATGTGGATCTAGAGAAAGGTTTCTTTTTTCTTTTAAAAAAATTTTTTTTAACGTTTATTCATTTTTTAGAGACAGAGAGAGACAGAGCATGAGCGGGGGTGGAGCAGGGAGAGAGGGAGACACAGAATCTGAAGCAGGCTCCAGGCTCCGAGCTGTCAGCACAGAGCCCAATGTGGGGCTTGAACTCACGAACTGTGAGATCACGACCTGAGCTGAAGTCAGATGCTTTAACCGACTGAGCCAACCAGGCACCCCTAGAGAAAGGTTTCTTAAACAAGACACAAAACAGCCCTAACAATATAATATTAATACATTTGACATCATTAAAACTAAAATTAAGACCTCTGTTTATATGAAAACATCATAAAGAAATTAAAATAGAAAACACAGGCCAGAAATTGGTAGAAGATATTCACAATACACATAGTGAACAACATTCAGAATGTATTAAGAATTCCTTCATCTCAGTAAGAAAAAGTCAAGCAACCCAACAGGAAAAAAAGGACAAACGACATAAACATTAACTCGAGCAGGTGACAAATACGTGAGAAAACTTATCTTTAACCTTACTAGTAATTAGGGAAACACAGTTTAGCAATGAGGTATCATTTTATATCCATTAGACTAACCAAAAATTAAGGCTGACAGTAATAAGTGTCGGAGAGGACATTCATGAGTCAGCAGGATCACCTTACATTGCTGGTAGGAATGTAAATTGGTTCAACCATCTTGGAAAACAATTTAGCATGACCTTTAGAGTGAAGTATATCTTAACACATTCTCTGACCTAGCAATCCTATTCCTAAGTACACACACTCTAGAGAACCTTTAGCGGTAGTTTAGGCATACATATCTATGGATAAACTTGTTAAACAAAGAGCAAGAATGAAAGAGAGGGTTGAACATGGAGGTAGGCACAAGATAATGGTAATGTTTTAGCTCTTGTGTTGTAAGTAAGCTCTTGTGTTGTAAGATGATATAAAGAAATAAATTTCCTAGATGTTTCTTTTAAACTGAATAACTTAAAATGGAATTTTTTTCATTGGGGAAATTTATATTAATAAATATAGCTATATGTGGTACAAATGTTCATTATCAGTCAATTCAAAGATTATTGATTGGGTAATTTGACTTTCAGGGGGCAATGGCTAATGAAATGCATTTCATTTAGATAAAGATTGAAAAACTCTTGCACACAAGCTCTTTCTTTAGGAGTCAAGAATATGATAAGCATGACATTTTGTTTTAAACACTTTTAGGAAAATAAAAACATTCTATGGATGATCTATCTAAGGAAAAACCTGTAAGTCCAACGTAGATATCTGATGATAATGAAACCATTAAAACATTTTTGTCATTTTCAATCAAGCATGATTACCTCTTTGGTAAGTAAGTTATAAATATATATTTTTTCCAGAATGAGGGCATTATAATGCTTTCCAAGAAATTCCTGAATGTTTTTTGCTAAGTGGAGAAGATATCTAAATGGCAAAAACCTGATTCAGACTTGTACTCTTCAGAGTAGATGTGATACCACAGCTGAGAAGCTTTCAGTGAGTGTTGATAGTAACGAAAAGCAATTCAAAGAAAATGTAGTATGAACTATTGACAAAATTCCTGTTCAGAGGACTCTGTAAGATGTTGCATCAGTATCAAAGTCATAGTATGCAGTGCACAATAACTATGATATATTTGGGCTAGCAGACATTTTACTCAACAGTTCAACAAACCATTGATCAGTAGCAGGCAACTTGGAAAATGTATGACACGTAAATGAAGCAGTACTTGATTTTTTTTTTTTTTGTTCTGTTAATTGCATCCAAGAAGAGATTTTGAAATGCAGTAAAGCTTATTGGCATGTTTAAACATCCTCTTCCAAAACTGAAACAGAACACGAAGAAATATTTTCCAGAGGGAAAAGCAATTAAGTGATTTAGAAATTCAACCATCACTATCCCCCAGGATGAAATTTTCAAACTCCTCAGGAGAAATTTTCAACACTCCAGGTTTCAAGCACGATGGCCCATGAGTAACTGAGAGTAGTCATCAGCAGAGTGAAAAAAATCTCTCCATGATTTTGGAGTCCACAGTCAATCTGAATATCCAGAACTATCTGCCAGTTTCGAGAACTTGCTGCAATTTCAGATGTCTATTTATTTATTTATTTATTTATCTATTTATTTTGGTGGGAATGCAAATTGGTGCAGCCACTCTGGAAAGCAGTGTGGAGGTTCCTCAGAAAATTAAAAATAGACCTACCCTATGACCCAGCAATACCATTACTAGGAATTTACCCAAGGGATACAGGAGTACTGATGCATAGGGGCACTTGTACCCCAATGTTTATAGCAGCACTCTCAACAATAGCCAAATGATGGAAAGAGCCTAAATGTCCATCAACTGATGAATGGATAAAGAAATTGTGGTTTATATACACAATGGAATACTACGTGGCAATGAGAAAGAATGAAATATGGCCTTTTGTAGCAACGTGGATGGAACTGGAGAGTGTGATGCTAAGTGAAATAAGCCATACAGAGAAAGACAGATACCATATGGTTTCACTCTTATGTGGATCCTGAGAAACGTAACAGAAACCCATGGGGGAGGGGAAGGAAAAAGAAAAAAAGAGGTTAGAGTGGGAGAGAGCCAAAGCATAAGAGACTGTTAAAAACTGAGAACAAACTGAGGGTTGATGGGGGGTGGGAGGGAGGGGAGGGTGGGTGATGGGTATTGAGGAGGGCACCTTTTGGGATGAGCACTGGGTGTTGTATGGAAACCAATTTGACAATAAATTTCATATATTAAAAAAAAATAGGCTATACAACTTAAAAAAAAAATCAGATGTCCTTTAACTGAGAGTTAGGATTTTCTAACTTAATAAAAATAAAGAGTAAAAATAGAAAGTGACCCGCTGAGAAACTACATATGTTTCATGCTGTCACAATCCTGGATATGTAGCCCTTGGTGTAAAGTTGCAAATGAATTTCCTCTCCAAGATATAAAACTATTATTACCATTGTTATTATTAACCTGAAAGAATTAAATAATTATTTACAAAATCGTGATGGTTCCTTTAAAAGTTACCAAAAGCTGATGGTCTGCATTAAGTAACCCAGAGAGGCTGAAGATTTGAGGCCTTCTGTTCACAATGTCTCCTGGGCCCCTGGCAGGATTCTGAGCCTTTCTTAGTATTATAAAGTTATGCTAGATCATTCCTGTTAAGAGTGGGTGTTTCTGGTGGTCTCCCCGTGGCTTCTTTTCATGTAGGAATTAAAGAGGAATTGGAGAGAGTTAGGGTCTTGTGCATTACCCTCAGAATCCCCACTTTTTCTTTCTTTCTTTCTTTTTTTTTTTTTAGGTAGGCTCCATGCCCAGCATGGAACCCAGTGTGGGGCTTGAACTCATGACCCTGAGATCAAGACCTGAACTGAGATCAAGAGTCAGATGGTTAACCAAGTGAGCCACCCAGGCACACCCCCCCCCCCAGCATCCCCACTTTTAAAGAGCAACTCCTGGCTTTGCGCTAATCAGCACTTCTGCTTTGGTACTTTATCAGGCAGCACAGGGTCCAGCCTGAGAAATGCCAACTTGGGCATGGCTCACCACCCTAGAGTTGGAAGGATCTGGGCTCGAGTCCTGCCCCTGCTACTTTCCAGATGTGCTTTCCAGTGACTTTCCTCACTCTGAGCCACCACGTTCCCATCGGGAAAGCTCAAGTAATTCCTTCATCTTGGCTGGGTGATTGTGAATTGTGAACGAGAAAATACACGTGAAAGTGTTTTGACGCTGACGATGTCAAATTGACATCGCGAACAGACTGAAGGATCAACTCCCATTTCTCCCACTGCCAAAAATCTTTCCCATTCTGTTCTCCTAGCAGAAGCCAATGCCTGCTCAGTGTTAAAGGTGATGGATGATTGTGAGGCACATAGGACATCAGGGGAATCTCAAGGGGAAGGAAATGGCGACTCCTTTCTGAGTCACGCTTTACTTTCTATCCAGTGATCTTTCCTTCCATCAGCCACTCATCTACCCATCCAATAAATATCTTTCATGCGACTGAGCCAGCAGCCTGTGAGCACTCTGATTCTATCTAATGAAACATTGTCAACACTTCTCTTACCACAATGTTGTCAACAGCTCTCTTGAGTCCTGCCATTTGTGCTGAAACCAAAGCTGCTAACAGTGGCTGGAGTGCAGCTCCCATCTGACCCTATGGTTTGGCAGAGCCGACAGTCTGGTGGCTTCGCTGGGACCATCAAGCCAAAGGGCTAGGGAAAACTGGGCTCCAGGAAACCACACTGAAAATGTAAGAATGCTTATGGGGGTTGGAAAAACCAGACTCAGTTTAGTCGTGGGCTTCCTTCATCCAGTCTGACAAAGTTGTGTAGACACAGGGCGGGTGCTGAGGAAGTAGACAGACCACGGCTGCAATGGGACAGGGCTTTGTGATCTAGCAAAAGGGATGTCTTCTCGGCCAGACTTGGGGAAAGCCAGGCTTCCAGAATAGCCTTGCCAAGTTTAGGAAACAGGCAGGCTTTTCATCCTGGCTCCTCCTAGGTCTCCATGTCTAGACATTTGCTTGGTGATACCATGGTAACTGTGATGCCACAATGGAACATTCTTCCCAAGGTGGTAGAAGGAATCCCTCTGTTGAGCTCTGCTGTGTAAGGTCAGAGTGAGTTCATTTCTCCTTTGGCAGTAGCAGTTCACAGAAGACTCTGAGAGCCATCCTGACAACAAGAAACATCCAGTGTCATGAGCGGAACATGGTGACTGAGAACAGCTATTGTGCACAGTTTGAGGCAAGAGTGGGGCTGATGGTATGGTGGGTGGGGAGACACGTGTGGGCTTTGAACTCAGACCCCAGTTCAAACTCCAGCTCCACCACTTGGCAGCTGTGTGACCTGGGGCAGGTTTCTGTGTGTGAATGTCAGTTTCTGAATCTGTAAAATGGGGACAGTGATACTGTCTGCCTTGTCCGGTTATTGCACAAATTAACAGAGCTACAAACTGGGCGGTTATGATGTAAAAGTATAAGTGGTCAGCAGTGAAAAGAAATCCCAGCATCATTTAAGCCAGCTGAGTGTGGCAGGATGGGCAAAGCCAGGGGTGGGCTTGCAGTAAACCCTGCTCTTACTTTCAGCAGCATTTTATGGCTACAGAGTTAAGAAAGGGGTCAGATTCCATGAGTCAAAAACCAACCCTCTTCTGAGACCCAACTCTCTGGGAAGCCTGGGGACCCTGGCTGGATCGAGGAGAAAACTGACACACAGGGGCTGCCTCCTCTCTGTGGGCCATCTTCCCAATCCTAAAATATCGGTGCTGGGCAGCTGGTCCCTGAGCCCTTCACTGGACGGAACCAAGCAATTGGGACGTGACAGGTCTGTTTCCCACGTTTTGGAGGCTTTGTCAGGGGAAAGGAAAGAGGCAGGGCCTCTGACGCGGTGGGGGGATTGCCACTTTAGGGAGGAGAGGAAAAGCCTGTGCCTTTGGATATTGTGTTTTCACAGCTGCCCATGGTGCCTGCTGCAGTTCACTTTGGGGATGGCAGAGATGAGACGGATGCTCTTAGTACTGCTCTATGTCTCCCACTCTTCTGCCAGTGAGTGTGCTTCTCTTTTCCATGACAATGTCAGCAGCTTGTGTGACATGGCAGGGGGACCTGTCCAGGAATCCTGTACATGGCCCTTAATGTCCACAGAGGGACTCAGGGGGAAGAGGACTGGCAGTGCTCTGCTCGGACAGCAGGTGTTGGCGGTGGGAATCAGGCAAAGAAAGGGAACATGGGCCGTGGATGCAGGAAACTGGCTTCAGCAGTCTGATGGCAGAGCTGATCCTCGGGTGAGAGTGCCATTAGGAAAGTAAGCCTCAGACTATGGAAAAGCCCACTCAGAAACCCCACCAGGCACCACCAGGTGGGAGATGTCCTCCCCATGCCCAGGTGGAGGCCTATGGTGTATCTGGTGTACTCAGAAACCAGGCCCTCCCCTTGTTTCTACCTAAGCATTGTGGTTTCAAATAAATCTTTTATCATTAACCCCTCAAGTATCATTAAACTGATGGTTCCTGGTCCCAGGAGCAAGAAGGTACCTTGGAGCCTGCTTGGGACTCAGTCCTTCCCTGACCTCCAGGTCATCCAGAACTAAGATTCCATCCTAGGAAGGGGCAGGTTGAGAGGGGACAGCAAGCTCTGTTCCATCTAGCTGCCACCCTAGCTGGCTCTGTCCAATCTTCCTGGAGTTAGACGGGAGACACGACAGAGCTTCTAACACCACCACAGCACACACCAAAGGGAGAACCCCCTACTTTCCTAGCCTACTCCACCTCCTTGCAGCCCCAGAGAGACCAAGGGATACCCACAAAACAGAAAGGGTCTCTCCTCCCTCTTAAATAGCTTCAGGCAAACATTTCATCTTTAGCTCAGATTTCCTCCTTATATCCTGGACCTTCCAAGGGTTTTATAAACTAGCCAACTAGAGCTTTGAGAAAGCAAAAGTCATCACCTGCCTGTAGGTTCTTGTTGATTTGGGTAACAATGGTTAATGCCTTGTTCACTATAGATGGCCAACGTTCCATGAATTGAATAAATGGCTGATAACAGAGCCACCAATTATCTGACCAATAGTTGGCTGGTGGTGCCCACCATGTGACACCTATCATCCAGGACCACCAATTTATTTTTTTTAAGTTTATTTTGAGAGAGAGAGAAAGCATGAGTTGGGGAGGAGCAGAGAGAGAGGAAGAGAGAATTGCAAGCAGGCTCTGCACTGTAAGCGCAGAGCCTGATGCGGGGCTTGAACTCACAAACCGTGAGATCGTGACTTGAGCCCAAATAAAGAGTTGGACGCTTAACCGACTGAGTGACCCAGACGCCCCAAGGACCACTGATTTAGAAACATGTACTAGGTACTTGTGGTTTGGGATTTATAAACAGCAACCAGAGTAGTGGCTTACGTTAAAAAAAAAAAAAAAAGGAATCATCCATTAGCATTATCAGTCATGAAGATACAGTTTGCAAAGCACCTTCCCATAATCTCACCTTACATGATCTTTATGACTCCAAGAGGTGTGTTACCCCACATTTCAAAAGAGGAAACTAAGGTCCAGAGAGGTAAAGTGGCTTTTCCCAGGTCTCACGGCACAGGGGCCAACAGTATCTGGGACACTGCATCCAGAACCTTCCCAAAACACTAGTAGGTCTCAAAGCTGAATACACATTAGAAACTACCTGGGGAGGCTTTTTAAAATGCCAGTGCCCAGGTCCTGTCCCTAGGGGGACAGCAGTTGGATGGCCAGCAGGTGGATGAAATGTGCAGCTAGGTTGAGAATCCCTGCCCTCCACTCTGAGTACTGAGGATGAGATAGGCACCCCTGGCCATGAGGACTGTCAGGACAGGGAGGGAGTCAGCAGCCACAGAGAGCAAAACACCCCATGTGTACGCCATCCCATAATGTTGCCTGCAAAGTAGGAGGTTCAGCTCACTCAGTCTGGGGCTTTGAGTTTCAAGGGTCCTTCCTGCTCTATCATTCTTACACTTTCCATGATTCTATGAATAAGGACTTATTTTTCAGTACAGAGCAATGCAGCATCTTGGGTGAAACCAGGACAGGCAGGGGGAGAATGTTTATTTAAAACATTAGTCAACATTTTACTCTCATTTGAAACAAATGTCCAGACCCAAGAGACTGCCTAATTGGAGGCAACTCACTTGAGGGCCTGGAAAGGCAAAGGCCAAGCAGGCCTGAATGGGCCAGAATCAGCCTCAACCTGGTGGGACCTTTTAACCCCTTGATGACTGGACTTCAGGGAGTGATTGGTAAAGCAAAATGCTTTTGTTCATTCACCAAATGATTTACTGAGCACTTACTATGCACTATACTAGCCCATAGGGATACACTGGCAAGCAAAACAAACATGGGGGAGCCACACATGCCAAACTTCCCAGGCAGGGAAAAGCAAGGGCAAATTTGAGAATGTGAAATGTGGCTGGAACAGAGACTGTGAGGGGTTGAAGGTGTATGGAGTTTGAAATCCAGCCCTGTACCTACCAGCTGTGTAACCTGGACAAGTTCTTACCAGCTCTAAAACTCCATTCTCTCAGCCACACGTGGAGTATGACAACGTCCACCTCCGCATCTGTTGGAGGAGTTACATGAAGTAGTACATATCAGCAGTGCTCCAACTTTTTGACACTCTTAAAAATTATGGAGGGCCCCCAAGTAACTTTTGCTGTGAAGCTATATCTTTCCATATTTACTATATTAGAAATTAAAAACTGGGAAAATTTTAAAACACAAGAATATACAGGTTCACACACGCTGGTAGCCGTCACAGTGATGACATCATGTAGCCTCTGGAAAATTCCACTGCACAAGAATGAGAGAATGAGGGTGAGAAAGCAAACACTGTCTTAGTATTCTTATGAAAACAGTTTTAACCTGTTTTAACCAGTTTTAATCTGAGGACTTCCAGAGGTCCCAGACCACGCTTTGAGAACCGCTTTCCGATACTGCCTTGAGTGCACTGCCAAGTGCCCAATAGAGGAGAGGGATTATCGGTAGCCTAAGGGGTTATTTTTAGATTCATAGATGCCATCAAGCATCTTTTATGGAGAAAATGACTCACCAGGAAAAGAAATGTGGGTAGTGGAGTTCATGGTGACCAAGATGGAGAGCCAGGAGGAGTGGGGAACCAGCAGGAGAGGTGGTCTTGAGGTGTGACACAGTGGTGGTGGCCACAGGCCGCCAACTCCTTGCCCCAACAGTGAGGCCCCCCCACACCCTCTCTGCAGGTTGTGGCATCCAGAAAACCAGTGTTGTGGAAACTTCCGAGGAGGGTTTGGTCAAAGACCAGGAATTCCCGTGGGTGGTGTCGCTGCAGGATTCCCAGTACACTCACCTGGCTTTTGGCAGCATCCTCAGTGAGTTCTGGATCATCAGCATCGCATCTGCCTTGCAGAACAGGCCAGTACCCGTGCCTTTGGGGCCTACACAGCCCCCTGGGGTGGAGGTGGAGGGACCCTTTCCGGCTCAGCCTGGGGAGACCTGGAAGGTAGATTCCTGGTGACAGGGCAACAGGGCTTTTTACTGGCTTGGCACTTGCCCTGCCATGACTCTTGGGGTCCTGGAATCACCAGTTGCCAAAGTCATGCTGTCCAGTGTGTTCTCTGCTGTGGGGACTGCACACCCACAAGGTGAAATGATTGTTCCTCCATCCTCCACGGGAAGGACATCTGTTCCCATTTTACTGCAACACAGGCACTGACCCCTGGTACTAGAGGTACTAGAGGTCTTTACTCTAAGCTTGTTAAGTGAATGGTTAGGAGCCCGTACCTTAAAACACTTAACCTTGAACCTTACAACGTGACTGCCACAAATATATGTGCATAGAGAAAAGACTTGAAGGAAATATGCAAACGCTTTACAAGCACTTATCTCTGAATGCTCAGAATGCACCCGATTTGTTTTCTTCTTTGAACTTCTTTGTATTCTCCAAATTCTATGTGGTAAATTTATACATTCTTGTAAACCAGGAAAAAAAAAACACCTCAAATGTTATTAAAGGAATAATTTTTTTGTAAAACATTTTACTTTTTGACCCAAAGATTTCACTTTTGAGAGTGGACATTAATGAAATAATTTCAACCACTGGAAAAGTTTTATGCACAAAAGTTTTATGCACAAAAGTTTTATGTTATTCATAGGGTGGTTAAACACACACAAAACACTCGAAATGTAATGTCCAATTATCATGGATAAATACATTATGGTTACTCATTCATATATGTATAGCATATAATATATAGTATATAAATAATATATATAATTATTATATATCTCTATATATACTATTTATATGCCATATATATATACATGCACACACACACACACACACACACACACACACACACACATACAGAGTATGGGGGAAGAGATTATAATTACTATAATTGCCCAAATAAGTAATAGTATAAACACTTGATAGAATATGGTGGAGATGCTGAATTTTTAAACCTATAACTTATATTTGTATTTGAAAATAGTTTTTATTTATTTATTTATTTATTTATTTATTTATTTATTTACTTACTTATTTATTTATATTTTAGAGAGAGAGAGAGCACAAGTGGGGGAGAGGGGCAGAGGGAGAGAGTAAGAGACAGAATCTTAATTAAGGAGCTTCCATGCTCAGCATGAAGCCTGATATGGGGCTCCATCCCACGACCCTGGGATCATGACCTGAGCTAAAATCAAGAGGCGGACACTCAATGGACTGAGCCACCCAGAAACCCCTGAAAATGCATGCATTTAAATTAAAATACATGTACACAGTATAATGTTCAGAAGGAACCAAAAGATTCCCTGGCCTTCAGACACTAACTTTCTCCCTTAAACCATATTCTACCATCAGTTTCTTAAATATTCTTCCTTAATTACTCAATGCACTTATGGATATCTATATATCTATAGGTCTAGCTATATTGATTCTTGTATCTATTGACAGAGAGAGATTTTTCCTTCCCCCTTGTATTAATCTGCTAGGACTGCCCTGACAAAATACTACACACAGGGTGACTTAGACAACAGAAATTTATTTCTCACCTTTTGGAAGCCAGAAGTCCAAGATCAAGGTGTCGGCAGGACTGGTTTCTTCTGAGGACTCTCTCTTTGGCTTGGAGATGGCTGCCTTCTTGCAGTGTCCTCACATGGCCTTTCCTCAGGGTGTGCACTTCTGATGTCTCTTCCTCCTCTCGCAAGGACGCTAGTCCTGTTGGGTTAGGGCCCTACCCTTAAGACCTCATTTAATCTTAATAACATCCTTAAAGGCCCTGTGTCCAAATACAGCCACACCTGGGGCTAGGACTTCATCAACAAATTTGGCACAACACAATTCAGTCTATAACAGCCCCTGATACAACTGATAGTGTACCAGACACAGCATTACACTCAGCTTTTTCACTCTTTTTCACTCCCATATTTATCAGCTGAACAGTATCCCAAGATGGATCTACCATAAATACACAGTCCTCTGATAGTGGAAATTTGGGTTGCTTCTGATCTTTTCCTAGTGCC
Source organism: Neofelis nebulosa (assembly GCF_028018385.1). Taxonomy (NCBI): domain Eukaryota; kingdom Metazoa; phylum Chordata; class Mammalia; order Carnivora; family Felidae; genus Neofelis; species Neofelis nebulosa. The sequence goes on along the minus strand of NC_080798.1, from coordinate 35,401,043 downwards.
AAAAATTGCTGCAAGTAGATATATTTGTCCATATATTATTGCACACATGTGCAAAACACTGTAGCATGAATAACCCAGGAGTGGACAGATTGGACTGAATCTTGGCACTAGCCTTCCAGAAAGATTTGGCTTTCCAGGTAGCATTTTCATTATTGTTATTTCCTATCTGGTCTATCTATTTTGGTTTTGATTTTCCCTTTGTCTCAGGGTTTTATTAAAGACAGAGTTTTCAAATACTCAGGGTGTTTTGTTTGTTTTCTGCCCTTATTTCGTTTTGAGTTATACTACATGATGATTAGATCTGTTTAGGAATTTGTTGGGGTTGCCCTTGCAGTCTACCATGTGAGTCATGTGAATGTTTCCCACGGTTAAAATTCAAAGTTCGTTCTCTGTCTCTGGTGGACAATTTAATATATAAAATTGGGGGAGGGAATCTCTTTGCTTTGTCCTAGGTTGACAGAGGTGAGTTAAAATCTATCATGAACAAGCTTTGGCTCTTTCTCCTATTTCCTGGAGTATTTCCTTTATGAACATTATGTCACATGCTGCAGATGCTTATGACTACAAGGTCTTCGCCATAGACTTAATTCTTTTTCGTCATTAAGAGCCTCTCTGTCTTACTTCATGTTCTTCTGCTCTAAATTGATGTTCTAAATGAAACTCCTGCTTCTTGTTTTCATTTTAGTTTATGTTTCCTGCTTTTGTGGCTTCTTGTTTTTCTTTTCATTATGTGGCCTTTGTTTTGAATGTCTCTTCTGACAAATTTGGAAAGTTTGAGTTTTTGTTCTGGTGTTCACCTTAGAGTTATAATTTCAAGGAAGACAGCAACATCCTTTGTTTCTTTCTGCACTGTCCTCTTTATTATTATTTTCTTTTAATGTTTACTTTTGAGAGAGAGACAGACCGTGACTGGGGAGGGTCAGAGAGAGAGCAAGATGCAGGATCCAAAGCAGGCTCCAGGCTCTGCACTGTCAGCACAGAGCCCAACACGGGGCTCGAAGTCACAAACCCTTAGTTTGTGACCTAAACCAAAGTCGGAGGCTTAAGCAACTGAGCCACCCAGGTGCCCCTGGACTGTTCTCTTTAGACTCTACTGTGGTCATTGCCAAAATCCTATCTTTTTACTTCTTCCCTCCTTCTCCTCCACCACACAATTTTAATAGATAATATAAGTGCTTTAATGTTTACCTTGATTCACATACATATTTGCATATCCTTATTATTTTACATATTAGCTGTAAATAATATGTTTAGATTCCTTTAAAAGATGAGGAAACTGACATATATACCTACCTTCCGACCTTCTTTATAGCTTTAGTTTCACCATCTGATTACTGACAGAGTTTACATTTTGACTCTAACCCAAACTCTAAAAAGGCTTTTAGTCCAATGTTATAATGAACTCCACACTTACTGACAGTCCTTTTGCTGGATTTTCTCCATTCAACACTGCTGGATTTTCTCCATTCAACACTAGAATTGGCTAAAATTTGTCTCCAAGTATGTCGTTTCTTAAAGGGCTCCCAAGAACCATATTTCCTTGGGTTTTGGATATTAACAAATGTGCTGTCCTTAAGCCTGAATGACAACTTAAGTGTAGAATTCATGGATCATGCCTTCTTTCTTTTGGAGACTTAATAGGCATTACCACTGCACACCCACACCCACCCCCACAACTGCCATGGTTTCTGGTGTTAAATCTTGCTGCAGAGAAGTATGAAGCCATTCTGATTTTTTCCTCTCTAGGTACATGATCATCCCAGTGCACCTGAGAGAGGTCTGGTTACACCTATTATCCTAGTGTCCTGCTGCAAGCATCCCCTTTCACTCTCTCAAGTTCTTTGGGTTAGGCAATAAATTACATGGCCAAACTTAAGATGACTTAATCTGGTTTTGTTTGGATGCCTAAGGATTCCTCCTTTGTCATTGAAGTCCATCAACTTTACTAGCTATGCGGCATCTCTTCCATTTCTACTCTCTACTCTCTTCTACCCTTCTGGGTCCCAGGAGGCTGACTTGTGTGGGTTACACCAATGGTACTCTTACCTTCTGGGTTCCAGTTGGGTTTGGCCAAGGGGAGTACTGGCAAGAGTTCAGAGGAAGTGGGGAGGGCAAGGGTAGGGTCCTTATTCCCCAGAGGGGTACTGTAGACTGGCTGCCTCCTCCAGCCAAGTGACCCACTGCCCACAGCTCTGACCACTCCCTCCCCCCTCTAGTACCCAAAGGCACACTGGCACCCTGTTGTTATCTGAGCAGGAAGCTGCATTTGCCACGTGACACCCAGGTACTGAAATACTCTGTGATTTCCCTACATCCTTCCAAGACCATTGTAAAGAATCCCCAACTTAAACTTTCCCCAACTTACCTTGAGAGTGCCATCTGTTTCTTGTTGGGAGCTGACAAGGCTATGTCTCCATGTTGATCATTCTATATCGCTTTTTCCCTAGGGTGTGGAGTACACTTCCAAACTGTAGAGCGAAGGCTTATTTCCAGAAAACGTTCTTAAATTGGATCCTGAAATCTTTTTTCTGTCTTATTTGGGTTACTTTCTTTGTGATCTGCTGGCTCTCCATTGACTGCCACATTTGTCATTCTCCTCTCTCACCTTTAAAAATCTTTGTTAATGTCCATTTCATTCTGGTCACTTTTCTCAGTCCTCCACCCTGTGCCCTTTAACGTATTTTCTGTTCTCTCTATTCTCCTTTATGCAGCTTCCAATTTCGCCTTTATTTTGGTGCTTGTTTTGTTTTCTTTCTACCTCTTTGCTGGGAAGCATGTTTGACCAGCTTTTCCTGACTTTGTGGGAGTAGGTACCATCTAGAATGCCCTGCGCTTCTGCCATCCTTTACTGCTGTTGTCAGCCGTTCCTCTAATTCTGAGGTTTGGATTCTCTAGTGTCTTTTCATTTTATGGTGTTTTTCAGCATTTCTCATTTCTGTAGTCCCTTAGGTGGTCCCCAAGGGGAGAAAGGGAAAACAACCAAATGAACTCCATCACTATTATAATTGGAATTTCTCTCAAGAGTATTTACAGAGTATGTAATATGAAAAGATGTTTCTTTTAAAATGTTAAGTGCTAAAATCAAGAGTCAAGGTTACATCTTTGGTGTAACTATGACTATCAAAAAAAAAACCCCAAAAAACTATGGAAAAAGCATGAAAAAAAGATAGTCATAACAGATTATCTTTGGGTGGTGGGACAAATGGCATTAAGGTAGAGGAATTCCCAGGATGCTATGGGCTCACAAAGGAGGACACGAGTCTAGGAGTTCAGAAAAGATTTCCCGGGGACTGGGTCCAAAGGGGTAAGTAAAAACTAGCCCAGGAAAAATCAATTGGATGAGTGTTCCAACCCACCCCCCAAAAGAATAAATATGAAAAGGAAAGTGTGAAGCTTCCATGGTGCCTTGGCTTCTAAAGATTCCCTTGCTTTTTCTCTAGGAAGGACATCATTGTCATAGTTGGTATAGCTAAGATGGATGCCAAAGTGATTGCTCATGAAGAGTATCCGGTCAACACCATCATCGTCCATGAGGATTTTGATAATGAGACCATGAACAATAACATAGCCCTCCTGAAGACAGACACAGCGATGCGGTTCAGCAACCTGGTCCGACCCATCTGCTTCCTTGGCAGAAAGCTGCATATGCCACCAGCCTTGCAGAACTGCTGGGTGGCAGGATGGAATCCCACATCTGCAGTTAATGCCTTCCTTCTCCTAGAGGAGGCTGTGTGTGTGCGAGCAGTGGGGGTGACTTGGATGAACTGTTCTAGGGTTTAGCTTCATATTTCCCATTGCTCAAGATTCTAGAGTTGGGCTGGAACCCTCATGTAATCAGTCAAGATTCCCAATGCTTGCCCTTTCTGTGGCCATTCTTACATTTGGTCCCTTTTCTTTTAGCTCTACACCCAAATTAGAAGTACATAGTCAGCAAACAGCTTGAAGGGAGTGCAAAGCCTGAAGGGAGAGGTCAGGGGACATTATTCCCTGAACAGGAGCTGATTGCCCTCTTGACCAAGCCATCCTTCTTTTCTTTTATTCTTGGAAAGTGAACAAGGAAATGTATTCTCTGTAGATGTGGAAGAAGGATGAATATGTTCTCTATTTTTACATTCAAGTTCAAAACAAAGGTAGTGTTCAGAAAAACTCAGACACCGTTTCTGATTTCTATGAGAACAGGGGGTTTATCAGAATATTCTCCACTCATTCCCATCTGGATACATGAGTTGTAGTTAACATAGACAATGTCTTCTCATTAATAATTCTTGGCTTTCTGTTGCATGGTCCAGACAGGAAATCACATGACAATGAGTATCCTGAGGAAAATCTCCGTGAAAGACATCAACATGTGTCCCTTACACAAACTCAAGAAAACAGGATGTGGCAACCACATAGAGCAGGAAACCGATGCTGTCTGTTTGGTAAGAACATGATGGAGTAAAAGCTAAAGGCTGAGAGTAAGCAGTGGTCACTTCAAGGGAATCTCGGGACTCTCCCTCATTGCACAGTGAACTCCTTGAGGGACTGGCAGGGACTGTCATTTGGGATCCATGGCTGTCTCCGGGGTGAACGGTACTTGGCAGATAGCAGATATTCAATAAAAATCTACTGAGTGGAGTAAACAGTCACCATTTTCAATGTGACATGATTAAGCACGTCTAAGTCATAGATGGTTTTTCACTGGCTAAAAGTTTGCAAGTGTGAGTCCAAACCATGTGTACTTTGAGCATGTTTACAGGGTGGGGTCACTGTATTCAGCTTCTATGGAATCTAGACTCTGATGCTATTGCTCATCAGTTATTGATTTGTTTTTTGTTTTTCTGTAAGAAGCCCTGCCCTCCAATCGGATGAGGGCTGTACAGATGTGGCTATCCTACTACCTCAGCAAAATGTGTGGAATTGACAAGTCCCTGGTCCAGGCTCCCTCATGTCCACACCAGAGAAGGTGGGGCTTACAGGGATCACACAGTTAATAAATGTTATAATAAGGATGAGAACCCAGGTCTACCAGGTGTCCAGGCGGTTTCTCTCCTCTACTCCAAAATTTCTACACTCTACTATTTCTAATCTCTACTCTCCTTCAAAGTAACTTTCAGGATTCCCAGATGGGGAAATTTTTTTTCCCCAGATGATCTAGGGGAAGTATTTTAGAGAAAGGGGGAAGAGTACATATATGTGGACAATTCTTCCTAAAAGTAATTTTATTGCAAATGCATGAAGGACTGCCTTTCATTATACAATGTTTGCCCTTCCAAAGTTGGTCCAACATTTATTGAGTGTCTACTTCGTACTGGACTCTAGCAGGTGGAAGACTAACAACTTTTTAAGTTAGATAACTGAGGTATTCCCTCAATCCAGCACCATATTTCATCAAATCTAAGATGCTATCAGTTGTGGAATGTGCCATTATTGTATGGAATACCAAGGGAGAGAAAATGCTGCCAGTTAAACTCTGATATCAACCAATTAAAAGACACATATCATTCCAAAGATGTTAATTTTTTTAAGTTTATTTATTTTGAGAGAGTGAGAATGTGAGCGAGGGAGGGACAGAGAGACAGGGAGACAGAGAATCCTGAGCAGGCTCCGTGCTGACAGCACAGAAGTGGGGGCTAGATCCCACGAACTGTGAGATCATAACCTGAGCCAAAATCAAGAGTTGGAGGCTTAACCAACTGAGCCACCCAGGTCCCCAAAAGATAATAATTTTTCAAGAGCATCTTAGATTCAATGGGATATGGTAAGCTGCTTCTACTCTAAATGATCACCTCTTCAAATCTACCTGCAAAGTTTAGACTGGTTTTTACCTGTAGCACACCTGCAGTCAGTTCTTTGCTTTTGAACTGTGCTAGCAACTGGCTCAGACAAATAAATGGTGACTTGTCTACCTAGGATGCTTTCTTCTCTCGGACATGTGTTCTAGTGTTCAGAAGTCCTCAAAGCCATATTTCAGATATATAGAATAAACCACCCAAGTCCAATATCTGCCTAGTGGGTCCCCAGAAACCCAACAAAAGCAGAATCACTCTGAACCCACCCCCTTCCTTTCCCCACAACTGTCAGGGTTTTTGTTCAATGTTAAGGTTAAGGATCACACAATAAAAGAGCCCCTTTAAGCTGGGGCTGCTCCCCTAGGAGATGAGGTGGGGCTGCTCCAGAGGAGCACCTGGTACTTCTCTCAGCTGCTTGGGCTTCAGAAGTTGGGCCCCACACGTTATGAGGAAGAGGAAAAGCCATGTATTCTACACCTGGGCAGAGTGGCAACTTGCAAAACCACGCAATAGCCAGGGAGGTCTCCATACAATCATTCATTCATCAAACTACTTGTCCTAAATTGCACTATTTTTCTTCCTCCAGCTATGGAACCACAGTTAAAGCAAATTGGGGTTGGAACTGGTGACAGAAGGGAAGACCATGCCATGCTTGGCTGGACAGCCTCTCTGCCCCAGGCAGACATGATAGGGTGCAGATGTGAGCCCATTCAACAGTCGTAGCAGAGCCAGCCAGCCAGCCCTTGGGATGAAATCTCTGCCGTCTGCTCCATGGCAGCACAGGGCAGCAAGAGTACCATGTGCTGGCCCAGTCCTTCTGCATAGGCGGGCCACGTGGGCCGAAGGGGCTGGTCAGCCTTTGAATGACAACCCTTCTTGGGGCAAGATGGACCACGGGTTTGGAGTGGGGTCAGGTATTACCTTAAGAGGAGGCTTGGGGCTGGGGCAGTTAAAGTAAATTATACCTAGTAGTTGCCTTATTGCTCTTCTCATATTTCTCAACTTTTCACATAAAATGATGGCCTTTTATATTACCAGGATAATAGTAGCTAATTCTTTGAGTGTGTACTGTGTGCCAGGCACTGTTAGGGTTCTGCACTTTACTCAGAGAGAAGTAGGTGACTCTTCGGGGTCACACATCTAGGTAAGCGTGCCAAGCTTCTCATCACTCCCTTAAAAGGAGGTAAGGTCTGTGTGGTAGAATCCCTGAGTCCCAGAGGAAGGCTGAGAGCACAGGCAGGGCTGGTGAGCAGGTGTGCTGCCAGGCAGCTGCCAGGTGGAAAAGCCGGGAACCCAGCCTGGTCAACATTGAGGAATGAGGAACCAAGAGAGAGTGAGGATTTAGTCAAAGGGGCATGAAAATGAAATGCGAACCAGGAAGCTAAAGGCAAATGGCAGAAGCCTGCAAATACTCTGCACGATAAAAGGAAAATCCATCTTGTTGGAATTCGTGGCGGTGGCTGCCTAGATCGGAAATAGTATCCTATAATTTACCCCCTCTCAAGTGAGAACCAATATAAAACATTTCTAGAACACACGGTAAATTGCACAAGGATATATTTAAAAAGAAAATGAGTTTTCTTAAACCTGAAGCCTTCTGTCCTTTGTCACAGGGGGACCCTGGAAACCCCATGATGTGCCAGCTACAGCAACAGAATCTGTGGGTGCTGAGAGGAGTCTTGTCCCACGGGGGTGAGAAATGCCCTGGCTTTTTACTGTACCTCAAGGTGGAAGACTATGGCGACTGGATTATGTCCAAGACTAAGAAAACCAGCCATCCGCTGTCTGCCTTCCACCACTGGGAGAATTTGCTGCCTTCACTCAGCTACAAAGAACATTTCACCATTACACAGAGAAAACATTCTGGGCTGGGCCAAGGTGGATGGTCCCCAGCACATGTACAAGGACAAAAAAAGGCCGACGTATATTCATTGCCAGCAAACAGCTCTAGAAAGAGCCCAGACATTGGGAGGAAAGGGTTAAGGGAATTAGGCAGGACTTCTGTTGTGGACACACAACCCATGTACTATGATTATTATGGCAGGGACTCTGGGGAGGGTAGAGGGCCTAGTTCAGGTCAGAACAGGTTACATCAGCCCCAAGAAATTACCTTGTTTTTCTTTGTGCTTGTTTTCTTTTGCAGTGGTATCTAGTCTAAGAGCTAACCCTCCCAACTGAGGAGTAAGCTCAGAATGCTGAGTGCTGGGCAGTCACATTCTGTTTTGCTGTCTGTTTAATGGTGATTGTTTTTGCTAGCTGCACACCTGGGCTGCCATGGACAGGCCCAGGGTGCACACTGGGCTGGCTCTCCCTCCTCTGTCCCACTCCCACATGCGGGAAGGTCACTTTCATTTGTGCTTGTGAACTAAATGTGGGCTAACAAGTGTCAAACCATTAGAGTGCCCTGTGGTTCTTTCAGTGTTAACCGTTCCAGGGGCCAGGCTGTGAAAACACTCCCCACGGGCAAATGTGGCCTGGGGAGTGCCTGCCAGCGTGGCTGGAAAGTCGGGGACACCAAGCAGCACAGGGAACAGTGAGAGGACCCCTTGACTGGAAAGGAGCTGATTACTTTAATGGATCACTCTGGTCTGCAGCTGTGGCCTCCCTCTGGCTACTTCCCAGGGGGACAAATTGCCTGCAAATGCTCATTGGTGGTTTTCATTTTATTCCAAGCCTTGCGGTAGCCTTTTAAGGTCATCTGCAAAGAGGAAAAAGAGGGTGAGGGGAGGTCACCTGGGAAAAAGCAATTGTGATTTTTCAGAACACAACCCGCATCCAGCCCTGTGGTGAGGCAGGTGACTCTGTGTGGAAGAGTCAGCCAGTCTGGAAGAATCTTCTAAAGAGCTGGTTTCTGTTTAGTGAAGTGAGAAGCTGCAGGTTCCTGCCGTGCTTCTCTGCTACTTCTCGGCTCCAAATCTGAAAGGCCCAAGTTTGGATCCTAATTCACCCTCTGCCACCAAGTGACCACGGGAAAGGCAGGACAAAGTACTGTGGGAACCGGAGCCTGGGTCTGGATGTGAAAACGCCAGGCTTCCCAAGTGACCTGACCGGGTTTTTAAGCTACTCTACTGATGTCTCAAGTTTTCTCAGTCTGCAAGTGGGCCTGTGGCAGACCTGGGGCTTTCTTTTTCCACACTTTGTTTTGCATTTTGTTTCCCATTTCTCCCTGGTGCTTACCAGGAGCAAGGGTGCTCTGAGCACACATATCTCAGGAAAAGGCTGCGGGGTTCTCAAAACAAAGACTCAGGGCAACTATGTAAATGCGTGGAATCGGGTTCTGAGTGATATTAAAAATCCATTATCTCATTTTTAAAAGAAAACTGGCTTCTCCATGTATAAAGTAGCAATCACTACATCACCAATGGTGGGGGAAGGGATTCAGAAGCTTCCAGAATTCATTAAGAAAACAAGCAACTAAAAACAATATTACTACAGAGTCTCTTTCTGTCCCTAACACTGAAAAGGGAACTTACCAAAAGGAAAGGGCATCCTCATCCTTCATTTCCCTTAGAGACTTAAGTGACTGCTGAGATCTCTCACAGACATTACCTGTCCAAACACCTGTACTCTTAGCTTGAAAAATGAAACCTTCGACAAAAACGTGAAGGACATGAAAGGCTGCTTGTCTTGGGGTTCTCGGAGACTTACCTCTGCAATCTCCACTTTCCTTTCCCACATCTTGATGGTCTTCTCCAGGTCCCCAGTTAGGATTTTCTCCCGCACGTACACCATCACCTGCGGCACTTGGAACTCAGCCAGCTGTCTGCGGAGTCTCTTGTTCACGGCCTCAGCCTTGGCCCGGTCCTGGGTTGGGAAGGACCAATTAAACCAGGGATCCCTGGCAGTTCTGGCTTACTAACCCTGGCATCTCTCCCCAGTTTCAATGTAGTTCTCAAAATAATGTTGAAATTTTCAAAGGAGTGGGGAAAATTGCGAGATTCTGATTCTGGTTATTCTTATTATTTTTTACAACTGGTGATGTTTTTCATCTAGTTCAGAAACACTAAGTGCAGTCTAAAACAGTGTTTTTTCCCTGCCTTTCTTCCTTCATTAAGGAATATGTTTTTATTTTTAGGTTTGGTGGGGTTTTGGGGGGAAAACTATGTATTTAAGTACACTTTGATCAGTCTCAACTCTCCTTTCTGTAAAATATACATAACATAAAGTTGCCCATTTTAACCATTTTTAAGTGTGCAGTTCTGTGGCATTCAGTATATTCACACTGTTGTATGAGCTTCACCACCATCTGTCTCCAGAACTTTTTTCATCTTGCAAAATTAAACCTCTGTACTCATGAAATGATGACTCCCCATGACTACTTCCCCCAAGCCCCGGCAACTGCCAGTCTACTTTCTGTCTCTATGAATTTGATTACTCAGGTACCTATATAAGGGCAATCACACAACATTTGTCCTTTTGTGACTGGCTTCTTTCACTTAGTACAATATCTTCAGTGTTAATCCATGTTGTAGTAGATGCAGAATTTCCCTCCCATTTAAGGCTGAATTATGTTCCATTGTATGTATACACTACATTTTGCTTTTCCATTCATCTGTCCATGAACTTTTGGGTGGCTTTCACCCGTGGGCTATCATGGACAATGCTGCTATGAACATGGGTGGCCAAGCATCTGTTCAAGTTCATGCTTCCAATTATACTGGTTATATACCCAGAAGAAGAACTGCTGGATCAATAGTTACTCAACTTTTTGAGGAATCTCTGTCTTTTTAAATTTTATTTTATTTTTTTTTAATATTTATTTTTGAGAGAGAGACAGAGTGTAAACGGGAGAGGGGCAGAGAGAGAGGGAGACACAGAATCCGAAGCAGGCTCCAGGTTCTGAGCTGTCAGCACAGAGCCTGACGCGGGGCTCGAATTCACGAACTGTGAGACCATGACCATGAGAAGTCGGACACCTAACCAACCAAGTCACTCAGGTACCCCTTAAATTTTATTTTTGAAATTATCATACAGTAAAATTAACTAGTGTTTTTCTTTTTTTTTTTTTTAAATGTTTATTTTTGAGACAGAGAGGGACAGAGCATGAATGGGGCAGGGTCAGGGAGAGAGGGAGACACAGAATCTGAAGCAGGCTCCAGGCTCTGAGCTGTCAGCACAGAGCCCGACGTGGGGCTGGAACTCACAGACCGTGAGATCATGACCTGAGCCGAAGTCGGAAGCTCAACCGACTGAGCCACCCAGGCGCCCCTAGTGTTTTTCTTTTAATTGAGTGGATTCTTTGAATCAGCAATGTTCTTTTATTGTTTTAACAATTGTTTTGAATAGGTAATACACTTAATTCAAATGGTATAAAAATACAGAGTGACCATCTCCCGTCCTACCCTCTCCCTGGCCACATAGTTCCCTTCCCAGAAGTATGCACTATTTTTAGGTTTTGTGCATTCTTCTAGAGACCTACATTCATATAAACATATATATCTCCCTTTTTTGCACAAAGAATAGCCAATGCTATTCACTTTTACTCCTCCAACTTTATTTCACTTAGTAAATATTGAAGACCTTTCTGTATCGGCGCAGAAAAAACTGACTCATTCTTTTTAACAGCTGCGTCATTTTCCATTGTATAGAAGCCCTCACAAACAAGTCACTTAGTTCCTCGATCTCTTGCTGTTACCATAAACAATCCTGTGATTACTAATCTTCCCGGTATGGTCATACTCTAAATACACAAGTAGATCAGTAGGATGAACTACTGAAAGTGAAATTGTCTGTTCCAAGGTGGCAATTTTACCCCCAGGAGACATTTGGCAATGTCTGGATGTATTTATTCCTGGTTGTCACAACTCAGGAAGTGCTACTGGCACCTAGTAGGTAGAGGCCAGATATGCTACTAAACACCTTCCAGGGCATAGGACAGCCTCCAGAAGGAATTATCTGATCTAAAATATCAGTGGTGTCCAGTTGGAGAAGCCCTGCCATGAACATATGTGTATGTTTGGTAAAGAGTGCTAAATCGCCTTCTAGAACAATCAAGCCAATTTTGCCTCTGCAGCAGTGTTTGAGACTGCCTGTGTTTTCTCCGTTCTCTCAACACAGTCTTACTGAATTTTTTATCTTTGTTAATCTAGGAGAGGGGAAATGGTATCTCATTATGGCTTTATTTTGCATTCCTTATGAGTGAGGTAGAACATCTTTCATATAAGATTTTTTGCTTTTCTGTAAATTGTTTAAATCTTTTATCCATTTTTAAAATTTTTTTGTTAGAGTTTTCTTAATTTGTAAAAGATATTTAAGTTTTAAGAAAATTAACTCCCTGTGATATAAGTCAACACATTTTTCTAGTTATTTATTTTTTGGCTTTGCATATGATGGTTTTTGTTACACTGGAAAAACTTCATTTTTATGTAACTGACTTTATTGATTTTATGTTTCTGGGTCTTATACCTCAAAAATCCTCCCAATTCCAAGAGTATAATAAAAAACGTTCCCACTGTTAAGTTTAGGACTTTTAATGTTTTTATCATTTATACTTAAATCTCTGATACATCTGGATTAATTTCACCATAACTTTTGTTTTTTCCTAAATGGCTACCTCACCATCCCAAATCATTCATTGAGTAATCTGGTTGTGCCTCACTGTGAAGATATCTTTATCATAAACTAGATGCATCATATAAAAACTTTATCAGATACTTGATAATATATATGACATATATGTGATCTGTAATGGGGCTCATCATAGACTTATATTTTTTCTTTGAACTTCTAGTTTATTCATGAGCTTGTTTTTAATACTGTAATTTCATATCATGTTTCAGTATATGGTAGGGCTAGTCCACTCATTTACTTAAGAATTTGGGGGATACTCTTATTTAATCTTCCAAAATTTTGGAGCCAATTTATTTAAGTCCTTTAAAAAAAAAATCTCCTTGGGGCACCTGAGTGGCTGAGTCAGTTAAGCATCCAACTTCGGCTCAGGTCATGATCTCATGGTTTGTGACTTCGAGCCCCACATCAGGCTCTGTGCTGACACAGGCTCTGTGTCTCCTCCTCTCTCCGCCCCTCCCATGCTCATGCTCATGCTCTGTCTCTCAATAATAAATAAATGTTAAAAAATTTTAAAAATAATAAAAATTAAAATTAAAAAATCTCCTTGTTATTTTAATTGGAATACCATGATTTCACAGATCAATTCAAACAGCTAACATTTTTATAATGTTGAATCTTCCTAGCCTAGCATTGTCTTTTAATTCCTTGCTTCACAAAGTACATCACCTGGGAAGTGGGTAAAAATGAAGACCCTTAGGCCTACCCAATCAGAATCTGCATTTTAACAAGATCCCCAGGTGGTTGGTTTGCACCTTCTAGTTTGAGAAGCACTGTTTTAATTCACTCTGAAGCAAATCAATAAAAGCATTTTTTAATTAACTTGTCAGAATGCCATAAAACTTGTCAAGAAGCATTCAGTGAATATGTGCTATGTCTAGCATATATCTGTGGGGACATCTAAACATGTACCTAGAACCATCAGTAGACATTCTTGTGAGGACAATGATTAAAGAATACCTAAGATAACATGTAATGAAGGAGCAAGAACCAAGGCATTAAAAATAAGTTCTACTGCTACGAGAAAGGTGCTGAGAAGACCGGGAACTGCAGTCCCTACCCAGCACTTCACTTGTAGAGCAGGGGTGTCACCACAAGACAGGCAGGCCACTGTTCCCACCCCTAGGTCTTAGCAGCAATACAGAAGTTTTGCTCATGGGGAGAGACTGTAAAATAGAGAGCTCCAGAGTGCTGCCTGGAGGGACTGACTGAATTTGGAACAAAGTGGGGGGAGTTCATGCCTAAGTACTTTCTGGAAAACAATGGAGATCTTTGGGGTGAGCAATTAGGAGGCAGCTGGAAGTTCTATGATAATAGTACCAACAAACAATAGACCAGCTGGATGTTTAACAGAACCAGGTAAGGAGACCATTAAGAAACTTCATGGGATTGGAGCAAACCTCAAAGACTGCCAAAGAGGTCCCTGCAAAGGGGACTGACTTTGACTTGATCAGAATGTGCAGCAATTAATGTCCCAGAGGGTTGGTGAAAGCAACAGAGCAATCAGCTAGTAATTAATGGAGGCCAATAGCTGGGTATGATACCAATAGAAGCAGACCAGCCAGATGCTTAGCTGGAAGATGAAGGAAAGAGTCAAAGAGAACTCGGCTGAAACACCAGTCATTCCTGGTTGTCAGGGACACTTATCCACAATCAAGGCTTCCTCCTTTAAGGAGCAACACCAGAAGCTATCAATAGCAAGAGAAATAGACTATAACATCTATTTCTAATAGTCAAGCCAAATCACTAAATGAGCAAAAGGTGGGTGGAATTAGTATCCAGCATTGCTATAATATTATCTAAAATGTCCAGTTTTCATCAAAAACTACAAGATGGGGATGCCTGGGTGGCTCAGTCGGTTAAGTGTCAGACTCTTGATTTCAGCTCAGGTCATGCATGATCTCACAGTCTGTGGGATGGAGCCCTGCATATGGCTCTGTGCTCAAAGAGCGGAGCTTAATTAGGATTCTCTCTCACCCTCACTCTGCCCCTCCCCACCATTTCTCTAAAAATAAATACCTAAGCTTTTTTTAAAAAAAATTACAAGATAGGCAAAGAAACAGGAAAGTGCGACTCACAAAGGGAAAAAAGCAGGCAACATAAACCACCTTTGAGGGAGTCCAGATGGTGGACTTAGCAGACAAAGTCTTCAAAACAGTTATTATAAATATGTTCAAAGAACCAAGGCAACCATTTTTCTTAATTTAGAGAGAGAGTGTGCAAGTGGGGAAGAGGAGTGGAGGGAGAGAGAGAATCTTAAGCAGAGCTCTATCCCATGACCCTGGGATCTTGAGCTGAAATCAAGAGTCAGACCTCAACTGACAGAGCCATCCAGGCACCCCAAGGCAATCGTTTTTAAAGAATTAAGGGAATATATGATGCTAATGTTTCATCAAATAGAGAATATTTATAGAGAGGTAGAAATTATTTTTTCAAAAAACAAATGAAAAATTTGGAATATTTTCAACATAGTAACTGAAATGAAAAATTCACTGGAGGAGATCACAGATTTAAGCCAGCAGAACAAACAATTAGAGATTAGAGATCATGAAATAGGAAAAGCACAGAGGAGGGGCACATGGGTGGCTCAGTCGGTTAAGTAAAATCTGACTCTTGATTTTGGCTCGGGTTATGATCTCACAGTTAATGGGTTCGAGACCCCATCAGGCTCCATGCTGACAGTGTGGAGCCTGCTTGGGATTCTGTCTCCCTCTCTCTCTTCCCCTTCCCTGATCTCTATCTCTCTCTCTTAAAATAAATAAATAAATATTTAAAATATTGAAACAAAAGAAAAAGGAAAAAGAAGAAAAATTAAATCACAGAGAAATGTGAGACACCATTAAATGTACCAGCATACATGTAATGGAAATTTTAGAAGGAGGGGAGGAAGAGAAAGGAAAAAATATTCAAGGAAACAATGGTTTTCCATCATTTCTATTTTCCAATAATGGAAAACTTCCAAAATTTGATGAAAAATATTTTTATGAAAAATATTAAGCTACATATCGAAGAAGCTCAACAAACTCTGAGTAACAAATTGGAAAGAAATCCATACCCAGACACATCATACCCAAAATGTTGAATGACAAGGCAAAGAGAAAATAGTGAAAGCAGCAAGGAAACACAAGTAATCACATACAAAGGAAACCAAATAACAGCAATAGCTGACTTCTCATCAGAAATACTGGAAGCCAGAAGGCAGCAGGATAACATATTCTAAGGGCTGAATGAAAAAAAACTGTCAAACAAGAATCTCCTATCCTGCAAAACTATCTCTAAAAATGAAAGCAAGCAATGAGCACACTCAGATCTTGGTTTCTAATGCTATTCTCAAGTAAGAGGAACCTGGATTCCTTGGAGAAATGGCTAATTATAGCCATTCTGCTGAAGCAGAAAATATATGAGATGAGTCTCAAGCATTTTCTAGTGCCAGAAAAGAAAAAGTGCTAAGACACCCACCCACCCACACACACACACACACACACAGGGATATGTCAAAGGTACATAGGCCAACTGAAAGAGCTCCCAATGGCCAAGGTGAGACAATGTGAGTAATAAATAATATTAGATTATAACCCAACATATAAAATTAATATCCATGGTCCCTTTGACAGCACATATGCCAAAATTAACATCCATGAATTGATGCTGATATACATAAATGATTAAAAAAATAAATGGAGGAGAATAGACTAATCTCCCAGACAGATGATCCAAATAGTTTATAACTCCCCACTTCTTCAGTGTGGGCTACACATTGTAACATCCTTCCAAAGAATATGGTCTGAATATTAGAGGAAAGAGTAACTGTATAGTGGACAATCCCACAGAATATTACAGCAGCCAGATGATCAAAGTTGACATCAGTAGTGATAAGTCATGTTGACAGTATGCTCCTTTGATAGGATGTGATGAAAATGGCACTTCACCTCTCTGATCTTCCTCCCAAAAACCATTTAACCTCAGTCTAATCATAGGAAAGACAGCAGACAAATCCTAACAGAGGAAGAGTCAACAAAATACTTGACCACTTCACAAACTTTCAAGGTCATCAACAATAAGCAAAGCCTGAGAAACTGTCAAAGCCAAGAAAAACCTAAGGAGACGTGACACTGAATGTAATGTGTTATCCTGGATGGGATCCTGGAACAGAAAAGGACATCAGATAAAAAGGATATATGAATAATATTAATTATAAGTATTAATCATAAGGCATCGATAATAGTTTATCAATTTTAATAAATATTCTACTGTAAGATGTTAATAATAGGGGAAAATGGGTATGAGATACTTGGGAACTCTGCACTCTTCACAGTTTTCTAAAACAGTCCTAAAGTAAATTTTATTTTCTTAAGATGAAAAATAGACATTCCCAGATAAACACACACCAAAGAGAATTTGTTACTAGCAGACCCCCCCCCTTACAAGATATACTAGAGGAAGTTCTTCGGGCTGAAAACAAATGACACCAGAAAGTAACTTAAATCCATGTGAAGAAAACACATAGCACAAATAATGGTAATTGTGTAAGTAATTATAAACGACAATATAATGACATATTCTCCTCTCTTAATGGATTTAAAAAGCAATTCATAAAGCAGTATGTATATAGTTCTATTGTGGGCTGGTAACATAAAAATGTACCATATTTGATAAAGACAGCACAAAGGCAGGGTGAACAAAGCTATATTTGAGTAAGGAAATAGCACAAGATGGTAACTTGAATTCACAGGAAGAGATGGAGAGAAGCACACTATGGTAAACAGGAAGGCTAATACAACAAACTCCAGGAACATACTTCATCTCCTTTCTTCTGGCAGCTTTTAGACCCCTTCCTCACATTTACAAGATTAACTCAAAATGTATTATAAACCTAAATGTAAGACCTATAAAACTCACAACAGAAGACATAGGCCTGAAGCTTCATGATAGTAAGTAATGGTTTTATTTTATTTTATTTTATTTTAGTTTAGTTTAGTTTAGTTTATTTTAGTTTAGTTTATTTTAGTTTATTTTTCAGAGAGAAAAAGCGTGCATGCACATGGGGAGAGGCAGAAGGAGAGGGAATCTTAAGAGGTCCAGCAGGGTTCGATCTCACGATCCTGAGATCATGACCTGAGCCAAAATCAAGAGTCAGACACTTAATCGACTAAGCCACCCAGGCAACCCAAGTAATGGTTTCTTAGATATGACACTGAGCTCAAGTACAAAAGAAAAAAATAGATAAATTAGAGCTCACCAAAATTAAAAACTGTAAACAGTACCATCAAGAGAGTAAAAAGGAAACCTACAGAACAGGAGAAAATATTTGCAAGTCATATATCTGACAAGTTATTTGAATCCAGAATACATAAAGAATTCCTATAATTCAATTATAAAAAGACAGATAACTCAATTAAAAACTTATTCAGGGGCTAAGGGCTTGAATAGATATTTCTCAAAAAAGACACATGGCCAATAAGCAAAAGAAGGGAAACTCCATGTTAATAGTCATTAGGGAAATTCAAATCAAAACCACAATGAGGTATCACTTCACATCCACTAGGACAGCTATTAGAAAACAAACAAAAAACCGTGGAAAGTAACAAGTATTGGTGAAGATGTACAGAAATTAGAACCCTCATGTGTTGGTGAAATGTTGGTAAAATGGTACAACCCCTTTCTTTTTTTTTTTTTTTTAAATGTTTATTTTTGAGACAGAGCAAGACAGAGCATGAACAGGGGGAGGGTCAGAGAGAGAGGGAGACACAGAATCCGAAGCAGGCTCCAGGCTCTGAGCTGCCAGCACAGAGCCCGACGCGGGGCTCAAACCCACGGATGGTGAGATCATGACCTGAGCCAAAGTCAGATGCTTAACTGACTGAGCCACCCAGGAGCCCCAAGTGCAGCGCCTTTCAAAACAGTTTTGCAGTTTCTCTAAATGTAAAAATGTCACCATATTTAACTCACAATTCTACTTTTACCTCTATGTCCGAGAGAAGAGGAAACATACATTTACACAATACTTGTACGCAAAAGTTCATAGCAGCATTATTCGTAATAGCCAAAAACAACCCATGGGAAATAACCCTTTAACCGCTGAATGGATAAAACGTGGTCTACATCCATACAAGGAAATATTATTTAGCCATGAAAAGAAACAAAGTACTGACACATACTACAACATGAATCTTGAAAATATTGTTGAATAAGCCAGTCATGAAAGACCACATACTATATGATCTCTTTTCAGTGGAGTGTCCTGGGTGGCTCGGTCGGTTGAGCATCCGACTTTGGCTCAGGTCGTGATCTCGTGGTTCATGGGTTCAAGCCCAGAGTCAAGCCCTATGCTGACAGCTCAGAGCCTGGAGCCTGCTTCGGATTCTGTGTCTCCCTCTCTCTCTGCCCCTCCCCTGCTCACACTCTCTCTCTTTCTCTCAAAAATATAAACAAATACATACATACATACATACATACATACATACACACACACACACACACACACACAAATAGAGTGCCCAGAACAGGCAAATTCACAGAGACAGAAAGTAGACTAGTGTTCATCTGGAGCTGGAGGGCAGGAGTGAGGTGAAGTGGGGAATGGACAAGGATTTCTAATGGGTACAGAGTTTCTTTCTAGGGTGACAAAAATGTTCTCAAATATTATGCTGATGGTTACACCATTCTGCGAATATACTACAAACCATTAAAATGTGTGCTTTAAATGAGTGAATTATATAGTACATGAATTAAAACCCAATACAGCTGTTAAAAAAAAAAGATAACAAGAAAACTAAAATATACTAAGCAGTGAATGCCAGGCTTGTAAAAACCGATGCTATGTTTTACTTATAATCTAATAAATGTCCACCCAAACAAATAAATACCACAGAAATTCTGCATGGAGAGAGCACACAGACTACTCCTTGAACTTTGTTACCGGCCACTCTGTACCGAGATGGGTTTTTTTGCAGGTGTTGGTTCTCCATCAAGGAAACAACGTGGATGCCATGACAAAACTGAGTCAGCTGTAGTCATCCTGTGGCTTTTTAGCTATCATAGACAGGTTTGGGGCCACACATACTGCTGGGGACACTTATCCCATTCAAGACAAGGTCACTAATAACCGTATAAGTTATGAGGCTGACAAAGCATTGCTATCCTGGTTCTAATGGATCACCACAAGGGTTGTCACATCTATTTCACAGATGTGGAAACTGAGGCCTGTCTAATTAAAAGGCATGTTCAAAGCTAGAAACTGGCAACACCAAAGCTGATGCTCTTTCCCCCATCTTTCCAAAAAAGTCCTCTGAGTCACATCCTGCGTGTATTTAACTTGCCAAAATTCAACTGTATGAGCTCAGCAAAATAGTGAGAGTGTTAACTCACAATGTAGATGTAAGGGGCTCACATCTTTTCACACTGTGACCATCATCCCAGCATCCTCTATACCGAGTAAAAACTACATATTTAAAGAACTTTCTCTCCTTTACACAGAACACTATATTTTGGCATGTGTACTTTTTCTCATACCGATTTTTAGACGCATTCTACACTTTTTGTGAGGTTGTATACAAAACACTTTGAATATGATACTTTATGGGTCACTTAAGGAATTCTCGAGTGTTATCTGGACTCTACATGATTTCTAGACTGATTCATGCTTTCTACATGATTTTTGACTCTAGACCCTAACCTAGCAATAAAATGCCAACACTACTGGGCTGTGAGTTCCTGGTGCCACTTCTTCTTTTCGATGGCCCTGAGCTCTTTTGACTTACAGTCTAGGCTTTTCTAGACAAAAACCAAGGTGGCTTGGGTCTTGGTGTGCACTGGCTCAAGCCCTTGTAGACAGAAGGAGACAAACACCAGAAACAGCACATTTTGCCCTCTCCTACCTCCTCTGCTTGCAGGGTTTCGCTTTCAATTTTCTCAAGTAACTCATTTCTCAGCAAGATCTCCTTGTCCAGATGGATGGACATTTCCGTTGATCGCTGTAGCTTGCTCTGAAATATAACAACACAGCAAGTCTTTAGCAAAGATCGCTCAGGACTACAGGACATGTATTAAGCAGGACAATACGAGACTGTCCAGGAACTTGGGCCTGCCCTTCTCACGGCCGCCCATATCTTTAGAATGCTGGCACCCAGATGGGAGGGGGAGGTGAAGACCTGCAGAGTGGCCAGACACACCAGGATCCAAACCCTGCCCCACCATTTACTAAAAGAAACCTTGGGTAAGTCCTGGAACCTCTCTAAACATGGTTGCCACACAGGGCTGTGGGGAGAGGCTTAAGGGAGATAAACATGGCAGAGGGCTGAGCATGGTGCCTGACACATGGAGACACTCACACAAACAGCTGCCATTACTAGATGAAGAGAGAGAGATACTCCCCCCGAGGTAGGTGCCATTATCCCACTTTATAGGTAAAAGAACTGACTCCTAAGAGGGTGAAACAAATTTGCCCAAGGTCGTAGAGACAAGAGGTTAACCAGGGTCTGAACCCATGGGCTCCATGGGCTCCACCCGTCTCCAATGCCTGTCCGAGCTGGGCCTGCTGGCATCATCAACTCCTGCACGGGCTGCCCTGCAGCTTCCCATCATCACCTGCGGCTGCCTTTCACCAGCTCCCCCCAGGCCCCTGCTTCTCAGATTTGCCTCCGTTGCACCTTTGTCTCCCAGCAGGAGTCAGCCTGGAGTAGTTGGGACACACTCTGCTGGGCTGAAGAGTGGGCCAAGGGACAGAATCCAGCGACTCTGAGGGGATCGCTCAACAAGTTCTGAGACTCCGCTTACCCAGCACCAGGCACTGGCCAGCAGAATAACCTAGGCCATGCCGCCCAGAGGCCAGCTTGGGGGCTACATGGAGGTGTAAGAAACAAAGTAAAACTGCAACTGTGCTGAGCCCTAAGAAGGGGAGGACAGCGGTCGAGTTTCCCTGGGGGATAGGATGCTGGAAAGTGAGCTGAAGGGTTATATCAAGCGTGTCTAGGTAAGAGGGGAGGGAAGAACATGCCGAGCTAAGGAAAAGCCTGGGAGAGGAGGGTGCTGGGGCATTATGCCCAAAGTATCAAATCTTAGACCTGGCAGAAAAGCCTAGAGCCATGTGCCTGGGGGACTCAGGGCACTGGGGGCCACCACCCTCCTTGTTCCTCTTCTCGCCAGACTTCCCTTCTCTAAGGCTCATTTCCTGCTCCACCTCCTGCATGTAGTTGCTCTGCCTAGGAAAGTGCCATGGGTCAGAGACCAGACTGAGGGGGTGGGCTGTGGGGCAGTGGGGGGGCAGCGTAGGACTTCACTGCGAACCAGCAGTTCACAGGGGAGAGAAGGAGAGCAGAGGGAAGGCACGAACCCCGCAGTGCAGAGAGACAGGGCAGGAAAGGAAGGACCGCAAGGGCACCTGTAAGGCAGTCCCTGGCTCCGGTGGGGCAGGGCCCTCAAGGTGTGAGGACAGCAATTTGTGATGCTGAGCGGGACACCGGTCACTTAAGGTGGCTACTTCTAAAAAGGTACATCTGCTCTCTCTTGCTGTGTAACAAATCATCACAAATTTTGTGGCATAAAACAACACCCTTTTATCATCTCAGTTTCTATAGAACAGAGTCCAAGCACAGTGTGGCTCGATTCTCTGCCCAGGAAGGGTCCCGTGGGGCTGAAATCAAGATGTTGGCCAGGGCTGGCTCTCATCTGGGGTCCTCTTCCAAGCTCACAGACCGTTTGCAGAATGCATCTCCTTGAAGTTGTAAGACTAAGGTCTCTGTTTTTATCCTGGCGGCCACAAGGTCCCTCTATATTTAAGCCAGCCACGGAGAACTTCTTGCTTAGAGAATTCCCTCCAGTGCTTCAAATCTCTGACTTCCTCTCACAGACAAAACTCTCTGCTTTCAAAGGGCTCATATGATTAGGTCAGGTCCACCCAATAATCTCCCTATCTTAAGGTCAACTACGCCATATTATATTATGTAATCATAGAACAGAACCTAATAATAGAATCTATCACACCCACAGCCTTGGGGATTGTACAGGGTGCAGACACCAGGGGGTGGGGAGTCTTGGGGGACATCTTGGAATTCTACTGACCACAAGGCACTAGTTTACATGGAGATCACTAGTTTATAGTCAATTAGGAATGACACATCACAGCTGTCATCATACACTTATATTCTACTAGATTCTACCAGGGAGAGCTTGACGGCATAAAGTCAGAGAAAAAGGTGCCCCTTTGGCTGAGGCTCATGGACCAAACTCACAGAAGAGGCCGTGTCTGTTTCCTTCACATCTATACCCTCAGCACTTAGCCTGGTGCCCGGCAGGCCACAGGTCCTTGGTATGTTTGGTAACAGTTATTCTGCATATGAGCTGCTGAAGTGAACACCTGGTAATAGCTATTTTCGTGTTTTCACAAGGTCTTACACTTGGGTGTTTGATATTTATATGAAAGTGGTCTCTCCTGCCACCACCATCCCCCCAACCCACCATCCTCTAAACACACACCTGGATTGCTAGCAGCTCCTTTGACAATGCTGGCTAAGCACTCGCTTTGGCCAGGCACTGTCCTCGGTGCTAGGAACACGGCACAGACCAGCCAGAGCTCTATCCTGGCGGTGAGTCGCAAAAATCTGTCTCTGAGAGGTGAGGCACCATACCCATGGTCCCTAGTGGAATACCCCTTCAAACTCAGGTGAGGTAGGACTCCAAAACTCAACAGTTGTTCTGCCTCCATTTCCCCTGGGAGACCTAACAACCGAGACATGGAGAAAATGAGCCGGCTCCTCCCTCAACCTGTCACTGAGTCCACTGTAGGATTCCTGGAGCACCTCCTCCCAAGCTCCACCATCTGCTTACTATTATTCGAAACAGGCCTGCAGGAATGATGGCCTCTAGGGTTCTGACCAGAATAGTTCCCATCCCACTCACTGTGGCCTGTGTTGCTGCTGCATGGGTACGGCCAACAATCTGTCCTCTGCATTGACACTTGTCCTAAAGAGCTCAGGCCCTGGACCTGGAAGTTTCATTTTATAGACCAGTAGCTCCACTCCAAACCCCCAGCTTTTCTACACAAGACCAGACAGGCTCTGTGCTACTTAAGTTGATTCCACGGGATAAGATCAAGATCCAATGTGATGCAACCACGTACTACCCGGCTTTCTAGCCAGCGAGGGCCTGGGAGTCATGGGGATTGGCTTCATCTTGAAATCACAGTGATCAGATAAGCTAACTACTGATGAGATAAGATCAAAATGGATGATCTATTGCAGACGGATGACACATGAGTTTCAAAATGCCAGCACAATGCTGTCTACATGCTTTATGCCAGGGAGAAGCAGTTGGGTTAGGTGGGACACGTACCGGACTAGGAGTCCCAGCCCTGTCACAAACTTGTTGCTTGAACCTGGCAATCATTTTCTCTTTGGGCCTCAAGGTTTTCACTGGTAAAAGGAAAATGTTGGACAAACAGTCTAATCTAAACATCTCCAAATTTACATTTTAAAATGACACTGTGTGGGCCAAATGAAGACCACCTGTGAGTTACCTGAAGCCTGTAGCCACCAGTGTCACCAGGGCACTAGGCTAGGGGTCAGCAGCCTTGCTCTGTAAAAGCTGGATAGCAAATATTTATTTATTTATTTTAATTTTTTTAATTTAGATTTTATTTTATTTTAGAGAGAGAGAGCGTGAGTGGGGGAGAGGGGCAGAAGGGGAGAGAGAGAATCTTAAGCAGGCTCCATGCTCAGTGAGAAACTTGACATGGGGCTTGATCCCACAACCCTGGGATCATGACCTGAGCCAAAATCAGGTCAAACACTCAACTGATTGAGGCACCCAGGTGCCCCAGATAGCAAATATTTAAGCTTTGCAGGCCAAGAGGCAAAATTGAGGATATTATGTAATTACTTACGTTAACAAAAGAAAAAACACATTTCTACAAATGTTCTATTGATGAAATTTAAAATATAATAAGTACATTTTGGAATAGAGGTCTACTAATGAGTAGAATGGAATTTCTGGAGGAGAAACTAATTTTACTTAATTGGGTTTCAAAGATGGTGTTGTCTATAACATCAGTTATAGATGTTCTTCTGTAAAAACCATTCTTTGCTCACAGGCCAGTGGGCAGAATACACTGTCCCAGTTAGCTGACTGCTGCATGAGACAATTGTTAGCAGGGTGACTGGACAGTCACCTGGACAGGGATGGCTGGACAGTGACTGGACAGGGATGGCTACATCCCTGCTTAATTATTAATAGTACCTCTTTCTCTCCCAAAAGGGTTCTGTGGGGATGAGGAATTATTTATTAGTTTTGTGATTTTTAGCTAAGAGAGTTTTCTTCTGGAGGGTTTTAAGTAGGGAAGCGCTTATTACAGGCTTAAGTTAAACAGGGCCCTAAAAGCGGTTAGTTCTCAAAACTCACTGTACATATAAATCATCTGGGGCATTAAAAACAAAAACCAAAACGCATGGCCCTCACCCTCACCCCTTAACTCAATTGGCCAGGATTGGACTAGGGTGTTTGTACATTTTTAAAAAAAAAACAAAAGCTCTCTGAGTGGTTCCAATGCACAGCTAGGGTTGTGGGAATATTCGAGTTTTTTAGGAGAAACGGCTTGTCAAGAGAAATCAGGGAGCAACAGTAAATGGAGGACATCCAAGCCTTTTGTAAAACTGCAGTGGTGTCTGGGAACCTCACTGTGGCTGGCAAGGTGGGTGTGGGAGGCCTCAGGGACCTGTGCATCAGGGAGGACCTTACTTTGTATGCATTGAGTCTCTGCAGGGTGTTTCCAGATGCCAGCTTTAGCTGGATCAGTTCTTGATTCTTTGCTTCAATGGTCTCTAAAAACTGAGCATTCTCGATCTTCAGCTGCTGAAAATCAACGTCATGGAGGGCCTCGCCCACCTCTTCCTTCTACAGCTCAGAAAGAAGAAAAAAACGACATGAGGTTGTGAGTTCTAAATATGACTCACATCTTGTAATTATGGATGAAATTCTGAAAATTGGTCATCATTTAGTCATTCAACAAACACAGGCTGGGGATCTGCTTGGTGCCAGGACTGGAACAAGGCACTAGGGTAGAGATTTGAATAAATACAATACTCCCTGTCCTCAAGGAACACACATTCAACCAGGGTTCACAAACAGGTCACTGTGTGGTATAGTGGGAGGGGCAGTGGGCACACAGAAGCCCCTCAGCCAGGCCAGAGAAGAATGGAAGCCTGGGTCAGTAAGGGCTTCCCACAAGAGGTAGTACCTAAACAGTGCTATGAAGGAAAAGTAGGAAGGAGACCATATAAAAGTTGTTTTTAACCTGGAAAACCCAGGACCAGCAGCCCATAAATTCCCTTCCTTGTGTTCATGTGACATTTTTGTACTGTGGTTGTATCAGGGAGGGTTCCCTCCCTGACCTGGCCCACCTTACCTGCCTCACCAGGTCTAGGCCATCTTATATGTTTGTGGCAGGTGAGAGCCAAATTCGGGAACTGTTCCTCACCCCCACACTCTACTCACGCTCTACTACCTCCTAGAAGGCTTCTTCCCTTTGCCTCAAAACAACAAGAACAATTTCCTGAAGCCCCAGTAATGACCCATCCTTCAGCTCAAATACTCTCAAACCATCTTCCACACCAGGAAAATTCCCCCTGTGGCTCCTCGGTCCCTACTGCTGTTACCTCTGGATACCAGTTACACATGAAGCCTTTTCCTACCATCCCCACTCCCTGCTAATCTGTGAACTCCCGAGGGCAGGACCACCTCAGGGTCAGTCCTGTGTGGCAGTGGCTTTTAGGCTAAAAGCCATCCATGCCCTCCCTCTCTCACACGTCAATCCGTCTTCCAGGATGCCTGGGCCTGCACAAAGCCTGGAGTACCAGAATCGTTTCTGGAGGCAGCTCCTCTCTATTTTCGGCACTGCAGCCAGGGCCACATTTTTTCTTACACTCATCTCAAATATCCTTCAATGATACCGCCACTCCAGCCCTCACTCCCCACTGGGGACCTCCAGAGCAGTGTGTTCTCTCCTTCCCACAGTTGCCTGCACACTTAGAGACAGCAGCTGGCCCTCCTGGTTCTTCTTGGGTCCTCCTCTGTTCCCCTTGCTCTCCGGCTCCCTCTCCTGGATGGGCTCTAGATGACCAGTTCTTCCAAGCGTGCAGCTCTCCCCGAGACGCACTGCTCCAGGTCCGGGCTGCTCAGAACGAGAGGAGCAAGCCCACCGCTTTCTCCGTGGAGCCCTGTGGTTCTCTGGGTGCTCCCCAGGCCACAGCGTCACCTCCAGCTGGGCTGCCTTTATCAGGGACTCGAGGGCTAAGCCATGTGGTGCCGGTGCAGTTATCTTAGGGGATCAAAATGGAGGATCTTAAATTTGTCTTCAGTCACTTTGTGCTGTTAAAGATGTCCCAGCTTGTTGTCTTTTGAGATCCCAAGTCAATCAGGCAAGAGTTCCAGACATGTTAATTCTCCTGTACAACTTCGTGTCATTGTCAGTGGTCACCTCTAATGCACATGCCATCAGTGCCCATATTCAAGTTATTTAAAAATATATTGAGCTAGGAGAGGATGGAGCCATGGAATCACACTCTAGAGGCCCCATGCGGGTCTGCCTTACTGCCTTTAATCAGGAGCCTGTAGAGTCTGTCGCAAAGACACCCAAAGCACACTGTACCTGTGCCGCCCAGCCACGTTCCCCAAAAGGGTCAACAAGTATGTCATGAGGGTCTTTCAAGCTCAAGGCAACTATGTCTATGGATCTGCCAGCACAGTAACTGTATGAGTCCACTATTACCGCTGTAACAAATCACCACAAACATAGTGGCTTAAAACAAAAATTCATTATATTCTAGCTCAAGAGGACAGAAATCCAAAATGGTTGTTTGGGCTGAAATCAAGGTGCTGGCAGAGCCGCACTCCTTCTTGAGGCCCTTGAGGAAAATCTGTTTCTTTGCCTGCTCCAGCTTTTAGAGGTTGCCTGTACTCTTTTGTTCATGACCACTTCCTCTACCTTAAAAGTTCATCACTCTGATCTCTGCTTCCGTTAACACATCTCTCTCTCCTGTCTTCCTCTTACAAGGACCTTTGTGATTATACTGGACCTACTCAGATAACCCAAGATAATCTCCGAGTCAAGGGGAGATTATTTTAAGAAAATCTCAAGATCCTTGTCTTAATCACATCTGCAAAATCTTTTTGCCACGTGAGGTAACAGATTCACAGATTCCAGGGACTAGGACATGATCATCTTTGGGAACACATTACAGTGATACATCACAGCAACAAGGAAGGAAGGTGGGAAGGAAGGAAAGAAGGAAGGAAGAGAGAAGGAAGCAGGGGAGAGAGAGAGAGAGAGGAAGGGAGGAAGGAAGGAAGAGCCACATACCTGCCTCAATTGTGAAAGCATCTTTTTCCTCTGCACTTTGAGAGAAACATTTTTCAAACATAATTTATCCTTCATATTATCCTAAAAAATACAAATAAACTTTAATCCATGTCTCTTCTTCTGCCCTGTTGGTTTGAAAAGTTGGTAGGTTTGGGGCTGCAAACCAAACACCGAACCTAACATTCAGTCACTTATTTTAGGTCTTCTTACCCCCACTGGCATGGCTGTAGCACTTCACTCATGACCAAGAAGCAGAGGTAACTGGGTCTGTGCCATGCAAATTTTCTATTGCTTTTAAATTCAAGATAATTTGGGTATATCGTTTGGGTACAGGGGCCATTCCTGACCCAAATGATTTTATGATTCTTTAGTCTCTTATTCTCTTGGTAGTTTATATAATTTTTATCACTTATAACACATCAAGGATAATAACCCTACATATGTCCAGGATCCTAAGCTTGACATGCTACAAGAGCTTTGAAAGTGAAGGAACATAATTTTATGTCTCCTTATAAATAATGGAACTTGAAGAGCTTGAGATTTATGCAGTCACCTGACTAGATAGGTTCTCACCACCTATCTCTACAAAACATATCAGATCTTGAAACAAATAGTAACAATAAAAAAGAAAAAAACAGTCTGAGATATTATTAATATTCATCCTGCCTGATTGATTTTAGCCTTGATAAACTTGCATTTTAAGACACACAGTGGTAGTGATGCAATAAATCTACATATGTGGACAGCATTTTATGGTCTTATGGTGGAACAAATGGAGTGGGGCTGCTTCCCATGGATCATTCTAATGTCATCATCTGATGAATCTATTCTCCCTTGCTAAGCCCCAGCCTCCTGTCAACTCACCCTCCGGCGGTTCATGTCCTCAATGTACTTCATCACTTTCTGAGTGGCCAAAATACTCCCTTTCTTCTTGGATATAGTTTTTAGAACATCTTTTTTAAACTCATGCACTGCTCTGCAGACTTCAACCCATCTCATTTCAGCTTCCTCAATGATTGCCTGGAGGAGTCAGAACAAAGAAAGAACAGTTCCCAAAAATCCTCAATGATATCTCCCTCTAAGGAAACCTAGGTTCCCAGACCTCTTTGCATCCTAACACGTTTCTTCTTAAACTTAGGAAGATATCTGTAAGATACAAATTTGACAATATCAATGTTATTATTAAAAAGCAGGCCTTTGGGGCACCTGGGTGCCTCAGTTGGTTAAGCACAGACGCCCCAGTGTCTCTCTCTCTTAAAAATAAACAAACATTAAAAAAAAAGCCATAAAAAAGGGGGTGTCCATAAAAAGGGAGTGGACAAACAAAAACAGTGCCTCTGGTATCTCTGTACATATATATTTCCATATCTGAAATATTATTTATTCATTAAAAATTATAACATTAATATAATGTGATAGGATAGGATATAAAAAACATCTGGAAGGATATAAACCAAAACATTAGCCATAGTCACATCTGGAGAGATGGATTACTAGGGAGACAAATGCTCTTTTTTTTTTTTTTAATGTTTTTATTTATTTTTGAGACAGAGAGAGACAGAGCATGAGCAAGGGAGGGACAGAGAGAGAGGGAGACACAGAATCCGAAGCAGGCTCCAGGATCTGAGCTGTCAGCACAGAGCTTGACGCGGGGCTCGAACTCATGCAGTGTGAGATCATGACCTGACCTGAGGTCGGCTGCTCAACAAAATGAGCCACCCAGGTGCCCCGGGAGACAAACACCCTTACCATACACTTCTGTAATGGTAATTTGAGAATTTGAAAAAAGACATTATAAATGAATATATGTATTGACATGGAAAGACAGTAAGTGCAAAATACAGTTTATAAAATAATATGATACTTTTTATAAAGAAATTCATATATGCCTAGAAAATAATCTAAACTCTAGGAGATAAACACAAGAGTCAACACTAATTACCTCCAGGTGGTAACACTGTGGATGGTTACAAATGTTCTTTTAGCTTACCTATACATTCAAATTTTGCTATAATACAGACATTATCTTTAAATAAGAAAACACAAACACATAAAAACACATTATTTGAAAGAATAAAAGGGTATCTGTAGCTGCAGAGCAAATCATCTTAGTTCAGGTTTTGACCTTGGGCACCAAGAAGCAAAAGCATCTTCCTTCACTGGCCATGCCCTTCCCTCCCCGTCATCTTCACATGCCAGAACTCAATCCACCTTCAATGCCACTTTCAACATGTCACTCTCTTGCTCAGCCATCCTTACTGGGGTCATGCTTTCTAAGACATCAAAGATAAAGCCCCCTGCCTGGATTCCAAGGTCTCACCGCCCTACTCAGGCCCGATTTCCTCATACATCCCCCAAAGCAGCCTCTTCTGTAATCACACTAGTCCCCTCGATGTTTTGAACTTGCCATGTTAATTCCCACCTCCAAGTCCTAGCTCATGTCATTCACCTTACCTAGGGTACCCTTCTTTTCCTATTCCTGTTCTCTATTCCTCATCATTCTTCAAGGCCATGCCAAGCCCTGGGTATAGTCCCATCTGCTCGAAAAAGTCTTCTTTGGCCACTCAAGCCCACATTAGCATGTTAAAATTCAACAATGCATGTTTGGAAAGAGAGAGGAGAGTGGGGGGAGGGCAAGAGGAAGGGAGAGAGCAAGGAAAGGATAGGTCTATGCGGTACAGATGATTCCATCAATAAAGGCATGAGTCTACTGATCTGTCCCTCTGGAGGCAATGAATGTGAGTCTTTGTGTGCCCACATTTAGAAACAGAAAAATGTGGGGCACCTGGTTGGCTCAGTCAGTTAAGCATCTGACTTCCACTCAGGTCATGATCTCACAATTTGTGAGTTCGAGCCCTGCCTTGGGTGACCTCGAGCACTGCTTCGGGTGAGCATGAGCCCTGCTTCAGGTGAGCCCTGCTTCTCTCTCTCTCCTTGTGGGATTCTGTCTCCCTCTCTCTCTGCCCTTCACTTACTTGTACCCTCTCTCTCTAAAAAAAAGAAAAAAAAGAAAAGAAAAAAGAAAAAGGAAAAGAAAAGAAAAATTTGGGGCACCTGGGTGGCTCATCAGTTAAGTGTCTGACTCTTGATTTAGGTTCAACTCATGATCTCATGGTTGTAAGATCAAGCCCCGCATCAGGCTCTCCGTGCTGGGCATGGAGCCTGCTTGGGATTCTCTCTCTTCCTCTTCCTCTGCCCACATGCACACATGTATGCTTTCTCTCAAAAAAATAAAAATAGGGGCAGCTGGGTGGCTCAGTCAGTTAAGCATCTGACTCTTGATTTCGTCTGACTCTTGAGTTCATGAGTTCAAGCCCTGCATAGGGCTCTGCACTGATGGTGTGGAGGCTGTTTGGGATTCTCTCTCTCCCTCTCTCTCTCTGACCCTTTCCCACTTGTGCCCTCTCTCTCCCTCTCTCTCTCAAAATAAATAAATAAGCTTTTTAAACTGTTTTAAAATAAATAAGTAAAAATAAATTTTTAAAAATTTCCAAGAATAGAAAAATTTAGAAATAGAGCAGAAATATCTCTTTTTCATACAATATTGCTCTCTAATGCAAGCCAACAACTACATCCCATGGGCAACTGAACTAACAGTGATGTTTCTTCTCTGGAGGCAAACTGCCATTTTGGTCTCCAAGAAGACATGGACCATGGTCATGTATGCTACACACAGAAAGTGACTGAAAGGATTTTTCATCCAATCCATTGACTTAAACCTCAAAATCCTTATATTATTAAGGAACTACTATATATTTTTAATGGTATTTATGGTTATTATGGTTATTTTTTAAAAGGACCATATCTTAGAGATACATACTTAAATATCCATAAGTAAATGAAGCAATAAGTATTGTCACTTCAAAAATAGCCCAGTCGCCTGTCATGAGAGGGGAGTTGGTAGGGATATGGAGGAAACAAGGGTGGTCATAGGTTGATGACTGTTGCATGTGGCTGATGAGTACATTATGCTAGTCTCTCTACATGTGTGCATTTTTAAAATTTTCCATTTTGGGGCGCATGGGTGGCTCGGTCAGTTGACTGTCCGACTTCGGCTCAGGTCATGATCTCATAGTTCATGAGTTCAAGCCCCACATCGGGCTCTGTGCACACAGCACAGAGCCTAGAGCCTGCTTCAGAATCTGTGTCCACCTCTCTTTCTTCCCCTCCCCCATTGGCACTCTGTCTCTCTCTCTCTCTCTCTCTCTCAAAAATAAATAAACATTAAAAAAATATTTTTTAAGTTTAAAATTTGTTGTCTCCTCAGGCAAGCGATAAATTCCTTGAAAGTAGGCCTTAAAATTGTGTTCTCCTACTTGTGTTTCTTTGAAAATAACAAAAGTTATATGAACATACTATGGGTACCACTCGATGAAGTGGAACTGGGGAGCCCAGGTAGGATGGGCTACAGAGGAAAAGGTATACCTCATGGTGCTGCAGATCTCGTTCAGCATTTGCTCTCATGTGCCTTATTTCATCCTTCATGTCATCCAGCTCCTTTAGTACAAGCTCACATTTTTGGTCATAACTGAGGCCTATCGCACGGTCCACACCTATGCGGGATTTGGATCTGTACCTGCCTCGTAACTGTAATACAGGAAAAACAGAGCCATTGTCAAGTAGGAACTGATGCTCAAGCTGGGCATCAAAATGACCACTCAAATGGGCTAGAAATTACTCCAAATGACAGCCAGGGAGAACAATCTCAATGTGAAAGGATTCGGGATATTAGGCCTGAGGTGATGTTTGTTTCCCAAGCCAACCCAAGGCCCTCTGCTAAATAATTCAAAGGCCTCTGTGTGATAATGAACTGAAATATGAATAAGGGAAAGTGTCTTGAGGGTGGAAAGACTGTGAACCTGCTATAGACTAGCATTCAAGTCAGTGTCAGGGGAAGCCCCAGAGTTCAGTGCTTCCTAAACTGAACACGGAGGAGAAATTACATCTGGGGGCGCAGTATTCAGCAAAAGAACCAAACAGACAAAAATATTTTGATTTCCTACACACTGAAGCCAAAGGTGACCAGCAGACGGCCCAGGGAACGTGTGGCCCCAAAGGTGAGATTGTTTGGCCCTTTCGAAAGATCTACATACAGTTTTAAATTTTCAAAGTTAATTACCCACGTTTGAAAAGCAGGAGATTCCACCAAAATAATCTAGATTCCCAGCCTCTCTCGTAAAATCAGCTGCTCTGGCCAAACCAGGCCACCTAACTGCACCTTTTAGACAAGGGAGGAACTCTCTCGTGCCCACGCAGACCCACTTCCCTCCTATAGGTGGCCAGATGGGGCTCGTAAACATTTGAGCCCCCCAAGTTAAGAGAATTATTTCAAACAAAGTAACTCTGGGAGAGTCAGTCCACTATTAATTGAACCTGATTCCCTTCACACTCACTTGAAAGAGAAACCCTGGGAAGGAAGGACCAAAAGTAGAACAGGGAGAAAATCATATGCAACTTGGCCAAAGAGGGCACGCCAAAGGCAGATACATAGATACCACTTGCATCAAAAGGGACAAACAGAAGAAAATAATTCTCAGGTCTCCTGTGCAAATTCTGCATACCTGTGCAAATTCTGCTCCTGTGATTTTAATTTCTGATAACCGTGGATGTCGCTGATCCCTGGGCTCCAGTTTATTATAATATTTCTCAAACATCTCTGTCTCAGTTTTGAGAGCAGAGTTTCCATAACTGCAAGACAGAGAGTATGTGAGTAAGTTCTACTGATGAGAGTTTAAACCCTAAATCACTAGCATTTAACTTACTAGCTACACAGGACCTTTTGAGAGATACTTAACTTCTTGGTGCCTCAATTTCCCCATCTGTAAAATGGGAATAATAACAGCACTCATTATTTAAGGTTGCAATAAGGAATGCAAAACCTTTAGAACAGTGCCTGGTACGTGATAAGTGCTATTTAAGTATTTGGGTTTTTTTTTTTTTTTAATCTGCTTAATGCGGGGTGCCTGGGTGGTTCAGTCGGTTAAGCATCTGACTCTTGATTTTGCCTCAGGTCAGATCACACAGTTCATGCAATCGAGGCCCACATCGGGCTCTGTGCTGACAGTGCACAGGCTGCTTGAGATTCTCTCTCTTCCTCTCTCTCTCTCACTCTCAAAAAATAAATAAATAAATAAATATGAAAAAATTTTAATCTGCCTAATGAGCCACAAAATTGAGAACAGGGATTATGGTGAAACTGTTGCTGAGATGAAGCTACAAATTCACCTTCAAGTATCTTCTAACCCATTTGTAAAGTTCCTTCTGAATTACTACAGGTGTGAAGTTACTATACATCCACAGTCTTCAGATGTTCTCTTTGGCTTATACTTCTCAGTTTTCTATTTTAATATTTATTTATTTTTGAGAGAGAGAGAGAGAGAGCACAAGCAGGGGGCAGAGACAGAGAGGGAGACACAGAATTGGAAGCAGGCTCCAGGCTCTGAGCTGTCAGCACGGAGCCCAATGTGGGGTTCAGACCCACAAACCATGAGATCATGACCTGAGCTGAAGCCAGATGCTTAACCAACTGAGCCACCCAGGCGCCCCTGTTTCTCAGCTTTTATTTCCAGCACTCAAGAGATGGAAGTACCCACAAGAGGTTTATTATTATAAATGGTGGAAAACCTGTGAACAGGTGGTTCTTGAGCAATTAAGGATGACAAACCTAGTTTATCCTGTATACATCAAGCTTATGACCTTTTTAACTTCTTCATATATGCAACATACAGGTTTTATGTGTGTGTGTGCATCTATCTATCTATCTATACATATGTATGAACAGCTTTAGGTATTTTCATGTATTACTGAGCGAATTCCTATGGGCTGAATTTTAAGATTAAAAGAAAAGGCTCACTGGAAAGCCCCAGAAATCAAAGTGCCTTTTTTCTTTCAGCATGTCACGTTCCCAGGTAGGCTGTGGAGTGGCACCTGAGTCTGAATCGCAGCATCACCACCGACTTGCTGCCTGATGTCAGGAAAGTGGCTAAACCCGTTTCCTTGCCCACTTCCTAGGGTTACTGTGCCATTACAGAAGGCCATACGTGCAAAATAGTCTGCACGTAACAAGCATTCAAAAACAAGCATCCAAAAAGTGGTAGCTATTAGTAATATTCCCTCAGTTCTGACCTACACATTTGTTCAGAAGTAACATCTGTTCAGCTGCTAGAACAGGATATGCTGTGAGACCAAGAAGTTGTACAATTGACCTCTGAACTCCCAGAAGCCAGCCGGCCGGCCGTACCTGAGCTCTTCCACCAGCCCACACAGCTGGATAATAGGCAGCTCGTTCTCCTCTCCCCCCTGTAACTCGGTGGCAGGGGTCTCAGAGTCCTCATCACTCATCACTCTGCCCAAGTGGCCCTTGTCAATGCTCAGTGAGGCCAAAAGCGCCGTGTGCGAGCGGCAGAGTGACGCGCAGGCTGCGACCTCCAGAGTGCGTTGCCGGAGCGACCGGACGCGTGCGTGCGGGGCGGGACTTCCACAGGCCCCGCCCAGCGCCCCCTCCGCCCATCTTCCCGCGGACCAGAGCGCAGTCACCTCCTTCCTCAACAATCGTTCATAACGCGCTGATGATAGCAGGTACTGTTTGCGTGGCACTTACTATGCCCTTGGCACCATGTGAAGCATAGTTTGTGAAAATCCTTGCAACAACCTTGTAATCTTACCTATTATTCTGTTTATTCTCCAAATAGAGGAAACACCCAGAAAGTTCACTCGGTTTGTCAGCTTCTTCCTTCCCCCTACCTCACTGTGAGTCCTCTACTCCGTTCACCATCTGATGCTTCATACATACTAACTGCAGTTTCTCTCAGATACCTATATCCTGCATTCCTAGAAGAAAAAAACCTGACTATTAACTGGTATAAACTCAAGAGACATCTCTAAATAGGCACTGAACACCTATTATGTATCCTGGGGGAATGTATGGAGCAGGCAATTCCAGCTCTCGCTTCTGGTTAAATGAGAGGGAAAGAACCCTCAAACCAGCTCTTGCAAATGGAGTGAGGATAGCAATAATGTCGCGCTTCAAACATTTTCATACTCATCATCTCATTTAATCTTCAAAACAGTCTTATGAGATTGGTATTACTGTCTTCATTCTACAGATCGGGAACTGAGCAATAGAGTAGCTTTGATGAGTTGTCCGTGGTCACAGAGGAATGGAATCAAGCTCTGGCAGAACACAAAGTTCATGCTGTCAACTTCTACATTGTGTGTGTGTCATGGCAAGGATAGGCAAGGCAGCAGGGTAGCTACCTGTCTGTTCCCATTGGGATGGAAGAGGGCACAGGGCAGAATGGGCAAACTCCTCCTCTGAGGTGGGGGTGGATGTGGTTAGAAAACAAGTTGTGATAAATGCTTGGAGTGGAAGTCAGCTGCCTTCCCCTACTGAGGGACATGCCTTAGCATCAACACGTAGTCACTAAACTCCAAAGAAAGGCTTTTGTGTTTGGGGGTAAGGTGCACAAATTTTGGGCCAGAGTGGAATTACTGGAGATGACAGTAGAGAGGCTGAGCCCTGCCATCACCTTCTTCTCTCTACTGGTAGACCTCTCTGCACTCTAGAAGCAATGCAGACCACATTTAGAAATACTTAATATTGGGGAGCCTGGGTGGCTAAGTCGGTTAAATGACCAACTTTGGCTTAGGTCATGATCTTGAAGTCCATGAGTTTGAGCCCCATATCGGGCTATGCCCTGACAGCGTGAAGCCTATTTTGGATTCTCTCTCCCCACCTCTCTCTGCCCTTCCCACACTTGCACTCTCTCTCTCAAAAATAAATAAATAAACATTTCTTTAAAAAAAGAAATACTTAACATGCTCATATGTCAGGTGATACAAATGGAGGCCAGTCCCAGGAGGGCCTGGAGCAAGAAAGGACTCTGCAGCAGGTTCACACTATGATACAAATGGCCCCATCAGTTGTGTTACATGATAGAGCAGATCCTATGGTGTTGGAGGTATCAGTGGTGGGAAAAGATGCAGTGTGAAGCTTAAAGCAATATCCAGTGGAAGAACCACAATGCAGAACCTGAGATTTTGGAAAAAGACCACATCAGGGAATTTCATGCCCTCTAAGAAACAGCTCCTGGCCTGTTACTAGACCCTGGTAGGGATGGGATGCTTAACCATGCATGCATTCAACCCTGCTTATCATGACCTGGGTTCTGTTGGATCCACTGAATCATAAAGTTGGACAGGCCCAGCTTCAGCTCATTGTAAAATGGAAATGTTCCATCCAGAATGGAGTCCCAGCAGGACCAGAGAGCATGAGTAAGCTTCATGAGCAGGAAGCCCAGAGCCACTTGTCATCAACCACACTTGCACCAGTACCCCCACTCCAGTTCACACTCATGACCATATTAGGGGAGGGGACACGGTCATAATCAGCTAAAAGAGGAGGCAAAGCCTGAGCTTGGTTTAGAGATGGGCTGATTTGGAATGTGGGTACAAGCCAAAAAAAAAAAAAAAAAAAATGGACGGTGGTTGCATTACAACCACATTCGTGGGAAGCCCTGAAAGACAGTAGAACAGGAAAATCTTTTCAAGGGGCAGACCTGTGAGTGGTGGACCTGGCCATCTATTTTGTATGGAAGGAGAAGTGATCTCAGATGAGAAGTGGTTACAGGGACTCATTAATGGGCAACTTTGGTGTAGGGACTCGCCACCAGCCTGGCTGAAATGTTGTTAGATGCTATAGTCTGAGAAGCTTCCTCTCCAGACTTCTCTCTCTTCTTTCTCAAATGTGAGACCTGTGTTGTGGTCTGAACACTCTCCCTGTCTACTCCTGCTTCGTCTCCTTTGTCTAGCACAGGTGTTTCCCCCATTAAATAAATCCCTTCATGTCTAATTCCATCTTGGCTTAGAGGACCTGAACTCACACAAATAATAAATTTCAATCTTAAATATATGATTCAAATTTAGTAGCACAGTACATGTATGAACTAAAATCTGTGCTTACCAAACAAAAATACCTTGCTGTTCTCACTCTGTTTCACTGCATTGCAGTTTTTAAATTGTGGTCACAAAAAAACCAAACACCCAACATAAAATTTAACATCTCAACCATTTCTAAGTATAAAGTTCAGTGGTGTCTGGTAGATTCACATTGCTGTGCAACCAGTCTCCAGAGCTTTTTTATGTTGCAAAACTGAAACTCTGTACCCATTAAACAATAGCTCTCCATTGCCCCCGCCCCCACCCCTGCCCCCACCCCTGCCAACCACCTTTCTATTTTCTGTCTCCATGAATTTGATTGCTTTAAATTCCTCACATAAACTCAGTCATACAGTATTTGTCTTTTTGTGACTGGCTTTTTCACTTAACATAATGTTCTCAAGGCTCATTCATACACAGCACGTGTCAGAGCTTCCTTCCTATTTAAGGCTGAATAATATTCCATTGTATGTACACACCAATTTTTGCTTATCCACTCATCTGTCTGTCAATGGACACTTGGGTTGTTTTCGTCAGTGCTTTAAATTTTAAACGCAAATAAAAATTCCAAAACTTATTAGGTAGTATTCTGTTCGATATTTATGTATGTGCAGTGTATTGTAGGTCAATTATAACTTAATAAAGCTGTAAAACAAGGAAGCGAACAAACACACTCTCTTCTCTATCCCAGCCTTGTACATCAGAGCACCTACTCAGTAGCTACACTTGGATGTGTAGTGGGCATGTCAAAATTAACACATCGCTTTTTCTCCTCCCTCCAGATCTGCTTTTTACCCATTCTTTTCCATCTCAGTAACTGGCATCTCCATCCTCCTAGGGACTCAGGCCAAAAAACTGGGAGTAATCCCTTACTAACCCTTGACTCCCCTCTTTTTCTCACGCCTGCATTGGATCTGTGAGCAGATCCCACTGGCTCCGCATTCAGATTAAATCTGGAACTCTTCTTATTACTATGACCACCCCTGTCCAAGCTACCATCATCTTTTGCCTGAATTATTGTGGTTGACCCCTCACTTTGCAATTTATTTCATGTCACTTACACCCCCCAATAAAACCTGGGGGTGGGGGAAAAACACTACCTATTCACCAAATTTTCACCCCTTTTGTACTTTACCTCCTTCAGGTCTTTGCTTAAATTAGTATCTTTGCAATGAGCCTTCCTTAATCATCTAGGTAAAATTGAACCTCATTCCTACCCCCTCCCCCTGACCCTTGGTATTCTCTGTTTTATTTTTCCCATAATGCTTATCTTAAGTAAATTATTATATATTTTACTTATTCATTTGTTTATCTGCCTTTCCTCCCCAGCCCCACCCCACCCCCACCAACTAAAATATAAGCTCCACGAGGACAGGGAATTTGTTTTGCACACGGATTTATCCCTAGTACCCAAAACAGATGCCCCACAGATATTTGTTAAATAAATGCAAGAATGTGGGGCATCTGGGTGGCTCAGTCAATTGAGCATCCAACTCTTGATTTCAGCTCAGGCCATGATCCTAGGATCGTGGGACTGAGCCCTGCGTAGGGCTGCATGATGAGTCTGGAGCCTGCTTAAGACTCTCTCTCTCTCTCTCTCTCTCTCTCTCTGCCCCTCTCCCCAGCTCACACACTCTCTCTTTCTCGAATTAAAAAAAAACATATATATTAAAAAATAATAATAATAAATGCAAGAATGTGAAGGCAGGGCTATGAGGAATTTAAGAGCTCAGGTTCTGGGATCGAACAGACTCAAGTTGGAATCTGAGCACAGTCACTCTTTTGTTGTATGAGTGACTCTGGAGAAGTCCCTCATCACCTCTGTCCCAAAGTCTCTTTCTCCAGAGAAAGGTGAACAAATGGGATAAGGGGACAGCTGGGAAGATTCACTAAGGCAGGAGGAGGTATAGAAGAGAGGTGGCAGGAGATGTCATTTTTGGTCTAGTTCTGACACTGCATTGCCACTGTCTTCACTCCTACCTGGAGAGGGACAGTAAACCTTGGGGACCAGCATGGAGGCCATTGAGCTAGCACCAAGCTGAGAATTTCCAGACACTAGGGAGGAAAGCTAAGTCAACTGGTCATGCCTCCCTCTTCTGGGCTTAAGTCAGAGGTTGAATCCTCCTCTGAGGTGGCTGGTAAGGAAGGAAAGATGGAGACTGTTTGCAAAGATAATCTTCCATGCACTGCCCCCTTTGACCTCCTTCCATTTATAATCCAGAATCCAGCCTTGCCTGTAAGATGACAATACGTTCCTCTCCCCAGGGTGGGTGGGTGTAGCTGGTATCAGAAAGTATTTGCTTCTTCACAAGAGCACAGCCAGCCTCAGTCGTCTGACTGCCAACTTCACTGGCTCTCCTTGCACACCCACATCCCCACCCCACCCCCAACATCTATGCCCTTCGAAAATTAAGACACATAATCTCCACTTTATCACATCCCTTGTGAGCACCAGTTATCTGGACAGCTTGTTTTCAGAGAACATAAATTACTAGATTCAATGATCTTTCAAGAAGACCTCCTTCTTCTTGGCCCCTATTGAGTCCTGGCAATTTAGCAAGCAAAATTCTTTGGTTTTGAAATAAGAACTGAGGATACAAAGGGTGGAGTGAGTACATTCAGGCTTCCTGCTCATGGCCAAAGAGTTCACACGAATACAGCCCACCATCACATCAACTTCTCACCTGTGCTGCTTGCTGATTCTCCTCTTGCCCCCTTCACATCACCACCCCTCCATCTTTGGGCTAGTGTGTCTCACACTCCAGCAACCTGATCCCTCGCTCCTCTATGCCCTAGGAGTCTAGTGACCAGGGGCTCCATTTCCCAGGATCCCTTGCGGGCTGACTTCTGGCTGGCTTCAGCCAATGAGAGACACACCCACAGGAGACCGGAGGGCGGGAAGAGAGAGCGTCCAGGGGATTTGTTCGCTGCTGCCTTCCTGCTTTGGCACCACAGTCCTGGTGGGGCATAACCCCTCCGTGACCACACTCCTGTCTGGCATCCTTTCACTCATAGCACCAGCCCCCAACAGACACTGGTTTCGCCATCCCTCCCCTTCCCTTCATGCCTAGAATGCTGCTGGTCCCTGGATACCTCATCATCCTTGTTGATTCCTTTAGCTCTGCCCATGTAAGGATAAATAGTCCCTTGACTAAGGTCTATTCGGTTGAACTGAGTGGAATTCTGTTTCCTGCAGGACCCTGACTAATAAATACATCTGGACTCCACCTACCTGAAGAGTTCATCTCAGCTCCAAAAACAATCCGCCCAGTAGCCAGAGAAATTTGCTGTGCATATATCCTTGGGAGAGACTACTGTTGCATATGAAGTCACTCAAAACTGTAGTCCATCAGTTCCTTTTCTAAGAGTCAGGCTTTGTTAGGGAGATGTTACTAGGTACCTAAAAGAAGTGGGAAAGGGACCGAATTAGAGGTGGGAGTGTCAGGAGCAGAGTGTTTTAGTTGTCTAGGGTTCCAGGCTGGTTTGGCTACTGGCCACTTAACTTGAATAAGTCACTCAGTGTTTTTGTCCCTCAATTTCCACCTTTGTAAAATGAAGATGACATATTTTAAGTGACTGCCCTATGCATCTTACAAGTTTACTATCAGGCTGAAATGAGATGGCGTAAGAGAAAGTAATAGTTTGGAAAGCATGACACCATGATGGGTGCCCAGGACCTCCTCCATCTGGAAGGAGTCACTACCCCAGTTTGACAACAATCTGCAGTAGATTATTAAGTGAAAAACTGACTCAGCTTGCAGGCCTTAATAATAGTGATGATAATAGGCATTATTATTTCTTAATATATTTATTACCAATTAGGTAATATCATTATTGCTTAATGAAAACACTTATAACAACTATTGTTTCAGTTACTATTTATTGATTGCTAGCTATGTGCCAGACGTTGTGCTAAGCACGTTCTACACATTCTCTCATTGCATCGTTTGATGGTTCTGTGAGATACAGGTACCTTCTTAACCCCCATTTTACTTGTGAGGAAACTGATGTTCAGAGAAATTAAGCAACTTTCCCCAAATTACTTAGGTATTCTGGGGCTGAAATTCAAATCCAGGTTCATCCAACTTTGCTCTGTCCTCTCATTATATCCGCCTGTTAGAGCAGTAGTTCTCAGTGGGGGATGGGGGGACAAAATAGCACCCCCAGGGGGAAGTTGGGCAGTGTCTGGAGATATTTTTGTTTATTTTAACTCTGTTAAAATGTTATTGGCATCTAGAGAACAGAAACCAGTGGTAGCGCTTGTTCCCCAGGGCTGTCATAACAAATTACCACACACAGGTGGCTGGAAACAAAAAGACTTTATTGTCTCATGATTCTGGAGGCTAGGAGTCCAAAATCAAGGTATTAGCAAGGCCATAGTCCTTCTGAAGGCTCTAGAGAACAATCCTTCCTAGGCTGTGGTGTCTTGTAGTTCTATCACAATCCTTCCTTGGCTTGTAACTCTTTCACTCCAGTCTGCCTCCGTCTTCACATGGCCTTCTTCCTTGTATCTTCCTTGTATCTTCTACCTTGTATCTTCCTTGTATCTCCTTTTCTTATGAGAACACTAGTCATCAGATTCATGGCCCACCCTAAATCCAAGATGATTTCATCTCAACATCCTTAACTAATTACATCTGCAAAGATCCTTAATTCAAACAAGGTCACATTCTGAGGTTCTAGGTGGACACGAATTTGAGGAGACAGTATTCAGCCCACTAACCCTTCGATGCACAGGACAGCCCCTCACAACAAAGAATTATCTGGCCTCAAATTACAATAGTGCTGAGGTTGAGAAACCCTGCTTAAGAGGGAGACATTTCTTGTCTGAGAAGTGAGAAGAACGTGCCTCTGTTAATCCACACAGCTACAAACAGAAAGGGTCTCAGAGCACCTTAAAGTCTGGAGGTCACCCTCTCCTTCCACTTTTCTGAACCACTTCTTCTTCTGATAGCCTCCAGTATCTCCATGTGGATGCTGCCCCCTGCCTGGCATTCATACAGCACTTTGCATTTTGATTTAAGAATGATACGGTCAGATCCACCCAAAATGTTAAGCTTCAAATAGTATTAAGCTTCAAAAGAAATGCCTGCCTTCTTCTTTCACAAATGGGAAGATGCTCAAAAATCAGAGAAAGGAACTCGAGCTTGTGGGCAAGTGACTATTTGCAAGTTATGGGAGAGGGACCAGCCCTGCGAAGTGGATCATCTGATGGCTGCCAGGGCACTTTCCTCCATTCTTTCAAGAAATATTTGTTGAGCACCTACTGTGTGCTTAGCCCTGAGGATGCAGTAGTGAACAGCAAGGCTGGTGTGCCTGCTCACATGAACCATCCAGTCTTATATGAACACTTATAATCCAGTGTGATAAGTGCTATCAGAGGGAAATGCAAGGTGCTTAGATTTCAAGTGGTCATAAAGGGTTTTCTGGAGCAAGTGAAGTCTAAGCTGAGATTTAGAGACTGAGTAAGATTCAGATGCAGGTGGGTCAGGCTAATTAGTCCAAAGTCAACCACAATTTTAGCCCCTAAGCAAAGACCAAGGGAAGAGTAGCATTGGGAGAGGAGAGAGCTTGTGCAAAGGCCCAGAGGGGAGAATGAGCATGTTTAGGGAACTGAAGGAAGGCCAGTCTATGCTTCACCCCCACAGAACAAAGCAGAGAAGGTTATTGCTAAGGTCCACCTTCTGGTTTTCCCCCTTGCCTTCTGAGGGCTCCCTTTGACTTCCCTTTCCAATTTGAGCTGTTATTAGATGCTTTCTCTTGGTGTCCATGTTGAGCACAATTCCCTTCTCAGTTTCAGGGACCCCCATCTAGGTCTGATCCCCTGGTCAGGACAAAAGGCCTTTGATCTTATCCAGAAGCAAAAGGGGACATCAGGCATGATCAGACATCTTTGGTATCTTACAAAATGTGTAGAAATTGCTTTTGTCCCAGCCAGGGTGAGGCAGAGGCAGAAAGTCCTGGGAAAGCATCAGAGCTGGGGCAAGTTCACTCCCAAGGTAGCCCCCACTTTGGAAATCAGAATCAGAGGCACATAGCTGAGGCCCAGGACAGTCAACATCACTGTGCTTCCTGCTCTCTCTGGATCATGGAGGAGCAAAAGTGTTAAGAGCCTGGACTCTGGAGCTAATGACCTGAGTTCAAACCCAGCCCCAGACCATTCCTAGTTGTGTGACTTGAAGTAAGTCAACTCATTTCTCTTTATATTAGTGCTGCCCCCTAGAGCAGTGTGTGTGTGTGTGTGTGTGTGTGTGTGTGTGTGTGCGCGCGCGCGCACGTGTGCATGCACATGTGTGTGCACGTGTGTGTGTGTGTGTGTGCATGCAACTGAGGGGGTCATGAGAGAACTCCTGTAAGAGTTCACGGGACTTGACACCCAAAAAGTACCCAGGCCTTTGGCCTTATTTTTTTTCTCATCTTTCACCATGAACCCAGGCCCACCCTCCTCTTTCATCCAGTTTCCGGGGAAGCTCCCTAGGCTAAGATGAATGAAGCAGGAAATGGAAAAAGAGAATAGTCCTTCCATTAGGGTATTCACTTTTTTTTTTTTTAACGTTTTATTTATTTCTGAGACAGAGAGAGACACAGCATGAACGGGGGAGGGGCAGAGAGAGAGGGAGACACAGAATGGGAAGCAGGCTCCAGGCTCTGAGCCATCAGCCCAGAGCCCGACGCGGGGCTCGAACCCACGGACCGTGAGATCGTGACCTGAGCCGAAGTCGGACGCCCAACCGACTGAGCCATCCAGGCGCCCCAAGGGTATTCACTTTTTTTAAAAAATTCCGGTATAATTGACACACAGCATTATATTAGTTTCAGATGTACAATATCATGATTCAACAATTCTATGCATTACTAAGTGCTCATCATGATAATAAGTGTGATCTTAATCCCCTTCCCCTATTTCACCCCTTCCCCGACTCACCTCCCCTCTGGAAACTACTAGT
This sequence comes from Neofelis nebulosa, assembly GCF_028018385.1. NCBI lineage: Eukaryota > Metazoa > Chordata > Mammalia > Carnivora > Felidae > Neofelis > Neofelis nebulosa. The sequence continues at coordinate 35,356,473 of NC_080798.1, read as the reverse complement.
TTGTTCTCTATAGGTAAGGGTCTGTTCTTTTGTTTTTCTCTTTTTTGTGTGTGCTTGTTTATTTTCTTTCTTAAATTCCATTTATGAGTGAAATCACATGGTATTTTTCTTTCTCCGATGGACTTATTTCATTTAGCATTATACCCTCTAAATCCATCCATGTTGTTGCAAATGGCAAGATTTCATTCTTTTTTATGGCTGAGTAATATTCCACTATATATATACATATGTGTGTGTGTGTGTGTGTATATGTATATATATATATATATATGTATATATATATATATATGTATCACATCTTTTTTATTTATCTTCATCTATCAGTGGACACTTGGGTTGCTTCTATAATTTGGCTATTGTAAGTAATGTTGCAATAAACATCAGGGTACATATATCTTTTCAAATTAGTGTTTGTCTACTGGATCACTTTTTTTTTAAGTAAAGTTTTTATTAAAGAGTATCATACAGGAAGCTGTGCAAAAACCATAAATGCACAGCTTGACAAAATTTCAAAAACTGAACACACTTGTGTCACCAACACATGGCTGAAGAAACAGAGCATTACCAGCACCCCCGCAGGCCCTCCAAATACTCCTTAACTGTCACCACCACCTTGTAGAGTAACCATGACCCTGACTTCTGAAGCAGACATAAGTGTTGCCTCTTTCCCTATTTATACAAATGAAATCATGCAGCCCATGTGCTCTTTTGTGTCTGACTTCCTTCACCCACCATCATGTTGATGGGAGTCATCTACATTGATGTGGGTAATCAGAGATCGTTCATTCTCATGGCTATACAGTGTTTCACTCTGTTTGTCCATTCCACTGTTGATGAGCTTTTGGGGAGTTTCCAGTATGAGACTATTGTAATAAGTGCTACTCTGAACGTTCCAGTAAATGTCTTCTGGTGAACATACGTATACATTTCTGTCACATATACACTTAGAAGTGCAATTGCTAGCTAGTAGATACTGTCAAACAGCTTTCCAGAGTGATGATAGCAGGTGTTCACTTTTTAAATTTTTTTTCAACGTTTATTTATTTTTGAGACAGAGAGAGGCAGAGCATGAACAGGGGAGGGGCAGAGAGAGAGGGAGACACAGAATCTGAAACAGGCTCCAGGCTCCAAGCTGTCAGCACAGAGCCTGACGCGGGGCTCGAACTCACGGACCGTGAGATCATGACCTGAGCCGAAGTCGGACGCTTAACCGACCGAGCCACCCAGGCGCCCCATGGTGTTCACTTTTTAAAACAATCTGTGACATGGGGCACTATGACCTCCTTCCAGACACACACACATTTAGGAAGCATGGGTCTGTGCCAGGCACTGAATGAGCTATCAGAAGACCACCGTGGAAGTGCCATGGGCTAGTCCTGGCCCTGTGCGCCCTGAAATCTGTCTCCTCTTCATCCCTCTCCCTTTCTCCTTCCCCTTGAATGCGTTGTGAGGGGAGGGCAGGGGTAACCTAGGGAGACTTTCAAGCTACATTCCCCAGGCTCCCGTGTCAGCTGGTGGGCCCTGGATGGAGCTCAGCAGACAGGAGAAAGGAAAAAAACTGGGGATGGGGGCTTTCTCGCTCTCTCTGTCTGGTTGTGGCTGTGTCTCTTCCATGGCTCCAGCTCCCACAAGACAGGCCTGTTGTTGTTCCGGCTTCCTCAGGTGACCCTGGCCTTTGGGCTCCAGTGACGTCACCTGCTCCCTTGCCCCTCCAGCTGACAGGTAGCCGTGACTTTTTACACTTGGTGTGTCATAGTCCTCCCCCCTCTTCCACCACCTATGCATCCAATCAATTCCCTGTAATCATACCATTTTTAGATGCTTTAGAATGATTTCCTTTTCCAGGTTGGACCCTGACTGACCCTGGCAGAGACCTCCAGGGTAAAATGACAAGTCTTATTCACCAAGCCCATTGCGCTGATGGTAGCAGATGAGACATGTAGGTGGGGGTGGCCATTGCACCTAGGTTGCCTGGGTAGTCATCAGGACTTTCATCAGATAGGGGCAGCTGCTCCTCCCGGAGCAAGGAGCAGTGTTGGCATGCCCACCTCAGTGTCCTGCTAGCCAAGGCCACTCCTTCCAGGGCATCCCTCTGTCTGATTCCATGGAACGGAGGTCTGTGGCTGGTCTCAGCATGAGCTGCCCGTGGTGGCTGTTTGCCTTTGTGGGGAGTAGCCTCAGAGTGAAGAATGGCATCTTAGATTTCATGGTGATCCTCGCGCCTTATGCACAGTAAATACTAATAATTCACACATGAGCATTTACTATGTGCAGGCATGATTCCGAGCACTTGACAGGTCTTAGTAAGACATGTTATTACGATCCCATTTTACAGATAGAAATTGAAGCATAGGAGCTAAAGTAACTGATACTCCACTGATGTTTGTTGATGACAATAGCATCAATAATTAGTGTGGCAGAGTGCTTAAAAACACTGGCCTTGGTGGATGCCTGGGTGGCTCAGTCGGTTAATTGTCTGACTCTTGATTTCAGCTCAGGTAATGATTTCATGGTTCATGAGATCAAACCCCCACAGCATCGGGCTCTGTGCTGACAGCACTGAACCTGCTTGAGATTCTCTCTCTCCTTCTCTCTCTGCTCCTCCCCAACTTTTGCATGCACACATGTGCACGTGCTCTCTCTCTCTCTCTCTCTCTCTCTCTCAAAAATAAATAAACTTTAAAAAGAAACAAAAAAACCTCACTGGCCTTGAAATTCAAAGACGATGGTTTGAATCTAGATTCTGTCCCTTGCTTATTTATGATTTTCCTCTGTTTCCTTTTCAGTAAAACAAGGCTAATTATGCCCACCTCCCCTGATTCCTGAGCAGATCAAATAATGAGTGAGCATCAGTGGTAGTAGAGCTTGCAAAATTCAAACATGTATGTTTATGTATACATATGATATATAATGCAAAATTATACTTTATTGTGTATATGCTACAATTCAGGGTTTTGCAATCATATGCTTATTTATGATTAGTAACTGCCTGTAAACAAGTTATGATCTTCAGATTTAACAAGCCAATGATTAACTTATTTTATCTGATAAAATAATATATATAATGAATTTGCCTATGTCCCAGACACTAGCCTCAGATCATAAATTACCCCTTTTGGGATCACATTAATAATCCCAGTCCAAGAGGTGTATTTTTAATACTGTGCTATCTAAAATTTTTTATTTTGAAATAATTTCAGTTGCAAAATATAATAAAGAATTGTCAGACATGTTTTACACAGATTTTCTACATTCCCCATAGGTTAATATTTTACATTTGCTTTATCATTCTCTCTTTATACACACATATATATACACACACATATATATACATATATATGTACACACATATATATACACACATATATATATATATGTATGTATGTACATATATATGTGTGTATATGTAGATGTTCATCTATATCCCTTACCCAAATGTTTCCTTTTTTCTTAAACATTTGAGAGTAGTTGCAGATCTGATGTGCCCCTTTATCCCTAAACACTTCAGTGTGAAATTTCCTAAAAGCAAGAACATTTTCTCATAAGATTATGAAAATGAAGACATAAACATTGATTTAATATTGATATCTAACATAGAGATCTAACCTAAATTTTCTCAGTTGTCCCACTAATGCCTTTTATACCAAAATAACAACATGAATTTTTCTGGTCCAGAATTGCATTAAGTGGCCACATGTATTTAGTTTCCTTCGATCTGAAACAGTATCTTAGTCTTTGTCTTTCCCGACCTTGACATTTGTGAGGAATAAAGGCCGGTTAGTTTGAACAGTGCTCCACAATTTGGGTTTGTCTTACGTTACGTTGTGATTGCATTGCAGTTCTGCATCTTGGGCAAGAGTATCACAGAAGCGATGTGTCATTCTCAGGGCAACTTGTCAGGAGGCATTTGATAATATCATCTGGTTTTAACTTTGATCACTTGGTTAAGGTGGTGCCTGCCAAGTTTCTCTGCTATAAAATTAGTGTTTTTCCCTTTGTTGTTTATAAGTATCTTGTAGGGAGATACTTTAAGTCTATATAAATATCCTGTTTCCCATCAGACCTCACCCACCAGTTTTAGTATTCTTGGTAACTCTTGCCTAGATAGATTGTTACTATGACAGCTGCCAAATGGTGATTTTTCTAAAGCCACCATTCCTTTTATGTCTATTAGTCTGGATTCTACTTTATTTACTTACATCAATATGGACTCATGGATTCTTATTTTATTCTAGGAGTTGTAATCCCTTACTGTCATTCTTTGATTTGATGCTTAAATTACACCAACTTTGGCCAGCCAATGGGAACTCCTTAAAGCTGGCTACTTTGTCCTTTTGACATGTTTCCACCATTTTGTGTGTGTTTTCTTACTTTCTGGAAAACTAGATGTTCATATATATTTCCTTACTCAAATCTGGAATCAGCCATTTCTTCAAACAACCCTAGTTTATTTTAGTGGAGAATTTAAAGCTTAACTTTAAAAAATGATGAAGGAAAGGAAGAAGGAAGAGGTGGAAGAGAAGGTGAAATGCCCAAAAGGGGGGCAGGGAGGTTTACAAATATTATAGCATATGTTTTGAGTGTTTACATTTAACAAACCAATTGTTTTATTTATTTTTTAAATGATTTTAAATTCTTTTTAAAAAATGTTTATTTATTTATTTTTGAGGTGGGGGGCGGGGGCAGAGAGAGAGAGGGAGAGATTGAATCCCAAGCAATCTCTACGCTGCCAGCTGTGGGGCTTGAACTCACCGACGGTGAGTGAGATCATGACCTGAGTCAAGGTCAAGAGTTGGATGCTTAACCAACTGAGCCACCCAGGTGTCCCCAAATCAATAGTTTTAAAACCAAAAGTATGATGTAAATATAATTGTGCTCCTCATAAGATAATTATACCAAAAGTCTGCTTTTGAGGTTCTCCTGAATGTGGGTCCAAATCATCTCCCTGCCTCCCCAGCACACTCCATAATGCCCTATGCCAATAGTGCTTAAATGGGGAGGGGGAGGGAAATCCACAACGTGATGGTGAATCTCAGGGAGCTCAGGTCTTTCTTCTCAGAATTGACCTCAGCCCCCAACCCCTAGAGCGACTGTGCTAATATCTGTTTTATATATGAATAGATTGGGATTTTACTCAGTTTTATTTGAGGAAGCTTTAGGGCAGTGGGGTGGGAAAGGTGGTTAAGGCGAGCCAGGCTATTTGATTTCAAATCCTAGCTCTGGTGAGTGACTTAACTGCTCTAGGCCTCAGTTTTGTCATCTGTCAAATGGGGATGTTTTGCCCCCAGAGCCTTTTGGAGAGGGTGACACTGATATATGTCAAGCACAGGGAGCAGCAGCTGGCATGTGAGAGTTTTGTGCTGGTGTCCTGACTTCTGAATGAGGCCGCTGCCTTTAGAGACGTCTTTCCAGTCTACATGCATCGCTAAAATTGGGCCCTCAGGATTCCACCTGCCCTCAAGGATTGGCGCCCACAAACTACAAATCATGGGCCACTCCAGCCCATCTTCATTCCTGGTCACCTGCAGGCACCTGTGCCCCAGACACCTTTCATTCACCTTTCACCTTTCACCTGTGTCACTCAGGACCCTTTCCAGTGCAAGTGACAGAATCCTGACTCCTACCAGGTTACACAAAGTAAGGACCCATTGTCTCCAAGGGTCCTTTCTCGACCTTTAGGCACGGCTGGATCCAGGGATACAATTACTCCACCAACCCCCTCAATCTCTTCTGGACTCAGTTTTCCTCTGTATTGGCTTCACTTTTATGGGGCAGCAAGATGACCAATGGCCCCAGCCTCACATCCTACCAGCTGAGCGACCCCAGAAAAGAGAATGTCTTTCCTAGTAGCTTTAGCAAAGGTCCTAAGGGCTGATGCCTATTGGCTTGTTTGGGTTACGTGCTGTGCTAGGTCTCTCCTATTTGCCCCTCCATGGCCTCTCTCCACCTCTGTGCCTTGGGAGCCCAACCCATGCAGATCACAAAAACAGACACTCTTGCCTTCTGGGTTTAGGTTGTGCTCAGCAAATGGGACGCACATGTAAGAGACTGGAGGATAGGAAGAGGTTACCGTCAGGGTGTGGATTTTGCCCCTCTTTCCCTCCCAAGTTGCTATGAACTGTTTGTGTCCACTGAAGGTCCCATCTCCTGCCAAGGGACATTTTCCATATAACACCATTCCTCGTGGACCCAGTAATCAATTATTCCCTCTCCTTACCTCTCTAGTCTGGGAGGGATGATGGCTCCTAGCCATTGGAGGTCCCCGAGTACCACACCAGTTGTTGTTGGCTTCCCTGCATCCTGCCTTCACCTTTGTAAAAGACCCGTCGTTATACTTTCCTCAGGGACCCTGCTGAATGTGTCACCTGCGTCCTGCTGATGCATATGCTCACCTCTGGAGCACAGGTGAGGTCTTAAGTGACCACAAAAGAAGGACCAGACAGAGTAACAAAGAGGTGAGTGTCAGAGTGCTTTGTCAACCCCAACGCATGGGACCATGGTGGGGGTGTCAGGCTGGAAAGCCAGGGTCCCTCTTGGTCCTAGTTTCATCCTCCTTCCTCTGAGTTTCACTGAGTGACAGGGTGAGAAAGAGAACTAGATGTGGAGTCCAGGGCCAACCACCCCCTCCCTCTTATATGTCCCACTATGTGTGACCTGAACAAGGGACTCCACTTCTCTGAGCCTCTCTTAAGCAAAGAAATCTTACCTGCCTCCCCCACAGGGCTGCTAGCAGAATTGGATAAAATTGGCTAGGGGGAGGGATGGCTGATTTCTGGAGTTCTCTATCTACTGTGTGTTGTGGGGCCTCAGGACTTTGGGGGCCCTCAGAGGCATCACTTTCCTTCCCATTGTGATTCCATTTGTTTCCATCTTGACCACAGAATATCTCAGCTCTCTGTCAGCCACTTTCTACATGATCTTAGAGATAATCTCCTGCACGCCCATACCCCTGTCACCAGCAATGCTACGAAAGTCAAGAGTGATAACATCTGTTTGTGGTCTCTCTCTGCCACCCTACCAGCAGGAGACTGTAATCTCCTTGAAGGCAGGGACACCGTGTTTTGTCCACTGTCATATGCCCACATCTAGGAGAAACCAGCACAGATCAAGTGCTCAGGAAGTACATGTTGAAGGAACAGAGGCAAACAGTCATAGAGAAAGACCAACTGTTGTTGTGTTACTCCTGTATGTTAAAAAGCAAAATAAAGAAGCATAAAAAGAGGGTTATAAGAATTGCCCACATGGCCAGCCTGACTATGGTAACACCTATATAACAGGCTTGTTGTAAGACTGACATGAGATTGTGCATGTAGGGCACTTGGCGCCCTGCCCAGCCAAGGGCAAGAGTGCCATCAATGCTGGGTAGATGCAGAAGCAGTGACCCATTCAGGGACCAAGCTTGTCTGAGGGGCCCTCTGCTCCTGCTAGCCTAGCTGCAGCTGCTTAGCTAACATTGGATCCCAAGCAGAGAAACGATTGTCTCAGGACAGTGTCTTGTGTCTTAAGGAGGGACGCTGTGGCAGACCAAAAAAGCAAAGAGGACCTGTGGCGTTGGCTGAAAGATACTGCACTCAGTTACTAACTTGTCCTTCAGATAAGTGGTCTCATATTTTAAGATTTCAGTCTCCTCATCTGGAAAATGGGGATATTTACACTCAGTTCTTTACCTTATGGGTGGTCCTGAGGGCCAAATAAGAAAATGGCTATACTTAAAAGCTTTTTTTAATAAAAGGTCCCTAACGAAGCTCAACGGATGATTAAAAGCATTTGCTGTCTCCAAACCGTCCCCCACACACCCATAGGCCCAAGGGTGCTTAGATCCCCATTTTCAAAACTCATCCCTAGTCCCCTTCCATCCCTCCTCTTCTTCCTTTGCTCTAATCAATGGATCTTGATTGATCAATGAACAGCCCCACCCCTCCAATCCAGGCTGGCTCCCAGATAGCTTTGTGTAAAGGCCTGGATTAAAATGGTCCCTGTTTCTACTGATTTGGAAAGAACTCCTCCTTTAGGATTGTTGAGACAGGACGCTCTGTGGGCTCCAGCCCCAACGGCAGCTCACGTGGAAGAAGAGGAGAGATCCATCTCCACCCCTCCTGAAAAGTGAGCCACCCTGTCAACATGCCCTTCTGATGTCACAGCTGGTTCTACCAGATCCCTCTGGAGCTGGGCCTCACCCCTGCCAAGATGGAACCTTCACTCTCCTCCTTTGTCAAAAGCAGGAAACACTTGCCTGACAGAACTACCAGGACCCCAGAGCCCCATTCTATTGAAAAGTCTGTCATACTATCATGGTTTTTGTCAAACAATTATTACTGAATGACAGGAAAGAGAAAACTTTCCCTTCCTCTCTGCCCTCCATCTCAATCCATGCCCTAGAATAATCCATTATTAATAGCTTAGTGTGGAACATTCCAGATTCTGTATAATGCATATTCAATTTTCTTTATTAGGACTATATTATTTTTAGAGTAGTTTTAGGTTCACAGCAAAATTGAAGGGAAGGTATAGAGATTCACCATATACTTCTTGCCCCCCCCCGCCCCCCGCCAACATGCACAGCCTCCTCCATTACCAACATCCCCCTCCAGGGTGGCACATTTGTTATAGCTGATTAGCCAACATTTACATATCATAATCACCCAAAGTCCATAGTTTATATTACAGTTCACTCTTGGTGGTGGACATTCTATGGGTTTGGACAAATGTACAGTGACATGTATCCATTATTCTGGTACCATGTATTCTCACTGCTCTAAGAATCCTCTGCACTCCGCCTATTCACCCCCTCTCTTCACACCCAACCCCTGGCAGCCACTGATCCTTTTACTGTCTCTATCATTTTGCCTTTTCCAGAATGTCATATAGCTGGTATTATATACAGTGTGTAGCCTTTTCATACTGGCTTCTTTCACTTACTAATCTGCATACAAAGTTCTTCCATGTTTTTGCATGGCTTGATGGCCTGTTTCTTTTCAGCCCTGAAAGATACTCCATTGTCTGGAAGGACCACCATTTATCCACCTGCCTACTGAAGGATGCCTTGGTTGCTCCCAAGCTTTGGCAATTATGAATAAAGCTGCTACAAATATCCATGTACAGGTTTGGGTGTGGATATAAACTTTCAGCTCCCTTGGGTAAATACCAAGGAGTGTGATTGCTGGATCACACGGTAAGAACAGGCTTAGTTTTGTAAGAAATAGTCAAACTGTCTTCCAAAGTGGCTTTCCCATTCCATATTCCTGCTAGCAATGAATGAGTTTCCTGTCGCCCCACATCATCTGCAGCATTTGGTGCTGTCAGTGTTCCAGAATTTGGCCTCTCTAAAATGTGGGTAATGGTATCTCATTGTTGTTTTAATTTTCCTTTCCCTGATGGTATATTACGTGGAACAGCTTTTATGTTTGTTTACCGTCTAAATATCTTCTTTGGTGAGGTATCTGTGAAGATCTTTGACCCATTTTCTAATTGGGATGTTTGTTTTCTTATTGTTGAGTTTTAAGTGTTCTTTCTATATTTAGTGCCTTGTATAATAGTGCCTTATCAAATATGCCTTTTGCAAATATTTTCTCCCAATCTGTGGCTTGTCTTCTCAGTTTCTTGATGAATGTTCAGTTTTAAAAATTTAATCTAATTTTACAAGTAATACAAAAATTTATTTTCTGTGGGGGAAAAACAATGAAACGGTACAAAATCTGCCTTGATTTTTATCCTCTGAGTCCACTCTCACCACAGCCCACGGGTTATGCCTGTTATCTCTTCTGAGTGTATTCTTCCCCATCCTGCTCTATGTGTTTTTAATTGCACATGTTTCTATTTCCGTGGGGAATAAATAGCTCTATTTTGCGTGCATGTGGTTTACATAAATGTTGGCATATCACACCTATTGTTTGCCAACTCTGGTCATACTATCTTGAAAATTCATCTGTGTTAGGATGTATACAGCTACCTCATTCTAAGCATAGCATTGTGTTCCATTAAATGAATGTATTACAATGTATTTAGCTTTTCCCTACTGGTGGATGCTTAGGTTGCTCCTGATGTTTTCTTCTGTTCCTTTATAAAAACAATCTTTTAAAATTTTGGTCAAATTCATGCATATTCATGGTATTAAAAAATCAAATAATATTGTAAGGTTTCTAGCAAATGTTAGTAATGCAACACACACACACACACACACACACACACACACGCACATACACACACACCCCTGAGTCCTGCTCCTCAGAAAGTTACTATTCTTTCAGCTGTTTCTCCTGGCATTTACCTCTGTATTTCTGAATAAGATGTTTATATGCTCTTTCTTTCTTTCTTTCTTTCTTTCTTTCTTTCTTTCTTTCTTTCTTTCTTTCTTTCTTTCTTTTTTTTTTAGAGAGGCGGGGAGGGCAATAGAGAGGGGAAGAGAATCTTAGACAAGCTCCATGCCCAGTGCAGGACCCTATGAAGGGCTCGATCTCACAACCATGAAATCATGACCTGAGCCAAAATCAAGAGTCAGGTGCTTAACTGACTAAGCCACCCAGGCACCCTGTGCTATTTCTTGGTTTATCAATCCAAGACATGATCTACTGCCTTCCTATTGAGGTAGCTTTATACACACCATTCCCATGCACTTGCCTCCCCTGTCCCCATTCTTCCTATATAATTGCATGACAATTTTCTGGTTAAGTCAGTATTCTTGGGGCACCTGGATGGCTCAGTTGGTTGAGCATCCAACTTCGGCTCAGGTCATGATCTCACGGTTCACGAGTTTAAGCCTCACGTCGGGTTCTGTGCTGACAGCTCAGAGCCTGAAGCCTGCTTCGGATTCTGTGTCTCCCTCTCTCTCTGCCCCCCACCCCACCCCACCTCGCTCATGCTGTCTCTCTCAAAAATAAATAAACATTAAAAAAATTTTTTTAATCAGTATTCTCTGTTTACATCAGTGCGATCTTTTATTTTTTCCTGCCAAGCGGTGGTTCTTAACTTTAACTGTCCCCAGGGAGCTTTTAAATCACCCAGGGAGCTTTTAAATAACCCTGAAGCCCAGCCTGAACCCCAGATCAATTAAGTCAGGGTATCTTCAACTTTTTCCTTGTCAGCTTTCCATGGAATGTTTTACTTCTGCTCTTACATTTTTAATTTACAATAACTCTTTCTTGTTTTCTGATTGCTTCTTGCAGCAAACATTGTTGGCATAGGCCCTTGGCATTCACCCTTGAGTGCTGCCCACAGCTGCTTACTACACATAGCTATGCAGCTCTGCCCAAGAGCTATTTTCTTCCAACCAGCATCCTCAGCCTGATTGCAGGACAAGCTGGAGGTTACTCCCCACTGGAGGCAGTTAGTGGACCCTCGTGCCTCTGAGGCATGTTCTATACCGGCTCCTGGGGTTCTCCAGAAATATCAAGCTCCAGGCACCCACAGTAGTAGCTGGCTAGGGTAACACACCTTTTGTTGGCTTCCTTCCCTTCCCTGCCTCACTTCCCAACTCCTTGACCCACATTTCCTAGGATCACCTGCCAAAAATCCATTGCACTGGAATCATTATCTTAGAAATGGGCATTTGGGAAAACCCAAACCCAAACACTCCTTTTTTTTTCTTTTTAAATAGAATCTTATTTGTGTTTCATGGATGTGATACCTCATCATCTCTCTGTGGGTATTAATTATAGTGAGTCCTAACATCTGTTTAAAAAGTTTCATTCCTGGGGCACCTGGGTGGCTCAGTCATTTGAGCATCCGACTTCGGCCCAGGTCATGATCTCACGGATCATGAGTTCGAGCCCCACATCAGGCTGACTGCTGTCGGCATGGAGCCCACTTTTGATCCTCTGTTCCCAGCTCTCTTTGCCCCTCCCCCACTTGCATGTGTGTGCTCTCTCTCTCTCTCTCTCTCAAAACTAAATCAACATTTAAATAAAGACACATACAAAATAAAATAAAATGAAGAAAAGGAAAGAAAAAGCTTCACTCCTGCCTTGGCCCATAATTATCTACTGTTTACTTTTCTGGGGTTTCTCCAATTTCCCACTATGATGAGGACACGTGCCTGACTGGCGGCATCCTGAGAGCCAGGGGGCAGGAGGAGCAGGGTTCTCCCTGGTCAGTACAGACTTTCACATAACATCCCTGGTTTTAGTGTAGTGTCTCTCCTGCCTTCCGCTGTGCCTAGTATCCTTAGGTCCGGAGCCTCCCTCGTTCCATTTTTCTGTAGAACAAACTTCTGCCAGGGTCAGGAGGGGGTAACTTATTGGCTGCCCTAGATCTGAAAGGGGCCTTCGGTGGTTCTTCCAGTTATAATTGATAGATAAGAAATCACCCAAAACTAATCAAAACAACAATATTCTTTTTTTTTTTTTTAATTTTTTTTTCAACATTTTTTATTTATTTTTGGGACAGAGAGAGACAGAGCATGAACGGGGGAGGGGCAGAGAGAGAGGGAGACACAGAATCGGAAACAGGCTCCAGGCTCCGAGCCATCAGCCCAGAGCCTGACGCGGGGCTCGAACTCACGGACCGCGAGATCGTGACCTGGCTGAAGTCGGACGCTTAACCGACTGCGCCACCCAGGCGCCCCTTTTTTTTTTTTTTTTAATCTCTCATGGTTTCTGTGGCTGAAGAATTTTGGAAAGGCTCAGAATGGGTATTTCTGGCTTGGGATCTCTCATGCGGTTGCAGCCAGAAGGTGACTGAAGCTGGAATAGCAGGGGCCGGGCACCTACTGCCCTGTCTCTCTCCGTCTCTCTGTCTCTCTCAATCTCTCTCTCTCTTTTTCTGTCTCTCTTGTCACAGGGCCACTCCGTGGGGTTCTTCCATATGGGCTTCCTCACAGCATGGTGGTCTCAGCACAGTCACATTGCTTAAGTTTCCAGCCCAGAGTCCCAGCTTCAGACATTACAGTGTCACTGCCCCCACACTCTATTGTTACAAGCAAGTCACAAGCCTGCCCCAGTCAAGGGGAGGGGACATAGACCTCACCTCTCAACAGGCGGGGTGTCACAGTCACGCTGTGGAACACAGGTGCAACGGGAGATACTTTTGTGGACCTCTCGGGAAAGTACAACCTGCCACAGTGGTCTCACTGCTTCTCACGCAGGGTCCTAGCCATGCTTCTGTTGGCAACCCCCCTCAACCTCCCACTCATCACTCTGACTCAATTCCTGGCAGTTTTTCCATGAATCTTCCTGCCTCTTGGGAGGCCCCCATGCACAGATGTGCAAGTTGGGCAGTGCGTCTAGCCTAAGGGCTAGCGGGTGGCCCCACGGCTTGCTGCCACCCTCTTCTGCAGGCATTTTCAGCTCTACTAACGCATCTCCTGTCCACCTCCCCAAATTGGTCAACACCTCTCATCTGCTATTGCTCTCTTTCCTGTTCTTTTTGGCTCTTTTGTGAGCTAATAACTTTTTGGTTCATTTGCTCTGGTTTTGGTACGGCTTTGGGGAGGGGGCAAAGGAAAATCTATATCCTCAATCTATCATTTTTTTTTAAGTTTATTGATTTTGAGAGAGAGAGCAAGCGGGGGAGGGGCGGAGAGAGAGAGAGACAGAATCCCATTCGGGCTCTGTACTGTCAGCACAGAGCCCAACGCGGGGCTCCAACTCACAAACCGTGAGATCATGACCTGAGCCAAGCTCAAGAGTTGGATGCTTAACCGACTAAGCCACCCACGCACCCCTATTATTTTTTAAAGTAGGCTTCATGCCCAGCATGGAGTCCAACATGGGCCCTGAACCCACAACCCTGAGCTGAGATCAAGAATTGGATGCTCAACCCACTAAGCCACCCAGGTACCCCTCAATCTATTATTTTAATGAAAAATGCCATGTTTCCATATTTTCCCCTAATAGAAATCACTGCAATAATGCCTCAATATGCACATAAGCAAGTGCTAATACCTCTTTGTAGAGTTTACTTTTACAAAAATGGATCATACTATAATTGTTGGGTAATTTGCTTTTCTTACTTAATATATTCTGGACATCTTTTAATGTCAATATATATAGATCTGCCTCGTTCTATATAATAGCTGTGTAGTGTTCCATGGGAGGAACAGGAATTCTATCCCACAGGAGAGAAAAGGGGGGAAATGTACCTATCCCTCACTCTTTATGCCAGAGGGACAGGATGACACCCCAAAGGAGTGCCCCAAGGTCAGAGGCAGGATGTGGTGGGTGGGGATGAGGTGTACAGAGCTTTAACCATATCCTCGACTCCACGTGCATGTACATAATTATCATTACAGCATGCACACTTCAGAGTCTGTTTTTTTCCCCCTTGGCTTTATTGCTAAAAACCAGGATTTCTCAATTTGGGCACTAATTGAGAAATTTGGATTAGATAATTCTCTGTTGTGGGGCTGTCCTGTGCATTACAGGATGTTCAGTGACATCCCTGGCCTCTACCCACTAGATACCTAGCACCACCTCCCCACATTGTGACGGCCAAAAATGTCTCCAGACTTTGCCTAATGTCCCCCAGGACAAGATCACTCCCAGTTGAAAACCACTGCTATAAACTGATCTACAGTCCTCTTGGCAGCCTGTAACCCGGTTAGCTGGCTCTTCTCCCTTTGCTTTTCTTACAACTGGTTAGAAATTTATTTATTTATTTTATTATTTATTATTTATTATTTAATTAATTAATTAATTAATTTATTTATTTATTTATTTATTTTAAGAGAGAGAGCACGCGAGGGAAGGGCGGAGGGAGAGAGAAGAGAGAGAGAATCCCAAGCAGACTCCACTCTGTCAGCACAGAGCCTGACTGGGGGCTCAATCTCATGAACTGTGAGATTAGGACCTGAGCCGAAATCAAGAGTTGGATGCTTAACAGACTGAGCCACTCAGGAGCCCTGGGTTAATTTTTCTTACTGGCAGGTTTCCCACCACCCCCCCACCCGCCTCAAGTTTATTTGCTGCTATCCTTAGAAATAATTTTGAGAAATTTCCAAATGTAATACATATTTATTGTTGAAAATTGAAAAATACAGAAAAGCACAAGGAAGAAAATTAAAATCTTCCCTCTGGACCCCTTCCATAATCACTGATAACATAATTTTGGTGATTATTTTGACAGCCTTCTAGTCTTTTTCTCTCTCTTCCTCTGTATAGATTGTATGTCTGTCTACATACCTATGTGTGTGCATAAATTTTTAAGCAAAACCCCCTGTTAAGAAAATATGATTAACATTGTAACATGTCTTCTTGCTTTAAGTACCCGGAGTCCTTTGTAATGTCTCCTTATTTGTGCATCCAGAGGGCTCTGCCTTACTGCTCAGGTTCTGATCGCACTGATAAAGAGGTCACTTGCCTGTACCATTGTTGAAATACAGCAAATGACCTCTGTTCCCTGTCAAAGTATAACTTAAAGAACATTACAAACATGGCATTCCTACAACTGAGCACACACCCCAGATACATTTAACTTGTTAATGAGGGAATCAGCAGGATGGTAAAAACCAGTCCAAAGGAGAAGTGGAGGAAAAGAGGTTATACAATCCATCAGGAAAAGCATACTAAAATCAGCATGCTAGGTTAGAGGCAAAACTGACTCATATCCTACAGGGTAATAAAACTGTAACCTTTTAGGTTATCATTTTTGTAGACAAAAATCATTTGTATCTCTACCAAACAAAATTCTACACAACCTTATAGAATCAGGGCCCCAGGCAAAAGGAAAGTTCAAATCAAACAGAGGTTCAAATCAAACAGAGGGATTAGATAACAAAATAATCCTGGGGTGGTCTGTTACGCAGTGTTCCAGTCTGCAATGAAAGGATGTGCACTTCTCCTTTTGCCTCATTTCAAGTTTGAGATCACTTTTCTTTTCTTTTCCTTTCCTTTCCTTTTCTTTCCTTTCCTTTCCTTTCCTTTCCTTTCCTTTCCTTTCCTTTCCTTTCCTTTCCTTTCCTTTCCTTTCTTTTCTTTTCTTTTCTTTTCTTTTCTTTTCTTTCTTTTCTTAAGATTTTATTTTTAAGCAACCTCAACACCCAGCATGGGGCTTGAATTCCCAACCCCGAGATCAAGAGTTGTACGTTCTTCTGACTGAGCCAGGCAGGCACCCTGGGATAATTTTTCTTAATATCCCTTCTTTTCTCTGGTTCCCCAGGCAAATTCTATGCAAGATTTCCCTGAGGCAAAGTGGCCATGGTTTCTGCGGTCCCCTGGGCATCCCTCATCTTCCTCCCTTTTAACCTGCATTCTAAACAGGTGTGAGATCAGTCCCCAGGGACCTGGGTATTTCCAATTAGTCACTGTACCTGGCCAGATATAACTCATATACCACACATTTATTTGAAGTGTACAATCCCATGATTTCTGGTATACTCAAGAGTTGTGCAATCAATTTTGGAACATTTTATTCACCCCAAAAAGAAATCCTATAGCCATTAGCAGTCACTCCCCATTTCCTGCCAGCCCCTAGCAACCAGTGATCTACATTCTATCTCTATGTATTAGTCTTTCCTGGACTACATTTTCTACAAATGGAATCATACAACATGTGGGTCTTTTGTGTCTAGTTTCTTTCATTTAGCCCAATATTTTCAAGGTCCATGCATGCTGTAGCATGCCTCAGTACCTCATGCCTTTTTATTGCTAAATAATATGCCATTGGATAGATATACTACATTTTAATCAGTCGATGAACATACAAGTTGTTTCCATTTTTGTCTATTGTGAAAAATACTGCTGTAAACCTTAGTTATAAGTTTTTGTGAGAACATATGTTTTCATTTTTATTGCATACATACCCAGGAATGGAATTTCTTAGTCATAGGATAACTTATACCTCACCTTTATAGAAGCCGCCAAGCTGTTCTCCAAAGTGACTTTGTCATTTTACATTCCTACCCTCGGCGTAGGAGAGTTCCAGTTTCTCCACGTCCCTGTCAACACTTGTTATTATCTGCCTTTTTGATTATAGCCGTCCTAGTAGGTGTGAAGGGGTATCATTGTGCTTTTGTGGTCTTGCTTTTTTTTTTTTAAGTTTATTTATGTAATTTGAGAAAGAGAGAGAAAGGAAGACAGAGAACCCCAAGCAGGCTCTGTGCAGAGCTGGACGCTGGGCTGGATCCCACAAACTATGAGATCATGACCTGAGCAGAAATCAAGAGTCAGACACTTAACTGAACCACCCAGGTACCCCTGTGGTCTTGCTTTTTAAACTAGTCTTGCACAGAAAACAAATTCACACACAATCAAGGAACCAAGCACAGTGGCCTCAAGGTTCTAAGCCTCTACTAGTGTGGGATGAGTCTGATGGATGAGTAAAGACTGTCCCGCTGAACCATCCTATGGAGCTGGCTCCCAAAGGGGCAGGACGTCTATACCAAACCCTACCCACCCAGGAGAGAGCATCTAGAATGCATGATCTTCTGCCCAAACATGGGTCGCAGTATCCTTCTGGTAAAAGGGAGGCAGTAGATGCCCAGGATTGTTGTGTGAGGTGAAAGAAAGGAAAAATGCAGGCTAGGCCTGGGCCAGGCCCCTTCAACAATATCCCCAACTCTGCAAGGGTTCATTTGTGTGCTGGTGGGAATCAAATGACCTCCTTCACTACTGTCAGTCACACTATCAGGGTTACTGGCACATCCCCAAACTAAGTAAATATGTTGCCGCCTTTTGAAAATGTGAATACCTCCGGGAGGGGTAGGCATCTTGCAAGAAGTCAGTAGCTGGTTGTGAATTAGCTTATCAGATGCCGCCTCACACCCTGATGAGACAGGGCTTGGAGGAAGTGGGAGTTTTGACTCCCCAGACAGGGGAGGGGAGGAGTGGGAGGGAGCTGTGGTGGAAAATGGGTGACTCTGCAAGAGAAGTGACATTCCAGGCGGTGTGTGTGTGTGGGGGGGGGGCGGTGCAGAATTGGATAGATGGGGGGGAAGGAGACTGCTGGGAAAAGAGTTCACCTTCATTCATCAATGATGAACAAAGACTGTGATTAGTTCATTGCATGCCACACGTGCTAAGTGCATTGCGCACAGTTTTTGCTTTATTCATTTAATGAGCACTCACAGAGCCCCATGTACTGTCACCCATCTCTCACAGGCCACATCTCACAGATCCTATTGGCTCCCCCTAGAAAATGATTCCCCAATCTGACCATTTCTCACCACCTCCCCGGCCACCCACCTCCTGTGTTGTACTGCAAATCTCCCGTAGGTCTCCCTGCTTCCGCGTTTGCAGTCAGAGCAATCCTTTACGAGACAACGTCCCTCCTGAATTTGAAATGCTCCATTGGCTTCCTGTATTTGTCACTATAAAAACCAAAGTCCTTGCAATGGTGTACAAGATGCTGCCTGAACTGCCTACCCTCTCTTACCTGACTGACATCACCTGTCGGCCGGCTCAGCCACAGGGATCCGGCTGCTCCTCAGACATCTGCTCAGGGCCACTGCAATGACTTCAGTGTTCTGCCTAGAATACTGTTCTCCCAGAACCTGCCTGGCTTGTGCCCTCATTTCCTTGAGTCTCAGCTTAAATGTCACCTCCTCAACAGACCTTTCTTAGCACTCTCTCCTCCATCTAAAAGAACCCTGCATGTGCCAGATTGCTCACTGTCAGAAAAGAGGGTTACAAATATAGAAAGGGAGAAGGCTAGAATGAATTCTATGGTGATAGATTGGAATCAGAGAGATGGAGTGAACTCATGGTTTTCAATAGATACAGATATATATAGAAATAAATGCAGATGGAAATGGTGTGTGTGTGTGTGTGTGTGTGTGTGTGTGTGTGTGTGAACATACACATATTCTCTAGCTCAGTCCACTGGAGAAGGCCTGGGAGCAACACTCCAATAACAGCGAGCACATCTTATGCCCAGATCTTGACTTGTAAATATTATTCTCCATTAAAAGGAATCAGGACCCCTTGGAGAAATGGTTGATTCCAGGCCTGGGGCAGGAAAAGTACATGAAAAGCCTGGAACATTCTTTGTGCCAAAAAAATAAGAAAGTGCTCAAAGGCTAGTGTAACACATCAAAAGGATATAGGAACTAGCTTGAAGGGTTTCCCAGTTGCCAATAAAGGACAGTTTGAATGCTGAAATAACTAATGACAATAATTGATTATAACTCATTGAATAAAATAGGAATCCACGAGTCCCTACCAACAAATAAATACAAAAGTTTGATGAGGACCAGGATAATGACACAGTTTTCACAATACCTCCCCATAAAGTACATATTTCTTTAAAAAGGTAAAAAGAATCACTTAACGGTGCAGAAATCTGGCAGATGCTACCTTGGTAGTCAAGTGATTGAGGTTGATACTTCAAGTAATAGGACAAACAGAAATTGTCCATCATCTGATACGGTGCAGTGAGAAGTACACGGCATTATTTCTGTGATTATATATGTATTTTTCTGTGATAGAGATTACTTCTGTGATTACACATATATATATATATATTTTTTTAATGTTTATTTATTTTGAGAGGAGAGAGAGAGAGAGAGAGAGAGAGCGAGCACTCACCCTCTCCGTGCTGTCAGCACAAAACCTGACACGGGGCTCAATCTCACAAACCATGAGATCATGACCTGAGCAGAAATCAAGAGTCGGACCCTTAACTGACTGAGCTACCCAGGTGCCCTGCTGTATACATGTATCAAATCACTGTGTCATATACCTGAAACTAAGACTCAGTATATCTAGATTTAAAAGAAACATAACAGCTAAATGGCTCTGTGTTTCTGGAGAGGATGTTTTGGCTCTAAAGGACACTATTGGGGCAAATGGCAAAATTAGAATGGGTCTATGAATTATGGTGTTGGCAGGATAACACAATTATTGCTCTAATTAGGATGAGTCCCTGCTTGACTCCACAATGGTTTCACCACTGCCACAGATGTCTAGTGTGCTTGCAGCCAAGACCACCTTACCCCAACCATCTCTGCCACTGTCACCTGTATTCCCTCCTCCATGTTCTCAGTGAAGTGATTGATCCCCACCTTAGGGGTGTGGAGTTTGGATGTTTTTCTTGGGCTTGGATTGTGCTTTCTGGGGCTGGCAGTTCATCCACCAGGACTTCTGTCGTCCTCTGTGCTCCCATGGGTCAATTTGCTGCCACACTCACACATTCATAGGGACCTGGGCTTCCCAGGTTGTCTTCCAGTCGGACAGGAAGACTTCTGCAAGCACCCAGAAATGATGCATTTCCTAAAACAAAACATAGAGCTTGCAGGTGCAACATCTTTTGGTTTCATTGTTGTTGTTGTTGTTGTTTGGTGTTTTTTTATTCCTCGGTATAGCAGCTAGTATCTATTGGGGGAAATAAAATGCAGGATACCAGAGTGTATGTATATATTTAGCAGATAAGTTCTCAGGCCTGTGACAAATGCATAGGAAAAGAACTGGAAGGAAATACATTAAGTGCCTTTGAGTCTTTTATATTCAGAAAAAAAAACAACAACAATGTTTACAGGATGTTGACTATCCTAGCCCTTCCACCAACAACTTGTGGGTTAATGAGGGTTTTTCACCAGTTGGGAAGGGGTAGAGAGTAGGGCAGTAGGGTCTTAAATTGTTTGTAACCAAGGAGTCCACAGGGAATGCTGGATTCTCAAGTCTGGGGGGTCTTTAAGGCTCCAGACAGGTGAATAAAATATGTTAATTAGGCTCCCACTGGCTGCACTCAGGCTTAGAATATTTTTTTATATTTTTAAAAAAGTTTATTTATTTTGAGAGAGAGGACATGCACACAAGTGAGGAAAAGGGGCAAAGGGAGAGAGAGGGAGAGAGAGAGAGCAGTCTCCATGCCCAGCACCTGGCCGATTTGGGGTGCAGTCCCACAAACTGTGAGATCATGACCTGAGCCGAAATCAAGAGTTGGACACTTACCTGAGTAAGCTACCTAGGCACCCTGGGTTCAGAACCTTCTAAACAGATATCCCAAGCTGAGGAAGGATGGGGGCTGGAACATAAGGGGAAAAGCCCAACATCCGGAGATTCCTTCATATTCTTTGCCTCCAACAATTAGAGCAGCTGGTCCTTCTGGAGAGCAAACTTTCCTACCTTAAAATAACACCACCTGCAAAGTGATAAGCAAAGATCTGTGATTTCTAGGGGTGATAGACTCTCAGGTACAGCTCACGTGCTTTGTTATTTTTGTTTTTGAGCATTTGCTACAACCATAATGGAAGGAAATGCTAAATTTCATTTAGAGGTTTGTGAATAAAGATGTAATTATTTCCATCCAAGTTTATGAACATATTCAGTCCTGAGCCACACCCAGGTCAAGGGTCCTGAATTTTCACACAGGGAGTCTGATGGCCCAGAAATTACTCCAGCAAAGGACCTGAAGAAAGCCCAAGGAGGAGATGACACAGGCTTAAATCAGGGCAAAGGCTATGGACACCCAGATGGGAGGCTACAAGTAAGCTGCCGTCTAGACGGAAAGCCACCTGGTTTGGTGATGGAGGGGACATGAAAGATGATGGTGATTCTGGACAATTTGGAAGAGCAGTTAGGAAGAGATGAATGTTTGCAAAGTACAATGGCCTCACCATGGGTGTTGTACCTGCTACTATAGAGTTTAGCCCATTTCCCTCCAAATGCCTACTGCAAACTTGCAGAGTGGGCGTGGTCCCCAGAGAAGTACCATGTACCCTCCAAAATGCCCCCTCCCCCATCACCTGCAACTCCAGGATTAAGGACCCATTGTGCAAGACCTCTTAGTCTGACCTTCCTTAAAATGCAAATCCCTTCTAGAGAGCTGTTATTCACATTTTAGCCCCAAAGAGTTTATCCATCCTTCCCTGAGAGTATTAGGAGAATTGGAGTTCACTGAGCTTCCAGGAATAGCTGGAATTGAGGGATGGGGGCTAAAAGTGTGCCCCCTTTCCCAGTCAGGCAACGCTGAATAAGAGGGGACCTCATTGACGCACCAGCCAAATATTTCTGTTTCTATCACTTCTAGCCTGGGCAGGCTGTTCCCCAGCCCTTCCTGTCCCCTCACAGGCACTTTCTGGGTGAAGGGCAGAGTGGGTCACACTTTAAGAATAATTAAGAAAAAAAATCAAAAAGTGATAGCCCTAAGCAAGTGGTATATAAATGTACTCAGGTGAAGTGCAGTCAGTGGGAGCCTAATTAACATATTCTATTCACCTGTCTGGAGACTTAAAGACCCCCAGACTTGAGAATCCAGCATTCCCTGTGGACTCCCTGGTTACAAACAATTTAAGACCCTACTGCCCTACTCTCTACCCCTTCCCAACTGGTGAAAAACCCCCATTAACCCACAAGTTGTTGAAGGGAAGGGCTAGGATAGTCAACAGCCTGTAAACATTGGTTATTTTTTTCTGAATATAAAAGAGGGGCACCTGGGTGGCTCAGTTGGTTAAGTGACCAACTCTTGATTTTGCAAAGGTCATGATCTCACAATTGTCAGATCAAGCCCCATGCTGAGCTCTGTGCCGAGCATGGAGCCTACTTAGGATTCTCTCTCTTGTTCTGCCACTCCCTTGACTTGCATGCACGGGCACACTCTGTCTTTCAAAATAAATAAATAAACTTAAAAAAAAAAGACTCTAAGGCACTTAATGTATTTCCTTCCAGTTATTTTCCTATGCATTCAGTACGTGCCTGTGAACTTACCTGCTAAATACATATACATTCTGGTTTCCTGCTTTGAAACTAAGCAAAACAATACACAAGAATGTGGGTTGTATTATGTGTCCTGACGGCAAAGGGCCTGGCAGGATACATACCAAACTGTGGGAATGTGGAAGGAAAAGAAGGGCAACTTTCACTCCTTGCCCCTCGGATCTCTGCGTTTCTTGGGAAATGTTTAGTAACTCTATACTACTGAATGAGTTTCCTATTGACGCTGCAACAAATCACCACAAATTTAGTGGCATAAAACAACACAGATTTATTCTCTTGTAGTTAAGAGCTCAGAAGCCCAACACGGGTCTCCTTGGACTAAAATCAAGGTGTTGACAGGGCTAGCTGAATTCCTCCTGGAGGCTCTAGATGAGATTTCGTTTCTTTGGCTTTTCCCAGCATCCAGAGGCTGCCCACAATCCTTGGCCCGTGGCCCCCTTCCTTCTTTCAGGCAATCACACTATTCTCTGCTTCCATCCCCACATGTACTTCCCAGACTCTCCTACCTCCGTCTTCCTCTTATAAGGACCCTTACAACATTAAGCACACCTGGACGTAATCCAGGATAATCTCCTCTCCTGCATTTAGTCACATCTGCAAAATCTCTTTTCCCAAATAAGGTAACATATTCACATATTCACAGGCTACAGAGATTAGGAAGTAGATATCTTTGAGGAACAAGGTTGGGAAGGTGGTGTTATTCTGTGTACTGCAATTATTTGTGTAACTTAAAAAAATACTTATTAAAAATCTCATATAATAAAAATTTTCTCATCACTAAAAGTTCAGGATAATCATAATTTTTAGTGATGCCTAATGTTGAATTGTAGGGATACACTACAATTTATTTAACTGTTCCTGTAATTTGGGATATTTAGGTTGTTTTATTTTTCACGATTAAAGGTGATTTTCATGACAAACATCTTTGGGTCTTTTGGGAGGGGGTATATAGAATTAGAAAAGTATTGCAGAAATGGAGTTGGTGGTCAGAAAGGCCTTAGTTCAAATCCAGACTCTGCCTCAATTACCCACGTCTTTAGAGTCTTAGTTTCCTTAACTGCAAAAACAGGATCGTTACAACTCCAGTCTCAGGATTTTTTAACAGTTTTCTTGAGATACATTTCACTTACCATATGATTCACCCATTTAAAGTATAAATTGGGGGCGCCTGGGTGGCTCAGCTGGTTAAGTGTCCAACTGTGCTGTCAGCTCAGAGCCTGGAGCCTGCTTCGGATTCTGTGTCTCCCTCTGTCTCTGCCCCCACCCCACTCACGCTCTGTCTCTCTCTTTTTCTCAAAAATAAGTAAGCATTAAAAATTTTTTTTAAAGTATAAATTCAATGGGTTTTAGCCTCAGGGTTTTTGCAGGATTCAGTGATATTGAACACACAAATTGTCACCACTCTTAATAATTCTTTGCTCATAATTTACATTTTTTCCTTAAGCTAAGTTCTTAGAATCAGCCATATAAGATAAAAGCCTATATGGGGGCACCTGGGTGGCTCAGTCAGTTAAGTATCCAACTCTTGATTTCAGCTCAGGTCATGATCTCATGGTTTGTGGAATCGAGCCCTGCATCGGGCACTGAGCATGGAGCCTGCTTGGGATTCTCTCTCTCCCTCTCTCTCTCTCTGCCCCTCCCCTGCTCAAATTCTCTGTCTCTCAAAATAAATAAACATTAAAAATAAGCCTATTAATCTCTCAAATGTTTTAGAAATAGACTTTGTGAAGATAGAAGGTGTTCTGAGGTCTTTTTAAAATTTTTTTTCAACGTTTTTTATTTATTTTTGGACAGAGAGAGACAGAGCATGAACGGGGGAGGGGCAGAGAGAGAGGGAGACACAGAATCGGAAACAGGCTCCAGGCTCGGAGCCATCAGCCCAGAGCCTGACGCGGGGCTCGAACTCACGGACCGCGAGATCGTGACCTGGCTGAAGTCGGACGCTTAACCGACTGCGCCACCCAGGCGCCCTGAGGTCTTTAAATTTTTGTGGTGTGTGTGTGTGTGTGTGTATGTGTGTGTGTGTGTGTGTATGTGTATAGAATTTGGAAGCATAAGAGTTGGTATGAAATTGTTGGGCTATTTGACCCAAGATGCTGTCTTTCATTCCCCCTTGTGTAACCCTGAATCGTACTCAACCCCAAACCCACACCCACAGGGTAACTAGAAGAAGACGATTCTGGTTCACTGTAACCTAACCCTGCAGAGCCATCCACCTGTACCTCTTCATATCCAAGGGAGACTCAATCCAGTGAGGACTGCATTTTACTAACCTCGATTGCCAATCTTAATTCACACCAAGGACACTGTATGGTGGGCTGGCAGGAAGTCTCCACCAATGCCATGGGGAGCCCAATCTACCCACCAAAAAATCATAAAAACATACTCTGTGTGGCCGTGGAAGTATAGGCTGCATGTTTCAGGGCTGAGTTAGTGAAGCGTCAGCCAAATCCAGGAGTGTGTTGCACCAGAGCGATGTGTGGGTGAACCCTCAGCATCCTGGCAGGTGTGAGAGCAGGTTACGTGAGATGGGTGTGGGTTAGGTGATGAGGGATGAGAGGAAGGTGCAGGGAGGGTGTGTGGGGTCAGAGGTAGGAGGGGGTGGAGGCAACGAATGGGGCCCCTGCAGGGGTTGGAACTAGTAGTCAGGCCAGTGGTTTGGAACCATTTTTGGGTCACAGCCTCCTTTGAGAATCTGGTGGATGCTAAGGAAAGAATACACAAACATACACACATACACACAAACACGCAGTGACCCACACATTTTGCCTAGCATGTCAGGGGTTCCTGGAACCCAGGAAGCTTGTCCAAGGGCTAAGGATTTTTTCCCCATTTATTTATTATTATTTTTAAATTTTTTTTTTTTTTTTTGAGAGAGAGAGAGAGTGCGACCCAGAATCCAAAGCAGGCTCCAGGCTCTGAGCTATCAGCACAGAGCCCGACGCCAGGCTTGAGCTCACCAACTGTGAGATCATGACCTGAGCCAAAGTTGGATGCTTAACCAACTGAGCCATCCCGGTGCCCCTCCAAGGGCTCAGGATTAAAAACCTCTGGCCTAGACTGATTCACAGGGACTTGTCAGGAAAAAAATCAAAATGCTGTGTTAAGAGCTTGAGGACGTTTGTGTCTTCTTGTGTGAAAGACATTTAGAGAGGTTTGGAGGTTTTAGACTCAAATTCCAAAGTCCACTTACTCCAC
Organism: Neofelis nebulosa; assembly: GCF_028018385.1. Classification (NCBI taxonomy): domain Eukaryota; kingdom Metazoa; phylum Chordata; class Mammalia; order Carnivora; family Felidae; genus Neofelis; species Neofelis nebulosa. The sequence continues at coordinate 35,330,692 of NC_080798.1, read as the reverse complement.
AAATGCTTTACGTATCTTCTTCCAGTTTTTGTTTTGAAATTTTCAAATCCACAGACAAGTTGCAAGCTCATGTGGTCTTCAACCATATTCTACAACTGTCAACATTTCTGCTTAATTGCTCCCCTCTCCCCATGAATGCTTGTGCTCTTGGGTTTTTCTGGAGAACCCAGGTTCTCCAGGTTTTTCTGGAGAACCATCTGAGAATAAGTTGCAGATGGTAGGACACTTCATCCTTAAACACTTGGCATCAACTCCTGAGATCAAGAGACTCTCTTGTATAACCACAATATAATCCTCACACTCATAAAATTTAACGCTGATGCAGTACCATTATGTAATGTACATCCTATACTCAAATAGCCTCAGAAGTCCCATTCCTTAGGGTCCTTTCTGCTGTATTCTTTCTCCTTCCCTCCTCCCCTTCCCCTGCCTTCCCTCCTTTCCTTCCTACCTTTTTCATTTGGGATCAAACCCAGAATTACATACTTCACTTAGTTATATCTCTCAGGCTCCTGTAATCAAGAACTACTCCAGAGTTTTGTTTTGTATTGTCTTCTCTTGTGACACTCATATTTTTGAAGAGCTCCAGGCTTAGCTGTTTCGCAAAATGTTCCCAGTTGGGATTTGTCTGATTGTGTCCTCATAATTAGATTCAAGTCAAGCATTTGGGGCAGATGCCATGTCCCTGCTTGGTGCCTCACATCACAGGGTCAGTCGGTCCCTTATTGATGATGTTAAATTTGACTGGTAGTTAAAGCAGTGACCTCCACTTTGTAATTAGTAAGTGATCTGTGGGGTACCACTGTATCTGCTGAAAGCCTCTAAATGTGGCAAATGCTGGGTGAGCCAGTGGTGACCATAGAGACTTAGCCTTTGCTCTCATGCTGTTTTTACAGTGGAGGAGACAGAATTACAATTACAAAATATGCACTTTTCTGAAGGATAGGGTGCTAAGATAGAGAAGTATCAACTCTACCGTTTAAAGTGAAAGTGAACTTGGGGCGCCTGGGTGGCGCAGTCGGTTAAGCGTCCGACTTCAGCCAGGTCACGATCTCGCGGTCCGTGAGTTCGAGCCCCGCGTCAGGCTCTGGGCTGATGGCTCAGAGCCTGGAGCCTGTTTCCGATTCTGTGTCTCCCTCTCTCTCTGCCCCTCCCCCGTTCATGCTCTGTCTCTCTCTGTCCCAAAAATAAATAAACGTTGAAAAAAATAAATAAATAAAGTGAAAGTGAACTCAAAGGGGCACCTGGCTGGCAGGCTCAATCCATAGAGCATGTGACTCTTGATCTAGGGGTTGTGAGTTCAAGCCCCCATTGGGCATAGAACTTACTTAAAAAAAAAAAAAAGAGTACAGATTTAAATTTAAAAATCCATTAAAAAATAAAGATTTAAAAAAAACCCTGAACTTAAAGAGAGGTTGGGAAAAATGACAGAGTAGAACTTGGAGCTCACCCTGTCCCACATTTACAACTTGATATAATCCACATCCAAGTAAATAAAGTGAACTTAAAGGTGAGACCGGAGGAGGAGAAAGAAGGCAGACATGGGAAGGTGGGGGTGGAGGAGGTAGAGGCAGCCCCGGCCAAAGAGCGAAAGGAACCAAAACCCAGGTATGTGGTGGTATCAGGGAGGGAAAAGTGATAGGAGAAAGGCTCTGGGTCTGCTAATAATGATACTGAGCACTTAGTAACTGCTACACACTGTTCTAAGGGTTTTATATGATTTACCTTGTCTAAGTCTGTCCATAGCCCTGTGAAGGCCATTATTGGTTTTATGCTGTAAAATCTGTATACAGCACAGAGAGATTAAGTTATTGGCCCAAGGTCACCCAGTGTGTAAGAAGCACAGCTGGGATTCAACCTGGATGGATCCGACTCCACAGTCAAGAAGGAGAAGCAGGGTCTTACCTAGAAAGCAATATAGAAAAGGATTGGAGTCCCAGCAACCTGGGGCCCCATGGGAAGTGCTGTTGATACAGAGTGTGGAAATGGGAAAGCAAGACAAAAGAAAGGCCCAGAAGATCAAAGAGAGAAGTGTGTTAAGGACTAAAAGGCAACATAATAAAATAGGACAAAGTTTGGTTGGCCACCTCACCCTCAATCCATGCCCAGCCCCTGGCCTGTCCCTTCAGGCAGGACTCACTATTCTGCTCTCTGTCCTCCCCAAAACAGGACATTTACATTGTCTCAAAGTATTTCCCCACAAACTGCTTATTAATTATAAAGGGAAAAACAGGAACTTTGCAGCAAGGAACCTGGCCCACTCCAGCCTAACCAAGTGACAGAAGTGAGCATTCAGAGGGTTTTTAGGGAAGACTCTGGAAGGGAATCTGGGAGAAAGTGTAAAAGAAGGGTTTTGTCAGGAAGGCCCTGGGTGAACAGAGAAGGGGAAATCTTGAGGCTGAGGAATACATGGGTGATAGAGCAGGGTCCACTGGAGAAACAGGGGATGTCTCTGGGAGGGAGGGAAAGACGTTGAGGTGGGGGGATGTTCTCCTTGTTAAGAGTGATTTGATGGGGACGGTTTGGTTAACAGGAGGGTCAGAACGGGGCGGATAAACTCTGGATGACTAGAAGGGGGAGAGCTAGGGGTAGGGGGTCTCCAGGACAGTCCTGAAAGGGCACACGAGGGGCAAGGCCCGAAGGCAGCGGTCGGTGGGTGGGGGAGACCTGGCGGCCAGCGCACCACGCCACACCTAGGACTGGCAGCTTTGAGGGCGGGTTCGGGGCGGCGGGCAGGCGGGCAGGGGCGGGGGCGGCGGGCGGGCAGGGGCGGGGCTGGGAGAGGGATCGGCACCGCCCGGCCGGTCCCCCCGCGCTGCAGGGGGCGCTGTGAGGCTGGGCGGCCCCGGGCCGGGCGGCGGCCGCTCCTAGTGAGCGCGGCCCCTTTTCCGGGTTTCCTCCTCCTCCTCCTCCTCCTTCTCCTCCTCCTCCTCCTCCTTCTTCGCCGCCGCCGCCGCCGCCGCCGCTACCCCTTTCCCGGCCGGCGGCCGCCGCTGCTGGTGCCGCCGCTGCCGCCGCCGCTTCGGGGCCGCGAGCCGAGCGGAGGCCGCCGCGGAGCGCGAGCGCGAGCGCCGCCCGCCCCGCCGCCTCGCCGGCCGCTCCAGGGCCCGGCCGGCTCGGCCGGAGCCCCCCGCGCCCCCAGCCCGCCCGCCCCCGCGGGCCTGGCGTGGCCTCCGGCAGCCGCTCTCTTCCTCCTCCTCCGGCGCCCCGCGGCTCGCCGCCTCCTCCGCCCGCCGCCCCGCGCCCCCCGCCGCGCCGCCGCCGCCGCCCTCTGCGCCCCGCGGCGCCCCCCGGTCCCGCCCGCCATGCCCGGCCCGGCCGCGGGCAGCAGGGCCCGGGTCTACGCCGAGGTGAACAGCCTGAGGAGCCGCGAGTACTGGGACTATGAGGCTCACGTCCCGAGCTGGGGGTAAAGCCGCTGCCGCCGCCCCCCATCCTCGCCCGGCCGCCCCCCGCCCCCGGCGCAAACCGCACTCGCCCCCCACCCCGCGGTCTGCCTCCCCCGCCGCCCAGCCGCTGGCCGGCGCTTTCTCGGGGCCTGGGGTGGTAGACAGACCCCCACCCCCACCCCCCCGCCTCACACATCCCCGGGTCCCTCTCCCCCCTTCTCCCCCCCTTGCGCACCCCACTCTCCCCCTTACCCCCAAGAAATGCTTTCTTACTGAGAAGTGTAGGGTCCAGGGACCGGAGCCTGGTGGTAATGAGGGAACAGCCCTTCCTCCTTACACTTTTGGGTTTCTATTTGGGGTGGGCAGTCAGCAGCTGTCCTCTGGAGCTATTAAAATTCTCTGCCTTTTTAGTTTTTTGAAATGAGGCTGGGTGGGAGGAAACCTTTTAAAGACATCCACATTCTCAAAGCAGGCGCTGGCTACCTTTGGGATGTGAAGTATAATGCAGTTGCTGTGGAGCCCCAGGCAGAGGGGCACCCTCTGAGCCTCCAGGATAGATCCTTTACTCACCCTTCTAGATTGGCCCAGAGCCGTGCCTTCCTACCTTGGCTCCCCAAGTTGTGACGGACCAATTAGGTTAGGAGCTGTGCGCAGTGAGAGGAGCCAAGTTTATGTTGTGGCTTTCATTTAGGGAATGAGTTGTGTCCTGATGTATGGATGCTTCCAATGCTTGATTAATGGAAATGGCTGGATGGGGGTGTAGAGTGGGCATAGGCTTGGTTAATCCCAAGTCTTGGCATTTATGTGTCACTCTTGCCTTTCACAGTAATCAAGATGATTACCAACTGGTTCGAAAACTTGGTCGGGGAAAGTATAGTGAAGTATTTGAGGCCATTAACATCACCAACAATGAGAGAGTGGTTGTAAAAATTCTCAAGGTGAGTGTCTTTTGAGTGACATTAAAATTTTTCCTCACTGGTTAGGATATAAACTCCCCCACATTCTAGAATGAGCAGTGCAAACTCTGGTTTTACATCTGTTCTGTCTGATGTCCCTTCCCTACTCACTCTCCCACCCATTTTCCCGTGAACTTTGAAGAAAGTATGTGGACCTGTTTCAAACCTAAGGATGATAGTTCAGGAACATCTTTGTTCCAAAATGTCATTTTGGGCTCCCAAAGTGAGAATTCCAAAGGGGCTCCACTTGAAATAGGTATTCAGAAGAAAGAAAAGCTTTTTCATAAAGAATCCATTGATCCACGGGTTCCTTGAGCAGTGAGTTTGTTACCCTTGATGCTCGGATTACTCCAGAAAAAAAGTTGGGAAAAATGAGAGCAGCTCCAAAGATGAGTTTGAAGCTGATGTCTTTTGGCAATGCACATTTGTCAGGTGGGGTGGATACAGTGAGTCAGTAGTGCCTGGAAGGTTCATTGTTACTTATCAAATAGTAAAGGTGAAATTGGGAGCAGTAAAAGAGTACATGCTAAAATTATAATTGGAACAAAACAATCTTAGTGTCTGGTTTAGTAGCCTAAGTTGGATAAAGACCTTTTGTCGTCTCTTGGGTGAAGACATGATTTTAATGAGCATGAGGAGTGGCTAAATTCTTTTTCAGATAACTGGTTAGATAGTTTTAATAATGTTTTATAGAGTGTACTAAAAAAGCCTTAGATTCTGTAGAGGGTCCTCATCATTGCCAGATCGTTTAATGTGTTGCACGTCATTTAGCAAAATACTGAAAAGAATGATTAATACAAGCACTTTTGCATATACAAGATTTCCAATGTGGCCATTTTGCAGCTGTGAATAAGGACATGGGATTGAAAAGCTGTTTTTGTGTCTTAAGGCCAGAGTTAGGGCAGCTCTGTCCCTGTTTAGCATGAGGGGTCAGGCTTACATGGTCTGAAAATCCCTTTTCAGGAAAGTGATCAGCTCTGTTTCTCAGTACCATCTGAGCCTAATGATGAAGAGGCAGAGTTGTAGTAGAGAGAAATAGGGAAAGTTGTCTGTGCCATCAGAAACGCTATGGGTGAGAAGTGAGGAATTGATACTGAAGATGTGGAGTTTGACTCCCCTCTTCCCCAAATGTGAATTGGACCTGAAAAGCCACGTGGTCTTTCTTATTATTTTATTTTCCTTCCTTTACAAGCATAAATATTTAAAGAAATGTTCCCTTCAAAGAAGTTGCCTGGGGAGGCCATACACTTTTTCCCTTTATGCATAAGCATAAATGTTTTTAACATAAGCTGCTTAAAGTCTTTCCGGGAAGTAAGCAAGGAATTAGGAATATTCCTCTGCTGTGCCTTTGGAAGAATGAACGGACTCCAGAACAATTTCAGAAAAATAATAACTTTTGTGCGATAGTATTTTTAGAATAAGTGTGTAACTTCCTGTGGTGTCTTTTTCGAAGGAATGGCCTTTAGGTAAATACAAAAGTGGCAGTGCGTTCATGCGAGAGAGAATCACATGACTCTTGAGTCGTCCTTCTACAGAACTTCATAGCATCGGTTGCTGGAGAGTTTTTCCTCTAAAGATTCACAGGATATGTTTAGGGAACCCAATATGTAAGGTGAAGGTTATTTTTACAGACAAGAAAACTTGCCTGCTACCACGATGTTGAAAAGACCCTTAGCCAGAACTCTTTCCTATTTTTCTGCTCATTTTAGTGTTGGTTGGTAAGATCTTAATGTTGAGCACAGAATAAGTTCCAGTGTTTGGGAATAAGATTTGGGAGGCTCCTTTGATGCTCTAGCTAATGAAGTATTTCTTGTATCTTTTCCATACAAGTTCTTTTCAGGGTGCAGCCTGAACTACCTCTTTCCCACTGGTGCCTACGACACCCAGTTCTTTCTTTTTTTTCCAAGCCCTGTGGCATTTCTATCCAGATTTTGTTCTATCTGAAGGATGGGGTAAGGAACTACTAATTGTACTGTGCTTTTCTTGTTTTCACAGGCTGAATTAAAGTAGATTAAAAGTATTGTGTTTTAAAAAGAACAAGGTCTTTATCCAAAGTGGTGCACCCCTATTCAAATAAGTTATGACTGATAATCTGCTGTTATGGTGTTTGGTCATCGGAAATTAGGTTCTGGACAGAGTGCCAGCTGCTCATAATTCGGAGGAATCTAGAAAAAACTTGCGCTTCATGAAAGGCCTACTCTATTTCAGCTGCAGGAAGGAACTTATAAGTGTACACGCAGTGACTGAGATACAGGGTACTTTCCCTGAGGACGGGGCTGTCTTCCTTTTTGGTTGATAACATTTTCCTTCAGTTCTGTCCAACATATGAGAATGGTCAGATGAACGACCACAGAGGAATTCTACCGTTTAATTTGCATTGGTAGATTCTTTCGTAGTTTTTGACCAGAACATATTGGAGCTCTTTAGAGGTTTTAGGAATGTAGAAGTTGGTGAGCAAAATTTCACTGTCTGTCTTGAAGTGAAATTCTGAGGTTGAAATCTTAAAACGCTCCAATCAACAGGCGGGCTAAATCTTTCTTGACAGAAATTGTTTTGAGGGGAAGGGAGGACGGTGGGTGGGTAAGAAAGCCGCTTCAATGCTGAGAGTTTCATCTTCTGATTCTGAAAAATCCATTTCTCAGTTCATTTGTAGGACCTCTTAGGAAGGTATACACAGAAATAAAAGCATTTGGCCCTTTTGGACAGCTTGTAGCATTTTGTGAGCGCCACCTGTGTCTGGATTTCGGCCCTTCTTGCGATCCTTCAAAATAAAACTATTTCGTAAATAGAAGTTAAGAGCAATACCAATTGTAAACAAACGCGGCGTTTTGAACTCATGCTGTACTCAGTTGGAAATTCTCGTATAAGAGAGTAAGTTGGCAGTTTCTTGATGGTCTTATTTACGAAGAGGGGCAAATCCATTTTTTCCCCAGAGGTTAATCCTCAAGATTAAAACAACGACGGTAACGCAAATTTATCTTTGAAGTGTTCTTAGCGTATTTGTAGACGTTGTGAAACTTGTGTGCTGTGAGGAGGTAGTGTTAAAGCAAGGATGGGAGGGCTGTCCCTGACACATCTTGTTGGTTACTTCATAGCGAGCGGGTGACTGTGTGGGTTACATGGAAGTGCCGTCTGCTCCACGCTGGTGCCCGGCTTTCTCTTTTGTTTCTGCTTTCTCTGCTGGTAGGTTTCACCCTCCGTGTCCTTTGTTAGGCAAATGTACCAAGACATCATCTTCCTGAAGCAGGACATTGGTATTACTTTATCTAAGGTTGTTGTGATTTTGAGTCCCACCAATGTCATGGTGTAAAAGTAGTTAAAACAATATTATTAACATGGTACTAAACCCCAGAAATAATATAAATTTTAAAAATGATGTGAACTAATCTGTACTGTTCCTAACGAGGTTGTAGGGTCAGGGATTGTATTTGCAGTGAAACAGAATCATGAAATGTGGGAGCAGAGAAACCTTAGAACCCAAACCCTTTTGAGAGAGAAACTGAGACCTGGAGAGAGCATGAAGTTTGCTCAGGGTCACAGCGTGGAGCGCTAGGGTCCTCTGTTCCTGTCATGGAGTCTTGTAGATGTGAGGAGCAGTTAGGACAGTGGCTAATTATTTCTTGATGTGTTGAACTGTCCTGGAAGGATGGATGGACACTCACTAAAAGTCAGGTGTGGTTTCTAATGATTTGGGGGAGTTATTCCTCTGGAAGGAAATGCTAGACTTTGATGGGTTGCTGGATGGAGTGTGGAATAGCCCAGAGAGCTTTGGGACCCGGACAGGGGTTCTCTGGTTTGTAACTGCAGCTGGGTGTTAGATGCGTAACTGAAATGTTACTTTGCTCTCTTGGTTGGAAGCCACAATAATCAGTGTTTTTACACATTTTTAACCCCTACAGTTCCAGGTCTCATCATGACGACTTGCCAGGTTAGGGGGCCACCAGCTTTATCCCTCTAATACATTGGGGTTTATTGGAGGGTGAGCCGTGTGTAAAAAGAATATCTTGTTATAGAGTACCCATTTGCATGTGTAGAGCGTGGGTCTGGATAGTTTCTAGAGCCTGATTTTAGGATCTGCCACCTTATGATCAGGGTGGTATAGTGTTAAGTGCTGTGTAAATGAAGGTCAGAAGACTTGGATTCCAGAACCAGCTTCTTCATTTATACCCACTTGACTCTGTTTTCTTATCTATAAGATGGATATACCTTTCTTGTATAAATCACAGTGTTCTTGGGAGAATTAAATGAGATATGGATAGGTGGGTAGGTAGACAGCAGTGATTTAGTAATCTGCAAAGTGCTTCTTTCCTGAAAGTGGCCCTGGGAGTAGACTACCTGCATTCAGATACTCGTTCCCGACACTCAGATGCTCTGTGACCTTGAGCAGTTATTCAGACTCTGCCTCAGTGTCTTCATGTAAAATTGCACCAGTAGTTCTCATCTCAGGATACTACTAAAAGTGGATTAAATGTGCTTAAAACAGTGCCTGGCACTTAGCAATAAAGTATAGGTCCAATAATAATATTTCACTTGGGCCGCATGAATGATTTCGAAGGGCAAAATCAAAAGTAGGAAGGACTATACCAGTCTCTTGGTGAGATTCAAAAGGCCTGCTGTATGCCTTGCTTTTTAAATCAACAAAAACAAAAATCCTGAGAATAAACAGTCTTGGGGAATCGATAATGTAATTGGAAAGGTGGGACTTGAAAGATGAAAGGAAGAATTGCTGTGAAGAAACAACGTTGCTCAGATGCTGTTTATATTTGGGTCAATTGCAGTGGGTTTGAGAGATGCTCCCAAGGTAGTAAAATAAATGCTGTCATCTGGGCTGCACTTTCTTCCTTACCCTGTCCTGCATCCCTGGCAACCGTTGTTCATTGTGATTGTTTATTGAGGGTGGTGAAATTAATAGCTAAGTTGTGGCTGTGGCACTGGAATAAAAGTAATTCCAGATTTGGAAGTGCTGAGCTATCTTTTCACCTGTCTTGAATTTATTAATTCAGTTGTGCCTAGAAAGAAATTAAAATGGGACTTTGCCTGTTGACATTTGCTGGGATTTTTCGAGGTCCTAATTCTTAGGCCCTTTGTATGTGTTATTTTGCAAATTGAATCACTGTCAGGTGCTCGTAGTTGAAATCATGCTCAGATCTGACTTTTTAAAAATCAGCTTTGCTAAATAGGACAGATTACTGACTTTATTAACTTTTGACTTTCCAAGCGGCTCATCACTAAATTTGTCTTTTAAGTTTCTCAAGTTGGTCAATAGAGAGAGAGAGAAGTATCTTACTCTTGGATCACGTTGAACAAGGTTTTCCTGAATAGCCAGCACTCTCCACCATATGGTCAGAAATCTTGGGGAAAGTTTCTTTCTTCCATCCTCTCTTTCTTTCTCTGTTTTTTCCCTCTCTCCTTCCCTTTCCTTCCTTTCCTTTCCTTTCCTGAGCTCATGCACAGAAAAATTTCAAATTGAGTTTTTTTTCCTTTTACACATTCTTTCTAGGCGTGTGCCAACATTTATTTATTATTGAAACTTGATTTAATACTTTAATTGCTTTTTCTTTTCTTTTTACCTTTTTGCCATTTTTATCTACTAGACTTTGAGTAAAAAAAATTGGTGTGGGGATCAGGAAACAGCTATAATCTGATTCATTTTGAATCTTTGAAACAGATATTCTCTGACTTGGAATAAATGAACCTTAGGTGGGAGACACTTTGTCTAGCAGGATGAAATGATGAGACTGTTATGGAAGTGTATGTATTTTCTCCACATCATGTAACTGTGGGTGGATGAGTACAAACACTGGACTGCATGGTCAGAGCATTCTAATTTCTGTAAAATCCATGATCTATTTTCCATAGGATGCCAACGGTCTTCCTTTATAAATTCTAACTTTGTCTCCCGAATTCTGTTTATAGAATTAAAATGATCACTTTCATTCCCTGGGAGCTTGTTGGTTTTTTTAGCTTCTGGAGCATCTCCCAGGTTCAGAAGAGTAAGCTTGAGGCTAAAGAGAGTTACCTATAGCCTGGTTCCTGTAGAGAATAGATGTCTGCACTTTGGAGGGGAGTGTCCTGAGCTGTCGGTCACTTTCCTTTCTTATAATCTCTTCGTCTTTTGTCAGGATCTGAGGACTTTAGGTGCTGTGTGAGTCCATTGTGCCACTTCAGAATTGCCCTGCTGTCCTGTCTCTAGGTGAGGAAGTTGTTGGACAGGTGACAGTTGGGCAGCAAAATATGCTTCGGGGCACCTAGGTGGCTCAGTCAGTTGAGTGTCCAACTCTTGATTTCAGCTCAGGTCATGATCCCAGGGTTGTGGGCCCCTCGTCCGGCTCTGTGCTGAGAGCATGGACCCTGCTTAGGAGTCTCTCTTTCCCTCCCTCTGACCCTCCCCCCACCCCCCAAATAAAATTAAAATAATTTTTAAAAAATGCTTCACTTGCTCTGTAAGTTACCTTAGGACATAATGAAAAGATCCCTTGGTCTCAGCTGCATTGTCCAGGAAGTGTGCCTGCTTGACCTTTTGCTGAATAATAGAGCAAAGCAAGGCTTTACATGGGGCATTGTCATGAGGCAACTTATTTAATGGGTTCCTCCTGTACGAATTGACTGTTAGGCAGAGAGGAAGGTTTTTGGTGTATCCAGATTTCTGGCTGTGGGGTATTTTTTCCTCTGTTACCATCCACAGATCTGTAACTGCTTTCCAGGAGTGGGTGACAACTCTAGAATTTTCTTACATTGAATGTAATGGTAGCATTGGCTGAATTTATAAATATAATTGCTAGCTTTTATTTTTCTTTTAACTTTTTGACAATTTTAGACTTAAAAGTTGCAAGAATTCCCATGTATCTTTCACTCAGATTTCTTAAATGTTAATATTTGCTTTTGCTTTTTTTATATATGTAAATATATGTGTATACGTATGTATATACACACATGATTATGTGCTTGAGAGTAAATTGCAGTGATGCTTATTTTATTATGCATTTCCTAAAGACAGAGGCAATTCTTAAATAACCCACAGTGCTATGATCAAAAAATCAGAAATTCACATTGATACAGTGCTGTTAGCTAACTTACAGCCTCTGTTCTTATTTGCCAGTTGTCCATATCATGTTCTTTATAGTAAAAGAAAATCCCAGGTCATGTGTTACATTCGGTTGTCATATCTTTTAAATCTGGAACAGTTGTTCAGTCTGTTTCATGACGTTGACAGTTTTGAAACTTACTTATTTTGTAGTATGTCCTTCTCTGGCTATTCTCTGATCAAGTTGTACTTCATGTTTGAGTGCTTTATTTTCCCAAAGTATTGAGCTCCCTAATGAAAAAGGGAATGAATAAGATCCCTTAGTGGAAGTAGGAGAGACACAGTGGCCAGTTCTACTCCACTGGGAACCCTAACAAAGTGGAGCGGACGTGATTGTGGCAGCTGGCTTGGAAGAATACTGCTAGATTCCAGTCTCTCCGTCAAGCACCCTGTTAGAGGTGATGCAGGTGCTCTGTGTTACATAATCTCCCGCTGTTTTGTCATGTGTTCAAAGCTGTAGCTTAGTGACCAACAAAAGATGACAGTTTCTCTGGCATATGTATTATCTCTCCCCGCCCCCACCACCCCATACATGCAGGCATTTAAAATCTTATTTCATTGCAAACCCATTCGACTCTGCCTTTGCTTTCATAGTAGTGTCTACGTGATAGAATACTCCTCTTCCTTAGTTCCCTTTCACTCATAGCCACATTTGAGAAATGAGAGCGCAGTGGCCAGGAGTGAGGCCTGCAGAGTCACTGTCTAGATCTGAGTCCCGCCCTTACTCTTCCCTGTTAGCTGTGGGACCTTGGACAAATGGCTCAGCCAGGCTGAGTCCACAACATAGGCATTTTGTGACTTATTACTAACTAAAAGCGTGAAAAGAGTAAATCTCCCATTTATTGAGTACTTACTACGTGCCAGTGTTCTAAGTACTTTATAAAACATAATTGGTTGTGATGTGTCACTTTTTCCAGAACTACTTTCATTCTTCAAATTCTTTAAGACAAGAAATAACACATGTAATGCTAGTGTTTCTAATTGAGATCTTTAATTTTTCTGTCCAGCAGATGGAAAGGTTAGCAGGTAGAAGTTTCCAATCAGTGCTATATCAGAGATCAGTGTTCTCCTTTGCTGATCCGTCATCTTTTTTTTAGGAATGGGATCTGTTGGGTAGTTTTACTGGCTTTGTGCTGATTTCAGATTTTAGATGTTGAGGAAATGGGAGTGGCAACAGGAAATGGGAGCCAGCAGCTGGGAAACAAGTTTGTAACTTGATGTCAGTGACCTGGTCTTCACTCGTGGAAGACAAAATTACACGGAACTCATTGGTAGAGCAGGTGTCTCACCATTTTGTTTCAGTTTTTCCATTTGTGAGCGCATGATATACAGCTGTTCAGAACTATAATGTGTTCCATTTGGCAGTTATCTAGAAAGCATTTTATTTTTAAAGTATGACATGGGTGTTCAAAATTTGTAAGTGCCCTAAATGTAGCTGCTTAAAGATCTGACACATATGCCATATGAGTCTGTATTTAACTTAGTCTTAAATGTTCTTAAGGGCAGGCCCCGTTTTATCTTGATATTTATTTCTTTTCTAATTTAGACACACTCGTTTACATAACACCATGGTGTGCAAGATAGTGCAGCATCCACTTGATTAGCTGACATTGCTTTAAAATTTTATTTATTAACTTCAAAAGGAATCTCACTTCCGATTACTCTTGTGTATTTAAGCCAGTGAAGAAAAAGAAGATAAAACGAGAGGTTAAGATTCTGGAGAACCTTCGTGGTGGAACAAATATCATTAAGCTGATTGACACTGTGAAGGACCCTGTGGTAGGTGCCTGATGGTGGGGGGAGAAGGAGAAAGTGTGTGTGTGTGTGTGTGTGTGTGTGTGTGTATGTGTGTGTCACACAGAACATCAAAATAATGAGAAACGTCATTACATAGTGGGAATGATCATGTTTTTCTTTACTACTGAATAATTTTGAAAACGAGAAAAAATCATGATGGCCCAGTGATAAAGTAGCCACCACCACTTTTAGGGAACCTAAAAGTGTGTATAGAAAAATCCCTGGCCCAGGTTTATTACCTCCTCCTGATTCAGCCCACAGATGTTTGCTGAATGTCTTCTTTAAGTGCCTACTTTTCTTCCGATTTTGAAAGCTTATTACCACCAATTAGCATTGTTGTACTTCACAATGTCAGCGTGACATTTGAAAATCTGGGTTTGGAGAAGGAAATACCGAATGTCTCCATGCGGACACCTGGCCCGGAGAGCTGGACAGATCACAGCCCCGCAGCCCCTTTGAGGAAGGCACCTTGCTCCTTCTCATACTAAGCTTTAATTCAGCATCCGCCACTGGGGCTCACATTGTACGTGCTGATACAACTAAACTATTTCTATTAAATATACTTACTTTGTAGCCATTTTAGATGTACTGGTGTTTAATTTTGTTTTCACTTCTTGAGAAGTAACTTAACCCTAAGTGTTTATGATTAGCTAGAGTTTTTATGTTCCACTTCCCGCCCCATTTCTGTTCTTCACCTGTTCTGCCTCACCTGTTTTCCTGTCCTCCCAGGATAGCTTTCTGTTTGAGAGGTAGGTCTTTGCTTCTGTCTGATGAAGACATAAAGAAACAATGTGCTGGGGCGCCTGGGTGGCTCAGTTGGTTAAGCAGCTGCCTTCGGCTGAGGTCACGTCATGGTCTCACAGTTTGTGAGTTCAAGCCCCATGTCAGGCGCTCTACTGTCTGCGCAGAGCCTGCCTCAGATCCTGTGCCCCTCCCCTGCTCTCTCGCTCTCTGTCTCAAAAATAAATAAGTAAACTTAAAAAAAAGAAAGAAAGAAAGAAATGATGTGCTAACGTGCATTGAGTGCTTGCTGTGTGCAGACACCATTCTGTACAAAGCCATTCAGTCCTCACAAGTTGAAGCACATGCCATCACGGACCACAGTGTTATTTGCACAGATAAGAAAACCAAAGGCTACAGGGGTTCAGTGATTTGCTCAAGATTCCCCAGTGTTATTAAACTGAAGAATAAGGAAAATTTTTCTTCTTGGACCCTCAAAAGACTGAGAAGAATGGTTGTCTGCTAGAATCTAATTGGCATTAAAAGTATATCCCAGGGATGCCTGGGTGGCTCAGTCGGTTGAGTGTCTGCCTTTGGCTCAGGTCATGATCTCACGGCTCGTGGGTTTGAGCCCCGTGTCGGGCTCTGTGCTGACAGTTCGGAGCCTGGAGCCTGCTTCGGATTCTGTGTCTCCCTCTCTCTCTGACCCTCCCCCACTTGTGCTCTGTCTCTCTCTGTCTATCAAAAATAAATTAAAAAAAAGTATATCCCAGCCTGATCAGCTCAGATTGATTTTATAATGACTCACTCTGAAATCCATAGTCTTTGAAAACGGCCTGCAGTGTGAGCCAGTATGTATTACTGTTACACCAGGAGCATCTTCATTTTGCTTCTTTTTTTTTTTTTTTTTTTTTTAAAGTTAGTGATATTTATCTTACTGTTTTTGTAATTTGTTGTCTGAGGCATGTGTATGTTTTATATAATATGTAACACAAATCAAGGTGGATGAAAATCAACAGGGAGCCCTCCTCCCCAGACCTGTAGGGAAATGGGCTTGCTCCCAGGCAGTAAAGAGATCTGGTGGTCTTGATGAAACCCTGTCATCCTTGGGCTATTGAGGAAACCTTTGCCTATGGCTGCCAGGGTTGCTTGTTCTGACAAAGGCTTGTGTGCACGTACTGTGGCCTGTCTCCTAGGTAACTTCCACCTGCTTCCTTGAGCAAAACTTCCTGGCCATAGAGATTTCCAAGGTGACTTTCTTCCTGTAACCCTTTAAGCCTCTGCTTTTCTCCCAATTTGAAAGCTTATTACTGCTAGTTAGCATTATTTTACCGTAAGTAAACCTGACGTTTGAGAAATCTATTTACACAAGGAAATATTGGATATTATGTACTCATTGCATTAACGATTATAGTGCTTTAGAAATACTTGGTTATGCATGAATTTTGGGGGGAACATATCTACTTTGTACAGTCAGACATTCTCTGGTGGTCTCTAGCCAAGGCAGTAATTTCACATTATAGCTTGCTGATAATCGTAGATAGTTTCCTTTTGGATCCTGAAAAGGCCTATGATAGATTCCCAAGACGTATGATAATTCTGTAAAATGCATCTGGGTTGCTAAACCAAGATGAAAACATGTCACTCCTTTTGTGGTTGGCAGACTGGAACACTGCAGAGTGTAAATCTTCACATGATGTGCCAGGCCCACTGACAGGTTGGTCAGAGGATTAAAAAAAAAAAGCAACTTACGAAAAATGTCAACCATTTACAAAAGTAGAGTGAATAATATAATGGACCGCCCTGCGCACATCACTCAACTTTAGCAGTGCCTCAGCTTGTGGCCAACTTTGCTTCATCTGCCTGCCACCCACTTTCCCACCACCCACCGTCCCCACTTATTTTGAAGCAAATTCCAGACACACAGTCTCAAGAGGATACTTTCTTAAAAGGCTCTCCCTGATGAGTAAATCCCTCTTTCATTTAAGTGGGATTTGGGGATGGATGGGTATGACAGAAGCAAAGTACGTTTATTGTTTGAATACTTATAAGGCATTACTATTCTCTCTTGCAGTCAAAGACGCCGGCTTTGGTATTTGAATATATCAATAATACAGATTTTAAGGTGCGTATATGCTTTTTCTTTCTGGCATGGGGGTGGGGGGGGTGGGGAGGTGGCGATAAATACTGTTGATACTTAAGAACACGAGGGGTTCAGGAAAAGTCATGGTGAGATTGGGAATTAACAAATTGGATTCCTTATAGCAGGAGTACAGGATGCAGAAAGTGGGTGGGGTTCTTGCATTTGGTGAAATTACTCATCACCCTTTGCCTTGCTTACTCTGAGAGTAGCTGCTAGTCTAAGCTAATGTCTCATCTATAATACTCCTGTTTTAGACAACATAGTTTTGGGTAGATACTTGATTTGCATAGGAATCTTCCGTTGCTGATAAGTCATAAACAGATATAGGGCTTACATAAAAAGAAGCAACACATGGGATTCAAGCTGTCAGAGTGTGTGTGTTCATGTACACTGTATACAAAGCAAATGACACAAAAAAGCTAGTTAAGAGACACTGTGCTTTAGAAAAACCTTATCTTGGGTTATTTACATTTCTTGTATTTATAATGCAAATTAATTTAGACTTGAAGTGTAATTCCAAAAGCATGGTTTTAAGCTGGTTTTTCATGAGTTTGTTTTTGTTATTATTCAAACACTGAAGCCTTAACTTCTGCCAAGGTTTTTGGGGCCAAACATTCTGGTCACGGTAGAACATAATATGAAAACCAATATAAAAACAAAATAGTGGCATTGATTTTGAGAGGTGTTTGGAGAACTTTTAGGTGATTTATCATTCACTGTCAGTGAATGAAACGGTTGTGGTTTTATTGTGATGGAAGTTAGGGGCAAAACCAAATCAGCAGTTGAAAGATGCTGGTATTAGGAGTGAAGCTTGTGGGTGAAAATAAAACAGCTTTATCTCACATTTAATTTTTCTTAGGTAATCACTCTAAAACAACTTTCAGGGTTAATTTGTGGAAAATAAGTAAAAGTGGCTATTACAACTGATAAAACAATAAGCAAGTTTTATATACAGTGTAGCTTTTCCATATGTAACAAGTTTCCTTGTTAATGTGACTCTTCAATTTTTTTTTTGTTAATTCTTTAATTTAGAAAGAGCCTCTAATGTGACTCCCTAAGGGTGAAATCAATAGTGAACTCATAAAAATAGGATGTATGGGGCACCTGGGTGGCTCAGTCGGTTAAGCATCCAACTCTTGATCTCAGCTCAGGTCTGGATCTCAGGGTCATGAGTTCAAGCCCCACATTGGGCTCCTACTGGGTGGGAAGACTACTTTTAAAAAAAAAAAAAAAAAAAAGGAGGGCTACATTTTCCATTAGCGTAGCAGTGCTTAGCTGCTAAAGTAGTACTCTGCTGATCCACAAAGCCAGTCACACTTTTGCCATTGAATGACCCAAGTTTATCAAGGTGTACGTATATGAGTGGGAATGTGTATGCATTTCTTAATGAAACCAAACATTTTCCTAAATACAAAAGTTTGAAAGCTGGTCTTAATGAAACTTCATAGCAAAATGCCTAAGTTAAATGCTTCTGCTTCCTTAATAAGTTTTTACCAATTGGCTAGCCATACATATAAAAATTTCACTTCATCATTTTGTGTTTCTTGAATTGATGCCTGCTCTGTTGATTTAACAGCAGAAATTTTTAACTCCCTGGAGAAATCTTATTTCGTTTACATCTAAACTCTCAAAGAGATGTTTTAATGGCACACATTCTCTAGGAGCTTCCTTTAAAGAGATCGTGGAAGATTAATGTTATTTGAGGCTTGCATATCTGAAAACATTTCTGTTTTATGTTTCCAATTAATGTACTTGCCATGGCATAGAATTCTGGGTTGTAATTAATAATTTTCTCAGTTTTGAAGAGCTTTTTCCCTTATCAGCCCTGAAGCCATTCTGGTTTCACCTTATGTGATCTGGTTTTGGTTTTGGTTTTTCCTTTGGAAAGCTTTTAGGATTTTCTCTTCAGCCGCAGTCTGTGAAATTTCACAAAGATGTTCCTTCGAATGGGTCACTTTTATCTTTTGTTCTGTGCACTTGCTGGGCTTTTTCAATCTAGAAACTCATGTCCTTTCATTTTAGAACAATATTTTTAACATTCTTTGATTTTCTTCTCTTCTTTGTTCTCACTTTCTAGAACTCATTCGAACGTTAGACTTTATTTCTTAGCTCTGTTCTGTTCTCTGAACTTTTAAAAGTAGTATCCTGTTCTTTTATGTAATATCTTCTATTTTCTCACTGAGAATATGTGGGCTTTCTCCCCCCCCCCCCCCCCGCCCGCATGATGTTTTCTTCTTCATACTCTTTCTCAGTTTTTCTTTCAGATTCCTTTTTTTGTGCATTCTTGTTTTTTGTCTGTTATAGTTGTCTGAAATGGCACGGACTTTGTCTACTCCTGTTTTAGAGGACTGAAATTACTGATGACGGCTTGTCAACTCCTGTCTTGAGGTGGCGAACCTGGCCACGGGCATCTCAGCCTCCAATGGAGGAGAGCTCTGGGAAAGTTCTGTAGACTTTCACGTAATTCCCTCATCCTCATTTTTGGTGTGGTGTTTTAAACTTGTTTTCCTGTTTTCAGCTGAATCTGTTTACTCTCTTTCCTTGGTACCTGGGGTCACTGATTCCTGAGCCTTTCTGTAAGTTCTTTCATGTGAGGTGGTTTGTTTCCGGATCCCCTCCACTTTGGGCAGAAGTTCAGCTTCTTTGGTCTGCTGAGTCAGTTGGACATTTTTTTTTCTAGCTTTGAAATGTCATCTCTTCCATTCTCTTAGTTGTGAGTGAATCCCCCCCTCCCCCACCAAAAGCCCCATTCCTTTTACTGTTAATTTAGAGGAGCTTCAGGAAGAAGTATAGGGAGGATGTGTTTGGTCTGCCGTGTTAAACTGGAGGTCCAGTGAATGTTCAAGCCCTGCCGTTTTAGTCTACTTAGAAGATCACCAAGAAGCAGGTAGCAGAGGTATATTTCGGAAGAACAGATCGTGATGAGACAGTCATTGTCTTTTCCGGGTGGTAGGACAGACCACAGATAGAGAAATCAGTTAGTTTAATGTCCTTTTTATTTTGTCATGTGTCTGTCTTAATTCTAAAAGCTTTTTTTTTTTTTTTTTTTTTTTTCATTTTACTGTTAAGTGTATTAATAACTGGACTTAAGGTATCACCCAGGGGAGTTGGTCCCTGGTTTAGCATCCCAGGTGAATCAACAGGGATACAACCTGCAGCCTGTTGTTTTCAGTATTTTTTGTTAACACAATTGATAATAAACTTTTATCTATAATTTCCTTTTATTGCAAACTCTGATTTTGGCTTCAGGATTATACTGACTTCATAAAATAAGTTGGGTAGTGTTTCCTTTCTAGTCTCTGAAAGTTTATATGAAATAAGGGTTATGTAAGTAGATGTCTTTTTGGGAGGGAAGGGAAGACTTTGAACTACACTTTTCCTTTTTACTTATTTTTAAAGCTTATTTATTTTAAGAGCACAAGTTGGGGAGGGGCAGAGAGAGAGAAGAGTTGGACTCTCAAATGACTGAGCTACCCAGGCACCCCAATAATATTTATAAAAGTTGACCACTTTCAGTTTTATTTACATAAAGTTAATAGAATTTTCCTAGGGCTTAAAGACTGTAATGTGTTTGTAATTATGTTTTTCTTTACATTTTTGACATTATTTTTGCTTTTTCTCTTTTTTTAAAAAAGTATCAGTGTTGCTACAGAGGTCTTACTAATATTTTCATGGAACTGGCTTTTGGTTTTGCTCAAATGTTTTTGTTTTTTCTACTTCATCGTTTCTGCTTCTATCTCAATTCTTTCTTTTTCCCTTCTTTGTTGCTTTTCTTTCTTGGGTTTTTACGGTTTTCCCCCTAACTTTTTTTTTTTTTTTTTAATTTTTTTTTTTAACGTTTGTTTATTTTTGAGACAGAGAGAGACAGAGCATGAACAGGGGAGGGGCAGAGAGAGGGAGACACAGAATCGGAAACAGGCTCCAGGCTCTGAGCTGTCAGCACAGAGCCCGACGCGGGGCTCGAACTCACGGACCGTGAGATCATGACCTGAGCCGAAGTCGGTCGCTTAACCGACCGAGCCACCCAGGCGCCCCTCCCCCTAACTTCTTGAGTTGAAGTCCGCTCATTTCATTTGTTTCTTTCTTGATTTGTGGTGAGTGGGCTTTACGTGTGTGCCGCCCCAGGCACCACCTTAGCTGCTGCATGCCGTGATCGTGGAGCTCATTTCCATGTAGTTTTCAGATTAGAAGTACAAAGTACTTGTGGATTTGGGTTTTTCTCCCCAAACTTTGTACTTGGAAAAATTTTAAACCTAAAAATCGGAAGGAGTGGTCAATTAATGAATGCCCTCATGTTATTCCCCTAGATTCACCAGTTGTTAATATTTGCCACATTTGTGGGCGTCTGAGCGCCTGTCAGTTGAGCTTCGGACTCTGATTATGGCTTAGGTCTTGATCCCAGGTTCGTGGGATCGAGCCCAGTGTTCAGCCCTGTGCTGAACATGGAGCCTGCTTAAGATTCTCTCTCTTTCTCCCTCTGCCTCTTTCCACTGCTGGAGTGCTCCTTTCTCTAAACAAACAAAAACCACCGGGGAGGGGAGAAAACACTTAAAAAAACTAAAAATATTTGCCACATTTGATGTTTTCTCCCCCCCCCCCCCCCCCCCCGCCCTTTATCTCTTTTTACTGAAATCCTCTTAAAGTAAATTGCAGGCATCATGATACTTCACTTCTAGATATGCTAGCACTGGAACTAGGCAGGACCTTTTTCCTACATGACAGTACTGTTAGTACAGTTAAGAAATTTAATATCTATGCAATAATGCCATCTAACACACAGTACAGAGTCCCTATTCAGAAGTTTCCCAGTAATTAATTATCCTAAGAATGCCCTTCATAGCTGTATGTTTGTGAATATGATGGAGGAACCACTTGTTTTTTTCAAAAAAATTATTCTTTTATTGTTGATTTATAATTTGGCTATCTTTAAAAAATTTTTTTTTCAACGTTTTTTATTTATTTTTGGGACAGAGAGAGACAGAGCATGAACGGGGGAGGGGCAGAGAGAGAGGGAGACACAGAATCGGAAACAGGCTTCAGGCTCCGAGCCATCAGCCCAGAGCCCGACGCGGGGCTCAAACTCACGGACCGCGAGATCATGACCTGGCTGAAGTCGGACGCTTAACCGACTGCGCCACCCAGGCGCCCCAATTTGGCTATCTTTAGGTCCAGAGGAACATGACCTACATAATGTTGGTTTTTGGAATTTCTTGATGATTGCTTTGTGACTTTAGTACATGGCCATTTTTTTATATCAAGTTTGTTAATTTAGTTCAGATCTTCTATGGTCTTATTCATTTTCCCCTTGATACTTCGTTTTATGAAAGAGCTGGTTTGGTTGATTTCTCCTTGAAATCCTCAGTTATGCTTCATATGTGTCAAAGTGATAATAAAAGATACATAGTGACACTTAAGAAAAAAGAATTTCCAAACAAAGGAATAGGAAAGGCCAGTTTTTAAAAGTGGAATGAACAGTTACAGAACACTCCCAAACTCACCATTTTCTCCAGAAAGTTAAAGTACCATTTGTATAAGAAAAAGTTGCTGTTGAGACCTGCGTCTCAGCTTTCTATGCCTTTGGAAGAGTATAAATAAAAACGAATAAAAGGGCACCTGGGTGGCTCAGTTGGTTAAGAGTCTGATTCTTGATTTCAGCCCAGGTCATGATCTCATGGTTCATGATTTCGAGCCCCACATCAGGCTCTGCACTCAGCACAGAGCCTCCTTGGGAATCTGTCTCTTTCTCTCTCTCTGCCCTTCCCCTATTGGCGCTCTCTCAAAATAGAATAAAAATAAACTTTGAAAAAACGAGTATGCATTTTAAGCAAAATCTATCATTTGGACATTTTAAAGATTGATAAGGCCCCCTGAATAGGCTGCTTTTTTTTTTTTTTTTAATTTTTTTTTTTTTAACGTTTATTTATTTTTGAGACAGAGAGAGACAGAGCATGAACAAGGGAGGGGCAGAGAGAGGCAGACACAGAATCGGAAACAGGCTCCAGGCTCTGAGCTGTCAGCACAGAGCCCGACACGGGGCTCGAACTCACGGACCGTGAGATCATGACCTGAGCCGAAGTCGGTCGCTTAACCGACCGAGCCACCCAGGCGCCCCCTTTTTTGTTAATTTACATCCAAGTTAATTAGCATTGCAACAGTGATTTCAGGGGTAGATTCCTTAATGCCCCTTACCCATTTAGCCCATCCCCCCTCCCACAATCCCTCCAGTAACCCTCTGTTTGTTCTCCATATTTAAGAGTCTCTTATGTTTTGGCCCCCTCCCTCTTAAAGTCCTCATATGAGTGAAGTCATATTTGTCTTTCTCTGACTAATTTCGTTTACCATAATACCCTGTAGTTCCATCCACGTAGTTGCAAATGGCAAGATCTCATTCTTTTTGGTTAATAGACTGCATTTGAAAAGGAAGCAGACCCATTTTGCTCTGTAGAGAATTTCTAAGTCACTCCCATAGAGATGGGCCTTCACTAGCTGATATCTTGAGGCCTTGTTAATGCTGTTAGAGTTTGATACAGAGATCTTCTTTATAAGACATTTTCAGGTCATTAGTCATAACTTTGATTTGCTTGATCAATGATTTGTCCTGCTTCCTTAAATTTCTGAAAATATTAACCTTGGTTTTTATTCTGGATCTTGGGGTTACACATTGATGCCAAAACAGGTGACAACTGCATTAAGCACCTTTCACTTTATATCCCACTCCCCCTGCTTTTTCTTCTCCCTACATGGGGACCCCTGGGATTTCTGGATACAGACCAAGTGAGGTGTGTATGTGAGGGAATCTGCCAGCTGTGTGTGCAGCGTGAGTTTGCTGTGTTGCTGATTCCCACCTGTGACTAGGAACCTTCCTAAAGTGTGTAGTCATCCTAAATGACAGTCACTGGGGATGGGGAACCTCGTCATGATACACCTGAGCTATACCCGCAGTCCAAGGACCTATGGGTATATAGCAAAAGTGAGGCCCACGTGGCCATTCCTTTCTGGGCGGTTGTTCTAAACCCAAGGAGATTTGGAGTCTGTTAATCAAATTGCCTTTTATTTTTTTTTTTCCATTGTCCTCCTCAGACCTTCGCAGGTTAATGAAAAGTCCTAGGAAATTTCCACCTTTAGCCCTTTGGGTAGTCCTCAGATAGCCCTGATTTCTAAGAAAATGCCTGTGTTTGAAGCTTTGGAACCAATGTAGGATTGGTGAATAGTCTTCCTCAGCATCTTTGTAATCTTCTGAGAAGCATAGGCCTGCTTTGTTTTTGATAAGTCACTTATTTTATAAAAGTATAAGCAAAGCTAACTTCCTGCTGACAATTTGCCATTGCACACAGGTGGGTAAGAAGAATGGAGGAAAAGTGTGGCTCATGTGAACTTTCCCTTTATAATTTGTCATAGACTCTTTGGACTTGTATTTCCTGGGAAACCATTTTAATTTTGTTCCACCGGTGAACATCATCGAAGACAAATGTTCATCAACTGCCTTCTGGGTACAAGCTGAGAACCACCATTCATGGGGTGGGGTGTATACAGGGTATGCTATTCCACTGTTCGGTTATCTTAGCACTTAGACTGTGGACCAGGTTGTACAGTGGCTTCTTGCATATTTGCGGGAGGGAGAGCAAAGAAGTTGAGTCACCAAGTTGGTGACTACCACCGGCCCCAGAACCTGTTTTTCCCTACCAATGTATGCACCTGATATGTGAGGGCGCTGGCATGAGACTTGAGGTGTGGGCAGAGGGGAGCAGCCTCTTGGTGCTCACAGCCAGGTTAGAGAACCTTAGGTCACTGCTAGTATCTGAGTAGGGAGCATCAACTCCGGGGACGCTGCTACTGTCATTGTCCTCTGAACATCCTAGCGGACATTAAGTAGCACGGGTTCAGAGAAGGAAGGGACCACTGTTAGCTTTGTAGAGACTAGATGGGATGGGCTTACTTATAGGCCAGGGGAGAGGGGCGGGATGTTAGAGATTTGGGAGGAGGTGGGGACACTGGAGAAGGAAGAATGGAGGAGGCAACCAGGTTTATTTGGTCTGAAATGGAGACAGAGCTGTGAAAGTTGGTCAGAGCCAGACTGTGGACCCTACTGAGTCCTAAATTTTAGGCCCAGGTGGTAAAATGTAACATGTAGTTGGGTCTCCTCCTATCCTGAGCTCCTGAGAAATGAGAGTAAATGTCAGCCTGTCATTCAGGACTCTGTAATGTATTAGGCCTAATACATTCATTCATCTAGTGGTTTTTGTATTACATAAAATTGATACTGGTTGGAGTAACTAGAAGTACTATGTTGGCAGTCCAAGGACATTTATTATTATTATGCCTTATACCATTTGCACAGATGCTTGGTATAGATACCACGTGATACAAGAGGA
The DNA here is from genome assembly GCF_028018385.1 of Neofelis nebulosa. NCBI lineage: Eukaryota > Metazoa > Chordata > Mammalia > Carnivora > Felidae > Neofelis > Neofelis nebulosa. Next base: position 35,306,231 of record NC_080798.1, on the reverse strand, counting down.
ATGCCTTCCACAGACAAAAATCCAAATGATAAAATAGCCCGTATTTGTTTTCCGGAAATAAAATATTCCAGCCCCCTCTGAGGGTTAGAAAATGCTCGCTTCACTTTCACAGTCTATTTATTGACATGAGGTTCAACTTGGTGTGTCTCTGGGAGGGATCTCCTTAATTCTCGAAGGAGGAGCTGATTTGACACCCAAAGAGATAGTATCTTTAGCCTGTGTCCATCCATACTGGTGCTGGGACGCTGCCTGCAAAGTCTTCCCTGCCGTGTGGAGCTGGGGGACAACAGAACGCTTGGGTGTTTAGCTCCTGAGAAGTGGTGGCGTGTTGGTGCCACGTGCCCGGATGCTTTCCTTCCCACCCCAGGTTAGTTTCCAGTAGCGGAGCAGCTCCCAGTGCCGCGGGTGTCCCGGTCCGTGTGTCCTCATTCCCTGTACTGTGCTGAGCCAGCTGCTCCCGGAGACTGATGAAGTCAGATATTCTTGCCAAGCTGGGGGGGGGGGGGGGGGGGGGGGGGGGGAGAATTACTCTCACTTATTAACAGGGAAAAACAAGTCCTGGTGTTCTTAGATGTTAAATTTGATTCTTGGCAGATTGTTTTTCTTAATCTTTTTGAACAGGGGTTATATTTACGTGGATCTAAAACTATAAAATGGTATGTGATTAAAAGTCTTATTTCCCTGAGCCCCAGCAGTCCATCCCCCACATGCATACATGTGAAACCATGTTTTATTAAGGTCTTCATATCATTCTTATGAATGCAAACAAATAAGGATGTGTAGTTTGGCTTTCCCCTCTTCCACAGACATGTTATATAGGCTTGTCACTGCTCGTTAGAGAGTTTCCCTCCATTGCCTGAGTCTTCCAATAAAGAAACAATAAGTTTAATAAAGGTGCACTGATTAGTTTTATAGACAGTGCTGCTTTGGACTGATGGGGAAAGAGCTCTACTTGGAATTGATTACCAAAAATAATAGTATAGTTTCTGATGAGGTTCTGTGATGACTCTAATGAACCTGGATGTATAAATGCTACTGTCTCCTAGAAATTGAAATTTTGAAAAAACTCAGAGTGGGTGTTCCTTTGGATTATTGGTAATGAGAACTCTTTCATGTGTCCTTTTTGCCTGGAGTCATTTTCACTTCCTGTCACTCTTCTTTTTTTTCCTCCAGCATCTCACTCCCCTGCTCCTCTCCTAAGCCTCTTACCATCTCCAAGGGCTATCGCAGTCACTTTCCTCCTGTTTCTGTGAGCAGATACACTCATGAGATGTACTTACTGTGTTGCCACTTGCCACATGGGCTGATGAAATTCTTCAAGTCCTGCTCTCCACTTAGTTCTCTACAGCACACTGTACTGCTATGCTATGCTTGAAGTGTAGTAAGAATATGAGGACAGTTGGACAACTTGGACTTCGTTTCCGTAATAATGTAATTGTGGGTGTTGAAATCCTGGAGCATTAAACAAGTTTTTAAAAGATCCATGTTGGCTTGAATGTTTCCCTTGGAATTCCTTTTTTTTTCTTCCCCTTAACAAGAGACTGAAGTATTAGACCCTCATCTTTGGTCTTTGTCCCCATTTGTTCCAGATCAGATGGTAAAAATTCCTGGGATTCTTTAGGGACTTAAGTACTAAGTTTATAGAGAATGGTGACCAGTGTTTGGGATGACAAGATATGATGAGACTAAATTAACTTTCTGTTTTCTGAAATCTGTTTCAGCAACTATACCAGATCCTGACAGACTTTGATATCCGGTTTTATATGTATGAGCTGCTTAAGGTAAGTGACATTCATAATAAGCAGTGGATTTTTTTCAGGTGTATTCGTTAAAAGACAAGTTTTTGGGGGGACAAAGAGATCTCAGACTCTTTCTTGATACTTAGAGAATTTAGTGAAGTGGGAGTTTTCTTGTTGTTGTTTTTTTTTTTTAATTTTTGTCAACATTTTTTATTTATTTTTGGGACAGAGAGAGACAGAGCATGAACGGGGGAGGGGCAGAGAGAGAGGGAGACACAGAATCGGAAACAGGCTCCAGGCTCCGAGCCATCAGCCCAGAGCCTGACGCGGGGCTCGAACTCACGGACCGCGAGATCGTGACCTGGCTGAAGTCAGACGCCCAACCGACTGCGCCACCCAGGCGCCCCTCTTGTTGTTGTTTTTTAACTTACACTGAGATCTCTGTTGCAGGATCTTTACATAGAAACTTTCTCAGTGGAACTGAGAAAGATGGCCAAGTCAAGAGATACTAGGGACATTATACCAGAAATCAGAACCTCCTTCATAGCTTTTATTGGCCCTTGGGTTTTCTTTTTGCTGCTTAATTAATACTATTGGTTTTCACTGTATAACAAATCACCCCAAACTTAATGATTTTTTAAAAAATTGTTTATTATTTCTCACAATTCTGTGGGTTAGCTGGATGAGTCTTTTGGTCTGGGTCACCTTGACTAGAGCACATTGGTCCAGGATGGCCTCGTTCACATATCTGGGATGGCAGCTGGAATACCTCAAGGCTTGTCCTCCAGGGGTTTAGTCTAGGCTGCTTCTTCCCATGGTGGTCTCTGGCTTCTTAATAGCATGAGAGGGCAAAGTTTGATGTGTAAGCACTTCTCAGGCTTCTGCTTGTATAAATGTCTACTAAATGCCCTGTTGGCCAAAGCAAGTCATGGGCCAGGCCTGGGTTCAAAGGGTGGAGAGGTAGACTATTTGATGGGAAGAGCATTGAAGTCACAGTGTGGAGGGAATGCGTACTGGGATGGTAGGCATTTTCGGCCTTCTTTATCTTGCCATCTCTCATAATCCCCTTCCCAACCTACTCTTTGGCCCTGACTAACCTTGACATGCAAGAAGAGGTGATGGATGGTCCGTCTTTCTAGGAGACTTAGTAATCCCAAGATGGAAATTCTGAAACACTAATGGTTGATGGAGGAATGTTTTTTTGGTTTGTTTGTTTGTTTTAATTTTTTTAGTCTAGGTAGACACTTAGGTAAAGAATTCTAAAAAGCTTTGTAAAATGGGATAGACGAATGGTTCCTAAGTTGTTTGGGGTCATGGATCACTAGGAAAACGTATAAAACCTCTCCAAAATGCCTGTATACATATACAGTATTACCTAAAGTCTTATGGGGGTTGTGGGTCTCAATTCAAGACCTCTGAAAGAGTAGAGATGACTGAGTTACTGGCATTATTGAAGAAAATTGCCAAGATTGAGTTTTGATGGGATTGCGAACAGTTGCTTGAACAAAATCCCAAATTAAGGCGAGGCTTTAGGGAGTGGGAGTTTGAAGAACTGGCTGTGGGAAGTGAATGTGTTTTCTTATAAGCACTTGCGCAAACCACTTGTCATTGGTACCAAGGTGGTGGACTTAGGTGGATCACTCTTACAACTGATGGGTCTTTCTTTTATCAGTAAGATCAGAAACATGTGAGGGTAGAGCTGGGTTTATCACACCTCTCTCCATGTCCTCTCCAGACCAGAACGAAGGCCTTGGTGGGAAGAGGTTTGCAGTGTTGTGGTCTTATGAGCTCTCAGGCTTAGCTCCTTTCCTGGAGGCCCTTTCCAGAGAACCCCATGCATTCACCCTATGAGAGCTATAATCCAAATCTGTCACTTGGTTATTTTGTTTAAGTAAGGAGTTAAGATTTTTGTGGTTTTCACTTAGTGCACACCAAAGGTGAAGATTTATAACCCAGCACAATTGTCCTTAGATCGGGTGAAGACATCCCAGTGGCACAGGTCTTCGCAGGCTGGTCATTCAGGTGGTTCTCTGTGTCTGATGTCCCTAGCAACTAGGCAGTAAGGGCTTGCTTTCTGTTAATGTGGCACACAAGCCCAGATGAAGCTTGAAAAATGTCTTTCATGCTTAATGGTCAGATAATATCAGATTCTAAACTGAAATAACTTCCCCAAGGAATCTAAAAGCATGTCAGTAACTCCACAGGGAGTCTGACCAGTGAAGTTGGCAAAAGAATTAATTCTCTTACTGTACTTGTTCAACTTTTGCTTTCCTCAGATATTTCTCACATCCCAGGTATTATGATCCTAATTAGTTCATTCCTTTGGGTGAAGACCAGGCAAAATAACAGAATCAACACTTGCTAAATTTTCTCTTCGGGTAAAAAAAAAAAATGGGGATAGGGTAGGGGAAATATGTAGCTTCTCCCAAAAATGTAGAAGAAACTGAGGCTGAGGGCTATTGAGTTGTTGCTGGGTACACTGTCTGGTCTCCTGATTCGGATCCAGGGAGGTCTGTCCTCAGGAGCCCTGGTTTCATAAAACATTGCCACAAAGCCACTGTGGAATCTTGCTACAACTGTTGTTGTGAAACAAAACAAAGAAAAAAATTAAATTGAAGTAGAAGCTCCATAAATGAACAATTCTTAAGTGTGCAGGTTTTTGGATTTCACATAAGTAAAACCTTCACCCAGATATATGTGGTACTATGCTGTCCATTATAGTAGCTGTTGCCCACAGGTAGCTACTTAAATTTTCATTTCAATTTAAAGTTCCTTTGCTTAATCACAGTAGCCACATTTCGTTTATTCAGTAGCCTCATGTGGCTAGTAGCTGCCATATTGGACAGTGCAGATATTTAGAATATTTCTGTCATTGCAGAAAGTTCTGTTGGACAGGGCTGGTCAAGAATATTATGAGTACACCAAAAGGTCTCATGTGTCCCTTCTCTTCAGGATCCCCTCCTCTACCACCAAGTTTAGTTTTGCCTGTTTTAAACCTACATATAAGAAACATCATACCCTGTGTCTGGGGGAAAGCAAGATTTTCTTGTTCCCAGAATACCAATCCTAGGGATCATTTTCTGACTTACCCATTCTCTCCTATGTAAAAATGCCTAGTCCAGTGGTTCTCAACCAAGTCAATTTGGCGATATGTGGAACCACTTTTGGTTGTCACGGTTTGGAGGAGTGCTACTGGCATCTGGTCGGAAGAGGCCAGGGAGCCTCGTAAACATCCTGCCCTGCACAGGACTGCTCCCCACAACCGGGAATTCCCCGGTCCAACACGTCAGTGGTGCTGAGGTTGAGAAACCCTAATTTTGTCCCGAGGAAAACTACCAAGAGCACTCAGTGCCAAGCACATAGTAGGTACCACAAGATGATGGCTGCAAGTATTGTTACCCAGGGAATAACAATTGAGTGGGCTGCAGTGCTTTTTGAGACCAGCCGAAGTACCCAATTTGAAATTTATGGAAATAGATACTATGTTAGAAAAGGAGATTTAGAGCAAATTTTTGCATTCTTGAACACCAAAAACAAACTGCCTGAAGAAAAAACGGGCAAAAGATTTGAATCAACATTTGTCCAAAGAAAATAGAGGATGACCAGTAACACCGGAAATGTTCAACTTTGATGACTCATTAAGAAAATACAATTCAAATCCACAATGAGATCCCACTTCAAACCTGTCAGAATGGTCGTAATTACAAAGATGAACCAATGACCAGCATTGGCGAGGATGTGGAGAAAGAAGCCTTCATACGTTATTGATGGGAATGTAGAATGGAGCAGGCATTTTGGAAGACATTTAGGACATTCTTGAAAAGTCTGATGTAAACTAACATACAGCACAGCACATCCACCCCTAGGAATCTGCATAAAAGAAATGAAAGCCTATGCCCTCTCAAAGACCTGTGCATGAATGTTCATAATAGCTAACAACTGGAAACAGCTCTGATGTCCATCGACTAGTGCGTCCGCACAGTGGAATACTACTCAGCAAGAAGAAAGTAACGGATGAATCTCAGCAACATGCTGAGCGAAAGAAGATAGACAAAGTGCTGTATATTGTATTTTTCACTTAATGAACGTCCAGAAAAGACAAATCCATAGTAACAGCAGGTTTGTGGTTAAGGCTGAGGTAGGGGGCAAGTGGGAAATGGGATTGATCACAGGCAAGCTAAAGGGAAATTCTTGGGAAGATGGTAAAGACTGGATTATGGTGATAGTTGTACAACTCTATAAACGTGCTAAAAAAAAAAAAAGTATTGTACACTTAACGTAGTAATATCCTTCCTTAGAGTAAAAATGTAATGTTTTTTTTTTAATTTTTAAAATGCTGATTATTTATTTTTGAGAGAGAGAATGAGACAGAGCATGAGTGGGGGAGAGCAGACAGAACCCAAAGCAGGCTCCAGGCTCCGAGCAGTTAGCACAGAGCCCAATGCAGGGCTTGAACTCATGAACCATGAGATCATCATCTGAGTCGAAGTCGGACACTTAGCCGACTGAGCCACCCAGGCACCCCCAGAATATAATTCTTAAAGGCCAACTGGCTCAGGGATTGTTTTTAAATTATTTTTTTAATGTTTATTTTTGAGAGAGAGAGAGAGAGAGAGCTAGCAAACAAGTGGGGAAGGGGCAGAGAGAGAAGGAGACACAATTTGAAGCAGGCTCCAGGCTCTGAGCTGTTAGCACAGAGCCCGACACGGGGCTTAAACCCACTAACCTTAAGATCATGACCTGAGCAGAAGTCGACGCTTAACCAACTGAGCCACCCAGGCACCCCTCGGGGATTATTTTTGAAGGAAAATACTAATACTAGAATACTTGTTAATCTCAAAAATCCACATGGGGCACTTGTCTAAAACATAAGCCATGTTGAACAATACGTTTAGATACCATTCTTCGTGTCCACAGGGACTCTTGGCATGGCATTTGAACCCCCTATGAGAAGTGACTCTAGTGGGTTTCCCAGATCTGTTTTTAAACCCATTGAACTAGACTAACAGGCTGATGTATGATTTCTGAGTCTAGGTGGCTGGTAAAGTGTTACCAACTACAAGTAGGAGGAGTGTCCAAAGTGTGTCTGTCTCCTTTTAACATAGCCCCCTTTCCACCAGCTGCCAGCATAGTGGGCAGAGAGCAAGGGATATCTTCTGAGCGTGTTTATTCTCATCTGTTACAGACAGTAAGCTGCACTTTAGGAGATACTCAAGTCAAGCTATCACAAATAAGAATATACTTGCATTGGGAATTGGTAGACGGTTTGCTTATTTTTCTCTGTGCTTTCTTATCTAATAGGCTCTGGATTACTGCCACAGCAAGGGAATCATGCACAGGGATGTGAAACCTCACAATGTCATGATAGATCATCAACAGAAAAAGGTACCGTTGCAGCCAGGCAGCAACAAGTCTTTCCTCGGAAGGCTTACGGCCGAACAAAATGCTGGCCAGTACTGAGGTGGTACTGGAGACCCATGCTGTTTTCTTTGGCGGGCTTCTGTTACTTCTTAGTCTCCAGGGCTGCTTTCCACTTTGCATAAGTATAGTACACAAGGAAAGTAGACAGCTGAACCTAACTATAGTCCCTTGTTTATTTTGGTCATGGTTTTCTGGAGGTCCCTGCAAAGAAACTACAGCTGATGGTTTCTACTTCACTTAATGACCCTCAGACCAATCTGCCTGGCCTCAAAAGTACACTTGGGTCCCTCCTTATTTTGATATTCAATTCTGGTTGTCCCTGATAGATGAGTAAATGAATCAGTTACTTAGATTAATGAGAAGCTGGAGCAATGCTTTGATCCTGGACTGGGGTTGTATGTCCCCTACCCTTTCCCTTGTGGCTGGAACTTATAATGGAAGCTATTAATGATGGGGGAATGTGTTATACATGGAAGTGCTATGGAGACAGAAAGAAAAGCTTAAGTTTTATTGATTTAAAGAGAATGAGAAGCCCAGGATAATTTAAATTTTCAAAAAGAAAAAGCAAATAGGATTTTGAGTGCTCTGCTCTAGAAATGACCTCTTCCACAGTTGCTGAAAGTGTAATTTTTGCCAGTGCACTTGACGTTTTTTATGTGGCCCATGTAATTGTTAGCCAGTGTGATGGGGCCTTGTTCCAAGGCACAGGAGTCTAGAACTACATGCTTTACATGTTTGATTTCTGTCATGTTTGTAGCTGCGACTGATAGACTGGGGCCTGGCAGAGTTCTACCACCCTGCTCAGGAGTACAATGTCCGTGTAGCCTCGAGGTACTTCAAGGGCCCGGAGCTCCTCGTGGACTATCAGGTAAAACTGTTAGCCAAGCACCTGTGCATTCGGGGTGTCTTGCCTTAGTGCTTCTCCCCGTTTGCTGTTTATTTAGCAGTTTGGATATATTGAAAACCCCACCCAAAGTGATAATTTCAAATTTTTCTCAATGACTTTTTTTTTTTTTTGCTTCGAATTGTAAAATATGTGCAAAGGTCACCCTGAAGACTAGAAATTCAGATCTGAAAAATGCGTTTGTAACACCCTTCCCTGACAGGCCAACCTTATTTTCCTCAGATGTATGATTACAGCTTGGACATGTGGAGTTTGGGCTGTATGTTAGCAAGCATGATCTTTCGAAAGGAGCCCTTCTTCCATGGACAGGACAACTACGACCAGGTGAGCAAACGCTAGCCCCTCCCTGTGTAGGGGCAGAAGCCGAGAAAATGGAGTACTTTGACAGGGGTGATACCCTTGAGCCACTAAATATCGTTGAGTGTCTGCACATAAGTTTTCCTTCAGGGTAAAGAATTTCATGAAATTTTGTCTGTGGTTACCAGGTCCCCAAACATAACAGATAAAGCGACATTATGCCCAACTTCCAGAGTGAGTCTGTGAAGTCACGCACTCCTTGTCTAAATAAAACTAGATTCTAGTCCTTAGGTGATGCCTCTTGTAATCGTCAGCTTCTAGATTATTGTCATAAGTTGTTACCATTTTAAAGGCAGTTTGGAAATTTGCTTTCTGTGAACATCGTGTCCTTGTGTCTGCCTCCTGTCAGCCCCCGGCTCCAGTCTGTATCTGGTGTCTGGAGGTAGAGTGATGTGGAAGTCCCCTAATTCCTTGGGATAGCACCTCACAGGCTTGCAGTGAGCCCGGTGCTCAGTGATTTGGTCAGTTTGTTTTGTGTTTCAGCTTGTTCGCATTGCCAAGGTTCTGGGTACAGATGAGCTGTATGGCTATCTGAAGAAGTATCACATAGACCTAGATCCGCATTTCAACGATATCCTGGGACAGTAAGTAAGAGAGAGGGAGAGAGAAAGAGGGTTTTACCCCATTTCAAAAGTGGGAGTGTTGGCTGAAATCGCTGGCTGATCCTAGCAGAATTGAAACACACTTCTTTATTCCCATGTGTATTTTTTTTAACTTGTTTTTTGAGAGTATTTGGGCAGTGTTTACATGTGTCTTTCGGTTATTGTACTTCTTCAAGAGATAGTCTGTCAATCAGTAAAAAATTGAAGACAAAATCCTGTTACAGAAACCAGCTTTCTGGTACAGCATGTGCTTATTTTAGAAAGCTGTGCTTCTTCTAGGAGTAAGACTGTTACAGTTTTTCTTGTTCGGTGTAATGGATTTTCCACAAGATAGCAAATTTGAAAGCATATTTTCAGGTACAGTGCAATAGTGTTGAAAAGTAAATGTGTTGACAATATTCAAACAGTGGTTTATGGAACCTCTATGTTTCTGAGGCTAGCTCTCTAAATATTTCTGCTGAACAACAAAAATAACTCCCATCACCTCTGTGCCTCACCAAAATTGACTAAAAGCCTGAGGCATAAAAAGCGATCTAGAAAGGTGCCACAAACTAAATCAGATGTAGAAGTTAGAGCTAATTTTATTTATCAGTCATAGAGCACAGTTTTTATTTTAGGATGCTGCGAGTGTATCTGTGCGGGGGTGGGGCAGGTACCAGCGAGAATGAGGTTTCACAAGCTTGGAATCAGTGCATTATTCTAAGATTTTGTTGGCTTTAGCCCTAATGCATCAGGATCCTTGTTGAATTTAATCTCAGAATACTATTGCTTCCCTTTTTTCTCAGACATTCACGGAAACGCTGGGAAAACTTTATCCATAGTGAGAACAGACATCTCGTCAGCCCCGAGGCCCTAGATCTTCTGGACAAACTTCTGCGATACGACCATCAGCAGAGACTGACTGCCAAAGAGGCCATGGAGCACCCGTACTTCTGTGAGTCTCCAGGGACTGTTTTCAGGGGCATAACTTACTAAAGGAAAAATACTTCTCTTCATCTTTGAGATCAGTCAAGAGAATTCTAGGTATTTGTATTGAATCGTCCTTAGAATTTGGCCTCCTTAGTTCTAGACCGTTGAGACAACTTTGCAGTTGCTCTGCAGAGGGGTTTGCTTGTTCACTGCCTTAGCTCCCTCGAGTCCGGGAGGGACCATTCCCTGTGGCCCTGAGCTTATAGATCACAAGTATCTAAAATTTGTTTTCAAGTGTATATATTTGTATGGAAACCTAACCAAAGGTATTCTTCTCTTCAAAAACCAAGTAGTTAGTTAAAAGTGATAAGGTGACTGTAGTGTATTTTCAAAGAAGGAAATGAGTTAAACAAAAGGAATTTGAGGAAAGGAAAGCAGGTATGGAAGGACTGCACTAAAATCTCACCTGAATTAAAGAATTTTTAGGTCTCGCTTCAAAGTGTGTGTATGTATTCAGTGCATGTGGTTGCTTATCGTCTGCATGCATACAGGCCTCCCCACCCCCCACCGATAAAGATGTCTCCAACATACTTTCCCCTTAATTGTTGGCAACGTGAGATGATTTAGTCCAGGCACAGGGGAGACTGGGGATGAAGGTTACAGGACCCGTCTCTGTTCACTCTCTGAATTGAGAAGAAAACTTTCAGCCTGTCTGTTGCTTGGCCAGTATGCTGTCTTCCCTCCCTCCTCCCCTCCTCCCCCTAAGATTAAACAAATCTTACCTGAAGAAAATAAATCTTGAACCTCTTGGCCTGTAAGCATTAGTAGACAGCAAATTGGAAAGGTTTTACCCTTTGGTCTTCTAGACCTCAGACAAGTGCAACTCAGATGTCCTCTTTCCAGTTTCTGGCACAGGAAGCCGTTTTTACCCTTTGAGTTAAATTGAACTAAGAATTCCAGTGTTTTATAGTAAGTAATTCGTGATTTATTTGCTTTTCTGAATACACATCTTTTGTAAGAAAAAAAAATGTTTCAAATGACTGTTGCTTAAAATTGATAGGTCTTCTAATGGCTCTTTCATTCTCCCTTTGCTCCACATGATTTGAAGAAATTGGGGGTTGGATATGACAGTATTCAAGGAAAAGAACACATAAGAAAATAAGTAGTAATTTTGAACAGTGGGAAGTTAGTGAGTCTGGGCTTCTGTTTTCCATGGGCCTCAGAGATTGAACTTGCCTTCTGAGGGAAGTGTTAAGAGTTGACTCTAGGGGCGCCTGGGTGGCTCAGTTGGTTGGGCGGCCGACTTCAGCTCAGGTCATGATCTCGCAGTCCGTGAGTTCGAGCCCCGCGTCGGGCTCTGTGCTGACAGCTCAGAGCCTGGACCCTGTTTCAGATTCTGTGTCTCCCTCTCTCTGACCCTCCCCCGTTCATGCTCTGTCTCTGTCTCAAAAATAAACGTTAAAAAAAATTTAAAAAAAAAAAAAAGAGTTGACTCTAAGAGCAAATTCCCCTGATTATTTTTCAGTGTCTGATTTTTCTATAACCTTAGATCTGTAATTTGTTTTTATTTTTTAATTTTTGAAAAAGTTTATTGGTGCAGGGAGAGGGAGAGAGAGAATCCTAAGCAGGCTCCACACTGTCAGTGCAGAGCCCAATATGGGGCTCAGACTCATGAAACTGAGCTCATGACCTGAGCCGAAACCAAGAGTCAGACGCTTAACCATCTGAGCCACCCAGGCGCCCCTAGTTCTGTGATTTTCGTTGCCCTTCTGACTCTGTCTTCCCTGTCAGTCTGTCTATCTCACCGTGGAAGGGGTTTTGTCATGATGGTGTCTCCCACACCTACCAGCCCAGATTCAGCTGACTTCTGTCCCGTTTCCTTGCAGACCCCGTGGTGAAGGAGCAGTCCCAACCTTGTGCAGACAACGCTGTGCTTTCCAGTGGCCTCACGGCAGCCCGGTGAAGTCTGGAAGGCGACGGGTAATGCGGCATTGATGCTTGCCAATAAAATCAACCAACCAAACACAAATCTTGAAGGAAACTACAATGTGATAAAAAGAAGTTCTAGTCATTCCTTCTAAATGCAAAGAAGAGTAAAGACCTAAATGTCAAAAAGAAAGAAAGAAATTCCCCAGTACTAGTTACTACAGGGAGCCGCCATTCTGGCAGTGTGACGATGCACATAGTTCAGGATCTGAGGGAACACTCCCTTTGGAATGCATGGGAGATGAGAGACTCGGAGTTGTTGTGCATTTGCGTTTATTTAACAGGAGACCGCTGTTGAATTAACCTGTTCAGTCAACAAGCTCTGAATATCTGACTTCCTATCTATTCCACTGTGGTCTGGGTTTCCTTTGGTGAGATTCAGGCTCAAGTTTTAGCAAAATGTCAGCAGTCTATACTGACACACCAGCCTCATTTACGAAAAGGAGATATTAAAACAGTGACAGTATTTTTTTTTTAAGCTCTTTTACAAATTCATGTTTTATGTATTTTTTTATGACATGAGCTCTCTAGGAAATGTACCTCATCCCTGCAGTTTTCTTCTAAGTGTATTCATTTGGGAGCAAACTGCAGTCACTCTCACAAGGGTCCCCTTTGCTGTCAGAAGGCATCACTTTAAACCTTGTGACGCTGTGTCCAGGGCCGTCTGTCTCCTCAAAAGTTCGATGCAAAGTGCATAACTTGGAGCTCACTGTAACCTTTGTTGATTTGCCTAACCATAAAACCTTGTTGCTGTTTTTTCTGTGTAGCCTTTTTTTTCCTTTTGCAGCCTTGTAAGGAAAGCCTCACCATTTCCCAGCACATACATCCGTGTGTGTGTGTGTGTGTGTGTGTGTGTGTGTGTGTGCGTGCGCCTATTTTAACACACCTCTCTGAAAGAGACTTTTTGGTCACAACCATAGTGAAAGCTGGAAAGTCAGTCTTCAGGCAGGCTGGGGAGGGAGAGAAACATCCTATTAGAATGTGTTTAGGAAAGACCTGTTGGGTCAGAAAAATGTATTCTCCCCAACCCCCCTTTTTGCCTCGTTTTATCCTCATGAGAAGCAGTTTCCCTCTGTAATCAGGGTAACCTGCGTTTTTAAGCTCTGAGAGGTACCACGTGAATGTGATGGCAAAGCTGAGTCTTTCTCACTTGCAGGGACAGGTTGTGTGCAAGGCCAGCCCACTCCCAGGGATAAGCAGAGCATCATGCGAGGGGCTTGGTGAGGATTTGGAGCACATAGAGCAAGTGTCAACGCTTGGGACCCATGGCGCTAGCCTTCATGTTAGCAAAGGAAGCTAGATTCTGCTTTAAAAAGTAAAAAATGTAGGGCTGATGTCATTTTGGGGACTTGTCACCAGTATGCTTTGCAGGCAGTCCCCCCTCACCCCAGCTGCAGAGCCATGCCACAGCTGTGGGAACTTGACAGCTAGCCCAGAGCTGGAGGTGTCTACCCACATCATACTTTAGGATTTCTTTATTAACTATTTAATAATGCCATACATTTTTATAAGGTTAGATTGATTGTTTGAAAACCTCTGTTTACATTCCATATTCCAATAAAATCATATTGGTATTGGTAGCAGGTCCTATTTCTACATGTAGATTCTGTTTTTGTTGTTTGGTCGGTGGGGATTTGAAATGCAAATAAAACTCTTACTAGAGTTGAGCTCACGGATTGCAACTTAAAAGTAAGACCCCAAAGCCAGGAAATGCATTCAGTTAAGGTTCTCATGCCGATACTACCTGTCTGTGTTGCACATTCTGTATATTGACGAGTCCATTTGTTCAGCCTGAAAAGCCAAGCCAAGACATGAGCTCTCATCTGGACCTGTATTGGCACATCAGGCAGCAGAAGCCTTCTGATGTGCCCCTCTAGGCAGCACTGTTGGTGATTATCAGGGAGATGTGCCACTGTGTCTTTTTTGCCCCCCCCTACTTCTCTCCCCTTTTTGTCACCCATTCTCTCCCCTTCCACTTTTTTTTTTTTTTTTTTTTTTTTTTAAGTTGTCTGTCTGGACCAGGCAGGGAGAGCATACTGGAGAGTCTTGGTGAAGTAGCAACTCCATTTTTTCCGTTGGGTTCCCCAGAGGCATTGAAAGCATCTGGAGGAGTACAGTCAGGTGATGTGCTCCGGCCTCTCTCCGTTGATGATTTAGTAGATGCAAACACAATAACTTGCCTGTCTTGTGGCTCTGACACAGGAATCGTTCTTCCTTTTCGTGTATGCTTTACTTTTCCACCACCTATGCTCTTCACTTCTCTTCATGCCTTAGCATCGCTGAGTTTCAAATGCCTGCCCCTTTCTGAGTCTGGTCTTGACACTTAGCTGGCTTGCTGACTGTAGGTGGTTCTTTCCCAAACTGAAGTGAGTCCAGTCCAGACGTTTTCTCTTCTTTCCCATCTCCATAGCCATTCTGTGTCCCGATGTACCTAGCTCCTTCAAGATTTCAGAATGCTTACCTGGGTTAGGAGATGGTCATGGAGAGTTCAGGGTGTGGGGGGCAGGGAAGGGGAGAGAGGGGGCGGGGAGAGAGAGAGAGTGTGTGTGTGAGTCTGTTCTTCTATTTAGACTAAGCCAAGGTAGATTTGCCCACCCACTATCCTTTTTGATCAGCATGTTATTTCTTAAATTCATCTCAGTAATTTTTATTAGGCATTTTTTTTGCTTTGTTACCTTATAACAGGTTAAAAGTGCCTATGATAAGGACTTAGTTATTTCCTAAAGAAAAGCAAAAAATGTGGGGAACAGGGTAGTGTTACACTATCATCTCAGGTACTGCCTGTGTTCGACAACATAGGCCTGGTATGGTGAGAACAGAAAGTTCCTATGCCAAATACAGATTGGTCTGATTGACCGCAAGTGAGCATAAGCGCGAGGCTTTGCTTCAGCTGACGAGTCCCATGGCGAGAGCAGAACTGATGGAACGCCAAGTGATATTTTCATCTGCAGTTTGCTTGCTGTTCACTCTCCCCTGGATCGTATTAGCTGCCTGCTCTTGTCCTGTCCCTGTGGGAGGTGACTGGGTGGGAGAAGCCAAGTGGACAGTGCAGACAAGCGTTCTTGGGTCTTCTCACCAATTAGAGCAGTGCCAGTGGTGGCTCTTGGAGACGCCTAAACACCGGCTGCTGCACCAGGCCTGACAGACATTCTCTAGCGCATCATTGCTCACAGGGCTCAAAGCTAGTGTGTTCCCTTGCAGAGAAGGAAGGGACTCCGACTGCTTGGATGGAGGAGACAGAAGAGCTTGTAATCCTGAGGGGGCTCAGCAAGGAGGTGGTTAAAGGAAAGGGAACCAGTAAGAAAAACAGTCAAGGGATAGGTCTTGAGGAGGGAACATGACTTCTTCAGAGAGTCAGGGGTACCACCTTCATGATGTGGAATGCGCCCTGAGATGGGCACTGCCCCCTGGAGTGGTTCCAGCGCCGCTGAAAGGTGGCGCCCTCAGACAGCTGCTGAGTCCCCGAGAGAGCTGGCGGCCGTGGTCTCGGTCCGCACCTACTCAGGGAAATGACTTAGGTTCTCCCAGGTGCTGCATTGAGGATGGAAGCAAAACTATTTGGGAACACAAGCAGCAATTGGAAGAATTTTTATATATGCATTGAAGTGGTTCTAAGCCCACTTAGCAGTTTCCCTTAATGCCAGTTCAGACTGAGCGATTTGTTTAGAAACCTGTGTTCCTGCATGGGCACTCGCAGGAAAAAGCAAACTTCCCTCCTGCAGATAATAGGGGTAAGCTGGAGTTAAGTTCATTGAAATAGAAACCCTTCTAAAAGCAAAAGCAGGGTGCACAGGAGCACACGAGGAGCCAGAGGTTTTCAGTGAGCTTAATAAGTCTAAGGTGGCATAACATCCTGCTTCTAAAAATTAACCCCAGGGTGGGAATGGGGGAGGGGAGGTGGCAGTGAAACATCTGGCAGAGAAAACCAGTAATAACAAACACTTTTGAGCTCTATGGATGTGTTCATGGAAACGACGACAAGCAGGTGTTGTGGAGGCTGGGGAAAGTGATGTGATGGGTTATACAGCTGATGCCATGAGTACTTTTGTGTAGAGACTCAACAATGTGCTACAAATGTGATACTTAATCCTGAACTGCATGTATTGGGGATTGTTTGAAAAAAAAAAAAAACAAACTTTCGTTGAATCAATAAATTAACAGTTTTGCACTTGCTGGCTTTTCTTGCTGTAAATGGTGACTAAGAGGTTGGGACAGAAATCTGGACACCCTGTGGAAAGCTTGGATAAATCTTCAAGAACCGTGGAGCCAACTATTTCCTTCTGTTTGCAGAACAGCAACACTGCCTGGGTTGTGATCCCTTCCAAATGATCACTTCAGACACACTTGGCCACCTCTTTGTATCACTGGATGACTGATGTCTGATTGATGTGCTGCTGCCCTTAGAGGAAAGACAAGTGTCATGTGAAACCTTGTTTTCAAAAATAAAAATGTTGATAACCACCAGATTCCCAAGCGGGAGACAAGCCACTGCCATGAGGCCCTTAAACTTGTATTTCCTGTCTCTTGGGGGAGAGGAGGGGTGCACCTTGAACTGGAAAGATGTGTGTATGGGGGTTGCAGTTCATCACCACCTTCGTGTGGAGCTTTCCTTTATCAAGAGAGGTGGGACTAGAGTGGTGTCATGTGGGGCTTGTGCTGTTTCTTGGTACTTGCTCCAGAATCCCTCTCCTAGGCACCTACTTCTGGGATTGGCCCATTTTAGTGCACAACTTTAACCTTTGTGGCTGAGTGTTCTGCGTTTATGAAAACCTCTCCCCACGCCCATTCCTTGCATCAAGAGCGGGCACACGCTGTTGTGTGTCTGCATTTGGCAGATGGTGGTGTCTTTAATTAGTGTGCTTCTCACTGATGGAACCCTCAGTGGCGCTGGACGCTTGGAAATCAGTTGCTGAAGTGCTAAAGGCAAATAGTCCTTTCTTTCTTGAACCTCACGCACCATGCGGCCTTTCTCAAGAAAGGCCTTTCTTCCTTTACCCAGAGGAAGTTTTCATGAAGCTATGTTTCTGTGACAGCTTCCCAGGGGCACAGTCCTTTTCTCTCGATGTAGTGCCGATCTGTGAGACGTTGCTTCTAGAATTCTGCTGCTGGCATATCACCACCCACTTCACTGTGCTGGACATGGAAGGGAAAATGGGGTTTTTAGGCCATGCCTCACAGCTGCTCCCAGGGGAGAGTTAAAAATATTTGAGCTCCCTTTTTGCTCTTTGTTTATTAGTGGACTGGGCACTTTCCTGGTATAAATACAGTCCTCTGATTATTAGTCCCAAGACATCCTCGGTAAACGGGGTCAAGGCTGATGGGGACCCAGCGTTGAACTGTTGAGCCTGTCACTCAGCTTGCTCAGAACAGTCAAGAGGCCTCGGTGCTCCTAAATCTGCACTCTGAACCCAAGAGGCAGGGAGGAGACTCGGGCACACATGCTGTGTCCAGAGCTTTCCCCTCTTCCTCCCAGGAGCCTGCACCCGAAACCGCCTCTGCTAGTGGTGATCACGAGAGGAAGGAAGAGGGTATTACTCGAAACCCGAGACTGTAGAGTTAGTTCTTACCAGGTTTTCCACACAGTGGCGTGGGAGAGTCAAGCTTGCACACTGTTCCCAGCACTCTTCGAGAGAAGGAAGCCACAGGCAAGTGGAGGCCTGTCCTCACTCCGGGTCAGATTGATTAATGTCGTCTTTCCCCTCCTCCCATCTCTTTCCCCAGGTCTGTTGCGGTTCCTCCCACTTTTCCATAAGCAGAACAAGAACCAAATCAAACGTCTTAACGTGTGTAGAGCGCGATCACGTTCCGTGAGCAGACACAAAATGGTGGCAGGTTTGGCGAGCACGAACCAGACCAACCGAAGGGCAGCCCGCCACCGTATTTCAAACCTCACTTCTGAATGTAAAAGGTTCACACGCCTTTGGCTTCCTGTTGACTTCCTCCTGACCCAGAAAGCATGGGAAATGTGAAGGGTATGCAAAATGGTTGTTGGTTACTGTTGCTCTCCCGTGCCCCTTGACTCGGCCTGTGGCCACCTGTTTTTCCAGCAGACCACGTTAACTAGCCGACCACAGACTCCACAGTGGGGAACGGGGGCAATATATGGCATGACGGGCAGTTACATATTATAATTTTAAAAGTATATATTATTGAATAAAAGGTTTTAAAAGAAACGTATGGAGAGTTTTCAGTGTGGAAGGGGCCGTTAACCAAGACCCGTGGCCACAGAGGACTGAGTGAAAAAGAAGAGCAGGTTCTAGCCAGAGGAAAAGCAGGGGGAGTCCCAGAGGTGAGGAGGGCCGTTTTTAAGGACACTGTTGACCAGGGATGAGAAGTTGAACAGGTATGGTGAACTAATCCTGGGAATGGGGCAAACCGCAGGTGACTCTAGTAGCCTGGGCGAGCCAGGAAAGCCATGTTTTGCCTTGACCCTTCCTTCTAATCCAATGACTAGGCGGTAAACATCCTCTCTAGTGACCTCCAGAAGATGCTTTAGCCCCTTCTTTGCTTTCCTTTTGCTGGTGTCTCCATAGTTCATTCCACTTCCCCATTTTGCCCCTCTTCCCCATGGTCCCTTCTGAAAAAGCATCTTAGCTTGGAGGCTGGTGGAGTCTGCTGTCCTCCAGCAGGCAAGGGTCAGGGGTCTCAGGGCCAGATCCGAGGGCTGCTTCTGGTGGCATTTGGAAGCTCCCGCGAGCTGGAGGAAAAGCGGCCCACTCCGCTGTGAGAGAGGGTGCAGTGGAAGCACCAGTTGTATTTGTTGAGTGAAAACAAAGGAAACCTGCTTTACACATGAGCCTTCCCTGGCTCCCTCAGGCCTGCCCTCTGAGGATAGCTGTGCCATGGGGAGGTGAAGGCAGCCATAACCGGGTGGCTGGCCAGCTTGGCCTCTGGCTGTGGCCTGCGTCCTCCCACAGCCTGTAGAGAGCAGGAGCAACGGGCAGACCCCGATACCCAGGCGGCTCAGGGGTGCCCACTATTCACACAAGCCACTTGTTCCCACAACATTCCTTCTTCTGTCTTTGCTGCTTGTCCTGCACAGGTGACTGTGGGAACGCAGGTGTGGACACTCACAGTTTCTGAAGCAATTGTGGGGGGAAAGCAAAGAGGCCCCTCAGGGTCACCACGGCGTCACAGTGGCCCCTGGAGCAGCTTCTGTCGTATCCAAGCAGTTCCACAGGTGTGGGAGCCCGAGACAGTGCCTGCCCCCCCCGGCCCCCGGACACCAGCGAGGAGGGCCCGCAGGCCCACCGCCAGCAGACTTTGTAAGGCCGACAGGACATCGAGTGGATGGACTTGGGACTTTTCCAGCACCATCACTGGCTTGGTCTTCTCAAGCAGGCACTCTCATGCCGCGGCCCTTTTGACTCCAGGCTCTGCAGATTTCTCTTGGTCTCCCAGGTCTCTGGGACAGCATCTCAATACCTCATTATAACGAGCACGTCCCCAAAGCTCCTGAGGACACGGTGCTTTTTGTGCACATGTTTATCTACATAGCACGTTACCTCCGTGGTGACCCACTGGCATTTGAGGGCCTTCCCAGACCAGAAGGGGCTCTTCGGAGTAGATACAGTTGATTGACTTGGGAATTCTTAGATGCCACGCAGAACTCAAATGTTAGCTCCCCATTTTTCTTCCCAGGGTGCTCTCTAACTTCCCAGTGGGAAAGTCTTGTTTTCTGGAAACCCCTCAAGCATATCAGATGTTTCTTTTTTGTGGATGATTACTGTTGGGCGGAAGAGAGGTTGTAGAATGAAGGGAAAGGAGGAATTTTTGCTTAGGCTTTTTTGACCTT
The DNA here is from genome assembly GCF_028018385.1 of Neofelis nebulosa. Taxonomy (NCBI): domain Eukaryota; kingdom Metazoa; phylum Chordata; class Mammalia; order Carnivora; family Felidae; genus Neofelis; species Neofelis nebulosa. Next base: position 35,286,518 of record NC_080798.1, on the reverse strand, counting down.
GAGAGAAGGGGACAAGGGACCTGCTTACCCAAAAACAGTCTATAAAGCTCATACACAAAGTGCTTGGCAATTCACAACATCAGTTCACATCTTTCAATGGCCCTGCTTATATTTGGATTGTTTAAAGTAACATTTATTTATTCTGGTTACCAAAGTAATATATGCTCATGGTAAGAAATTCTGAAAGCCTTCCCTTACCACATGCCGCGCGCCCACACACACACACACACACACACACACACCTCTTTCCTCCCTTGGAGGTAACCATAGTTAATTTTGGCGTATATCTTGTAATTTACTAACATTTAAAAATCAACGATTTTTATTTTTACAGAAATGTAATCAAACCACACATTCTCTCTCTCTTTTTTGCAACTTGTGCTTTCGCTTAGTTGTGACAGTTTTACTGTTAGCATGTATAGACCTACCTCACCCCTTTTTGTGGCTGCATGGGGTTCCATTGTGTGACGTACCGCAGTTGAAGCAATCCCTTCCTGATGAGAGACTTTTACCAGTACTGTTACCAGTATTGCCGCAATGAACAAATCTGCGCATACATTTTTACATGGTATGTTTGTGAGGTAAGATCTTAAAAAGGAAAAACTGTGCTGTATGTTTTGTTTTAGAAAGGGCACTGCTATGATTCAGAGGAAGCAGTCTTCTCTTCCCTTCTCTCACTGGTTTAGGTTGGAACTGGGATGCCTTTAGTCATGGAATTCTTGTGAGGCTCTGTTAGGCACTGGGACATGATGCCCAGAGTCTTTGCGCTTTCCAGGGAAACAGGAATGTTTGAGACCTGAAAAAAAGAAAAGGTGTTGGCGCTAACATAAGAAAGTTATGAAATAAAAAACTAATAAATGTAATTACATGTCTTTCCAATCCTATGAGCTTCATTGTCATTTGCTTTAAAAAAATATTTTTCTTGGGGTGCCTGGGTGGCTCAGTCGGTTGAGCATCCTACTCTTGGTTTCGGCTCAAGTCATGATCCCAGGGTTGTGGAATCAAGCCCAGCACATCAGGCTCCACACTCAGCATGGATTCTCAATGTCTCTCTCTCTCTCTCTCCCCCTGTGCCCTTCTTCCCCACTCGTGTTCTCTCATGCTTTTTAATACAAAAATTTTTTTTAATATTTTTTTCTTGATGCCTGGGTGGCTCCACCGGTTAAGGGGCCGACCAGCTCGGGACATGATCTCACGGTTCATGAGTTCGAGCCTCGCATCAGCTCAGTGCTGACAGCCTAGAGCCTGCTTCGGATTCTGTGTCTCCCTCTCTCTCTGCCCCTCCCCTGCTCATGCTCTGTCTCTCAAAACTGAATAAACATGGGGAAAAAATTTTTTTTAATGTATATACTTTTCTCTTGGGGCACCTGGGTGGCTCAGTTGGTTGAGTGTCTGACTCTTGGTTTTGGCTCAGGTCATGATCTCATAGTTCTGTGGGTTCAAGCCCCACATTGAGCTCCGTGCTAGCAGTGCAGAGCCTGCCTGGGATTCTCTTTCTCTCTCCTTCTCTCTGCCCCTCCCCAACTCGCACTGTCTCTGTCTCTCTCAAAATAAATAAACTTAGAGAAAAAAACTTAGCTTTGGAAAAATATGCATATATGTATTTTTTCTCATGATAATTAGTGAAGAGTCACAATTACAAAATCAAACAATTTCAAAAGCAGTTTTAAAAGATCTTTTCAAAAATTACAGGTAAAAACTTACCTTAAGTATGAAAAATGGCTACTATGGCTGCTATGTTTGAAGTGCTGTAGGGAAGCCTTCGAAAGCACGCAGGGACTGGCAGAGGGGTGAGTGTAGAATGGATGAGCAACACTGAGGAATAAAGAAAAACTGTTAAAATGTGCATCTCAAACGCATTGTGAAGAAGTCAGACTCAAAAGTATACTTATTCCATTTATGTGACATTCTGGAAAAGGCAAAATGTAGGAAATGGAGAACAGATAAATCTGTGGTTGCCAGGGTTTAAGCATAGGAGGTGATAACACGAGGAAATTTGGGGTTTGATGAAACTTCTGTATCTTAAATGTGGTGATGGTTATATGACTTGGTGCCTTTGTCAAAACTGTACACCGGGGCGCCTGGGTGGCTCAGTCAGTTAAGCATCTGACTTCAGCTCAGGTCATGATCTCGCAGTTCGTGAGTTTGAGCCCCACGTCAGGCTCTGTGCTGACAGCTCGGAGCCTGGAGCCTGCTTCGGATTCTGTGTCTCCCTCTCTCTCTCTGCTCTTCCCCTGCTCATGCTCTGTCTCTCCCTTCCTCAAAAATAAATAGACACTTACTTAAAAAAATTTAAAAAAACTGTACACCATACACACACACACACACACACACACATATGTATGTGAGTTAAAAAATAAATTAAAAAAAATAACAATAATGTGCAAGGGCCCAACAGAGTCCCATTTGAACTTCACTCTCAGATGAGCAGCGGCCTCATCCGCCCACCACTGGCTCTTTCACTGCTATCTTCCGGGCTGAGGGTCGTCTCTGGGTGTAACCACCCGGGCCGGGACGCAGTGGTCCTCCATCTACCAGCTGAACACCCAATTTCAAGGCACTCTTCATCTTTACTCCCAGCTAAGGGGTGATTCTCCAGGCACAACTTTACCCAGGCACAACTTTACCCACCTCATTACTATACCTTCCCATCTCGATCAGCAAAGAGGGGTGGGGCGTAAATGCTTCCTTGCAGTGTGTGGCGAGTCCCTTGTGTCTCTCGGAGGCCAGGTGCGCTGAGTTTCTGGGCTCTGACTGACCTGAGCAAACACCATCCACTGGGTTTTGGTATCTTTCAGTGCCTTTGCACACTGAAAGGGATGCTTATGGTTACTGGTGTTTCAAATAATATCTTAGTTGTTTTTCTTTTTAATGTTTGTTTATTTTTGAGAGAGAGAGACAGAACGCGAGCAGGGAGGGGCAGAGAGAGAGGGAGATAAAGAATCCGAAGCAGGCTCCAGGCTCTGAACTGTCAGCACAGGGCCTGACGCGGGGCTCGAACCCACGAGCGAGCTGTGAGATCATGACGTGAGCCAAAATCGCAGCTCAAATTTGGAATGAGCGTCCCAGGTGCCCCAATAATATCTTAGTTATTAAAGCTGTACATTTAAAATCTAATTTCTCTTGTGTTCTTAACATCAATTTACAAGTCTTGTTATAACTACAAAGTAGTTGGTTTTATGTATAAATACTTTTGCTAAATCCTTGATTGATGCTCAATCGATTCAAAACTTAATGGGTTAAACTGTAAATATTGCTTGTATGCTTAATCTAGTTTCCTTAGAACCATATATTTAATCACATATTTAATCTGTTTGATTTGTACAAACACTTCCAATATGAAAGACCTAAAATGAGATGAAATCTTCCTAAGCATTCAAATACTAACATATTTAAGTCTAAATTCACAGATTTAATAAATAAAATCTTTTAATACTTAATACATTTTAAAGTTTAATAAATCAAAATCTTAAACATTTAATGTTTACACACTTAAAATTTTATAAGCATTTTAAAATTAAAATCACAGCTAATTTCACATTCCTTCAAGCATTGCAAATTAAATTCAAAGCATCAGGTTCTCCAATACATTAAGGCATCTTAAATAACAAAATATCACAACAATCAGAAACTTATCCCTCTATTTGACAAGGATTACTGGTATCATGGTTTTGATTTACTTGCCATAATCTGTGTGTGACATTCTACCAAGGTAACATTCTATCTGAACTCAGGACTATGATACATTCATAGTCAGAGATTCTGGGGTTGGCCAAGTACAGGTTGCTACTTCTGCAATGGTTATATCCAAATTTCTGGTTAACAAACTAAGCCCCTTGCAATAGTAATGGGATTTTCAAGACCACCCCCAGATCGCACCTCACTCAATGAGGGTCAGGATTTTGTTACCTTTTCTGAAACTCTTAATGGCCTGATACATCAACTAAGCTTCTGCACCCACTACCCAGATTGGAATCACTTCACTGCCTCTGTAAATTCTGCTTCCTTCTTTTCTTCTTTTTTTAACTGACTCATCCACCTCATTATAATTACAGAAATCACTGAAGGAAGCTACTGATTAGCAAGATTTTTCCTGTATTTTGTCCTTACATAAATTCATGTTGATGAAGGGAAAACAATCTTAAAGAATGATAGTGTAATGCATTTTTCTGTGAGAGACATCTGTGGTTTTAGGTTAAGTTGGTCCACATCACCTTTGAAATGAAAGTATATGTCAGAGGTGATCATTTGACTCTAATCAACTCATTCATTCATCGTATGCCTGCCATGATGGTGGTCCTGTGTAGGTGCTGGGATACATGCACAGAAGAAGACAGTCTGTACCTGAAAAAAGCATGCCAAAATTAAGTCTACCATGGAGTCAACTCACGAATTCATGTTCTCCAAACCTTTGATCAAATCATCTATATTGTAGGGGTGTCTGGGTGACTCAGTCAGTTAAGCGTCTGAGTTCAGCTCAGGTCATGATCTCATAGTTGCTGGGTTCAAGCCCCACACTGGGCTCTGCGCTGACAGTGTGGAACCTACTTGAGATTCTCTCTCTCCTTCTGTCTCTCTGCCCCACCCCCACTTGCACACATGTGCACTCTCAGAATAAATTTTAAAAAAAATCATTCTTACTGTAGCTAAGGCCATGATCGCAATAAACTTTGAACCCCAACATAATAAAGAACTAAACACAGTTCAGGTAGACACTTACTGAGAATGGGTAGTTGGGAGAAACAAGCACTTTCGTTTTATTCATCAGCTTGCTCATTGATTGTCTATCTGTTCAAGGTGCTGAAGCCCATACTTGCTCAAGGTGTTCCATTTTTTTTAAGTTTATTTATTTTTTAGAGAGAGAGACAGAGAGAGAGAGAGAGAGAGAGAGAGAGAGAGAGAGAGAATCCCAAGCAGGCTCCACACCATTAGTGCAGAGCCTGATGTGGGACTCCAACTCATGAACCTTGAGATCATGACCTGAGCTGAAGTCAGATGCTTGGTTAAGCAACTGAGCCACCCAAGCACCCCAAGGTGTTCCGTTTTAACTGAGGAGAGTGCATGGTTAATGAGAGACATGTGAATAGGCAGATGCATTAGGTGAGCCCCAATGCAGAGGAGAAGATCTTTATTGGTGGGATGGGTCTGGAGCTGCTGAGACCAGGAGACACAGAACCTGTGCTGAGCCTGCAGTGACCAGGACCCCAGGTCCATGACTGATTCACTGATTCAACACATGCTTACTGCATTCCCACTTTATGCCAGCACTTTAGGTACTAGGAATACAAGGCAGACCAAATTCTTTCTCCCAGAAGCTCAAAACAGGGGAAAGGAGACAGCAATAAGTAACTATATAGACTATGAAGTGGTGATAAGTACTATGGAAAGCAATAATAAAGTGGGGTAGGAGGACAAGAAGTTGGGGTTAGAGGTGCCATTTCATGCTGGTTGTCAAAGAGGTCCTCTCTGAGGAGGTAGTGTAATGAGTTGAATAGTGTCCCCTCAAAATTCATGTCCACCCAGAACCTGAGAAATGGGCCCTTATTTGGAAAGAGTGCCTTCGTGGATGCAATTAGTTTAAGGTCTCAAGATGATATGATGCTAGATTCAAGGTGGGCACTAAATCCAAATACCGGTGTGCTCATGAGAGGAGAGGACACGGAAGAAAGGTATGCCAAGATGGTGGCAGAGATTGCAGTGAAGCTCCACAGGCCTAGGAGCACCTAGGGCCATCAGGAGCTGGAAGAGGCAAGGAAGATCCCTGAACATTTTAGTAACAATCAAGGGATAAATTGTTTACCAGCCTAAAGCACAGTCCCCAGCAGTCGTCCAAAAATAACAATTTCATAGAAAAAAAACTGTTTTTTACTTTCTACTCTAGTATGATCCACATATCCTCCCACCCCCACCCCCTGCCATGTCTGGAAATTCTGGCTAGATTGTTCACAGGGTTGGTGAGGATTAAATGATTTAGGAAAGGCTAAGCTCTTAGGATGGTACCTGACACCTGATAAATGCTCGACTGACGCTAGCCATTTGTAGCCTTGTTGATGATGTTAACTGCAAACTCCTTTTCTGTCAGTCACAATACCCAGCACAGGCCTGAGCACAGAATATAATATTTAGGAAGATGCTCAGTGAGTGACTGGTCTCCAACACTTGGGATTTCTTCCACACTTGAAATATCATAGCTTATTTTGTGTCTTTTTAAAAAATGTTCTAAGTATTAATTGATTTAGAAAAACAGCTCCACCAACTCTATTTTGTTTAATTTTATTAATTCCTGCTGTTATCTTAATGTTCAGGCTTTTTTGTTCGCTAGTGCATTCAAGGTGATTTTCCTGAGAGTACTGCTTTGCATCCCACAAGATATGCAGTATATTCATAGTGACCCTGTTAATGATTAAAGCAATGCTGTACATAAGGCGCTTAGCACAGTGCTCAGTAATGTTTGGTTGCTTTAACCTTACCCTGCACACGGCGGCCAGTCTATTTGACACTGGGGTAAGCAGTTGCTTAGCAAAGCCACCTTCTGCGTCTTTCTCCACTTTACTTCTGCCCTTGTAACTCCTCCCAGTCCTCCAGGGGGCGGGGCCAGGTCTTCACGCTCCTGACCCCACCCCGCCACGTTCCTTTGACACTCTTTGCGTGCCCCACACATTCTATACTCCTGTCTCCTTCCGTTTTCTAAAAGCAGCTCTGGAACTAGGATGAGAAAAATAGTCCCTTGACAACAGAGTTCTTTCCACAAGAAGGCGGGACTGGGGCGGGGCTTAAGACCGGAAGAGCCCGGAAGTCCGTGATCCTTGTGGCAGGATTGGGTCCCGCGTGCTCAGGGGCGGGTCAAGTGGGCGGAGGTATCCATTTTACACAGCGGACTGCCCGCCGCCTCCATTTAAGGCGGGGAGAGGAGCGCGGGCGGCAGTTGCTGTGGTTTCCCAGTTGAGGTTACTTGTTTCTTTTGGGAGCAGAAACTCGTGGAGGTAGTGTCTTGCGACCAATTTTACCCACGAGGGACTACAGATCAGGCGATCAGGAGCGCAGCCCGGCCAGGCCCAGCCCTTACTTTCCCTTCACCCCTTGGTGCCCATATCTAGGTCGGCTCCGGCGCGGCTGAAAAGGCCGCGGGCGAGATGTTCAAAAACACGTTCCAGAGCGGCTTCCTCTCCATCCTCTACAGCATTGGCAGCAAACCCCTGCAGATCTGGGACAAAAAGGTCAGGAGTTGGGGACAGCCGCTGGGCGGGGTGCAGGGGCCGCGCGTCCCCTCCTCGTCCGGAGGCTGGGGACGGGGTGGTGGGTAGTTGTGTGGAGTTGGGGCCTAGGGGTAGGGGAGGCCGGGCGGGCGCTGCTGTCCCCAGGCTGGCGTGACTGAGGTGCAAGGTAGGGGCGTCGTGTAAGCAGTTGGGGGTGCGTGTGGGGTGGGCGTGGCTGGGGTTTAAGTGTCCAGAGGCCATGGTGTGGTTATGACAGTGGTCCCTCTCCGCAGTCTTGATTTGCTCAGTCGGTTCCTCAGAAGCCTCGGTTTCCCTGTTTATATGGTGGGATAGATAGTACCCGTGTCATAGCGTGAAATGCATAAACTTACTTGAGGTTGCTTTGGGAGCATGCAGATGAAAGAAGCTGCTGTTCACTGATTGCACAAATATTTACTGATACCCTGTTTTGTGCCAGGCACTGTGCTGGGCACAAGACACAGAGCTTTTGTTCCAGGCATCCTTATAGAGGCACAGCCAGAAGGCAGTTATGTTTGGATTTCATTCATTTGCTCCTTTCCTTCCAGTGATCTCAAACAAGGGAGAATTCGGGTGGCCTTTGGCACCTGCTCCACATTCGGTGCTACTTGGAGTCTGAACTGTGCCTTCTGTGCTTGATTTCTACATCAGGAAAATTGCAAAATGGTGATAAAGTTTTGTTTGGGTTAATAAGTTCAGAGCCAAGTACAAGCCTCGTTATTTTTATTCAGGTCTCCCCTGGGTAATACTTTCACTGACCCCAGGAGATGATGACCTTGCCCACTTTTTGGAGATGTGGGGTAGGGGCATGTATGTCTAGCAGGCTGTGCGTTGGTCTGCGTTTTATTACTTGGTTATTTTATTGCTCATGTGAATTCCTAGTCCGCTGTACCCTTTTTTAGGGTAAGTTCAGGTAGGCAGTCTCTTGTGGAAGACAGGTGATTTTCTCAAGGGAGAATGGAGAGAAGTGGTATGTTGAATGGTATTTTATAGAGATAAATGTGGAATAATCTAAGTAAGCAGGTTATGGGTAACGAAGCCAAGAATCTTGGATTTCATCTCAGAACAGCTCTTTGTCTTCCTTATCCGCAAATGAGCGTTTGGGGCCACACGAGATTGATAGAGAACACCAATAGGCTTCTGCCGGTCAGGACTAGGGAATTCTGCATTTTGAGAGCAGCTTTGAGAGTGCTGTGTTCTTCATGTCATTTTTATAATAGTTGGCAGATCTGAATATAATGAGTCGCTTGGGCCCTATGCACATGCGAAACATCGAAGTCTCGTCTTTTCACTATGCTTCTGTCCACAAGCCCAGTCTCATACCAAGAGTATTTACACAGGAAAGCAGTTCCTTAGTTTTGTTCCCTGCGTTATTGAGGTTTTCAGTTCCATGGTTCTGTTCACATTGGAATAAACACTGAAACCTCTGAAACTGCACCTCTACACAGAGAACCTGGCCTGAATGTACCTGGGAACTTTGTAAGGATGATGGCTGCCCACCTGTGGCTGGGCTTAGTTTTGGGCTGTCAGGAGGCATGGAGGGAGTAACCTTGTGTGCTAGCTGAACGTGCAGTTACAACAAAAAGGTCGACATAAGGCTCTTGAAATAGAGAACGGGACCTGATCTAGGAGAGGTTTCTGGAGCAGGCCAGAGAACTTAGTAACACTGAAAGACTTGCAGAGGTAGGGATGCTTCAGCGTTTCGATTAGGTGAAACTTACCAGAGTTGTCCATTTTAACCTTTCTGGGCTTGATCTTTTTGTGTGTTTTATTTTTCAAATGCAGCTTTTTGGCCAGTCAATATGTTTACACACGGAATATAAAAGCAAAGTAACCATGGTGCACTGTGTCCCTTAACAACGCCGCTAGAGGTCGGATGGTACCCTAATGACATAAACACGTGTGAAAACATTATTAGAACACCTGGCAGGGTTACTTGGACTAAATTAAACAGACGTTTTGGCAAAGAAAACATTTAGAATAACACTCATTTTAAGCAAAATTCTTATAATAGTAAAAGTTAGTTATATTTCTACTTTTTGTATTTTTTTAAGTTTATTGATTTTAAGAGAGAGAGAGAGAGCGAGAGAGCGTGTGGGAGTGGCAGAGAGAGAAGGAGAAAGAGAGAGAATCCCAAGCAGACTCTGCACTGTCAGCATGGCTCCCTACATGGGGCTTGAACCCACAAACTTTGACATCATGACCTGAGCCAAAATTGAAAGTCAGATGCTTAACCTAGTGAGCCACCCAGGTGTCCTTCTACTTTCTGTGTTTGTTTGTATATAATGTTTATTTTTGAGAGGGAGAGAGAGAGTGTGTGTGAGCTGGGGAGAGGCAGAGAGAGGGAGACACAATCCGAAGCAGGTTCCAGGCTCTAAGCTGTCAGCACAGAGCCCGATGTGGGGCTCGAACTCACAAACCGCAAGATCATGAGCTGAGCCAAAGTCAAATACTTTTTGTATTTAGACTGAAATGGGTTTAGGGGTGAATCTTTTCCCCTGGGGCAAGGGAAGGAAAGGGAAAGGATAAGTTTGGGGTCAGATCCATAGGCTTTGTTGCATGTGTGCCTTTTCTTAGCTATATTAAAGTCCTCAGGAAGTGTTGGGAATCCAATTCAGTTAGGGAAACACTGGGAATTGATATACTTATCAAAGTATTGAGCAACAGTTAAATCACAGGCATTGTGTAGATTTGGGGAGATAAAAAGTTAGAAGACATTTTCCCTGCTCTTAGGGAGTAAGGCAAAGTTGTAGTAAAGGTAAAGTTCGATGGAGGGAGGGGTAGACCATCCACATTTATCTAGAAATGACCCTGAACTCTGCCAGTAGTATATGGCTATTTTGTTACTATTGTGATTTCACAAACTTTACTATTCTCCTTCCTGAGTTTATGGAGAAGAATTTCTATAATTTGTTTTTTGTAAAGAGTAATCTTGGAAAAATTAAGTTTGGCTTCTGTTTGGGCTCTGGGTCTCCTTATGAGTGTGAAGAGTGAATGCCATATTCATACTAGTGAATTGACAGGCTCCATTTTTGTGGGTGTGCTTACTAACATCTGTAACATCTGCGTTTATCAGACCCTCTTTGAAGTTCACAGCTCCTGCCGCCCATCTCTTCCTTCAAATCTCAACTTAAACATTGTTACATTGGGAGCTTAAGTTAGGTCTCCTGTGTATTCCTGTGGCCCTCTACTTCACACTGTATGGCAGTTGCCTATTTATTGTGTATTTCCCACTAGACTACAAGTTCCTTTAGGGGAAGAAAACTTTTTTACCTTGAAACCCCAGGGCTGGAGTTGGGACAGTGTGGATGTGCGCCCTGGCTCTGTTCTATGTCCTGTCTTGTGTAACCTTGGGCAAGCACTTACCTGCCCAGTTTTCTTATTTTGTAATGATGCCACCTCCTTCCATGATTATGGAGATTAAATGAAGGTTTATATAAAATGCTTGGCAACAGAGTTATGGCATACAGTATTAAATAGGGCAGGAAACCCAGGAATTTGCTCAAGAGTAAATAAGTTTATAATTGATGCCTAGGAATAGGAAATACAGTAAAGCCAGACTTCTGAAATTAGAATAATTTAGTCATTGTAGCAAGGCTTTCCCAGTCCAAAACCCTTAACGTGACTCTAAGGCCACACAGCACATGGTCGGGTGCCTGCCCCCCCCACCCCCCACCAGGTTCCCCTCTTAGACCTCCTACTGAACTGAAGGAGGTTGTGTTCTCTCACCTTCAGGCCTTTGTACCTGTCCCTCTGCTGGGACCCACCCTACCACCTCTGTTAGTCTCCAGGTTATAGCACAAAGGCACTTCATCAGATTAAGTGAGTCTATATCTACTTGCCCCTCCAGGTTAAGTTCATTTGTACCCCCTTATAGAGCCTCTACTTCCTTTTCATCATACCCATCGTTCTTGAAATTCATTCTTGAAATTAGCTTCTTAAAATCTGTATTCCTTGCTAGACTGCAAGCCTCCTGACAAAGACCTCTGTCTTTATCAAACCAACAGCTTAGGAGAAATTAGGGGTTTCTTAATGTTCCCTTAACTTCTGGAACCAGCAAATATTTCATTTATTAAAGGACTTTTATGTTTAATGTCGATATCACTTCTGGTTTGTAAAGAAAATACCAGAAGGTTCTGTTCCCACTTATGCCTGTGTAAAACATAAAATTTTCATATTTCAAAATATGTTTAATATCCTAAAAGTCTACTAGATGAGAATGTTAGTTCATACAAGTTTCTCTGTCTTTCTCACCTCTCACCTTGTCTTTCGGCTGCTGCTGATCCTCGCCTATTCTAAAACTAAATATTAGGGGCGCCTGGGTGGCGCAGTCGGTTAAGCGTCCGACTTCAGCCAGGTCACGATCTCGCGGTCCATGAGTTTGAGCCCCGCGTCAGGCTCTGGGCTGATGGCTCGGAGCCTGGAGCCTGTTTCTGATTCTGTGTCTCCCTCTCTCTGCACCTCCCCCGTTCATGCTCTGTCTCTCTCTGTCCCAAAAATAAAAATAAAAACCGTTGAGAAAAAAAAAAAAAAACAACTAAATATTAGAAGCAGACGTTTTGTGGTTGTTGCTGGATAGTATTAGATTCCTTCCCTGTTCCTAATTTTAAAAATGAATAATCTCTCTCCAGAAAAGGAGTTTCCACACCCTCCCTCATTTTTAATTAGCAAACTTTCTTGGTACATGTTAAACTGCTGCGTTCCCGGTAGTAGGATCGAGGGCATTGGACATGAAGGTAGTATAGCTGGGTTTTTTTCCAGACTTTTCTGGATCAGCCTGATGATGTTTATTATTCTGAGTAATAGCTTTTACTATAATTGGGTGAAGGCATGGGTTTGAGTTACACTTGCCCTTGCAAGGCATTGCTAGGAAGAGACTGGTTAGCACTGCACTTAATTGCCTTTACTGTAACTAAAGGGTTGTTTGTATATGCCCAGAGTTTCCCGTGTGCTATCTAGAGAGTCCCTGTTAAGTGCAGCAAAGGGAGAGAAGCTTTGACCCGTCGGAGCCTGCAAGGCCCAGGCCTTGAGACAGAGCTATGCCCAGCTCTCCCCACAGAGGTCTCCCTCTGCCTGTTTTCTGACTTACATCCCGGCCCCTGGCTACAGGCGAAACTTTCCTGCCGACATGTACAGCTCTAATGGCTTAATGTAAATTGGAACATGTGTCATTATTAAGACTAGGATGCCAGATGGCTGAGGGCTCAGCTGTCTGCCAGGATAAGTGGGTGGAGCCAGAAAAATGAAAAGTGGGGGTAGAGAATGGATACAACTCGTGTGTTATTTTTAAAACACTTGAAGAAATATAGAGAGTTGGCTAGCTTTCTCCCTATCCCAGTAGTACTTTTTTCCCCTCAGCTTGACCTTCCTCCCTGGAGCTTACATTGAAAAAAAAAAAAGAAAAGAAAATCAGTGTTCTTTATTAGTTGCCCCAGTGACCATGGAAAGCCTGGGAGAGTGATTGCAAGAAGGGCTTGAAGGTTCCTTTCCTGGTGTCCACAGAGGCTGAGAACCTTTTTGATTTGTTGTAGCCAGTAACCTGGGTTCTGCAGCTCCCAAAGTATGTCCATCTCATAGCTTTGGGGGTGGAGGGAGGGTGGGGATAGGGAGTTCGTGAAAAAAAAATGTAAGATTGGCTTTGTTTATTTTTTGGAGGAATAAAACACTTGTAACCTACACCTTGATAGCGGGACTGTGTCATGAAGTGAAAAAGAATGAAAAAGTCAAAAACAATTGGCACTGTCTCATTTAGAGAGGGAAGTAAGATAAAACCTATTTCCACCGTAAGCAATAAATACTGACCAGTTCACTTTATCTTCATTTCAAAGCCAGGCCTGCTTAGTGACCTCTGAACTGGAAGGAGCTAAGGAAAGGAAGTCAATGCTTTCTGAGGTCGTGTATCTTGTTGTATGTGTTTGTCAGAAGCAGGACTGAGGAGGGGGTTGCTTCCTGCAAGACCTTTACAATTTAAAACAGTGACGGCCAGACTGCCAAGGTGGTTGAGAGGCCTTGTCCCAAATTGCCCACCCCACTTTTCCCTTGATCCTAGTTTTAGAGCCTAAAGAGGTTTGGGGAGGTGTCCTTTAAGTGCTCATCTCTCTGATTAATTGCACCCCCCACCCCACCCCTCTTTCCCAGTGAGTTTCGATTTGCAGCCCTTAAATAAAGGAGAAAAATCATAATTCACTAACCAATCAACTTAATTTGATTTCAGAACTCTGGCAGTTGGTGATAGGAGAATACTTAAAACTCCAGAGAGACCGGTGGGCATTCCTTTGAAAAAGCTGCCTTTTTTCCTGGTTCTCCTGGTTTATGGACTACGTTAATTAATTTTGTAAGACCGAAGTCCTGGAGTGTGGTGGTTGATGTGTTGCTGAGAGAAATTTCTCTGTAGGAAGTTTTTGAAAGTCTAGCTAAAAATGAGCTTGCCTCTGGGGCAGAGGCAGAAGAATACACAAAGTCTGTTTTGGCTTCCAGTCTGTTGGCTTCTGCGTGCTTTGTAAGGCATTGTTTTCTTCTGTATAAAGACTTGAATAGTAGCATTTGCTGGAGTGAAGTCATCTGCTAGAAACTTTGAGATGGGCAGAAGCAAATTTCCTAACATTTCCTCCCTGTGGAATCTGGCCGAGCTTTCTGGAGCGGAGAGAACATTCTCCCTGTGCTCTGAGAGACCTTTGGGGATGTAAGGTTCGAAGCCATGCTTTTAAGCAATATTGGATAAATTGCAACAAGTTGCCTTTTAGCAATAATTAATTGATACTTTCAGGTTAACCATGTCGATTGTTGCATTGTGTATCCTTTAAAGAAAGAATGAAGTTATAAAGAATGATTAGTTGTATGTTATCAAATTAGTGTTTGCATCTTGTTGGAATACCAGCCCCTCTTAGCAATATGACTACATCACGTTATTTGGAAATAATTTCGCATTTGATTCCTCCTTCACCAGCAAGTCCGTCTGTTTTCCACAGCAGCTGTGGGCTAGCAGATCGAGGAGGAATATTGCCATTTGGTCCCGAGTGTTTATGTGGGGAATGAGGTGGGCCGCGTTGGCATGTGCTACACAGACCCAAGCCTTTGTGCTCTTAATCTCCCTGGGAAAGAGGCCCAGAACTCGAAGCAGGAGGGCAGCGGTGTCGCCAGCTTTGTTTGAGGAGCACTTCAATGTGACGTTTGTGTCTTAAGAACCCAAGAAATGCTGCATTGGCAGAGATCTGGGGCCCATCCACCCTGCGTTCTGTCTCTGATAATGGGCACCAAAGGCTGATTTGTGGGAAAGCATTCCTCATGCTGGCAGCCTCCCTGGCTTTGTGATAGACCCCAGTCTCTCTGGCTTCCTATAATAGTCCATGGTGGATATGTTATCCAGGAGTTTTTTTTAAATCCTCCTTGAATCTATTCACCCTTGCCAACTCTCAGGGTGACAAATTCCAGAAGTCAGCAAATATTTGAATGCTTAGTTTATGCCTCGCATAGTACTAAGCTTTGTAGAAGATGCAGATGATGCTTACTACTTGATCCCTACCCTTGAGCTTATACTTTTGTAAGGAGACAAGACTCAGTTACATCTCGGAGAAAAAGATAGGCAGTGATATCAAATGTCCCATGGGAACACCAGGCACACCTCAAGTGGATCAAATTCACAGTACCAGAGGTCAGAGACTGATGCCTAAAGACAAAATGCCATAATATTAATAATCCATTTTGAAAATACACCTCTCAGTCAGACTTGACACCGTGTTCTCTCTTTATATGCAAGTCTACTGGAAAGCCAAAGGATTGAGTCAATACAACATGTCAATACAGCCATTTTCACTATGCCTGGAAAAAGATCACATGCTTTAGGTGCATCCTGTACCAAATCTTGTTGATGTTTTTCATGTATTAATCCATTCAGCCCTAATAGTCCAGCCCTGTGTCAAAAATGCCTTTGCGTTTCTCTGCTGTGTCCATATTAGGTGCTTAAGCGCTCATTGCTTGAAGGTAATTGTGCTTTCCTGAATATTTTAAGAGGGGAAATCCATATTGAATATTGATCTCTCTTCATATTGTACCTCCTACGTATGCAGCAGATGACACAGAACCATGTAGGATGAAGTGCTAAATTATATGGTCTAGGCTACATGAGCCAGACAGACAAATCAGAAAGAAGAGAGGTTGGTGTGGGCTGAAACGCTGAAGAAGGGTTCTGTGTGCAGCACCGATGAGACTTGAATTCTTTAAAAATTTGAAATTTAGGGAAAAAATAAGGAAGCAGGAAGTAGGAGCATTGTCATAAGCAGTGTAGAAGATAAAAATGATGCTTGATACTGGGGAGTAGTGCTCTCATTTTCTGGTTGCTGCCCTCCCACTGGAGGCACCTTCCAGTGGCACCCAGGATTGGGCCTTTTTGACCGAAGAAGTATATAAGACAGTGTGGAAAGCCTGGTCATTAATCCTGACTCTGTCACTTAGGGTCCTCATTTGCACTGCCCGGATGTCAGTGTCCACATGTGTAAAATACCACCTACCTTATGATTTTTGTTAGGATTAAGTCAGAGAGTGTATATGAATGTTCCTAGTGCATAGTAGGCACTGAGTAAATGTTAGCTGAATCGAGTTGATTTCTTTTTCTTTTTTTATGTTTATTTTTTGAGAGAGAAGGAGAGAAAGATTCACAAGTACACTCCATGCTGCCAGCACAGAACCCAACAGGGGGCTCGAACTTGCAAACTGAGATCATGACCTGAGCCAAAACCAAGAGTCAGACACTTAACTGACTGAGCCACCCAAGTGCCCCTCGAGTTGATTTCTTTGGGAAGAAATTTATCCTAATTTATAGATTGCCAAGTCACCTGCAATTCCTGTGGTGGCTGATGGGACCTTATATAGAGGTAATATCATGGCCTACTTACAGATAAGCTCAGTATACCGTGTCCCAAAGTTCTGTGTTATGCCCCAAGAGCTACTGTGGTTTTCTTTAAATGGTCCCATTCAGGGGCGCCTGGGTGGCTCAGTCGGTTAAGCATCCGACTTCGGCTCAGGTCATGATCTCGTGGTTTGTGAGTTCAAGCCCCGCGTCGGGCTCTGTGCTGACAGCTCAGAGCCTGGAGCCTGTTTCGGATTCTGTGTCTCCCTCTCTCTCTCTCTGACCCTCCCCCGTTCATGCTCTGTCTCTCTCTCTGTCTCAAAAATAAATAAAAACGTTTAAAAAAAAAAAATGGTCCCATTCAGCCTTCAGAATCTTAACAAAGTTGTTGCCAAATATTTCAGTCCTAATTGGTTTAATTTTCTTTGTTGTAGGTGCGGAATGGCCACATCAAAAGAATCACTGATAATGACATCCAGTCCCTGGTGCTAGAGATTGAAGGGACGAATGTCAGGTAGGTGGCCCCTCTGTTCACCCAGAGACCCGGTACAGCAGGGAGGCAGTACATCATAGAAGTTAATAAGCACAGACTGTGGCACCGAGCGCCTGGTGTGGATCCAACTCACTGCTTACAGCTTACCTTGGACAAGTTACTTAACCCACAGGCCTTAGTTTCCTCATCTGTAAAATAGGGATAGTAACAGGACACCTTCCTTAGAGGGTTGTTGTGAAGATTAAGTAAGCAAATTGTGTATAAAGCACTTAAAGCCTGCTCAGCACATAGTAAGTGCTGTATATTAGTTATATTATTATTAATAAGTAACCAAGGCTGTGGGTGTGGGCGGAGGGATGGCACTGGTCATAGTAGATGGCGTGTGCCACTGTGTGGCTCTCTGTGCCACAGTGGTCCTAGTTTACGTTTTCTATCACTTGATGCTTCTCTTAGACCAGAATTGAGTCTTCTCTCACTGGAGGAAATTCCTCAGATCGCTGGCCTGGGTTTGTTTTTCAGGTTATTTTTTTGTTGATGTCTAGCCCTGTGTTCAGCTTTTGTTTCAGAGTCCAGCGTTGTGTTTTCTTAAGCATCAGCTGATTCAAGGATTGAGGATTGGGTGAGGGTACCTGGCTCTTTTAGATCTGCTTTCCATCTTGCCTCTTGGACCGAGTGTTTTTGCTGTGTGTACCACAAGGGAAGTGCTTACCGGTGTCTCCTCTCTCTGCAGCACCACGTATATCACCTGTCCCGCAGACCCAAAAAAGACATTGGGGATTAAACTGCCCTTCCTTGTCATGATTATCAAAAATTTGAAGAAATACTTTACCTTTGAAGTACAGGTTAGTATATGCACATGAATGTGTACACTCTCAGCTATACCATAGGGATAGCTCATCAACTTGCAGGAAAAAAAATAGCTCTGGGAAAGTATCTTTAGTCTTTTGTATGTATTTTTAAAAACGAAAATTTTTTTTTAATCTTTATTTATTTTTGAGAGAGAGACAGAGAGACAGAGAGAGCAAGGGAGGAACAGAGAGAGGGGGAGACACAGAATCTGAAGCAGGCTCCAGGCTCCAAGCTGTCAGCACAGAGCCCGACACGGGGCTCGAACCCACGAACTGTGAGATCATGACCTGAGCCGAAGTAGGACGCTTAACCGACGGAGCCACCCACGCATCCCGTATTTTTTTTTTTAAGTTCATTTGTTTATGTTGAAAGAGAGAAAGCATGAGTCAGGGAGGGGAAGAGAGAGAGAATCCCAAGTAGCCCCTGCTCTGTCAGCACAGAGCCTGACGCAGGGCTCGAACCCAAGAACCGTGAGATCCTGACCAGAGCCAAAGTCTGACACTCAACTGACTGAGCCACCCAGGAGCCCCTGTATGTATTCTTTTCTGCTTCTACTACGCACTTGATGCAGCCATTATTATACGGCATAAATTTGGTATCGGTAGTCAAACTTTAATGCCAAGTTTTTAAAGAAGCAGTAGGCACCTAGGAAATCTGAACAACAGCTGTAAGTTTCAAAGCTTAAAGGTTAGAGTAGTGTCCATTTAGTACTGGTTATTGTTGGTCTCTGTTCTAGTATTTTTGATTTTTGAAATGGAAGAATGTTTATGAAATCATTCTATGGTCTGTGGGCCCTCGGGTGTGTCATGTGTCATAAGCAGCTGGTGTTGTCTTGGCAACGGACAAGATAAACTTGCTACTTCCGGGCCATCTGCGTCCAGTGTGACCTGTATCTGGTCTGTTTATTCTCCCTTGGGTCTCAGCCTTGGGAAACTGGGCTGTGGGAGTTCAGGCCCTTGTCTTATACCCAGGTCGTTTGCTTCTTCCAAGGTAGAGTTCACGTGACTCTTTTTTCTATATGTCATAGGTACTAGATGACAAGAACGTGCGTCGGCGGTTTCGGGCAAGTAACTACCAGAGCACCACCCGAGTCAAACCCTTCATCTGTACCATGCCCATGCGGCTGGATGATGGCTGGAACCAGATTCAGTTCAATCTGTCAGACTTCACACGGCGGGCATATGGCACAAATTACATCGAAACCCTGAGAGTGCAGGTGCTGGCTCCTTTTCTTGTGGAGTGCCAAACGGGAGAGGAGAGTGTGCTCTGCCTGTTCCTGGCTTGTGGCCCTGGTGACAGGACAGTGTGGGTTTTTGGCTAAGCTGCCCAAGTCACTGTCCAGAGGGCTCAGAGAGGTCCAGGCCATATTCAGGTGTCTGCTCAGATATAGTGGGAGAACACAGCAAGCAAAATATCCCTCTTGCCAGACTCCATCCCTAAGCCATGCTGAGGAGAGGCCAAAGAGATGAAGCTTTGACAGCCTCGTGGGAGGAGCTCTAGGAGAATCAGGAAAAGAGGAAGGGCAATCCTATTTTGTCTCTTAAAATAAGTCTTGCACCCACAGATCCACGCAAACTGTCGCATCCGACGTGTTTACTTCTCAGACAGACTCTACTCAGAAGATGAACTGCCGGCAGAGTTCAAATTATATCTCCCAGTTCAGAACAAAGCAAAGGTAAGCCAGCCTTCCTTGGAGGAAGGCCAGACGGTGAGTTGGGGGAGCTAGAAAGTGCTCTATTCTGAGTTGGGTTGCAGAGCCTTTCAGTGCTGACGTGGGGTCTGGAGTACCTTTCGTTGTAAGATCTTGGGTCTTCTTCCAACATCAGCACTGAATCAGGATCGGTCCTGGGAAATGTTCTGTGACTGTTGTCTCCACCTCCACAAGGTGGTCCTGCCTCTCCCTGGGAGGCATCCTGCTGCTTCCTGCTCACGGGCCTTCCTTGGAGAATATCTTCCATCCGAACAAATTCCTGTCAGCCCATCGGTCTCCTCTGACACAATGCTGGGTGCTTCTTCCATGCCTGCCTGCTGCTGACATTGCGCATTTCTGCACAGTCCAGTGTCCACTCCAGTGTCACCAGAAAGGGGAAGGCGGGTCAGTGGCACTGACCATCTATTTTTCTGATGCCTCTTCTCTTTGTTTCTTTTTCTCCAGCAATAACTAGAATGCAACTCAAGGGATGTCAGACCCTGGACATGGCTCTTAGTTTGAAAAGGAAACTAACTGGAGGACAATACAAAAAACAAATATTTCTATTAGTTTACTGTGCTGTGGTTCTTTTATCTACTACTTGGTGTCCTTTGTTGTGGACACCAGTGACCATGCCAGAATGCCATCCTCGCATTGCAAGTGCCGTGGGGGGTAGGCCGGGCTCTGGTGCACGAATGCTGGACTTTACCCAGCTGCCTGCCCCAGTGTGTGGAGACACATTTACCAGGAACTATAGAATTAAAGATGTTCCCTAAAGCAATTTCAGACCAATATTTCTTCCTACGGTTTATTCGTTGTTTTATATATTATCTAAATATATGTATATGCTGTGTAATACTCATAATCTGGAAATGAATAAAATGCTATATTCTTGGTTTGTAAATTTGGGTTTTTTGTTTGTTATTTTAGAAGGAGAGAGAACATGAGTGGGGCGGAGGAGGGGTGAGTCGAGGGGGAGGGGGAGAGACTCTTCAGCAGGCTCTGCACCCAGCGTGGAGCCCAACATGGGATGTGATCCCACGACCCTCAGATCATGACCTGAGGCCGAAATCAAGGGTTGGACGCTCAACCGACTGAGCCACCCAGGCACCCCAGTAAATTTGTTCTTAGTTTATTTTTTTAATGATATTTTTCTTTCCTTTGTGATGTGAACATAGAGCTCTTTCCAGAGCACATCCCATACGCTCATGCTGTGAAATATCTTGCGGTAAGCACTTACAGAACAAGACATCTGTACAGATACTGATTTATAACAACTCCAAGCTACACTAAATGGGGAAAAATGTGAACAGCATATGATCAGTAGAATCATCTTACTAGGCATTGGGGTCCGAGTCAAGCTTAAGACAAAATGGCATCTAGTCCAGATTGCTCTTAATTCCCTTAGGAAGTTGTCACATTGGAGCCCCACATGCTCTTTTGTAACCACACCTACTGTCCCTCAGCATTGGAGCCCATCACCAATGGGCTTGAATTTAGGGACTTCCTTGCCTTGAATTTAGGGACTTCCAGGAAAAGTGTTTCTCTAAACACTCGAATCACATAAGGGAGCTGAAAGCTTACCCCACACTCTCCCTTATACTGCTTCTTGGGCATATGGTCCCTCAGTGGGATGGCCAACCCCGGCACAAATAGTTATATTCACAGAAGTTAAACACCTCCATGATGCGACTACCCTGTGTAAAGTCGCTGGGGGGCGGAGAGGGGTGGGCAGGGAGGAAGCAGTTTAGGGGCAGAGAAGAGCATGGGCGGATATGCTAGATCTTGAAGGATACAGTTAAACTAGTACAGTGACTACATCTGGAGACAATAGTTATTGTGTCATTTGTAGACTTTGTGTACTGTAAAAAAATGTTTTTGAAAAGTAATGTAAGAATTTCAAAGTCAAGAACAAAAGGCCATTCTAGATACTGGGCCCTCCCGGGGAATCCCCCCTGGGTCTGGTTTTGTCCCACAGGGATGATGCTGGAAGCGTGGGCACCAGCCACTTAGACTTCGGTGAGACGTAAAAACCGTGCTGACTTTGCTGTTGCCGTCACAGCCTTCTGTGAAAGTAAATGGCAAGAAGCGCTCCTCTCCCACAACCGGTACCCTCCAGAGTGCGCTGCGGGTAAGCAGCAGACCTCTGCCGCAGCAGGGCCAGGGGTCTGGAGGGAAAGGTGCTCCGCTGCCACCTCATGTGACTTGCCGAGTTTGCGTTTCTCCCCACAGTTGTCGAGCGCCTGACATTCGGGTGGGCCCAGGACAGCTCTGCCCTTTCTCTTCCTGCTAATGACTCGACTGGAGCCGCCTCTTTCACGGGTGCTGCCCCTCTGATGGGGTCAACACACAGAGGGCCATCAGCCCAGGTAACAGGGCCAGCCCCAGTCACGTCTGAATGTTGTCCCCTTGTCCATCCTTAAACATAGTAGCGTTGTTGTTGTTAGATCCCGTGGGCCTGTCCCCTGAGCCTTCAGGGTTATAGTTGGAATCCTCAGAGATGGGTGGCGGTGGGGTGGCCAGAGACTTCAACAGAGCTCCCTATCTCCGGTCACTGGACGCTGAAATCTTCCTTCCAACATGGTGTCTATTGTGGCCTGAAAGAAAGATGCTTTTGTGGAGGCGAGGAAACCCGGTTAACTTTTCATCTCTCTTCAGTGCCAGGCCATCAGGGAAGTGCTCCTGGAAGTCCAGAGAAACACAGCAACACACTCTCCTCCACACAGAGCCCCTTTCACCCCAAGGCACTTGTCAGACTATGTATGGGGATTACCTCACCTCCCTCTTTGGGGTGGAAGGCGACAGCTGTCCACTTCCCAGATGCTTTGCATATCCATTTGAAAGGAAGTGAGGGGGCGTTGGGGGTGATGGGGTGTATTATCTAAGCTGGACCCAGGCCAGTGTGAATTGTGGAACCAACGAGTGCATGGCCCCTTGCCCTCGGCTTTCCAGCTCATCAGGAAGACGGCGACAAACCATTAGGAGGCTGAGCACAGGAGGAAGGAAAGGACAGGCTGTGAGGGTTAGCGGCCTCCTTGGAGCTGGGCCCAGAGTGACCTTACAGTGGAGAAATTGAAGTGGGCAGGGTCGCGTTATCAGGCGCCTTGGAGGTCATGGTGTGTTTTAGAAGGAATTGCCTTCCAAGTGAGGGTGTTAGTTAATTGTCGTGAACTTGAAGGGACAGGTGTGCAACCATTCCCAACAGGATTCATCTTGGGTGAGAGCAGATCCACTGTGGCCCTTATTTGCCACTGGCCCACTGAATGATTTTCCTGTAGCCAGACTGGCCCCCTCCTGGGGTGTCTCTCAGGAAAGTCAGGCATGCCAAGGGACAGACCTCCAAGCTGATTTCCCCAGCACCTCAGCAGATTTAGCCAAAAGCCTCACTGAGAATTCACTGAGAAAGATTTTGGCGCTCTCCTTGTCTAAGCCCTCTCTTCCTCTTCCTCCATTTTACTGATGAGGATGCCGCAGCCCAGGGAGACATGGGCTGGGACAAGGACCTGGATCACCTGACCAGTCACATGCCATCCCTGTCCTGCTTGTGTGGGCACTCCCCCTGTCCACCAGCATCCTGTGTGTCTGGGTGTGCCCTTTTTATAGAGAGCAGTGAGATGTGAGAGAATGTCCCCCTGGGTGGCTGGGCCAGGCCAGACCCCACTGCTGGAGAGATCTCAAGGCCAGACTCGGCTCTGCCTCCACAGTGAGGCCTTGCCTGGTTGTCCCCTCATGGCTGCATGTTGTCTTACCTTCAGCGCTGAGGTGAAGAGTGAAAAGCTTGTAGAGCAAAGGTTTCTGTTTCACTAATGGATCATAAAAGTAGCCTATGTTCATGGGAAATATAAACCACCGAAATAATATAAAGTCAGACAGAAGCCCCAGTTCCCATTTCTGATCTGAAGGCATTTGAAGGGGCTAGGCCAAGTTTTACCTGCTTTACGGGTATTTGTTTTACTGAATCATCGCAGCGCTGGAACAGGAACCATTCTCATTTTACAGATGAGAAGACCAAGGCACAGAGATGAGTGTTCCTGAGCTCACACAGTGATGCCCCCCCTTGGCGGAAGCAGATTTCAAACTCAGGCTGTTGAACCCCCGTGCTGGGCTCTTAAATCACTTGACTTCTTTGACCTGCTGTTTCCTCCTCAGCAAGATCAGCCTGATGGGGAAAACACACGAAGTGTGCCTCAGAGCTGGGCTGGAAGAGATGCCTACGAGCGAGATGTGTTGTTTTCACACAACAAAAAGCTATACAGCAACGAAAAGGGACAAATTGCAGCTACAGGTGCAGCAGCAGAGGAAGCATATGACTCCCGTGCATGGTGGAGACAGCAAGGTACAGTATATCAAGGATGATTCCTTCTCTGTATGACTTAAGGAAAACTTCTTTAACGATTACTTATTTTTGAGACAGAGAGATAGAGTATGAGCAGGGGAGGAGCAGAGAGAGAGGGAGACCCAGAATCCGAAGCAGGCTCCAGGCTCTGAGCTGTCAGCACACAGCCCAACATGGGGCTCAAACTCACGAACTGTGAGATCATGACCTGAGCCGAAGTTGGATGCTCAACCGACTGAGCCACCCAGGTGCCCCTCCATTTCTATATGACTTTTAGATAAGCAAAACAATATATTCCAGGATGCATTTATAAATGACAAGCCATAGTGACAGCAAGGGGACTGGGTATCTCAGAACTCAGGACATTGTTTCACCCAGAGGTGGGGGATGCGGGTGGGAGGACGGGGGCATGAGTGACAGGAAAGGGGCTTCATGGAACTTCCAAGGACCACCAGTGCTTTATTTCCCAACCTGGGGAGTGTTTACACACCGATGTTTGCTTCATTACAATTTGAATTACACTGTGGAGTATATTCTTCTGATTATATTTCTCAAAAAAAAAAAAAAAAAAAAAAGTCAAATTTCGATTACTTAGCCCTGGCCTATTAAAATGCATACGCTTGAGGCCCAGCTCGTTAAAATGCAGATTTTCTTTCAGGAGATCTAAATCTGGCCGAGAAATCTGCATGTTAACACCTTCCCCTGGTGATTTGTGGTGTTTCTGGCACTGAGAAGCTGTTCCAAGAGCAAGAATCGATGCCATACCTGCAGAGAGGCCAGATGCTGGGAAGAAAGGAAAGCGTAAAGCAAAGCCCCTCTCAGACTTTAAGTTCCTTTGATACAAAATTCTAGTCCGGAACTTCCATCTCTGCACCTTTTCCAGGGCCTGCAAATACGGAGTACTGTAATGCAAACCACGAGTGCCTCTGAGCTGTGGTAGGCACACTCCAAATCGCAAATCCGCAAGGCATTGCACATCTGGATGGAGCACGAGCCTTGGAAAAATTGTGCCTCTTGGTATCCATGGTGTCTGAAGCAAAGCAAAACAGTATGTGAAGGGTGGGATATGGAAACACGGTGGCTGGAGCCCCTTATTAAGGGGTGTCGAATGTCACTGACAGCCGCTGCCCTTCTACTGCATGAAGGTAATAAATGTCAACAGGGACTCTCACGAGTTCTCTCATCACTTGGGTCTCCCCCAACTCTCTTCCATCAAGTCTTAAGTTGTGAATCCTCCTGGCAGTTGGGAGGGAATACAGTAAATTCAGTCGATATAGTAGAATAGGCCTGTACACACAGTAGCCCCTGGGTTCCAAGGCCCCCTCCTAAGCTGCCCCCACCCCAAGGCTGCCCTCATGTTCACTTGAAGTCTAAAGAACAGAAGCCTTCCAAGCCTCTTTTTTTGGTATTGGAAACCTACCTATGCCAACATGTCAGGTTCTTGGTGACTGTCAGGAGCCCCGCCTAGGAGAGGTAGTGGGAAGCCACAGTTCTCCCCCTCCGAGCTGGCTACCGGGAGGTGTGCTGCTGGGAAAGCAAATCTCAGTGCGACATGTGCGACAGTGACTAGGGAGCACGTGAGAAAGACTCCTGCCACCGAAAGCTTGGCAAAGCGTCTGTTCGCTCTCTGCAGATGCACGTCCATGGGGAACAGGGGGATGGGTGGCAGGGGAGAGCAGAATCCCATGGGAATCTGCTGCTAAGGGTCTACGGGTGGGGACGGGGGCAGTGAACTCCCTATAGGAGTTCCAGACTCAAACCTTCTGTAGATCTTAGGTGGTTGGGCCTGCCAAGTTCTCATGCCCCAAGTCTACTGGAGACAGAAGTACCTAGATAACACTTATGGCCACTCACATATTTGGACTGGATTCATTTCACCAACGACGAAGTTATAATGACAGGGAGTAGAGATTCATTCCCGGAGGTTATGCTCACTTTGGTCCATGTGCTGGCAGAGGGGAAGGGGAGCGGAGATACTCAACACAAGTTCCTTACCAGCCCCGGGCCGGCCCCGGCCCCAGGGAATCCCAGCAACCCCAAATAAGGGAAATGAAGAACCTCAAGCTTCTTTAGGCAGTGAACCCCACAGGGGCCACCAACCTTTGCTGTGGGAAGAGGGCATTAGCTGTCCCCTTGAGCCCCACTTGCTCGGGGAAGCTGTTGAGGCCTGAAGGGAGCTTCAGGTCACCTCACATTCCCCAGAAGGCTGAGTTTACATGGTGTGGGGAACCCAGGGTGGCTGCCACCTTCCCCTCCCACTGGGGGCTCCGTGAGCCTCAGAGGCACCAGGATCCAGAAGCTCTCCAAACCCCATACTTCAGGGATTTTTATGGAGACCTTATCATGGGGATGAACCCAGGGGATGGGTGGGGGAAAGTGCTGAACATCCCAGGCTTCTGACCATGCTTGGTCTTTCAGGTCACCAACCCCTGTGCTGAAGGTAGCCAGGAAGGAGCCTGCCAAGAGTCACTTCATTAGAGCAAAAGATATTCCCATCACCCAGGAAACTCCAAGGGATTTGGGAGCTCTGTGTCAGGAAACAAGGGCAAACAAGAGATGCTCCTAGCACCTTAACGGAATAGGAAATTACAAAGGTTTTAGGAGTTCTGGACAGGAGCTGGGTTCAAACACCAAAATATATAGTTCTTCTGCCATCATAGCATCACATTGTAACAAGGAGTTCATGGCTGTGCAAAATCCCCTGGGGAGCCCGGCTGCAATTTTCTAGGTGCACAGACCTTTAAAAAATGAAGTCGATTTAAAATCCATGCTAATACAGTAGCATGAAGCTTCTAGCAGTCTGTGGCTATTTAAATTACATTTCATTTAATTTAAATTTAAAGGAAAATTCAATTCTTTTGTTGTACTAGCCACTTTTCAAGCGCTCTGTAGCTGGCTAATGACCACCATATTGGTCAGTGCAGATAAAGAAAATTTTAATTGGACAATGCTGTTTTAAATGCCTTCACTAAAACAATAAGACTTTATCACCATCAAAGAAAAAATAGTTTCAATGTAGTATAATCGTGTTTTTAAGAACAGATTTGAACAGGCTTCCCAAATGTAATTGTGCATAAGAATCATCTAGGGAATCTTGTAAAAATTCACGTCTGGGGTGGGGCCCTAGATTCTGCATTTCTAGTAAGCCCACAGGTCATGCTAATGCTGCTGGTCTTTGGACCATCCTTTTGGGCAGTGAGGGATCACTGGATTAATTAAAAAACACCCAGGGTGCATTTTAGTGATGAACCTTGGGAATGGGAAGCAAGTTCGAAATTGCATCATGAGTGATGAGCGTCATCTTTCACTCCTGGCCAGATACCTTGGCTGCTGTCGACTTCATTCAGATAGTATGTCTCAAGCCTAAATTTCAGGCCTGTTGTTAGGCCCCGCCCAAAGGCCCTTTTCCCAGAGTGATAGGTCCTGGTGTCAGGAACAGCTTCCCTCTTAGGGCCCCATCAGGCCAAAAGGCCCCGGCTCCCCCGGGAATCAAGGCGACTTGCCATGACAGCTGCCGGGGACAGCTCCTCTCAGAACAGTGAACTGGATGCCTTGTCTCAGCCTCCCCTTTATTTCTTGTCTTTTTCTCAAATGTAAAAATAGAGAAGTTCAAAGCCCCCATATTCCCACCGCCCCAAATTACCACCGTTACAATTTGTCACATATTCCTTCCAGTGTGTCCCGCGTATGTTGTTGATTCAGTGGCCTGAGATGAACATAGCCGCCGAGTGTTCACACCTGGTGTGGTGCTGGCCCTGTGACTTA
The DNA here is from genome assembly GCF_028018385.1 of Neofelis nebulosa. Lineage (NCBI taxonomy): Eukaryota > Metazoa > Chordata > Mammalia > Carnivora > Felidae > Neofelis > Neofelis nebulosa. The sequence continues at coordinate 35,259,305 of NC_080798.1, read as the reverse complement.
CCTAACTACGGGATGTGGCGGAGGTGATGCTGTGCCAGCTCTGAGGCAAAGTCTTAAGGAAGCCTGACAGTTTCTGGGTTTTCACTGTTGGAAGCTCTTTGTGCCCGGCCACTCTGCTGGAGTGATCATGTTGGCGACTGCGTGGAGAGACAGCCGGACGAGGACTGACCAGGAGGCCCAGCCTACGCGGAGATGCAAGGCCTCAGCTTGCAGCTGAGTGAGGCTACCCAGGTGGCTCCCAGCAAGACCAGCCAAGGGACTGCCCCAGAGAGCTCGGCCAAGGTGGAAGAACCAGGAGCAAATAAAATGGTACTGGTTTGGGGGCACAGGGGTGGTTCATTCAGCTGAGCATCTGACTCTTGATTTGGGCTCAGGTCATGATCCCAGGGTTGTGGAATCGAGCCCTGCGTCAGGCTCCATGCTGAGCTTAGGATTTTCTCTGTCTCTCTCTCTGTCTCTCTCTCTGCCCTCTCTGTCTCTCTGTCTCTCTCTCTGCCCTCTCCCCCGCTCATACTGTCTCTAAAATAAAATTAAAATTAAAAATACCTTCGTTGTTTTAAACCAGGAGGTTTTGGGGTGGTTCCTAGGTGGCCACAGTTTACCAGAACCTAAGTGACACAGAACACAGGTAATGGAAGCGTAGCCAGCCCATCCCCTGTAGTACCTGCCCCTTCCGGGTGCTGCCCCCTTATCCTCAGACCACAAGTGCCTTCCGGCAAGGGTAGCAAAGGATTAAATGAATTCACAGGAAGAGCAGGTAATATTTATTTACTGGCTAACATATATCTCATGTCAGTCCCGAAACATATATGAGGTGGCTTATCAAAAATATACGTAATGAGGGGCGCCTGGGTGGCTCAGTCGGTTGAGCGTCCGACTTCGGCTCAGGTCATGATCTCACGGTCCGTGAGTTCAAGCCCCGTGTCAGGCTCTGTGCTGACCGCTCAGAGCCTGGAGCCTGTTTCAGATTCTGTGTCTCCCTCTCTCTCTGACCCTCCCCCCTTCATGCTCTGTCTCTCTCTGTCTCAAAAATAAATAAACGTTAAAAAATTTTTTTTTTTTTTTTTAAATATACGTAATGGAAGATTGTCTTCAAAGTTCGCAGGGTGAGGTGGAAGGGAAAAGGCCAAGGGCAGGAGGAAAATGCCACTTGCCAGGTGAAGGTCCGTGAGGACATGCCCACTCTTCTGTTTGTGTGGGGTGGGGGCTGTGAATGTGGCCTCGTGAGCCCGTGTGACCAAGACCTGGAGAAAGAAAGCAATGATCAGGCCTGCCCCAGGAAAGGGACGACATGGAAGGAGCCAGGAATGAGCCAGGGACCGCACGGTGGGTGCGAGGAGCCAGCAGGGGGTAGTGGGCGGTGAGGGTGGCTCCAGGGATGGATGGTAAGTCGAGGCCAGACTCCAGCTCCAGCTCAGCACTGAGGAGCCCCCCTGAGAGAACAGCGGCCACTCGGAAAGTAGCAAGTGCCCTATTCCTGCACAGATGCTCCTGAGGTGGGCACTGCAGTGACAGCCCAGCCTTGGGGACTCAGCTCCGAGCATCCCGGGGCCCTTTCCGGCCCAGTCATGCCTCCCCTTGTCCTTCTGCCTGAACTGGCCCTGGGTGAGAGGTCACTGCTCAAAGTGAGGCCTGGCCAGTCCAGTTCAACTACAGGGTCCAAAAGAGCCCTGCATCTCCTCGAGCCGAGGGTGGTTCTGCCATTTCGTGGTGTCATCCTTGCTGGGCATCTGTTCCCGTGAAAAGTACCATCACAGATGGTGTGCGGTCAGGTAGGAGCTGTAACTTCCAGCCTCTGAATTTTGTTAGGGGGTTGGGAGCTCAAGAAAGGCTCTACGCAGGAGGGCTTTGAGGGGCTAGGAGGCGGGGACACCGGGCTGTAAAGGGAAGGGCGGTCCGGGCAGAGGGAACAGCAGATGCAAAGGCCAGAAGTGAGCGTTCTGGCTTCCTATGTAGCAAGAGCATGCAGTTCCTCCACAGGCAGCAACCTCGGGCTTGGGGGTAAGCCCAGGACTGGCCACAGGTGGGCCTGGCTGAGGTCGGGCTGGGGGGGGTTGCCACCTTTCAGCTCCCCTGGTGCTCCTTGTTCATGGGGAGGAGGACTTCGTTCCGGGGGGAGAAGGCAGCCCCGGACACTGGGGCAGGTGGGCTCTCCTCACCCGATGCCTGTAGCTCTGGTCTCCAGCTCTGTGGGTTTGGGCCTGAGTGTAGGGCTGAGGGTCGGGGGCTCTCTGGTTCTGTTCCCCACCCCTAATCCCTTGCAGCTGTTGTCCTCCCCAGGAAGGACAGTTGTGTTGGAGGGAAGAGAAATAGTTATTTTGAGTTGGGTACTGGCTTCTGACCAGGGGACAACGGATGGCTGTGTTGGGGCCTGGCAACAGGGTGGGCTGGAGGGGCCAGAGCTGGGCCTGGCTGGGAGGGCAGCCCGCATGATTAATTATGGGGGGTGCTGGGGAGCGGGACGTGATCCTCCCTGAGGCTGGGGCTGTAGAGACCAGCGAGGAAACAGGCTCGAGATCGGGGATGCCCAATACAGAGATAGCGTCTTGAGTGTAGTCTGGGTTAGCTGGAGGGGTGGGGAAAGTGGACACAGCCTCCCATATTGGCCCCTGTGCCACTGGCAACAGTGGAGAGGAAAAGGAGGTTCCTGTGACAGAGACTGGGGCTGTGGGGAGGGCTGCCTGTGAGGGGCTAGGCTGGCGGGCAGCCTGTGGTCACTGTTTGCCCCCTTTCAGGCAGACCTTCCCAGCACCTCCTTCCCAGCAGAAACCACGTTTGGTGGAGACCATACCCTCTGGTGGCATCTACCCTTCTTCTCCGTGGGATCACAAGCAGGTGAGAGCACTTTGGGGCAGAAGGAACCAAGCGGCCAGAGGTTACCCCCCCTTCCCTCTAGGGCTTACCATGGTGGGCTTGAACCCTGGCTCTACCACTTACCGGCCCTGTGAACTCAGGCCATAAAGTGGGCCTCCCTGAGCCTTCCCATTTACAGAAACAGGAATTACGATAGTGATAAGCCCCTCCTAGGGCTTTGGTGGGGATCCCCAGAAAATGGATGGACTGTGCTTAGGGCAGGACCCGGCACCCACGGGCGTTGTCATGGTGACTGTTCTTGCCCTGTTTCATCATCCTCACGGACATCATCAGGGTTGGCCACCCTCTAGGGGATCTGTGTGCCTGCCTTCACAGAGGGCTCCAGAAGGGGCTTCACGAAGAGGAGAAAGGAAGAAATCCTCACCAGGGAGGGAGGTGGAGGTTCCCAGAAGTGCAGGGAGGAGGGAGGAGCCGACTGGACTGTAAGCCCGGAGAGGGCAGGGCCTGCATCCATTTCTTCCCTGCTGTGTCCCCAGCACTGAGGACAGTGCCTGGCACAGGTTTGGTGCTCAGAGCACATTTTTTTTCAATGAACGGATGGACTTTTGAGCGGATCACTGCGTCCCTGGAATGTGAACCTGCCCTGGGCTTCTGGCTGGAGATAATTGGGTCCTGAATTGTTGACTAGTTGGTGATACAGGACTCAGCCTTCAAATTCCTGTGCCTGGAATTTGATCATGGAAATACAGAGAGCAGAGCAGTTAGCAGTAAGGGCTCAGGAAGCAGAAGTGAGAAATGGGGTGGAGTTGGTCCTTCCAAGGGCGAGGCAACCCGGGCCCCCTGGGGGAGAGCGGCTCTCCAGCTCCCAGGTGCCCCTCCATCTTCCCAGCTACTTAAGTGGTCAGAGGAGGGAAGTGAGAGGGAGGAGCAGGGTGCTCCCCCCCATCCGAGAGACCCTCCACCACAGGGAGCTCATTCCCCTTCATCTGCAGGCCCCTCACTGAGCCCTGCTATGCACTGGCCTTGGCACTTGGGGCCGGGCTGAACCACAGCCCTTCAGAGTGGCCTCTGTGGTAGGTAGGAATCCAGACAGGGCAAGAGGAGAGGGAGCACTTCTTGGAGGAGTCCATGTCTACTGTCTGCAGTGGTTGCTGAAGGGTGGAACAAGTTGGCCAGGGAAAAGAACAGGCAATGACTTTCGAGGCAGAAGGAACAACGTGAGCAAAGGCCCAGAGATTGGAGGGGGCTTGGCCAGTTTGGGGAGCAGCAGGACATTCCATGTGGCCAGACCACAAGTGGGGGTGGGGGGCGGTGAGGGATGGGGCAAGAGGGGGCACCGGGTGGAATCTCCCCTCCTGAGTCAGAGCCTGCCTGTGCTGGAGTATCCAACCCAGCGCTGAGAGGGGCAGCTGCACTCGCGTGACCTGTCCGCGGAGCAGAGCCAAGTGCAGGCCTCAGGGTTCAGCTCTGCCACCGGCTGGTTGTGTGACCCAGCAGCTGGGATGACTCCCCCATCTGCACAGTGAAAGGGCTGCCTTGGTGTTCTCTAAGGCCCTGTCCCTGGCTTAGAGGGTCCCTGGGTTGGGGGAGGGCACTGTGGGCTTCTGGACCTGGGGCAGCAGGATGCAGGGAGGGTGGCCTTTGTCAGGAAGCGCCATCCCAGGGGCCAGCGCTGTCCAGCAGGTGCTGCCAGCGTTCACTCCAGGTCCAGGGATCAGGCTCAGAAGAGACAACGTCCCAATGGCTCCTGGCTGGGTAGCTTTGCTCTTCCCTGGGGAGACCCTGTCTACTTCCCCAACCACAGAGGAGGTCTGGGTTCCATGGTGCCAGGCCCTGGGCTGCCTGGCTTTTCAAGGACGGCTGACTCACGGCTTTGGCAGCCCTGGCTCAGCCTTTTCCTCCAGCTGAGGGCCGAGGGGGATTGAGCCTTTCTCTGGCATCTTTCCCACCCCTAACTGCCTGCCAGGTTCAGGCCTTTGCAGATGGGGCGAGGGTCACATTTTTATCTGGGGCTTTGCTTTCCAGATCCCAGGAGCCCTTTCCTGCACACTTTCACCTGTGTTCCTCACAGATGCACCTTCTAGACAGGTCTACTGCCCCACTTTGGTGTGGGAGGTGGGGCACTGAGGTTCCAGAAGGAGCAGGAACCCTGCCTAATGATACATAGCTGGGCAGTGTCAGACTTGCAGCTGTGAGGTGTAGAGAGCAGTTAAGCTGCCGCTCACCCCCCCCCCCCACCCCCGTTCTCACAGAGAGGGCACTGTGCCTGAGGACCCCACATTGGATCCCATGCAACCTGCAAGGGAGGGTTTGGGCCACCTGAACTCCAGAGCTGCTTCCCAAGGGCATAGTCAAGAATGTTCCCTAAGGGCTAAGCCTTTCTCTCCTTGGGATGCTGCCAGGCAGGAGTGGGGAAGTAGGGAGCACATAGGTTAAATGCATGGCTTTTGGGGTCCACCGGCCTTGACTCTAAATCCCCAATTCTACCTCTTTCTCAGTGTATAACTTGAGGAAGATGCCTCGGTCCCAGGACAGAGAATCACTGTTCCTCCCTCGCAGGGTAGGAAGAAGGGTAAGTGAAATGAAATGATCTGTTCATGCACTCACAGAAATATTCAGCGTCTACCTACAGTGCATCAGGGGCAAGATAAAGGAAAGAAATGAACAGAAGTTCCTTCACTGAACTTCCCATCTAGCTGGGGAGACTGACAGAAAAATGCAGATGTGATAAAGGATGAGGCAGGCTGGAGGTGGGGAAGGTGGGGAAGGGCAGGTAGAGCCGGCAGAGCAGGCTCTCAGAGAAGGAGGCTGGGAAAAGCATTCGAGGGGGAAGGAATGGCATCACAGAGTCCCCAGGTGGGCTGCCCAGCCATTCAAAAGCCGGGAATGGGGCAGAGCAGGTGAGAAAGCGGTCAGCCATGGGGGGGGGGGGGGGGCTCAGTGAGGTGGGGAGGCTGTCCTCCCCTGTGACAGGTCTGCAGGAAGTTGGCCCTCACAGCCATGCAAGGTCAGGGCCTGTGTGGACACAGGATGTGGCAACTGTGAGCCCACTTTCGACTGCCACAGTTTGAGCGTGGCCTTTCTCCTTTCCTGCCACTACTCAACCTCTGCCTCAGGTCCTTGGGCCCTGAGGCCTCCCCAACGGTGGCCTGTGACCCCCCCCCCCCCCACCGGGAGCACAGCACCCCCCAGCTGCCTGCCACCGCCTCCTACTTGGGGCGGGCCGTGTGTCTGCTCTGGCCGGTCTCGGGGGCTTCACAAAGGCTCCTTTCACCAGAGGGCATCGTCGGGGGACTGGGCGGGGATGTGGTGCCCTCCTGCCCGTGGGCATAAAGACCCTCTTTCTCTTCTGCTGCACCAGCCTCTCGACTGGCGGGCGGAGGGGCCAGTGCGGGGAGATTCTTGTCCTTCCCTTTTAAAGTATGGGCGAGACTGGGGCCAGGCAGACAATGGTGGTGATTTACAGTCTGCTGGGCCCCAGGGCCGCCTGCAGGGGTGGCACTGATCAGCCAGCAACGCCGGGAGCAGAGTCGCGCACTGCAGGATCTAGGGGTGCCTGCCTGGGACCCCATAGAGGGGGCTCTGACTCACCAGCATAAAGTGAAAAGTCTGGGCTTGTAGTTTCAGAGCCCACACCCTCCCCCCACCAACTCTGCCTCAACTGGCCTCTGTTAGGGAGTCCTCCTGGCTAGCATATCCCTGGATTTCCCACCCCTAAGCCATGTCAGGTGTCTCGCGGCTTTGACATTCTGTGCTGGACAGACACCTGCCTTCAGAGGGAGCTGGGCAGGAAATGGGGAGCACATGAGGGACCACACGGCCGGTGCCCCCCATGCCCTGCACCCCAAGCCCAGGCCTCGCTGGCTGGGGAAGGGGGTGGGGGCTAGTCTGTTCTCCAGCTCACAGAGGAGGAAATGGGGATGATCTGGTTGGATATAAGCAACAACTTCTTTTTTTTTTTAATTTTTTAAATGTTTATTTACTTATTTTGAGAGAGACAGAGAGAGCAGGGGAGGGGCAGAGAGAGGGAGAGAGAGAGAATCTGCGCTCTCAGCACAGAGCCCTACGTGGGGCTCCATATCATGAACTGTGAGGTCATGACCTAAGCCAAAATTAAGAGTCCCAAGCTTAACCGCAGGCACCCGAATAAGCAGGAACTTCTTGATTACACAACAGAGCAGGCCCACAAGGGAAGTGGTCCCCTCATTGGCCTCGGGGAGGCCAGGGGATTGGTCACCATGACCCCTCAAAAGACATGAACTGAACCGTGTTCCTCTGGGTTGACAGGACTCAGTTGGGGAGGACGATGGTTTTCAGATTGTCTGCCTCGGTTTCCCTCAATGAGGCAGAGGTGTACTTAGGAGCCTGGATTCGATGATGGGGTGGGGGCAGGGGCTCTGGAGCCAAAGCTGGGCTGGTGACATGACTGTGTGTGCATCCAGGTGGCCTTGGGACCTTCTCCCCTCCACCCCAAGCCTTCATTCCAGGAAAAGGGAGAGGGGTGGAGGGCAGGACTCCACTGAGTGTTTCCAGGGAAAAACTGATCCTTCCAGAGAACAGGCGGCCACGCCACCTCCCCTCCCCCCTTCCCCCCTCCACTCCCTCCCTTTCTGGCAGAAGGAGCCCAGCAGCTGGAAAAACCATGCTCTGCTCTGGGCTCCCACCCTTAGCTCGCTGAGCCCAGGAAGTCCTGCAGAGGGTGTGTGTGTGTGTGTGTGTGTGTGTGTGTGTGTGTGTGAACTTATGGTGCAGCCCAAGTACAGGTGGGAAATGGAGGAGCATGGCCGTCATCACCTGCAACCACAGGGTGGGAGAGGCAGGGTACGTCAGTAGGGGAGAGAACTGAGCCTGAGCTCATTCGCGGGAGCTTCAGTTTTGTCATTTGAGACATGAGTGTGACACTTGCCCTGCTTCCCTAATAGGGGCTGGCGTGAGGATCACAGAAGCCAAGGTGGGAAGAGCAGGAACATGTCCCTGAGCTCCCTGGACACCGGTCGTCCTCACACCAACCCTTGAGGCAGGTGCTATTACTGTCCCCATTTGCCAGTGAGGGTCCTGAGGCCCTGGGGGGGTCTAGTGCCTAAGGTTGCAAAGCACAGCTGAGGCAGAGCCGGGATTGCAGCTTCCTGCCTGGTGGTCTAGGCGGTGGCCTGTTTTTCTCTCTTCCTTCCTCCAAGCATGAACTGAACCAGTTCCTGGAGGGGCTATCAGCACAGGCATAGTCCCCTTCCTCTCTGTCTTCTGCCTGGCCCAAACCCTACCACAATTTCCCTGCCTTCCCCAGATAGGTCACTCAGTGAGCTAGGGATGCTGAGTGAGGCTTCTGGACACCCCTCCAGCCCCCACCCCGTTTCTGGGCATGGACCCCTCCTCCTATAGGCTGCTCAAAGGGACCCAGTCCTTCCTCAGACCCTCTCTCTGCACCCTGACTCCCTCTCCTCAGTGTAAACACCATTGCCTTGTGGCTGGATGACCTCGGTCCCGGAGATCAGCCCCTGGGTTGGTCAGGCTGGAGACCCAACCACCACCACCAGGGGGCAGGAAGCAGCAAGAATGGTGACCACTCCCCAGAATCACCTTTTCCCTGATCAGTTCACAACTCCCCTTCTCCAGACACCTGTTCATCCTTATCTCCTCTTCCCTCCATACTGATATGCTGCCCAAATTGTGGGGTTGGGGTACCCTAGGAATAAGTATGGAATCATGGTTCTGCTTTTATTTGTCACCTCAAGCAAGTGATACTACCTCTTAGGAACCCCATTTTCTCTATTTGTGAGACAGGTACTTATCCATTCATTCACATCCACCCATTCATCCATCCATCCACCCGCTCACCCACCCATCTACCCAACTACCCATCCATCCATCCATTCATTCATCCATTGATATGTATGGACTGCCAGGTCCTGGTACAGGTTGTGGAGTACTAAATGACTGCATGAAGTATAGATTTGTTATCATTTAGCCCCTATTTCCATAATTAACCATATTTCTGAACATCAGAGACCTTGATTTCCAATGAGCACAGTAAGCATAGAAAGGCAAAGCTTAGGCCAATACATACACTCACTTAGCACCATGCAGACTGTCAGCGGTGGCCACCCACCCAAGCCCATGATAACCCACCAGCACCACACTGAGGGTATCAGAGGACTGGCTGTTGGGACATTTGCTGCCACCACCCGACACAGGCCATCAAGACCATCAGGACCATCAGCACGGCCCCTACAACCCAGGCAGGCCAGCCTCACAACCTTATACCACCGCAGCACGTCTGTCTTTGTGGAGGTATGGTTGTAAAACGGGGTGACCTAAAAAAACTCCTTTTTGAAAGGCTATTTTGAAGCTTCTAATATTTAGGCTCTTGCACAAACTATCTTCTATAATATAAATCTCAAAGTTTTCTTTAGGGTAGGGAGTAGAGCTGAGAGGCCCCTTGGCTGGGCTATGGGCAAGTCTGACGAGGCTTCCAGGAGAAGGAGGCATTTGGGATCCTGCTTGCCAGTCTAGAGGGGACTTGTATAGGGATGATGTCCAAGCCAGAGAGAGGAGCGGAAGGTGGACAGAGCTGGGGACAAGTCCAGAGCATCCTCTACACGGAGGCCTATGGCCTTCCCACAGCCTGCTTGACATACAGCCAGGCTGAGTAACACAACCACGGGGAGGGAGGTGGGACGCAACCAGGAGATGGGGCCCAGGGGCATAGTCACCGGGCCTGCTGGGAAGGCCTCGGGGCTGGGGGTGGCCCCCACCAACCGGGCTCAGGCGGTGGACTCAACCAGTATCAGTCCTGAAGCTGCTGCCCTCCCTGGGCTCAGCTTAGTCTGTCAGATGCTAAGTTCTCTCTGGAGCCCAGTTCTGAGCTCTGCGGTACCTCAAATGCCACACCTGCCCTGGAGCGCTCACACATGGCATGGGTGCTGGACACTCCCTGAGGCAGGTGCTGCTCGTGTCCACCCAGGTCCCAAGGCTGGTGCCCCTTCCCTCAGCTGCTATGCTGTTGGCTGCTCTCTGCTCACCCCCATCCAGAGGCTGCCCTTGGCTGATGGGCACCACATTACCTGGAGATGCCCAGGAGGTTATAAGCCATGACTGACATGGGCGTATAGCAGCCCAGGCCCCGTGTCTCTGAAGTCCACAACATCTTTGGTGCCATTCATGCTCTAGAGTTCCTCGGGGGACCGGGTTGAGGCAAGCTTTCTCCCGAAACCACGTCTCACTCAGCTTCCTCTTCTGCCCTATTCTGCTTCCCTCCCTTTCCTGTGGATGGAAGCTCTCAGTAAGCCACTTGCACAAGAAATCCCCCCTCAGGCTCTGCTTCTAGAGAGCTTGACTTAGGATACCCACAAAACTGATCTGGTGGCCTCTCCTTTAGAATGGGGTATCAAGGTTTCGTGGGGGTGTGTGGCCCAGTCTTGGGCCATAGGAGAGCCTTCCAGAAGATGTGACCTTTGAAATGGAGCCTGAAAGGTTGAGTAAGAACTGTTGAACTGAACAGCTAACTGGGGCTGAACGCTCCATTTGATATATCTTGCTCAGGGTGAGGGAGGGTGTGAGAGGCCAGAGGAACAATACGAGCAAAGGCCCTGAGACAGAAAAAGGCGGGACGTGTTCCTAGGAGAGAGGACCTGTGGCTGGAGGGGAGGAGCATGGAAGGGAGGTAGGAGATGAGACTAGAAGGGAAGTTGGGCCACAGCAGAGGGTTGCTGTCACCAGGCGGTAAGCGCAAGTCACTCAGCACCGCACGGTGAATGGACTGTCATACTCTCTCTTGCTGAATCCAGATACAGCCTCACAATCCTCACCCTGCACCTGGCAGGCTCTATCAATCTACTGAATTAGCATTTGAGGTGACACCCATTTTCTGTCCTTGCCCCAGAGCAAGCCCAGGCTGGGTCTGTGATGTGACAAATGGGCCAAGTCCAGAGGCCCGGAGAGGATGGGCTCAAGTACAGTAGAGGCCTCCCCAGGGAAGCAGCCATTGTGGCCCATAAATAGGTTAGGCGGTCAGGAAACGGGAAATCCTGACAACACAATGAAGCCTGGGGCACAGGGGTTTCCTCCAGGCTGAGGGCTGGACGGAGGCCGCTTCTTGGGCCAAAAGCCTTGCTGAAGCAGGACTCCTTGACTGTTGGTTCCAGATGCCTGGCTCTTCCCACAGTCCTCAGGGGGACTCAGGGCCCAGCCTCACCCAACCCGGCCTAGACAGGGCAGCTGAGGACAGACAGGACAAGCCAGGACAGGCAGCAGAACCCTGAGGGAGAGCCATAATGGGCTCGGCTCTGGGCTGAGCCCAGCAGTGGGCAGTGGGGGGCTGTGGGGCAGCCAGGCCAGGGGCCAGGGGAATGGGGTGGCCCCAGAATCAATGGGTGCCCGTGCCAGGCCCTCTGATCCCCAGGAGCCTGCACACCTCTAACATCTGTGTTGGTGGACCTGTCCATGCCCCGGGTTCCCCAAGGGTGTAGCAATACCAGGCTGACCCTACCTGGACCCCAACAATGGAGAAATAATGTGGGTCCTCATTAAAGAAACAGGCAACCTGTAAAACCATGTCCCAGAAGAATTTTAAGAAAATCAAGTAATAAAACACAATACCCTATATGATCTCCATTTTGTTAAAAAGCACACAAACATAAAAATCTCTGTGAATGTGTGTGTGTGTGCACAGAAGAGATGGGGAAGGGCCAACAACATGTCTAAGTGGTAGGTTTTCAGAGGATTTTATTTTCTTCTCTGTTCTTTTTCTGTATATCCTAATTTTTCTACAATGAACTTTGTAATCATAAAGAAAAACAAAAAACAAAAAACACAACACCCAAATCCGACAATGCCTCTTTTCTTTTAAGTACAATGTTTACAAAGACTGTTTAAAGAAGTTGGGGAATGTTGATAATCTAATGCTGAGTAGAAAACAGGATACAACATTGTATACATTGTATGTAAAGGACGAGCCACTCGGGGACAGGAAGGAAGCTCACAGGGCATCCAGGCCAACGGCTTTGGCAGGGGCACTGTCATAGTCCCGTCCATCTACAGTATATGAGAATCCCCACACCCTCGCATACACTGGGTATCACTAGTCTTGAACATTTTTGCAATCCAGTGCTTGGAAGACAGTCTCATTGTAATTTGATCCGATAGGTGAAGGATTGAGTGTCATAATCTGCACATCTCTGATCACTGAGCTCTTTTTGCCCCCCAAAACATTTTATTAAGAAAATTTCAGCATACAGAAAAGTAGGAGGAATTGTACAGCGAACACCCATTTACCCAGCATGTAGTCCTACAATTAACATTTTACCAGGCTTGCTTTAGCACATATTGATCTATTCATCCATCAATTCTTATTTTGGGGGGCACATTTCAGAGTAAGTTACAGGCATCAGTACACTTCCTCCCTAAACACTGGAGCATGCATATCATTACCTGGAGTTCAATATTTGCTTAGGATTCTTTTTTTTTTTTCTGCTTTCTGTAAAATGCTCGTAGGGTAATGCAAAAATCGTAAGTGTATCATTTGATTAGTTGTGACAGTGCATACATTTGTGTAACCCAGATCTCTATCATGATATAGAATGCAACCCCCAGAAAATTCCCTTTCATGCCTAATGAGTCAATCTCTGCCCCCATCCTCCAGAGGCATTTACATTTACATAATACCTCCTCCAGAGGTATTTACATTTCCACCACAGATTAGTTTTGTCTATTCTGGAACTTCCTATCAATGGAACCCTAAAGTTTGTACTTGCTTGTGTCTGACTTCTTTCATCTCATATTATTTCTGTGAGATTTATCTAGGTCATTGCAATAGTTGATTGTTGAGTGGTGTTGAATAAATTCAGCAAATATTGCTTTATTATTGAATAGCATATTCAATATCCATTGTATGACTATCCAAATATATATTCTCTTATTGATGAATACCTGGTCTGCTGACATTTTTGTTTATGAATAAAGCTGCTATAAACATTCATATGCAAGTCTTTTTGTGACCCATTGCTTTCATTCTCCTGGGTGAATACCTAAGAAAGCAACTGAACCAGTCTCTTCCTATGTTTCCTAACCTTGAATATTTCTTTTGCCTATTTTTTGGGTCTTTTCTTATTGATTGGTAGGCCAGGAAACGCCAGGACAGGTATGATTAGTGTTGAACCCTAGGGATACAAAAAAATTTAAGACAGAGTCCCTACTCTCATGTTGCTCATAGCTTAGCAGCATAGACAGGCATAGACATAACCATGATGTGATATGGTGGCTGCTATGCATTCATTTATTCCTTCATTTATTTAAGCTGTAAGTCCAGTCACGTCACTCCTCTGCTCAAACCGTCTCTTGGCTCTGCCTCGCTCAAGGTAAAAGCCAACAAAGCCCTTCATATTGTCACGATCTAGTCCCCTAAACCTCTGACCTCACCTCCCACCATGCTGCCCTGTTCAGTGCGCTCCAGCTGTTCTGGCCCCTTGCTCTTTCATAAACCCACCAAGCCTGGTCCCTGCCTCAGAGTCCTTGTCCTTGAGAGTCTCTCTTTCTGGAACATTCTTCCCCAGATTCCCACACAGTTTATTTCCTTTATGTTTCCTAAGTCTGCTATAGCAAATTGCCACAAATTTGGTGCCCTAACAACAGAGATGCCTTCTCTAACAGTTCTGGAAAAAACCTTTTTCCAAATAAGATTACATCTACAAGTTCTGGGGACTAGGACGTGGACATATATTTGGGGGGCCACCATTCAATCTACTATACTTCCCAATCCCCTTCAGGCCTTTGCTCTGATGCTATGTTCGCAGAAGGACTTTCTCTGGCCACATTCCAGCTCTCTCTATCCTCCTTCCCTGCTTGATTTTTCTTTCTAGTACTTACTCTCAGGTATACCGTTTGTAGTTTACTTATTTACTGATTTTTATTGTCTGATCCCCTAATAGAATTTAAGCTCCAGGATGATCGATTTTGGTCTGTATTGTCCTTTGCTGTACTCCTAATGCACAAAACCATTCTGTAAGCACAGAAGATGCTCAGTAGGTAACTGTTGTAAGAATGAGTGAATGAATGATCATACTGAGCACCAGGCTCTGCTTTAAAAGTTATTATTTTCTTAATGTTTATTTATTTTTGAGAGAGAGAAAGAGAGAGAGAGAGAGACAGAGCATGAGCAGAGGAGGGGCTGAGAGAGAGAGAGACAGACACAAAATCCAAAGCAGGCTCCAGGCTCTGAGCTGCCAGCACAGAGCCAGATGCGGGCCTTGAACACACGAAGTGTGAGGTCATGACCTGAGCGGAAGTCCATCGCTTAACTGACTGAGCCACCTAGGAACCCCAAACTCTGCATTAAATAGAAGGATATAGACAGTAGGAGCACAGGAGGAGGGGAAAAAGCATTCTGTTTGGAGTCTTGTCCAGGCACGCCTTGCAGAAAAGGGTATATTTGAGCTGGGGCAGGTGGGAATGGGGAGGTATGGGGATCCCCAGGAAGGGCAGGATCAAGACCCAGAACATGAGTGGGAAAGGGTGAGGAGCCTGGTGTGGCCAGGGTGTGGAGAAGGAAGGACAGAACGGAGAAACATGGTGCACTTGAGGCAGGAGCAAGGCAGGAGCCCCTTTAGCCTGTATCTCCCATCTTTGCTGTCCTGGCTCCCTTGAGGAAAATACCCCCACTGGAGACCCAGATTGACGGTCCTCTCCAAAACATTCAGGCAAGAGAAGCCCCACAATTATTCTCAATGACATCTGTCAAGGTGCCTTGGTGCCCTGGTTGGCATTCCATTGGCTGTAAGCAACAGAAGCCCATCTCAAACTGGCTGAAGCTACAAACGGCACTTAATTTGCCCTGGTATCTGAACGGTCCCAGGTGGATCTCATTTTAGGCTTGACTGCATCCAGGGCTCAAGGTGTCACCAATAATCAGTCTCCCCCTCTCTGCTGGGTTTTCCCTGAGTGGCTCTCAGGCAACAACCATGGACACACGCGCACACACACACACACACACCTCTAAAAACAGGAGAGTGGCCAGCAGCTCCACACTCACAAACCCAGGAGGAAAAGAGCCCCACCTTCCCAGAAGCAGCAGCCAAAGTCTACAGAAGACTTTCAATGGGGATCCTTGTTACTATCTGATTATCTTTGAACCAATTTCAATGGCCAGCAGAATGGTATCTGCTGATTGGCCAGGACCGAATCATGTGACCAGCCTTTATTGAGGGGCGGGGCCAACTCCACCCCAACCGCAGGGAATGAGGATGGGGCGGGCGTTGCCTGCGATTCCTCCAAGGAAAATCCGGAAGCGGGTGTAAGGAGAAGGCAGAATGAGCTGTGCAAAGGCGCAAGGCCTGTGGCTACAACGAGATGAGCAGCTGAGGTGCAAATTTCCCTGCACCAGTTGCAACTCTTCCTTTCTCTTATTCACTCAAGAGGACACAATGGGGAGACACAGTGACAGGGTGAAGCAGAGGCTGTCAGTCCCCTGGCCTTTACTGGTCTAGCAAACAGGGCCAGCTGCCGGCTGCCGGTTCTTGCGTCTCTTTACCTGAGAACTTTCCGTGGCGCTGCCCACGCACGTAGTAAGTCAGAGCCGTGCTCAACCAGTTGTCCATGGGTGCTGGTGCATAGCGCCCAGCTCTCCACCTCCCAGGTGCTACCCCAGCCCCCGGATTCCTCCAGGAGGATAAGCTCTGGTTAACCCACAGTGGTAAACTAGCTTGATAACGTGCCCTTTACTTGGTCTTCCTTTCCCTTATCCTTTCTTGCTCTCGGACTCGTGTTCCTGGATGGCCAGCGATAGACCACCGTACTTTCCCTGAAATCCCAGTCTCCGGCCCACTTCCGGGGGAGCCCAAACTGACGCACTGGAGTACCCTTGCAGCTGCTTTCATCAGTTTTCAAAAGCAAATCACTGGCGAACTCCTGTTGAGACACAGCACAACGATGGGTGACGTGGAGTCCCCGGAGAGTTCCAAGCCTGGGGAGCGGCTGTTTGAGAAAAATCTTTCCTGCTGACTCTGTGGAGGCCGGTATGGAGGAGAGGAGGATCCTCGGGAGGGGAATCTCAAAAGGGCCTGAAACAAGGCTCAGTGGGGTGGTGGCTCGTGGCCCTGAAGGAAGGGGGGACCAGGGGCACTAGCGGGGAAGTCAGTAGATATGTCCTTGATCACACGCTGGGATGGTGCAGGAGTGGGGAAAGGAGGATGAACTGGGGCAACCTCTAGAAGAGCAATTTGGTGACCTTAAAAATGCACACATCCTTTGGTCCAGAAATGTCACTTCTGGGAAGTTATCCCCAAGGTAGACATGCTTGCACATGTTGTTAGGAAATAGCACACGGAACAGAGGACAGCCTTCTATTTCCCAAAGAGAACAGAAACAAAAACAACACATCTATTAGGATGGCTATAGTCAAAACTCAGAAAATGACAAGTGTTGGCAAGGACATGGAGAAATCGGAACCCTGTGCACTGTTGGTGGGCAGGTAAAATGGTGTTGTTAATGTGAAAAAAGTGCGGGGTTCCTCAAAAAGTTAAAAATAGTTACCAGGGACTCCTGGGTGGCTCAGTCGGTTAAGTGGCCGACTCTTGATTTCGGCTCAGGTCATGATCTTGAGGTTTGTGAGTTCAAGTCCAATGTAGGGCTCTGCATTGGCAGTGTGGAGCCTGCTTGAGATTCTCTCTCACTCTCTCTCTGCTCCTCCCCACCACTCTCTCAAAATAAATAAACTTAAAAAAAAATAGAGTTGGGGCACCTGGGTGGCTCAATCAGTTAGCATCCTACTTCAGTTCAGGTCATGATCTCAGGGCTCGTGCCTGAGTTCGAGCCCCATGTGGGGCTTTGCACTGACAGCACAGAGCCTGCTTCCGATTCTCTGTCTCCTTCTCTCTCTGCCCCTCCCCCTCTCACGCTCTCTCTCAACAATAAATAAACATTAAAAAAAGGGGGGGGATTTGGACACATGCTACAATATAGTTGGAAGTTGAGAACGCAAGTGAAATAAGTAAGTCACAAAAAGACGATTACTGTATGGTTGCACTCATGTGAGGTACAGAAAGTATCAAATACACAGAGACAAAGGAAGAGTGGTGACGGCCAGGGGCTGGGGGAAGGGGGAGGGGGAATTATTGGGCAATGAGCATAGGGTTTCAGTTTTACAAGACGAACAAGGGTCTGAAGATGGATGATGGTGACAGTTTTACAACAAAGCAAATGGACTGAATACCACTAAACACACTTAAAAATGGTTACGATGGTACATTTTGTGCTATGCGTATTTTTACCACAATTTAAAATAATAAAAAGAAATGAAAAGGAACCAACCACACGTTTGTGGGCCAGCTTAGATCTGTAACTTTTAGGTATGTAGGTTAAATATTTGAATACTTATGTATTGAATAATGTTTTGACTTAGCTATACACATATTTTTAAATCACATATTAGCTAAAACAATACGTCACTTTAGAAACGTAGCTTTGTCTGTCTTATTTCATTAAATAATTGGGTTCTACTTTCTGCATTACAACTTCTACCCATGCATCTCGGTCATTTCTTTATCACTGTCCTGTGATCGCTATCTGTGTGTCCCCCTCCACTTTCCAGTGTGACTGGCATCTAAAAGTGTTTGCCACAGGCACTTAAGACCCTGTCCCCGAAATTTAACCCAGGTCCCAGCTAGCCATTTACAAAATATTAGATCCTGCAGGTATATTTCATTGCTTCATTTACATATAAAAAACCACACAAATATTTCAGTGATTTTTCACAAAAAAAAACCCATCCATGTAACCAGCATCTAGGTCAAGAAACAGAACATGCCCAACCCACCAGAATCCCCCTGACTCCCCTCCTGGCCACTGTCCCCCACCCACTGGCCTGATTTCTAACACCAGAGGTTGGTTTGGCCTGGGGATTTTTTTGTTCATTTGCTTTAAAGATTCTATTTATTATTTATTATTTATTATTTTTAGAAAGAGAGAGCGAGTGGGGGAGAGTGGCAGGGGTGGGGAAGAGAGAGAGAGAGAGAGAGAGGGAGAGAATCTTATGCCCAGCAGAGCTGGACACGGGGATGCAGGGCTCGATCCCACAACCCTGGGATCATGACCTTAGGGAAAATCAAGAGTCCAATGCTCAACTGACTGAGCCAGCCATGTGCCCCTTGACTGTTTTGTTTATCACTCCTCTTGACTTCATTTCTTTATTTGCAATATAGGAATCATTTTTTTTTAATCTTATTTATTGTGGTAACACATATATT
The DNA here is from genome assembly GCF_028018385.1 of Neofelis nebulosa. Taxonomy (NCBI): domain Eukaryota; kingdom Metazoa; phylum Chordata; class Mammalia; order Carnivora; family Felidae; genus Neofelis; species Neofelis nebulosa. The sequence continues at coordinate 35,241,258 of NC_080798.1, read as the reverse complement.
TTGAAAAAGTTGCCATTGAAACCATTTTGAGGTGTACATTCAGTGATATTAATTATATTCATGACACTGTGCGACCATCACCACTGTTTCCAGAGCTTTTCCATCACCCCAAACAGACCCTTTCATAAAGCAATAACTCCTTATTTCCCCATCACCTCCAGCCCCTGCTAACCTCTAATCTCTTTTGTCTGTAAATATCTCATGTAAGTGGAATTGTCCAGTATTTGTCCTTTTGTGACCGGCTTATTTCACTGAGCATAATGGTTTTGAAGTTTATCTGTGTTGTAGCAGGGGTCAGAACTCCATTCCTTTTATGGAGAATAATGTTCCATAAAGGAATATATATATGGACGTACCGCATTTTATCTGTTCATCTATTGATCCCACCTGTTGGCTAGCTTGGCCTGCCTTTGAATTGTATATAAATGGAATGATGCAGCCTTTACTTCTTTATGTCTACCTTCCTGGGCTCAACTTTGTGAGATTCTTCTATGCCTTTACCTGTAGTTCGTTCATTTTCAATAGTCTATAGTATTTGTATGTTTATAACACAAGTATCCATTGTACTGTGGATGGACACTTGGTTTGTCTGGCTATCACAAGTAGTACCTAAAAGAGTACTTAATACTGTTAGGTGTGTTTTTCAACACCACTAAACAGCTAACTTAATTCTGATCCCATCTACCCGGAGATAGCAGCAGATCCCAAGAATTAAGGGCTCAGTCCTGCAAGACTGCCCTCCCCCACCCCCTCAGATACTTACCTGTGCTTCTGATCCGTAGGCTATAGATCAGAGGTTCTGACAACCTAATCGGGTTAGATTAATTTGCTAGAGCTATTTACAGACCTCAGAGAAACACTTTACTTCCCAGATTGCCAGTTTATTATAAAAGGATCTAACTCGGGAAGAGATGCATAGGGCAAGGCTTGTGGAGGGGACGAACCTTCACACAGAAGTGCTCAGAACCCTGGCCTGGGGTTTTTATGGAGGCTTCATTATGTAAGCATGGTACGTTAAATCATTGGCGATTGGTGATTGAACCCAATCTCTAGCCCTTCTTCCTTTGCTGGAGGTTGGGGGTTGGGGAGGTGATGGAACTAAATTTTCCAACCCTCTAAACCCTGATGGGTCCCCTGGCAACAAGCACTCACGCACAGGTAACCTGGGGGCTTTCCAAAAGTCACCTCATGAACATAACAAAAAGCACTTTATGGCTCCTACCACTTAGGAAATTCCAAGGGTCTTAGAAGTTGTGTGCCAGGAACCTTAAAGAAAATCAAACATATTTCTTATTATAAATCACAATAACACAGTGCTGCTATGAATATTTGTACACATGCCTTTTCATAAACAGGTGTATGCATTTGTGTTGAGCATATATCTAGAAGTGAAGCTGCTGGCTCAGGGAGCATGCGTATATTCGGCTTTCACAGATGATGCCAGACAGTTTTCCAAAGTTGTGCTCTTTGTGTCCCCATCAACAGGGTATGAGACTTCTGGTTGCTCCACAACCTGTCAATGCTAGATAGTGTCTTTTTTTTTTTTTTTTTTTTTTTTTTTTCATTTCAGCCCTTCTGGTGGCTAAATAGTGGTATTGCATCGTTGTGTTACTTTATTTCATTTTATTTATTTTGAGAGAGAGAGAACGGGAGAGCGAGTGCATGTGAGCAGGGGAGGGGCAGAGAGAGGGGGAGAGATTAAATCCCAAGCAGGCACCGCACTGCCAGCACCAAAGCCTAACTCGGGGCTCAATCTCACGACCATGAGATCATAACCTGAGCCAAAATCAAGAGTCAGATGCTTAATCTGAGCCACCCAGGCACCCCTGGGGTATTCTTTTTTAATGAAGTGCTGACCGAGTCATTTATCCATTTTTCTTTGCATCAAATGCTTTTTTTCCCCTTATTGTTTTGTAGGAGTTCTTTATCTATTTTGGATACACGTCTTTTGTGGGACATGTGGATTTCAAGTATCTTCCACTCTGAAGCTTCCTGTTTATTCTTTTAATGTGTCTGGTGAATGGGTGCTCTTAATTTTAAAGCTTTGCTTTCTAAAGTAAATTTTGAAAAGGTTTGTTTACAGTGTTATTTAACACTTACAACTGTGAAGTCATATCCCCAGGAAAAATACTAAATCTGTGTTAAATGTCTTTGCCTCCTTTTCTCCCCCCTCCAAACTAATTCTGTTGGATGTCCACCATAAACATCCAAAATTAGAATGCGCTGAGGTCATTTCAGGCTATTGTGTCTTCTGCAAATAGTACTTCCTTGTTTAAAATAAAGGAATCAGAAAGCTTCAGGTAATGGGAGAGCCTTAATCAAAACCTGTATATAAAAAGACTCCTTTTCTGAGAGATTTGTTTGGAAGGAAAAAATGTATTCAGGCATGGCTGGTCTTCACAGAAGTATTCGCAGTTCCACTGCTGCAAAAGAAAAACATTGAAAATACCCAAATGTCCTAATTATGGTACCTTCATTCAGTGGAGTACTGAAGAGCCATTCAACAAAGGCAAGATGAATTTATGCATAAGAATATAGACCTAAGAAGGAAAAAGGCAGGGAGCAGAACGGTGTGTGTGAGAAACCATCTGTAAGCGTCCCTTGTGCACACACAGTCTGCTGGGAAGGAATCACACTGGTGGTAGGAAGGGAGTTGAGGGGTGCAGAGGTGGGGGGGAGGGTCAAATTATTGGCATTCAAATTGACATTCAAATTGACATTCAAAATATTTTTCTTTTAACTCATGGCTATCTATTATTTATTCCAAAAAAAAAAAACTATTTAAAAACTTGAAAAATACAAAATAGAGAAACTTGAAAAGAAATAAATACTTCCATCCTAGGAAATACATGCAGTTGTTTTTGTCTGAGCCCCGAATGGTTCCCTTCCAACCCGTCAAACTTCCCTCTACCCCTTTGCTACTGGAGGGAGGACCAAGGAGAGGGCTAAATATAGGGGTGTCTCCCTTTGGGTTCTACTCTCAGCAATGAGGGACCACATGTGTCGCAAACTCAGGACCGACTTCTCCGTGAGGCACAATGGATGCAGTGCCTGAGGTCCACAGTTATTCTAGAGGCCTATGGAAATGTTTTAATTATTTAAAATCACTAGGAAAAAAGAGAATATAATCCATCCTGGATTATATTTGTCTTTATAACCATACAGTCATAAAATATAATTTTGTACAATTATGTGTATATAATTTTTATTTTTTGACAAGGAAGGGGCTCATGATGGCATAAAAGTGCCTAGAAAGTCATAATGTGGTCCTAGCTACATAGTAAATACTTTAGGTTTGGGGAACAGATAGTCTCTGTTGTGACCGAACCCAGCCCGTGCAGCAGAAAACAACCATAGACAATACAGTAGAACCCCCACGCGGGAGGATATATATTAAGACCCCCAGGAGATGCCTGAAATTGCTGATAGAACCGAATCTGCATATACTATGCGTTTTCCTATACGTACATGCCTACGATAAAGTTTAATTTATACATTAGGCATAGTAAGAGATTAACAACAATAAAACTGATGATAGAACTATTATAGCAAGTATTGAGAGTTCTATGAATGCAGTCTCTCTCTCATACCTTCTTGTACTGTATGCACCCTTCTTCTCGTGATGAGGCGAGATGATGAAATGCCTATGTGATGAGATGGAGTGAGGTGAATGACCCAGGCACTGAGATGTAGCAGGGGTAGGCTGCTGTTGACCTTCTAATAATTCCAGAGGGAGGATCATTTACTTCCGGACCGCGGTTGACCCCAGGTAACTGAGGCTGCAGAAAGTGAAACCACAGATAAGGGGGGACGGCTGTACACAGCCGGCAAGGAGTGGCTGTGTTCCAACAAAACTTTATTTACAAAAACAGGTGGGGGGGCAGGGTTTGGTCGAGGGCCAACCCTCGGCTGTGAGTGCCCAGTACTGCTTCTCATTTGTTAATGAGTAAACAGGCTGAAGAGGGGGATTGCTATGAGGCCTGACGCCCGTCTGATGGTTGACTTTGGGTGGGTGATGGGGTTGCATACTGGCCTGGGGGTCAGTTTTCACGTCCCCCCTGCTCCTACCCTGTATAGTGACCTTGAGCAAACTGCCGTCCCTTGCCCAGCCCCTGTCTATAAGATGGAGGCAGTGTCTCCTATTTGCTGGACTATGAGGAGACAATGAAATGGGACAGAGGACATGGAAGGGCCTGGAATAGGAAAAGGAGATTCCCACTGGGCAGCTCAGGGCAGGAACTGCCAGCTTCCTGGAAGCCTGGCAGCCTAGGGAACGTACTTTGGCAGAGAAAAGAAGGAGGTGGGGGCAGCCAACAGCGTGACCCGAAACACAAACAGTCCCCAAAGAGAGGCCGAAACTCTTAGGTTGGTGAAAACACGCTTGTCAAGTTTTTGTCCGGCCTCTGAGCAAGATGAGGTGGCGGGGGTGGGGGGGTGGGGGGGGGTTGGGGGGGGGAGGGAGGTGCCCCAGGCTGGTCTCCATTGGCAGTGGCCAGTAGTGGCTGGCAGGGACCTGGATGTGTGTCCAGCCAGAGGTTCCCCAGGTGCACCCGCGTGCAGTTGGTGATCAACCAGGACTCTGGCTTCAGAACTGGAGCTTGCACCTCAGCGGCCAGGTGCCCAGCCCCAGGGAGGGAGCTCCGCATTCCCATGTCTCTGCAGGGCTGCCCAATGGCCTGGTCAGGAAAGCTCTAACATGACCTGGAAGGGAAATTTGTAAGCATGTATTAAAATAGACAACACAGGGGTGCCTGGGTGGCTCAGTCGGTTGAGTGTCCGACTTCAGCTCAGGTCATGATCTCACAGTTTGTGAGATCAAGCCCCGCATTGGGCTCTGCAGACAGTGCAGAACCTGCTTGCGATTCTCTCTCTCCCTCTCTCTCAAATGATAAATAAATAAACTTAAAAAAAAATAAAATAGGGATGCCTGGGTGACTCAGTTGGTTGAGCATCCAACTTTGGCTCAGGTCATGATCTCGAGGTTTGTGAGTTCGAGTCCAGCATCAGGCTCTCCGTTGTCACTGTAGAGCCCCACTTCGGATCTTCTGTTCCCCTCTCTCTCTGTTCCTCCCCTGCTCATGCTTTCTCTCTCTCAAAAAGAAATGAAACATTAAAAAAATAAAAGACAACATACATTTCCAGGGATCTGGGAATTTGACCTTCTCTCCAGTGTATCAAACAGAGCCCTGGCAGGATACAGAATTCACTCCAGACAGGACAAGTAACATGTCGAGTTTTCATGACTTACAGAGGTGTGGCCAGGGTCACTGGACCCTACGAGGAAAGTTGAGGTACCAGACGAGCCCAGTGGGTTGACATTGCCACCCTAGGCCTAGAGAGCAAGGGGAGGGAGAACATTACCAGAGGCCATTGTGAGGGTCTGCCTGCTGGAAGATGTGTGCTCCTGCCAGAGACTCTGATAAGTGGAGCGGACACAAGCTGAGGAGGTGAAAGTACCCTGACCCCCCTCTCTTCCACCCTTCAGACAACAGCAAGCACCTTCTGTTGGTGCATCATAACCCGAGGCCAGAGGGCAGGTGAGCCTGCTGGGAATGCAATCCCAGGGGCCAGGCTCCCAGGGCAGGTGGAGCCAAGCAGAGATGCATGTCGAGGGGCAGATGGAGAAAAGCCTAGAGAAATGCTCCCGAGGATGCACAAGGAGCAATGGACAGGAACGGTAACCGCACCGTTGTCTGTAATATAAACACATTAGGAGCAACTTATCTGCGGAGGGAATTGTTCTGGAAATCGATTGCGCCCAGACGGTGTCAGTCACGGCAGGTACTGCTAAGCTGCAGAACTAACTTCACCCTTAAATCTTCATGATTTAACACACACAGTTGTGTTTGCTCGGCCTGTGTGTCCAGTGCAGGTTTGGGGCTCGGGGGGAAGGCCAGTCCTCTGCTCCACACAGCCACTCAGGGACTCAGGCTGAGGCAGCCTCTTCCATCTCAGAGGGCACCCCCTTCTCAACAAGAGGATCTGGGATCAGCCCTCCAGGAGGAGGGGGAGGGGGTTGAGGCCCTTCTGTGTGAGCTGCCTCTCCCCAACAGTCACACTTGCCACTTCTAACAGCCCTAAGTATGAAGGAGGTGGGCTGCCTTCCTGTCCACTCAGGGAGGACAGGGAAACTTGGTATCCTTGCCCCTAGTAGTCTCTGTGCAAAATGGATAGCAATGAAGAAGAATGAGCTTGATCTGTACGTGCTGACGTGGAAAGGTGTCCAGGACATGATATTGGATGAAAAAATAAGCTGTAGGACATTGCACACAATATAACCTTTCTGTTAAGCAAACAAATCAGTCATGAAACCAATATGACCTCAATTATGAATAGATAAATATAGAGTATAAATGCACAGAAGTGGTCCGGGATGATGAACACCACCCTGAAGGAGCAGTTATCTCTGAGCAGTGAGAAGGATCTGGATTCTTGCCTGATCTGCAATGTTTTCACTTTATGCACAGAGAAAGAATGCATATAGTGCACATGAGTAATTGAGTGTGGGCTGGGACCTCTACCTTCCTCCAGGGACCACAGGACCAGGTCTGAGATCAGCTCTGCCACTAATTTGCTCGGGGATCCTGGGAAAAACCATGGTGACTTTTTGGGCCTCAGTTTCCCCACTAGAAAATAGACCACACGCTCTTGAAGGCCCCTTTCAGATCTGCTAGAGGGCTAATTTCCCTTCTCCTTTCCCCTCTGTCTTCTGTAGTTTGCAGAAGAGCCCTTCCCCCGCCCTCCCTCCCTGGTGCTACTGCATGGACGATTTCCAGAATCACCACCTAGACATGGTTGTATGCTATTCCATCAGAGAATATGCCACTTATTTAATCAACGTCCTGTTATTGGGTCCTTTGGGTGCTTCCAGTTACTCTCATTCCAAATACAGGTGAATGAACATTTTTGTGCACGAAAGTTTTCTCATGTTTTGAAAATAGATTTCCTGGGGCATCTGGGTGAGTTCAAGCCCTGCATCAGGCTCTGTGCTGACAGTGCAGAGCCTCCTTGGGATTCTCTCTCCCTTTGTCTCTCTCTCTCTGCCACTACCCCACCCCTCTCAAAATAAATAAATAAACTCAAAAAAAGAAGAAGAAAGAAAGAAAATAGACTTCCTTAGTATTGATTCCCAAACTGCTCAATGTATTTATGAAACTAAACAAGATCATGTGTTTGCAAAGCCTTTTGTTAACTTTCAAGTTCACACAGATGTTGGGGGTGGGGTGGAGAGGGCTGCACATCAGGTGACCTGGCAGACCTTGGTGAGCAGACCTGGCATTGTGACTGGAGATGGGTTGTCTGGGCTTCTAGAGCTTTCCCTCTACTTCTAAGTTGTATGTGGCCTGAGGCAAGTCTCTCACTGAGCCCCAGACTTTCGTGACAAAGAACTTGATTAAGTGACAGTTGTGCTTTGTTGTATTTTTCTCAGTTACAAATCACAGAAACTCCATCTTAAATGACTGACAAAAGTATTTACTGGCTCTCACAAAAAAAGTAAGGGTATTGACATCAGGTCTGGCTACATCCAGGGGCTCGAACAATGCCGTCTTTCTATCTTGTGTCTCTGTTCCCTTGCGTGCTGCTCCTTTGCATGCAGGCTGTTCCCACATACCGACAAAGGCCAGAGATGCCTTGGACCCCTGCCAGTCCCTAGTAGGAATGCAGGTGGGGATAGGGGATTCACTCCTCCTGCTTCCCACCCGCACTTACAGCTGGGGGGAAGGGCGGCCTTTCTGCAAGTTGTAAACTGAGAGTGGGAGAGAGGGCTGGCTCTTCAGATGAAGATCAAGGCATGCAGCCAAGAAATAGGCGGTGGGCACTGCGGGGCAACAGCACTGATGCCGCAGCAGTAAGCAGGGCCTCCTGTTGGCCCGTATTTAGGTCCACCATTGAGCTGATTTCCCATCTTACAGCAAGGGTTGAGAGCTCATGGAAGTTGCTGGACAGAGCTGGGCTCCGGGCCCTGATGTAGGGCTTTTTCTGATTCACCGCACTACCCCTTCTCTGGTACCCTTTTAAAATGTTCTCAGGACAGCTCCTGCTGTCCCCACAGCCTAGAGCAGACTGCTGGTGCAGGGTGTCTGTGCGGCTAGCCTCCCAATAAAATTATGGGTCCCCTTCTGGTATCTGGGGACAGCAGGGGGACAGGAGCACAGCCCCCTCACCCCCGACACCCCCACCCCACCCAGGAAACTAAGTTCTGTTCTCTGGGACCCGTTCCTCCATGGGTGATATCATCTGCACACAGAATCCCTTGTCTGCTGAATGTCTTCCTCTTCATTAGGAGCTGAGTAAGAGGCTCTGGTGGGGAGTTGGGGGTGGGGACAAAGAACTTCATACACATCAGGAGAGGCTGGAGGGGGATTCTCTTTGGGCAGTGAACATAGCTGGCATGGGCATCCTCCTGGAACCAGCATGGGTCTTCAGTTCTACAGAGCTGAGAACAAACACTGACTTGGGCCAATACCTGTTTTTGTCCAGGCCTCAGTTTACCCATCTGTACAAGAGGGGCTTAGGCTGAGAACTCTGTAGCTCTAAAACTCATTGCTTAACAGAGGGCCACCTCCTCTTTGTCAGGCGGCCTGTCTCCTTTCTGTTCCTTAAACACACTAGACCTGGTCCGGCCTCAGGATCTTTGCACAGCCTATCCCCTCTGCCTAGGATGCTCATCTTCCTCAAATGTGAACCCCATGAGGGAGGCTCTCTGTATTATTCACTGCTGGATCCTTGGCCTGCCTCCTGACATCAGCAGACATTTACTGAATAAATGAAGGGTCAAGAGCTTTGGATTCAGAAGCAAGTGGGGCGTGAGTTCACCACTGATTAGCTGTGTGACCTTGAGCAAATTCCTTCACCTTTCTGAGCCTTGTGCTCCTCTGGTATGAAGTGCAAACAGAAGAACTACCCCGTGGGGTTCTTACCAGGATTAACTACAGTAAAGTATATAATGGCTGATGCAGTGTGAGCCCTTGAGAACTATTTGCGATAATTCTGGATGTTTCTAAAATATTATCTGTAACTGTTTTGCCACGGGTTGAGAAAACTCCTCTGGGGCATCCATAGAATGCATCCACCAAAAGAAAACCATCTGTGGACACAAAAAGGGGTTCAAGATAGACTGTTTACTTGCTTGTTTCATCATTATGGGCATATAATGCATGCTCATAAAAATTCAAGCAACAAAAAAAGTGAAAGTTTTCTGTATCTTATGTTTCTCATCCAAAGCTCATGCTATATTCAATGGGAAAGGCAGGTGAAAAAACAACATGCCTGGTATGAACTCATGTTTTAAAAATAAAATATGTTAATATATACTCATAAAGGGAAGCCTATAGGGTTTACATTCAAATGTTAGGGTTGTTTGGCAGGAGAGTAGAAATTGCTGGCATTTTTCATAGTCATCTTTGCTATTTCTGTGATTTCCTTATTGTCCTTGATGGCTGACTATGTATTACCTCTTGCAATCTGGAAAAGCCCACGTAACAGTTAACTGAGCCTCCCCACTCCCCTCGTCTGCCACCATCTGGCTACTTGATTCCCAGGGACTCATGAAGATTCAGGTGTTCCACGTTGTCTTAGGCAGCATTACTGAGGCTTGGGCAGGGTGGGGGTGGGGGTGGCAGTAGGGAGGGGTTGTGTCAGAGAGAGAGAGCCCTGGTTCTCATAAATAGTTAAGGGTTGAAGAGATGGGTGTCTTGTGGTCATGGGGTTTGGTGCTATCCTAAGAAGACCCCTAGATGGGCAAAAAGAATGCGTTAAGCTAAGCACAAGTTTGAAACTCAAGTTTGGAACCCTGGCCATTAGTCGGGGCAAAAATTGAAAAAACTAAAACCCAAATCAGTAACAGCTCACCATGTCTTAAAAAATAAAGGGAGTTTATTGATACATGTAACCAAAGGCCTAGGGCCCTAGAGCTTCAGGCATGGCTGGATCTAGGTGCTCAAATGTTGCCTTCCAGAATCTTCAAGGCTCTATTTTCCTCTGTGCTGTCTCTGCTCTGAGTCGGGCTGTCTACATGGGGTGGCAAGATAACCCACTGGCAGCTCCAGGCTCCAGTTCTAGTAGCTTAGCGATCCTAACAGACACAGGGCTTCTCTCTCACAGGGGCTCTAGAAAAAGTCACAGGGAGGCCCTGATTGGCCAGGCATGGCTTTTCTGCCCACCCCTGAACCATGAGCTAGGGTGCTGATTGGCTGGTCCTGGGTCACGAGATCATCTGGCCACCAAGGGGATGGGGTCAGCTCTACCAGAATCTGAGGCCTGAGAGGGAGAGAGGGGTTGTGCTCACAGGACAATGGCGGGGGTGGGGGGGGGGGGGCTGGGGGTTGCTGTTTGCAGAGGGCACAACTCCTCTCCAGGAGCTGTGCTCCGTGAAGTGCAGAAATGCCTTTTATCAGGAAGGCAGGATTAATCAAAGCACCCTGCCCTCAGCTCTCCCAAAGAGCAGACAAGGGAGGCCGACATGGGGGTGGGATGGGGGCAGGGAGAGGAGTAAAGTGTGTGTGGGGGGGGTGACAGTGGTGGAGGGGAGTCCTGTCCTGCCTGAAGACCAGAAGGCAGGGCAGTTCAGAGTCAGCAAGGGGCTGTGGCTACATCAGCCCCCCTTCCAGACCTCAGTATCCCCATGGGTACAGAGAGGTTGATCTGACTGAAGCTGACAGGTTTTAGCATGGTGCTGTGTATCCTTGGATGAAATTATCGGGGAATAGCTGCCTCTCCCTTTCCAGTGACTCGGAATGATTTCTTAATGGAAATCTAGTTTATTGCTGTGATCCATGCTGGCAGGGAATGATACCATTTTTTTCCAGGAGGGGCCTTTTAGCTTGGTTGTAAATGAAGGGGAGTTTGGAGGCTATTTCTGGCAAAGACTGAGGTGGGTGAACAATGTGGGGGTGGGAAGTGTCAGGAGCCCTTGGGGAGAAACCTGAGTCAGGGTCTGGGAAGAAGGGCTGGTGCGGGAGAGCAAGGAGGGGCTGGGCAGCTGGGAGGGGAGCTGGTGGGACAGGAATGTCACTCCTCCCGGCACCTGGCCCCAGGCTTGGAGACCTTTGACCCCATCCCACAAACACTCCTGGAGAGAAAGGCGAGGAGGGAAGCCTCCTCAGTGCCATCAGGTACCTGCGTCTAAAATAGAGATATTAGTAGCAAACTATTGAGAGTCTGACATGGGCTGGGGGCTGTTCTAAGTGTGTACAGGGCTTCCCTCAGTCAAGCCTCACAAGTGTATGAAACAGGCATGGCTATTAGCCCCGTTCTACAAGTGGGGAATCTGAGCTCAGAGACATGAAGCACCTTGCTCAAGGACACTCAGCTGGTGAGCAACGGAGCCACGATCAACAACTGGGTGCCTGTAAGGATGGGCAGGCTAGGCTTGGAGGCAAGCGATGGTCAGGACACGACTGCTGGGTGAGCCAGCGGAGGAAGGCAGGAAACTCAACTAACTTGAGGAAGGAGGGTGGGAATCTGGAAAAGGCAACCCTTAATCTGGGCCTTGAAGGATCTATACAATTTAGACAGGCTGAAATGTGCAAGGAAGAGTTTTCCAGTGGGAGGGAACAGCATAAACAAAGGCATAGAGGCAAGCAGGTGCAGGGGACATTTGGGACAGGACAAGCAGCCTGGCAGGGTCTCCCCCAGTGCTTTTGGGTTCCAAAGCCACTTGAGCAGTGGGATGAGGTGGTACCCTGAAAGGACCTTGAGGCCTGGAATCTCCAGCATTTGGGGGGACGGCTGCGGGATGGCTATCCCCAAACCACGGGTAGTTTCAACCCGTGAAACCACACAAGGGGGCAAGGGGGGAAAGCCTTGGGCCCCAGAGACAGGACTGGAGGATGCGGAGGCACAGAAAGCCTTGCTCCCCTTGGGCCTACGTGGAGGAGTCCGCTGCAGTCTGGGAGGCTGTGGATGGACAGGAAGCCGGCCATTCCTTCCGTGAGCCAGAGAATGGCCTCTGTGTGAGCCACAACAAAAAGGCTTTTCTGCCAAGTTGGAGGGGGAGGAAGAGGCCAGTTGGCCCCTGCCCCAGCCTGAAAGGGGGCTCTGTTGGTGGCCCTGGGGTCTTCGATGCCTAGAATGTATGGGGAGGGAAGGCCAGGGTGGGCAGAGGCCTCCTCATCCCTATCTCTGTTCTCCAGCAGCACCAGGGTGAGCTGGGCCTGAGCTGCCGTGCAAGACAATCTGTCTGGGTTCTTCTCCCAGCATGGCCATTTCCTAGCTGTGTGACTTTAGCCAAGTCACTCAACTTCTCTGAGCCCTGCTTTTCTCATGAGTAAACTGTAAGTGGAGGAGTATGCACGGCCACTGGAGTCGCGATTGCACACTGAGCAGTTGCCGAGTGCCGGGCACCATCACCAGCCCTGTGCAGCCATCCATCCTCCTTTCACTCTCCCAGCGACCCCCGGCAGGTCACGTCACCCCCTCCATTGAGGTGTAAGCACCCTCAGCCTCAGGCTGTGAAGCCCAGGATGTTTGGAGACTCTCAAACTCCAAGCTGTGCAAATGCAGAGGCAAGAAGCCTGGAAGGAACATGCCACACTGTCAACACTGGCCTGGGGAATTGGGTGGCTTATATTTTGCTTCTTTTTGTGTATCTGTTAAATCGTAATTATCTTACTTGGGAATCAGCAAAACGGGGACCGTGGGGCCCATGGTGAGTTTAGGTAGAGCCACATTAAACAAAACCAATGTAAAGATGCACGTTCCTGTTCATCCTGGTGGGGGAGGGGTGTCAAATTGCACCACTGATCTCTCTGAAGTCACCTCTGAGACCTTCACACTCCTCAGCCCGAGGGACAATAAACGGGGCTCCCCAGATGAGCTGTTCCTTCAGCCGTTGGGTTTCTCTGAGATTTTACCAGAGAGCTCAGGGGTGCAAGTCTCCTCAGGCAATTTCCTGAGGAGCTGAGGCCTCGTCTGCCAAGTCTTCCCTGGCCTGCGCCCTGAGGAAGAGCTCGATGAGAGGTCTCACATCCTCTCCTTTTTCACCCCTGTGCCTCCACACCGCCCTCCACCCGCCTGGTGACCTCTGGGCTTCTGGGTGACCCTAAGGCTTCAGGCTTCGGGCAGACCTGGGTGGGGCCCTGTGGCTTCTGCCACAGAAAAGCTGACGAGATGGCTTCTGCCTTGGCCCTGCATGCTGACTGCCAGGGCCCCTGTGGTGGGGGAGCTCACAGGCCATTTCCTAGCTGAGCCCGAGAGGACTTTGGGGCTTCTGAGGGCCAGAATTTCCTACTCTCCTCAGCCAGTTTTCAACACAAAGGGAGGAAAGGGTGGGATCAAGGGGGCTGGGGAAGAGGTGGGCAGCTGAGGGGAGGGTGGGGCCTGCAGCAGGTTGAAAGACCCTGTCCCGCTGTCGTGGAGGCCGGGCCTGCTCCCTGGTCGGGGTGGAACCACACTAGAGCTGACCATTGCATTTCTGGAGGTGCAGGCCGGTACCTGATAGCTTGGCCCAGAGGATGGACTTGGGTGCAAGGCTTGCCAGCCACGCCCAGACCCGAGGGGCAGTGACACTCAGTCTCCTGCTGTCCTGGGCATTGTCTGCAGCCTGCCCAGCGTGAGATTTTCTGCTTCTTCAACTATGACAGGTGCCCCCTCACCCTCTGAGCAGAGCAAGTGATGAGGGGACCTTTTCAAGTGCAAAATGGCACTGCGTCCATCTCTTGCCTCTGAGCTGAGTCTTCAGGCGGCCCAGAACCCAGTCTGGATGGGTGGAAGGACTGGGTGGCCTGGCCTGGTTTTCTCACCCCTCCTGGACACCCAGAGCCTGTGGGAAGCTGGGGTGCCCTTTCTCACCATGAATGAATGTCAAGTAAATGCTGTACTCCTTCTCTTTCCCACCCCAGCAGGGCCAATCCCGGTCCCCTGCCTCACCTTTCTCGGGTCTATGCAAGGCAACCACCCCTTCCTCTGAGCGCTGCCCCTCCCAGGGCCACTGGGAAGGAGCCACCATAGACCTGGAAACAAGGTCCCTTCAGCATGAGGGCAAATTCCCTAATCCCAGCCTGGACTCACTCCTGTCACCCGCAGCCCCTCCAGCTGTACGGTCCAGCCCTGGGCCTCTCACAAAGGAGGCCACACTTGCCGGCTGTACAATTTAATCAGTGCAGATTATTTACAGAAAGAAACATATAAGGGTGGACACTGACCTCCACCCCCCATCCCTTGGCTGGCTCTCCGGTTCTGAGGATGGAGGGGGGAGCAAGCCGCTGGACCTGTGATCCAGGTCAGCCCATGAGAACCCCTCCCTCCAGGGGCCTCGGGGATCTGGGTGGCAGGCACGCTTGCCCCGGGCTGAGGGGAAGCAGAGGGGACAGAGCCGGCTGTACAGTACCATTTCCACAGCAGCCTTGCCGCCTGCTTACTTCGGGAAGGAAAAGAAGGAGGAAGTGTCTCTGCCCTTAGGGCTGAGCCAAGGAGAAGGGGAGTCTCCGAGGCCACAATGGGCTCCTCTTGGGGCTCCACAGCCACATCCCAGTCTGCATGAGGGGATGAGCTGCTGGCCCCTCTCCACATGTCTACCCCCCCCCACCCCAGTGCCCTGGGGGACAGGGAGGGGAGGGGAGGAACCCCCGAGCCTGGTGCATGGTGGGCTGTGGGCACCCATCAGCCCCCTGTCTCCCTGGGGCCACTGGGACCTTGGCAGCTGGGGCCTGAGACCGGTGGGGTTCTGAGACCCCTGAGGACAGTGGTGTGGATGAGGGTGGGTGGGAAGAGGCCCAAGGAAGGAGCCCAAGTGGGTCATAGCTCAGAGAGGAGTGGATGGGGGCTAGAAGCCCAGCCTCGGGGGGGCGGGGGGGGGGGGCGAGGCTCCTGGGTGGAGGGGCCGTGGCAGACCCCCTTTGGTCCTTGGTAAGGCAGGCCAGGAGGTGTGGGCTCAAGCGGTATGTGGGAGCTGGGGCTGTGGGCCCCTTGGCTGGTTGGGGGTGGGGTGGGCATCTTAAGACACGAGAAGCCTCAGTTACTGGGGTTGAGAGAGGTGGGCTGGGAAGCAACCAAAACTCAACATGACTCATGGCCAGTAGGCTACCTCACCTTCCTGTCTGTCCCCTGTGGCCTGGGGCTGCCCCCGGGGAGTAAGCTCTTCCTAAGTCAGAGATTCAGGTGGGTGGAGACCAGTCAGGTCCCCCCAGTCTCCAGAGCTCGCTCAGGTTGAGGAGGGCCCCTCCAAAACCCTTCAGCTACTTTCCAACTGGGCCTTCTGACCCTCTGGTCCTCTGGCTGTGCCCGAGCCAGAGGCGGTATGGGGTGGGAAGGGGTGGGGTCGGGGAGGTAACCCCCTGTCCAGAGCAGAACTACATTTAGAAAACTCTAACCCCTGCCCTGATGGACTGCTGCTCCTAGTCGGGAAAGTAGAAACAAATACTCAATTAGTGTGCAAAAAAAAAAAAAAAAAAGAAAAAAGAAAGAAAGAAAAGAAAAGAAAACCCTGGGCATAAATAAACAATGGGGCAGGGCTGGCAGGGATGTTGGAGGGGCCTGGAGGGGCCCCCACCCAGGGGCTGAGGGAGCCATGGAAGGCCCTTGCTGGGTGCCCCCAGGAGCCGTCTCAAAACCACGGGCACCGCCAGCCCCGGGCCCCGTTAGCACCGTGAGGAGCGGGAGGGCCGGGCGCGGGGCGGGGTCAGACCCACTCCTGCAGCGAGCGCTTGCAGTAGAGGAGCATGCGCGGGGCGCCCTTGCGCTGCATCTGCACCAGGGCGTAGGTGAGGCCCAGGATGCAGAGGAGCAGCAGCAGCGGTGGCACCAGCACCATCACCATGTTCACTGTCCGCGTGACCTCCTCCATCTGCACCACCACTCGGCTGCCCCCGTCCTCACCTGTCCCCTCCCCGAAGTCCCCCTCTCCGCCACCCGCACCGGCCTCGCGGCCCTCATCGCCCTCTTCGCTGTCACCGTCCGCCCCGGGCTCTGCACCCCCATCGGGGTTGAAGGGCGGACGGGCCACATCGGGCCATCGGGGTCCCGTGTCCACGTGCTCTTGGCAGCCCATGAAGTCCCGCAGGATGGATTTGGGGTAGCCCGGCTCCATTCTCAGGCGCTCGTTGTCAAACTTCCAGTACTTGGTGCCCTTGTAGAAGTACGTGTAGGCTGCAGGGGCAAGCGGGGATGAGCGGTGTCAGGCCGTGCCCCAGCCGCAGGCCGGTGACCCTCAAAGAAGACCAGGACATGCTGAAGGAGCCCCAGCTTGAAAACACCCACCCTGGGGGCGCCTGGGTGGCTCAGTCAGTTAAGCATCTGACTTCCACTCAGGTCATGATCTCACGGTTGGTGAGTTCGAGCCCCGCATCGGGTTCTCTGCTGTCAGCACAGAGCCTCCTTGGGATCCTGTCCCCCCCGCCCCTCGCCCCCTCTGCCCTGCTTGCACACTCTCTCTGTCTCTCTCAGAATAAATAAAAACTTAAAACACCCACCTTCTCACTCGCTTGCCTGAGCATTTTCAGATCTGGCCCCTCTCAACTTATGGGAGCCAGACCTGGCTCAGAGAGGGGCAGGGTTTGGGGAAAGGACCTGACGGTGCTGCCTGTGCTTCCTGGCTGGGGCAGCACGCAGAAGGGTCTTGCAGCCTGCCGCATAAGGGCTACGGTCAGGGGGCCCTGCTACCTTGTCCCAGGACTGGCTCACCCCACACCAGAGAGGTCAATGTCTTGCTCAAGGCCAGCCTTGCACACGGCCAGCCTGCAGCAGACCTGGAGCAGAGTCTAACATTGCCTTGGATGGGCTCTGTGGCTTTGGGTGCTCTGCCCATGTCCCATCAGCCCCACGAAGGGTCAAGTCTGAACTATGAGTGAGTCTATACTCTGCTGATCACAATGAGATCAGAGTAGTTGCATGGCGATGCCATCACACACAGATGCCACGTGACCTGCCTAAGCACTGGCAAAGTCAGTGGGGTCTCCCCTGAGCCTAAGAACCTGGAACCTGAGAACCAAGACTAATGGTTTTTCATAAGTTTGCCATAAGTTGACCCTGCTGGAGAAATAAAAGCCACAGCTCCCTGGTGCTTAGTTATAATGACAGAGGTCAAGCTTCCTTTCCAGGCAGGTAAGCGGGCACCTTGGTAGGACTCTTGCCCGCCATTGCTTTGAGCCAAGCTAACCCCCCTCAGGCTTCAGGCTCCCTGTGGGTTGCCCCGGAGGGAACAGGGTAGTTCTGAGTTCCTGCTCTGGACACAGGCGGACCTGGGTTGGACTCTTGGTTCCCCACAACTTTCTTGCTGTGGGGTTTGGGGCCCTTTACTCAAGCTCTCTGGTTTAGTGTGACTGTCTGTAAAGAGGGGATGGAGACAGTGCAGGAGGGACCAGGACGGTCATGCTCTGGAAGCCCCCGGCCCAGGGCCTGCCATGGCTGCATCCCTCACACCTGCCATCGAAAGGCTGGGCGAACCCTGTGTGTGGAGGAGGGGATGGTGAGTGCTGGGCGGGCTGCAGGGGGTTGGCCCAGTACCTGCATCGTTGCTCAGGAAGGCCCCTTTGGGGGAGGTAGGGATCCCCTGCCACACGCTGATGGGCTTAGGGTAGCCGGGGTCTCCACGCTGTGTATCCTCATTAAAGCGCCAGTACCTGTGAGCAGAAGCACCGGCTGTGGTTCTCTGGGTAGGGGGGTTCGGCTGGGGCCTTCTGCCTTTGAGGAAGGCGGTGCTCACCTGTCCTCTTGGAAGAAGAAGGTGTGACCTGTGGGTTCCCACCAGATGGCCGTGTCGATGCGGTCGTAGGGGATGCCCAGTCCGTAGCTGGTCAGCGGTTGCGGGTAGCCGGGCTCTAGGTTGGCTTCTCGGAAGAGCCAGTAGCGGTCACCTGCAGGAGAAGAGGCGGGTGGGTGAGGACAGGCCTGGGGCAGAGGGGCGTGGGAGGGAGGGGACATGGGGAATGCTGTCCTAGGCTTACACATCCACACACATCCACTGCTGCACTTACCCACCCCCCCCCCCGCCCCACGTCCTTGTACACAGGACAGTGTAGGCACTGACCCCTACACACACACAAGACAACTCACTTGCACATCACACACACTCAGCACTCACGGGCACCTGTGACATACTCATTTACACACGTACAAGTCACTCACTCAAACCTGTACCCACAGCACACAGTCACACTATAAATGGCCTGCACTCCCATGTGAACGTCCGCCCCCCTCCCCCATACACAGTTCTTGTACAGAGGAAGGAAAGAGGGGGAGCCCTGCCTGGACTCTGAGCCCAGGGGCTTTAAGCATGGGCTCAGGCCAGCTGGGCTGGGGACACAGCTGATCCACCGGGGGTGCCGCCCTTGAGGCCCTCCCCAGAGAGGCAGGCCGCACAGGGAGGGCCGGTGGCAGGGAGCTCCACTGTCCCTGCAGACAGACCACAGAAATCCTGCCCGGGAAGGAGGGGACGGGGGGGGCTCTGGTCTTATGAGGAGGGGCTGCAGGAGGCACAAGACGCAAGGAAGGAGGAGTCACATGCGGAGCCCCTGTGTTGCAGATGGACGCTCGCCTCCAGTCAGAGCAGCCGCTGGCCCCCAGGGGCCCAGGTCCTCCTGTCCCTAGGTTTCTGTCTCCTCCTGCCCCACCCCTGCCTTGACTCGGCTCCCCACACTGTGGACATGCCATGTAGCCCTTTGCTCTCCTCCTCCTTCAGGCCCGCTGGGTCAGAGGCCAGGCCAGAGGTCAGGGAAGGGAGGCCGCCCTGCCCTCCCACCTACCCCGGCTTACCTTTAAAAAAGACAAAGCGTCCATCTTGGCGCTCGTAGGCAGCACTGATGTCACTGGGCAGACCACGCCAGAAGTGCCCAATGGGCATGGGATAGTTGTCCAGGACGCGGTTGTGCCGGACCCGCCAGAACCAGCGGCCCTGGGGAGGGCGTGGGTGTGAGTGGGCAGGGCAAGCTCGCTCCCTCATACCGGGAGAGGCCCCTCGTCCGGCTGCCCTTTCCTAGGTCAGGGAGATCCAGAGGGGTGGCTTGGAAAGCCAGGGCAGCACCCATAAGTGAGCCCTGGGCAGGGTGTGGACCCCTGCACTCGCTGTGTGACCCTGAGCAAGTCCCGTGTCCCTCAGGCTGGTTTCTTCTTGGTCTAGGGTCTGAGGGCTCCCCAGGGGCTGCTCAGTGAGGGAGGGGTGGGTGTGCTTGGGCAGTCAGGTGGGGCAAGGATGCAGGGGTGGGATGTGGGGGCTGCTCTCCTGCTCTGAGACCGGGCCAAGGGATCAGGGGAGACACGGGCAGGGGCCAGACCTTGAACACGAACATCTCCCCACGCAGCATGGCTACTGTGTCAAAGTCCCCGTCGCAGATGTTAGGGCCATACTGGTCAGGCCGTTCCGTAGCTCGGGGCTGGGCTGGGGGGCCCGGCTTTGGGGGCCGCTCCGGCTTTCCGCCTGGGGGTGGTGGCTGAGGGGGTCTGGGAGGCCGATGGTCTGGCCGGCCCGGTCGCCGGGGAGTCACAGTGGGGAGAGGCCGGGTGGGCTGTGGCTGACCATCTGGGGTGCCTGCAAAGTGGGGTGGGGTGAGTGGGAAGTCAGAAGGTAGCCCCTACTCAGAACCAGGGGACCCTGGGGCACCCAGCCCGGAGAGACATGTGCTTTGGTGGTGGGGTCTACCCACGTGACGCGCCCCCCTGTCTGTCCACAGCCGACCCCTCCCCACACCTGCCATCACCCTCAGGAGGACCTCTGTCCTCCATACAGCCCTCTCCTTCACCTCCCCACACTGGACGTGGGTCACTGTGCCCCTGAGGCTGCCCTTTCCTCCACTTCCCCTTGGGGACATTCCCCTCAGGACACCAGCCTGCTTTGGTGGACACATGCAGAGGAAAGAACATGGTTCTGTGACCTCTGCCAGGGGCCCATCTTCTTACCAGGTTGCCGGGGACAGAGTGAGGAAGTATCTGTCACGTGCCCAGCAAGGCAGGTACCGCCAGCCCTAACAAGGGGCTCGGGGTGGTGCTGAGTGCAAGCCGGGCCCACAGAATCAGTCCTCAGGAGCCCTTACCACTGGAGGCCTTCTCGGGTGGGGCCTGGGCTGAGGGGGGTGCCACCTGCCTCAAAGCCACCGGGAAGTGATAAGCCAACAACACTCACTGGCGAGCTTGGGACAGGCTTGGGTTGGGACCGAGAGTAGGAGGAACGAGATCTGGGACCAGGGCATTTTCTGTCTAATAAGAGTATCAATGACACTGAGGAGGAGAGGAGCGGTCTGTGAGGGGCCTTGGAGACCCCAGTCTGGAGCCACCATGAGGGCCCTAGAGTCGGCCAGTCCTGCGTGTGACTTCCAGCACCATCACTCACTCCCTGAGCGATGTGGACAAGTCACTAATCCTCTCTGGGCCTGTTTCCTCATCGACACAACAGGGAGAGCAGTGGCGCCTATGCCTCGTAGGGCTGGGAGTTGAGAGCTGGAGTGCAGAGCCCGTTGGCCGTGCCCATGCTGCCCGCTCACCGTAGAGCTGCTGGATGCCCCGGAGGTCGTCCTCGGGCAGCTGGAAGGTGTCGGTGTCCATCCACTGGTAGAATGGTGCCATGATGGCACTGGGGTTGCTGGAGTGCTCCAGCCCCAGCGCGTGGCCCAGCTCATGCACGGCCACCAGGAAGAGGCTGTTCCCTGCAGTGGGGATCGGCCGGGGTGGGGGGGGTGGGATGCACAGTCAGCTTTGCCCTGGCCCAGGCCCTGCGGGCTGAGGCCATCAGAGAGCTGGCCCTTCTGCCATTCTCAGAAGGGGCTGAGCTGCTCTGACTGCTAGGCCTCAAACTTCCCCATCTGAGAGGTGGGTAAAATGATCCCTCCCTTTCCCTACCACCCCTTGGAGGTCATGGGACAACAGACTGAGATACTGAGGGTCAGTGCTCTGGAAAACTGCCCTGGATGAAGCTCTCCCCTCCCAACCCTGTCTCTGCTCAACTGGGTCAGAGGGCAATGCCCAGCTCCGGCTCTGCCTCCCCTCCCCTGCCCCGGCCAGGTGTTCTCACCATGCAGGTCGGTGCTGGAGAAGGTCCAGGGCTCATCTGCATCGAAATGGGTATCCCCGCCCAGACCAGGGCCAGGGAAATAGGCGTGGGCCAGAAAGCCCCCTGTGCCATCAAATGGTGAGCTGTCGCCGTGGAAGCCAGAGGCAAAGAGTACCATGATGTCGGCCTCCTTCTGCCTCCGCAGCCGGATGTCTTCATAGGGCACCTCCTGGAAGACCAGGGGCGTGGCCTGCTCCCACACACGGAAGGCCCTTCGCACTGCCTCCAGTGAGTGGTACCATCCCAGCTTCTCTGTGTAGTTCTGGATGCTGCAGTGGGCAGGGAGACCAGGGAGTGAACCCGGGGCCTACTGGGTCCGCTGTCCACTGCTAGCACCCACTGGGTGGGGGCGAAGACACATGGTCACAAGGAACATGTGTAAGATCTGAGCTGGTTCGTGGACGGTGCCCATCAATATCAACTACTAGTTTATTCTGATGTGAATTTGAAAAAGACAACTAACATGTCAAACCCAGGAGTTCATTAGGATATGGCTAAATAAGGTTGCATTGTATTCAGTTAGCTTAAATAAGAAAACCACTAATAAAAGTGCTATGGAGCTAAGAGAAAGAACTAGACAGTTTGATACAAATGGCTGAGGTTTAGGAAACACAGGCCAAATGGCTCTCATGATTGCAGGGTCAGGCTGTCCTAAGTTCAAGGCCGGGCTCTAACATAATCTATGTGACCTTGGGCAAGTGACTTAAGTGTTTCTGAATTTGAGTTTCTTCATCTGTAAAATGGGGAAAAGGAGAGTAGCGCTCTCATCTTGGGGGCCCTGGGAGGATTAAATGAATTAGCTCATGTAGAACATGGGCCTGGAGTCTGCACGTGATAAAAGCATGATGAGGCCCGTTATTACCCACATAAATCAGATTAAGCTTCTGTGTGCTGGACAGATCTCCTCCCTTAAAAGCTGTTGGAGCCATGAAGTCACTCTGGGGGCCTAGGGTCTAAGTGGCCGCGGGAGCCGCTCTTCCTCAGGAGATAGAGCTGCGGGTAGGACTGTGGAGGGACTAAAACAAGAAGGGGAGCCCTCAGGGACTGCCACATGGCTCAAGGCTCAGGAGGCTTTCTTGCCAAAGGACTCAGCAGAAAGGAGGAAGGTGCCTGAACCAGGGTTTTTGCAGGGGACTTGCTGCCTGCATACCTGACAGCTGCCTGGATTCCAGCCCTTTCCACCCTCACCCCCAACCCCTTAGATACCTAAAGCCCCGTGCCCTACACTGTGGAGGCCCCCAGTTTGTACTGGTACAGGAGTTGAGCTGTGAGGCCGCCCGGGCTGCTGGCGGGTGGGGAGCGGGGAGGGAAGGAGGATAGAGCGGAAACAGCTCCAAGGGTCCTGACCTTCACCGGGGGAAGACTGGCCAGGGTGTGCGGCCCATCTTGTCAGCGTGGGAGCAGGGTCAGCTTGTCTATGTTGGGCACCCCGGGGTGGGCTTCTGGGAAAGGAAGCTTTCCAGACAAGCCCACTGGGAAGCCTGAGGCCTCAGCCTGGGAGAGGAGAGGAAAGAGCGGTCTCTGGGCAATGCCGTGGGAGGGACGCTACCACGGCAGCCATGGTCCCTACCTGAAGGTCAGGTGGTGGTTATTCCACTTCCTCCCAGTGAGGGCATAACGTTTCCGCCGTCGCCGCAGATTGGCTTTCACGCGCACCCCGAACTGGTCTGGCACCCCGCAGCGGGGTCGCTTCATCCACCTGGGTCATGGGCACGGAGGGGTCAGCCCAGAGCCTCTCCTCCACACGCCTTCCTGCTTCGGCTCTGCCTCTTCCAGGCAGTCCACCCTTCTTCCACCCTTTTGCCTTGGGCCCCCAGCCACCCTTTGCATGGGTGTGGTGGCAGTGGGAGACTCTCTGCATTTCTATTTCCTCATCAGAAAAACAGGCACACTGACCTCAGCCTGGAAGACTGAGTGCCCGACAGAGGCTCACCTTTGTGGAGTATCACCAGTATCACCCAGGAGTGGGAGAGTTACCCCTGAGGCCCTCTGTCCTTGCTACGTTATGCTCACGTATGCCCAAGGATGTGGCTTTGGGTCCCATCACCCCTGTCAGATTCAGAGCAGAGCTGTGGCCTAGTGAGGATGTCCCATCCAAGGCACATGCTGCTGGTCCTCCCCATTCCTGTGCCTGTGGCAGACACCACTAATCAATCCCATCCTCCTTGCTGCCCAGCCAGATTCACCTCAGGAGCTTTCTCAACACGAGTTTTCAGGTAGCCAATCCCAACCAGTCCGAACTAGCATGGAAGATCAAACCACTCGCCATCTCTTATCTAGGTCACTCTATTCCGGAAACTCCACCTGCCAACCCCTTTTCAGGGCAAGCCGGGAGGGCAGGTGCCAGTGGGGTCTGGGAAGGGCCCCATGGAGGGACTCACGCCTTGGTTTCTTCGTCAAGCACGCCTGTGACCGGAATCCCATAGAAGCGCTGCATCTCGGCGAGGGCTGAGGCCAGGATCTGGGCAGAGCGCATGGTGGACATGTGGCGGCTAGGCTGGGGCAGGTAGCCGTAGAGCCTCAGCCAGTTCTGCAAAGGACAGGCCACAACTCGGTCGGCACGTCTGGCACTGCTAGTCCCAGACACGCACAGCCTGCAGCCGCCCACCGCCCACCACCTCCGCCATCGCTCTGTCGGAGCCGCCGCCGCCTCCTGCTAAAGTGACCACATGAGCTTCGGTGCTGCTCTGCCTGCTTCCGCCTCCTATGGTCTGTTCTCACACAAGAGCCAGAACAAAAGGCCTTTACAAGTCAGGTCTGGTCAACCTTCTGGTTCTGCTCAGATCCTCCCGAAACTTCCCAGCTCGGAGTCAAAGCCAGTTCTTACAGGAGCTGCCAGGCCCCTCACTACCTGCCCCTGCCTCAGCTCTTAGACCTCACTCCTCCCACCCCCCACAGGCAGTCATGCTCCTGTCTCAGGGCCTTTGCACTTGCTGTTCCTGCTGCCCAAGTGCTCTGTATGGCTCACACCCCCATTTTCTTCAGTCTGTGCTTCAACCTCGCCTTACTGGAGGGGTGTTTCCTGACAACATAATGTTAAAAGAAGACATCCACTACACCCTGCATCCCTTCTCCTTCCCTGTACTTGTGACCATATGACACATTATATATTTCCCTCAGGTATTTATTGTTTGTCTTCCGCCATTGTTTGTCCGTGAGGGCAGTCCACAGTTGCTGTCCTTATTGTCGGACTGGGCACACCAGGGTGGGCCCCCTACCACTCCTGACAGACCGCTGGGGATTCAGAGGTTCAGAACCTCTTGAGGCTTTACCAAGCAGGAAAACCAGCCCCTTGGGCTACTCCCTCACAAATCCTAGGCCTCCTGGAAGCAGAGCAGATGGATTGGGGCAGCCCACCTGGGGCCAACAGGGTGGGCCAGGAGGCCTGAAGTCCAGTCCCCGCTTTGCCACAAACGCTTTGCTCTTTCTGGGCCTGAGTTTTCTCAAGGGACAATGGGGTTATTGGGGTCATGAGATTTGAGAGAGACAGCCCTGGGAAGTGCAGCTGGCACGCAATGGGGGTACCCATCCCTTTCCAGAGTCTGCTGGGCGGGCCTTGTCTTCTCCTCCATCTATCCATCTGTCCATCCATTCACCCACCGCACCCCTCCTGCCAAGTCTTTCTGAGTACCCTCTCTGTGCCAGGTACCATGCCAGCTGGGGGCTGTGGAGGACCACGGGAGAGGGGTGCTGACCTCCAGGGGTTCACAAGCTCCCTGGGGAGACCCACTGTACCCAGAGAGGGAGGGATTCACACCTGCAGGCCTGTGAGCAGATAGGACCGTCACAGTTGCAGCCGGAGGATGGAATCCCCGATGAGCCAAGCTGAACTGGGGTAAGAATTCACCTTGGCCATGAGAGCATAGTGACCGCCATGGGAGGCTGGTGGGCACAGAGGCCAGGGACTTCTGTGGGCCTTGGCCACACGGAAGTGTCCTTTACACCTTTCCTGGCCCACCCTGGGGCCTCTGGGGCCTCCCCCTCCCCTGAGTGAGGGCACCTGAGGCCTGCTCTCTGGGAGGCTCTGGAAGGTTAAGACCCCACATCAAAGTCCCATAAGGCAGGATGATGGCCCGATATGGTGGCTGCTGTGGACCAACAGCCATGTGTCAGCTGGCCAGGGCCACGCCCTTATCTGTCTGCCACCAGTGTCACATCCAACTCCTCAAGCACTTGCTCCCTCAGTGCCCCCCACCAGTCCCCGGCACGGCTGGGCTGCCCACATAGCCAGCTCAGCAGTGCCCAGGTTACAGCTGGAGGGAATGGCTGCTGAGTCAACGAGGGTGGCAGACAGACGCCTGGCCCCAGCTTCCAGGCCTCCCGGGCCCTGGGGAACTGCCACAGAATAAGGCAGAGACATGGAGGTGGGAAACAACCGTCCGCTCTGGGAACAGATCTGGGGACAAATTGTGGCCCTGCCACTTCTGAGGTGTGGCCACATGCCTCCCGGGCTTCAGTCCGTGGTCAGTGAAAGCGGGTGCTGTGCTAGGACCTGCCTCATCTCCTGGGTTTCTGTGAGGGTTAAGCTGGGAGTCCACACTACTGCTTGGCAATGTGCCGGGTTGGGGAAAGTGCTCAATAAATGTAATATTAATGACAGAGGCCTGTCTGGTTGTCCGTGGAGCCGCAGCCTTTTGCCTCCACCAACAGAGCTGGAGGGTCCAGGCTCCAAGGGGGCCTAAGTGCCGGGCAGCCTCAGGTGAGGGCACAGCAGCGGCCTCCCCCATGGCCTCCCCCACCAGCCCTCCTCACTCACCCCTCTGGCCCAGGGCTCCTTCCCTCAGCTCCACCGGACACTGGCGGTGCCGCGGGCACCCTCCCTGTTCTTCCCAAGCACGGGAAGGCTTTCCTGAAGCTGTGTGTGTGAGGGGCAGGGCGGGAGGTCCACACCCGTAATGGACAGTTTCCCTGAAGAGGCATGGGGAGACCTGGAAGGCAAGGCCAGGCCGCTAGCCCAGCTCCAGCAGCCAGAGGAGGTGGGGGGAGAGGTGGAGCTGCCCGCTGACAGATGAGGTCGCCTCTACATCACCTATTTGCATAAGGTAAAAATATCTCACTGGAGCGCAATCACAGGCCACCAAGGGGCTGATTAGCGGTGTCTGCAGAGTGACAGAGGGAGGGCAGGCAGGGGAGGCTCAGGCTGGGGCCCTGGGGAGGGAACGGGAGGGGAGCTGGGCCTGTCTGCAGTGAACAGCTCCAGGGCCCAGCACAGCCGATGGGGCTGAGGGGCCCTTCAATCCTGGAGGCAGCTCGGGGGGTGATGGGAAGGTCCCACGGGTGCCTGCGGACCCTCCTCCGCACAGACAAGCACCCTCTGGGTCTTAGGGAAGCCAAGAGCTCCCATTTCAATATGGGCCAAGCCTTGAACCCTCAATGCCCTCGGCCCCTGCCAGGATGAGAAGCCAGGCTGAGAACCAGCGGCCTGTGAGGGAGGGTGAGCAGATACGCGGCCTGGGCCCAGAGCAGCTGAGCCCCAGATGACAAGGCGAAGAAGCTGACGGAGGCTGCCTGACTCTGGCAAACTTGTGTTCGGGGCTGATTGCCAAGTGCCAATCAGTCTACACCCCCCGTAGGGCTGTGGGCTTCTCCTCTCCCCTGCGTCTGGGAGGATGTTTCTCTCCACCCTACTCCTACTGCTGGACTCAGTGTGACAAGTCCAGGAGGGGAAGATATAGATGCAGAGGGAAGGGGGCATGGGGCAGGGGTGCACAGGTGGGTGGCAGGGGCTGCTTGTGCCCTGAAGTCCCAGCTTGCTGACAGGCTCTGCTGCCACGGGCCAAAAGTGGGTAGCAATTCCCAGGGTCGTGACTGGCCTCCCAGTCTCAAAGCTGGGGAGAGGCTGTGTTCAAGCCCCTGCCGCCCCGACTGGCGACCGTAAAGACTGTCCTTTACACAAGTTGCCGCCTTTCTTTCCTTGTTACCTAGATTCTCACAGGTGGGGTCAGCCAAGCCGGTGAAACTTTGTTTCTCAGGCGGTGAAACTGAGGCTCAGATGGGTCAGGGAGCGGCAAAGTAGAGAGAGCTCCTCCATGAGAGCCGCTGTCCAGTGGGAGGCCGGGAAGGTTCTGAAGAGAGCTCTAGGGTCCACACAGAGAGACCCCACCCACTCCAGTTCTTTCACAGCCATTTCTTTCTTAAGCTCCAGACCCCACCCCGTGAGTACGTATAGATGCTTAAGGTGCATGTCTAGCCCCAGGTGCGGAAACGTGGGGCCATCAGGAGTCGGAAGGGGGAGATTCTTGGGCCCCTGGCTCCTAGGTGAGGCCGTAAACACAGTAGCAGAAGGTTGAGACCCTGCTGTGGGCCAGGCAGCCTACTCTTACCAGCCCATTCAAAGCTCACAAGTACCCCATCCCATTATACAGACAGTGAGGCTCGGAGACGGTGAGTGGCCCACCCAGGGTCACACAGCTGGTCTGGCTAGAGCTGGAGTCCATAAGCAGTGCAACTGGCCCACTGCCTGTGAAGTAGCACCAGCTCCTCTCGGCCGAGGAGCAGTGCCCAGGACAACACTGGGGGAGGGCATCTAATCCTCCCCACACCCCACATCTCTGGCTGGGGCTGGGCACTGGGCCATGTCAGCAGGGCTGCCCACCAGGATGGCTGAGACAATGCCAAGCCAGGCCTGCAGGGAGGGTACGTCTGCTGCGAAGGAGCCGCGGATCAATACTGTGCATTAAGCCGCCGTAGGGGCGGGGTGAGCTCCCCTGCTCTGCTGCCCCCACAGCCACCTCCCCGGGCTCAGACGGCTGGGGCCCCTCCCACTCAGCCTTATCGGCCTCTGTGCGATAAAAGCCAGTCTCCGCTGGGCTCTGCTCCGTTTCTGTCAGCCACAGCTCTCTCTGTAGTCCAGGCTGACCCTGGCAGGGTCGCCAGCCAGGCACAAAAGGCGTCTTGTCAGGGCTGCCAAGGACAGACCCAGACCTTCCACGGTGTGAGGTCCTCATCGTGCCCGTCTCCCTTACCCTCTATCCCAGGCTGTGGGCTCTTGGGAGCAGGCCAAGGCCTCGCTTGGCTCCGCACTCCCAGTCTTGGGCACGGAGCCGGCGCTGAAAGAGATTTGTGGTCCTGGGGAGCCACAGACCCTGCAGACGCAGAGCGTGCACCCTGGGCCCATCAGGCCCCCCCTCTAGGGGATCCGAGCTGGGAACCCATTCACCGGCAAGGTGACCCAAACAAACCCGAGACTCATCCAGCCTTAGGCTGGAGGGGACCTCAGGCCATCAAGTCCAGCTGCCTCCCTGAAGCCTCTAAGGACTATAGCTGGGCCCATGACTCATCCAGCCTGTACCCTGGCAGAGATGGGGTGCCCACCACCACTGAGGTAGCCCATTCTGTCTTTGGGCATCAGTGACTGTTGGAAAGCTCCTCCTCAGGCTGAGCAGAAATCTGCCTCCCAGTGACACCTGTTCCTTGGTCCTGACTGCTTGTCCACATAACAGGCCTTTGAGTGATGGAGGGGGCTTATTAAGCTTCTCTAAGCTCCCGTTCTGCTCCTTCTTTGCAAAATGGGGTCGATATTACTCCCCACTGCCACACAGGGATGGCAGCACAGATGATACAGACCCAAGGCCAGTGAAGAGAGGGGGTACTCCGCCAGCCCCCCTGTCCTTGGTGTGTCCTTTACCCTTCAAGGTAGCACGATTCATACCTAAGCAGTTCCAGAAGAACATACTTGCTTATTTGGGGCTCAAGCTGACCCCCTCCACCCCTATGTGAAAGTTGCAGGTGGAGAAGGGGCTCTGGGTGGCTGGGAGAGTAGGAGGGCTGGGGGATTGTCCAGCCAGGCAAGCAGGAAGGAGGTGGCCACCTGAGTTCCTGTGCTCCCTCACCCTGCCCCTTCCCAGTCTGCTCCTGCAATCCTTAACCTGGAGGAAGAACCAGACGGTCCTTTGGCCAGTGGGTGGGGTGAAAAAACCCTGTTTGCTAGTGGTTTCGGGGCTGGCTGTGAGCCAGTTCTTAGGGCCTCACCTGGAAACTCTCCTGTAGATGTTGTCCATGTAGATAGGGCTGTTCATGGGGTAAAGCCTGGGTGGCTGGATTGGCGGGGGTGGGGAGGGGTAAAGGCATGTGTGGCCCCATCTCCACCCTCTCCTTCCCACCTGGCTCCAGCCCAGCGGGCTCCCCATGGCATGGCACCTTGCAGCCTTTAACCCAGCCTGCGGGCTGGGAGCTCAGCTCCAAGTCAGACCAACTGGGTTCAAAGCCCAGCTCTGCCACCCCCTGGCTGGGGAATCTGGGGCAACTTCTCTTACCCCCTAGTCTCAGTTTCCTCTTCTATACAGTGGGGTAATGATAGTCCCACATTTGCAGAGTAATAGCAGGATTAAATGTGAAAATGCTTACAGAACATTCATAGGCCGTGCCTAGGATGTAACCAAGTAGGTTGAAGGTGCTCAAAAATAACACCTGATCCTCACTGGGCCTCATGTGAGGACCAGTGGGCACAGTGTTCAGCATTTTACACGCAAATGCACCGAATCTCCCCAGGAACTCCATCCAGTAGATGCTATTAACATTCTCATTCTGTAGACAAACTGAGGCTCAGAGAGGTTTTGTGACTCGCACAACAGCAAATGCCACTTGTTTCTCATCGTTGCTGTGTCTGGCTACCACTTTGCAAGTGCTTCTTTTATGCCCAGTGCCACGCTCATAAATGCTCAACGTGAAGCTGGGCTCTCACTGCTCATGGTGGCAGTCACTCCTGGGAGGACAAGGTAGTTCTCGGGGCTAAGAGCCAGCCTTGGAAAGCTGACCCACACCCTGGTTTCCAGGCTCTGGAAGCTGGAGCATGAGATGGCAGTAGGATGAGAAGCATCTTTGAAGGCTGGCTAATGGCTGCTACCCAGGTCCACATCTGTCTGTCCAGATATCAGAGATTGGGTTGGGTCTTTTGCTCATTTCTTGCTGTTCCCACAAAGGAAATGGGATCTGGTAAAAGTCATCCTTTTCTGTCTCTCTGACCCAAGCCCAGCTTGCATACCTATGCTGTTCTTGCCTGGGGGTGCAAAATCTGTGCTACCTCCCCCAAAGGGCCCAGCCCACAGCCACTGGTCTCCAGGCATCCCCGGAACCAGTGTCCTTCTGGGGAGCAGCCGGCCTCATTTGCGCCCTGACTCAAGGAGGCTCATCCAGCTAGAAGGTATGTATGGTGTGCTGCAGGCTTAGATAAGTGTTCATGATGCCACCTTCAGGACCCCAGGGCCCCACGTTCACCTGTGGAGTCCTCCCAGGACCCTTTGTAGTGGAGAGACCCCAAGCAGAGAGCCCCTGACCCCTCTCTGCTTCTGCTGACTCAGAGAACACATCTCCATGTCCAAAAGCATAAGCTGGCCATGGAGCTTGGCCCCCGCCTCCGTGGCCAGCTATGCGAGCCACATAAATCTTGAGAGGATACGGAAGATGCCAAACGTCTTAGTCTATCCAGACTGCTGTAACGAAAATACCATAAACTGGAAAGCCTACAACATTTATCTCACACAGTCCTGGAGGCTGGCAGTCTAAGATCAGGAGGGCAGCCCCGGTGGGTTTTGGTGAGGGCTCTCTTCTGGGTTGCAGACTGCCGACGGCTTGCTGTGTCCTCACATGGCAGAAGGGGCAAAGGAACTTTCCTGGGCAGCAATCTCACTCATGAGGGCCCCATCCTCATGACCTAATCACCAGAGTCCCACCTCCTAATACCATCACCTTAGGAGTCGGGTTTCAACATAATGAATGGGGGTGGGGGGTGGGGTGGAAAGTATGCAAACGTTCAGTCTAGAGCACCAACTGTAATCAGTGGTGACCCACAGCAGCCACTACAGCTGGCCTCGGGCAGAAGTCAAAATCCCAGCTGGGCAGAGGTGATGATGGCAGGGAACGTGTGGTCCAGGAACAAAAGGGGCCAGAACCAAAAGCTTGGAAGGGAGGGGCTTTTCCATGCCTGGCAGTGTAGCCATTCTGAGTTGGCGTCAGAGAGTATAGGCCGTGAGGGCTGCAATTCTTTGGGGCATCTGGCTGTGTTTCTATGTTGTTTCTTCTGCTCCTTGGGGTGGGGCAAAGGAAGGCCTTCTTGTCCAGGGCTCAGAGAGGCCAGGCCAGGCAGATACACTGCTCAGACAAGCACATGCCAGGCTGTTCTCTGCATGGAGGCAGCTGACTGACTGGACCCTGGGGCGGCCCAAACACGGGGGACCTGACAAAAGGGCTGGAGGTGAAGGGCATGGCCCAGTTGGATGCCAGGTCCCTGGCTGCACCCATCAGCCCAGTTCTCTCTGGGTTTTGGAACAGAGTATGGGAGAGGAGTGGTCTGTTAGTAGTCAGAGAAGAGACTGAAAAGCAGAGATGCGAGGGAGGAGAAAAGATTCAGCTTCTGCAGGTTCCCGATGACAAGGCCCTCACATGAACCCCTTTCCGTGAGGGTGGGCACAGGGACCCTCTGCAGTTTCTGTTTCACATTTAAGAGAGGGTACTAAAAAGAGAGCACCAGTAGGGCCCCCAGGGGCCAGCATGGAAGTGCGGGCAGAGATTGGAACACAAGGAGCCTGGGGCTTTGGCTTGCCAGTGAGACCTGAAGGTCAAAACCAGAATTCAAGGTGACCTGCACCCCTCCTTTTGCTCATCTGCTCAGCCCCCACTCAGGGGCAAGGAAAATCTGTGGGAGTCCACCTCTGTTTACCTGGGTGTGTCCAGGTTTTAGTGGCAGTACACCTGTGAACTCTGGCAGCTGAGTCACTCCCATGGGGCGGGGCTGAGAGCCTGAAGTTGTGCCTAAAAGGAAGCAGTCGGGGCATGGGGGGAACCAGAGATTCTCTGGTGAAAACCAAAGGCACTTAAGCAGGCTAGGTGCCACAGCCAGAAACGGCGGGACTGAGATCCATAGGTGGGGGCTGGACTCTCGGGGAGGGAGTCCAGGAGCGCAGCGGGCACCCCACTCAGGCAGGGCCGGGGTCTATGCAGGGCCTGGGTCTATAAAGCCATTCTGGGCTGGAGCCTGGGACTTGACATCCAAGGGAGTGAGTGGGACAGGGCAGAGTAAATCAGTGGTGGCTTCCCCAAGAAAGAGCCTTCTCCAGGCTGAGGCCTGGCAGGTGGCAGGTGGCCGGTGGCCGCCAGCTCCGAGCACATGCCAGGCTCCCTGGTTCCTTAGTCTGGTGAAACTCCTATGGTTTCTGTCCTGGGAGAGGGAGGGGAGGGGAGAGAGGCTGGCCTTGACTCAGTTGCCAGGCTGCTCAAAGAAAGGTCCAGCCATGACCCGACCTGAAGTCTGGAGCTATGGGGGTTCTGGGGTGAGGACCAAGAGCCCTTCTTCAAGGGAAGGAGGCTCTCTGTACACAGGGTGTGGGCCAGGCCTAGGAGTATCCCCCCCATGCTGGTGTTCTGATAGCATGGGCCTGGGGACAGTTCTCCCACGGCTTCCTGGCAAATGGGCTGATGGCTTAAGTCATTTGACTTTTTGGTCCCAGATCTGGACAGACTTCACAGACTCCAAAGAACAACCTTGTACCCCAAAGCCACCTCTAGTTGTTGGGACAGCCCACCTGTCTCCAGCCCTCCGTCTACTTTGGCTTCCAACATCGAGGGTCCTTCCACCCTCCAGAGTCTCTTCCAACAATGACCTGACCCAAGTTTTCCCCCAGGAGAGGGGCTGCAGGCCAGTCACAAATCTCTAGCCAGTGCCACCACAGGCTTAGGGCCATGGTCTGTGGGCACTCAGGCCTGACAGTGCAGGTCCTGGGGTATGGGGACTCCCTCAGCTGGGATAGGAGGGTGTGATGGAGAAGTAGAAGCAAAGAAAGGCCCTTCAAACCATAGGTCCCAGCGCCCCAGCTTCTGGCCAACCAGGATGCCAATTCACAGACATGGCCACCAAATTCCAGCTTGATCCATAACTGCTTCCTGTGCAGAGAAGCCATTCTTTTAATTTTTAAAAATGTTTTATTTATTTGAGACAGAGAGAATGAGAGCAGGGGAGGGGCAGAGAGTGGGAGACACAGAATCCAAAGCAGGCTCCAGGCTCTGAGCTGTCAGCATAGAGCCCTACACAGGGCTCAAACTCAGGAACCTTCAGATCATGACCTGAGCCAAAGTCGGAAGTTTAATGAACTGAACCACCCAGGTGCCCTGCAGAGATGCCATTCTTAAATAGACTATAAACTCCTCAAGGGTGGGTCTATGACTTGCAATCCTCTGGTCCTCAGCTCCACAGAGCAGTAGGTGGGTCCAATAAGCACTCTCCACCCAGTACCTGGATGGGGGTCCCCACCAGCAGAAGCTGCATATAAGCCCCTGCCTGCCCGCCTGTGTAAAATGAGGGGCAGCTGGACCAGCCCGGTCTGGGATCCCACTCCACCTCCCGCCAAAGGCCTGGCTCCCTGTGGCTTGGCCAGGCCAGGCCAGGGAGGGAGGGCAGAGCAGGTGGGGAACTGGCTGGAGGTGTAACTTGAGCCGGGAGGAATTCCCTGCCCTTCCTCCATGCTTTTATTAAAGTAGGGCGGGGAAGGGCAGGCTTCCATCGGAAAAATCTCCCAGGCTGCCGGGGGAGGTGGGGAAGCCGCCGGGAGGCTGGGAGGGAGCACCGGCCCGGCTGCAAATAGAAGGCACGCAGCAGCTCCGGCTGCGAGGCTCCAGGCCGGCCCAAGGGCACCGAGGCCCCAGCCTACCGGAGCCAACAAAGAGGCGGGTCTCTCCTCTTACCGTCTCACTCCTGTCCTATCTACCCTCTCCTAGTCCCGGACTGGGAGTGGGTCTTATAAGTCGGGACAGAACAGACCCCGCTTTTGCTGGGGCAACGGAGCTGGTGCCCTCACTGTCTATGCTCAGGAGGACGGCGCTGGGCGACCCACAGAGCCCGCGTGGGGTATTGCGGGGGGGTGCAGGTTGGACCTCGCTCTACGCCAGGAGGCCGCGCCTGGTCACCTGCCGGACCGATCCGGAGACGGTTTTATCAGGCGGGCTCCTGGTAAAAACACTTGCGGAGTCTGCCCTCTCCGACGTAGGGGCACTAGTGGGAGGAAGCCCCGGGGAAGACAGGGTCTCTCTTGGACCCACCTGGTCGTGGAGCGGTTTCCGCGTTAAGAGCCCAAGTAAGTCGCCAAAGCGCCCCCGCAACCGGAGGCTGCTGTGTCGGAGGTTCTCACCCCTTCGCCCCCTCCGGGCCCGCTGCGCGCACGGCTCGCTGTCACCCAGACCAAGGGCTACCGAGGCGGGAGCGCTGCCTGCTCCGCCCGTGGTCCCCCCAGGGCAGCCCCCTCCCCACTCGCGGAGGACGTCACGGCGCGCCCGCCAGGCTCTCGAGGAATCGGCCGCCCGGAGAGAGGAGAGGAGGAGAGCGAGGGCTGGGGGCAGCAGAAGCGACTCCTGGGACGCGGGCTGGGGCGGATCAGTGTCCGGGGTAGGGGTAGAGAGTGGGCACGAGCCCTACGCCCTCCAGGTTTTGGGATGAGGTGCGCCGCAGAGGGCGAGCTGGGGAGAGGCAGTTTGCCGGGCCCCATTCTTCCCCGCCCCCCATCTCCCGGACGGGGGCTCGTCTGCGAGCCCTCCACCCCTCTCCCCAGGCTGCGGGCGTGGCTCCCTCCCTCCCAGCCCCCGAGCCCCTAGCCCGCCGCAGAGGGGCCGGGCGGGGGTCCTTACCTCGGCATTGACTTCTGCGTCCTCCGCCGCTGCGCCGCGGCCCAGGCAGCCCAGAAGCACCAGGAGCAGCGGCAGCAGTCGCGGCCGCGCCGCCGCCTCCCGGCCGCCAAGGAGACTGCCCGCCCAGCCCGGCCGTCCGGGCGCGCTCCGGTCGCTGCCCATGCTCTCGGCGCCTAGCCCGGCCGGGAGCGCTGCACGCAGGGCTCGCCCGCTGGCCGGCGCCGGGGCCCCGCACGCGGCTCGGAAACTTGCGACGCTCCCTGGCTCCCCGCCCGGCGGGCGCGCGGCAGACCTCCTGGTCCGGGTCCCCGCCGGAGCCGCTTAGGTCCCCTCGGCAAATTCCCACGCCCGAGGAGAGGCGGGCAGGGCAGGTCCGGGCGCGCGGAGCCGGCCCGCGGGGGAGGTGGCCGGCCGGAGCCGCCCGCCGCGGGGTCCCGCTGCCTCGGCGCCCGGGGCCCGGCTCCCGAAAGCAAGCGCAACTCCTGAGCCTTTGTCTGGCTCAGCGCTCCGGCCGCCCGGTCCCGCGGCGCCCCCTGCGCGCCCAGCTCCCTCTGTCCATGCCCGGGGCCGGGTGCTGCCCGGAGCGCGCGCCTCCCGCCCGGGGACTCTGCTCGCCCCGCGCCCGCCCGGGCCGGGGTCCCCGCTCAGTCCCGGGAGGAGGCGCAGGGAGCCGGTCGGAGCGAGTGAGCGAGCCAGGGAGCCGGCGCCCGACGTCCCCGGCGAGTTCGGCGCAGCTCCGGGCGCTCCCAGCCCTCCTCCCCGCGCGCCGCGGCCGCCGCCGCTCTTAAAGGGCCAGTGCTCTCTCTGCGCGCGGACCCGGGCGGGGGCCGGGGGCGGTACCTCAGCCCGGGGCTTCTCTGCAGCAGGTGCCGAAGGTGGAGTCGGACCAGCGGCCCTTTTACTCTTCCAGGAAGGAAGGGATCCTTGCCTGCCCGCCCCCGTCACTCCCACCCTTGCTTTTGGAGAGCAGGTTTGACACTCCCCTCCTCCCCAGCGACCCCGTAGAGAGAGAGAGGGAGCTAGGAGGAAGGACGACTCTTCTTTCTTCCACCTGGCGGGTGTGTGGGGCTATAAGGCTGTGGTGGTCAGGAAGGAGGAAAGAGGGACCCAAGAGTCCTGTCTTGGGGTGGAAGTGGAGGGGGAGATAAAAATCTAATGGTTTGTTGGCCCCAGGTCTCTTCAAATCCTCAAGATGTCTTTGGCCCTTGAGTGACTCTCCTCAAGTTACCAGGTGAGGTTGGGTACCTTGCCTGGGCAGTGTGGTCAACAGAACACAGGTTTCAGAGGGAGGCAGTTGCCCTTTTCACCATTGCCATTTACCTGCTGCCTCCATGTCCTTATCTGGAATGTGGGGCAAAGGGCGGCTGAGGGTTGGTATGTTTGGGCTGTTTCCACACATTAACTGTCCAAGTAGAGGACACTGTTTTGTGCAAGTGAAATGTAACAGTGTGGTTCCTCGAGGTGATGGGCCAGTGGGCAAAACTTCTACAGCACAGAGCTGAAAGTGCTAGATTTCATTCTATTTCAGGAGCAGCTTGAGATCTGCTTGGTTGCAGAAGGCCTGAGGTGGTGCGGGGGCCTTGGAGGTCTAAAGTCCCCAGAGGCTGCGAATCCAGACCAAGGGCAGTCTTGGTCCTAAAACTGGCCCCAGGGACTGAGACCTTCCCTCTCTGCCACTTCCTCACCCTGGAAATGGGAACCTTCCTTACCTGAGGGCAGGTTTCTCTAGAGTAAGCCCTAGGGTGGTCCAGCAGGCCTCACCTCCAGGAACCAGACAGATCAGATCAGATCCCAGATCAGACAGAGATCTGGCTGAGCTTACAAATGGCCTGTTCAGAGACCTTGAGGGTGAAGAAAAAGACCACTGGGAAGGCAAACAGAAGTTAAACTAGCAAAGATAGATTTTATTCAAAAAATTATTGCAATAGGAGAAGAGAGATTCCAGTATAGAACTGGACCCAGTTCCAAATACAACCAGAACAAGGGGGTAGTTTATAGCCCAGGAGCCAGTGGAATGGGAGGGGGTGGGGATTGGTGGATGGAAGATGACTAAAAGGAGACGTGGAGTCTGGGGGGTTTGGCTGAAGGCAGCCAGGGTGATCAGATATTACCTGGGGAGTAGTAGGGATGGGAGTGTGATAAGATCTCAAGGGTGGAAAATTCTAGATAAACTAACGTGGCAGAATTCTTGCTAAAACTGGATTCTAGAAGAAAGTACATAGAAGGGCCTGGCTGGAAAGAGGGTTCATGGGATCCTGACAAAAGTTTGGTCAAACAAAGAATCTTAGAAATTCTTCTTTCCTCACGTGGTCACCTTTATTTGTTTAGAGCCTTGCTGACAATAGATAACTGCTGTCCTGTATGACCCACAAGACATTGAATGAGAGGGATACCTTGAAGACAAATAGATGAAGATTAGAGACGGGACCAGTATGTGTACCCAACTTCACAGACCTTCAGAGATCTACCAGAAACCCCAGTGCCTGTTGTCCTTGGCAGTGTGAGTGCAATGACAGTGAAACATTTCTTCATTCACCTCTCGGCCCTTCCTGCTTGTGGCAAAGGTGTCAAGCAGATTGCTGGGCATGAAGGCGTAGTAGTTGTGTCTGACCACTGTGCAAGTGTCTCCTTCTGTAGCCAGGGTCACATCGAGGGCACTGAAGTTGAGAACAGCCCATGTGGGTTTCTTGTAGTTGGCTAGTCACTGATCCGGAAGCCCATGCTGAGATTATCCAGGGACGAGGTGAATGGCTTCAGTAGCAACGAATAGGTGATTCTGTTGTTGAATCTAACCTCTTGAGCCAGGTGATAGATTTCTGGGGATGGTACCCCAAAAGTGGCAAACGTCTCCCCAAAAAGTCGTGAGGTCCTGGATGGAACATAGGCCCAGTTCTGTAGTTGTTTTTGTGACCTCACCTTCCCTGGAACTGAGCTCACCTATGGGGGGATCTGCAATGTTGTGAATACCTCTTGTTCTTACAGTAAGAGTGAGGTGACCCTGAGGGAGGGGGTAATTGTTTTAGAGATAATTTAAGAATGCAAGGAGATTGTAGGAAATAGAGTAAGATGGAGAGATTGGTAAAATCAGGAAGGTAGCAAGGCGCCTGGGTGGCTCAGTAGGTTGAGTGTCTGACTTCAGCTCAGGTTAGGATCTCATGGTTGGTGAGTTTGAGCCCCTCCTCGGGCTCTGTGCTGACAGCTTGGAGCCTGGAGCTTCTTCAGATTCTGTGTCTCCCTCTCTCTCTGCCCCTCCCCCACTCATTCTCTCTCTCTCTCTCTCTCTCTCTCTCTCTCTCAAAAAATAAATAAATAAACATTTAAAAAAATTAAAAAAAAAAAAAAAGATTGGCAAAGTAGCAAGATCTGGCCCAGTTGGCAGGTAACACCCAATAAGCTTGGGTTCCCCAGAAAAAATCAGAATCATCAGGAATTAGACAGCGGTCATAGAAATAATTATCTGGTCACTGAGGATAACGAAAGCATGCTAATTTTGAGGATGAGGAAAAAGATTTGTCTGGAGGTGGTTTATGGTGGTTGGGCTCCCTCTGAGAAGCATAGGTAAGAGGTAAGAGGAGCATTGGGGACATTTTCTTTCATATGAGGGATCTCCAGGGAACCCTGTAGTGGCTGAGGCAGAGGTTATGTTGGACTCAGTGATGGCTAGGTAAGTGTGACAATGAATGTACATTCTCAGAAAGGGGCCCGTGATAAAACTACAATGGAAAGGACAGGACCCTTGTGAGGATAGACTGGAGTAGGTGTGGGGTTTTCTCAGAATGCCTAGTTGCAAGGTTTAAAATGGTGGCGGGGGAGGGGCACCTGGATGGCTCAGTCAGTAAGCTTCAGACTCTTGGTTTCCTCTGGGGTGATGGGCTAGGGTCATGATGATGCCAGGCCCTGCGTCAGCCTGGGGCCTGCTTGGAATTCTCTCTCTAGCCCTCTCTCTGTGCTCCTCCCCTGCTCACGCTCTCTCTCCCTCAAAATAAATACATAAACAAACTTAAAAAAAATTTTTTTTTTTAAATTGCCATATCTTTATGGTTTTTCCAGGCTTATGTTTCTGGCAGTTGAGGTAAGGGGCAAGTGCTTGGTCAAAATAAAAGCCAAACAGTCCAAACCACCGTTTGTCTACTATATCCTGCATTTTGTCCCTTTCCATGTGAGCTGTGTTGTTTAAACCACACACAATGACTTGAGAGATAAACTTGGGGCCTGTGGAGTAGATGTCTTGGTATTTCCAAAGTCCACCTGAATGGCTAAAATATCCAACTCTTCCCCATCCAATTCTTTCTGAGTCTGAAGCTTTCCTTTGGGCCATGTGGATTTCTTTCATGATTTCCTTAGGAGTCATCCTAAAATAGTTTTCTCTCTCACAAGGGAAGGTGAATAATCCTTCCAGGGATCTAGGTGCTCAAAGAGGATACAAGGGTGTAGTCCCAAGGCCTGGAAACTGCTTGGATTTCTTGGGTGGTCAGGGAGGAGACTGCTAATTTAGCATACTTATCAGTCAATCTATTTCCTTAGGTCTCCTCTGAATTTTCTGTACATTGTCCCTCAGTTTTTACCATAGTAATCTGCTGGGATAATAACAATGCCTCTAGGGGTGCCTGGGTGGCTCAGTCGGTAAGCGTCAGCCTTCAGCTCAGGTCATGATCTCATGGTTTGTGAGTTTGAGCCCTGTGTCAGGCTCTGTGCCAACAGCTCAGAGCCTGGAGCCTGCTTCAGATTCTGTGTCTCCCTCTCTCTCTCTGCCCCTCCCCTGCTTGCACTCTGTGTCTCTCTCTCTCACTCTTAAAAACAAATAAACATTAAAAAAAAAAAAAACCCAAAAAACAATGCCTTTAGAAGTCTTGCTATTTGGGGTCCATTTTTGACTGGGGTATTGGCTGCTGTCAGGAGTCCCGTCTGTTTTGCATACCTGAATCATGTATTACCTCAAAGGCATAGCAGCTGTAAGTATATGTTAACCTTTATTCCTTCTGCTCTTATGCAAGCCACAGTAAGAGCAATTAACTCAGCAACCTGGGCTGATCTGACATTTGGCAGGGCTCAGTATTCTAGAGGTTTATGTTGATCAGTGATGGCATATCCAGACTGGAAGGCCACATCCTCCTTCCAGAGGTAGGAGCCATCGAAATGAAGAGTAAGGTCAATGTGTGTGTGTGGGGGGGGGGGGGGGTGCGGGGATGGGCGGGGGGTGGGGGGTTCTGATTAACCTCACCTAGGACGGGACCAGGGTCTAGTGTTAAAGACACCATCGTGAGGCATCTCATTAGTGGGTAAGGGAAGAAAGGTGGCAGGGTTTTGATGGTGATGTTTGGTGATGTGAGAGAGAGAGAATAGTAAGATTTCATAAGAGGTAAGTCAAGATGCAGAAAAGTACTATGTGTTTTCATCAAGCAATAGGGTCTGTGCAGTAGGAGGAACATGTATACCGAGCAGATGAGCTAATGCTAAATCAGAAGTAGGTCGGACAAACTTGATGGTTGTAGCCACGGCTTATAGGCAAGGTGCATATGTCTTAGTCACTGGGTCGAGGTCTTCCATGGCCATTATGCTTTTTGGACAACACTCTGAGAGCATGACCCTTTTGTTCATGCACAAAGAAAATGGCAGGGAGTAATTGGTAAGCCTAAAGGTGGGAAATGAAAGTAGAGAGAGAATCCTCAAGGTTTTCAAAAGCATCTTTGGTTAGGGGGCCCCAGACTTCTGGGTCTGAGGATGACTCCTTAGTCATGGCATAGAAGGGTGAGGCAATCATAGAGAAGGTAGGTATATCTGCATCCTACGATATCCCACAAGACCCCAAATACCTATCAGTTGTCGTCCTCTTTCAGGGAGAGGAAAATGTCGCATACGGGCGCCTTGGTCTGTGAACCAAGCTGAAACACCATGACCCAGATGTCAGACGCACAAAGAGCATAGCTGAAGTTTGTCTTTAGCCACTTTGTGGCCCTTTCTTGCTAATGCCTTAAGAAGGTAGCTGTCAGAAACGTCATCATAACTGTCATTCTACTCTTAGCACCACATTGTGGCCCTTTCTTGATAATGCCTTAAGAAGGTAACTGTCAGAACGTCGAAGGAAGTCATCTACATACTGGATTAAGGTGGAGTCTTCTGGGAATTTTAGTTCCCTCAAACTGCCATGTGGGGTGTGTGAGAAGTACTAGGAGCCTCCGCAAAGCCTTGAGGCACAACCATCCAGGTACATTGGTGGTTATTTCCCGGGTGAAGGCACACAAGTATCGGATTCCTTACAAAGGGGAATTCTAAACAAGGCGGAACACAAATTGAAGACTGAAATATTAGGGGTTGGAAGGAATAGCAGACAGGATAGTGTTAGGATTAGGAACCAAGACAAATCTGGGTTTAACTGTTCTATTGACGGATCTTGGATCTTAGGCTGATAGTTTTGCCTATTTGGTTTGTTTGTTTGTTTGTTTTAATTTTTTTTTAACGTTTACTTATTTTTTGAGACAGGGAGAGACAGAGCATGAACAGGGGAGGAGCAGAGAGAGAGGGAGACACAGAATCTGAAACAGGCTCCAGGCTCTGAGCTGTCAGCACAGAGCCTGACGCGGGGCTCGAACTCACGGACCGTGAGATCATGACCTGAGCCGAAGTCGGACGCTTAACCGACCGAGCCACCCAGGCGCCCCTGTTTGGTTTTTTTTTAATGGCCCAAATGGGAGTATTACATGGATTAGAAGTGGGGATTAGAAGGTTTTTTTTGTCTAATAAACCTTGGATTATTGGGTGGGGACCCTCAAGTCCTTCTAGCTTTAAGTGGTATTGAGGAATCCTGGGGAGGGGCATGGAAAGATCTATTTCTACCTTAAGGGGTTCTGTATCTATATGCGTCCCTATTAGTGGAGTTTTGTGGGGTTTTTTGGTTTTTGTTTTCGTTTTTTTCCATAAAGAAGAAGGAATCCTGTCTAATAGTTGATTTAAATAGTCAGTGACATAGGTATTAGTTGAAGGGGGCAAAGGACCCCAGGGAAGTCAGACACAGCTATTAGGGGACATAGACGTGAAGGGGAGGAGTCAGGGAGCTGTAGGAGGAGTCCTTCCAGCGCAGGATAAACTTTTATATCCCACCTCATGAGAAGACTCCTTCCTAACAGCCTTCCGCGGCCGCAGAACTGAGAAGAAAGTAATGCTGAGCTTTAAGAGGTCCCATGGAAATATTAAGGGGTTGAGACAGAGACAGTTTATGAGGTAAATTATCAAAACTCACCACTGGTAAAGTTTGGTGACTCCAAGGAAGGGGGGCAGGGGACAATGTGGTGCTAAGGGTAGAATGTGTTGCCATGGGGGGGTCAATGAGAAGTGTGGTGGGTGCCCTTTAACGTGGAGGGTTATTTCTCCTTGTGAGTTTGGTGGCAGTTGGGGGCACTGGAGGAGAGTCCAGCATTTTCTGGTGAGGAAGGGATTTGGACTTTTTCCCTCCTCTTGAAGCCTGGCACTCCCAGACCCAACATCCTTTTTTCTTACAATTTCAGCAAGCGTTTTGATCAAAGGGAGATCCTGATTTCAGAATTTGCTGTAGATTAAAAATTTCAGGTCCTCCTTGCTGTTTTAACTGCAATACCATAAGCTTGCTTTCTGGACTTCCCAGTGTTTTTGAACTACTATGTTCTTAATGCTGGGCTAATGTCTGGCACTTACACATGTCTGCCTTTTACCAGTTAATATTATTTTTCTGGAATGTGTCATGGAGCTCTAGTCTGAGACCGTTTCCAAAGCTTGTGGCCAGAGCTGAGGCTGTTTGGAAAGGCAGGTCCAGCCCCGAGTGCTCTTTCCATGTTGTCTCTGATTGATGGTGATCATTAGGCACATTTAGTTTCTTTGTTTATAACTTTGAATACATGACCAATCAGTTTTGGTGAGAGAGACCTGAGGAATGGCTTCTAGTAATTTTTCTTTCCTCATTTTCTAATGGGAATTAGGGGTAGTCTGAGACCCTTGATGGCCTTCGGGTAGGGTGTTCCTTTGGCCTTTCCAAACCGAGGGGTGGCATCCCCCAGGCCAAAAGATAGGTGGATAAGTTGATGTAAACCAGGGAATCTGGAGAGCATGCTCCCAGAACAATCCTAAAGTATTCAACACATCTTTTCCTTTTCTTTTGGGAATTAAGAGAGTCCTTGATGATGACAGAAGACATGTTAATTCTGAGATAAAGGTTTAAATTGGTTGCACCCTGCCTTCCTCCGTAAGAGATGGGGGTGCACCTTACAGTTACAGGACGTTGAAGGACTGGGGTGGTCTTGGTGAAGAACATTTTGGGAGAGCATGACGGATATGAAGGAGAACTAGGAGGGGAAAATGGGGGTGCTGTGAGGAGTTCTAGGGGGTTTACCGAATCAGAACAAATTTTCTGAAGACATTGTTTAAGAAGTTCTATAGTTTGAATGAGGTTTGAATCATTTAGTTGCTGTTCAGCTTCATACAAGTGAACAAAGCAGACCATTGTGCATCAGAGACTTTTGTTCCTTTTTGCCCTAGGGCTCCCCTTAGGTGGACTAATTTGGTCCTATCCCAAGAGCCCCCCAGAGGGCCCATTGTAGCTCAAGAGAGTTTTTAGTAAAGTTTTGCTAATGAGAAAGAAAGTGGACAGTATTCCGCTGTACAAGCATATAGTCAGCAGGAGTTTGAGGAGAGGTTTCAGTTGGTTGAAAGGCTCCCATATTCTTCTTCTTCTTTTTTTTTTTTTAAACATTTATTCATTTTTTTTGAGAGAGAGAGAGAGAGAGAGAGAGAGAGAACAGGCATTTGGGGGCAGAGAGAGAGGACACACACACACACACAGAATCCGAAGCAGGCTCCAGGCTCTGAGCTGTCAGCACAGAGCCTGATGTGGGGCTTGAACTCACAAACCGTGAGATCATGGCCTGAGCCAAAGTCGACTGCTCAGCTGAGTCACCCAGGCGCCCCTTCTTCTTCTTCTTCTTCTTTTTTTTTAATGTTTGTTTATTTTTAGAGAGGGAGAGAAAGCATGAGTGAGGGAGGGGTAGAGAGAGAAGCAGAGACAGAGTCCCAAGCAGGCTCTGTGCTGTCAGTGCAGAGCCCAACGCACGGCTTGATCCCACAAACTGTGAGATCATGACCTGAGCCAAAACCGAGTTGGACGCTTAACTGACTGGGCCACCCAGATGCCCCAAAAGCTCCTATGTTCTTGATTAATGAACTTTATACTTATGAACAGAAATTCCTGGGATTCTAACCCAGCCTCTGTTCCTTACAGAATCTAGCC
This sequence comes from Neofelis nebulosa, assembly GCF_028018385.1. Lineage (NCBI taxonomy): Eukaryota > Metazoa > Chordata > Mammalia > Carnivora > Felidae > Neofelis > Neofelis nebulosa. Next base: position 35,197,417 of record NC_080798.1, on the reverse strand, counting down.
TTTTATAATCGGAAAAGCCTAGGACTAACCCAGCCTCTGTTTACCCAGGACTCTAACCCAGCTTCTTACAAACAGCTGCTTGGTTGGGACTCTGACCCAGCTTCTAGAGTTTATTCAGAATCCTGAGAATCAAAATCTGGCCTCCCCCTTCAGGGGACGTTTATCTGGAGTGGTGGATTCTAGAGTAGGATTCATCATCGAATACCCAAACCAGCAAACAGACTGGAGACGAAAGGTCTCTGTGTGTACCACGAAGCCTAGTTGTCATGTCTAAGAGTCCAGTGGTAGTTCAGATTTGGGTCACAGCACCAAAAACCATTAAAGAGAAACAGAATTGGATAGAAGTTAAAGCAGTGAAGATAGATTTTACTGAAAAACAAACAGACAAAACCAACAAAACAAACTATTGCAATAGAGGAAGAGACTTCAGTATAGACCTGGGCTCAATTCCCAATACAACCAGAACAAGGCAGAATTTATAACCAAAGAGCAAGTGGGGAGGGGGGCATTGGTGGATGGAAAATTACTAAAAGGAGACATTAAGTCTGGGGTGGGTTCTGGCTGAGGCAGGCCAGGCCAAGATCAGATATCACCGGGGGGGGGGGGGGGGGGGGTAGTGGGGATGGGGAGTTTGATCAGATTATCAAGGGTGGGGATTTCTCACTAAACTGATTTTGCAGGTTTCTTGCTAAAACTAGATTCTAGCAGGAAGTACACATAAAGCCCTTAGTTCTTCAGGGAAAAGGCTGGGACAATTGTGTCCATTTCTACTCCCTTTTCTATGGGATCCCTCCTTTGAGAAATGGATTTCTAAATGGTTTTAAAAGTTGAAGTATAGTTAGTGACACAATGTTATATTAGCTTCAGGTGTAGAAATAGTGATTCAACGGGTCTATACATGTACTATGCTCTAAATTTCTAAAGTTTTTACTCTGAAATGTATAGTGGTTGTCAGAAATGGACAACAGGCTTATTCTTGGTTTAACTGAATGCATTGCAATCTTTCACTGTATTTATTGCCAATCAACCAATTAAAAAAGAAGGGTTAGAGGGGCACCTGGCTGGCTCAGTAGATAGAGCATGCAACTCACATTGTAAGTTCAAGCCTCATGTTGGGTGTAGAGATTACTTAAAAAAAAAATCTTTAAAAAAATAAAAGAGTTTGAGTTTAGGATGTTCTTAGTAAAGAGAGGGGCCCAAGAACCATCTTAGAAGCCAGACAGCTTGGTCATTGTTTTTTCTCCGTTGGAGGTTCCTCTCCTGGGGTAAATCCTACTTAAGGAGGAGGCATCCCTTGTGACTAGACCTTGAAGCTCCTGATATTTGGATTCTGGCCCCTACAGGCACCTCTGGGCTTCCAGGTGGGTTTGTCCATCTATCCATGACATGGGTCTGTGGTTCTGTCAGATCTGGCTAGCACCCAAGGCCTGAGGGGACTGGCAGGACAGACCCATGTGGGCCCTAGCCTTCAGTCACCCAGCTTTTTTTTTTTTTTTTAATGTTTATTTTTGAGAGAGAGAGACAGAGTGTGAGCAGATGAGGGGCAGAGAGAGACACACATACATAATCCAAAGCAGGCTCCAGGCTCTGAGCTGTCAGCACAGAGCCTGATGCAGAGCTCGAACTCACCAACCAACAAGATCATGACCTGAGCTGAAGTTGGATGCTTAACCAACAGAGCCACCCAGGCACCCCCAGTCACCCAGCTTTAAACATTGCCCACGTTTTGCTAATATCATTTCATCTAGAACCTCCCCCTACTCCTTTTGTTTTCTTGGAAACTTTTGAATTAAAGCACAGACATGTGGTTTCATAGCACAGTTTCACTCTGAGACCCTGAGGTGCCGTGAGGGTCTCAAACAGCTGGGGATTAGAAGCCAGGCCTGGGGGCTGCCCGAGCACTAATTTACCAGGCAATCTTCAGCGAGCTGTTTCCCCTCTTTGGGTTTGCCTCCTCGTTTGTACAAGGAAGGTTCTGGCTCAGGTAGTGGCTGTGGTCCCTCAAAAAGGCAAGGCGCTGTGGGTTGGAACAAGGCCCGGGCCCCCCCACCCCCAACCCCACCCACCGTGGGCCCTTCAGGCTCCTGGTACCAAGACAAGGAAGAAACAAACAAGCCGAGGTAATTTCCCTCTTCCTTGGAAACAAAGCTGGGGTGGTCTGGAGAGGCGTGTGGAGAGAGCCAAGAGTGCCAGGTGGAAATGGGCCAAGGAGGCCTCGATGGTCACTTCCCTGCCCTGCAGGGAACATCTGAGGACACCGAGGCCGGATGTGTTGATTTTGCACTCTCTCTGGTGTGATAAAAGCCCCATCAAGAGCAATCTCTCTATTCCGAGCCAGCCTGGGGAGGGGTGGCCCCCGGCCTGTGCCGGTCTCGTCTTCTGTCTTCGAAGCACATCTCCTCTTATGGAAGAGCCCCAGCTGCTTCTGCACTGTCAGCGGAGCGCTGGTGAGCGGGCGGCTCCAGCAGGCACACTCAGTGTCTGGGCTCCCGCCAAGCCCCTGACGCCCAGCCTTCTGCCCAGCCTCCTGCCCGGCCTGCCGACCCTCCCCCCTCAGTGAGTCTCCTACTTCCTTCCTCTGCCACCACCTGCCATTCCCCACTGAAGAGCCCTTTATTGATCTTGGCCCATTTCTCAAAGTTGCCCTACTGTAATTCCATCCGGGCCACATCCTCCCCTGGGACCAGCCCAGCCAGTCCTCTTGGGTTTGTTCATGGTGGTGGGGCTCTCCTGGGGAGAGCTAGTGCCCAAGACGGGGGGGAAAATCAGGTGGTCTGTGCCCACAGAGCCTGCCTTGAAAGAGGCTGGCTTCCACGTTGAAATCGGAACGTGCAGGAAACCGGGTGACTCTGCTTGCACTTCCCAGTCTGACAAGTGCGAAGTCGGGAGTGGGGATCCTGCTCTGCACACCCTGCTTGCCCCCTCACCCTAAGCATCCAGACACAGAGCCGGTAGCAGTAAGTGCTGGCTGCACAGCAAATTCGCTGTGTTCCCTGCATGCCAGGAAGATGCCTGGCTTCTTCTGCCTCTCCAGCGTGACCTCAAAATCCAGCACTGACTGAGCAGTCGGAGTTGAATCAGCAGATCAGTGCAGTGGGGTTGGGGAATCACAGGATGGGATTTCCTGCGTGTCTGGGCACTGAGGGGGAACTTGCCTTGGAAAGTCCGGAGGTGCAGGAGGCAGAGCGGGAGCCAGAGTGACAGGTCCCCTTGCCTCAGGCCTGGGGTGGTGGTGGTGGTCGTGGGGGGCAGAGGGTTGTGTGCACAGGGAGAGCAGTCCTGACCAGGAGCCCCAGGGCAGGATCGAGGTCAGGGTGGACCAGCGGTAAGACATTTAACCTGTTTCTCTGTCCAAGTGGAAGAGTCATTCCTCCCCATCTTACTTTTCAGGGTTGTCACTGGGAGAACAGATGACATGACCCTAGAAAGGGCTGCATTAACAGCAGTGTCAGGTCTGAATGTCACTGACGAGGGGTGGCCGCCCCCCACCACAGGCCAAGCCCTGGGCCGGATGTGGTTTGTGCTACTTGTAGGCCCAGCAGGCCGGGTGACCCCACTGTCATTTGACTGAGGCTCTGTCAATGCCTCTCACAGCCACCTTAGCAGTCATAACGGATTTCCAAGAGTCCCTCCACACCGTGAAGCAGGCTGGGGAAGGCGGGGGCAGAGGAAAGTCCTCTTTTCACCTAGTTGAACAGAAGCAGTCCCAGACAAAAGCCAAAATTAAAATTGCAATTTTCATTTGTTGAACATAATTTAAGACTACCACATAAAAATATCTCTTTATCCATCACCAGAGATCCAGGTGACAACCAGGGAGGACTGGCCTTTTGCTCTGGTGAAGGCTTGATGAAAAATAAAGGCCCTGGGTGCCCCCTGACCCCACCTCCACGGCCCCCTCAGAACGCCTGCAGCCCACAGCAGGCAGCTGAAGGCAGCAGAAACAGAACTTTGGGGGAAGGCGCCTCTCTGCCTCTTTGGGAAAGCTGATGAGAAGCCAGAGGTCACAGAGCGTTGGAGGCCTGGCTTAGAGCCACCAGCCAGGCCAAAATGAAACATCTGCTCACGTCTCCCCAGGCACCTGGCTGGGGGCGAGTGGGAGGCAGGAATGGAGAAAACCGATGTAGAACCACAAATTAGCACTCTGTACCTTGGCCCTGAAATGCCCTCTGCTGGCACAGGAGGGGTGAGACTAAAAATAAATAAATAAATAAAAGTGACGCGCTTCGAGGAGGGAGGGTGACAGACCCATTCAAGCACCCTGTGTCTAGCTTGAGTGGGGAAGAGCCAGGACATGATGGTTTTAAAAGCCCTGGTGGCGGCCAAGGGCATCAAAATCCAAACAGCTGAAGGGGGAAGGGTGTGGGAGAGGGGCCATTTGTTGGAGGGGCTGCAGTGGGGATTCTGGCTGAGTCTGGGCGGGCTCATCGGGTCACCCTACTTTCTTTTGTGCGGGGCAGGTCCACAGACCTAGAACTAGGAGGCCCAGGCTGCCCTCTACTGGTGGTTCCTGACAATGACCACACGTACCAGCGCTGGACCGGCGACCCAGAAGGGCCAGGAGAGAACCAGCCCCCAGGGACCCGGGCACCCAGAGACCGTGGCCAGGGCCCCCAGTGGGAGGCTGGGAGCGTCCCCATGGACTGCGGCAGGCTCTTCCATCTCCACCCAGCCTGCAGAGGGGCCTGGGACGAGGGCCTCTGGTGCTCACTTCAAAGGCATCGAGAAGAACTTGTGCCCAGACTTGCAGCGGACCTGCTCGGCGTGCACACGCAGCACCATCTCGGAGTCTTCAAACTCGTCCACAATTGTCTTCCACCGGGAGCCGAGAAAAGACAATCACGTTAAAGGGAACCGGGGACCCAGAGGGCACTGGAAGCCAGACCGGCCTACTCAAATCCTTCAGAGGTTGGACCCGGTGGAGGGAGACTGAGGGCCGTGCAGGCTCTAGGCTCTGCGCTTCGGTAATCTCGTGAGGTCAGTCCTATCGCCCCAACTTGGCACAGGAGGAAAAGGGTGCTCAGAGCCCCGGATTACGAACCCAGTAGAACTGGAATTGGGGTCGGATCTGCTGGAGCCTGAAACCAGGGCTGTTTGCCCCCACAGCATGATTAGGCCAAGGGCAGAGGTGGCTGCTTGACGATGGCCCAGGGGCTGTATCCCTCCTGCACATGCTTTGTTTGGCTTGCGACATTTTTTTTTTTTTTAAATACACATTAGTTCCACATAAAAATCTGGACTTCTGGCCTCCCTTGAAAAACAAGTGCTAGCAACACTATGTCCGCATTCCCACACGACAGCCCTTCCCCGCTCTCTCCTCTGCCGGAGGTGGTGTATCAGCAACTCTGAAGGCACTGATGGCAAAGTGAGACACATCACCTACTTATCAAAATACGAAAGCTCCCCGAGTGGACGTTCCCTACGCCTGGCACGTTTCACTCGTTTCCGACACGAGCCAGGCCCCTGTGGGCACCCAAGCCCTTGGCCTCTGGGTGAGGGGCAAGGACTTCGGGAGAGGCTTCTGGCATTCTCTCAGACCAGTGTTGTAGGGTCGCGCTTCTCAAATTTTAACATGCACACAAATGCCTAGACATCTTGTTCAAAGGCAATTCTGATTTCTTAGGTCTGGGTTGGGGCCAGAGAGTCTGGATTGCTAACCGGCTCCCAGGTGCTGCAGCCACGGGACTGCCCTTCAAGCAGCAAGGAAAGGTGAGGAGACCCCCTCCCCAGTCAGCTATTTCTAGGGATTCTGGTTTGCATGCCTAACCCTCAGGGCCGTCAGCTCCCCTGCCACTCCCGGCACGCATCCCGTCACCCTCTCAGCACCCTCTGTGCTCCCGTAGCGGGAATTCACCTGCAGCTCCCGCAGGCACTGCCCTTCCAGCTGGAGACGCGCATCACCCACACACCAGGCCAGACTGATGTGGAAGGAGGGGTCCTGCGGAGGAATAGCAGGGAGTAGGCGGTCACCCGGATGCCTTGGCAGGTCCGGACGTGACCGTAGGTCTGTCACAGTGTTGTCACAGGATCCCTGCTGGATCCCTGGCCTGCTTCATGAGAGACCAGACCCTCAGTGTTGATCCCAAGCACCCTCTGCTGATGAGAGAAAACAGCCCTGGGCTGGCGCTTGCTATGGGCTGAATTGTGTCCTTCCCCTCCACCCCCCCAATTCATATGTTGAAGCCTTAACCCCCAATGTAATGGTATTTGGAGGTGGGGCCTTTGGGAGATAATTAGGTTTAGAGGAGGGTATCAAAATGCGGTGCTCATGATGGGGTGCATGCCTGTGTGAGAGCAGAAAGCTGGCTTCCTCCCTTTCCTCTGTATGAGGACAAAGGGAGCAGACAGCTGTCTACAAGTCGGGAAGAGAGTCCACACCAGAAATGGACCATGATGGCACCTTGATCGTGGACTTCTAGGCTCCAGAATTGTGAGAAAATAAATTTCTGTTGTTTAAACCACTCCATCTACAGTGTTTTGTTATGGTGACCTCAGCTGACTAAGACAGTCCTGTTCTGAGAGGCTTTCCTTTACACAGAGTCATTAGATCTGGGACGTGGAAGAGAACGCAGGCTCCAGCTCTTTTTTCTGTCTAAAGATTTCAATAGGTGACATACTTTCTAAGATGAAATGACAAAAACTAAAATGTCTAAAGTTATAACTAATAATCTCCACTGACACTCATGCTCCTATATGTCAGCATGGTTTTAAAAGACTGTATCAAACCCTTTAAAAACCTGATACTCCATTTGGAGTTCAAGTACCCCTGGAGGGCACAGGGCGAGGGGCAGGAAGGCATGTGAAGCTACAACTCTTCCTGGTGTGTCAGTTTTACTAAAAAAAATTTGGGAGAATTACTACTTCTTAAAAAATAGATAAACACGGATCCATATGGAGTACAATGGGTAAGTCTTGTGCATATCTAAGATATAACAAAGATTCGTAAGAAATGTTGGACTTTCCATGGGCTGCACCTGATTACACCTCAGACCCTCAACCCCCCCAGAGGTGTGTCCCCTGAAGACTGGCATTCGGGACACTTCACATGGGCCAGTTCTGGAGGGCTTGCTTCAGTTTGCCTCCAACAAGGGCTTCTTTAAGGATGGTTTTATTCCAGTTCTAGGTGGCCTGGTGGAGAAGAAAAGGCTGTTACCTGGTAGAAAGTGGTGAGGTCAAATTCCTCCATGACTCTGTCTACCTCTGAAACCAGGTCCAGGAACTGGGCGTGCCCTGAGGTGACCTCGAGCCCAACAAACGTTCTGGGGAAGGCAGAAGTGGAGACAACACGGGCATGAGATGCAGCCTCTGAGAACATAAACCATCCCCGCTGGGGCAGAGGACGTGAGAGAAAGCAGTTAGGTCGGGGCCACAGGTTCTTGCCCCATCTCCTGGCTGGCTCTTTCCTCTGTCTGTAACCCTCCCCCAGGGTCTCACAACCCTTCAGGACCGCCTTCATCTCCCCCTGCCATGTCTACAACCCCCAAGCTTCTGTGGCCCTGCTCTCCGCCATCGCATCACTCCTGAGTCTGGACCCTTGGCTCTTGGGTGCCAGCTACCCTCCCCTCAGCTCTCAACATGCTCTCGTCTTTAAAAACCCTCCTGTGAGCCTATATCTTCAGCCACCCTGCTCCTGGTCTCAGTAAAACTTATTAGTTGACTTGCCTACTGTCACTATCTCTAATCCATTACCTCCCAGCTTCAACCCACTCCACCACTTATGGAACACGGTTGGCTCATTCAAGCTTCATGACTGCCCACTGACGGATGTATCAAGGACAGGCGTGTGACAGTGTGGAAATGAGAGGTCACGGAGGTGAAGGTATGAGCTAAACGTTCAACTGGAGACAGAGCTGGGCAGGGGCCCAGGTTTTCTTCCAGTGGCAGGCTTTTGTTCACTTTACCAAGATGTTTTTCTCTACCTCTGTGCCTCCCCCCACGTTCCTCTAGTTATTTTTCTTAATGAAAGGTTCAGATTTGGGAACAGATGCTTTTATAGTCATAGAGTTGGTTAAAGCATAAACAAAGAAAAAATTGGGGCAGACAAGGCCAGACCCACCTTGTTTTCTCTTGGTTGGTATAAATCTTTACCCGGTTGGCAATAAAGAAGAATCTGGAATTTAGAAGAGGAAAGACCACATTTCAGAAAGAATAATTTTAAAAAAGCAGAAAAAATTTACATTTAAAAAAGAGGATTTTGAAAATACAGTTAATTCATTTCACACTTCATTTTGTTACCCTATTATACAGATGATATAACTGAACACTAAAATATTAGAGCAAGATAAGACCTTACATAATCACCCAGTTAAAGTTAACACATAGCTTCACTCAGATGCTAGCAAAAATTTTATCTTATTTAATTTTAAAATATTTTAATTTTTTTTTTTATTTGAGAGAGAGAGCATGCATGCAAGTAGGGGAGAGGGGCAGAAAGAGAGAGAGAGAGAGAGAGAGAGAGAGAGAGAGACAGAATCCCAAGCAGGTTCCACTCTGAGCATGGACTCCAACTGGGGGCTTGGTCCCACCACTCTGGGATCATGACCTGAGCTGAAATCCAGAGTTGGATGCTCAACTGACTGTGCCACGCGGGAGCCCTTAAGATTTTATTTTTAAGTAATCTCTACATCCAATGTGGGGCTCGAACTCACAACCCTAAGATCAAGAGTAAACTGAGCCAGTGAGGCACCCCAATATATCTTTTTGAAATTATCAAATATATTTTATTTATTTATTATTATTAAAAAATGTTTAATGTTTATTATTTTTATTTTTGAGAGAGAGGGAGAGAGAGAGAAAGACACAGGATCTGGAGTGGGCTCTGCGATGACAGCAGAGAGCCTAATGTGCAGCTTGAACTCACTACCCATGAGATCATGACCTGAGCCGAAGTCTGACGCTTAACAGACTGAGCCACCCAGGTGCTCCTTTTTTATTTCTTTAAAGTAATCTCTACACTCAACATGAGGCTTGAACTCACACGAAGTAGGAAACGCCATGCACCAGCAGGTGAGCATCAGGGGGAGCCAACTCAGTGATCTAGGCGCTATTCTCTGGTCCCAAAGTGAGCAAGAGGATAACGTACATCTGTGCCCCCTCAGGGACCATTATCTCTTGTAATGGCCCTTGGGCCAAATTTCCAGAGGTCCCAGAAAGGGACTTGTCCAGTCAAAGAACCACCGCATGCAGGGAAGCCCAGGGCCACGGCTTCTTGCCAGAAGTTTTGTTCACTCAGTCTTCACAGCCCAGATGCAGGGTGCCAACAGGTCATTTTTACCACGAGTAACATGGCCCCAAACACAGCTGACATTCCACCTTTATCCAGAGAACAGAGCTGGAAGCAGGGGAATGGAAGCATTCTCACGGAGAAGGGGAAAGGGTTTTGTTAACTGTACTCACAAACGGAGAGCATGTTAGCCAATTCGGACCAATCAAAGTCATTCCCGTGACTTTTGCTGAAGCCATTAGAAAAAAGGGCTGTCTCCCCCGGCTGGTAGACCAGCAGCCCCAAGTTGCCGGTAGCCTTCTTTGCCTTTGTGAGAATGAAGCCCAACGTGGAGAGGGCCTGAGCTAAAAGATGGTGACAGTCAGGTGCCATCTGACATCTGCTGGTCACCCCAATCCACGCATACATGAAACCAGCACTATTTTCAGCTTTTTAGTTATAACAGCCTATAAATTCCCTCTCCCCCTCCAGTTTAAGCCACTTTGGGTTGGATTTCTGGTACCTGTGACCAAGAGAGTAGTGACTAATATACATATTGCTCAATAAATTTGGTGGCGACAATAAAAAAGGTCAGGGGAGGGAATCGAATGAGGCAGAGAGGAGTTTTAGTTCTGATTCTCAGGCTGACCTCCTCCCTTCCTCTTCTGGCCCTCAGAAAGGGCTGAACCAAATGGGCAGTTCCCTACCTGGGCAGAGTGCATCTATGGAATCCCTGGGCCTAAGGCCTCCTGCATTGTGGGAGTGAGGCTTGCGCTAGAAGATTTCTGTGCTTCTCTCGCCCATCTACACAACGAGGCTTTTTGGTTAACACCTCATTTAAGAAAGGCTCTGCAAATAAAACCACCACTTGGATGGCTTCTTAGGCTCCTTCCGGAACCAACATTTAGAGGATCCCTCTCTCCTCCTGTTCATTGGCTCAGCAAACATCCACTTGATGCCTACAGTCAGCAGAGCACCTGGAGGAGAGATGCAGGGGATTCAGAGAGAAGTCGCATTCCTGGGCCTGCGGGCGCTTGGCTCCATAGAGGGAAATGGACATGGCAATGACTGGGTATGAATGAAATAAGCACAAGGGTATGCACCGCCACAGCATGGGATGATCCCTGGGACTGAGGAACTCTGGGGGAGACGCCAAATCGCGGAGCCCCAGTGAAGGAGCAGGGCTTTGAGCTGCCCAAGGGAAGGAGGAAAGGCTCTCTGGTAACAAGAGGAGAGAGATATGAAAAGGTGAGGAAGAAAACTTCTTAGGCTGGCAGACAAAACCGGAGGCAGGGTTCAGTTCTGATCCTTTGCCAAGTGCCATGCTGCTCACAGGTCCCCTTGGAGGCAGCCACTACCGCTCCTGTGACCTGCCCACAGGTAAGGACTCGAGTTTTCCAGAACTTAGGTCACATGCCCAAGGTTGCTCACGATGAGGCATATGACAGGCGGCTCCAGGAGATATGCAGCATTCTAACCTTTACGTCTGGCCTGCCGGCTGGGGTAGTACCCTCCACACCTGCCCACCCACAGGAGCTGAGGACAGGAAGAGGAGCGTGGAGAGGAGGTGAGAGGCAGATGAAACACTGGGCACTCACCCCTGGAAGGAGGCCATGCGGTCTTTCAGAGTCTGCACAAAGGGGAGGATCCAGTGATGCCGCAGAACCACACTCTGGGACAGGCTGAGGTGGAACGCCTCCATCCGAACCAGCCGGGGGACGTAAGTCTGTGCGCGGGGCAGCAACATGTCGAGCAGGTCCAGGAACTCCTCCTTGGCTTCATCTGGAGGGAAGAGCGGATAGGGTGGGCCATTCTCTTAGCCAGGGTGGTGTGACTGAATGAAGAATCCCAGAAGGCAGAGGAAGGCCTTTGTTACTCTGCGTTTTAGGAGAAAATGACTTTGAGAGCAGCCTAGCTGTATGTATTTTAATAAAATTTTAATATAATTTAATGGTTAAGGAAGTAATACACATATGCCCATTGTAAAGAATTTAAGTGAAAAAGGAAATATGCAGGGGTGCCTGGGTGGCTCTCCGTCAGTTAAGTGGTAGACTTAATTTTGGCTCAGGTCACGATCTCACAGTTTGTGAGTTCGAGCCCCACATTGGGCTCTGTGCTGACAGCTCAGAACCTGGAGCCTGCTTCGGATTCTGTGTCTCCCTCTCTCTTTGTCCCTCCCCCACTCATGCTCTCTCTCTCTCTCAAAAATACACAAATATTAAAAATAACTAAATTACAAATATGTATGTTACAAAATTGTGTGTTGTAAAATGTACACTCTCAAGAACAGAAATTTTATTTTATTTATTTAAAGCATTTTTCTTTCTTTTTTAGTAATCTCAATGTGGGACTTGAACTCACAACCCCAAGATTGAGTTGTGTGCTCTTCTGACAGAGCCAGCCAGGTGCCCCAAGGACAGAAACTTTAAGAGATGAGAAAAAAAGGAATATGTAAAGAGGTTCTAATATTTTTCTTCCAAATGGATCATCTTGACCTCTCCCTCAAGGGGAATACACCCCACTTTCAAGATCACTACTCTAGGTATCCAGATTGCCAAACCTGGATGCCTATCTCCCCAGCCTTTTGTTTTATTTTAAAGGCTTATTTTTGAGAGAGAGAGAGAGAGAGAGAGAGAGAGAGAGAGAGAGAGACAGAGACAGAGAGACAGAGAGAGAATGAATGAGCAGGGAGAGAGGGAGAGAGAGAATCCCAAGAAGGCTCTGCACTGTCAACACAGAGCCCAACGCAGGGCTCAAACTCATGAACTGTGAGATCATGACCTGAGCCGAAGTTGATGCTTAACCGATTGAGCCACCCAGGCGCCCCTCCCCAGCCTTTTCTCAGTGTATGTACTAATGTATTTTATTTGTTGAAAAGATGACAGTGTACCATTCAAACTGTTCTTCCACTGGCTTTCTTCATATAACATGATATGTTGGATGGCATTCCTCTCAGTGCAGAGGGCAAGCTCATGATTATAGCCCCACAGTTAATCCATAATCACAAACAGCACTTTTTATCAAGCCTCCTATTAGATGTTTAGAATCTCCTGATAAACACTTAGAATGCTCCTAATTTTTCACATAGACAAACATCACTACAATGACCACCATTGTATGTTCGCTTTTTTTTTTTAAATCAAATGTATGACTAGAGCTGCATGGTTAATAGTCTGCTCACACCCAGTGCGTTACTCGATTTGTCCAAATGGCTTGCTGAGTAGGCAGTATAGGAATCATTCTCATTTTGTGGATGGGGAAATGGAGGCTCTAAGAGTTGACCTGATCTAATGCAAAATACTAAGAGCCATCACTTACTCTGTGTATGGTGCTAAGAGCCTGACATAAATGATCGGATTCAATCTTCACAAAAGTCCTAGGAAATACGTGTTCCCCATTTTAGAGATGAGGAAACTGAGGTTCTAAGAAGTCCAATAACTTACTAACGGGTACCCAGAGCAGTGGGTAGTAAAGCAAGGTCTGACTCCAAAGCCTGGGCATTTTTTGCCTGCCATTCACTCATGAGGGCTGGGAGGAGAGGGGGACTTGACCCCAGCACATCTAGGGCCCTCTTAGAAATAAACTCCCAGCTGCAGCCACACTCTGGGATGGCCTTCGCACTCTGTCCTAGACCCTCCCTTGGTCACCTCCTCATGAGTGAGAAAACATACCCAGGGTTAATAAAAAATATTTCAGGCAATGAATTTGAAACTGAAACCAAGTTTACAGAAAAATTCCCCAATTCTTGAAACTTGTTCTCTCTCTGCTAAGTCCATCTCTCTCCTACCATCAATGTCAGAGGTTTCTGGTTTCTTCCTTCTGGTTGGGGCCAGCTTCCTCCCATCGAGAGGCACCTATCAGTCTCAGCCACTTGTCTTTTACACGCTACTCACACGGCACGTAGACGTGGGTGGCCCAGTTGCCCCGCTCGTGGGGGAACGTGCGCACACGGCCCCCATGTTTTGCACTGTCATCTTCAGGCCCCTCCTCGGTGCCCAGGAACATGTGCAGCACACTGTCAGGTACTGGCAACCTGTGGCTGGGAAGGGGGCTCTGGGCACTGCAAGAGAAAAAAGGAAAACGAGCACATTTATCCTCCTAGAATTCTCTACCGCTGTACATATAAAAGTTGTAACCCCTTATATGGGATGACTGAGTGCACCTACTTCCCACCAGGTGCTGTAAGCAGCTTTCAGATAACCACAAAGCTCTTTCCCCAGGGCTGTCTCACGGGTCGCTCACCAACCCCAGGAGGTGGTTCAGAGGTCACATTCCCTAACTGGACAAGACTGAACTGCAGTAGCACTTCTTAGCTTTGGGGTCTTGAACAGGTCATGTGCACTGTGTGGGCCTCAGTTTCCTCATCGGGGAAGTGTACCTGATAAAGCTATCGTGACATCAACCCAGATACTGCTTGAAAGGCGCTCTTCAAAGCACCAGGTATGGCACTTGAGAACTGAACCTCCACGAAATAAAGGCTTCGACGGTTTTGTTCACTGCCGAATGTCCCAGTCCCGAGCCTGGCCCCGAGCGGGTGCTCAATGAGTATTTACTAGATGAATGAAAACACTCTCCGAATGAGGAAACAGACCCAGAGGTGGTGTTGTGGTGCACCCCAGAGGCGGTGGCTGGACCCGAGCGCATGTTACCTGTCTCCTAATCTTGGCCTAGCCAGGAGGGGGCACTCTGGGGCTTTGTCCAGGGCTGTCCACTGGATCCTCCTTTCCCGCTGCTTCTCTTGTCCTATCCTGGAGAGCCGCCCCGCACCATCGCCCCTTCTCCCCAGACGCTCGGGTCCCGTCGGGGTGTCGCGCTAACCAGCACCCTCCCCCAAAAGACTTCTTCGCTCCTTACCGAGGGCAGCTTCCAGCCCCCGGCCGCGCCTGGGCCCCGGCCTTGGCCTCATCCTCATCTTCCGAGCTGCTGCTGCTGTAGCCCACCAGGGGCGCCGCACTCATTGGGCCTCCTCCAAGACCAGAGGCCGACTCAGCGATCACTCGCACCCGGAATTCCGCTGCGCCGGAAGTGCCCTCCAGGGGCGGGGGCCGGGTTAGCACCGCCTCGGGGCGGGGCCTGGAGGGGCGGGGTCCGGCGGAACTCGGGCGAGACTCTACCACAGACACCACGCTGCCTGCCCGATTGCAGCGCCTGGACCGCTACCTGGAGCCTCCCGGAACCCCACCCCCCAGCCTTCGTGTGCCCATTTCACAGATCGCTCTGGGCCCTGACCTCTCTGTCCGTTGCTCTGTCTGCAGCCATCCGCGACCAGACCTCCCAGCCACAGACGGCCCCTGGGTCAGCGGTCAGTGCCCTAGATCCAACGGAGATGGGATCAGAGGTCCGGGAGCGCCCTCCTCAAGCGGGTCCAAAGGCCGAGCTCCAGGGACCCATCCCCTAAGAGCAAGCTGAGCAGTCAGTGGCGGGTCAGTTCCAGAAGATCAGAGGGTCTAGGAGGCCTCTCTTCTCAGGTGCTGGCGTCGGGCCCCCGGTCGGGCCGCTGGAGCCTCCTTCCCCTGAGGCCAAACAGGTTGGTCGGAAGAGAGCGCCCTCCCTGGGTCGGCTGAGGAGTGCCGACCGGGTAACTGGAGAGCCACCTCGCACGCCTGACTGTCCGACCCAGCCTGGCCGCGGGGTCCCCAGCAGGGGGCGGCCTCGCTCCGCGCCGCCCGCTCCTCCCGCAGCCGCCGCCGCCCCGGCTGCCGCTCCTCCCCCGGCCCCGCCTCCCTGGCCCCCGCGCCGCCCGCCTGTCCGCCGGTCTCTGCAAGGCCGTCGGTCCGTCCGCCCGCCCTCCCGGCGCTCCTCCGCCCTGGCCCCGCTATCTCGGCCGCGCACGTCGCTTCCTCGGTCCCGGCCACCGCTAGCTGGTTCCCCGCCCCCGGGCCGGCCGCCGCCGCCGCTACTCGAGGCCGGGGATTGGCAGGGCGCGTAGGCCGCGCCGCCGCCGCTGGAGCCGGAATAAAGGGGCAGCCGAGAGACCAGCCGGACGCCACTCGCCCCGCGCCTGACCCCGCGGGCGGCCTGGAGCAGGTGAGCAGCCGGGGCGCCTGGGCCTGCGTCTGGGGGCTACTCCCGTGCCCGCCGCACCCCTTTCCCAGCCAGTCCGCCCGCCCCCCCCCCCCCCCCCCATTTCCCCCCCACCTCCGGCCCGACCCGGCGGCCTCCTGGGCCTCTGGGCGCGTTGCTACTAACCGGGCCCAGTCTGCGGCCCTGGGGCCTTCCTCGGGCTCAATCGCCCTCGGGGCCGGCGCTCTGGCCGTAGCGGCCTGGCCATTCTCGGTGAGGGCTGACAGGAGGCAGCCCAGCTGGGCGGGTAGCAGTGCCCGCGGTGGGGAGGTGATCGCCTTTCATTCGGTTTCCCAGGGAGGAGGAAGGGCTGGCTTGGGACGCAGGTGGGGGCCTCCCTTTGCCTCCTTTACACTCGTCTCTCTGCGGAATTATCAGGCCTCCGCGCTGTACCTTCCTGGAAAGGGCAGGGGTGGGCAGTGCAGCTGGGGGCCCAGGACCAGGGATCCTGGTTCTGGCAGCCATTCATAACGGAAAAAAAAAAATCATCTGGGTTGGCGCATCCGGACCTAGACTGCGCTCAAAGTAGCCCCACTCCCCACTTTCCTGGGGGAGGCTTCCTACCTGCTTGCTCATGCAACCTGCTGCTTCGACCCGGAGCAGCGACTCCTTTCCTTCTTTCCTTCCCGGAAGATGCTGTGGATGACAGTTTTTCCCCCGATTCTTATGTTTCTTTGGCAGAACAGTTAGAAGCAGGGCTGGCCTGTGAAGGCATCCCACCCCCCCTCTTTTTTTTTTTTTTTTTTTCTACTCTTTCCCTCAGGAGAAAACTTAGAAACTTTTTGATGTTTGAGGCAGAGGAGCTGGAAACCTGAAAGTGGGTTGCCTGTAATTCTAAAAGTTCTTCCCTCTCACTGTTGTTACCTTATGCTGCCACAAAGTGGTGAGTTAGAGATTTGCCTGGGCTGGGTGGTCTTTACCTTCCATTGATAACCCAAAATGTTATGGACTTGGAGCAAGGGAACAGGGCTGTCTCTGGAAAGGTTGTCTTTTCCAGGTTGTCCTGGAGAGAGGAGAAATGCTCTGTGGTTAGCATGCTACTTCCCACATTGTAGAGGCAAACTTTTAATTGCTTACCTTTTCCTCTAGGCCTTCCTCAGATTCAGAGGATTCAGGAGTTTTTTGGTGCTCAGGCAGATAACTAGAGTGGGGGCATGTTCTGCTGTGGAGACCTCCAGGCTGGGTGGGTCTACAGCCCTATCATCTACCCCCCATCTTACAGTGGCTAAGGTCTCTGCCAGGCCAACCAGACTGTTGTATGGAGAAAGAACAGGCATATCGTCAGGATAGAGGGCCTGGGGAATACTTGAGAGGGATGTGGTTCAGTCCCTCACAAAAGAAGGTTTTTGAGATGCTCTTCGGTTCCTGTAGCTGTTTTAAATAGTGACTGTGAGGCTGTTTGCTGTTGGGCCCTCAGATCTGGGAGGCCTGGTTCTCTGTTCTGGCAGGCTATTATCCTGAGCACCAATGTCCTGGGTTGAGATTGAGGGCTCTCAGGAGCTGGAAGGCCTCAGGGAGTCCTGCACCAGTGCGTCTCTGCTTTTATCTAATATATTGGGCTTCCAAGTAAGAATCTATTTGCAAAAAAAAAAAAAAGAAAGAAAAAAAGAAAAAAAGAAAAAGTTATGCTGCTAAAATCATTTTGGCTTAAAGGGTCAGTCTTCCCCTCCCTCTTCCTTTGGAGCATGAGCAGAATTTATGACTTCTTGTATTATGAGAAGATCATCCCAGCCCCTTATCTGTGAGACAGCTGACTGAAGAGGGCTGGTCATAGGCTGGGGAGCTGGGAGGCTCTCTGCTGGAGGAGCTGAGCTGCCAGCAGACTTCTGTGGACTTGTGTGAAGAGAGCACATCTTCCAGCCCTGAACCTCTATCCCTTCCCTGATGTGGCAATGGTGTGGCAAGTGCAGGCAGAACAGGGAGAGGGCCCAGGGACCAGCTGTGTATCTCTGCCTTGAGCTCACGATTTTTCTCTTCTCTACAGAACCAATCATCGGGGAAGGGCAGAGCCTTTCTGGCATTGCTGGCATCCTGCCTCGAAGAGCCCCCTGTCCTGCAGGCAGAGCCTTGTAATCTATCTTGGTTAATGACTTGGGCGGTCTGACCAGTCCCTCTTCCGTGCCTTGTCTGAGGTTTTTGTCCATACCTGATCCTAGGCAGCTTCTGTCTGGGTTGGAACACCTTAAGTGGGAAACTGAAGCCATTACTCTCCAAACCCTGTTTCATCCTCCCAAGCATGTCAGAAAGCTGGCAGCAGCCACCACAGACGCAGCCACAGCAGCCTCAGCCACCACAGCCTCAGCACCATGCAGAACCGCCGCCGGCCCTGGCTGAGCACGCGCTGCCCCCAGGCTCAGCTGAGAACCCCCTGGGCTGTGCTGTCTATGGCATCCTCCTGCAGCCCGACCCGGGCCTCCAGCCCCCGCAGCACGCGCCCCTGCAGGCAGCTGGTGAGCCCGGCCCCAAGTGCGGTGTGTGCGGTCACGACCTGGCACACCTGTCCAGCCCGCATGAGCACCAGTGCCTGGCGGGCCACGACCGCTCGTTTCAGTGCACGCAGTGCCTCAAGATTTTCCATCAGGCTACCGACCTGCTGGAACATCAGTGCGTGCAGGCCGAACAGAAGCCTTTTGTCTGTGGCGTCTGCAAGATGGGCTTCTCGCTGCTCACCTCGCTGGCACAGCACCACAGCGCACACAGCGGCACCGGTGGCCTTGTGAAATGTTCCATCTGCGAGAAGACCTACAAGCCCGCCGAGGCCGCTGAGCCCGCAGCCACTGCTGCGTCCGCGCTGCCCCCAGCAGCCGCGCCGCCCACCGTGGCTCCCGCCGAACAGGCCGACAAGCCCTACAGCTGCTCCATCTGCCAGAAGCCCTTCAAGCACCTGTCGGAGCTGTCGCGGCACGAGCGAATCCACACGGGCGAGAAGCCGTACAAGTGCACGCTGTGCGACAAGAGCTTCAGCCAGTCGTCCCACCTGGTGCACCACAAGCGCACGCACAGCTCCGAGCGGCCCTACAAGTGCGCGGTGTGCGAGAAGACCTTCAAGCACCGCTCCCACCTGGTGCGCCACATGTACGCGCACTCCGGCGAGCACCACCTGTTCCGCTGCAACGTGTGTGAGCTGCACTTCAAGGAGTCCTCCGAGCTGCTGCAGCACCCGTGCACGCCGAGCGGGGAGCGGCCCTTCCGCTGTGGCGAGTGCCAGAAGGCCTTCAAGCGGCCGTCGGACCTGCGGCAGCACGAGCGCACGCACAGCGCGGAGCGTCCCTTCAAGTGCGATCTGTGCCCGATGGGCTTCAAGCAGCAGTACGCGCTCATGCGGCACCGGCGCACACACAAGACCGAGGAGCCCTTCAAGTGCGGCCTGTGCGAGAAGGGCTTCGGGCAGCCCAGCCACCTGCTCTACCACCAGCACGTGCACACCCTCGAGACCCTCTTCAAGTGCCCCGTGTGCCAGAAGGGCTTCGACCAGTCGGCCGAGCTGCTGCGGCACAAGTGCCTGCCGGGCGCGGCCGAGCGGCCCTTCAAGTGCCCCGTGTGCAACAAGGCTTATAAGCGGGCGTCGGCCCTGCAGAAGCACCAGCTGGCCCACTGCTCGGCAGCCGAGAAGCCTCTGCGCTGCACTCTGTGCGAGCGCCGCTTCTTCTCATCCTCGGAGTTCGTGCAGCACCGCTGCGACCCAGCCCGCGAGAAGCCACTCAAGTGCCCGGACTGCGAGAAGCGCTTCAAGTACGCGTCAGACCTGCAGCGGCACCGGCGGGTGCACACGGGAGAGAAGCCCTACAAGTGCCCCAATTGTGATAAGGCCTTCAAGCAGCGGGAGCATCTCAACAAGCACCAGGGTGTGCACGCCCGCGAGCAGCAGTTCAAGTGTGTGTGGTGCGGCGAGCGCTTCCTGGACGTGGCCCTACTGCAGGAGCACAGCGCTCAGCACAGCGCGGCGGCTGCGGCTGCGGAGGGCGCCTACCAGGTAGCCGCCTGCCTGCCCTGAGTGCGCGCCTTGGCCCCCATCCTGTCCCCGCCCAGACTCCTCGCATTGAGCCCTCTACCTGGCCCGTGGTCTGAGGCCCTGGGCCTTGAGTGACCCTGAGGACAGATGGCACTGGGCAGCCAGGGGGTGGGGGTGGGGGAGTGGGGACCTGGAAGTGGGGGAGCCAGATTGCTGGGGCTGGTCCTGATCCCACAAACCTCTTTCCCATTACAAGATTCCTTTTCTTGAGAGCCATCGGCTTCTCTTGTCTCTGGCGGCCTGGAACCAGGCTGGAAATCAAGTGGCCTGTCTCTACCCTGCGGAGGGATTGGTGCCAGCCCAACCTTCCCAAACTTTTCAGCCTAATTAGAAACCAGATAGTTTCTAGGAAGGAGGATGGCCATCGTAGGGCCTGGGAGAAGGGCCAGACCCCATAGGTGGGTTGGATGTAGGGCATCCTCCTTCAAGTTGCTGTTTGAGGGAGAAGGCCAGCTTTGTGATATGGTCCTGGGGACCAGGAGGTGAGCCACAGGCCTGTCGGTCTGCTCCAGCTAGGGGTGATGTGCCCTTCTGGTTTCTGATCGTGAGACATAACAGGAGGGCTGCACGTCTGTGAGCTGGGTATGCCTGGAGAGAACTGGCCCAGCCCAAAGGGAGGAGGCAGAGAAGTTCTCCTGTGACACATTCAGCCAGGGACAGTGCCATCCACAGGGAAAGGAGGAAAGGCAGCTTTTGTGCTGAGGGCTAATCCTGCTGTTCGAGAAGTGCCCCTTCCTACCTTTGCAGCATAGTTCCAAGCTCTGGGGAATGTGTTCTCGGCCAGACAGGACCGCTGATGTGAAAGAAGGGGATCGTTAGACCACCTTGGTGCCTGGGAGGAAGCAGGGCCAAGTGCATGATCTTACCAGTGGATGCAGACAACTGTCCTCCCCCTTGAAGGTGTGAACCAAAGTGTCAAGGGCATGGCCCCAATCAGCTTGCCTTTGCTCTGCTTCTGGGCCAAGACCAGGCCTGGGCACCGAGGGTGGGGGAGGTGAAAGGACTCTGATCCCACAGTGCTCTCCCAGCCTGTGGGCACCCTCCCCATCAGTCTGGCTGTTGGCCTGGACCCCAGGGGTCTTGCACTGCCAAGATGCCCTGGACAACATCCAGTGACTTCCAAGGCCAGAGCATTCCCTCCTGGGGTCCCTCTAGGTCTCTGGCTGACCACCAGGGCTCATGGAGTCAAGGGTGTCTGGGGCAATAGGGAGCAGGCTGGGGAAGAGGGTTAAGGGAACCAGTAGGTGGCTGGAGTTGACTGAGATCACTGGCCAGCGATCTCCTCCCCTCCTTGGGAAGCCCAGAGGACTTTTATTATCAAAATGATTCTTTTGAACCCGGCTGTGCCCCTGTGCTCTACCAGCCTTCCTCCTTGGGTGTGGGTCTTGAAAGACTTTAATCAGTGCTTGCGCCAAGGGCCCAGAGGAGCAGAGAGGCCCCCTTGTCTCACTGTCACCTTGAGAAGGCTGAAGAGCCCACATCTGCCTCTTCTATGAGACTGGGCTCCCTTCCTGTGCCTGCGGAGAGGGGCTGGTCCTTCCCCTCGGTGCTGGCTCTCCGTCACAATGCCTCAAAAGACATGGAACCCAGGCCGACCATAGGCCCAACTGCTCATTTTCCCCCCTTTCCTTTTGCTTTCTAAAAGCAGTTGTTATACTGTTCATAACATTGTATAGTTTAATTTCATGTCATTTTGGATCTTCTATTAAAATGTGAAAATTTGGATTTTTAAAAAGAATGACTCCATTTTAGATAGCCCCTTTTGATGTTAATATATAGTGAGTCCAATGTATGCTTTAGAAGTAAAGACATTGACCATCACAGACCAAAGCACTGCTTATTCTGGTCATTCTTCCATTGGGGGATGATGGGGCATGGAGAGGGAGAGAGAGGTGTGCAGGCCTGGGTGGTAGGCTTGGGGCTGTGACATAAGGCTGGGTTTGAATCCCAAGTTTTGAATGCTCTGGTCACACAGCTTTGGGCAAGTCACTACACCTCTTTGGGACTCAGTTGCTGCATCTGCAAAATAGGGAGGTAACCCTTGCCTTGCTCAGTTGCTGTGAGAATTAAAGGGCCTCACGTGTGGAGGCCCTGGTGGGCAAGCCATGAAGGTGCTCACCAGGGCCCCAGGGAATAGGCCTGCAGCCTCTTGGCCTCCCCAGGGGTCTAAGTGCAGCTCCTGCAAAGGGAGCTGGGCTGTGAGGGACGGGCAGCTTGTGGATGGTCAGAAGCCAGGAACCTGGCCTCAGAAGCATGAGCGCTTGCTCAGCCCCAGGGGAGAACCAGGGCTTGCTTGGGGCAGCAGTGGCCCCAGGCAGATGCCCTGCCCCAGAGGGTTGCCTGCTCTCACCCTACTTGTACTCACCCTGTCACATGGCCATCTGCATGTCCATGTCCCCTCTCGGCCTTCCAACCCACCTTTCTTCTGTTCCCCTGCCCCAGTGTCCCAGTGGGCCAGCTGTGACTTGGCTCCTTCCATTTCTCAAGGGCAGGGGTAGAAGGGAGAGAGGGAGAAAGCCTGCCCAGGTCTGGGCATCTGAGAGCCGGTGGAGGGTGGCTAGCTGGGTGGCCAAACACCCTGCCCTGGAGGTGGGGGTGGTGAGGGCACAAAGTCAAGAGGACAAGGAGCTGCCCGGGCCACAGGGGGCTCAAAACTGTGTGCAGAAGTCTTAGTAGAAAGGCCAAGAGGAACCTCAGATGTGACCCAGAACTAACACTCCCCTTGTCCCCTCTTTGTGTGCCCATGGGAGGACCTCCCTTGAGGAGCCATGTGGCCCTTCCTGCAGGTGTCCACCTGTCAGCAAGAGGACACCCAGGCCCCTTGTCTCTGTGCCAGGTTTGAAGCCTGGTGTCCTTTCTAGCTGAGTGACCTTAGGCAAAACCCACCCACGTTGCAGAGACTCCTGGAAAGCACTGGCATGTGTTTGGTGCTTAATAGCTTCAGGTTGCCCTTCCTGAATGGAGTGGTCTTCACGTGCCTTGGGGCAGGAGGAAACCTGGCTGGCTATAGCTGAGCTCATGTGGGGCCTATGATGACGTTCTCTTCTTCTGTCCCCACCCCCATCTCTTCACACAAAACAGCAGGTCTCCTAAGGCTCCCACCTGGCCCTCAGCCTCAGGGCTGTGGTGACACCCTGTGTCAAAACCAGGGCATTGAATGGAGCTCGGGAGCCTGGATGTATGTCCAGGTTCAAGTCCTAGTCTTTTGATAAAAAGTGACCCCAGGCGTTTGTTGACTGCCCCTCCTGGGGCCCCAAATCCCCATCTGAAACAGAGGTCTTGACTCTGATCTCTGAGGGTCCTTGGAGATCTGACACTCTGATTCTGGGAAGGTGATAGAATCAACCCGTGTCCTCTTTTCCTCTGCCTGGCCTCCAGCCTGCTGTCCTGCTGCCTCAGTCTGGCTTCAGTCATAAGTGACAGAGACAGGATAGACTGGTGTAAGCAACTGCCCACTGCAGCTGACCGCCCCTCCCACCTACTTGCCCAGGAGCCCCACAGCCTCCTGTGTCCCACAGCTGATGTGAGCCTACCTCTTGTAGAGCATACCGTTTTCGGGAGGGCACTCCAGACATTGTGACTAGGGGTGTGAGCTAACACTACCTCCTTTAGTCTCTGGGCAGTCATTCCCTTTGCCCCAACCACTGACAGGATAGGAAGAGGGTGGTTGCTTGGGGTGAGAGGTGACACCTGGATGACAGAGCTGAGAGGAACAAGAGGGAGAGGCTGACATAAACCCCCCGTTTTGGAATTAGTACCACCCCACCCCCCACCCCCTCCTGGGGACAGATGTGCTGCACTGGTGGGGTGGGGCAGGGGTGGTGGCATTCTCCCAGGTCCTAGAAGTCATTGCCAGGGTAGGCTGGGCCCTCAAAGATGACTTTCGTAGGAAGCCTGTCATCCCAATAGCTTTGTCACTCTCCCACTGTGTGGCTGGCTGTGGGCTTGGCCCTGCACAGAGGTTGGGGGGTGGGGTGGGGAGGACCCTGCTCTCTGGGGGTGGAGCCTGTGCTCGCAAGCCATGGTGGCAGTGGTGTGGTGTTGTGGTGAAGAACACCACAGTCAGACCTGGCTAGAGTCCCTCTCTGCCACTCAGCAGCAACAAAGCATTGGGCAGGTGGTGGGACTTCTCAAGCCTCATTTTCCTCATCGGTGAAATGGAGCCAGATGCTGCTGTGCTCTGGGTGTAGGGTGAGGGCACAGTGAAATGGCCTGTGTGGAGGGTTTGGCATGTAGTGGCCACTCAGGAAAGCAGAACAATGGGAGGCCAGAGGCTGAAGGGAGCTGGCCTAACTCTTCCATCTGAATGTCGGGGCTCTCCCCACCCCTACACGCCATGCCACTCATAAGACCCTTTTCTTCTGCCGGCTGGTCACAGCCTCATATCATCTCCATGAGATGGGCAGGATGCCCTTTGGGCTGACCCCTGAGATCCCAAAGCCATGCATTTGGTGATGAGAGAGGCCTGGAATTGTGGGGTCTGGCCTGGTGGGGAACAGATAGAGAGGCTGGGACAGCCCTCAGCTCTGAACTTCACAGGCCTCGAGCTCTGGCCACTGAAGCCTGGGGCTCTGGTTCCAACCCACTCTTTGTGGGCCAGGAAGCCAGGCACAATGGCTGGGACTGGTGCCGGCACCCGGTCTGGCCAGGGCAGCAGGAAAGCTCTTCACCATCCGGCAGAGGGGGCGGCCGGCCCTCTGGTGGGCCCTTGACTCCCAAAGGGATTAAAGCTGCTGTGTTCTGTCTCCCCATCCGTGCAGAAGCAGCTCCATAAAGAGCCTAGGCCTCCTCAGACGCCTTTGTGGAAACCTCTGTCTCCAGTCCTCCGTCCTGACTTTCTACCTCCCCACCTCATTCCCTCTTCTGGAGCAGGCCTCAGCCAGGACCATGGGCTGCTCAGGCTTTGGACGTTTGCCCGGGGCCTCCCAGCCTGGGCCAGGCTCGCCTGTGATAAGTTCCACATCCCATCCTCAAACGGGTGCTTTCTTTGTTCCTTGAAGGTCACGGCTCCAGGAAAAGCCTTGGCCGCTATTGATTTTCACGAATCTACCAAGATTCCAGGCCCAGAATGCCCAGTCCTCCTCAGGGCCCTGAAAAGGAGGTCAAGGGAAGGGGTGAGAATAGGGGGTGCCCTTGGGGTCTCCCCCTTCGCTGTGTGTGTGCAGCCCCAAACCTAGGTCTGCATTCCTGCCTCTGTTCATCCACAAGCATTACCAGTGCCGGCAGCTTGCTGGGCACTGAGCGGGTGCTGCAGGGCATGAGACTGAAACTTCAGATGAGGGACTTTTGAGGTTTTCATGTATCAAACGGTAGGGTCAGAAATGTCAGAGCTGCTGATTTTTAGCACAAAATATCATATGTGAGTCCTCCCTGACCCTTGATCCATCCCCATTGCCAGCCCCAGGCCCTGGGTGAGGATGTGTATTGTGTTACTTTGTAATAAACACAACTATTACTTTGTAGTAATTGTTTCATTTAGTCCAGATCTGACTGTTGGTGTTGGGGGGCCCCAGGCCCCATTCCTGAGCCCCGCGTTCACTCGGAGAAAAGGAGCCACCAAGTGCAGTATTTCCTTAGAACCAACTATGGGCCAGAGGCTAGGAGTCAGTCCCCCCCAAAATAGCTACCGTCAGGTCCTCATGGTCTTGGGGAAGACTGGGGGGGGGGGGGGGGGAGAGGGGAGGCCTGGAGGGAGCCCTGCTTGGGAGAAATGGTAGGATTTGGTTAGGAAGAAGTGCAGAAAGCATTTCAGGTAGGATGAAGGCTTTGAACAAAGGGCAGACAAGAGCCTGCTGTGTTCAGAACAGCAAGGAGTCTCGTGGGGGGGGGGGGGGGGGGTTGTGTTGGGGTAATGCCTGAGGCCCAGGGCCAGGGAGGTGGGCTGGGGACTGGCCAAAAGACCTGCAGGTGGGGCCATGGAAGCTGGAAAGCCTCCAGGGCAGAGGCCATAGGGAGGATTTCTAATGTGATTGATTGATTTTTATTTTTTTTTATTTTTATTTTTTAACATTTTTATTTATTTTTGAGACAGAGAGAGACAGAGCATGAACAGGCGAGAGGCAGAGAGAGAGGGAGGCACAGAATCCAAAGCAGGCTCCAGGCTCCGAGCTGTCAGCACAGAGCCCGACGCGGGGCTCAAACTCACGGACCGCGAGATCATGACCTGAGCTAAAGTCGGACGCCCAACCGACTGAGCCGCCCAGGCGCCCCGAATGATTGATTTTTAAATTATTGTTTTCCCAATAGAAATTATTTAAAATTTTTTTTTAATGTTTTATTTATTTTTGAGACAGAGAGAGACAGAACGTGAGCAGGGGAGGGGCAGAGACAGAGCGAGACACAGAATCCGAAGCAGGCTCCAAGCTCTGAGCTGTCAGCACAGAGCCCAATGCGGGGCTCGAACCCACAAACCGTGAGATCATGACCTGAGCCGAAGTCGGATGCTTAACCGACTGAGCCACCCAGGTACCCCTAACGTGATCTATTGATGAGTAAAGAGCCTCCTGAGGCTGAGAGGGCTTTGAGGCCAGGACACAGTGGCCCCAGGTTGGGTAGGAATGGGGCTTTTCCCATCTCTTGGCCTCTGGATGGGGTTAACAAATGTGTTCACCCCCAGGAAGCCCCCTCTGGTTTCTTCCCCATTCTTGGCTTGTATCTCTCTCATCGCAGAAAGGCGGTGGAATGTGGTGGCTGCAGGCTCGAGGGTGAGGGATGCTGGCTTCAATTCCCAGCTCTGCCAATCACCAGCAGTGTGACCTTGGGCCAGTCATTTAACCTCCCTGAGTCCATTTCGTCATTCATAACACGGGTTTAAAATTACCCATCTCATGGTGTCTGCAAAGTGCTTACTTCATACATTATCTTGTGCTTAAAAACTAGAAAGTGCAGGGGTACCTGGCTGGCTCAGTCAGAAGAGTGTTTGGCTCTTGATCTTGGGGTCCTGAGTCTGAGCCCCATGTTGGGCATAGAGATTACTTAAAAAATAAATAAATAAACTTAAAAAAATAGAAAGTGCATAGCGAATCAGGCTCGTTGATGCTCATCTACTCTGTATTTTCTTCATTCTTGGGCACATGTTTTTATGCCTATGGAATCAGATTCAGTGTATACCTGGTGGGCAAGAACCAAATTAAACTGCTGGTGTGGGTTACCATTCACAGTGTCTTGGGCTTGAGGAACGTGGCCTAGGTGTGCCCACATTCTCACCTTCTGCTTTCAGGTTTGAATCAGCTGGGCCTGCCTTCCTCCTACTAGGACTGGAAGCACCTCACAGGCAGGGATGGCATCTGGTCTGTGTCTTTCCCACACCCAGCACTGGGTGAGACAAGGCCTCAAATATCTGCTGGGCCAAATTCCTGGAGGGCCTTGCCCAGTCATTCAGTGTCAAGGAAGCAGGGCCAGGAAAAAACTCCCAGGGACTTGATTCTCACTGGAATACTGAAGCATGCCCTCTGGCTATCCCAAGACCCACACAGGGCAGGACTGTTGTGATGTGAGCTTTGGGCAAATCTATCCATTCTCTGAGCTGTCATGCTGGGGGTGGCACTCAGGGCTGCAGAATGTGGCTCTGACACCTCACGAGGTTCTGCCTGTGGCTTCCCAAGGTTCAAGCCAGGTGGACTGCCCTTTGGGCTTGGAGGAAAGGGTTTCTTCCTGCATGAAATGGCAGGAGGCTGGGTGCCTTCTGAATAGGCCCTCAAGGAGGCAGGGACTCTGTGATCTGCTTACTTCTTCCTGTCTGCTCCTCCCCATGTTCCGGCTCTGTTGTCAGCAGAACCCCACACATAAGGACAGACAGACACCATGGTTCCTTACCTCGGTATAAGGATAGTACCCATCACCTCCACCCCTAAAAGAAATTTAAAAAAGCCTAGTGTCTGTAAGGCAGCCTCTGTCTGCATTATCAGACAACAACACAACTCATCTCCTTGTTTTTTACCTGAGATTGAATAAAAGACTTCCCATTCTGGGAAATAATTTATTCTACAAATCTTGAGTGCAAACTATACATGAATACCGTGTCAAATACTGGGACTTTCTTTGAGTCCTGAGCCCTGGGTTTGGCTGGAGGTGAATGACTTCCTGATCTGGGCCTCAGTTTTCCCATCTGTGATATGGGATAGCGTTGGTTCTGGTCGCTTTGCAGAGTGTTTATAGAGCATGAGGTCTGGAGGAGATAAATGAGCCACATGGCATTGTGTTCGGAATAGTGTAATATAGGCTCCAGAAATAAGAGGCTGGTAGTAGTCTTTAAATTCCTTCCACATGAGACCTGGCCTGCATGCAGTAGGTGCTCAGTAAATATTAGTGGAAGGAGATGGGGAGGGTGTAAGTAACTTAACCTTTGTGGACGCTGACTCTCCAGAAAATCAGATGACAACAAGGAGCCTCTCCATGAGAAAATGTATATGTGGGTGGACACATCATTTTGTTCACAATCTCACAAGGTTCATGGATCCCTGAGGTTCCAGATCCTAGCAGCAGAGTCTTATTCAAACAGTCTTTGAGCTGGGTGGCTATTTACCTGATTGGGATCTGTCCTTGCACACTGCCCACCAAGTGGGATGTGGATGGGGTATCTAGAAGGTCTGGGAGCTCAACATTTATCTTGGCTCTCTAACCATGCCAGAGACACTCTTCCTTAACCCCTTTGAATTTGGTTATCCTGGCCCTGGCCCAGGACTGCCTATGGCTGGCCCCAGGACATTGTGCTTTCCTCTCTGTAGTTTGGACAGATGAGGGCTAGTCCTGAAGCTCTGTGGATAGAGCAGACAATGATTGCTCTACACCCAGAGGCTGCCTCTAGGCCACCAGAGCCTGCCAGGCCCAGAGAAGCCCCCCCAGAGTATATTGGTATGGTGGAAGCTTTTGAGAGAGGTGTCTAACAATCCCTTTTGACCCGGGCCCAAGTTCAGCATCTGAAGTGGAGGGAGCCTGGTTGTGAGGCTGCAAGGAGGGGATGGGGCATAGGGAAAACCCATTTTGCAGGCAGGCTATCTCTACACCTCACCCCTGGCTGAGCCCTGGGGCTTAGACTCTGACTCTCTACCTGGGGTCATGAGACAGCTTTCTCCAGCCTCCCACCACTCCTCAGGAGTTGGCAGGAGACAGGTAAAGGTAGGACATCATCATCCTGAGGTACTGACCCTTCTCCCAGTCCATACAACACACACACACACACACACACACACACACACACACACACGTGCCTGATTCCTTCCTGGGGGAGCATTAGGTTTATTTCCAGTCCGGCTGAACTCTTAGGGAGATGGGTGGTGCCACCATACCCGCTCTGTCCTGCTGGAGAACCGGAGATGGCACAGCCCAGCAGCCTGAGGACTGGCTTCCTTTTCACAGATTAATGCCAGGGGGTCAGGTAGTTGACACGACTGTGGAGAGAAACAGGGGTGAGGCAGGGGCCTCCAGGGTGTCCTGGAAAGTCAGGCTGTCCTTCTCTAGGCTTTTCCCCCAAACCCGCCACCCTGTCCTCGAGGCTCTGAAAACACACCTTCCATCCTGCCTTTCTATGGCTCAAGAGCCTTCAATGGCTCCCTGTTTCCTTTTATTTATATATTTTCAGTGACTCTGCTTGACTTTCAAGCCCCCCCTCCCCCGCTTTCACTTTGCCTCATCTTTTGTTTCCCATTGATTACGAATAATGTACTGCTTTGCTCATTTTTCAAACATTTAGTGCACCTGCTCTAGCAGGCACTATGTAGCAGTAAGAAATCAGAAAGCATTCCCTTGTGTGTGCACAGGGTGGGTGAGAGAAGGCAAGCTCTCCAATGATAAGTATAATGCCATAGTCTGCATGCTGTCAGATATGCATGCACATGTGGTGAGCGACCCAAGGGGGTTTAAGCTAGAGGGGAGAGGCAGGGGATCAGCAAAGACTTCAAGAAGGATGGAACATCTAGGCTGCGCTTTCAAGGGTGGGGAGGAATTTTCCAGGCAGAGAGGGAAGGATTATCTAGCCCCAGCAACAGCAGCAGCAAAGGTGTGGAGTGCCTGGTTGTGCTGGTCCTTTGGATGATACCCAGGAGTCTGGTACTGCTGCCGTGGAGGGAAGGGGGCTGGGTAGGTGGGAGATGACCAAATGATGAAGATGCCTGAATACCTTGCACACTCCTGCTGGGAACACGAGCCTCAGCCCTTACCACCTATCCACATCCTGGAAGGCAAACTCTCAGTTCTTTCCATCATGTGTCTTACGTGCCTGTTTAGTCTTCCAGCCGCTTTCCTCCCTGGTAAGCCCTCCTCCTTTTGGCCTAGTCTGAGCCAAATCTAGTGAGATGGGCACCCTGCTCCCCCCCATCTCCCAGCAGGCCATCCTTTTGCCTGGCGAGGATCTCTTAGGAGGGAGGCAACTCAGTCCCCCAATATCACCCAGGAGGTACCAATCCCTTGGTGCGAGGCCCCGTGGGTGCAGTGGGGTCTGAGAATCCCCAGAGTCCAGAGGCGGCCGAGGCACAGCCCCGACGAGGGGCGAGTGGCTAGGTGCGAGCAGGGGCGGGGTCACTCCCCTACCTGTAGATTGAGCCGAAGCGTCGGTAAGCATTCCTGCGAAAAACGGAGGAGGAAGGTAAGCCCGAGGTGGGGAAGGGCGACCCTATCCAGGAACCTCACTCCCATCTCCAGAAGCGCCATCCCACCAGAAGGATTACTAAAGTCCACCCTCGTCCCACCTAAGGCCTCCACTCCGAAAGGGTGGGGTTGCCAGGGGGGACTGGGCGACAGGGTGTTCCGTTTGATAGGAATTAAACACCCATTCATTTTGAAACTGCACTTTTTTGGAGGTGTATTGGAGCCCAGCAGTTCTTCCCAGGTCTCACAGTTTCAAGAGTCACTAACTGTACTCTAAAGAAGATGGCCATGTACTCTGAGGCCCATCCTCCTTCCCTGAGGTATGGGGTCCCGGGGCCTGTGCCGTCACTTACAGGGTGTCGAAAGGCAGGGGCTTCTGTCCGTAGCGGTCCAGGCTGGGGTTCTGGTTGAGACAGTACTGGCGCAGGGCCAGAGGAATGGGGGGCCTGTGAATCTAGGGGGACACTGACCCCCGCCCCCGCCCCGCACATTGCTCTCTGCCGGAGATCTTAGCCCTGGGGACTGGGAAACCCTGCCTGGGCGTACTTTCCCCTCCCCGACCCCCGTGTTAGCCTCTCCTTCCCCACCCCCTGGTCCCCAGGGACAGGTCAGCGCGCAGCCCTCCTTACCCGCCAGTTCTGGGTCACCTCGGGCTTCAAGTACCGCACCGCGTAGCCACTGAAACTCTCCACTGCGGAGAGACCGCCCATCTGCAGCCCCAAGCCCGCCGCGGACAAACTCCGCCCCCGCTCTTACCTGAGCCCGCCCCTAGATCAAACCACCCCCACACACTTGTTATTTGAGCCAGTCCCACCTCCCCTGCCCCGCCAGAACAAGCCCCGCCTCCAAACCCTGCTCCAAGGGCCCCAGACCCAGCCCTGCGCCCAGCCTCCGCCCCAATGGCGTCCTCTGGCCTGGACCTGGCCCCTGCCTCCTCCACAAGACGAACCCCACCTCCCTGTCCCTCAGCCCATTTCGGTCCCGCTCACTCTCTGTGCCCAGCTGCTCCTCAGCTTCCCCGCTGTCCTTGCCACAGCCCACCTGATGCCGCCGCCCGCCCCCCAGCCGCAATTGGCTTCCCGGGTCTCTCCCGCCTTATGGCATCCTCCGCGCCCAGTAGACTGACCCCTCTTGTTCAGGCAGGGCAACTTGAACTCGCCAGCCGAGGACACGAAGCGGGACCAGTCCTCAACGGCGCGAGTGAAACAAGGCCAGTCCACCCGGTTGATGCCCGGCGCGATGGGTACCAGCTTTCCCTCATGGCACCTGTTTTGGAGTCTCCGGCCGGTTTCGGTGATGTCCTGCCGGGCGATGGGAGTCAGGGCCGCGTGGTAGGTGCCGAAGCCTGGGGGGCGACCCAGACCGCCCCATAGACAGGAGCTGACAACTTGGCCCATCTGACCCATGGGCCTGATGGAGGGCCTTGAAGCCCCTAAAGGAGATGGGAAGGGGGAAGGGCCACAAGCAGGCAGCTGGAGAACCAGAGGTACTTGGGGCTGGGCACAGGCAGGGCCTTCACACCGTCTCCCCTGAGCAAACCCAGGGCCAGAAGAAAAGGACACTCACCAAGCACTGCAGGGGTTTATTGGGGACACCGAAAAGTGTGAAGTAGGCGTTGTCAAAGTCATCTGAAGAAGAAAAAGGAGGGAAGAGGTAGGTGTCTCCTCTACTTTGGACCCGAGTCCTACTTCTGGGAATTTATCCCACATTACAGGTACACAACTGGGAAATGATAGGAGTAAAAGATCTACCCATTTCAACATTGTTCATAAGAGAAAATCGCCGGGAATAGATCAAGTGTCTCATTCAAGGACTTGTTAAATACACTCATACATCCTCGCTATGCAGCTACTTAAAATAGGAAATTCTCGATACAAGACCTCCAAGGTGCAGAAGAGTATATGCTGTATGCTACCTTTTGCTTTAAAGCATAAAACTGAGGAGATTGGAGGCAGAGAAGAATATACATTCAGGTCATCACCTTAACCATGTCATCAAACTTGGCATCACGAATAGCAGGATAACAACATTATGTGCCTCCTGCTGAAGCACTATGGCAAGCATGCAAGATTCTGGCCAGCAATGTTTTACCTGGTTAATCAAGCCTCCCCATCCAGCTTCTCGTTTACAGAAAACAGTCAAGGTAAACAACACCCTAAGGAAACAATCACTCGCATTCACAATGTAGGACTGTCTATCATGTAACTATTTTGAACTCTAAAAAGTCGATATGAGGGAAAAATGGAAAGTGGGCAGACTATTTCAGACTGAAACTAAAGATATGTAACACCCAGTTGCAATGCACAATCCTAGATTGCAGTCTGGTTCCAGAAGGGATTTTATTTTATTTTATTTTATTTTATTTTATTTTATTTTATTTTATTTATTTTATTTTATAGTTTTTTGTTTTTTTTTGTTTTGTTTTGTTTTTTTGAGAGAGAAAGAACACGTGGGGAAGGGCAGAGAGAGGGAGAAAGAGAATCCCAAGCAGGTTCCAGGCTGCAAGCACAGAGCTAGATGGGGCTCAAAGTCACGAAATTGTGAGATCATGACTTGAGCAGAAACGAAGAGTTGGACGCTCAACCAACACCCAGCTGCCCCCAAAAGGATTTTAAAGCTATGAGATATCTTTAGGGGTCATTTGGGACATTTAAATATAAGACCACATATTGTGTGTTAGGGAATTATTGTTAACTTTCCTAGATGTGATAATGGTATTGTGTCACAGAGGAGGCTGTTAGCAGTAGGAGCTGCTTGTTGAAGAGTGTGGGAGAGTGTGAGTGTGTGTGTGTGTTAGAAAGAGAAGAATCAAATATGGTAATACAGTGCCCGAAGCAGGTGGAAGGCAACCGGTGTTCATAGTATTATCCTTCCAACTTTTCTCTATGTTTGAATACACTCATAGTAAAAAGTTGGGGAGCAGAAGTATATATATTTGTATTTGCATTAATAAACAGTGGAAGGATACATTAGGAACTAGATGGACACCTGTAAATCAGCAGAGGTGGAGAGTGGAGGCAGCGAGGTGTTAAAATGTACATTATTATAGCATTTTGAATTTTGATTACTTTTATTAAAAGCATATACTTGCCATAAAATACATATCTAAATCAAGAGCGTTCCCTAAAAATGTAAATTGCTGGTTTCCAAGAGCCTTCCCACACAGCAGTTAGTGGGAGCCCCATGGCTGATCCCTCATAGAGGGACAGGTGGGGGGGCCCCACTTCACCTTTCATCCTTCCCTCCTCCCCACCTCCCCACCCACCTCTGGCATGTCCCATCTTGGCCCCTGCAGGGGTCTGCACGGGACCTCTGGAGGTCTCCATGCAGTCTCTAACCCTCACCCCACCTGTCACCTCAGCTGCAACCTGGGCCTCATTCCAGACTTCCTGCTCTTGCTCGGCACCCACTCTGTTACCAAATCCTGTTACTTTATCTCCTAAATACCTTCCCAAACCCTCTCCTGTGGCCAAGACACTGTCACTCCTTCCTGAAGACTGTGTTCCCTCCCGATGTCTTAACACCCACCCCCCTTATCCACCTCTGGTCCCTCTGGGCCATCCTCCACCCCCTCCCCACCCCCAGAATGCTCAGACCTCTTTTCTGCTTCAGGTCTTCAGAGGTTCCTCTTTCTCTCCCAAGTCCAGATCCCTGAGCTTAGCAACAGGGCCCTTTCTGAGCTGTGCCCTTCTCCCCTCCCCAGCTCCTACTGTGATCACCAACCTTACCCTTTGGCCCAACCAACCCCCACCCCCCCAAGTTCACCCAACACCTCTGCAGCTTTTCTTTTCCAGGCCCCTGTACATGCTGTTCCCTCTAGCTAGGACACCTTTGCTTCCCTGCTGCCGCAGCTCAGTGTCAGGCACCAAGCAAGTGCTTAATAAATGTGTGGAAATGAATGTGTATTCCTGCATTCATTCATTCATTCATTCATTCATTCATTCACTCACTCACAGGCACCCCCACCTCCACACCTAAGCCACTCAATGGATGAAGACTTACTCCTTGGGCCTATGCTGCCTTTTCACCCCAAAGACGCTCAGGTCCTCCTCCCATTCACGGTAAGCGTGAGGAGGCTATTCCTCTTTTTCATCTGGAGAGCAGGTTGGGCAGAAGCTGTCATTATTGCTTTTATTATCACTCCTACTACTGCAACAACTGACTTCTGCACAGCTCTCTCTCTCTCTGAATAACAACCGCCACATTATTGTTGCGCACGTACTATGTGCCGGGCACTACGTGAAGTGCTTCTCTTGGCTTGTTTTAATCTCACGATAACCTTGCGGGGCAGGCGCTGTTATCATCCCCATTTTCCTGATAGGGAAGCAGAGGCTCAGACCTAAGCAGAGCTGGGACTAGCCCTTTTAACGCTTTCATGTGCCACCGACGGCCTTGCCCTCTACCAGGGCTCTCCTTGAAACCCTCCACCCACTCCTTTCCCAAAGGCCCAGAGAGGCCGCGGACGCCAGCGGCAGCCAGGTGGCCTGACCTTTGCGGCAGTAGGTGGTGGACCGGCAGTGCTCGTCCGAAAGACAGGCCCTGACAGAGTCCATGTCCATGCGGCGCAGGCTGGGCAGG
Source organism: Neofelis nebulosa (assembly GCF_028018385.1). Lineage (NCBI taxonomy): Eukaryota > Metazoa > Chordata > Mammalia > Carnivora > Felidae > Neofelis > Neofelis nebulosa. The sequence continues at coordinate 35,162,978 of NC_080798.1, read as the reverse complement.
GCCGGGTGGTAGAGCTGCCGCTTCACGCCCGCCAGCTGGTTGCGCGTCCGTGCCACCGGCAGCAAGATGGCTGGGGACGCGTACACGTGGGTGGAGCCGTCCTCCCAGGGCACCAGGTCGACGATGCGGGCCATGGCTGGGGAGCAGAGACACCCCGACCAAACACCCTCCTGTGGGGTAGCGCGACCTTGGCCAGTGCGGATTTGTCTACTCGCCCAACGGTTATGGACGATGTACCCTCGGCTAGGAGCTCCCCATGTGGTGTCAGGGACACCCGGACTCACGCACGCATGCGCAAACACACGACGTGCTCAGGGCTCTGGCAGGTGAGCACAGGGTGTGTGTGGTTGGGAACGGTCTAAAAGAGGAGGCATAAGAGTCTTCTATTCTTAAATAATGATCAGGAAGAAGCAGCAGCAAGTGGGTTCAGAATTTAGCTCAATCTGCCTCTGGGTAGCTAATTATGGACTTCTGGCCTTAGCTAAAGTGCCTGGCATTTACTCAAAATTCTACAGGGAGACATAGGAAAGTTTTAAATAAGGGGAGAGGCATAAACTACAAGAGATATGAACTACAAAAGCATTGCTGGTTACTCAGTGCCTCCCTTTAAAGAGCGGCTATTCCCACAGCCTTTCGGTCATTTAAACGTTAGGAGAATTTGTTGAGCTGGCTTGCTTTCTTCCTGACCCAGTTACAGGTGCGAGAGGGAGGTGGGCGGTAAGTGGGTAGGAGGAACGAGGACCTTGGACCATGGAGGAGCAGGGAGAGGGCAAGGTGACTGGCCTGAGGAAGCTGTCTCAGGGGGTAGGCCTGCATGGGGAGGATGGGGAATGGGGCGGGGAGAAGTGGGGGGGGAAGGGACACACTGCTCCTCACCCACCAACAGTGGCTACCTTGTCTGCAGGGCACAGGCCCCAGATGCACAGGCCTACGAGGGTTTTCTGCTCTTCTGACTACTCAGTGGGGAGAAGAGGCAGGAAGATGGGCTGGCCTCAGAGCCTTATACAGTAGGAGCACAAAAGAACATTCTGCAGAGACAATGCCCACTGCAGCCTGATTGTGAGGACGCCTGCTCCTCGGCAACCCTGGCAACTGTAGGCTCTGAGGAGAGGAGCCAGCTAGCAAGGGTGCTGTGAACTGGCCCCCGCTTTCAGCTTTCCTGAAGGTTGCTGTCTCCCAAGCCTTAGCACAAGCCAGGCATGTTGAGAAATGTCCGAAAGGAAGTGGGCTCCCTGGAGGCAGCCATACGAAGGCTAGCCAGGGCAGGCTGTGTGATCCTGGACTAGTCGCTGTCTCTCTCTAGGTTTCAAGGCTCTGTGTTAGGCAAGACCCTAGGTCCTGCCATGCAGGGCGACTGTGGGCTCTCCTGGAAACCTGAGGGCACTGCCCTGCCTGCCTGCCAGCCCTTGGGTCTCCAAGGGTGGCGATTAGCAGTGGCCAGTATCCAGGGTCAGCATAAAGGGATCAGGGAGAGTGGTGGCCTCAGCAGGATAGGGATTAGCAGGTGATATTCTAGCCCTGGCCCACTGGAGTCCTGCAGCCTCCCTCCCTCCTTCCCAGGAAACAGAGGTCATGAGTGCCTAAGCCCAGCACTTGAAAGCCCCGGGGCCTGCCCACCATCCTGGTCACAACCATTGGTGATGGACCCCACATGTGAGGATACCCTGGGGAGAGTCTGACTTGTTTGCCTGTGTCGGCACATGCCCCACATACACCTGTCCAGGTGCTGAGAGTGACAGGTCCAGAGACCCCTCCTGTGAGGTTCACGCAGGATTTGGCTCCCTACCTGCTCCACCTCCAGGGCTCCATACAGCCCCAGACAGCATCCCCCAAGCCCTACTCCTCAGAGAAGACTTTCCCAGAGTTGAGTCTACTCACCACCCCACCCCCAGTTTATTTTTCTTTTAACGTTATAAAATATAAAAAAATACAGAGAATGCATAAATATAGAATGTAACCAATAATTTATAAAGCGAGAGCTCGTGTACTATTATTCAGGTCAAGACAAGAGGTACTACTTTGCAAAACTGATTAGCAGTTTCTTAAAACATGAAACATAAAATTACCATATAACAGCAATTTTACCCCTAGGAATCTTCCCAAGAGAACTGAAAATATATAGGTCCAGGCAAAAACTTACATGCAAATGTTCACAGCAGCATTATTTCAAACAGCTAGTAAGTGCAACAACCCAAGAGTCCATTGACTAGTGAGTAAATAAATTCCACCATGGAATACTCAAGAATTAAAAATTATTATTGTTTATTAAAAAATTTTTATTGTTTATTTATTTTTGAGAGAGAGCGAGAGATACAGAGCACGAGCAGGGAAGGGGCAGAGAGAGGGAGACACAGAATCTGAAGCAAGCTCCAGGCTCTGAGCTATCAGCACAGACACCGACACGGGTCTTGAACCTGTGAACCATGAGATCATGGCCTACACCAAAGTCAGACGCTTAACCGACTCAGGGACCCCCAAATTAAAAAAAAATTTAGGTTTATTTACTTATTTTGAGAGAGACAGAGACAGTGTGAGTGGGGGAGGGGCAGAGAGAGAGAACCCCAAGCAGGCTGCATGCCACCAGCACAAAGCCCAATGCAGGGCTTGAACTCCTGAAACCATAAGATCATGACCTGAGCCTAAACCAAGACAGATGCTTAACCAACTGAGCTACTCAGGCACCCCGGAATACTCAAGAATTAAAAAGAAATGAGGTATTGATATATGCTCCCATGTGGAAGATCCTGAAAGACATTTTGCTAAATGAAAGAAATCAGACAAAAAACCAGTCTGCTTGTTGTATGATCCATTTATATAAAATGTCCAAAAAAGACCAATTTTAGGGGACAGACAGCTGATTAGTGGCTGTGAGGAGCTGTGGCTGAGTATGGGGAGTGATTCCCATGAAGCATGAAGGGTCTCATTGGGACAACAACGGCAATGTTCTAGAGCTGGATGGTGCAAGTTGCAAAGCTCAGTCAATTTACTAAAAATCATTGAGCTGTACAGTTAAAATGGGAAAATTTTATGGCTTATAAATTATACCTCAGTAAAGTTGTTTTAAAAAATTGATGCCGGCTAAAGAAAGCAAGAAATGATGCCAGCCCCTAGAAGCTTCCACCTGCTCCTCCCCAGTTCCAACCCCCTGCAAGAGGTAACCGCTCTCTGGCTGCATAACGTCACCACATGACTGCTGCTTTTCTTTTTCCTCTTACTACCTACGTGTGCAGCCATAGACAAGACAGGCTCATTTTGCCCCTTTTGAACTTTATATATACGGACATTGGGGTCTTTTGAGCCTGGCTTCTTTTCCTCCATACATATGTGCACATGAGGGTCATCCAAACTGGTGTGTGGCCAAAGTTTGCTCATGTTCCTCGCCCTAGAACCCCTTACTCTTCCCCCAGTCACATCTGGCTTTGCCCACTCCCCAGGGGCTCCGCTGCCTCCAGGTTGCTCAGCCCAGGGAGGAGGGCACAGACCAAGCCTCACTCATGCAGGGTCCCATGCCATTACTCCTCCCCCAGTGCCTCACTCCCCTTGGCTTGCAGCATGCTCGCTTTCTGCTCTTCCATGTGCCAGAGGGCTCCAGGGGCCATCTTTGTCCCCTTCTCTTCTTTAGTTGCATTGAATTTCCCAGGGGTTCTGAATCTGTGGAATTGTCTGAATCTGTTCTGAATTGTGGCTTTACGCACCATGTGCAAGCTGAGCTCATGAGTCCAACATTTCTTTTCTTTTTTTAATTTTTAAAGTTGATTTATTTATTTTGAGAGAGACAGAGACAGCATGAGCAGGGGAGGGTCAGAGAGAGAGGGAGAGAGAGAATCCCAAGCAGGCTCTGCACTGTCAGTGCTGAGCCTGACGTGGGGCTCCGACTCACTGACTGTGAGATCGTGATCTGAGCAGAAACCGAGAGTCAGATGTTTAACTGACTGAGCCACCCAGGTGCCCCTAACATTTCTATCTCCCCAAACTCCAGACACACACGCACAGTCCTCGCCAGCTACTGCACATTTCCACTTGGACGTCTCTCAGACATCTTACCAAAGTAAAGTTCATGATTTCCCCTCCCCTCCAAACTCTTCCTCCCACCTCCCAGCTCCAGGCTTCCTCTTTTGGGTAAATGGCACCACCTGCCACCCAGTTGCCCGAGCTGCACCCTCAACACCTCCCTTTTCCTCTCCCTCCCCTTTCTCTCTGCCTCTGCCACCCACCAGCTCAAGCCGTGTCACCTCTGCGTGGGCCTCCGTCCAGCTAGAGGCGAGGGTGAATATCACCGATCTCACCAGCCATTGCTTGGAGGCCGGGCAGAGTTGAAGAACTTGCTGTCCCCAGCCAGGGCCTGGCCAGAGGTGCTGTGGGAGGAGCCCTTATCCCCTGCAGCCTGGCATATTTATGGAGGACACACAGGGGCCACCTTGAGCTCTGTTATTGCTGTTGGCCCTCGCTGGCAGAAAGAACATCCTCCCATGCCAGCCACCTTGGGGAGTTGCATAACAGGGGCCATGCACGAGGCTCTGGGGAGGAGTGATCGCATGGGACTGTGTGTGAGTGAGGCTTGGTCTGTGGCTCCCTCCCTGGGCTGAGCAACCTGGAGGCAGCAGAGCCCCTGGGGAGTGGGCAAAGCCAGATGTGACTGGGGGAAGAGTAAGGGGTTCTAGGGCGAGGAAAATGAGCAAACTTCGGCCATACACCAGTGTGGGTGACCCTCATGTGCATATATATGGAGGGAAAGAAGCCAGGGGTCATCCGGTCATAGAATGATTTGTTGCTCTGCAGGCTCCTGACCAGTGCACATGCTCACCGCACATCAGCTGGGCAGGTGGTGCCTGGCCCCTGTTCAAAATCATCATGGGCTTTCCTGGTCCATCCACTAAAACCCAAAGTCCTTACCATGGCTTACGGGCCCTACGTGATCTGTCCTGGCCGACCTCATCTCCCACCGCTCTTCATTATACCCACTAACCCTCCGACCCCTCCCTGTTCCTTGGGTGCATCCAGGCTCATTCCAGCCTCAGGACTTTATCCTTGCAGTGTCTTCTGTCTGGAACACGGTCCATTCAGCTCTTGATTTTCATGACTTGGCCCAAATCTCCCCCTCTGGATGGAGGCCTGCCTGCCCTCCTCCCACTGACACACTCGTGTCTCTGCCCTGCTTGTGCACACTGCTGGGCACACAGGAGGAGCTCAGGAGATGGTGTGGGTGACCTAGTCCCCATCCCTTGCTGGCTACCCCTCTCCTCTACTCTCACCCAGTTCTTGTCATCTCGCTGAGCCCTTCTGCACTGGGCTGCCGTCCCTGTCTCCCTGAAGATCTCTGTCTCCCTGCTAGGGCCGGACCTCAGTTCGCGGGGCTAGCTCACACACAGTCAGCCATCCCTCAGTCCTTGGGTTCTTCCTAAAGGCCCAGCTCTGGGACCACGGCCGACTGGACAGAGCCCAAGACAGGGGCTACTGAGGTCCTGCCAAGCTGCAGAAGACTCTGGGCCAGAGAGACTCTGCCTGAGTCCTGGATCTGGAGCTGGAGGGCTGGGGTGTGCCTCCTGCCACTGCTGACTGACAGTTGACAAGCCTCTGCCACCTAGAGTCTCCCAGGATCACATGGGGACATCAAGCTGTTATTCTCCCACCGGCCACCCTGTGGCTTGGTCAAGGTATGTGGCAAACTGGGCCCCTGGAACCTGGGGAGGTCCCCTGGTGACTCATGGTGTCCCAAGCAGGTCCACGTGGGGCTCCTTCCCTGGGACCTAGATCCCTGCTGGCCCCTGGAGGGTTGCTGCTGGCTGCCTGGGCCTGGAGCTCCTGTCTTCCACCACCACCTCCCCACCCCTGTTCGGCCCCTGCTAATCCTTTGCACACGGCACCACTGCTGCCTCTTAATCCCCCCTGTGTCTGAGAGACCGGCCGCAAGTGTCAGGGACAAGGCAATTCCTGGCTGGTGGTTGGCATCCGAGCAGGTAACTCGGGATGAAGTGGTGGCTGGGTGTGGACCCCCCATGTTCTCCTTCTAGCAAGGCATCTAGACTTGGAGAATAGGGCAAGGCAGGAAAACTGGGCTTCCCTCTCTGCCTGTGGGACTCAAACCTTAGTGAATCTTCAGAGGCAGCTTATGACATGCAGATTCCAGGTCCCGCAGAGGGTTTAGAGGGGCATAGGAACCTGTATTTTCCCTAGCTTTCCAGAAGATTCTGAAAAGCTGGTGATCCCAGCATCATAGTTACCCTGGGCTCTGAAGTCACCCTTCCCACCTTAGCCTCCCTTATCAATGTGGAATCAGCAGGGCCATGCAAATATTTCCATCCTGGAGGAAATGACTGGGTCTGAGGGAAGAAGAAAAATTGGGAGTGGGGAAAGCTTCCCTAATCATTTCCAGGAGGTTCAGAAACAAACTGGGAAAAGGTTTGCAGGACTGGCCTGCAGAAGCGAACCCTGGGCAAATGTCAATAGCACCGGAGGTGGATGTGAGACACCTGGAGTCCAGCGGACCTGAATGTAACTTGGCTTGGCTGCTTACCGGCCGGGTCACTTTGGGCAAGTCTACTCCTCTCTCTGTGCCTCTGTTTCCTGAGCTACAAAGTGGTAACAATTATTTGCCTGAGGCTGGTGGCAGGCAGGGAGAACGAGGAGGAATGTGATCAAGGGTGGAAGACACGTAGCTCAGTCTTGCCTCATGGGGCTGGCTGGGGCTGGCTGGGGTCGGGGGAATCCTCCATCCTAAACACATGGCCTTGGGCTCTACCAACCCTGGGAATCACTGTGTCTGTGTCCCCACCCAACAAGGAAATGGAAGGCCGGAGAGGTTCACGTCTGGCTCAGGTTCACCTTTTTGGAGGCAGAGTCAGGGATCTGATTTCCCACCCCGAGCTCTGCCCCTGTAGCACAGCCTCTCCCAGGACAGCTGGTGCTGAGGCAGAAGTCGGGGCTGTGAGCAGAGGGCAGGAGGCACAGCCAAGGGGCTGTGGGGGACGGGCACTGGGGCATGGATCCTGGGCCCTGTGCCTGTCCTTTTCAGCCTGGGGCCAGTGTCCTTGGCAGAGGAGGGACAGAGAAGCACTCTATCATGTTGGGCATCTCCCCAGAAGGGCCCTTTCAAGGGTGGGAGTTTGCACCTACTGCCCTTTGTGGTGCCACTGGGCCAGGCCATCCTGCGGGATTTAGTCATAAGAGTGGAGGCCTCCCATTCCCAGAAGATAAATGTTGCCAGAAACTGTACCCATAGAAGGTAGGGCTGAAATATCATAGTAAATCTTGAAAAAGGGATTTAATTGCCATTTTATCTTAAAATTATTTAAATCATGAAAACAGGTTAATTTTTATGTTAAAGCATTTTCCGTTCATATGCTATTCACAATGTAGTTTTTTTTTTTTTTTTTAACGTTTATTTATTTTTGAGACAGAGAGAGACAGAGCATGAACGGGGGAGGGTCAGAGAGAGGGAGACACAGAATCTGAAACAGGCTCCAGGCTCTGAGCTGTCAGCACAGAGCCCGACGCAGGGCTTGAACTCACGGACCGCGAGATCATGACCTGAGCCGAAGTCGGCAGCTTAATCGACTGAGCCACCCAGGCGCCCCACACAATGTAGTTTTAAAAATCCATGTTGGGATCATGCTGAATGTGATATTCTACAATTACTGTTCTTGCTTGACACCAAATAATAGTCATAGACATTTGTTAAGTGCTCAGTGTGTGCCTGCCATGTTCTCACCAGTTTATTTTATCCTCACAATGATCTCCACAAGATAGGTACTGTAACATCCCCATTTTATAGACAAGCAAACTGAGGCACAGAGAGTTTAACTGATTTGGTCATTCCTGGAGTCCAGAGTATGTACATCTTTCCATATTAGTTCAAACTGATCCACCTTTTTTTATGGCTCCATGGTATTCCATATCAGACGTATTGTAATTTATTTAATATGCGTTTCTCTTACAGGTGAACATTTAGGAACTTTCTAATAACCAGATCCCTACAGGTAAATATTTGGGTGTTTTTCATCTTTTGCTATAACACTGTTGTGACCACGCTCTTTATACACATGTTTTTGGCCTTAGTATCTCTATCAGGTGAATACCTGGAGGAATAATTTGCAAAAATGTTTTTATTTTTTTTTATTTTTTTATTTAAAAAAAATTTTTTTTTCAACACTTTTTATTTATTTTTGGGACAGAGAGAGACAGAGCATGAACGGGGAAGGGGCAGAGAGAGAGGGAGACACACAGAATCGGAAACAGGCTCCAGGCTCCGAGCCATCAGCCCAGAGCCTGACGCGGGGCTCGAACTCACAGACCGCGAGATCGTGACCTGGCTGAAGTCGGACGCTTAACCGACTGCGCCACCCAGGCGCCCCAACAAAAATGTTTTTAAAGATGAATGAGAGAAAAGGGAAATGTGTGACCCACCTAAGTGGCGCCCAAATGGTGGGAGCAGCAGCGGACACCCTGGGGAGGCCTAAGGACTCTGTCTCCTACAGGCATCAGGATGTGGAGCTGGGTCCAGAGGGTGCTGCCTCAGCCCCCAGGGACCCCCCAGAAGACAAAGATGGAGGAGGAGGAGGAGGAGGGGGCAGAACCAGAACCGGAGGCGGAGCTGGAACCAGAGCCGGCGCCTAAAACAGCCCCGAAGGAGGCCGAGCTAGGGGACGAATCCCTGGTAAGAGGCTGCAGCCATGCTGGCCTTATGGCTCCGGAATTCCCAGCTTGGGTCAGCTGCCCCCACCCCGGGGACCTTCTACGAGGGGACTCGAGCACGTCCAAACTTGCCAGTTCTGCATCCCATCCGTTCAGGAGCCTGATGACAACTAGTTCAGAAGCTCAGTTAAAAAGATTTGATTTAGCATCTAATGGATGCCAGGCCTGTGCACTGTGCTAGGAGCGTAATGGTGAATAAGACATTGCCCCTGGGGGTCAGCAGACAAGTACCAGCCAGGTCATTCTACCAGGAGACAGAGGTGATGAGAGAATTTGGGGAGCTCCAACACTGGATTCAGCTCTCCCCTCCCAGGAGGGCCAAATGAGTATATCAGACAGAAGTATGCGAGCTCAGAGGAGGGAGAGAATCATCTTAACTTTGGAGAGTGGAAGCTGGTGGGGTTTGCTCCTAGACACAGAGGGTGAGCCCACTTGTGACTGGAAATGGTGAGGCGGGGCATGCCTCGTAGAGGAAGGGCTTGTCCTGGGCAGCATGGGGTATATACAGGAAACAGTGACCACCCAGGTAGAGAGTTTGTGTGCATATGTGTTTGCACGTGCACACATGTATGTACACATATGTGCATGCCCTGTGTCCTTAGTGGTATGTCTGTGCATACATATGTATTAGCAAATTGTGTGCACACAAACACAAGCACGTATTTACATGTATTTGTATGCACACGTGTATGTCACATGCCTTAGTGTGTCTGTAGGGTGTGTGGGGCATGCTATAAGTGTCTGAGTGTGTACATGTATATGTTTCTGAGTTTGTGAATGTACGTTTGTGTTTCTGTGCATGCATGTGTGTATGAACATATTTGTATGTAACTGCATGTTTGTATACATACATATTTTATACATCTGTACATGCAGGCTCATGTGTGAGTGTTCAGATGCAGACCTTTGTACGTGTAGGCATACATGCATATGTGTGGTCACACATGTTTATTCATCTATGTGTGTATTTGATTGTGTGTTGATGTACATTTGAAATGATGTGTTTGTGAATATGTGTTTGTATGTCAGTGCATGTGTATGCGTGTAGATGCCCCTGCTTATGGAACTGAGCTTATATATACGTGCATGTATGTATACACAAGTATCTGTGTGTGTGTATATATGCAAATGTATGGGAGTGTTCATATGCATGTGTTTGTGTGTCTGTACACTTGCAGGCATTTGCATGTGTGCATGTCTGCATGCACGCACGTGTATATATGAATATTTTGCATGTGCCTCTATGCACATGCATGTGTATTGGGGCATGTATACATATGCAAACGTATATGCACATGTGCTTTGTGTCTTCCATATACACGTGCATGTATGAACAGATCCACTTATCTGTGCATGTGTATGCACACACCGCTGTGTTACTGCACGTGTACCTATTTGTGCTCATGCATGTATGCATCTAACTGCACATATATGGACATTTATGTGAGCTCATACATTTACATGTATAATGAGTGTGTGTGTGTGTGTGTGCATGTTTGTACACGCACATATGTGCACGCAGCACTAGGAGCTGCAGCTACAGAGGCAGATGAGAGGCAGATGGCAAATGCTGAACTGCTACCCAGCTGCTCCAGGGGAGTGGCAGGTTTGGCTCCCCCAGGAGAGGGATAGCTGGTGGGGGGGTCCTCTCCCCTCCCTCTCCCCTCCCTCTCCCCTTCAGTTTGCCTCAAGGCTTCATAAGTGTCTCCAGTGTTCCTCTCTGTTCTCAGACCACTGGAGTGGGCAGCTTCCTGGGGGAGGTGATAGGCTTGGGGCTACCTTGGTAGGGGGGCACCTTGGATGTGGGACCCGTGGTGTTGTGAGGGAGGAAGTGTCCCAAGTAGAGGGTGAAGCTGCTGGGATTTACAGGGACGAATGTGAGAATAGAGCTGTTTGGTCCTGTGGGGTGAGGGGGTCCTCAGTGGGTGGGTTGAGGGCTGCCCCTACCTGAACCGGGCTGGTCTCCCTGAGGGCTTACGTGGTCCTGTTTGAACCTTCCAGCCACCGGAGGAGCCATTTGAGGGGGAGGAAGTGGCTGCAGCTGAGCCAGGCCCTCAGGGTAAGTGCTGGAAGCCCAGGCTGGCAGCATCAGCAGCAGGGAGGAGTATGTTCTCTCTCAGGGCTTTGCAGAGTTCATAGGCCGACAGGCCCATTTCACAGATGAAGAAACTGAGGCTGAGAGAAGTTGAGGATCGGGCTCCTGGGAACTTTTTAGCTGAGCTGAGCTGGAACCCTGGCCTTCTGACTCCCTTGGGGTTCTCCTCTTTCCCCTACCTCTGACTTGACCTCCCTCACAGGGTAGACCTCCCTAGGTACTCTGAAGCTCCAGATCTAAGTATGGGGAATTCTTTTCCAGAAACCCAGGAGGCTGCCCCTACTCCACCCACATCCCTCCAAGCCCAGGTTGCTGTGGTTCCCGAAGTGAACAGGTACCACACCACCCTTCCCTCTCCTCGGGGCCAGCCCCCACCCCCCCAAAAAAACAGGGAGCCACTTGGGGGTGGGGACCAGCACTGTCTCAGGTCTCCACTCATTCGCTGGCAACTGCCCAGAACATCTTGGGAACTGGCTGAAGGGATCCTCAGGCAGAAGCAAGGATCTCCTGGGCCAAATGGGCAATGTGACCAAGAGAAACAGAAAATAGGGGCTGGAGCATTCTCAGTGCTTGGGAGAAATGCAGATCCAGTGTGGCCAGGGCTTCTGATTTTCCCAATGAAGCCAGAAATCCAGACTTTCATGTAAAATCTCCAAGTTGGCTCATTTTAGACCATCAATGCTTATCCAAGTGAGCATATCTTTTGGGGGGTGGGGGGAGCCGCTAGCCTCAGGCAGTGAGTCTGTGACCCTCATATTTAGGCTGCCCAGTCTCAGCCACAAGGAAAACGCCCCACAGGAAATCCTCAACCCTTCGGGCTCTTTTGGAGCACATGACGTATGCCTAGTGTAGGACGGGACCCCCTGGAGCCAGGCTAAGCAGGAAGCAAGATACTAGAACTTGGCTGCTTTGGACCAAGCATCTGATGGGAGTGGGCTCAGGATGGTACTGTGCATACCTGCCTTGCCAAGGTTTGGTGTCTGCCATTTTCCAGAGTTGGATGTAAGCCTTGGGGGAAGGTGACATATCTGAAGCCTCACAGTGGGGAGATAGACATTTGGGATTCAACCCAAGTTCTTTAGGACACCAGAGAGTGCCACTCGGATTAGGGAGGGGCCGGGGACCTGAGGGCAAACTCGGATCTTTGTCCCTCAGCACTCCCAGTGGCTGGGTGCTGACCTGGCTCAAGAAAGGCATGGAGAAAGTTGTCCCACAGCCGGTCCTCAGCAGTGGGCCAGCCCAGACCACTGCTGCTGGCTTCGAAGGCCCCACCCAGGTACTTGTGGGGGTGGGAGCTGAGGTGGTTTTGGTGGGGAAGGGCAGGGTGGGAGGCCATTGGGTCTGGCTCTCTGCCCTCATGTGTCTGTCTGTCCTGGCAGGCAGGAGCACAGATCCCTGGGCAATGCAGCAATGGGAGCTCAGGTAAGGCCAGGAGGCAGGATGGCTTTTTGGGGGTGGGACTAGGGGAGCTCAGGCTGGATCTTGCCCCTGTGGAGAGCTCACAGGCTAGGAACTCTCATCTGCCTGGCTCTGGATTCCAACCCTGGTTTGAGTGAAGCTGACCAGGAGACGGGGTCTGGGCAGGCCTCTTGCTGCTGACCACCTTCCTTTCTTCTGCAGATGGACTCGATGTGGCCCCTGGGGCCCAGGACACTGGGTAAGTCCCCATCCCTGAGCAATGGTTTGGCCCCTGAACCTCATCTATAGTGTGTGTGGTTGGGGGAGCTGTGTGCCCAAACCTGAGGACCTTGTGTTCAGGACCACATCACCTCAGTGTGTGACCTTGGACTTGCCTCTCATCTCTTCCAGACCTCACTTTTCTCATTCTTAAAATGGAGCCAAAGGGCCCTGTGCTTCCCATGGTTTTTTGTGCTGATTTCTGGGAGATGCTCCAGTGGGAGGCCATGGGGAGAAGGCATGGATGAGTTCCTCATAGATGGGCTCGTGTATGTGGGCATTGTATGGAGCCCAGGGGCAGGGCTGGGACCACTGTGGGGGACATAGGGGTACCTAGGTTGGCCTCACAGTTGGCAATAGCTTTGTACTACTTCAACTTGACCAAGGTGGGTGGCTGTCTTGTTATTAAGGGTGGGTGAGGACTATGGCAAACGGGGAGGCCACGTCCTTCTCTAAGAGGGCCCCGGTCAGCTCCCATTGCCTCTGCCTGGGAGGAGTTCAGGCCCAGTGTGACCAGATTCTCCAGTTTTTTAGGAGAAGCTAGAAATTTAGGGTTTTATGGAATATTTAAATTTTAGATGTTGCCAACTAACTGAAAAGTTTTCAGAATACTATGGGCCCCCCAGATAAGCCTGGAACCTCCAGTTTGCAATCTCTGCTGGGGACCCGGAGTCATGTATTCACCTTCATTCACCCCATTCATTCATTCCTTCCCTTGTTCATTTGTTAGACTGCTGGGTTCTTGAGTGCAGGGACTTTTGTCTGGTCACTGCTGAACCCTGGTGCCTGGCACAGGGCCTGCCATAAGGAGGGGACTCAGCATGGAGGGGATGAATGAATGAATGTATGTGATTGCACTCATTCATTCATTCATTCATTGTTCCAGTCACTGTGGTCTATTTCTTTTTGTCCCCTGGAGGCTGCCCAGATCAGGGGTCCCCAGGGGCCACTCGGCTGACTCATGAGACCAGTAAAGCAATTTAGGATGAAGTCCCCCAGAGGACTTGCCAGCTTTCTTTTGGGGCCATACCTGGGGGGATGGGATCTCCCAGGAACATGGGTTCCCCCTGAAGAGGGAGGGGCTGCCTGGAGGCCAGTTGGATCTGGGACCCATTTGCCCCAGGGCTAGCTATATAATTTGCGGGGCCCAATGCAAAATGAAAATGCAGGACTCCTTTAAAAAAATCACTAAGAGTTTAAGATTATGACAACCGCATGAATACCAAAAGTGGGCCCTTATAAGTATGGGGCCCTGTGTGACTGCACTGCTCACAGACCCATGAAGCCAGACCTCTCTGTGCCAGGCACAGGGAGTCCCCCATGCTGTGTTCAGGTCCCCAGGCAGCTGCTGTTTCTCACCTGGGGCCCAGGTGGCCAAGGCTGGGCCTGCTGTTCCAGGCTTGGTGCAGCCATAGGTCAGAATTTGGGGCTGGCAGAAGTTGCCCCACTACCTGAGACCCTTCTAGAGTATACAATACAAGGTCCCCACTGTGCAGAATGGGACCAGAGGTGAGGAAGGACTGGTTGAAGCCTGGGATTCCAACAGACATTCAGGTCAGGGTGATTAGGTTGCTTTACTGATCCCTCTCCCCTTTGTAGGCCTGGGCCCTGGCTGCTCAGGTGGCTTGAGCAGAATCTGGAGAAAGTGCTGCCTCAGCCCCCCCAAAGCTCCAAGGTAAGTGGAGGAAAAAGGGGGAGCAGGCAGATGACCACCTGGGAGGGTTTCTGGGTCCCAGAAAGGATGTGTGTCGTCCAGCAGGCTATCCCCAACCCCTGGGACACGTAGAGGGAGTGCTGTCCTCCCTGGAGGGTTCTCCTTGATGGAGAGGAGTGACTGCAAAACAGCAAGCAGATTCCTGGGGAATGAGGGGGCCCCCTGCTGCCTGCCCTGGGCACCACTGGCTGGGGAGGGAGTGCACAGGGCTCACTTTGCTCTGTGACCTCACTCCCTGTCTCTGATCTAGGCCTGGGGAGATGAGCCTGCAGATGCTGCCTTGGGCCCAGGTACAGGGAGGGGACTGGGGAGGGCTGGGCTGGGGGTGCCACTGGGGCCTTAGCCCTCACCAAGGCCAGGGAGGGGTTCAGGGCTTGTGGGGGCTGGGCTGTTGTGGTGGGCCTTGGAACCCCTCCCCAGTGCAGGCTGGGAAGCCAGTGGTGTGGGACCGTCCTGTGAGGTCTTGACAAGCCCCTTGAGCTTCCTGGGCCTCAGTGCCCTGTCTAATGAGAGGCATAGTTGGAGTGGTTCCAAAGGGCTCCTTACTCAGTCCTGTTGGTGCCTGGGATCTGGTCCCCTGTGCCCATGAGCATGGAGCCCTGCTTTGTCATCTTTAGACTCCTGCTCTGCCTGCTGCTTAGAGCCCCCAGGACCCCCTTTGGAAAGGGAGCCCATGCTGCAGGCCCCGGAGAGCCCCAACATGCCCACTGCTGGCCCCCTGGAGCCCAAGGAAGAGCCAACTTCAGAGCCCCAGGCCACCTTCCATGCTTCCTCCTTGCCACCTGCTGGGGACCCTGCCAGGTGAGCCCCCCAAATGTCATGCCTTCCATGGGGAGCAGGATCAGTGCTTTGCCCCAGCCCAACACCCAACACTTCACCGAACATTGTTTGGTTTTTGTTTTGATAGAGAGAGAGAGAAAAAAAAAGAGAGTGTGAGCGGGGGAGAGGGGCAGAGGGGGAGAGAGAGGATTTTTTTTTAATGTTTATTTATTTTTGAGAGAGAGACAGGGCATGAGTGGGGGAAGAGCAGAGAGAGAGGGAGACACAGAATCCGAAGCAGGCTCCAGGATCTGAGCTGTCAGCACAGAGCCTGATGCGGGGCTCAAACCCATGAACCGTGAGATCATGACCTGAGCCAAAATCGGATGCTTAACCAACTGAGCCACCCAGGAGCCCCAAGAGAGACAGGATCTTAAGCAGTCTCCATGCTCAGCACAGAGCCCAACGCAGGGCTTGATCCCATGACCTGAGCTGAAATCAGGAGTCTAATGCTCAACCGACTGAGCCACCCAGGTGCCCCCAGACTAGTTTTTTAAATTTTCAAAGTAACCCATGCACTGGGGAGAAAATTTAAAGGGGTTTCTGGGGTCTCTTCCCATCAACAGCTCTCTGCCATTCAACACATTTTCTACCTACAAACAAGCTGGGAGGACATTTCTCCTTCAAACCAACACACGGACCAGACAACAGCAAACTACATACCCTGTTCTGCATTTTGCTTCCTTCACCAAAAAGTGCATCTTAGGGGCACCTGGGTGGCTCAGTTGGTTAAGTGGTTCAGGTCATGATCTCAATGTCTGTGGGTTCGAGCCCTGCGTTGGGCCCTGTGCTGACAGCTCAGAGCCTGGAGCCTGCTTCGGATACTGTGTCTCCTCTCTCTGCCCCTCCCCTGCTCCAGTCTCTCTGCCTCTCTGTCTCTTAAAAATAAATAAACATTAAAAAGTTAAAGACAAAAGACACATAAAAAGTATCTTAGAGGTGGTTTTATCTGGATTGGTCTGCTTCACTCTTTCAACTGTTTCGGAGTACTCTATTATAGGGTGGTACCAGCTTTTACATAGCTTGTTTCTACTCTTTCACTGCAATCAGTGGCTTGTACAAGCATCATTTCACTCACATGCAAGTAAATCTGTAGGGCAAATCTGAGAACCTGGCATTGCTGAGCCAAAGGATGCATGCATTTAAAATCGGGATATGTGTTGCCAAATGCTCCTGCCCTGGCAGTGTGTGAGACACCTGCATGCACTTCCGGGGTGGGGGTGGCAGAGTGGGTGCTGAGCTACCTGCTGGGGTCTGAGCGGTACCCAGAGGGAGGAGGGCAACAGTCTTTGGGGCTAGAGCCCTGGTTCTGGTCTGCCTTCTGGTGGGCTTGCTGTCTGCTTTGGGAGGGACCTGACTCTGGTCTCAGTTTCCCCGTGAGCCCCACCACTTAGACATGGCCTGCTTTCTCCCATTTGCAGGTTGATGGCTTGGCTCCGGCACAGGCTGGAGATGGCCCTGCCGCAACCCGTGCTCCATGGGAAGGCTGGTGAGCAGGTCAGTGCTGGGCTGGGGGCGGGGCCCTAGGGAGTGGTGGGAGGGGCCTTGCTGAGGCAAGGACTGATGGGCTGGGGGAGGAGCTCAGGCAAGGATCTATAGTTTGAGGGCGGGGCCCCGAAGGCACGGAAGGCACCGAAGGAAGAAGGGAGGCTGCGGTGAGGGCCTGGGGAAACAGACTGTCTATCTGGTCAGCTCACGTTTATTCCACGCACTTTCCCTGAGGGGCTGCGGCCACGGGGCTGAGAAGTGCTGGCCCAGCGTGCTAACCAGGAGGCCATAATCAGTGGGGGAGATGCTTCCATGAAGGGAGCAGAGAGGATGTGGGGTACAGAGGAGGACCCCCACCACTGCCCCCCAGCATGAAGGAAGGCTTTCTGGTGGAGGTGGCTTGCAAGCTGAAACCTAGGGAGAGGTAGGATGGGGGTGGTGTAGGAAGAGCCCTTCGGAC
Organism: Neofelis nebulosa; assembly: GCF_028018385.1. Taxonomy (NCBI): domain Eukaryota; kingdom Metazoa; phylum Chordata; class Mammalia; order Carnivora; family Felidae; genus Neofelis; species Neofelis nebulosa. Next base: position 35,146,034 of record NC_080798.1, on the reverse strand, counting down.
AGAGGATCAGCAGATGCAAAGGACCAGAGACAAGAGAGGCCAGGAATGTTCTGGAAAGAAGGGGGGCTTGGGGCTTATAGGAAGCCAGAGAGCCCTGTGTGCATTTCTGAGAACCTAGGACTCTAACATGGATGGGTGGAGGGAGCAAGTCCTCTGTCACCTCTTCTTCCCCCTCTCTAAGAACCTGGCACCTGGTCCTTCTCTCTTGGGGACAACTGTATATCTTTTTTTAAGCTTTATTTGTTGACTGGTTTTTTGTTTTTTTTAAATGTTTATTTATCTATTTTGAGAGAGAGAGAGAGAGAGAGAGAGAGCGAGCATGTGTGGGAAGGGTAGAGGGAGAGGGAGAGAGAAAATCCCAAGCAGGTTCCATGATGTCAGCACAGAGCCCAACATGGGGCTCCATTCCATGAACTGTGAGATCATGACCCGAGCAGAGATCAAGAGTCAGACGGCTTAACCGGTTGAGCCACCTGACAATTGTCACCTGGAACTGGGAGGCGAGAGGCCTGGTCCCAGTCCTGGCTTCGGTAGGAGGTGGGCAGAAATCCTCAGGGCCCCCTTCCCTGCAGGCGGAGCCTGCAGGCTCTGTGTCCATGTGGCCTCTGCGGGTGGCTGAGGAAACACAGCTTTGGAGTTTTCCAAGAGGATGAAAAGGGCCTGGTGGCAGGAACATTCTGTGGTGAAGATGCCCCCACAGAGAGGAGGGGCCCCCTTGAGTACGGGGCTGGGGCAGGGGAAGGTGTGGTGCTTTGGGGAGAGGCCTCTCCTGCAGACGGAGCTTTGAGACAACCCTCCGGGGAGGGCTGGGAGGAGGTTTTCCCTACATGGAGAGTGGAGAGTGGAAGGTAGGCTGCTCAGGCAGGGGGCCCAGCCTGGGCAAAGGAGCTGAGGTGGGACCAAGTGGTGACCCAGGGAGGACAGTGCCTGGAGCACTGGGCGAGCTCTGAGAAAGGAGGGGGGGAAGCAGACCAGAGAGGAGCCGGGAGCCACGGGACCTTCTGCGGGTGTCCTGATAGGGGTGAGGAAAGCCCTCTTGCCCCTGTGTGTGCCGGGAGGGGTGGTGGAAGCAGGGAGGCCGGTGAGGAGGACACGGCATTTTTCTCCCCATGCAGGAACCTGATTCCCCTGTGGCGTGTGACGTGCAGACCGGTAAGTGACACCTTAGTGGGTCCTCGTGTGTGTCTCCGGGAGGGTTGCTTGGTTTGAATGCACAGTGGGGTGGTTGCTGGCCAGGCCTGAACGTACTTGGGGGCTACGTTTGGGGCCTCCTGACCTGGAGCTGAGAGAGCCCATGTCCTGCAGGCCTCATCTCAGGTCAGCCCGGCCAGGTAGCCAGAGCCTGGCCCAGGGCCACTTGGTGGCTGGGGAGAGACGTGGTGGGGACCTGGCTTGCCTTCCAGTTTCTACCCAGAGGAAACAGTTGTGAGCCTAAGTCGGATGGATCCCCTTCCTCTGGGAACACCTAAAGAGAGCTCCCCACTTCCCCCTGGGCCAGTGGGTCTGGCTAGGCAGAGTCCCGGTGGAGGGATGAGGGGAGAGGCATGGGGGTCTCCCTGGAGGAACTAGATCCCATAAACTCCAGCTCCAGTGAGGCAGGAGGGTTCCCCTTACCTATGGGTGGGGAGGGTTGGGGAGGTGTGTGCTGCCTTTTATCCCAGCCCTGCACTAGTACTGAGGGATCGACTGAGGCTAGGCGAAGAAGGCCAGGGTCCAAAATCTGTTCTTCCTCCATTTCATGGCCTAGGGACAAGCGTGTGGTGTACAGGGCATTCATTCATTCATTCATTCATTCATAAAGGTCATGGAAGGCCTGCTATGTACCAGGCTGGTGATAAGTTCTAGAGGTGAGCAAAGCAGAGTTGAGGGCCAGTGGGTGGTGGCCCTATTCCACCCTGGACACAGGCCCTCAGACCATGGTGGGGTCCCTGGGACCCATGTCCTAGGCTAGAAAACCCTAACTCCGCCAGGCTGATCGTGGTCTTTATGAGCACCCTGAGGGTGAGGGTGGCCACCATAGCCTGGAGCATGGACCGACCAGTTAACCATGCAGCGGAGTCTGGCAGAGTGGCCATGGGAGGAGATGGAATTTGTATAATGGTGACAACGTTGTAAGGGGTAGGCGTCAGAGCAGGGTTTGCTCAGCCTCGTGGAGTCTGCGCAGAGCAGGGACCCCCATGGCTGTTGGGGCTGACAGAGGTACAGGCATTTGCCCAAGGTCACAGAGCAAGTTGTCACAGAGCGGCGACTAGCATCCACTGGGCCTGGCAGCAGCTGTCAAGGTTAAAGGAACAGAAAATGTTTCCTGGAGCACAGCTTCCAGAGTGGGGGCCACTGAGAGCTCTGAAGACGGAGCCCCTGGCCCTGTCTCCTCCTCCTCTCTGCTCCTCTGGAGGAGGCAGGGTGCTCAGCTGGCTGTGGACAGGACCTCCCCGTGAGCCTGGAGTGTGTGGCTTGTGGGTGGGGACTGGGGCAGTGGGGCCAGGAGCCCAGTGTGTTAGCTCCTCAGGTTCTGACAGAACAAAGGACCACAAACTGGGTGCCTTTGAACAGCAGAAATGTGTTCTCTCACAGTTCAGGGTCCAGAAGCCCCAGCTTGAAGTGCTGGGGGGTCGGCTCCTCCTGGTGCTCTAGGGAGAAATCATCCCATATCTCTCTCCTGGCTTCTGGTGGCTGCTGGCAGTCCTCCGGGTCCCTTGGCTGCTAGCTGGCCTCCAATCTCTGCCTTTTCCTCCGTGTCTGTCAGATCTTCTCTCCTTCCTCTTATAAAGACACCAGTCATGGATTTAAGGCCCGCCCTAAATCCACGATGAGCTCATCTTGAGATCCTTAACTGATGACATCTGCAAAGATCTTATTTCCAAATGAGGTCACATTCACAGGTTGTAGGGATCAGGACTGAATATATGTTTCGGAGGGACACGATTCAACCCACTCTATGGGGTGACCCTAAGGGGCTGGGGCAGGAGTTCCCTCTCCTGCTGCCAGCTCTACCCCCTGCCTCCCTGCCCTTTCATTCATTCACGCACCTGCTCATTCATTCCCTCCGCCTGCCCACCCAGCCACCCACCCTTCTGTCTTGTTTCAGGCGTGGCAGCAGCGGGGGGCCTCTGAAACAAGAGAGAAGGGATCCTGGGAGAGCGCAGATGGACAAACGGACGGATGGATGGAAGGAGACAAGGGTGCCCTGAAGACCTGCAGGGGAGGGGGAAGAGGTGGCTGTTGACCCCATGCCCTCCTTGAACAGTGACCCCCCCCCCTGCCGCTCCCCACACTCCCAGGCTAGGTGAAGGGAGCCAGTCCCACAGCTGCTTCTCTGAGACCAAAGCTGGCGCCTTTCCACGGAAGCAAGAAGGGCAGCCAAGGGCAGCCTGTGGGACTCAGGCTAGACAGCAGGAGATTTTCCCACCAGAAGACTGTGGGGAAGCCCATGGAGGACTCTCTTTGAGAGGTCGCCTGCACAGCCCTCAGCGAGGTGCCTGACACACAGGCGGTGCCCCAGTGGGACACAGTTTCTCCCAGAAGAGGATCCCCTTAGGCTAGGCTGTGTTCTCTCCCTCGAAGAGTTTGGGGTCCAGCGGTGGACAACGGCACATGCCTTCGGTGACATTAAAAAGCATAAATTAGCACATCAAAGCTGTGATTGCATGATATCTTTGCTTCAGATGAAGCTAAAATGAGTACTTAGGTTTGAAAAGTGGTTGAGTTAATGTGGCCCGTGGTACTGGGGTAGCAGGAAGGAGGAGTTTGCCAGGGATCCTGATCCCCAGCTGGCCCACAGATGTCTGTGTTTGGGGCAAGGAATGATTTTAAATATTAGAATTAGTTGCCAACATCTAAAAACAAGGTGGCTTTGCATTGGATAAGTCTGGCTTCTCTATAGCAATTATAATAGACCCATGCTGTGCTTCTGAGGACACTCCTGAGGGCAAGCAGCACACGCCCCCCCTTCACCTATAATACCATCTCCCTGGCTACCTAAGCCTTTGACTTTGAGACCCTTCAGGTCCCCAGTTGGCAGTGAGGGGAGGACAACCCAGGAGAGGGAATAAAGTGAGCAAATGGCTGGAGGTGGGAGAAGGAGAGTGTTGGGTACCTCAGCAAATCCCGAGTTTTTGATGCAGAAGTTAAAGCCAGAAAAACTGGGGCCTGGGATGCCTGGATGGCTCAGTCGGTTAAGCATCCAACTCTTGGTTTCAGCTCAGGTCATGCTCTCATGGTTTGTTGAGATTGAGCCCCAAGTCAGGCTCTGTGCTGACAGCTCAGAGCCTGCTTGGGATTCTGTCTTTCTCTCTCTGTCTCTCTTTCTGCTCCTCCCCCATATACATGTGCTCTCTCTCTCAAAATAAATAAATAAACATTGGGGAAAAAAAAGGGTAGGGCCTGATCTTACAGGACTAGGCTATAGACAATGGGGAACCACTGAAGGTGGTTGAGCAGGGGAATGACTTCACAAAGACTACCCTGAGGCTGAGCAAGCATTGGAGGCAGAGAAAGCAATGGAATCAGGGGTTCTTGAGCTTTGGGCCACATCCAAAGCATCTAGGACCCAGGCATGCCAGGGAGGATAAGCCAGAACTTGGGCTTTTCCGGCAACCCAGGGTCTGGTGCGGGCCTTGACCTAGAATTTATGCCTCCCGTCTCCCTGTTTGCTGATCTTGGAAATAGGATCTCCTTCCTCAGATGCAATTGATGACCTTCACTCCTGGAGCCAGAACCCCATTCACTTGCCCTGAGGGACATCCTAGGCTGGCAGAGATTGCTGGCCAGGAGGTGGCGGGACAATGAGAGACTCCAGGAGCAAAGTTTCAGCCCCAGATGGAGCAGGAGTTTCCGTATGAGCTTGAACACCCACAGTGCTTCAGTGGCCCCATCTGGACCCAGGGGCAGGGCCCTGAAAAAGCTAGGGAGCTCTGACTCCCCCTCCTAATGAGAGGGTCTCAGGGCTCCACCAGGCCTGCAGGGAGCTCTGCCACTGGATCTGTGTGGCCGAGTACCCCGTGCCTGCCCTTCCCCTCTGGTACCCTGGCCACCAGCCTCTTCTCAGAGCCATAGAATCTCTGGCTGTAAAATGGGAATTGTATAGGGCATGGCTCAGAGGCCTGGCCCAGAAATGAAAGGAGGAAAAGCTTGTAAAATGCTTCCTCACTAAACAGTATTTAAAAAGAAAGCGAGGATGTAAACAAAGACGGCATCAACTCTTCAGGACACCAAAGGCTGGGGTCATGCAGTGCCCAGCACGGAGAGGCCACCCATGCCAGGAGGCACTCGGACATGTTTCTCGCCTGGGGTAGCACACCAGGGAATCAGGAGTCAGGAGACCTGGCAATGCCTCTGACATCCTTTGTGGCCTTGGGCAAGTCATTAGCCTCTCTGAGCTGGCTCTGTGCTTTATAAAATGGCGAGAGTACTATTGTCACCATGCTGTCACCATGCAGGGTTGCTGTGAAAGCTGATGAGCTCACGAGCCAGGGGATGTTTGGGGACTTGTACCCCAAGTGGCTGCTCAGGGCAGAGATGCTACACCGTTACTGGATGGCAGTCTAGAATGACACGTGTGACATGTCCCACCACTGGATTCGGGGCCACGCTTGGATGAGCCTCCCCTGTCAAACCCCAGGGGTGTTTGTAGGGCTGGAGGGGCCAGGACCCGCGTGGAAAAGCCTAGTTCAGGATGCGTGTAGGGGATTTCCCTGGAGGGCAGGCGGGTGCCTCTGTGTGAGGCAGGGTAATGTCTGTACCTGGAAGCCAGGAGGCAGGAGCAGTGGAAGACAGCTCTTGGAAAACGGACATCCCTGTGCCTGGCACATGGGACACACCTTGTAACAGAAGCTGTGAACCTGTGTCTCAGTTTGCTCATCTGTAAATGAGGAAACAACATAAAAGAAGGAAAATAAAATGGGGGGGTAACAATTATTCCCACCTCAAAAGGTTGGTTTGAGGACTAATTGAGTTAATCCATGTATATCATTAAGCACAGGGCTAGGAACATATAAGTGCTCGATAAATGTAGCTGCCATTATATTATTATTATTTTTTCTACACCATGAGCAATACTTTCCAAAGTCACAGGATAAGACTTCAGACCAACTCGCATTTAAAGTCACTATTCATAATTTCACGCTTGGCTTAAGATCACCAAGATCCTGGAGCTTTTTGGGAACACCTGATATCTAGACAATCTCCTCTCTTCTCCCCTTCCTCTTGACTACGGAGGATTTAGGTTCCTGATGGGAGTCCCCTGCACCCACTTCTGCCGAGCTCACAGCCCCACACTGTTTGCACTGTCAGGGACTTGAGTACGTGGAGAAATGGTGAAAATGACAGATCCTATCTGAAGGTGGGACCATCTCTGCCAGAAGGTCAATCCCCGCAGAAGCTGGAGCCTCTAGGCCCAGGAGGGAAGGACTGCTAGAAATGGGTGCTGAGGTTATGAGCATTTGGTATGCTGTCACCAGTGGGCGGCATCTAGAGAACATGCAGGAGGCAAGCTCTCTCTGTGTTCCTCTGGACATGCCAGGTCACCTTGCACCTAGATGTGCCAAGGCAGACCCCAAGCTTGGATCTTCCGTATCTCCTATGATGCTGTGGTTAGAAGCATTATTTCTGCTTCTGCACAGACCTCCAAGAACGGGGGCCCTAAGGAGACACAAAAGCTAACTGTAATTGAAGCTCTATCTCAAAAGGAAAAAAGGGGGAAAATGACCAGAAGGAAACAGGGTGAATGATCATGGGCTTCAGCCTGTCACTTTAGCACTGATCTGGCTGCTAATGGTCCTGTGGATAATGGTGCTATTTCTGCTGCTTGGCTGAGAGCTGGCCCATGGCTGGTGATGGCCAAGGCCCCCTGTGTGGTCCCTGGGACTCAGAAGCCCAAGCCCACTCTCCCCTGTGCCCTGTGTCCCCTGCAGTCTGCATCCTCCCTGGAGGCCAAGAGGAGCCCGATCTCGTCCTAGAAGAAGTTGACCCTCACTGGGAGGAGGACGAGTATCAGGACCGGGGCACCAGTCCGCAGGGCTCAGAGGCGGCTCCAGCTTATGAAGAGGAGAATGAGGCCATGGAGGAGATGCCCAGGTGGGAACCAGAGAAGGCCCTGGAACAAATGATCGTTTGGAAAGATAACAGGCACATGGTACAGAATCCCAAAGGTATCAAAGGACATAGAACAGGAGCCAAACCTGCCTCTACTCCTTCCTCCTCCTCCCTCCCCCAGACATCCAGTCCTCTCCCTGTGAATAGAGACAGTAGCTGCCAGTTTCTTCTGTGCTGGTCCAGGCAGTATCTGAGCATTAACAGGCATGATTCCTTTTTTTTTTTCCACACAAGATAGCATATCACACGCACCTACGTATCTGCAACTTGCTCTATTCATTCAACAATATACCTTGAGGCGTTTCCACCTTCAGTGCATAGAGATCATCCACAGATTTTTTTTTTAACAACCGCATAGTATTCTATTGTGTGGATGTGCCAGGATTTATATACATTTGTGGTTGCGAAATTTTGTTATTGTAAACAATTTTGCAACACACACTCTTGCACATGCACGTGAATAGGCCTGCAGGATAAATTTGCAGAAGGGGGGTTGCAGGGTCATTGGGCACGGGAATGGGTACCTATGGTAGTGATTACCCACTTGCCCTCCGTAGGGACATAATGATCTTTGTTCCCTCTAGCGATCTTGGTGATAACCCCTCAAGCTGTCAGGTCCTCAGGCCCATGACATACATTGTAAAGGTGGGGAAACTGAGGCCCAGAGAGGCTCAGAGGCTGACCCAGGGTTGCCACTGGGATGGTGGAGGCTGGGCCAGGCCCCTCATGCCGTGGAGAGGCCTTGCTGCTAGAGGGAGCCTGAGGTTGCTCAAGTGGGGTTCCCCAGGTCAAGTCTTGGTTGAGATTTTCGGGTCTGGTTTCAGGGGTCATGGGACCTGAGGTGGACTGGGGGTGGGGCTGCAAGTGGGCTCACCTCCTGCTTCTGACCTCAACTCAGGGAGCTGCCCCAGATTCAAGAGGAGAGAGAAGATGAGGAGGAAGATGGAGAGGAGGAGGAAGAAGAGGAGGAGGAGGAGCCTAAGTAAGGCACTTGTGTGTTCTCAGCCTCCCCACAAGGGATGGCCCAGGGAGGGGTTACAGTGTGGGACGGGGGGGCTTTCAGGGTGGGGGAGCTCCTTCCTTTGTTCTGTGCTGTGTGCTGCTGCGTACTGACCAGGGAGGCTGGGGAAGCTGGGTGTCCCCCCCAGCATTCATAATGACCCGAGACTCATATTGCCCACCCCTTAAGACCCTCCCAGATGCTTATACACGCACACAAACACCAGAACACAGCCTCCTCGGGGTGGGGGTGGGGGTTGTTGTGCTCACTCCCATGTCCCTAGATCCTACAACAGTGCCTGCTATAGCAGGCGCCAAATAAATGTCGGCTGAACGCGTGGATGGATGAGTGAATGGGCCCATGCGGGAGGCTCACAGCCCCTGTAATTAACCAAACCAAGGCATAGGGCTGTGTCCCCCTCCACACTGTCCATGACGGTCCCATGGATGCCTTTGAAGGCTGTTCTGGATTCTGCTCTTCTGCCCATTAATGGTTGATTCTCCACCCACATCCATAAAGATTTCAACAGGAACACACAGAGAAGTCAGTTAAAAGAAAGGAGATCAGAAACCACTAATAGTTATAATCATCAAACTACATCTTAATTATTGAAACCACTGACAATCATTCTGTGACACAATAGAGGTGCTAATTAGCACAGTGGCAATCATATCATAATATATAAATTCATCAAACTGACATGCTGTATGCCTAAAGTTCACACGATGTTATATGTCAAACGTATTTCAATAATTAAAGACTGAAAGGAAGGTGTTCAGCAGTGCGGGACAGATGGTGAGGGGGGTGCGTGGGGAGATGAACAGCAAGCAGGCAGTGGGGCCTGAGCGTGGAGTCGGGGGTGAGAGGTTGGAGATGGAACGTCGGGAGTCTGGTCGTGTGGATGGAACTGGAAACCGCGGGGCTGGAGGAGATGCTGGGGGAGCCAGTGTGGACAGAGGAGAGGCCCAAAGGCCAGAGCAGAGCCAGGGAGATTCGAGGAAACAGAAGGGCCTGGGGAGGAAGTACCTGTGAGGAGGAGGGGGTACCAATGAAGAGAGTGGGCGACAAGAAGAGTGTCCTGGGGGTTTCGAACAGGGGGGAGTGGTTTGCTGCCTCAAAAGCAGCCCTCATGTCGGGGGGACAGTGACACTGCAGCTGGTGGACATGGTGGGGAGATGATGCTTCAGAGGCCGGGGGCCAGATTGTGAAGACCTGGGACTTGCTTTCTCAGGAGCAATGGGGAGCCATTGAAGGTTGCTGAGCGGGGAGATCCAGACGTGATCTGGCAGCTGCACTGTGGGGAGACTGAGGCAGGGAGAGCCGTGAGGAGGCTGTCATCATGGGGCAGGCCAGACTGATTGCATCTGTGCCTTGCATTATTCTCTGTCCCTGTCGCTCCGCTCTCTGTGGTGCCCCCTGGCCCACACCCTTCTTTGCTGACTTGTCCCTCTGGCCCTGGCCTGAGGCACGGGCTCTGCTTCTCCTGGCAGAGTGACCTGGGCAAGTGCACACTGCACAGAGCTTCTGCCTCCGCGTCTGAGGAACGGGGATACTAACACCCCTGTGAAGCGGTCACGGGCCAGCTGTGTATGGGGCATATTCAGACCTTGGCCGCAGTGAGTGCCCCATCAAGGGTCATTGATGTTCTCATCCCCGCGGAGGGTTACTTTCAGTCTCAGTCGGGAAATAGTTATACCATGAGACAACACAGGACTTCAGGGCTGGAGGCCTGCTCCGTGTCATCTGCTTTTAGTCCACCTATCCCTTGTTCACATGGAATTTTTTCATCCTTGGCAGGAGACCACATGGCTACTTGTTTGCCTCCAGTGATGGGGAGCTCATGACCTCTTGAAGGCTGTCCATTCCATCCATATACACCTCTGATTATGAGATGATTTCTTCCACCAAAAATAAACGTGCTTCCCTATGGTTTCTGTAATGTGGTCCACATTCTGCCCTCTGGGCCCCCCAGAGCCAGGCTGCTCTCACTGACCTGTGATAGCCCGTTTCCTGGGTGAAGACTTAGGTGCTGCCTAGATTTGTTAGTGCTGGTTTGTTAGTGCTCATGGTGGGGAGTTGTCCCCCGACTAAACCTGTGTGCCCAACACGGAGACCTGAAAACCCCTTTATATGCCACTGCTCCTGAACTGAAATACCCCCCGAACACCAGTGATTTAGTGTGCTCGCACACATGCACTAACTACATGCATGTTCTCAGTGCACGGTACACGCAGGTACATGCACACATATCTGCACATACACACCTACACGGACACAGACACACGGGCTGGGCTGGGCACACACTTATATGTGTGGGTGTGCACACAGTCATACCCACGCACAGCCTGCATACGTGCACAAGCACATTCAGCACACTTGTTCACGTGTCCACATGCACAGGCACATTGGTACATGCTTGCACATAGGCACGCTGTGCCCTGTGTGCACGCTCATGCACACAAACACACGTGTACAGTTACCCACAAGTGCCGCACACACATACATATTCATACAAATGTTTACCCAGAGTTTCAAACTCAGGGGACTTTTGGGCTCCGGGGCCCTAGGCAGGGACACGGGCACTGGGTGAGAGGGCTGAGTGATCCCAGGGCCAGGGCCAGAGGGTGTCAGGTGTGGGCAAGTGGACTGGGCTGTCACTGACTGGGGAAGGTTGCTCTTGGCCAGCTTTGCAGAGGCACAGGGGTTACTGATGACGTGCGCGCGGGCCCTGGTAACAGGCAGATGGTCGCCTAGCGACCTGGTCTCTGCCGGCAACAGCTCGGCTTTTCCTAGCAACCGCAGCCTTTTGGTCCCCACCTGCCCTCCCTGGGGGCATTTCTGCAGAGTTCCCCACTGCCTGCACACTCCCTCAATCTGATTAGAAGCAGGAAGGATCAGTAGCTCATCTGCTACCCGAGCCACACTGGCTCCAGAGCTGGCCTGGCAGGCTCGGGGGCTGGACCGGGGCTCTCCAAGTTGTCTACCTGTGGGCACCTGACATGGGGCTTGGGATGAATACCATCGCCCCCAGCTGAACTCCTGCGTCATGGGCATTCTTATCGGCCAAGACAGCGAGACCCAAGTAGGTGGCTGCTTTGTCCTAAGGGCTCCCCTTCTTTCTTTCAGGGTGGGGGTGCCTGGTGAGGACCTTAGCTTAGGGGCACCGCCTGCCGGGGAACTTGGGGGAGGAGGAGCAGGAAGGGCAACTCTTGGCTACTCCCTGCACTTTTAACTTGGATAGCTGGGTGGGGAGGTTCTCCGGGATGCCCACCTCAGTGAGTCTGTGTGATCCTCCACTTGGAAATCTCTGGGGTTTAGGAAGTTTCTAGAAGTTGATGGCCTGCTGCTTCTGGGATGGGCAAGAGGGGGCCTTGGGCACATCGCCGACCGGGAACAACATGGCTTTGGGTACATAGCTCCCAAACAACCCCTGGAGGTCCTGACAGGGCCACAGTAGGGCTCATTAGGTATCTTGATAGCTGGAGATGTTTGTACAAGATGCTCCCCAATCCACGTGGGTGATTCATAACCCTGCAGGACGCTCCCTTCTCTAGTTTTAGTAGCAATCATGGCAAGAACAATCATGACAGCAGCTGCCATTTGAGTAACACTTGTTTGCTATGCCAGAGTCTGGGCACCTATTATTAATCCCATTTCACAGATGGGAGAACTGGGGCTCAGAGACAGTACCCTGTATGTCCAGGGGTGCACTGCCGGCAAGGGCAGAGTTGGTACCGAAGCAAACACTTGGTAGCCCAAACTAGGGGAATTGCTCGTTGGTGTTGATAGATGGAGGACCAGGAACAACACCAGATATGGGAAGTCTTTTCTGACTTTCATGAGACTCTCACTGGCCCTTCCGACCTCACTCAAATCTGTCAGGCCATGCAGCCTGGGCAATTCCTCCCTATTTGACAGATAAGCAAACAGAGGCAGCCCGAGGGCTTCCCAGTGATGTGTTCAAGGCCATACAGTGATTTCCTGGCCTGATTCTGGAATGAGCAAGACCTCACTGGACTGTGGTAGTTCACTTCCCGGACCTGTGTTCCGAGAACTGGGAAGGGCGTAGTTCCCACGATTCTTTTAGGGGCCTTCGAGCACATTTTAATTTTTTTAAAAATCAGACACCAAAATGAACTTTTCAATGGAAGAGAATGTTTGAACATATGAATCTTCATATAGATGCAGTCAGAGAATATAATTTTTACTTTACTTTTAAGGAGGAAGGAGCCCACAAAACCTTAAAGTGCCCAGGCCCCGTGAAAGTCATCATGTGCCTTGCTTTTGTGACTCAAATCTCTTTAAGAAAATCTGTTTCTTCCTGGGCAGAGTGGGTAGTATGATCCTGACAGTTGAGGCCCCTTTTGATGGAAAGAGCTATGTAATGAAGGGAAATGAAGTGAGTTGGGTGCTCAGATCTCAGGACCCTGGGCTTATTCCTCCGTGTCACATGGAGCAGAGGCAGGCAACCAAGTATTACGGATATGGTCTTGAGGGTCAGAGACACTTGTGTTTTATCCAGGCTTGCCTTGTGCCAGCTGTGTGACCGTGGACAGGCCATCTGCCCTCTCTGTGCCTTTGATTGCTAAGCTAGGACCAGTCACAGCCCCAGCCTCTCAGGGTTGTTTGGGTGAGGATATGGGGAGCGACAGCCCATGGGGGCTGCTGTGACAATGTGATTGCTGACTGATTCCTGCTGCGGTCTCCAAACCGACTGGGGCTGCAGTTCTGTCCCCACCTCCTCACCCACTTCAGGAGGGCTGAGGCTTGGCCCTCTGGGGAGAAGGTAGTGAATCCAGGTTTTCTGGATGCCAGAGAGAACACCCTCTGTGAGCCCTCGCTGACAGAGGTTGGGTAGGGTGGGCCACTAGGAACCAGGATCCAATTCTAACTACAAAAGTCACATTGGCTCCTGGTTCTGAGTCACCATTTTAACCCAGAGGCTGCACACTGCCTGTGTGCATCTAAGGGTCCAGTTTCGCTTGTAGACAAGCTCTTTTATCTATATATTGCTATGAATATATTAATTTGGATTAATTATCAGCACTTGAAGATTGGAGATTCTACCTTTAAAACATGTAGTTCAGGCTCCTCTTGAAAATCAGAAGATTTTTCTAAGCCAAGTGGGGTTGCTGACTCAGATGAGCACAGATTCTCTAACCATAGCCCTCTCCGCACCCCTGGCCCCTGTCACCCATGTACACCTGGAGCCTGGGCCAGGGACCCCTGAAACCTTCAGCAACGGTAATGTGGCTCTGATCTCATGGCATGGAAAGAACCAGGGCCCGCATTCGAGGTTTGTGTGGTATAAGACAATCTGCAGTGTGATTTTGGCCGGGTCACATTACCTCTCTGGGCCTCACTTTTCTCGTACTCCCTGCCCTGCCTGTGTCACCAAAGTTTCCTGGAGACTCACAGAGGGGAAGTGCCTTTGTGCCCTTTGGTCACACCCACCCAGAGGACAGTTCCTCAAACCATCCACCCCGCTTTTCCTTGTACGTGCTATTCCCCCTTCCTGGACCCCCTTCCCTATTCCTCATGGTCAACTCATCATCCCTGAGGTCCAGCTCAGAGGCTACCTCCTCCAGGCAGGCCTCCTTCCTAGGCAGAACTGTGGTCAGCCTGTCCCGTGTGGGGAGCCTCATGAGGGTGAGGACCTATTCTTGGACATCTTTGTGTACCAGCTCCCAACACAGGGCCTGGCTCTCAGCAGGGCTCAGGAAATGTCTAACACTCCTAACGCTAGCCCTTTCCTCCCCCTCGGTCGCAGCGTCCTGCTGGATAGCTGTCTGGTGGCACAGGCTGGCGAGCACCCGAGCGGAGTAGGCAGGACCCAGCCCCAGGAGGCCGCCCACCAGGTATGGAGCCACACCATGCCGGGTACCCAACTACCTCTGAAGCCTGGGTGGGCATCAGCAGAAGGGGCTGGGGCTTTGTCTACTTTGTTTACAGGCGGAGTTTCAGCTGGCGAGGTGCCCGCTGGACCGGGGAGCAGGATGGTGGGTACGGAAGGCCTTGCTTATGCCGGAGGTCACTGGTATCAGGAAGGGCCTGGGGTGACAGGCCCGTGGGTGGGGAGCAGCTGGACCTGGACGCCGAAGTCCTCACATGGTTGTGTGACCCTGGACAAGTCACCTCCCCACTCTGGGACTCAATGGCCACCTTTGTAAAATGGGGTTAACATCCCCTCCCCGGGGTGTCGCACACAGTTGTATACTGTAGAGTGCAGCACCCAGGTGGGGAGTGCTGTTGGTGGCTGCTTTAGTTGTTTGGGCTCCACCTGCACAGGGCTGCGTGAGAAGGCCCCCTGTTATAAGTCACCGATCCAGGTGTTGGGGCCCAGGGCTCCTGTATGCCCTACTCTCCACACAGTAGAGGCCACCTCCCAGGATGCCCCAGAAGGTGGGGTGGCAGGGCCTGATGGGTCAGGCAGGGCAAGGAGGGGAATCGGGGCCCATGAAGACTCTTGAATACAGATCTCCCAACAGGGTCTGGGAGGGCCGGGAGGAAAGTTGATGGTCACAGCTTCTGTTTCCACTTCCCTGTTTGCAGGAGCCACAGGAGGAGGCCGTGGCTGCCAGCCCAGAAGGTAGGTGTGTGGTGGGGGTGGGGCGCACAGAATGTTGAGGATACTTTCAGGCTGGGGACGGCCTGGCCAAGGGCACCCATCCCTTCTCCCTCCATCCCTACACGTGTCTCACCTCAGGCCACATTAGCAGAATTTGGTGATGTACTCCAAAGGCCCAGGGGCATTGCCAGAGGCTCCCAGGACTCCAGGAGGCCTGCGGAAACCCCGCTCCTAGTCAAGCCCTCCTGCCACCCCTCGCTGGGAATGCAGCTCTCTGAACTGCCATCGAAAGAGGGTTTGGCAGCAATGGAGCATGTCTGAGTGGGAATCGGGACCCAGGCTTGCTAAGGGCCCATCCTAGACTCCACGTGTCTTGATGAGCTTTTCTTTCCTGCTAAGATTCCCAGGCTGTACCCAGCACTTTGCTATTATTTACCATCCCCACCCCCAAGCCCGAGAACTCCAGGGAGGGTGGGGCAGAGTGTAGAGGACCCGAGGATAGCCAGGCTGGGAAGCCCAGGGCAGACAGACATGGAGCCCTGGCCTCATAAGGCTCTGTGTTTCTCAAGCCAGCCTGTGAGGTAGACAGACCATTTTACAGATGAGAAAACTGAGGCTCCAAGTGCTCAGGACGTGGCTGAGGGACCACTCAGACCTGCGTTTCACTCTTGGCTCCTCCTTCTTCCTTGCTGTGTGACCCGGAGCCCGGTGTGTGACCTCTCTTAATTGTGGCTCCAAATCAAGAAAGACAGGGCAATAATAGTACCCACCTCACAGGGCATTTGGGCAGAGTAGGGTGGACAGTGTGTCGAAGGTCCCCAACACCGTGGCTGGCACTGAAGCAGGTGGCCATAACGGGGACCATGATGCATGTGTCCCAGGCAGCCAGTGACTAACACGGGACTGGACGCAGGTGTCCCAAACTTGCTCCCCACCTGGTCTTTGAAAAACTTCTTCTATTAACTTCAACACATTATCCGTAGGAAACCTACTAAGTCTGCAGCCCACGTGGATGAATAAGACCAGGGTCACCCGGGTGCAGACTCAGGTTCTGTGGGGCTTGTTCCGCCCCTCCCCCCAGGCATCTGGAAGCAGGTGGCCTGGGAACCACACTCTGAGAAACACTGAGGCATGGCCATCTGTCTGTCGCTACTCATAAGTGTGGAGCTGGAACCGGCAGCTTTGGAGTCACGAGGGAGCTGGTTGGAAATACAGAATCCCAGGCTTCACCCCAGACCTGCTGAACCAGAATCTGTGTTATAACAAGATCCCTGGTGGTTTGTTTGCACATCAGTGTTTGAGAGGCAATAGCCTTGAGCCCTGGTTCTCAAACGTGTCTGCATATCAAAATCATTTGGAGAGATTTTAACAATCAGACATTTCCAAATGTCCCCAAGTGATTCCAGTGTGAGGCCCAGGAGAAGTTCCTGCTTCTGGTTGGAAGTGAAATTCATTGAGCTCCAGAGTTTCTTTGGGATGGGAAATCCTACTGGGCCAAGAATGTTTGGCCAGTCCAGGAGGCCTGGATTCTTTGATTTTAACTTTTTCTGTCTGAGGGTGGTTGGTTAACAGAGAGAGATAAGAAGTTGGGGGGGGGGGGCTCGGCACTGTCCCTTAGAAGTGTCACGGAGACCAGCCACATGGCTTGATGACGTTTTCGACGTTGGGTCTAGGGACACGAATGATGTTCTAAGCTTTCGGTGTAGCTGCTACCAATGCGGGCGGGCACCGGGCTGGTGTGAGTTGGCGCTGGAGGGTAGGAGCCTACCTACGTGCCTTCTCTGACCCTGTGTTCGTTGTTGCAGTGCCCGGGGTCCCACATCTGCCTAAGCCCCTCTGGCCCCAGCACCATGGCTAAACCAAGGCAGGATGTGGAGCTGAATCTCCTGGTCCAGGACCAGCCACCTGGTCAGGTGGCCCCAGGGCTTGCTCCCCCTACCCTGGCAGAGCACCTCCCCAATGTGCCCAGCTACCGCCCCTCAATCACCCGCATCCCTGTCCTCATCACCCGGAGGACGGCCTTGTCCAGCTCCAGCTTCGCTAAGGAGACCAGGAGATCCATCCGTCGTCTAGGTAGCGTGATCTCGTGCAGCCAGCATGCTTGTGCCCGTGATGTGTGCTTCCGCATGGCTTGGGCTGTTTCCTGCATGGGTGCCACGATCAAGGTGTGGGACTACCAGTTGAATTCATGGAAAACCACCCTCTTTTCCTGTTGATCATTGCCTTCATCTTGCTTTGTGGTGACTGAAGGGGTATTTAGTCCCCTTATCTCTGTGCCTAAAATCCCACAATTAGCAATTCATTTCTTTGGGTTAAACCTTGCTATCTGTAGATCATCATATTTTTTTTTTTACAGGTAGTCAATCACAGCCTAGTTTAAACAAGTTACTAAGATCTCTAGGCCAGGAAACCTGAGTGGAGGAAGAGAATAAATTGAGGGGGATGGGGCATAAAAGGAATGTGGGGGCCCATTTCAGACAGAATTCTACTGAGCTTGAGGATTTTCTGGGAGCTGGACTTTCTGAGGGTTGTTGATATCTGCCTAGCAAATTCCATTTCAGGAAAGGAGAGGCCCCCAGGTGTCTGCAGGCAGACCGGGAGGAGAGGCATCCTTAGGGGCCAGCAAAGAAGGAGGGCCTGTCTGGATCTGTTTAATTGTGATGAGGTTCCTGCAATGGCCTTTGGGCTGGGCTCCTGTGGCTTGCTTCCTGATGACAGAGTACTCAGGGACATCCTGGCGCCTCTGGACCAACCCCTGTCACTTTCTGCCTTAACTCAAGCCAGACCTGCCCACTTTCCCTTTCCATTTGTTTATTTTTGGATGATACTGTGCAAGGGCACCTATGAGGTCAGTAGACAGGTAGAACTGGACATTTCACGAGACTAGATCCACCACTGTCCCTCTCTCTTCCTAGCTTGTGATGGACAGAGAGTGGAGGTGAGGTGGCACGCAGACCATCCCCACCGCCAGGGATGACACCCCCAGGAAAGACCGCCATCTACTCCCTGCAAACTATCCCCCATCTTTCCCCCACCCCCGACGGATCCCTTCTCAATGTTTGCTACATTCTGTGCCAATTCTACTTGTATTGGCTTGCTAATTTTCTTGCAGTGGATTCATTTTTTAAAAATTTAATTAAGTCTATTTAATCAGGAACCTTTACATTACTATTCCAACGGGAAACCAGCATCGCTTGCCATCAGTAGAAGGTGTAAATAGAAATAACCACGAGTGACCTGAAAACAGAGTCGTGTTGATAGTTGTAGTCGATAGATCTGTGGGCTGAGGGCTCACAGCTGAGGCCCACTCTCTTTGCCGCAGACGGGAGTTAGGATGTGTCAGAGAGGGGTTAAGGCCATGGGAGCCCCAATCTGAGACTTCCTCTCTGTGCATTCAGGATCTCAAGAGAATTGAAATGGGAGGGATGTCTTCATTCTCCGTTTCCTCTGCCTCGTCTGTGCCATCCCAAGTCATCTTGTGTCCTCCCTGGTCCCTGGGAGCCCCAAACTTGGGGAAATAGTCCCCCCTGACACGTTGGAACAGTGGACTGATCCAGCTGTGGTGAGACCTGGGATGATTTTAGATGCTGCAGACAAGACATGGCAGGGTGTAGCAAGAACATTATTCCCATCTCAATGATGCTGCTTGGCACGGAGTGGGGTTTTGTTTAAACAGAGGCCTGTATGTGTGTGCTGGTCACCGACCTCAGGAGGAAGTAAGAGTCTAAGAGCTAGAGCCAGGCTGCCTGGGTCCAAATCCTGGCTCGGCAGCGGGTTTCTTAACCTCTCTGTGCTTCGGTATATCCACAAAGTGGGGATGGTGATAACAAGGGCCTCCCAGAATGGCCAGGAAGGAGAAAAGAATTAATGTATATAAAGCAGTGGGGCACCTGGGTGGCTCAGTGGGTTAAGCATCTGACTCTTGATTTTGGCTCAGGTCATGATTTCACAGTTCGTGGGTTTGAGCCCTGCATCAGGCCCTGTGCTGACAATGTGGAGCCTGCTTGGGATTCTCTCTCTCCCCACCTCTGTCTGTTCCTCCCCTACTTGTTCTCTCTCTCTCTCTTTCTCAAAATAAATAAATAAACTTACATATATACATACATATATATATATATATATATGTATGTGTATATGTATATATGTATATATATACATATATAAACACTAAGAGTTTACTAAACAAATGCCTGGCAGGCACATAGGAAGAGCTTCATAGTAAATATTACTCTTCTCTACACCAATTTAATCATACCATATTATTCTTTCTATTTTTAAATAATAATATTCTATAAAAATGAAACACTAGGGTTAGGGGTTTCCCCTCCTTTCCCGGGGCCCACTGAGGGTGCAGAGTCCCTCTCAGGGTGAGGCAGGGGTAGGGGAGCATCTGCCCCCTCCCACGCTCCCCGAGACAGCATTGCGGATGCCCAGGCCAGGGCACTTTCTGCGGCCCAGGTGCCATGCTGGAGGCAATCTGGGGCCCTCATCATCCCTGACAGACTGCCCTGGTCCTGGCTGCCCCCCATACCCTGCCCCACCCCCAGCTCACCTCTAGAGGTCTGTGGGGAAGCAGGATGAGGCCTCTTCTCATGCTCTCTCCTGCTTTCCATAGCCTGGAGTATCTCTTGTTAGTCTGACAAAACTTCTTCCTTGAGTTTTTTTTTTTTTTTTTAATTTTTTTTCAACGTTTTTAATTTATTTTTGGGACAGAGAGAGACAGAGCATGAATGGGGGAGGGGCAGAGAGAGAGGGAGACACAGAATCGGAAACAGGCTCCAGGCTCCGAGCCATCAGCCCAGAGCCTGACGCGGGGCTCGAACTCACGGACCGCGAGATCGTGACCTGGCTGAAGTCGGACGCTTAACCGACTGCGCCACCCAGGCGCCCCGAGTTTTTAAAAACTTCTTCATTCTGGCTCATCCTCTTCCTCTGAGGGCTTCATTTAAGGCTTTAGTGGAACAAGTGCCAACTGTCTTGCTTAGGTCCCCTCCGCCAAATTTGGGGCACCTGGGTGGCTCAGTTGGTTGAGCATCTGACTTTGGCTCATGATCTCATCGTTCGTGAGTTTGAGCCCTGCATCGGGCTCGCTGCTGTCAGCACAAACCTGCTTTGTATCCTCGGTCCCCCTCTCTCTCTGCCCCTCCCCTGCTCATGCATGCACTTTTTCTCTCTCTCAAAAATGAATAAACATTAAAAAAAAAAAGAATAGGTTCTGTCTGCCAAATTCCACAAGTGCTGTCTTTTCCCATGGTGGCCATTTAAAAAGAAAGTCATCCAAGCGTTTCAACATGCAACCTCTCTCCACTTTGGGTGGTATGCACCTGCCTTGCTGGTGCCCAGGCTTGTGGGGCTGCTATTAAGTGGTCCGACCCAGGGGTGGTGGGGAAAGGGCACACCATCTCAGCCCCTCAGCATCCTCTGGGCTTCACCTCAGGTAGACCTGTCCTCACAGTCTCCAGGTGGGTGATGAAGCCTGAGGTAGGGCCACACCCAGACTGGACAGGGAGGACCGGTTCTGGGGATGTGAGACATGGCACGAGGCCTCTCAGAGGTCAGGAGAGGGGTTGGGGTGCTGAATTTCAGGGGCTCCTGGCCTGTACAGAAACAAGGAAATACCAAAACAGATTTCCAAACAGGGGTAGCATACACTATAAGGACAAACTGTTATCCTTGATTGTAAGGAATTTCCAAACATCTCCATTTGAGGCCCTTCAAGAGTGTGAGGCCATGTGCCTTTATCACCCCTACCTTGGGATGGGGAAACTGAAGCCCAGAGAGGGGAAGCAGCTGAGGCTGTGCTAGGCCAGGCCCTGGGACTTGGGCTCTCCTGGCCTCCCCATGCCCTCTCTGGGTGCCGCCACCCAGCTCCCCGCCCCCCAACCTCCCCACCAAACCCCAGGTCCTTGATGCTTTCTAAGCAGTCTGAACTTTGGAGAGCTGGACTCCAGGCAGCGCTCAAGAGCTTCTGTGGCTTCTGTGGTGTCCTGGCTTCTTTTGCAGCTGCTGGGCTGGTGTTTGGGGTGGCCAAGGCCCTCAGAGGCCCCTGGGCTCTGCATTCTTGGACCCCCTGCATGGAGCTCTCCTGTGGGCCCTGTTGGGAGGTGAGGCTGCCAGAGGCCCCTCCAAACGTGCTTTCTGTGCCTTTATTCAAGAACACAGCAAGGCCCTTGGGACCTGGCTCTCTCTCTCTCTCTGACTGTCTTCTCCTTCTTCTGTCCAAGTGCCTGCTACAGAAGAGCACCCGGAAGTGCAGGTGGAAGATGCCGATGCTGACGGCCACCCCATCATCTTGGAGAACCCTCCCTCACCCGAGCTGCCGCCACCTTCTCCTGCCAAATCAGACACCCTTACAGTCCCGGGATCTGCCGCAGGGACCCAAAGGTCACCTTTTATGCTTCGCTTGGGCTTTTCACTGCACTGTGCCATCTGTCCATTTGGCAGATGGGGAGACTGAGGCCAGAGTGGGAAAGCAGCGGGCACAAAGTCACTCAGCGAGTTGGTGTCAGAACTAGGACTATGGCCCCACTTCTGGGTCCTAATCCCTGGCTTCGGACTCTATAAAGAGTTCTCCAAGGAACTCCTCTCCCAAGTGCCCTCAACTGTAAGTTAGAGGGGGTAATTAATGTAACAAGGCTAATTTCCACCCCCTCATTTTAGTATCAAAATAGTGGAATGGAGATACCAAAACACGCTAGGAAAACAAGCATCCATAGTACCACTGCACTAGAAGGTGATTTCATTTTGCTTCCTTCTCTTCCATATCTTGTTTGTGGGCCCGTGCTTTTGAATGGTTTCATCTGAAGGGGTGACTTGGATCACATCTCATTTGAGGCCACGTCTCATTTAGTAACCCCTTTTCCATAGTGTTAGGCTGTCTCCCTAGCACTCATTTATGGTTACTATGTGACATTCCTCCTGCTCCTTGTGCCAGAACGGACTTAACAAATACCTCTTGTTAGGCACTGCCCATATGGGGCTCTGAACATCTATGTGGGCTTCTTCTCTGTGTCCTGGGGCTCCTTTCTCAAAAGTGGGAATCCTGGTCAAGGTTGCGCACGTCTTTATGCTTCTTGATAGAAATTTGTTGCATGATTAGAGTTGGTTTTGAACAACCTGAGCCAGGTAACTGAGAGAGGTCTTGCATTCAGCTGTAGGCAAACTGTGAAGTGCAGTACAATGCTTTGTGAACAACTACATTTAAGTTACAGGGGGGCTGCCCGTGCTTCTCCTGCAGTGGTTGGATTGGGAGACAGTTCCTTTTTCTTGGTTAATCTTGCTCTCACCCATGGGTCCTTGAGTAAATTTCTCAGCTAAGGTAAAAAACCTGCCATAAGAAAGATGGCTAGATGTGACCAATTGAGGGCTCTCTGATTTTAATGTAAAGAAAAGAGTCACGATCTCATAACGCCTTGGAACACAGCTCACCATCCCATCAATCCTCATGTTTCATTCATTGAGCCATGTGCAGAACACAGATAGCAGAAGAAATAGAGCCAACATTGTTGCAGACATCTGGTCTACCTCCCTCTGTTCCCTTTATACAGGCTGGATTGGGGGTTGGATACCTGGAAACAGAGAGGGGACTAGGCTCACTTGGGGATAGAATCTAAGCCCCCTGCCTTCTGTTTATGAGCTGGGCCTGTGAGGCTCCTCTTGTCCCTATCATTCATTCATTCATTCATTCATTCATTCACAAACATTTACTGAACATCTTTATGTGTCAGACTCTGTTCTGGGTTTTGGAGATGCATCAAGGAGAAGCCTGACAGGGGCCTGCTATCATGGAGCTGACATTCTGCTGGGGCTGAGATAGACAATTAACAGGGAATTGAATAAACAAACAAGATCCAGAGAGCACTAAGTTGAATATGACTGCGAGAAACCAGGGGAGTCTCTGCCTGAGTTGGCCCCGAGAGGGGAGAATTCTGATACCTGACTTGAGAGGCCAGTGGGGCTGCCTCTGGTCAAGGGTGGAATGAGCATTGTGCAACCAACAGGCACCAAAAAGCCATGGAAACCACAGACCCTGCCGGAGGGGTGCACAGGCAAGGCCCTGCCTCACAGCTTAGTCTTGGTTTGGGGTGAGTCCCAGCTCACCACTTACCGATGTGAGGCTTAAGGCAAGCCATGTAACATTCCTAGTTCTCCATGTTCCTACTATAAGGTGGGGATAAGCATACCACCTGTCTACTAGATTGCTGGAAGAATTCAATAAGCTGACTCATGCCAGGTGCTGTGCACAAGGCAGGACTGGGGGAGCCTGAGATCCACACTCTGGGGTCTTGTGCAGCATGTGCTCTCCTGGGCACAGGAGAACTGAATTTGGGTCCCACCTGTGCAAATCGGGTGTGAATTTTAATTAGAGTGTGAAAGAGGTGAATCCATGGGTGTTGTCATCCTCGGTGAGCTGGCAGAAGGTAATGGGACAGTTTCAGAGCCTTCTGAAATAAAGGCAAGTACTGCACACCCCTCCATCCGTATCCCTCTAGAAGCCTCTGGAATCTGAGTTGCAGTGGTTAAGGATGGGAAGAATGACAGGTAGATTCAAACCCAGACACCATCAGCTGGGACTCCAATGGCTCCAAATGCAGTGCCCTGTGGCAGACTTGGACTGAATGACAGGGGGCCCGGGGATGATTTAGTCTTCCTTCCTCAGACAGGGAGCCTGGAGCCTGGGGCTCGCTCCAGGTCACTCCATGGGCTGGAGACCAGACTCCATGGACCATGGATGTTTACTGTTCTGGCTGGTGGCCCAGCTGCGAAGGGAGGGAGGTGGGGCTTCCAGGAGAGTTAAGGCCTTCTCTGGCAGCTGAAAGGGTGGTGTGAGAGAGAATGCAGGGGATGTGCTGGGGACGCAGTGACTGTGGACTGGAACAGGAAGGCAGAAGAACATTTAAGCTGAGGCCCCACTGAGTGCTAAGTATCTCATTGAGTTGGATAGATCTAGTCCCATTTTACAGAGAGGGAAACTGAGGTGGTTCAGAGAGTTTAAGTAACTTGCTGAGGTCACACACTGGTAGGAGGCAGGACTGGGAGGCAAGCTCGGGTTTGCCTGATACCAAGTCAGTGTTGTTACTTTTACACTAGGCCATTGAACAGATGTGGGGACTGAGGTCCAGAGAGTGGCTGCTCCCCTCTCTTCTCCCTTTTTGTCTCCCTGCAGGCAAGTGGGGACACTTTGGCAGCACCAACCACCCCCTCTCCATTCCATTCCCAGGGTTGAGCTCTGGGTGATCTGCAGGGGTCAAAGTCGGTCACTTCCCCCTGTGGCCCCTGCCCTTGCCGAAGGCCCCTTCCATTTCCGTGTCCTTGCAGGAAGAGGCTGCCCTCCCAGGATGATGAGGCTGAAGAGCTCAAGGCACTATCGCCAGCTGAGTCTCCCATGGTCGCCTGGTCAGACCCGTCCAGCCCGCAGGGCACCGAGTGAGTCTGGGGTTTCAGAGAGTTGGAAGTCTGGGTGGGGATGAGCAAGCAAGAGGAAGCGAGTGGTGGGAGGGAGAGAGAGTGTGGACATTTTTAAAACCCTCCACCATAGCTTTGCCTGTGGCTTCCGAGCAGTAAGACAGGGCTGAGTCTCCTGTCCTGGCTGCTCCTGGCTGGCCTAAGACTTCGGGAAAATCTGCAGAATGCACTCGGACTCTGGTCCCAGCTGTGTTCACAGCCAGCAGTACCCAGAGAGGCAGGTGTCTCTGCACAGACACCTCATTGTAAAGGAGAGGTTGGCTGCTGGCAGGAAACCCCTGAGAGGGTTAGCGGGTACAGCAAGGACCACAGGGACCTCCAGGAGTCTGAACACAAGGAGCTTGTTAAAAATACAGATTCCCAGACCCTGGCCAGACCTGCTGGATCAGAACCTCAGACAGTGTGCCCTGGGGGATTCACATCTTCACAAGCCTCCAGGTGATTTGGATGCACTGACCTGTGGGACAATGTTTAGAGGCCATGGTAAGGGCATTGGGACCTGGGTCTCTGACATCTAACTATTTCAAGGACTGGGACAATGGGAGATGTTTTCCTGAAGAATCTGAGTTGTCTAGTTGATGATGAGTACCCTGGCCCCAGGCTCTGGCCTGGAATCTCCAGCCTGTCCCACCACAGCTCCTGGAAAGGCCACAGGAGGCACTGGACTTGTCTTCCAGCCTTTTTTTTTTTCCACCCACAATTTTATGGAGTTGGTTTCACAGAGTTGTGGAAAGTTCAGAAAAGTTAAAGCAGGAAAAAAACCCCAAACCTCATCCAGAGTTCAGTGGTCCATTTTAGTACGGAGTCACATCTTATGCAGTAGGGTAGGGGTAGGGTTAGAGTTTAGTATCAGAAAACAAGGCAAAAACCAGGTATAATAATAAAAATTACTCTTGAGGTCTCTTAAGAAGTTTAATGTGGAGATCCATGTATTAGCTAGGTAGGCTAAGCTGCTGTAACAAATAGACCCCACAGATTCAGTGGCATAAGTAACAAGATGTCTCAGAAATCATAATCATGTCACTAGACACATGTTTCAGGTCAGTGGACCTGAAACCCCCATGCAGTCATTTAGGGACCCTACCGACAGCAGTTTTGCCACCTTCATGTGGCTTCCAAGACCCTGCTGGTCACCCCTAGAAGGGGGGAACACCGGACAAGAGGTCCAGGAGACCCATGTAGTATGTGCATCACATCCCCCCGATGGGAGCTCGCCTGGCCACACGTGGGAAATGCAGTCCCTGGCCGGGTGTCTACGTTCCAGCGACTACTCTCCGTGGGAGAGAGCAGAAGTTGGCAAGCAACCAGTGTCTCCACCATACCTGCACGCTGTCTATTGTCAGGACCCTCACACTGCCTGTCTCCAGCCTGCTTCCTCCAGGGAGCACAAGGGGAGTAGCTGGCTTGAGTTCCGGGGCCTCAGTGTATGAAAACAAATAGAGGTGAAAACACTCGTATTACACTCAACTCAGCAAGATGGTCACAGTGAGGCTACAGCCGATTCACGGCCTGTCTCAACTCAGCCAGGGTGCTTGCCTCACCCGATCACCCGAGGGGGCTGTCAGGCAGCCTCGCTCACGTTCATTCCCTCTCTGCCTGTCTCTCTGTCTCTCTTGCTGCAAGTGCATACAGTTTAAATTCCTGTAAATTAAAAGGATATCTAATGTATCTGCACCATTTTTTCCACCAATATTTACTACGCCTAAAAAAGTAGCCCTGTCCCCTCTTTGATCTGTCCCAGACACGAATCTCATGTGAGCCCCAAACTGGTTAACAGCCCTGACCCGAGTTCCAAGAGTTTCCCCCTCAATCACGAGTGGAATCAAACTTTTCTCAGAACTGCTCATCTGAGGCAGACCCTGCGTGGTACGTTCTCTAGAAGCTGGGCACTTGGGGGGTAGCCCCAGACTGAATTTCCTCCCCGGAGCCATTAAAGTGGATTCGATGTTTCTGATGTCATAGGGAAGCTGGGGCAGTCTTTACCTCCTCCAGGCTAGGTGGGATACAGATGCTGTTCAGTTCTCACCCAGAGGCACAGGGGTCCTGTCCCGTTCAGCCCACTCAGCTTTGGGTGGTGTTTCCACAGTGGCCAGGACCGCGCAACCTCCACGGCCAGCCAGAACAGCGCCATCATCAACGACCGGCTCCAGGAGCTGGTGAAGCTTTTCAAGGAGCGGACAGAGAAAGTGAAGGAGAAGCTCATCGACCCCGATGTCACGTCTGATGAGGAGAGCCCCAAGCCCTGTGAGTCCAGAGCTGGGATGGCTCACTCGGCCAGAAACAGGCCCCTCTTGTAAACTCATGGGGAGGGTGGCCCCAGGGAATAGTTGGGCTGCTCAAGAGAAGCCCAGATCCCCACTGTCTGGAATTTTGAGTCCTTATATACAGGTTTAGCTATGTACCCAGGGGAGGGAGTAAGGTCACAGTTCTGTCCGATGGTCCAGTTGTACTTGGCTCCCCTCCCACAGGGCAAGTACCTTCACTGCCCCTTTCCCGTTGGTAGGCAGGTGGTTCAGCCTGGGACGCATCTCATGGCCTTATACTCAGATAGTGTCCACAACCCACTCTGGAACCAGTCTTCTTTTTCAGAGGCCCCAGCTGCAGTATTCTCATGGGGCTACCTGAAAGTTTCCTGTTTTCAAGATTTCAGGAGTGAGAACTCTCTTGCCAGGGAGGTTTTCCAGGTCTTCCAAAAGGAGGACTGTGCCTCAGAACTCAGGGTGGCAATGATGGACCTCACAGGGCCTGACTCCAGTCCAAATGCTAGAAAGGCACATTGCACTTAACAAAAGTCAATCCCTGGGTCACCAATGACATTACCTTCGATGCACAGGGAGACTTGGCCTCATTCAGTGTGTGGTTTCAGAGATGTAGGAGCTGAGGTTCCTGCTCTGAAAAACCCAGAACAAGGTTTCTCTAGTCTCTGGCTCCGGGTGGCAGGAGGCTGGGGGTATTAAATGCCCCCAACCCTCCAGAGGGACCCAAGGGGGTCTAAACACAGATGCCTAGACACCTGGTGGAAACATTCAGCCTGCCCAGAAACACCTCATTCTGGGCAGCTCCTGGGAGGCAGTTCCAGACTGGTAGCTGGTAAGAGAGTCTGGGCGGGTGCCCAGGGTGCCCTGATCAGGAGCTGTGCAATTTGTTGCACGCGGAGCTGATAGCAGGCTGTGGGGTGGGGACAGGGTCCCCTCGGCTCCAGTCCCGGAGTCTGCGGTGGGGAGCTTTCTCTCTGCATCCTCTGCCCGAGCCTCAGGGCTGGGGTAGATGGTCACTGGTGTCATTCCACAGCTCCAGCCAAGAAAGCCCCAGAGTCGGCCCCGGCGGTAAAACCCACCGAAGCGGGACAGGCGGAGGAAGAGGAACACTATTGTGACATGCTCTGCTGCAAGTTCAAGCGCCGCCCCTGGAGGATGTACAAGTTTCCCCAGAGCATTGACCCGCTGACCAGTGAGTCTTGGGTGTGCCCGGGGAACTGCCACCACGTACTGTGTGAGGGCAGGAGAACAGGAGGGAGAAGGGGGCAGGGAAGGACAAGGGCAAGGGCATGCCAGAAACAAACAAAAAGCCCCTGAAATAGGAACCTACAATCATACCCACCTTACAGACAAGGAGACTGAGGCACAACTAATTAGTGGCAGACCCAGGAGCCCTGACTCTTAGCCGAGTTTACTCTCTACTTTGCTCTTGCTGGCTCCTCCTTGGAGCTGCTGCTCTAAGCAGAGAAGGGCAGAAGTTCCTCTGACATCTAAAGTGACTTCCCCTCACTTCCCTTTCAGCCCATGTGCTATTCCTCAGGAATGACAACCCTTCCTGTGGCGCAGCACTTTACAGTTTACAAAGAGTCTCCTGGTCTTTCTTTTTTTTTTTTTTTTTTTTTTTTTTTTTTTTTTCAACGTTTTTTTATTTATTTTTGGGACAGAGAGAGACAGAGCATGAACGGGGGAGGGGCAGAGAGAGAGGGAGACACAGAATCGGAAACAGGCTCCAGGCTCCGAGCCATCGGCCCAGAGCCCGACGCGGGGCTCGAACTCACGGGCCGCGAGATCGTGACCTGGCTGAAGTCGGACGCTTAACCGACTGCGCCACCCAGGCGCCCCTCTCCTGGTCTTTCTTAGCTGAGTTCCCTGGAGAGGCAGGCAGGTGCCGGAGACAGACTTTCCCAAGGTCACACAAGAAGTCCTGTGGGCGCAGGACTCCAACCCTGGTGTCCACTGGGCCTCTAAAGTGACCGGGTGACCTACGGTATCCATCCATCCATCCACCCATCCATCCATCCATCCACCTGTTCATGTGTCCATGTGTCCATCTTCTATGCATTATTTACTATGGTGTATTTACAAGCAGCAAATACATTTTTGGAAATTTTTCAGCAAGAATGAGAGCAAAAGTATTTTCTAGTTAGCTGCCTATTATGAAATAATGCCCCTATAGTCTCCCCTCCCCCTCACTGAGTACTCTGATTTATTAGGGCCTAGCAGTGATTTATGTTTAAATCAAAATAGTTTTACACACACACACACACACACACACACACACACACACACCAGTTACAGAAGCACCACATCTAGTATTTGTGAGAATAGACAAGTGGAAAGGGAGAAGTCCCACCCTGAACCTACTGTGAGGAGCCCTTCTCCAACTGACATTCTAGCACGTTCCTGCCCCCTCACTCCCCTGCAGACCTGATGTACATCCTGTGGCTGTTCTTCGTGGTGCTGGCGTGGAATTGGAACTGCTGGCTGATTCCCGTGCGCTGGGCCTTCCCCTACCAGACGCCAAACAACATCCACCTCTGGTTGGCGATGGATTATCTGTGTGACCTCATCTACTTCCTGGACATCACCGTGTTCCAGCTGCGCCTGCAGTTTGTCAGAGGGGGAGACATCATTGTGAGTCCCGGGCAGGTGGAGGGGGCGGCCGGGGCCTCAGGAGAAGCCCTGCCCCCTGCTGCTGTGGTAGGCGAGATAGATGAACGAGATCTCAGAAACGTCCACCCATGCTTGTTCAAATCACATGCTTCAAATACTGCTCATGGGTGAAGTGGTTACTGGGCCACCCGATAGAATTAAAGATGGAGAAGCGGACCAGAAAATGACCTTCAGGTGGACCTGGTTCAGATCCCAGCTCTACCACAACCAGCTGAAGCACCCCTCTGAGCCTCAGTTTCCTCATCTGTAAAATGGGGGTAGTAACTGTTCCCACCCCATAGCGTTGCTGTGAGGGTGGATTGAGATGATGTACGCAGATTGCTCAGAGCCTAGAACTGCTGGCAAATGACATTTCCTGGGGGTCCCGCAAAGAGCATGCCGTTTGAACCGGCTTGAGACCCTGTGCACTGGCGCAGGCCCCATTACCGGGGAGGAAACTGAGTCCCGATTCTGACTTGGCGAAGGCAGGGGGCCCAGTCCCTGTCTCCCTGTGCAGGTCACTTTCCAAAACGCCACACTGGTGGTGCCTGCTCCTCTGTGTGCAGGCAGGTTAGGGTTGTGTCTCTTAAACGATTTAGAGGAAAAAGAATTCCATGGGCAGTCTTTTTCCAGGCCTGATCCAAGCAGTTGTCAGTTTCTCGGTAAACAGGGTTGCAAATGGTCCAGTTAGGACCAACATGCTAAGACAATAAGCCTGATACTGACTTTCCAGCTAGGAAATGGGAGTCTATCTGGGTGACCTTGGACAACTCCCTCCTTCTGGGAGCCTCCACCTCCCTACCTGCAGACGCCAAGGCTTTCACGGGAGCTCCCAGCGGCTTCTCTGAGAGGAAAGCTGGAGGCTCTGCAGGCATTTCCAAGCTGCTCCCACGGGGTCAGAGATTAAGGTCTCGGGCCATTTCATGGTCAACATTCCATTTCTTTCAGACGGACAAGAAGGAGATGCGCAATAACTACCTGAAATCTCGTCGCTTTAAGGTATGTGCCAGGAGTGCAGATCCCAGTGGGTCTCGGAAGGTGGTTTCTGGGGGCCCTGGATGCTTTGGGGCTTGTGTGACGCGATTCCCGTCAGGATCGCTCAGGGCAGGCAAATGGGCTTGGTGGCGGAATGCTCTCCGCCCCTTCCTGGGGCAGTCTGACCTCACCTTCCCACTGAAGGTAGAGACCCTGTCACTCACCTAGCCCCAAACCCTGGGGCTGCCTGTTTTATACACCCTGTGCTGTCCCACTGGGATTGCAGATGGACATGCTCTGCCTCCTGCCCTTGGACTTTCTCTACTTGAAGTTCGGTGTGAATTCCCTCCTGCGCTTGCCCCGCTGTTTGAAGGTAGGCTTCCCGTCCAAGGCCTTCAGCCCCTCCGTGCTCTGCGCCGGCACTGACATCTTAATGTCTGCCCTGAGCGACACCGGGGAGGGGGGTGGGGGTCGGGGAAGGAAACCAGGGTGGTCCGAGGGGAGATGGGAATTTCCTTACAATGGTTAGAGCTTCTTAGTTGTGCTGTGTGTTAGGTATTGTCCTGGAACTTTAGAAGTACTTACGCCTCAACCCCATGAGGTGAGTGTTGTTAGTACCAGTGTTTCGCCAGAGAGGTTACGTAACTTGCTGTAGGTCACACAGGTAGGAAGGAATGGCGTCCGGGTTTGAACCCAGGCAGCCTATCTCCACCGTCTATGCTTTCGGTAATTACAGAAACACAACAGAGGAACTTCCGCTTTATGAGGGCCTGCATCTGAAAGATGGGAGCACTGAAGCTTGAAAAGCTTGAGTGACTTGCCCAAGGGCACAGGAGCCAGGAAGTGCCCAGGGTGGGTTTGGATCTGCAGCCCTATACCTGTTTCCTTGGTTGTTGCTCAGGGTCATTACAGCCGTCCCTCTCGCCACTGGGGCAAAGCGCCCTGTGTCCCAGTGAAGGTGACACAAGGTAAAGTAGAGACCTGGTCGCTGTCCTTTAATGTGACCGGGGTAGACAGCCAGAGCACTTGGGATCCCCAAATGGGTTTTCCTGGCAGACCCGTTAAATTCAGCTCTCTCCTTACGTGATACTATGGCCTCTTCCCCAAAACAGTAATGAGGGAATTTACAGAAGAGGCAAACACAATGACCTCAATAACTTGGAGAAACAGGGCAGAGGAAAATAGGAAGCGTGCAAGTCCTCTGATGAAAAGAAAGCACATCTTGCTGGGATTAAGCGCGGATGCCGCTACTGAGCTTCCCGGCTGCCAAGAGGCAGGAGGAAACTGGAAGTGGCACCAGTCCTCGCTGACACATGCCAGCCCCCTGGGGCTGCAGAGGCAGGTTGCTTTAGAGCTAGACACCAGAGCAAGGAAGGCTGGATCCACAAGCCAAGTTTTCCTCCACATGTGGCAGCGGGGTCCATCCCTGGGTTCGCACGGTGCTTGTGAGTGTGCGTCACTCGGCTGCCTGATGTTTACCACGACTGCGGACAAAACTCTGAGCCTAAAGGGAGAGAGATCCAAGCCCACAGCCCCCTGCATCCAGTGCAGACTCCGGAGGGACACTGGAATGACCACCCGGAGGATGACCGGCACCTCCCTCAGGGAATTTCCCTCACTGCCATTTTCCAATGTCAAACAACATGTGTGCAGTGTAGCGTAAGGGAGGGAGCTTGCGGCTTTGAGTATGATCTGGGTTCAAATCCTGACTGTCACCCAGCAGCTGCTGTGCTTTGGCCCGGTGGCTCAACTTCTCTAAGTACCAACTTCCTCTCTGTAAAAGGAGAATGACAACACATACCAATAAGTAAAGAAGGTGATGCATATAAAGTGCAGTCGTCGAAGGTGCTCAGTAAAGAAGAGCAGTTACTATTACACTTTTATTGTTATAAACAAGTCTTTGAAGGATCTAAGTCAGGGGCGTTAGAGATGCTGTTTCTTTATAAAATGTCTTCCTTTACAGGTAAATGTTGAAAACAGGGTCCTTAACCTGAGACGCGTGTATCCCTAAAAATTTCATGGCAGGCTTCAGAAGTCTGGGAGTCCCCTGACCCCCATGCAGACTGTGAGAGCATGACTGGGTGTGATTTCTAGGGGAAGAGGGGCTATTGTTTCCAGCAAACTGGTACATGGAGTTCTTCGCCCCCACCCCTCAAAGGGCTGAGGACCCCTGGTTTTGAATGCTCACTCTCTGCCCTCCTCCGGGGGGCGCTGCAGAGACAGCCCTCTGTTCTGGGGAACAGACCAGGAGAGTAGAGGGCCACCCCCACACACGGGCTGTCCTGACGTTTTGCCTTCTTCCCAGTACATGGCCTTCTTCGAGTTTAACAGCCGCCTGGAATCCATCCTCAGCAAAGCCTACATTTACAGGTGAGATGCCCTACACACACACACACACACACACACACACACACACACACACGACACACGCCATTTGCAGCAACTATAGAGCTAGGCATTCTCTACCCACATTTCTTCTCCTTTCAAGCCCCCCTAGCCGTGCAGGCCCCAGCACTACCGGAAGCCAGGCCTTTTCCTGGCCCTTCTCTGAAGGGATGTTTGTTTTTTTTTTTTAGAGAACCAGGAATGTCCCGTTTCCCCCAATTGTGAGGAGGGCACACGTAGGTTGAGATGCATGGCTCACCCGTGTTTCCAGGGAGCCGGGCCTCATTTTGGTCTCAGCTCAGGGAACTGAGCCCTGCAATCTAACTCAAACATGGAGGAATGGTGGCCACCGCTTGGATGTCTGAGAATGGGGCACAAGATCAGCCAGGCCACGCTCAGGGACAAAGCTTCCCCACATTGCTCACGGAGTGGCACTTCTCTGCACACATCTGTCCCTTCTCTGCCCCTCTCCAAGGGTACATCCCCGTCTGGTCCTTCACTCCCCCAGAACTGTCTGCACGTGGAATTCGGGGTCATTCCAGCCCCCAGCCTTGATAGCTGGCTGTTCACACACCACCGGCCCTAGCTGGCGCAGTCTCAAAAGAGCATCCGCTTGGTGCAGTCTGGCCACTGGCTGGGTCCCCGCAGCCAGATGTTCATCCTGTCAGGCAGCGGGGCAGGGCTGTGAAGCTCCAACAGGGCGATGTCTGAGGTGGGCGTTGGGGGAGGTAAAGGTGGACTTGTTCCCAGCAGTCCCTACCCTTGGGGTGAGGTGTCATGGCCGCCCTTCCTGCCACTGTGTTCATGCTTTTCCTTCTTTCACAGGGTGATCAGGACTACGGCTTACCTGCTCTACAGTCTGCATTTGAACTCATGTCTGTATTACTGGGCGTCAGCCTTTCAGGGCATCGGCTCCACTCACTGGGTTTACGATGGCGTGGGAAACGGGTGAGCCACAGTCTTCTTCCTGGGCTGTAATTCACAGTCCTAAGAGTCCCGGAAGGGAGTCCCATCGCCACCATGTTACTGAGGCCACCTTGCTCCCAAGCCACCATTGACATGATAAAGCTTGAGGACCACGTCTCCGTGTCCTCACTGAGCTAACATTTCCTGAGCACCTGCCACGGGCCGGGCGGAGGCGAGCACAGACGTGAACAAGGCTTGCTAGAAAGATCCTTTCAGCCTCCCAAAGTGTAGTAGAGTTGGCAAATTCACTTCACATGTGCGTCTACCCTTCTACCCCATGGTCACGTCCAAGTGGGAAGGAGGCCGGAGCACACTTCTCAACATTGCTTCCTGGCTAATCACCAGCCGTGCAGAAGCTGGCACACAAGGCGAACCTTCCTGCCAATCCAGAGAGCTGCCTTACATTGTGGGACGTGCTCAAATAATGATGATGGCAACGGTACTGCTACTAATAATAGCGACAAGCACTTAGAACAGACAACACTTACTAGGTACTGTTTGAAGTACTTAACCTAGCAATTCACTTAATCCTTCCAGTAATCTTCCAGGACACGAGGTAGGTACCGTCATCATCTCTGTTTCACAGATGAGGTAACAGACGTGAAATGATCTCCCAAGGTCACACAGTGACTTCATAAGTTCAAGAGCTGGGATTTTAACCTCGGCAGCGTGGCTACAGTCTTAACTGGGATACCATCTGCCCGGTGCTGGAGAGGTGTGGAGAAGGTGGCATGGGACAGTCAATTCCAAAAAGTTACGTTTGATTTTGGCCTCGGTAGGTGGAGAGAAGGGACAGAGAACCCCTGGGGGAGGGAGCGGCCCATAGAAAGGTGTGGAGGTGCAAAATGGTGGCATCAGGGCACTGGGAGCCATCTTGTGTGGTAGAGAGGATGGTCCAATACTGTGGCCACTAGCCACATGGGGCCACCAATTACTTGAAACGCGGTGTGACAGATGTGAATTACACGCAGGTTTGGAGGACATGAATAAAAAGTCAACTGCCTTATTGGTAATGTCTAAAATACTGGTTACGTGTCAAATATTGATTTTGATATTTTGGGTTGACTAAAAAACATTACTGAAATTAATTTCACCTGTTTCTTTTTACTTCGCAAAAAAGTAGCAACTAGAAAATTTTAAATTACATTTATATGGGTCGCATCATATTTTTATTGGATGGTGTGGTTCTAGGCAATGGAGAACCAGTAGAGAGTTCTTTTTTGCTGTTCTTTGTTTCATGTATCTTTATTCTGACTATAAAAGAAAGATCAGGGAGCGCCTGGGTGGCTCAGTTGGTTAAGTGTCTGACTCTTGATCTCAGCTCTGGTCTTAGTCTCAGGTTTGTGGGTTCAAGCCCCATGTTGGGCTCCGTGCTGGGCATGAAGCCTACTTAAAAAGAAAGAAAGATCAGGAACATACTTTACTATATTTCTTTGATTCTAAGATTCAGTTAATTACATGATACAATATTGAGTCAACACAGCCTTTTGGAAAAAAAGAAATATTACAATAAATGTACACATATTGTAAGATACATCCTAATTTTAGAAATGTGAAAATGTGGAAAAGTGTGTAGCCCACAGGGATATGCATTATATCATGCATATTTGCCCATCACTGAATTGTTTTCAAGCCACTGTCTACACCCGCCCCCCACTGCCCCGCTGTACAGAGAGGTCAGCATCCCTTCAACCATTCTATCATCATTGGGCGTGGAAGGTGTTTCCAGTTCTTCTGTCTGACACGTGATAATCGCAGTGTGCATCTCTGTATATGAATCTTTGTCCTCTGGCCTGATTGTTTCCTCACACTGAATTCCTAAGGGGAGATGGCAGGGCCAAGGATATGAGCATTTTTAAGATTAAAAAAAATATTATTATTTTAATTAGTACACTATGTTCTTAGAGCAATTCTAGGTTTACTGAAGAGCCGATAGGAATGTACAGGGAGTTCCCATGTGCTGCCACATTTTTTTAATGCTTAAAAAAAATTTTCTTTTATTTTGGGGACAGGGAGGTACAGAGAGAGAGAGAGAGAGAGAAAGAGAGAGAAAGAGGGAATCAGAGAATCCCAAACAGGCTCCACACTGCCAGCGCAGAGCCTGATGTGGGGCTCGAACTCACAAACGGTGAGATATGACCTGAGCTGAAGTCAAGAGTTGGACGCTTAACGGAGTGAGCCACCCAGGCGCCCCTGCCACATTTTCAAAGGTTGGATGGATATGGAAAGCTAGCCCAGTTGACCTCTCACCTCTTGCCTCAAAACCTTTTAAGCAGGGGGATGACAAGACCCTGGGGGATCTCAGAAAGGGGACTCTGCTGGTTTTGGCGGAGGTGGGGACAGACATAGAGGACAGGAGCAGAGGAGCCAGTTAGGGGGAGCAACAAAAGGCCCAGACAAAGGGTTTCTGTGATCGAGAAAAGGGAGGGCAGTGTGGGAAGGAAACCAGAAGCACACGAGGTCCAGACCAGGGGAGTGAGCCTGGAGATCCAGGGCACAGGCTTTAGGGACAGGAGGCCAGGGTAGGAAGAATAGAAGCTGTTCATTGAAATTAGCTCAGTGACCTTGGCTGAGGCCCTTCCTTTTTCAGAGACTCAGTTTCTCCTCTACAACATGAGGATAGTCTTGTATTCAGATTTCTTGTGAGGAATAATAAACTAATGTGTGTAACACGTCCAGCTCGTGCCTGGATGGGAGTCAGTGACCACCTCCTGGCTACACTCATTCTTATGGGGAAGCCGGCATACCAGGAAAGGGGTTCCCAACCTGGGATCCAGAGATATAAGGGGGTCCCACTCCCAACCCTGGAAATTGGAGCCCAGTTTTGAGAACTTGCTGGCTTCCCTAAGGAGAAGATTGCTAGCTTTCCATATCTATCCATCAAGGGGGTTTGTGCCCCAACAAGCTTAAACCCAAGTCCCAGGAGCAGGCCTGGCAGGCCCATCATGGGCAGGCCCAGGATGGAATGGCAAGCAGGGAGGGGGAGGGCAGGGGACAGCTGTCTGGGACTCCCTTCTGCAGGGACCTTGGAAGGGGCACACTGTCTTGGCCACACTACTCTTCTCCAAACGAAATCCTACAGGGAACCAACCCCCAATATGTGCCACAAAACCACAAATGGTAAAGGATTCCTCCAGAAGTCCAATATCATGGGTAATAATCACTTTCAAAATAGTGACCATTTGTTGAGTGTCTGCTGTGAGCCAGGGGCTTGAGGACCCAAGTTCCCACAGAGCTGGGTCCTTTATCCTGCTCTGCTTCTGCCTGGCCTGGAGCATGTAGGGGTCCCCACAGGACACAAGGACTTCAGGGAGGCCTCAGAAATGCCAGGCCAACAGAAGATTCCTCCAATCAGAAAGAGTGTGGGGAAAGCTCTGGGGACGTTGCTCATGTCGCCTTTCTGTCGGGTGGCCTGGCAGCCCCCCGCCCCCCCCCCCCCCCCAAGCTCCCAGCCAGAGGTCAGCTGTGTCTGTGCTTATGGCTGCGCCCTCTGGTGGCTGGGACCAGTATGATGGGGGACTTAACAGGGGAGGCCTGTGTTGTCCCGGGATCTCTGTGTACCGGGAGGGGGGGGGGGGGGGGAGGGGTGAGGAGCAGGGCTGCCCAGAGCCCTGCCCCAGGCCTTGTAGCTAGTAGTCAGAGGCAGAGCACCCCCCTCAACTTCCCAACAACCTCTGCTTCCCCCTCCCTGTGCTCATCGCACGATTTCTTGCCTGTCCCCACCAGGGGGTGAGCTTCTTGAGGACACAGGCGAGCCTGTTCCCCACTGCAGGCATGTGGCAGGCACCAGTAACAGTGAAGGCTGTGGTCGCTGACGTGTACTGACAGCCCGTCCGTTCTAGCACCTCATTTCGTCCTCACAATCACCCTGTGAAGGATGTTTCACTGCCATCATGCCCATTTTAGGAGAAAGAAGCTGAGGCTTGCTGAGACTGAGTAGTTCGTCCGCATCACGCAGCTAGGAAGTGGCAGAGCTGGGTTCGAGCTGGGGCAGTCCAGCTCCAGGGCCCGTGTTCTAACTATGACTCTGCATAATTAGCTGGTGAATGGAGCTCAGGGGAGGACCCGTTTGAGGCCATCCTCAGGCTGGATTATCTGCTAGCCGGATCATGTTCTTGATTGTGGAGCTGTGCAGGGACCTTGAAAGTGTGCGTGTGTCAGGACACGG
This sequence comes from Neofelis nebulosa, assembly GCF_028018385.1. Lineage (NCBI taxonomy): Eukaryota > Metazoa > Chordata > Mammalia > Carnivora > Felidae > Neofelis > Neofelis nebulosa. Next base: position 35,108,505 of record NC_080798.1, on the reverse strand, counting down.
GAGCCAGGGCAGGCTCTGGATGCCTCCTGGGTGCCCTGGTAGGAAGACAGGAAAGCCAGCTGGGATTGTCCTGTCTTTAAGCTCTGTTGACCTCACCCGTTGCTGACCCCTGGGAAGGCACAGCCTGAAGGCGTGAACAGGTATATGAGGGACTCTTATTTCTTTGTGATAATGAGATCAGCTTGGGGCATCTTCTATTCCTTTTACCACCGAGTGGGACCCCATCACCCATACCTCCCTTCCCTGGGTCATGTGCCTGTGTAGAGTGATTACAAACAGTGGGGTGACAGCTCAGAGAAACATATGGCAACCTGAGTTCTGATTCCAGCTCCAGACCTTGCCAGCTGGTGACCGTGAGTGTTTCCTTTCCCTTCTGGGGCCTCAGTTTCCCTGTCTGGAAAATGGATGGGCAAGGGAGAGGGTCAGAAAAGATAGCCCTCAAGGTATCTTCCAAGTCTGATGTTGCTCTTGCTTTCCATGAACCAACATGATGGGATGGCCAAGGGAAGTTGGTGGAAATTGAAAGAATATTGAGGGAGCCCAGGCATCAGGAGTCAGAAGACCCTGGTCTATCCTCCTGCCAGGTGTTTTGAGCAGTCTCCCAGAGCCTCAGTTTCCACATCTGTAAATGGGGGTGATAACATGCCCCTTCAGGGTTGGGGCAGAGCCACAACCCAGCAAGACAGCATCTGTGAACACACTCCAGAAAGTACAGAGCGCTCTATGCATGTGCAGCTGTTTTCCTTGCACTTAGAAGGTATAAAGCGTTTTCTTTTTTGCACAATGCACATCTGTCAGAGCAGGACACCCAGGCTCAGCACGGTGGGGCCTTTGCTGACCGCGGTCCCCTTCTTCTTCTCTCTCCAGCTACATTCGCTGTTACTACTGGGCTGTGAAGACCCTCATCACCATTGGCGGGCTGCCCGACCCCAAGACACTCTTCGAAATTATCTTCCAGGGGCTGAACTATTTCACCGGTGTCTTTGCTTTCTCTGTGATGATCGGACAGGTACCTGGGTCCCTGGTCTGGCTTGCCACGCACCTGCCTGCGGGGCCCGTCTCCTTCCCACCGCTGCCACAGATGTCACCGTCTGTGGCCATTGCTTTTGAACTAAGCCCGGGAAAGAGCACAGGACCTCGAGTCAGGAGGCTGGAGCCCTGGGGCCTGCCGGGCGAAGAGGATGGTGCAGAGGTCTGGGTCCGATTCTTCTCTGCCGTTGCTTCCATTTGAAATGTCAGTCCCTTTGGGCTGTCTTTGGAGAGCTGGGCCGAATGGCTTTCTGCAAAGCCTGGGGATTTGGGCTGTTCCCTTGGAGAGAAACCTGGAGAGTATCTAATATGCTGGGGGTGCATCTCATGTTCTGATCAGCACATGGGGCCGCAATCAGCCGGCCTCAAAATTGCCTCTAGGGGCCCTGCCCTGCAGGGCAGTACACTGAGTTATTTTCTCCAGTAAGTTCAAAGTGGCCTCTGGCACCAAGGGGCCATGTCGTACCAGAATCAGCCCAGCCCAGCGAGGCATCTCCTCCTGGTGGGGCCCCAGGGGCCCTCACGTCCCATGTCCACCTTGGAGATGGAGTTTCCCTTGTCAGACAGTCCCCTGTCTCTGTGTGTAGACATGGAACTCCCTGTCTCCTGATCCCCCTTCCTCGAGCACCCCTGGTCAGTGTAGAGTAAACATGCTCATGACACATGTCCCCAGAGCCCCACTCTGATCCTTGACTTTTCCTCCCCGGCCCTAGATGAGAGACGTGGTGGGGGCCGCCACTGCAGGGCAGACCTACTACCGCAGCTGCATGGACAGCACAGTGAAGTACATGAACTTCTACAAGATCCCCAGGTCCGTACAGAACCGTGTCAAGACCTGGTACGAATACACCTGGCAGTCCCAAGGCATGCTGGGTAAGACCAGTGCCCCGGCTGCCAGGCAGCTACCCCCTGGCCACCTCCTCCCGGGGCCCTGCCTTTTTGGTCCCAACCTTTGACCCTGTATCCCTGAGGTCCTGAACACTTACTTAAGTGAGAGGGGCCTAGGGAGGTCTGTGAGGTGCCCCAGGCTGGGCCGTCGAGAGACCCCTGAAGACTTGAGAGCCGTGTCTTCTGGATGCCCTGCCCCCTCACTTCACCTGCCTTGAAATACATCCCCATCAGAGATGGAAGTACAGTTGAAATCAGGAGAGAAGGAAGACCCCCTCTCGCTTTCTCTTTCCATATACACACATACACATATATTGTTTGTCAACTTTTTGATGTTATGCTTTCCTTCTGAAATTATTTGGCTACAACCATGCATTTCATTCACCACTGTTTCTGCCTTCTTGTCAGAAGAACTGGGGTGTGCCCAGGAATTCTCGCAAAGTGGGAGAACCTTAACCCGTACGTTGTTTTCAAATGTAGTGAAGTTTTTGTGAATTCTAAACGGAACCCTTCATAAAATTTGAATATGCTATTTATATGTTGATTTATTTACAGTTATGTTTTTTCCAGTTTCCTTTTTATCTTTGGGAGCTAGTAATTTCGTTTTCAGAGCGTAGACATCATTTTGGAGCCCTCTGACGAGCCTGTGGGCCACTGACTGTGTGCCTTAGAGCCCCCTCAACTCTCTCAGCTAATTAAGGAGCCCCCTCACTGCTTCCATGGGCTTCCCTCTGGCCTTGAAGAAGCTACACGTCAACTCCAAGCTCTCCTGAGCTGAAGGTGTTGTCAAATCTGTGAGTGTAGAATCTTCATTAGCGTCCGTTGCTACTGTGCTCACTCTACACAAGGCACATTCACGTGCATTGCCTCGTCTGTGCCAGTGATGGACTTGTGACATCTGAATCATTGCCCCCTTTCACAAGGGCGCACATTAAGGATGAGAGAGGGCTCTGACCTGCCCAGGGTCATACAGATCAGCTCTTGAGCCCATAAATAATTGTGGTGGAGTAGAAGGGAATCGGGATTGGGGTCAGGTTGTGCCTTTCTTGTCCCCAGTACCGACATTCATTCTGTGCCAGGCTCCCCATTCATTCAGTGCCAGGTCTGAGCACTGCAGACCCATCACGGGGAAAAATAGACAGGGCCCCTACTCTCCTGGGACTGGCCTTGGAGCCCCACGGCCTGTGTGGGATCTGATTCCATCCCCCTGGGCTGCGAGCAAGTCACTGCCTTCCTGAACCTCCCTTTCTGTAAGGTGGGGGTTATAGTAGTGGGCACCTCTTGTGTTGCTGGGAGGTTTAATAAAACTATCTCTGTAAAGCTCTGTAAAACAGTGTTTGAAATACCTTAGTTCTTGCTAACATTCTTAGAGCATGAAGAGGACAGACTAGTATTAACAAACCATTGCAATAAAGAGTGTGATCAGCGCTACAGCACAGAGACTGCTAACATAATAGCGGGTGGGGGAATCTCAAGAGAAGGCTTCTTGGAGGAGTACTGGGTTCTGAAGGATGAGTGGAAGTTAACTACGGGGGTGTTTCTTGCAGAGGGAATAGCATCCAAAAAGCCCAGAGAGGGTACTCTCCTAGTATAGAGTGGTTCTAGATAACAGAGGAATGGCGTGGCTGGGGTCCCATGTGGGGGGAGTGGGGGGTAGAGGCCTGGATGTGTCTCTGACCATTGCCAGGGTCTCCTTTGCAGATGAGTCAGAACTGATGGTGCAGCTTCCGGACAAGATGCGGTTAGACCTCGCCATCGATGTGAACTATGACATTGTCAGTAAAGTGGCTCTCTTCCAGGTATGGCCCACCTAGCGCCCTCATCCCCAGGGTTCTGGGAAGCCCCAAGCCCCCACCCTCCTCTAAACGGGCATTCTTTCCCCCTCCTCCTGGGGACAGGGCTGTGACCGACAGTTGATCTTTGACATGCTGAAGAGGCTTCGTTCTGTCGTCTACCTGCCCAATGACTATGTGTGCAAGAAGGTGAGTGGCCCGAGGCAGCTGCAAGGCAGTCTGGGATTTACAGCGCATCTCCCTGCTAGGAGCTGTGCTGAAGGGGGTGCCTCTGAAGGCCCAGGGGGTTTGCAAGCCCAGGGAGAGCAGAATTGCTGGGGAGGGACAGGGACTGTAGCACCAGTGAAATGACCCCAGGGCTCCTGGGTTGTTTGGCATTGAACTCAGGTGTGCCTCAGGCTTTGCTCCTTTTGACACAGGACCAGGGGAATCAGGACGAGGAACCCCACTTTCCAGAAAAGGAAAACCTAATGAGAAGTAGGTCCTTGACTGTGTAGATGAAACTGCTCCCAGGGTCTTGGTCTTCCTTTCAGAAAAATGGGGCAGCAGAAGGGCTGGGATAGGTCAGAGGTTGCAAACTGATGGCCTTTGCATAGCAGCCAGCCCATTCGTTGTTTTGTGGGGTTTTTTTTCCTAATCTTAAAAAAATGTTGAAATAGTTCCCAACCTTTAAAAACTTGAAGGTTTTGGGGTGCCTGGGTGGCTCAGTTTTATGAGCATCCAACTTCAGCTCAGGTCATGATCTCACAGTTCATGGGTTCAGGCCCTGCATCAGGCTCTGTGTTGACAGCTCAGAGCCTGGAGCCTGCTTCGGATTCTGTGTCTCCCTCTCTCTCTCTGCCCCTCCCCTACTAGCACTCTGTCTCTGTCTCTGTCTCTCTCTCTCTCTCTCTCAAAAATAAATAAATATTAAAACTTTTTTTTTTAATTTGAAGCTTTGCATAGAAAGTCAGATTTCTGGCTGAAAACAGAAAAAAATCTGTTAGCACTGAGCCCTCCTTTCCTAAATAGCAAGAGTCCCCTGAAGGGGAACATTGCCCTCCCTCCTGATGCCACAGGCCCCACCCCTCCCCACTGCCCCATACCAGGCTCCCCTCACTCCTTAAACCACCCCTCTGATCCTGGAAAACGTTTGGATTTGAACCCAGGGCTCCACATGTCTAGGGCTTCTGCTTCCATTCTTCAAGGTGAGACCAAGGTCACCTGGTGAGTGAGTGGTTAAGGTGGAAGGACAGGAACTCAGGTCTGAGTCCTCTTGTTCCCAAGCTGTCAAGACAGGGGTGAAAAAAAAAAGCCCAAGCAACCCCTGTAAGACTCAGGAAACCAGCCCAAGAAGGCCCCCATCTCCAAGTTGTATGCTGTGCAGCAGTGAAGTTTCTGGAAGCAGAGAGCCCAGGGAAATGGGGAAACAGTGTTACAGATGGTTGAGAATTTAGAGAGGCAGCCCTAGAGGCCAAGGGGTTTGGGAACAATAGAGTGATTTGTCTGATGCTGGAGCTGCTTCCTAGCTGTGCAGCCTTGGGGCACTGGCTTCCCCTCTCTGACTCTCTCTCTTCTCATGGGTAAAGTAGGGATATTGAGGCTACCGCCTCATGGGATGGTTGTGAAAATTGAGTAAGTTGTGCCTACAGAGTTTGGCACCGTGCTGGCACAGAAGAGGTACCATTGCTGCTGTTATTATCCTTGAGGGTAATGTAGAATCTACTGCAAATGAGGAAGCGTCAGCCAGGTGGTTGGAGTCGGCAGGTGGAAGTGAGCCCTTGATGAGCAAGTGCGAATGGCACCCTCTGCTGTCCAGTTTTGCTCCGCGATGATCTCTCTGAGACACCCCTGGAGCACCCCGCCCTCACCGCCCCGCCAACCAGGGCTGGTTAGTGAGGTGAGGGTGAGCTCTTTAGACCCTTCAGTCCGTGTCAAATTGAACACAGAAACAGGGAAATGAAACTTCCCGTTTGTTAAGAAGCTCATGCACGTGTGAGATGTCCAGGAAACGTTTGTCAGATGAATCAGAAGTGTAATCAGTTTACCTGCCCTTGATCTCTGTCCTTTCAGGTGTGACCCACAGGAAGTAGGGGTCTGTTGAGGGCATGAGGATCAGAAGGTGCATAACAGACGGGGTTTCTGATGGCAGTCCAAAGCAAGCTATTCATTCATCATTTGCTTTAATTTGGGGTTAAGACCATTGAAATAGTTTGCTACAGCTTCTGTAACAAAGGACCAGAGATTGGGTGGCTTAAACAACAGAAATGTATTGTGTCACCATCCTGGAGGCTGGAAGTCCAAGATTAAGGTGTCGGTGGGGGTTGGTTCCTTCTCAAGGCTGTGAGGAAAGGATCCGCTCCTTTCTCCTTGGCTTATAGATGGCTCTCCCCTCCCTGGGTCACTTCATGTTGTCTTCTCTGTATGCCTGTCTCTGTCCAAATGTCCCCTCTATAAGAACACCAGTCATGTTGGGTGAGGGGCTCACCCAACTCCAGTTCGGCCTCATCTTAATTTAACTAATTATATCTGCAATGACCCTCTTTCCAAAGAAGGTCATATTCTGAGCAACTGAGTTTAGGACTTCACCAAGTGAGTTTGGGAGGGACACAGTTTAACCCACAACAACCATAAAGTCGAACCAGACCGTCTGGGTTCAAATCCCTGCTCTCCCCTGGCCTAGTTTTGTGCCCTCGGGCAAAGAGTTCGTATCCCAGAGCTGTTGGGGATTAAGCAGGCTCAGACACATAAAGCACTTAGAACAGTGCCTCGCACAGACGAACATTATACAAGGGCCAGACAACATGATTGATGTTGTTTTCATTCCTATTTCAATCAGCCAATGCTTACCAAGCTCCTAAAGTGGTATGTGGTAGGCACAGGTATCAGCTTATTGTATGAACCACTGTTGGACTTTCCATGCCTCTGGGCCCTCCACTGGAGTGTATCAATGGGAGTTTGCAGAATGCATTGCACCCGCACCTCCTAGCTTACCTCGAATTTTGCTTTCCATCACACCACTAACTCCCCATATAACCCTGTCAGGCAGGTTCGGGGTGGCCACTCTCCCCAATCCACAGATGGGGAGACTGAGGCCCCAGAGGGGAAGTGACCAAGTTGGTGGTGGGGCTGGATGCCGGCTCACGTTCCTCTGTGCTGTGCCACCAGCCTCTGGGCCCAGCCCTGCTGCCTTTATGGTCATTTTGGGAAAAGACAGAGGGGCTCACCCTTTCTCTGTTTCAGGGGGAGATAGGCCGAGAGATGTACATCATCCAGGCAGGACAGGTGCAGGTCTTGGGTGGCCCTGATGGGAAGGCCGTGCTGGTGACGCTGAAGGCTGGATCTGTGTTTGGAGAAATAAGGTCAGAGGGACGCTGGGGTGAAATGAGGAGACGTGGGCCCCAGCTGGAGGGGCGGGTGGCCAGCGGGTGGGACTTCGTCCTCAAGGGCTGTGGATGCTGACATATGCAGGGTCGGCCCTGGCTCTGCGCCGTGTGGGGCTGCCACCGTGCTCCAGGCAAGAAGTAGAGAGGAGCACTTTAGTGGGATCACAGCCACAGCCTGCCACCTCTCACCTCCCTCCCTTTTCTGCCCCAGCTTGCTGGCTGTTGGTGGCGGGAATCGTCGCACCGCCAATGTGGTCGCCCACGGGTTCACCAACCTCTTCATTCTGGATAAGAAGGACCTGAATGAAATTTTGGTGCATTATCCCGAGTCTCAGAAGTTACTCCGGAAGAAGGCCAGGTACATTATTTTTATTAAAAAAAGTCTGTATACACTTCAGGGTGCATTTTGCAAAGACTAAAACTTTCGCTTATATAACCGTTGTACCTTTATCAAAATCAGGAAATTCAGTATTGAAACGATGCTATTATCTCATCCCTAGTCCATCTTCAAATTTGATTAATTGTCCCAGTCGTGCCTTTTATGGACTTTCCTATCTTCTTTTCTATTCCTGAATCCAGTGGAGGACCACCTGTTCATTACACTGCCTCATATCTGCAGTCTCCTTCGATCTGGGTTCGTTCCTCAGCCTTTTTCCATCTTTAGTGACTTCGAAGAGGACAGGCCAGTTATTTTGTAGAATGTCTCTTCATTTAGATTCAGCTGATGTTCTGATATTTTCTCATGATTACCTTCAGGTTCTGCATTAGGGCAGAAATTACTCAGAAGTGATGTTGTGGGGGCGCCTGGCTGGCTGGGTCGGTAGAGGATGTGTCTCTTGTTGTTGTTCAAGCCTCATGTTGGTTGTAGAACTTACTTTATTTTTTTTTTAATTTTTTTTACGTTGATTTATTTTTGAGACAGAGAGAGACAGAGCATGAACGAGGGAGGGTCAGAGAGAGGGGGAGACACAGAATCTGAAACAGGCTCCAGGCTCTGAGCTGTCAGCACACAGCCCAATGTGTGGCTTGAACTCACGGACTGTGAGATCATGACCTGAGCGGAAGTCGGACGCCCAACCGACTGAGCCACCCAGGCGCCCCGAGCTTACTTAAAAAAAAAAAAAAAAAGGGATGTTGTATTCTTCTTAGAGCAGCATATCGAGAGGCATGAGATGCTGGTTTCTCCCAGTATTATTGATGATTTTCCTTTCCATCACTTGGTTAATTAAGCCTTCTGGACTCTAAAGTTAACATTTTTCTCTTCAAAATTGATAAGTAATTAGTGGGGAGTCACTCTGAGGCTATCTGGACCTCCTGTTCCCCATCAAGCCTTCACTTGCTACTTCCAGTGCCCATTGAGGGTTCTTGCTAAATCAGTGATTGCCACAGTGGTTGCCAAATGGTAATTTTCTGACTCCTACGTATTGTGCCTTCTACGTTTATTAGTGAGCATTCTACTTTAAGGAAGAGCTTTCTCTTCCTTCCCATTTATTGGTTTATTCATTTATCTATATCAATATGGATTTGTTTTGTTCCATAAATATCACGTTACACTCATTGTTTTGGTGTCAAATTGCACTACCTTTGGCCAGCAGGCCCCTCTTCAGGCTTGCTCTTGTGACTCTTTGTAACGTCCCCAACACGTTTTAGCACTTTCTTGCTAACAGCCACAATAAGATGCTCTGGGGTCATCTTGTACTTTCCCTGCCACATCCCTGGAGATGGCCATTTGATTCCTTGTAGGTGGAAATGGTTTTTAGAAACCAACATTTGAGCACTCCGTGTGCTCATTGCTACTGGGGTGCTACTAGGCTCTGAAGTGGGCAGAGCTGGGAAATACACCCACATGCAAATATGCATAAATAAGTGTAGGAGCACCTGGGTGGCTCAGTCAGTTGAGTGTCCGACTTCAGCTCAGGTCATGATCTCATGGTTCATGAGTTCAAGTCCCGCATCAGGCTCGCTGCTGTCAGTGTGGAGCCTGCTAGGATTCTCTCTTTCCCTCTCTCTGCCCCTCCCCCACTTGTGTTCTCTCTCTCTCTCTCTCTCTCAAAAATAAAACAGTAAACATTAAAAAAATACGTGTATCTATATATGTGTATATATCAACATCTATTTTTCTGTCTGTATCTGTGTCTGTACCTAACGATTTCAGTCCAACACCATGGAAATCCTTCTAATCTGTTCCTTTCCCATATTTGGTAAATTTCTTCTCCAACCCTGAGAAATTTAGCTCTCTTTACCCTCATTACATTAACTCCTTTGTTCAGTCCTACCATATAGAGAAAGCAGTTTCAGAATTGCTCTCCCATACCACTGGGGTGGGGGCTGGGGAGAAGCCTTCTCAGCAGAATTCAACATTTGGTGCATTCCCTTTGGTCTTTAGCCTGAGTGTCTACGATGTAAGTGTTGTGTTCAGAGTTATTTGGATTCATTTCTTTTTTCTCCCTTTAGTGTGGATGTTCTGTTCATGTGAAATACACCCAGGTTTGCATCCCATTTTTTATGATTCCTCTCACCCCCAATCCTTGTTGATTTTTTGTTGTTTTGAATATGTCAAACATTAACATGGCACCCAAAGTCATAATGCAACAAAATGGGATGCCTGGAGACTGTCCCAGCTACCCCCCCCCCCCACTAGTTGCCCCTATACAAACCCAGGCTCATTAGTTTCTGCTGCTTCCTCAATGTGTTTCCTTCTGCAGAAATGGGCGGATGGGTGAATATTTTCTTTTCTTTTCTGTCTCACACAAAAGGTAGCATACTGTAGACTTTCTTTTGCACTTTGCTTTTTTTCACATGACAACAAATCCTGAGAAGCCTTCTCTATCAGGCCATAGACCCATCTGCATGCCTCTGATGCTTGCAGACCATTTCTATGAATGGGCGTTTAGGCCATTTCCAATATTTTGCAATTCTCAACAGTGCTGCAGCGAACCACCTCGTGTATCTGTGTTTTGTACTGTTGAAGAATAGGTAAGTTTTTAGAAAAGCAGTTTTTTGTTGTTGTTGTTTTCAAACCCTTCAGATCAGGTTTTGAGTTGAGTGATGGAGGCAGCAGCATGTGGTAGAAAATCCACAACAGGCTTGGGAAGTTACAGGGCTCAAACCCTGTCCGTGTGAGGTATTGGATGTGTGGTTTTAGAGAAGTTACTCAACTTCTCGGGTCTCAGTTTTCTGCAGTTCTATAAAATAAGGGTAATCCCCTCTACTGTGTTGTTGGGAAGATTAAATAAAATAGTGTGTATGAATGTCTCCAGCAAGGTACCTGGCATGTGGGAGAGCTCAGTGAACATTAATAATGGTTCCTCTTTATCCATTAAATCCTCTCTATAATTTTCTCATTGGAGAAAGCCTTTTCAAATCTATCTATCTGGTTTTCTGGTTTTCCCTCCCTTGCCTTTTATCATATATTCCTATTTTCTACCTCATTCTATGAAATGACACCATAAATAAACTGCCTCCATTCACAGCACACAATAATTTATTGAGTACATAGTTCTAGGCCCTGGGGACACAGCAGGGACCAAATAAAGCTTGAATTCTAATAGGGGAGACCAACAATGGAGAAATGAATTGTTATGCGATATCCCCAGCTGGGCACAGGGCTGTGAGGGGACACAAAGCCACATCGAGGAGACAGAAGTGATGGAGGGAGTTACTTGAGATAAGTTGGCCAGGAAAAACCATTCTGAGGAAAGTGGTATTTCAGCTGGGACCTGCACAGAATAAAAGCATGAGCAGGACTGCTTGCAGGGAAGAGCATTCCAGCCAGAGGGAACAGCATGTGCAAAGGCTCTGCGGAGGAGCAAGCTCAGTGTGTGCGTGGACCAGCAAGAAAATAAGAGTAGCTTGATATGGGATGGGAGAAGTCAAGGGGATGAGCTTGGGTAGGGCCTCACAGGTGACGCCTTGCAGTGGCTTTGGGTTTTATTCTGAGGGAGATGGCAGCTGTGTGGGGTTTTACACAGACGAATGATTTGACATGACTTAAGTTTTAACAAAACCCCTTCGGCACCCCCAGGTGAGTGGAGGCTGTGTTGATGTTGGCCCATAATACATGCAGGATGCTGGGGTCCCCTGAGGAAGGAGGCCACCCTGTAACCCAGCTTCCCTGTTTGCTCTTAGGGAAGCCACTGGGCCCTTCCAAAGGCCGGTCTGTCTGAACTTCTCCCACAAAATTTGCCCATTTCCTCTTGCTCTCCTGAGGAACAGGGAAATATAGCCAATCCTCATTAGTCGCGTATTTGCGATTCTGTGTTTGCAATTCACCTACTCACTAAAATTTATTTGTAACCCCGAAATCAGCACTCACGGGCATTCCCAGTAATCCGTGGATGTGTGCAGAGCATTGAAAACTTTGAGTTGCCCGAAGTGCACGTCCTGGGCAGAAGTTGAACAAGGTGACGCTCTGCTCTATTGTTTCAGCTTGTAAGCATCTGAACACTTGGAAGCAAGCGTCCTTTTGTGGTCTGTTTAGTGCCACCTTTTTCACATTTTTGTGATCCTTATTGGTGATTTTGCTATTTAAAATGGCCCCTAAGTGTAGTGCTGAGGTGCTGTCTGTGTTCCCAAGGGCAAGAGGGCTGGGATGGGCCTTACAGAGAAAACATGTGGGTTAGACAAGCTTCGTTGAGGCATGACTTTCAGAGATGTTCGTCGTGAGTTCAATGGTAATGAATCAACTGTGTATTACATAAGATGTCTGTAAACAGAAACACACACAAATATTGATCACTTGATGAAAATGTTGTCATGAGAGGCTCGCAGAAACCTAAGCCTGTGTTTGCCCCAGAAACAATGACTTGGTGTTCACTAATTCGGTGTTTGCAGGGGTTCTACAGAGCGACACTACCAGGTATAGTGAGAATCGACTGTTAATGTCTGAGAGCGGGCTCCAGGTCCCCCTACCCTGCCTTCTTCCCCCAACAAGAGGAGCAAGGCCCAAGAAAACCACCCATTTCTTTGGCTAGGTTAGGTGAGGGTGTGGCAAATCAACTAGCATCCCGCAGAGGCTCCTGACCACGTGTGGTGAGCCTGTGCCTGGCACTGGAGGAGGCCGGGGGGCTGAGGTGATGGCCCGGGGTGGGGAGCAGCCAGAGAAAGGAGTTGCTGACGGGCCTTGCAGCACAGAGGCCCTGGGACCAGAGCTGTGGCATGATTCATCAGAGAGGTGGTTCTCTGGAAAGGCAAGCTTGAGGACAGAGGCAGGGGATCATGTGGGAGCTCTGCCCATCAAAGGAAAAGACACGATCTGAGAGCCACAGAGCCTGGGGATGTCTGAGTTGGTGACAGCCACGTGTGGGATTCTGTCTAAACTACCTGCTTTACAGATGGAGGTGCGGAGGCCCCGAATAAGTGAAGTGCTCAGCTCTCTGGCTTGGCCACTCCAAGATATGGGGCAAAAAGGTCTCACGCATGCTACTTTCTCCAGGGATGAATGTGCGATCCTACTTATAGGAAAATGCGTCATCGGAAAATGAGGCTGAATTTCCTTAATCTGGCAATGTCCCAGAAGCCAGCTCAGTGTCTCAAAAGAGAGACAGCCCCTTAGCAATCAGAAAAGGTCCCATAGATAGATCTTTTGTGTCATTTTTGTACCATGCCGAGCCTTCCCACAGACTGTCATGCTGTGAGTTATGGACTAAATGACACAGGTGACAGTGCCAGGCATGGAGAGGCCGCTGATGAATTATCATGTTTGTGTTCTCCTGGGGGAGTCCCAGCCGGAAAATGCAAGTCTTGGGCAATTAATATCAATATGCACAATTTAAATCCATTGCCTCTGATTAGATAAGCAGCCAGTAATGGCCTCATTTTTAAACAAACAAGTTTTGCTGGAGCCCTGGTGAATGAATTTGCCAATTAGGAGTCTAGGCCCACTAGACTGCAGACACAATTCATTTGTTCTTGAGCCAAACCACTCATCACATATCTGTAGCATGAAATATTCCTTATCAAAGGCTGGGGCTCTGTTCGATGGAAGATTGTCTCCTTATTTAGAGAGCAGGGTGGCAAACTGCATTTACATCTGGGTTTTAATTCTGCCCCTGTGATTTCCTCACTGTGTGACCTTGGGAAAATTACTTACCGCTCTGGCCTTGCATATCTTTATTTGAAATGAGGGAGAAAAATAGGGCCTACCTGTGAGGAGGATTCTGTGAGATTTAAATGACAGAATGTGTATCAGTTACCTGTTGTTACGTAATGATATTACCACACATTGAGCAGCTTTTAAAACCACACGTATTGATCACCTCAGAGTTTCCGTGGGTCAGAAGTCTGGGGTGGCTTTGGTGGGGCTGCTGCAAGGCTATAATCAAGGTGCGGGCCAGAGCTGAGTCCCATCTCAAATGTCCCCTGGGGAAGGACCTGCTTCCAAGGTCACATGCCTGTGAGCCAATTGTTGGCCGGAAGCTGCCCGTGGTTCTCGCCACGTGGGCCTCCCCCAACATGGCCACTTGCTTCATCAAAGCCAGTGAGGGAGCGTCTCCTTGCAAGACAGAGATCACGATCCCATGTGACATATTCACAAAGGTGGTATCTGATCACCCTTGCTGTATTCTGCTGGTTGAAAGCAAGTCACATGTCCCACTCACCCCTCAAGGGGAGGGAACACCAGGAAGGGGGATCTCAGGGGCCACTGAAGAGGGTCTGTAAAGGACTGAGCATAGCACCCGACACATACAGACACTCAGTAAGTGTTGACAGAGGTGATGGTGAGGATGGCAAAATGACAGCGAAGCAAAAGGAAGAGAAGGGAAAGGCTTTGGGTCTTTTTTCAGCGGAGCATCCTATTTCTGAGTCCATATGTTATAGTATCATTCAGCATTTCCCGTGTGACCTCAGAAAAGTTCTTGGCCCCTCTGAGCCTGCATTCCTCCTCTATAAGGTACAGACTATAAACCCACGTCGTCCCGGTTGCTCCCATCACTTACTGAGATGCGACGCATAAAGCACTTCTCGCCCTGCTTACTCACAGTTCGCCAGCCAAAACCACCACCGCCACACCACAACCCCAGTGGATTCTACGTGAATGATGCTTTCTTCTCTCCCAGAGCATGCTTGTGATGTTCACGGGCGCTGCTTTCTTTCAGGCGCATGCTAAGAAATAACAACAAGCCCAAGGAGAAGAGCGTGTTCATCCTTCCTCCCCGGGCAGGCACCCCCAAGCTGTTCAACGCCGCCCTGGCCGTAGCAGGAAAGATGGGTGCCAAGGGGGCAAAAGCCGGCAAGCTTGCCCACCTGAGGGCCCGGCTCAAGGAACTGGCTGCGCTGGAGGCGGCAGCGAGGCAGCAGCAGTTGCTGGAACAGGTAACGCGGTTGGTTCCCCAGCCTCCCTGTCCATTTCAGCCTCGTGCCAGAGAGAGGGCCAGGGTGCCTCAGAGAGCGGGGAAATCTCTCCCCCTTCTTCACATCAGTCAGGACTCATGTGGTTGCAAGTGACAGAAATGCAAGTCACGGTGCCAGCTCACGTTAGCTTAAAAAAACAGGGAATTGATGGGGGTCGGGTAGCTGGGCAGTTCAGGCAAGGCTGGATCCAGGAGTTCAGACGATGCCCAGGGGACTGGTTTTGCCATTCTGTCATTCCTGCTTTCCTCAGGGATGGCGTCCCATCACAAGGGCACTAGGGTTACATCCTTCTGGTTTAGCAACTCCCAACGGAAAGTCCCTCTTTCCCCATGATTCCAGCAAAAGTCCCAGGGCTCACTGTCACTGGACAGAATCGGATCGCGTGCCACTTCCCCAGCCACCGACTGTGGTGGTGTGGAGAGACCAGGCTCCCCTGCCTGGGCTGAGGGGGGCAATCCTCCTACGGGAAGTCCTCCTGCACTTGCAGAGGTAGGAGCAGTGGGTGTGGGCAGGGAATGTCCCTCCCCAGATGGCAGTGATGTCCTCATATTTTATATTTGTGTCTGTGACACTTGAAAAGATTTGAAGAGAAAAAACTCTGCAGCAGGCACAGTGCCAACTGTCCTACCCGCCCCAGTCCTCGGAAATCTGAAGGGAATTTTAAAATTAGTTCTGGGATTCTTTTCTGTGACTAATGCCAAAAATGCCAATTAGAATGATTGCACTAATTATGACTATTCATGACTGTCCTTTAGGGAGGCTGTTGGGAAGGAGGCCGTGGTTAGGCAGCAGCTCCGTGGCAGGGAGGGGACTGCAGTCCACATGACAGAATTCAAAGGGGGCACCTGGGTGGCTCAATCGGTTAAGCGTCTGACTTCAGCTCAGGTCATGATCTCGCAGTTCGTGGGTTCCAGCCCCACACCGGACTCACTGCTGTCAGCACAGAGCCTGCTTTGGATCTTCTGTTTCCCCTCCCTCTTTGCCCCTCCCCCACTTGCGTTCTCTTTCTCAAAAATAAATAAGTCTTGGGCGGGGGGCGGGGGGGGGGGGCGCGGCAGGAAACGAGCCTAGTGAACTTAGTCTCAATCCAGGCTGGTGTCAGAGTCTGGGGGACCTGTCCAGAGATCATTTGATATCTGGAGTCTGGGAGTTGACATCAAAGCTCCCTGGGGTTCCAGTATCTTCTCAAGATACAGCCACCCAGGGCCTCAGACTGAGGACAGATATGATTGCCTGGCTCACAAACTGTCAGAGTCAAGGTCGAACCAGCAAGTTGGGGTCCTTAGTGCCGGCTGCTGCGTGGGACTGAGCAGATGTGAGCTCCAAGGCTCTTCTCAGTACAGTGAAAGGCTTTATCTGAAATGGGGCTTATTGCTACTGAATATTAGCTCTTTACCCAGGCAGCTTGGAGATGTGAATTAAATTTGCATGAGAATTCTAATAAAAGTCAATTTTAGAACAATCAGGGCAGAATGGCAGAGTGCAAGGAGCTCTTAAATAATAATCCAAAGATACGGGTCTAAATCCCAGCTCTGTCACCACCAGGTCTGTGATCCGGGGAAGTTCCTCAAGCTTTCTGAGATGCAGATTACTCATGGTTGCCACATGGCATTGTATAGATGAAGCAGGATACCTTGGATGTCTTTTTTTTTTTAATATTTGTTTATTTTTGAGAGAGAAAGAGAGAGAGCATGAGCAGGAGAGGGGCAGAGGGAGAGGGGGACAGAGGATCTGAAGCAGACTCCAAGCTGTCAGCATGGACCCTGATGCAGGGCTCGAACCCACAAACCATGAGATCATGACTAGAGCTGAAGTCAGATGCTTAACTGACTGAGCCACCCAGATGCCCCTTGGATATCTTTTATAAGGCATTTTGAACATGGCGAAGCACTTGACCAACCTTCCCATGATTCTTCTGGATCCATTCACAGCAGGATGCTTCAGGAAGCCCCATCAGGGCACCATCTTGCCCTGGAAGAGTGTTGTCAGAGTTTAGGGCAGATAGGGGAAGGTGGAACAGGTGTACCAAAACATGCAGGAACACTGAGACAGAGGGAGTGGTTTGTCCCCAGAGCTGCCTTGGGTTCTTGGAGTGGGGTTCCCTACCCCACTTCCCTTCCTTCAACACCCTATGACTTGAGCAAACTTCAGACGTCTCTGTTCCTCACGAGCATGCTGACCGCCTTCACTTTAATTCACGTGTGGGTCTTGCACAGCTGTGGACCATTCAGGCCTCCTTTTCTGGGGGCCACTCTCTCCCATTTATTTTCATGCAGAGATGGGTCAGACAGGGCAGGTGGGGTCACGAGTATCCATGAAGGCTTGGGTTTTTACTGATACACAGACCATGGCCAGTGTCCATAGGAACCGCAAAGGCTGGGGTTGGAAGTACCCACCAAGTCCCCAAGTATGGGGGCTGAGCCCAGCCTAATGCCAGTGGTATCCTGCCCATTCTTCTCCCGGGGGAGGAGAGGTCTCAACCTTTGAGACCTTCCAGAAAGGGGGACAGCCCACAGCTACTTCTGCCATCTCAGCCTTTTACCTTGTTTGCTTAGAATTTGTCTCATTCACCCAGGAGCACCCAGCCCTGGTAACTGGACAGTGGACAGGGCCACTGGTAAGTGGACAGGGCCGCCGGCTCAGCTTTGCAAAGGCTTGGTGGTTCTCCCTCTTGGTCTCAGCCTCTCTTCCCTCAATGGCTCAGGGGCAGGCTTGAACTGCAGCTCCACTCTGGCTTCTAGCCCTGCCCATCAACAGAGACCCAAAATATCCCCAAGACCTTCCCCTAAGTCCAGCCAGGACTTTTTAATTCCTAAACTTCACCATAATATACTCTGTGTCTACCAAATAATCCTGATGCCTTCCAACCCCCCACTTCTCATCCATTATATTGAACCCCTGAGTGCTCTGCCATTCTCCTCCTTGGGGGTATGAGAAAGGGGAACAGGGAGGTGTGCCAGACCCCTCTAAGACCCCTCCAAGAAATGTCCGATGTTCTTTGCCTCACCAATCACCCTTTCCGGTTTCAGGCCAAGAGCTCTCAAGACACTGCGGGAGAGGCGGGATCCGCCGCCCCAGACCAGCCAGCACCGCCAGAGCCCCCAGCCCGCCGCTCTCCGCCACCTGCCTCCCCTGAGAGGCCCGAGGAAGGCAGGGAGGGGGCGGCAGGGCCGGAGGAGCACTCGGTGCAGATCTGCATGAGCCCAGGCCCAGATCCCGGTGAACAGATCCTGTTGGTGGAGATCCCGGAGGAGAAGGAGATCCCCGAGGAGGAGGAGATCCCGGAGGAGAAGGAGATCCCGGAGGAGAAGAAGGAGATCCCGGAGGAGAAGAAGGAGATCCCGGAGGAGAAGGAGATCCCCGAGGAGGAGGAGATCCCGGAGGAGAAGGAGATCCCGGAGGAGAAGGAGATCCCCGAGGAGGAGGAGATCCCGGAGGAGAAGGAGATCCCCGAGGAGGAGGAGATCCCGGAGGAGAAGAAGGAGATCCCGGAGGAGAAGAAGGAGATCCCGGAGGAGAAGGAGATCCCCGAGGAGGAGGAGATCCCGGAGGAGAAGAAGGAGATCCCGGAGGAGAAGAAGGAGATCCCGGAGGAGAAGGAGATCCCGGAGGAGAAGGAGATCCCCGAGGAGGAGGAGATCCCGGAGGAGAAGAAGGAGATCCCCGAGGAGAAGAAGGAGATCCCGGAGGAGAAGGAGATCCCCGAGGAGGAGGAGATCCCGGAGGAGAAGGAGATCCCCGAGGAGGAGGAGATCCCGGAGGAGAAGAAGGAGATCCCGGAGGAGAAGAAGGAGATCCCGGAGGAGAAGGAGATCCCCGAGGAGGAGGAGATCCCGGAGGAGAAGAAGGAGATCCCCGAGGAGAAGGAGATCCCAGAGGAGAAGCAGGAGGCCGAGTGAGGCTGCCGCCAGCGAGCCACTTCCGGCAGGTGCAGGCCCGTCCCGAGCAACGCGCCCCTCTCCTACAGGCCCAGACTCCCGGACTCAGTAGCGTCTGTCATTCTGGCCCAGCGGGCTTCTGCCAAGGCTGGTTTTGAAGTCAACAAATGTCGTTAGTGTCCCTGAGTTCCCACCATCACCTGAGAACCCTACCTCTTCCGACTGTTATTTTTAAAAACAAAATTCTTTTCTATTTAAAAAGTTTGTGGGGAAAGGCTAGACAGAATGGGACTCCAACCCTCCGGGAAGCTTTGTTGGAGACTAAAGGGTTAGTGAATGTTTGGGTTTCAACCTCCCACATTTCAAGGATAGAAAACCTGCCAGCAGGTGGGAAGCCTGGCTGGCTCAGTGGGTAGAACATGGGACTCTTGATCTCAAGGTTGTGAGTTCAAGCCCCACATTAGGTGTAGAGATTAAAACAAACACAGCTTGTCAGCAGAAGGGTAGTTATGCTCTGCTGCTCATTTGACTAAATGGGAACTATGGCTCACCTGACGACCTGATTAGGGACATGATGCCCATTAGGGTAGTTAAGCATGGATCTGTTCCCGGGTTGCATTCAGTTCTGAGTCTGATGCCATCACCTAGTTCTGGTCTGCAGGGATTCATGCTTGCTTACTTTAACACCCTTGCCATAGAGATGATGGTGGCAACTTCCATTAATCCTAGAAGACAAAATTACAGCTGACACCACTGAAGTTCCTGATGCTTCCCCAGATCAAGTCAAGTCATGTTGCTTTAATGATTCAAAATAAAAGGAGGGGAGGTGGGATGGGGAGGAGTCCTCAGTCACTGAATATTGGGAGGATTTCATTTGCATATCTAATGGCTCACGGGGGAGTGGGTGATTAAACACAAAAACCCGTCCTGGGCCATTTGTTTCCACCAGCAACAATGAACACAAAAAGCCCCGGAATTCCAATAGGTACTGCCCATTTTATATAAAATTGCAGGACATTGTGAACTGCTGAAGAGGCCTTTGAGGGCTTACAAATGTGTGTATTTGTCTATCGGACTAAAACCAGAACATTCATTTCCCCTGTGAAAAAAATGAAACAATATGGGAGTTCTCAGCCTGGTCTAAACACTTCCAAATCCCAGGGTAACAAACAGATTTCTCTAGTTGATGACATACCATGTGATCTGAGTAATCACATTGCATATAGTGATGAGCAGCATTATTTTAGCCTTTTAAAAAGCTTTTATTAATTTATTTTAATAAATTTCTATGGGTATGAAAGGCTACCCAGTTAAAATGATCCCTCCTACCCCTGGTGCCCAACCTCCCTGGTCCCCTTCCTGGAAGCAACCACTATTATCAATTTCTCGTGCTCTTCCTTTTTTTTTTTTTTTCTTTCACAAATAATAACATACTAGAGCTGCTGTTGTTTTTCATTTGATTTATTCTGAAGATTCTTCTTACTATATAGAGGGGATGTTTATTTTTCATGCCTACAATCTAGTCCATTGTCTGCAAGTATCATAGCATTTAACGGCTCTCCAATTGACAGGCATTTGCCATGTTTTCAATCATGCTGTTAAGAAATAGTGCTTCAATTAAAAAAAATCATATACATAACTTCACTGGGAAACACTGTTTTTAAATAGGGGAAATCTGGAGGTTTGGGCTAATTTTTGCTTTACCATCCCCAATTATCATATTCATATTTACACTACATATTCTGTTTTCTTTCTTTTTTGAGAGAGAGAGAGACAGAGCATGAGTGATGAAGGGGCAGAAAGAGAGGGAGACACAGAATCCGAAGCAGGCTCCAGGCTCTGAGCTGTCAGCACAGAGCCCGATGCAGGGCTCAAATCCACAAACCAAGAGATTGTGACCTGAGCCCAACTCAGATGCTTTACCAACTGAGCCACCCAGGTGCCCCCGCACTTCATGTTCTAAATCCAAGCATAGAGAATGCTTCCATTTTTGGCAAGTATTTCAGATATATCAATCAAGTCAGTGTGTTACCCTTCAGTAGATGGCAAAATGTTTTGAAGGCACCTTCACTGTGAGATCCTATTTTATAAGGAATCTTTTTTTATATGAACATACTCATTATTTTAGATATCAACTCTTGAATGTATACTGCTTATTATATAAAGCGAGAGATTCTTGAGGTTTTCCAAGAATTGTCCTGGAAAGAAAATTGATTTCTTTTCTTTTTCTTTCTTTTTTTTTTTTTTTTAATTTACATCCAACTTAGCATATAGTGCAACAGTGATTTCAGGGGTAGATTCCTTAATGTCCCTTACCCATTTAGCCCATCCCCCCTGCCACAACCCCCTCAGTAACTGTTTGTTCTCCATATTTAAAAGTCTCTTATGTTTTGTCCCCCTCCCTGTTTTTATATTATTTTTGCTTCCCTTCCCTTGTGTTCATCTGTTCTGGTCTTAAAGTCCTCATGAGTGAAGTCATATGATATTTGTCTTTCTCTGACTCATTTCGATTAACATAATACCTTCTAGTTCCATCCATGTAGTTGCAAATGGCAAGATTTCATTCTTTTTGATTGCCGAGTAGTACTCTATTGTATATATATACATCTTCTTTATCCATTCATCCATCGAGGGACATTTGGGCTCTTTCCATACTTTGGCTATTGTTGATAGTGCTGCTATAAACATTGGATGCATGTGCCCCTTCAAAACAGCACACCTGTATCCCTTGGATAAATACATAGTAGTGCAATTACTGGGTCATAGGGTAGTCTATTTTTAATTTTTTGAGGAACCTCCATACTGTTTTCCAGAGTGGCTGCACCAGTTTGCATTCCCACCAGCAGTACAAAAGAGATCCTCTTTCTCTGCAACCTCGCCAACATCTGTTGTTGCCCAAGTTGTTAACGTTAGCCATTCTGACAGGTGTGAGGTGGTATCTCATTGTGGTTTTCATTTGTATTTCCCTGATGATGAGTGATGTTGAGCATTTTTTCATGTGTCGGTTGGCCATCTGGATGTCTTCTTTGGAGAAATGTCTATTCATGTCTTTTGCCCTTTTCTTCACTGGATTATTTGTTTTTTGGGTGTTGAGTTTGATAAGTTCTTTATAGATTTTGGATACTAACCCTTTATCTGCTATATTGTTTGCAAATATCTTCTCCCATTCCATCGGTTGCCAAAAGTTTTGCTGATTGTTTCCTTCACCGTCCAGAAGCTTTTTATTTTGATGAGGTCCCAGTAGTTCATTTTTGCTTTTGTTTCCATTGCCTTTGGAGACGTGTTGAGTAAGAAGTTGCTGCAGCCAAGATCAAAGAGGTTGTTGCCTGCTTTCTCCTCAAGGATTTTGAAGGCTTCCTGTCTTTCATTTAGGTCTCTCATCCATTTTGAGTTTATTTTTGTGTATGGTGTAAGAAAGTGGTCCAAGTTCATTCTTCTGCATGTTGCTGTCCAGTTTTCCCAGCACCACTGGCTGAAGAGACTGCCTTTATTGCACTGGATATTCTTTCCTGCTTTATCAAAGATTAGTTGGCCATACTTTGTGGGTCCATTTCTGGGTTCTCTATTCTGTTCCATTGATCTGAGTGTCTGTTTTTGTGCCAGTACCATACTGTCTTGATGATTACAGCTTTGTAGTATAGCTTGAAGTCCGGGATGGTGATGCCTCCTGCTTTGGTTTTCTTTTTCAAGATTGCTTTGGCTATTCGGAGTCTTTTCTGGTTCCATACAAATTTTAGGATTGTTTGTTCTAGCTCTGTGAAGAATGCTGGTGTTATTTAAAAAAAATTTTTTAATGTTTATTTATTTTTGAGAGAGAGAGAGAGAGAGACAGATTCAGAGTGGGGGAGGGACAGAGTGAGAGACACACAGAATCTGAAGCAGGATCCAAGCTCTGAGCTGTCAGCACAGAGCCCGACACGGGGCTTGAACTCACAAACCGTGAGATCATGACCTGAGCCGAAGTCAGACGCTCAACCGGCTGAGCCAGCCAGGTGCCCCATGGTGTTATTTTGATAGATACTGCATTGAATATGTAGATTGCTTTGGGTAATACTGACATTTTAACAATATTTGTTCTTCCTATCCAGGAACATGGAATATTTTTCCATTTGTTGGTGTCTTCTTCAATTTCTTTCATAAGCTTTCTATAGTTTTCAGTGTATAGATTTTTCACCTCTTTGGTTAGATTTATTCCTAGGTATTTTTTGGTGCAATTGTAAATGGGATTGATTCCTTGATTTCTCTTTCTGTTGCTTCATTATTGATGTATAGGAATGCAACAGATTTCTGTGCATTGGTTTTATATCCTGCCACTTTGCTGAATTCATGGATCAGTTCTAGTAGTTTTTTGGTGGAATCTTTTGGGTTTTCCATATAGAGTATCATGTCATCTGCAAAGAGTGAAAGTTTGACCTCCTCCTGGCTGATTTGGATGCCTTTTATTTCTTTGTGTTGTCTGATTGCTGAGCCTAAGACTTCCAATACTGTGTTGAATAACAGTTTTGAGAGTGGACATCCCTGTCTTGTTCCTGACCTTAGGGGGAAAGGTCTTAGTTTTTCCCCATTAAGGATGATATTAGTGTTGGGTCTTTCATATATGGCTTTTATGATCTTGAGGTATGATCCTTCTATCCCTACTTTCTTAAGGATTTTTATCAAGAAAGGATGCTGTATTTTGTCAAATACTTTCTCTGCATCTATTGAGAGGATCATATGGTTCTTGTCCTTTCTTTTGTTGATGTGATGAATCCCATTAATTGTTTTGCGGATATTGAACCAGCCCTGCATCCCAGGTATAAATTCCACTTGGTCGTGGTGAATAATTTTTTTAATGTATTGTTGGCTAATATCTTGTTGAGGGTTTTTGCATCCATGTTCATCAGGGAAATTGGTCTATAGTTCTCCTTTTTAGTGGTGTCTTTGTCTGGTTCTGGAATCAAGGTAATGCTGGCTTCATAGAAAGAGTTTGGAAGTTTTCCCTCCATTTCTATTTTGTGGAACAGCTTCAAGAGAATAGATGTTAACTCTTCCTTAAATGTTTGGTAGAATTCCCTGGACTCTTGTTTTTTGGGAGATTTTTGATTACTAATTTGATTTCTTTACTGATGATGGGTCTGTTCAAATTTTCTATTTTTTCCTGTTTTAGTTTTGGTAGTGTATATGTTTGTATGAATTTGTTCATTTCTTCCAGATTGCCCATTTTATTGGTGTATAATTATTCATAATATTCTCTTATTATTCCTATTTCTGCTGTGTTGGTTGTGATCTCCCCTCTTCCATTCTTGATTTTGTTTATTTGGGTCCTTTCTTTTTTTCTTTTTGATCAAACTGGCTAATAGTTTATCAATTTTGAAAATTCTTTCAAAGAACCAGCTTCTAGTTTCATTGATCTGTTCTACTGGTTTTTTTTGTTTGTTTGTTTTTTGTTGTTGTTTGTTTTTGGTTTTGATAGCATTGATTTCTGCTCTAATCTTTATTATTTCCTGCCTTCTGCTGGTTTGGGGTTTTATTTGCTGTTCTTTTTCCAGCTCATTAAAGTGTAAGATTAGGTTGTGTATCTGAGACCTTTCTTCCTTCTTTAGGAAGGCCTGGATTGCTATATACTTCCCTCTTATGACCACCTTTGCTGCGTCCCAGAGGTTTTGGGCTGGGGTGTTATCATTTTAATTGGCTTCCATGTACTTTTTAATTTCCTCTTTAACTTCTTGGTTAGCTCATTCATTCTTTAGTACGATGTTCTTTAGTCTCCAAGTATTTGTTATCTTTCCATTTTTTCTTGTGGTTGATTTCGAGTTTCATAGTGTTGTGGTCTGAAAATATGAACAGTATGATCTCAATCTTTTTGTATTTGTTGAGGGCTGATTTGTGTCCTGGTATGTGATCTCTTCTGGAGAACGTTTCATGTGTACTGGAGAAGAATGTATGTTCCACTGCTTTAGGATGAAATGTTCTGAATATATCTGTTAAGTCCATCTGCTCCAGTGTGTCATTCAAAGCCATTGTTTCCTTGTTGATTTTTCTGGTTAGATGATCTGTCCATTGTTGTAAGTGGGGTGTTGAGGTACCCTACTATTATGGTATTCTTATCAATGTTTGAGTTTCTTTATGTTTGTGATTAATTGATTTATATATTTGGGTTATTCCACATTTGGAACATAAATGTTTACAATTGTTAGGTTCTTGGTGGATAGACCCCTTGATTATGATATAATGCCCTTTTGCATCTCTTGGTACAGTCTTTATTTTAAAGTCTAGATTGTCTGATATAAGTATGGCTACTCTGGCTTTCTTTTGGTGTCCATTAGCATGAAAGATGGTTCTCCATCCCCTTACTTTCAATCTTAAGGTGTCTTTAGGTCTAAAGTGGGTCTCTTGTAAACAACATATAGATGGGTCTTGTTTTCTTATCCATTCTGTTACCCTATGTCTTTTGATTGGAGCATTTAGTCCATTGATGTTTAGAGTGAGTACTGGAAGATATGAATTTATTGTCATTATGTTTCTTGTCGAGTTGGAGTTTCTGGTGGTGTTCTCTGGTCCTTTCTAGTCTTTGTTGCTTTTGGTCTTTATTTATTTGTTTTTTATTTTCATCTTTTCTCCCCCCAGAGAGTCCTCCTTAAAATTTCTTGCAGGGCTGATTTAGTGGTCACAAACTCCTTTAATTTTTGTTTGGGAAACTTTTTATCTCTCCTTCTATTTTGAATGACAGCCTTGCTGGATAAAGAATTTTTGGCTGCATATTTTTCTGATTCAGCACATTGAATATATCCTGCCACTCCTTTCTGGCTTGCCAAGTTTCTGTGGATAGGTCTGCCACACACCTGACCTGTCCTCTCTTGTAGGTTAAGGACTGTTTTTCCCTTGCTGCTTTCATGATTCTTTCCTTACCTGAGTATTTTGTGAATTTGACTATGATATACCTTGTTGATGGTCGGTTTTGTTGAATCTAATGGGATTCAACACTAGATGAATGTGCTCTCTGGATTTTGATGTCTGTGTCTTTCCCAGGTTAGGAAAGTTTTCAGCTATGATTTGCTCACATAACCCTTCTACCCCCCTTTTCTCTCTCTTCATCTTCTGAGACCCCTATGATTCTGATGTTGTTCCTTTTTAATGAGTCACTGATTTCTCTAATTCTTAAATCATGCTCTTTTGCCTTAATCTCCCTTTTTTTTCCTGCTTCATTGTTCTCCATAAGTTTGTCCTCTGTATCGCTGATTTCTCTGCTCTGCCTCATCCATCCTTGCCACCATGGCATCCATTTGAAATTGCAGCTCAGTTATACCATTTTTTATTTCATCCTGGCTAGATTTTACTTCTTTTATCTCCGCAGAAAGGGATTCGAATCTATTTTCGACTCCAGCTAGTCTTCTTATTATCGTGCTTCTAAATTCTGGTTCAGACATCTTGCCTGCATCTGTGTTAGTTAAGTCCCTGGCTGTCGTATCTTCCTGCCCTTTCTTTTTGGGTGAATTCCTTCATTTCATCATTTTGAAGGGAGAAAAGGAATTATTGAGGTAAAAACATTTTTTTAATTAAAATAAAAAAATTAAACTTAAAAAATTGAAAACAACACACACACACACACACACACACACACTAAAATTAAATAAATTATGCTAGATCCTAGGTGTGTTTTGGTCTGGGTGTTGAAAGGAGCTTGATTAGAGGAAAAAAGGGAAAGAAAAAAAGGAAATCCTTTGAAAATTTGAAAAAATGAATACACTGCAATAGAAATAAAATGAAATGATGGAAGTAAAATAGAATTTGAAAAAAATTACACAAAAGTAAAATATATAGTAGAAAAAAATATTTTTAGTAAAAATTGAAAATAAAAATAAAGTTTTTCTCTTTCTGTATTCAAGAAAAAGAAACGAAAAAGAGAAAAAAAAGAAAAAGAAAAAAGAAAATTGAATAGATGGACCAGCGAACAGACTGAAATACGATTGAACTTACTTTGTTTTCCCCTAGAAGTCAAACTATGAATCTCTTTATAGTCCGCCAACTAAGCAGGCAGAGAGACTAGTGTTCCTGAAGAACGAGGTTGGCCCCGTTGGGTGGGGCTTGGTGTAATGGCTCCGTTCTCCACTAGATGGCGCTGCTTAGCTTACTGGGGTGGATTGTGGTGGTGCTTGTCGGTGGGTATGCGCATGCGCGAGATTGGTGACAATGGCGGCACCCAGGTACCCATTCTCTAGGATTGGAACTCTGTTCTACCCGATAAGCGATCCCGCACCCATCCTTTGTCTCTGGCTTCCATCCACTCCCCACTTTTACACTGTCCATGACCAAGCTGTCAGGTTCCCGGGCGGTACCTCCCTCCTGAGTTTTATCTCAGATACGACTGTGTTTCCTGACCCCTTGTTTCTGAGGGACTGTGGTTTGACTTGCTCCGCCCCTCTGCGGGAGGGTCTCACCGAGAGATGGCCGAGATGGCCGGGTGTGGGTCTGGAACGTTTGTGGGTCTGTGCTGCCACTGATGCCCAGACTGCGGCCGGGTGCCAGCCCGACCCAGAAAAAGTGGCAGCAGCATTTCAGGGGTTGTGGCAAATCACAACACGCATCTGGCACCAGGCTTCACCCCCAACGACCTTGTTCCAGCACCAGCGAATGTGGTTGTTCTCCGGGGTCCGCTGACACCTTTGCCTGTGGGGGGGGAGGGGCACACAGCCTCTACCCGATGTCCTGCCAGCAGGGGAACCACCACTCCCCATGTGGCCCGAGGGCCACCCAGACTTCACTCTGCTCCTGGTGACTCGCCCTTCCCACCAGAGCACCGCCAGGTATCAGCTGCGCAGTTTCCGACTCTGCGCTCCCCCTGTTACAGAGTCTTAGTGGAATTGAAACCCTCTCCTTTCTCCCTTCTCTCTTTTTAGTTCAGTCCCTGCAGCTGTTTCCACTTTTCCACTTTCTCTCCAGCTGCTTTTGGGGGGGTGCTTTTCCCATATTCCACCCTTCCCCCCCCCCCCCACCACCATCTCCTACCTCTCTCTACCTCTCCCTACCCTCCATGGTTTCTCTCTCCCCCAGTTGACCTCTCCGTGCCGTGTACCTGCTGAGTTCTGTGGTTCAGGTTGTGCAGATTGTTGTGTTAATCCTCAAATCAGCTTTCTAGGTGTGCAAGATGGGTGTTTATCTGGCTGTACTTCATGGATGCAAAAAAAAAAATTGATTTTGAAATGAGATTAGCAGTGTCTTAATTTAACTGTGATATTTCATTAAACTTGACGCTTTCACAAAAGTTGGATATTAAATAAATTGAATTTGAGGCTAGCATTATTCTCCAAGCAGAATTAGACTGGGTGATTGCCAAGGTGTGGATGGCATAGCTCAGAATATTGTAATTCTGCAGCTGAAACAGAATCTTTATTTATGTGTGTTGAATCTCTACTAATTTAAAATGTCTCAGCGTTCCCTGTACTGTGGTAGAAAATGAATAGCAAGCTATTTTTTTAACTATATAAATATTTTAAATAAAATTAAAACCAAGAGGCTGTTTAAAATTCCATTATCAAAATATATTTGGCTACCTGGAGTATTTTCATCTGTTTTCTTAGCAAACATGAACACTGCCTTTAAACTCCAGCTTTTATCCTATGACAGTGCATTTTAATTAAAGTATTTAGACAAATGTTCCGGGCTCGTGGGTTCCTTTCAGAAACTGTGTGACAGACCCTTTTGTGAGGAAAACTAAGTTTATTTCCTGGCTCAGACTCCCTAGCTTATTTGTGATCGACATCCTGGGAGCTATCATCCACCCTGCATTCCTGTTTGTGGAGAGATGTCCTTGGACACACCTGTCCATGGACCCTAGGACTCTAAGACCTTGAAAAACAGTCTGGTCAAACCTACTGCTCACAATGACCCCAACTCCAGCTGATAAACATGGACTCTGGATTCACACTGCCCAGCTTCCAATCCTAGCTTGACCATGTACCACAGATGACCTGGAACTCTCTGAGCCCCAGCAACCTCATCTAGAAGACGGAGATAATACGTTACACTGCACGGGGTCATGCTGATGATCAAAGAACACACAGCAGTGCCAGGTCTGAATGGGCACGCGGGGTGAAGCTCGCTTGCCACCCCCCCTTCCTCTGCTGCAGGTGGGGTACAGTGGAAGCTCCCTGAGAACCTGTGTTCCCTGAATTCTGCCTCTGTCCGGGGTTATACACCCAGAAGAGGTGTGATCACCTCTTCCTTTGTTCTTTAACTGAGAGTTTGTACAAATGCCTGGACATATGTTAATTATACCAATACAAATCACAGTCCTCCCCACCATCCACGAATGTATTTAATCCAGTTTCATACAAACACAGACCCTAGGGGCACCTGAGTGGCTCAGTCGTTCAGCATCTGACTTTGGCTCAGGTCAGGCTCTCATGGTTCGTGAGTTTGAGTCCCCCATTTGATGAGCTCGAGCCCCACTTTGGGTGAGCCCCACTTCTCTCTCTCCCCCTGCCCCTCCTGGGATTCTCTCTCTCTCTCTCTCTCTCTCTGTGCCCCTTGCACACTTGTACCCTCTCTCTCTCTCTCTCTCAAAAACAAAAACAAAAAAATAGACCCTACAACACCACACCTCAGGCTTGCTCTCCTAGGATGATGGCCATTTCCATTCTGGGCTAGGCCCAGGGCAGGCCTTATGGTTGTGTGACCCGCACAGTCACACACGGCCCCATGTTCAGAAGTGTCACATGTTTGTTTAATGATCTTCTACCCACCATCTTGAAATTCATAACAGTTTTTGAATAAGGCATCCCACATTTTTATTTTTACTGGGTCCCCCAAATTATAGAGCCTGTCCTTGCTAGGCTGGAGTACCTCCTGATATCTGAAAAGGCCAATGGGAGAGAGAGGGAGAGATGTGTCCTTTTTGTACTCAGCTTTCCTCCCCCTTCTCCCAGCCATAGGGTCCTGCTCCTTTTTGAAACAGTACCTTTCACTCATGCCTTCTGACTCAAACATGGTGACCAGAGCTATGTTGGCTGCCTTTCCAGGGAAGATGAATCCTGAGAGCTACTGCCCCTTCCTTCTTGCTAACAGAACTCTGATTTAGTTTTGTGCAGCAATATGCCAAGCCCCAGGAGATGAAGCCCTGGTGTAAGCCAATCACTGCTCTTCTCATCACTTATGCCAGCTACTCACTTTCCCAGCCTTCCTTGTGGCTAGAGGTGGCCATGTGACCCAGTTCCAACCAAAGGATTATAAAGGGAAGGGTGATGGGAGGCTTCCTTAATAAAAAGGAGCACCCCCTATTTCTGCTATTTATCTTTCTTTCTGCTTGCAATATCGGGGAAAGAATATATTTGGAGCTGCAGCAGCCATTTTGTGATGGAATGGCCAAAGAATCAGAGATGTAGACTGTGACTTGGTCGACCAACCACAAACCACTCATCTCCAGAATACTTGTTACATGAGGCAATGAAATAGCTTTATTATTAAGCCATTCTTAGTCATGATCTCTTATCTGCAGCTGAAAACATCCAGCTAGGAGGGCAATGAGACGGTGAGGAAGAGAGAGAAAACAGAAGCAGGTGCATCATGGTCCCGACGCCCTGACTGCACACACCCTTTGTTCCCGTTGCTCAGATCCCTGTTACTGTCGTGTTCCTGTCCTTCCTGGCCTGGTCTTCAGCTTTTCCTTAATTATTACATGGGCTACCTTGTGCATTTTTTTTTTTAATTTTTTTTTTTCAACGTTTTTTTTTAATTTATTTTTGGGACAGAGAGAGACAGAGCATGAACGGGGGAGGGGCAGACAGAGAGGGAGACACAGAATCGGAAACAGGCTCCAGGCTCCGAGCCATCAGCCCAGAGCCCGATGCGGGGCTCGAACTCACGGACCGCGAGATCGTGACCTGGCTGAAGTCGGACGCTCAACCGACTGCGCCACCCAGGCGCCCCTACCTTGTGCATTTTGAATAAATTCACCTCAGCCTTAAGTCAGCCAGAGCTAGATTCCATTGCTCACAATGAAAGAAACCTCCCCAATGCAGACAAAAATACTTTGGGGAGTTGTCTGGATGTTAAAAATTCAAGATCTAGGCCACCCACCCTGGGGGTGATTCTTTGGTCCAGTACAGGCACTTGTGGCTTCTAAATTCAAGCACCAGGAAGAGACCTTCAGAGGAGGGAACGGAGGAGAGAGGAGGCTGTTTTGACCAAGATCAAATTCAAATGCTTCTCTGTGGATGGGAGACCCACTGGGAGGCAGTGATTTACCCCACAAGGAGAACTTGGGTATTAAGATCCATTTCCCACAGGTTCCTCCCAGCTCTCCTGTCCTGCAGAAGGAAGCGGCAGCAGCGAACCTTGAGTCAATCCCTCCTCGATAACAACACTTTAGACTGGTCTGCCTCTGCCCGCTGTGTTTTGTAAGACTAAGAACACAGTTGATTGTGCTCCTCCTTGTTGGAAGAGCCTTCTCCTTCAATTAGTTTTGTCCACTGCGCTGCTGTGAGGTGATCAGGCCGGGAATTAGTAAACCCAAATTAGAGATGAGGAAATCCAAACGTGCTCAGGCAAAGGGATTTATTCTCAGGGAATCCGCAGCCCTGGGCTGGAGGCAGAAACAGTGACAAGACCCCAGAGGCCGCTATCCCGCCTCTGTGACAGACGTTCAGTGCCACCTCAGCTGGGTAACTTTCATTCATTAAATGAGTATTTCTAAAAATTCTTTCTATGTGCTGAGCACTGTCCTATCATTTTCTGAGCTTTAGGAGTTCTATCTCCAAGCTGGGAGAGAGAAAACAATCCCTTCAGGGTGGTCGTGAGAGGATTCAGTGCACGTTTGCTGAGCTCACTGTACCCATATTGCCTTGGTTTGCTCGGGCCGCCATGACAAAGCACAGACTGACTGGCTTAAATGACAGAAATTTATTTTCTCATAGTTCTGGAGGCAGGAATACCCAAGATCGCAGGTTTGGTTTCTGGTGACAGCTGCCTTCCTGGCTTGCAGATGGCCACTCTCACACTGTCCTTGCAAAGCCTTTCTTCTGTGCGCATGGAGACAGCTTGAGTTCTCTGCTATCTCTACTTATAAGGGCACCAGCCCTATTGGCTCAAGGCCCCACCCTTATGACCTCATTAGCCTTAATTATTTCCTCAGAGGTCTCATCTCCAAACACAGCCACACTGGGGGGTTAGGCCTTTACATGGATTGGTGGGGGGACACCTTCGGTCCATAACACATAAGGTATGGGGGTCAACATTTCCCGGATTCAGTATCTGAGCACAGTCTCCAACATCCCTTCAGAAATGAAAAGAAAGGTCTATGTGGCCTTTTAAATTTATTCATTCAGGGGCGCCTAGGTGGCTCAGTCTGTCAAGCATCTGATTCTTGGTTTTGGCTCAAATCATGATCTCACACTTGGTGAGATCGAACCTGGTGTTGGGCTCTGTGCTGACAGTGTGGAGCCTGCTTGGGATTCTCTGTCTCTCTCTTCTCTCTGCCCCTCCCCTGCTTGCTCACACACACGCTTTCAAAAATAAACTTTAACAAATAAATAAATTTATTCCTTCAATGGACATGAGTTGCTGGTATCTCCCAAGAGGTCACTGTCGTCATGGTAGAGTGTCAAATTTAGCAAATAAAAACACAGGATGCCCAGTTAAATTTCAGTTTCAGATGAAGAATGAATGGAGGTTTGTTTGTTTGTTTGTTTGTTTGTTTTTAAAGCATACGTATGGCCCATGCAATGTTTGGGATATGCTTATACTATTAATTACTTGTTATTTATCCCAAATTCACATTTGATTGGGTGTCCTGTATCTCACCTAGCAACTCCACTCAGCTCAGACCAATTGCACCACAAAGGGCTGCAGCCTCTATTGTTGACCTTGGCCCTGAGGCATTCTGGGCACCTCCCAGCCTAGAAAGGCAGGACTAGGCTTGTGATTGGACTATTACTCCCTCCCTTCTCCTGAGCTGGTTGTAATTGGTGGATGAGGAGGGAAAAGATCCACTGCAGTCTAATAACCCAGTCTGTCAGTGTTTGGTTTTTAATGTTCATTGTTATTAATTTTATCCTGAATGCACACATACAAGGTGTTCTGGATCTGAGACAGATTTCTTATTAACCGTTTTAAAGTAGGAAATAAGTATATCACCACCACCCCCAGTTCCTCCAGAACTTACCTCTCACCAGGGGTCAAATGTCCTGTGCCAGGAAAAGTAATGGTTCTCGCTCATAAAGAGGAAGGAGATAGCTCTGACCTCCCTTCTTGAAAGACTCTCCTTGGATACTTAATGGGTCTGAAACCTAAATCCAACCCTTTGGTGTGTAAATAATCTCTCCAGGAGATAGACCACCTCCAATGTCTCTGCTTTTCCCACCTTGTAGATTCTCCAAGTTCTCAGACTTCATTCCTTTTGATGTAAATACCTCCCTATAGATGTAGCACTGCAGTCTTCCTGTGCCTTGGGGCTTAACCTAGGGCCCTAGGTCCAGCTGGAGCCATTTGGCCCTCTCCCTGAGATAAGAGGAACTTTCCCATCCTCTTAGAAGAGCAATCAACTAGATTAATGACTACAGATCTAATTATCATGGCATGTGAAGGGCCCCAGGAGGCGAGGGCTTTTACCAGAGCATTAGCACCGGGAAATCCAGGAAAGTTGTATTTCCCCACAACCAATGTGTACAGAAACGTGCATATAGACTGCTGTGGTCAACCCCCCCCCCCCTTTCACATTCCCAAGTTTCTGAAACCAAAGTGTTTTTGCTCCTTAAAGAAAGGGACAAAAGAATTCAATGTGTTGCCAGATGAGTCCAAAAGAATAATTCAGATAAGACTGCAAACTTCCATAGATAAGCCTAAAGTTTTTAAAAGCAAAAGGTTTTAAAATCAGATTTGCCTCATTTCTACAGAGGAAAATATATTGATGACTCTGGGAAAATTTCTAATGAACAGCACTTAGCAGGAAAGAAAGCTGCTGGGAAGGAGTATGAGCCACAAAAGTTTGTACCAAAAAATAATATTCTGCATTTTATCGGAAACCACGTTTATCTGAAAGGGCAGAACTGAAGACACAGGTAGATCCCCTTGTAAATTACCCCTTTGGAACACTGTATGACAACAATGGAGAAGAGATTTTGGAAGACAAGGAGATCAGACAACTTTGTAAGATCCGGATTGGAATTAACCTGGGGTAATCCTTCCAGCTATGAGTAATGCCCCTGGAGTCAGTAAACCGAAACAAGGAATAATGCTTGCTGAATCACAGAATTTCACAGACTTGCTTACAAGCAAATCAAAGGGCACCCACCTGCCGGAAACAGCAGGAGCCTAACCATACACGCCCAAGGTTGCTAACGTGAGAGAAATACGAATATTTCTCTTAGATTGTCAGCAAATGCTGGGACAGTGAATAACACAACCAGAAACAGCACTCAGTGCTCGGGTGCTTGGGGATTGGGAGTGGTTCTCCTTGGCATTTCTTTTTGGTGTTTGTAGAGTATCTGGTAGAAGGGTCCGTTGCTCTCTTAGAGCAGCAAAATGAAACAATGAAGTGGTCAGCTCTAGAGACGTTGTGGGTTTCTCTAATGTTTTATTTCATCATGAACTTCAGTTTCTGCTGAATGCGTGTTTAAATCTCTTCATCCTCCCTGCGTTTGTAAGCTGGATATCTGCGGTATCTTCAATGAGCTTTCTTCTTTTCTTCAAAAATATTTTTTCTTTTTTTAAATGTTTATTTATTTATTTATTTATTTTGAGAGAGAGAGCACGTGCTTGTGAGCTGAGGAGGGAGAGAGAGAGAATCCCAAACAGGCTCCGCACTGTCAGCGCAGAGCCCAACACAGGGCTCGAGCTCACAAACCGAACCATGAGATTATGACCTGAGCCGAAATCAAGAGTCTTAACCAATGGAGCCACCCAGGCGCCCCCACAGTTTGCTTTCTTCCTCGTATTCGGTCGAGGATTTTATTACTTAGCCTAGACTCACTCTCCTCAAGGCCATTAGAATGTGAATGCCATCCACAACGTTCCTATGTTGCAATTGGTTCTTTATTGGGTTTTTGACCTTTAGTCTTGATGTTGCTCGAATTTGGTATTTATAGGACCTCGATGTCCCTGCTTCATCCTAGTCCTCAAGTCCTTGAGCTTGGCCTGGCTGGTCCAGCCTCCACCAGCCCTGGAAACACCATCCTGCGTTTACTTTCCATGAGATGCTGTGTCTAGCTATTTTGGCTCTAGGCTTCTATTCCCTTTCTTATTATTTAAGAACATTTTAGATTTTTATAGTTAGGGAAATTATATGCCATACTCTAGTCCTTGTTTCTTTTGAGGTCTACAGTATATACATATATATCCCCAGACATTGAGACAATGTGTTTTTTGCTTTCCTTCTTTTATTGGGGTCCCAGCACGGCATTTGGTGATTTCCTTTATTTACATTGTGGAACACGCTGAGGTAGTCCACTATTTTATAACTTTGGGAACATTGGTCTTCATCATACCCTTGAAATTTATTCTATCCAGACAGTTATGTAATTTTTGAAGAATGTTGTCTATCTAGGAGAGCCTGGCTGACTCGGTCGGTAGAGCAGGTGACTCTTGATCTTGGGGTTGTAAGTTTGAGCCCCATGTTGGGTATAGAGATCACTTAAAAATAAAATCTTTTAGGGAAAAAAAAAAGAATATTGTCCATCCAGAGGCTCAGAGTTGCCCATAATTCTGCTCATTTATAATCTCAGGGCTCCGATTCCTCCATTGAATGGATTCCAACCACATAAAAGCACATGCAAAATTGACTTTCAAAGCATACAGCCTTAATTTTAACGGATACTCTGTCTTTGACTTACTAAAGCAGAATAATTTCATTTAAGGACTTGATTTTTTTTTTTTTTCCTCCCAAGCAACTCTATTCTTGCCAGGCTTTAACTCCAGGCAGAATGGAGACAAAAATGAATGTTGTTTATATTGATCTATACATTGATGTAAATGGTTAGGTAGCAGTTCAGCTGACAGAAGTGAAAAAAATAGGAAGACAAAAACCACACTCCATCATATGACGCACATTGTTTGAACAAAAGAAATTATTTCTATTGGATTAGGTAGTTCAATTATCTACTTTCATGCAACTTTCTTTATTATTAACCAAACCCAAAACGAAACACTAGGTACGTCTGGTAGGTGCACAAAGCTTGTAAACCAGAAGTGCTTGGGCAGCCAGGATAAGAAGTGACATTTTTCAGGCTGAGCCTTTGTCATATGATAACCGCTGATCGAGTTGACAGGTCCATTAATCAAGGGACACTTACATCCAGCAAGCTGAAAAGACTGGCCTGAATTGTTGAGTATTCATTACAGGAAAGATAACTCTTATAAAAACCTCTAAGCAGAGCACACTTATCAACAAAAAAGAGGTAATGACTGTGACATCTATAGATACACAGTTTCCAAATGGAATTTCGGGAGGAAAAAAAATGGGGGAGTTTGGAGACTAAAGAAAGAACACATTTACATTTCAATGGGTGCCAGTCCAGAAGGTAATTTTTCACAAGAACCTAATATATTTTAAGTCCCCATGAAATTAATTGCAGGGGTTTCCCTTAGTTGGATTTTATTATGAAGCCGATGACTTTGCATTGAGCTAATTGACCTTCTCCCCAAGTGCTTTGGTGACCTATTTGAGTATTGTTAGAATTTAAATTTTTTGTTTATTTTGAGTTTGTTTTTCAAGCCTGTACCTGTGAAACTCTTTTTGAATTTGTCAGGTAAAACTGAGCTGATCCAAATAGAACATATGGTCTTTTATGTAACTGTATTAGATATAAAAGAGATACCTCTAATAAGCTTACAGGTTGAGGCATATATTCAATGGCAGGTAAAATGTAAAAATCAGGCACAGACCTGCCTCCTGAGTCCATCATTCATAACTGCTACATTCTTTTATGTTGTTAATGCCTGAACCAACTGCACCCGGCCAGTCATTCTCTTTCTTCAAAGCTGCCTCCGAATCCGGCCCATTTCATTCTGATTCCAGTCAGAAAGGGGCCAAGTCATTTTCTGGTTGCAGTTTTTGCCTTTTCCAGACACTTCTAGATTACACATTTCCCAAGACAGAATGCAGAGGTGATATGCCCTAGCAGGGCCCGCTTCCCCCTTTGCGTCGGTGTGCACATACGTTCTTGTCAATGCAAGTGGCCTTGGTTTTGGTTTGGAAGATACGGTCCCTACATGGAATGGTCTGGTTTCAGTGTTATACTACATGTGTTTCTGGGGTCATGCAATAATAATTACTGCATATCAGTGATGTAAGTAGGTGTCAGCCAGTAAGCAGTTAGTGGGAACAGGTTTATAGAGTCGTGCACTCTGCAGACGTAGATTACTTTTTGGAGAATGTGATTATGTTCTACAATGGGATCTGCCTTCAGAGACAGTTTATACATAGGACCGGTCAGTCTTGCTCCCCACTCAAAGGCCCTTCTTCCCTCAAGTGTCTGTAAAGCAG
The DNA here is from genome assembly GCF_028018385.1 of Neofelis nebulosa. Classification (NCBI taxonomy): domain Eukaryota; kingdom Metazoa; phylum Chordata; class Mammalia; order Carnivora; family Felidae; genus Neofelis; species Neofelis nebulosa. Next base: position 35,071,745 of record NC_080798.1, on the reverse strand, counting down.
CCACCCTTTTAAAAGTTTGCTTTGCCCAGAAGGTGGTCTCAGGAGCACGGCTCCTGGGGACAGATCATACAGCAAAGACACCGCATCATTCTCCTTCAGTTTTCGATTAAAAAAAAAAAACAAAAACCAAAACCTGTGTTTATTTGTTCCGTTGGTTGGTTGAGTCTTGCTTTTGGCAACCAGAAAGTAATTTAGAAAACAAAGATCAGGTTGATAAAATGTTTTGGTGAGTTTTAAGGGGATGTGCCCACGAGCATTCCATAAGCACTGAAGTTTTTGATATTGTTTTCCTTCTCCCAGAATTGTCTTTAATATTTTCTATATTGCTAGTCAACCATATTTGGATTTTTTTAACATTTATTTATTTTTGAGAGACAGAGAGCTAGAGTATGAACAGGGGAGGGGCAGAAGAAGAGGGAGACACAGAATTTGAAGCAGGCTCCAGGCTGTAAGCTATCAGCACAGAGCCTGACATGGGGCTCGAACTTGTGAACAGCAAGAACATGAACTGAGCTGTTGTCAGACACTTAACCGACTGAGCCACCCAGGTGCCCTGACATGTTTGGGTTTTTAACATTTCTTTCTTCTTCTTCTTCTTCTTTTTAAAGACTTTCTTTTAAAGTTTATTTATTTATTTTTGAGAGAGAGAGAGAGAGAACTCAAATGGGGAAGGGGAAGAGAGAATTGAAAGCAGGCTCCACACCACCAGTGCAGAGTCTGATGCAGGGCTTGAACTCATGAACCATGAGATCATGACCTGAGCCAAAGTCTGAGGCTTAACCAACTGAGCCACCCAGGCACCCGGGATTTTTAACATTTCTTTCATCACACTCTGGTGAAGGTTAAAAAAAAAAAAAAAAGACATTTGAAAAGACATATATACTCTTAATGAAATAATTTGTGCTTTTATTGGGTTTTCAGAGTTCTACACCATTGGTTCCTCAAAAGTACATTTCCTCCCAAGGAAAAGAGTTAATCGGGACAAGCAGTAACTTAATAAAGGAACAAGTGGGCCACAGCACACAGGTGTTGTTTTCTTGACTTTTTCATGTTTTAAGGATCCTAGTTGGCTGTTTCTTATGTGTTCTGAGATTTACTCACTAAGCCATCACCAACAGAAAGGACTCTGAGTCACCCAAGTTGGGCCTCTCGGCTAACTTCACATTTAACCTAATTTCTTGCTGCTTTATAAAATAATTAAGCTCAGGGTTTCCTTCCTGAGCCTACAGTCGGTCCCCATTCCCCAGCCTTTCTCCCCATTGCTACTGGAGCTCTTTATCACTAGATGGTGCTAAGACTCGGGTTATAGCTGCCAGGACTCAGGAGAACAGTTGTTCTGGAGCCCGGCCAGCTGTAATTGGAGAACTGGAAGATTCCTTTAAAGCTCCTTCTGGCAGCACTTTTGTTTCACGAGTGAGGAAATAGAAACTCCGTGAAAATAAGTAATTTGCCAGAGTCCCCTCCACTTCTCCCCTTCTGTTGCTACTTCATTTTGTTTGTTTGTTTCTTGTTTGTTAACAGCTCCCATGTAAACTCATTGCCAGAGAAGGAGCCCGGGAACGAATGTAATTCAGAGAGAGACATGGTCAGATTCAATTCGCAGAAGGAGCATTCTGGCATCTGCAGGGTACCGTTAATTCATTCATTCATTCACTCATTCATACATCTACAAAGCAGCTATTGAATACTTACCTTTTGGTTTTTGTTTTTTTAATTTTATTTTGAGAGAGAGTTGGTGGTGGGTGGTGGAGAATTCTAAGCAGGTTCCACGCCAAGCGTGCAGCCTGACTTGGGGCATGATCCCATGACCCTCGGATCGTGACCTGAGCTGAAATCAAGAGTTGGATGCTTAATTAAGCCAACCAGGCACCCCTGGATACTTACCTTTTGTTTTGCACAATGCTAGGCACTGGGAATTTAAAAAAAATTAGACAAGGGTTCTATGAATTCATATTCTCTTAAGAAATACAGAAATGGAAAAAAAATCACACCCTAAATCAAAGATGCTATAAGAGAGGTGATTATAGTATGCTTTGGTCACTTGGAGGAATGTGCAAGCAGCTGCTTGAGGAGCTGAAAGGGAAGATTGGGGGAGATAATGTTAGAGGCTGAAGGACACAAGGGCTTGTAGGCTGAGAAATGGGAGGCAGGGAAGAGAGCATGGGGGAAGGTGGCTTGCTGGGGAACTGCAGGCTGTGGCTGAGCCCAAAGGGCAGGGGCAAAGCTGTGGCTGGCAATCCTGGAAGCAGGGAACAGACTCTGAAGCCCTCATCCAAGGTGATTCGGGTTGTAACCAATTATCTTTAGAGGCTTGTTACAGGTCTCGTGCTTGATTTACTTACGAAGCATTGATGAAATTAATTTTTAATTAAATGCACATATTACTTGGATGACACCTTTGAAATATTTTTAAAATGCAATTTAATGGCATTCCAAATTAAAGAACAGAAAATCCTCCCATAGAGCACTCCCCCCATAAAAGGATAAAAGGATGGAGAACCCCTGTTCCCCACCTCCCCCAGCACTGCCTGATAAGAATTAGGGAGAAACAGACCTCCCCTGGCCCCCTTTGTCATCTCCTTCCTCTTCTGGAACATGCTACTGATGTTTTCCTCTTAGCTGTCCAAATCTGCTTCCACCAGAACTTTTCTCTTCCGGCTACCACCACTGATGACTGAAGACATTATTTCTCTCTCCCGGACTCACCACGACCAAGACCAGCCGGAAGTGGCCCACCTTGTGGGTTGCAGGACCTTTTCTTGTAGCTGGAGGGGCAGGACTTTTGGGGCCATTGATGGGGGCTGCTCTGGGTAGGCTCTGAGCTGCCACTTTCCCCTGGAGGGGCTTGTCTTTTTAAGAATCTCCAAGTCCAGAGCCATCCTGTGTTCCCTTTGTCCTACTCAAGCACTAATTATTTTTGTTACTACTGTGAACATCACTCAAATTAAACTTCCTGTGAATGGAATTACATTTCAAATGTGTCCTGGGGGTGAGGATGGGGGTGGGAGGGGCTGTGGGTGGAAAGAGGAGAAGCAGAGGCCTGGATAAAATGAAGACCCTTGAGGGGCGCCTGGGTGGCTGTTGGTTAAGTTTCTGACTTCGGCTCAGGTCATGATCTCATGGTTTGTGAGTTCAAGCCCCGTGACGGCTCTGTGCTGACAGCTCACAGCCTGGAGCCTGCTTCAGATTGTGTCTTCCTCTCTCTCTTCCCCTCCCCCACTCATACTCTGTCTCTCTCTCTCAAAAATAAACATTTAAAATTTTTTTTAAAAATGAGGACCCTTAAAATGTTCTAAGCACACAATAATTTCTTTGTTTCATTTGCATAGATTTCCAAGTTCGGTGTTTCCTTTAAGAGGTAATAAAAGTTCCTATTTATCGAGAGCTTACTCCCTTACCAGTGTCAGGCATTTTTAGTATTTCGTCTCTAATCCTCGGGGATCCTCCCCTGCCAAGAAAGTTCACCTCAGCTCCTCTCTTTGGCTCCCCACCATACCCTCAGAGCCTCACTCTGAGCCAGCACATTATGGGGGCTCAGTGAAGGTCTGCCCCCATTGACTGTCCTCATTACAAAGGAGGAAATTCAACTCACTTGTGGGTCCCATCATTCACACGTGCATTAACTAAGCACAGTAAAACCCTGGACTGCAAGTAACTTGTTCTGCGAGTGTTCCACAAGATGGGCAAACATTTCTAATGCATTTTAACTTGATAAACAAGCGAAATCTTGCAATACGAGTGACACCGAACATCACATCCTCACAACTGAGCCAATGGTTCTCTCTCTCACTGTGGGATTGTGGGTGATTGTCACTGCAATGTCACATTTCTGCAAAATCCTCAAAAGGAGGCAAAAGCAAGTGTCATTGCATAGGTTCCCTGTTAAAGTTGCACGAAAAGAAAAAGATTCCATTGAGCCAATAGATAGCAGTGATTGCGTTAATGACGGTGAAAGTTGTCCCACACAATAACCCTCCTCTCTCTTGTCTCCCTCACACCAGCCACGAACGTTTTCCAAGGTAAGGGCAGGCTAATTTGTTTATTTTTCTTTAGATTTTGTATTTTCTTTATTATTTTGTATTATATGACAGTATTGTAATCATTTTTATATGGATATTTTTGGGTTGCAGGATGAATTGTCTGAGTTTCCATTATTTCTTATGGGGAAATCCGCTTTGACATAAAGCACTTTGGATTACAAGCATGTTTCCGGAACAAATTACGCTTGCAAACCAAGGTTTTACTGTACTTAGTTTAGAAAGAGGTTAAGGGAAACGTCTCTGAGGTGACGCGTGAGGAACAACAGAAGAGATCCCGGACACAGGCAGCCTGAGATAGCCCAGCCCACCAGGATTTGCACCCCGAAGCTCATCCTCACTCTTTGATGGTCCTTACACACTACCGTACTGCCATTCCCTGAGCTGGAGACGACTTTGCCTGTAGGAAAAGGTTATGTTGCTCACGCTGTACCCTTGTGCCCGCCCTGCCCCCTTTGTACCATGGTGAACGTTCCACATCACCAGCGACTGCTGGGGAAGTGCCAGCTCCCTGGACCACGGTTCTTCCTGCCACTGGTGACGTCTCCTTGAGAGCTTCCAGGGATGCTCTTCGCCCCAGTCGACCCCGTGTGATCTAGGAGACCGACAAGTTAGTCATCGGAGGAATCAGAGGGAAGGACGTTGAGATGAATTGATCATGGTGATGAGTGCAAACACGTAAGTTAATTTCATTCGTATGCCCAGTTTGATTTTCTACCCTTCACTCTGCCCTTATGTGATTTCCTTGGTAGGCATGAGGAGCCCGTCATCTGCCGCACTCGTGGTTTACTTGTTTGCGTGTTTGTTGTTTTATAGGTCACGTATTTTGAAATGAAACCAGTAGTTCAGGGTATTTAGTTACCTACACATTCCCCGCCCCCGCCCCCATGCTCACTGTCTATCACTCAGGGTGTGGAAGGGGAACGGAGTGGGGGAATTTCTAAGGCCAGTGTAGACAACATAATCTTGGGGTCTGTAGCAGCTCGGCAGGGATGAATGAGCCCCCTGGGAGACTTCTGAAAGCTTGGGGCGCAAACAGTTATAATTAGTGTATCTCTTTCACTACTGCCCTTTTTATTCCTAACTAAAGTCAGCATGCCATTTTAACTGCTCTGCCGAACTTTTCTCAAATTTGGAAGTGGAAGCAGGGAAAATAAGCAGAGAGCACACATTAGTGAACTATTTTTGGTGTGTGGAAAATAAGTGTCTTTAGTGAAGACATTTCTGGAAAGGCTTGGTCTCTCCTCTCTGAATCTTTTTGCCCGCCACAGCAAAAGCGGTAGGGAGGGCGGACACGGCTTTGAGAAAATCTAACTCTGAGGTGGCCATGGTCCTACATATTACTTTAAGACTACAAGAATGTAAAGCAAAAGTGTCTGTTTGTTTACCTTCTTTTCCATAAACCCAGAGAATATTTGGTAAAATTTATTTATGCGTTTGTCTGTTGATACAAATGGACACTAAGTTTGTTTTGAGAATTCAGCTATATATTTTTTTTTTCTTAAAATTTTCAAGGGAGCGAGGGATAAAAAAAAGGTGTGCTTGTGCATTCGTGAGCAGTAGAAAGTAAGCGGCGTTTAACGACCCACCAGGAGCAGAATAACAGAGAAAGACAATGCCGGCTGCCACGTTGTGCACTCCATTTCTCTACGAGCGGTGCACAAAACTCAACATCGCATGTCCGTCTACTATGGGACAGGAAGGAAAAAATAAAAACAAATGAGACAAAAACAATGACAAAACACAAACCTAAAAGCTGTTCAGCTGCTTCTGCACTCTGGGGAAAAGAAAGTTTCATCAAGCGGAAGCGTGCGCTTCATCCTGGGGACATTTCATCGATGGACCTTCGGGTTGCGCAGCGAGGCTCTGAGACCAAACTAAACTACGGTTCTCTGCTTGCTAAGTGTTAAGTTAATTTGAAAAGGCAGAGAAAGGAAATTTTTGTTGGGGTTGGGGGAGGCAGGGGAGGTGGGGTCCAAGGAGACTCTGGGAAGTGAAAAATGAGAGAAGAATCTCAGGAGGCCCAGGCTGAAGTCAGGGGACTGAAAGCAAGGTTCAGAAATACGCTTTCCCAAGGAGGGAGGGCTGGCGTCTCAGGGATGCTGATGCCTGGCCTTCAGGTTCACTCTGTTTCCTGGGGAGGCTGGCAACAACCAGCATAATATGCACTTCCCTCTGGAGTTCCTTGGAAAGACACACGGCACCAGGGAGGGTGGGCCTGCGCCACCCTACCTGGAAAGTAAAGCCTTGACCTATCTTTAGAAAATGGATTTTATGACATATGAAATGTTACTGATATTACTAATACCAAATTCTGGGCTCATTGGTTTCCGTGATGCTGGCCTCATAAAGGTACTTGGGAGGTGTCTCGTGCCTATTTTCTGGAAGAGATTGTGCAGAGCTGGTGTGACATCTTCTCTAAATGTTTGGTAGAATTCCCCAGTGAACATCTGGTCCTGAATTTTTGTTTTGTTTGGTTTTGTTTTTCCAGAAGGATTTGACTGTAAATTTAATTTCTTATAACAGATATATAACTGTTTAGTGTGTCCATTTCTTCTTGGGTGAGTGTTGGTAATTTGTGGTTTTAAGGGATTGGTCCATTTCATCTAAGTTGTCAAACTTATGTGAGTAGAGTTGTTTGTAATATTTCCTTAGTATTATCCTTGAAATGTGGGCAGGGGGTCTCATTTCTGATATTGGTGATTTCTGGCTACTCTCTTTTTTCCTTTGTCCATCTGTGTAGAAGTGGATCAGTTTTATTGATCTTTTCAAAAAACTAGCTTTTGGTTTGATTGGTTTTTCTCTATCATTTTTCCAGTTTAAATTTTATTGATTTCTGCTCTTAACTTTATTATGTTCTTGCTTTTGCTTGCTTCAGATTTATTTTATTCTTATCCTTGTTTCTTTTAAATTTTTGTTTGTTTGTTTTTGAGAGAGGGAGAGACGGAGTCAAGAGCAGGCTCCAGGCTCTGAGCTGTCAGCACAGAGCCTGACGCAAGGCTCAAACCCACAAACTGTGAGATTATGACCTGAGCTGAAGTTGGACACTCAACCAACTGAACTACCCAGGTGCCCCTGTTCTTATCCTTGTTTCTTAAGGTGGAAGCTTTGCTTTCAGGACTGAGACCTTTTCTAATGTAAATATCTATACATTTGCCTTGAAGCACCTCTTATTTTCATCCCACAAACTTCGTATGTTGCGTTTCCATTTTCGTTCCATTTCAAGTATTTTCTAATTTCTATTGAGACTTCGGTTTTGATTCATGTATTATTTAGAAATGTGTTTAATTTCCAAATACTTAGACATCTTCCAGATATTTTCTATTGATTTCTAGTTTAATTCCTAAATGGTCAAGGAACATACTTTATGGGATTTAAATTCTTTAACAATTATTAAAGTTTGTTTTATGACCCAGAACACAGTCAATCATGGAGAACCCTCTATGGGCACTTCAAAAGAATGTGTGTTCTACTGTTACTGGGTGGAATATTCCATAAATGTTAATAAGAGTCAGTTGGCTGATGATGATACTCACTTCTATATCCTTGATGATCTTCTGCCAATTGTTCTATTAATTACTGAGAGATGTGTTGAAGTTTCTAACTATAATTTGGGATTTGTCCATTTTTTTCTTTTAGTTCTATAAGTTTTTGCTGACTGCATTTTGAAGCTCTGATCCCAGGTGCATATGCAGTGAAGATTGTTAAATTTTCTTGGTAAGTTGACCCTCTTATCATTATCCAACGTCTGTCTTTTTCCCCGGAAATTTCCTTGCTCTAAATTTGCTTTGTCTGATATTGCTGTAGCCACTCCAGCTTTCTGTCAGCATGGTATATATTTTTCCATCTTTACACTTTTAATATACCTACATCACTATACGTAAAGTAGGTTTCTTACAGGCAGCATAGTTAGATCTTTTTAAAATTCCAATTTAACAGTTTCTGTCTTTTAATCCATATGTTTAGACTATCTACGTTTAATGTAATTATTGTTATATTTGAATTTAGGTCTACCGTTTTATTATTTGCTTTCTATTGTCCTCTCCAGTTTTTGTTTTTCTATTTACCTTTCCTTTTAGGTTATTTGGACATTTTTTTTTTGTATACCATTTAAATTTATGTATTGGATGTTTCATTATATTTCTTTGTACAGTTCTCCTATACAAAAAATTTCTTTATTTATATATGAGGGCATGCTAGTTTTAGTTCTATACAAAAAAGTTCTAGATTTTCTATTCAAAGAAATATTCTACAAAAAAATTTTAAACTTTGCACAGTCCACTTAGAATAGATATTCCACCACTTGAAGTGGAATGCAAAAATTCTTTTGGCACGTGTGTTTTCTTTACTCTTTCCCACTTGGGCCCATTGGAACTTATGGAACAATTATTGTTCCTAACATGAATGCGCATTGCACCAACCCCCTTGAAGTAAAAATGAATGTGTAAGACTTCTAGTTAAGCATAAGGGCTTGAGCATACGCATCTATTTCCATCCCTTCCTGAACCTGAATGAAATGACTGTAAAAGGTGTAAAATGTAAAAACCTATAAGGATGGAGATAATAGAAGAGGGTAAACATTGGACAAAAGGTGTCAAGAAATCTGGACTTAGAAAGACCTGGCATGGAGGAGTGGGCTGATGAGGCATCGAACACCAAACAGGGATTAAGTCAAAATCTGACTCTGAACAATGAGACCTCTGGCCTCCTTCTCTCTCAGGTCTCAGAATACCGGCACCCAGGATTATATCCAACCTCTGCAGGAGATGGGACTATCTGCTTGTGGGGAAATTGACCAGCTCAAGAGAAAGGACCTAATAAAACTGACAATCGAGTCTCTCCAGTGAAATGTCCCAGCCATCACCCGTTAGGAAGTCCTCCAACCAGAAGCTCCACCCACACAAACAGCTTCCAATTGCCTTTGTAATACTCCATCTGTAAATATGAACAGAGAGTCAAGAATAATCTAATAGGGGGCGCCTGGGTGGCGCAGTCGGTTAAGCGTCCGACTTCAGCCAGGTCACGATCTCGCGGTCTGTGAGTTCGAGCCCCGCGTCAGGCTCTGGGCTGATGGCTCAGAGCCTGGAGCCTGTTTCCGATTCTGTGTCTCCCTCTCTCTCTGCCCCTCCCCCGTTCATGCTCTGTCTCTCTCTGTCCCAAAAGTAAATTAAAAAAAAAAGTTGAAAAAAAGAAAAAAAAAGAATAATCTAATAGGAAGTCTGGCTGACAAATAGATACCAACACAAAGCAAACAGGAAAAAAGAAAGAGAAAACACGCAATCCAGATGGCAGGAGACAGAGAAAGAAAAAACCCAAGCCCTATAATTAATAGTCCCAGAGAGATGAGATGCAATTGCACGCTTGGAGTGCAATAAATTAATAAATAAATATTCAAAAAACAAAAAAAATCTCTGGGGAATTAAACAAATATGGGACGCCTGGGTGGCTCAGTTGGTTAAGCGTCCAACTCTCTGTTTTGGCTCAGGTCATGATCTCACAGTTTCATGAGTGTGAGCCCCACATCAGGTTCTGTGCTGACAGTGTGGAGCCTGCTTGGGATTCTCTCTCTCTCCCTCTCTCTCTCCCCTGCCCTGCTCATGCTGTTTCTGTCTTAAACTTAAAAAAATATGTGAGGTGGGGGAATCGATAGGTACTTTGGAAGATAGGGTTGTGGAAATTTCTCAGGAGCTGGAACAAGAAGATAGAGATGATACATAGAAGAGAAAAGAAAGGTAGAATCAAATTAGGAATGCCAAAGGGGGATCCAAGGGAATTCCAGAGAAAACCAAGAAAGTGGAGGGAAGGAAAATATCAGAGATATAACACAGGAAATTTCCTGAAACCAAAGCATATGAATTTCTAGACTGACAATGTCCTGCTGAGTTCCCAGCACAATGGATGACTCATTCTTTAAAGAAGTCACAAATCTCAGGTGCGTCCCGATATTTTCCCAGTGTGTTTTACTCAGATTTTCTTTTTTTTTTTTTTAATTTTTTTTAATGTTTATTTATTTTTGAGACAGAGAGAGACAGAGCATGAATGGGGGAGGGGCAGAGAGAGAGGGAGACACAGAATCGGAAGCAGGCTTCAGGCTCTGAGCCATCAGCCCAGAGCCTGACGCGGGCCTCGAACTCACGAACCGTGAGATCGTGACCTGAGCTGAAGTCGGACGCTCAACTGACTGAGCCACCCAGGTGCCCCAAGATTTTCATCACTAAGTAAAGGAGGAAAAGAAAATTCTCTCTCCCTAAATAAAGCTTCCCCCTTAAAAAAATTTCCCATTACAAACAAGAGTGAAAGCCTTTGAATTTTGACGTCATGCTGTGAAGAACTTTAAAGGTAACTCTAGCCAACATCTTCTAGTCCAGAAGCATGAATTTTGTGTCCTTCCCTTCATAAGACAAAAGGTACTAACTGTAGTTTAAAAGGCTATACTGACTTTCAGATTTTTTTTAAAGTTTATTTATTTGGGGAGCAGTGTAGGAGAGGAGCAGAGAGAGAGAGAGAGAGAGGGAGAGAGAGAGAATCCCAAGCAGGATCCACCCTGTCAGTACAGAGTCCAACTCGGGCTCCATCTCACAACCTCAAGATCATGAACTAAGCCAAAATGAACAGTCCGATGCTTAACCGACTGAGCCCACCCAAGCGCCCCCTGACCTTCAGATTCTTAAAGTGCCACTACGTACCCACCGAGCACATTAATAAGTGCTTAACAGAATTCCATCAGTAACGGCAAAGACAGTGCCTTCACAGACACACACGCAGAGAAGTTTATCGCAGTTGATCTGGTGTAAATTTGCCTCATCATTTTCTACAAGGTAATTTGTCGCAATGAACCCGATCTGCAAGGAATACATTGATGAGTGAAAACCTGGGTTTCATTTCTGGGCTTATTTACAATTCACCCTTTCTGCTGGGACCACCAATTATTAAGAAGTTGTTATGGTATTTGCCTTGAATTGGTTAATAGGGTTTTTGTCTCCACCAATAGGAGACCCAGTTTCAGACTAATGGAGCTATAGGTATAAACCTCTAAAGCTTATTGCTAACCTCTCTGCTAATCCCTCCTACCATCTGATCACTCAGTACTATTGTTTTCTGCTCGTTAAAAAGCACATAAAAAGTGGGTTACTCATCACGAATCTGAGGGGAGAACCATTTTAGGACTTTTGGATTCATGTTTCATCGAGGGGAGAAAACGATGACATTAAATCATCATAGAATTCTTACAAAGCTTAGTTTTCTGTGACTATTTTCCTTACACAAAATAAAGTTGAAGATCACTGTCTCCAGGGAATCTAAATTCTTTAGATTTTTTTTTTCTTCTAGCAGAATTTTCACAAACTTGAACAATTACGTCTGAACCTCCACAGTTTCTCCTTCGGGCTGCCTGAAAGTATCATAAAGCATAAAGACGCAGTGCATCTTTTTGTTAAAAACACTATGTAGTGATTGTTAGGGTATCTGTTTAGTGAGAGAGATGCTTTGGTGGTCTGCACACAGAATAGAAAATGAGATTCACTAGGCGTCTTAACAAGGGTCCTGAATTTCATCTCTCTGTGTGGTCCTTCTTCAATCAGATAAATCACATCTTGTTCACTCCCAGCTTTATACTAAAGAAAACAATGACTCCCAGACACCTCTTACTTCCCAAGGGCATCAAAATAACAAATGAACACCCAAGTGGACACAAATGAGCTAATAATTCTAGTAGACTCCCCCAAATGTGTGGCAATTTTGAGGTATTGGATAAAAAAATGACTTAATATCAAAACTTTGGTTTCTGATTTATTTTTAAAGACAAAGATGCTACAACAATAAGTTTTCAGATTCTTTTTTTTAAGTCAATTTTTTTTCATGTTTATTTATTTTTGAGAGAGAGAGAGACAGAGCATGAGCGGGGGAGGGGCAGAGAGAGAGGGAGGCACAGAATCCGAAGCAGGCTCCGGGCTCTGAGCTGTCAGCACAGAGCCCGACGCAGGGCTTGAACTCACAAGCTGTGCGATCATGACCTGAGCTGAAGTCGGACACTCGGCCGGCTGAGCCACCCAGGTGCCCCAAGTTAATTTTTTTTTTTTTGTAATCTCTACACCCCACGTGGGGCTCAAACTCACAACCCTGAGATCAAGAGGCTCATGCTCTACTGGCTGAGCTAACCAGGTGCCCCCAGAGTATTTCAAAATTGCTCTGTGAAGGAATCTTCTGGCATCTGGCCTTAATCTGAAATATATACTCTTGAACAATAAGATGAAGGAAAAGAAGCTTTAAAATTCTCTTACACGCTCATCTCTTCGGCAGACCCTCTTACAGGATGCACCTGCCCCGCCTACAACAGAAAGCTGGGCGGGTCCCATCTGTGTTCTGCACGTACAGACTCTATTCGGAGTCGCAAAGGAAAACAAATTCCTTTTGATTGATCATTTCTTTGTTCTGCTCATAAAAGAGTTACCCCAGGTCATAGTTGGGCTCATGAAATTCATATAAGGAGAAGATTTTCCGAACCCAACACCTGAGTGTTTGTCTGGGGAAGGAAATTACACCTGTCGGAACGGAACGAGTGTGGACCGACGGTGCAGCTTGGGACCAGCCATGCGAGTGACATTTCTAATCTGCTTTGCGCCTTAACACCCAGATGGAGAGGGAGAGAGAGGAGGGAGACCGGCTGTCTGTGACCAGATTCATTAAAGAGTT